>NC_143137.1:5022500-6272500 GCF_059928025.1 Delphinapterus leucas
AGCAAAGTTCCTTGACCTCTTACCTTGCCTCCTCATCTGTAAAATGGAGATGATGATAGTAGCTGTGTTTTGGGGATACCCCGCCATGGGTCCCTTGCACCTGACACATCTTGTGTATGCCAGCAATGGAAGGCCTTGACCACTCCTTACCTGGGCCTTTTCTCAGGGTTGTGTTTGCAGTGAGCAACCTTGAAGAATGAGGTCGTGTCTCCCTCTGGGACAAAGAGCAGGTTGTTTAATGCTTTTACTATAAAAGCAGTGGTTTCCCACACTCTTTGTTCCTTGTAATACAGTTCACTGAGAGTGCAGGAGTCCATTTGGGCCCATGGTTTTGCCCCCGTGACACTTGGGGGCCAGAAGGGAACTGACAACAGTATCCTCATGCTTCTGCTGCTTGCTGTGCAGTGAGTAATACAGTCCTTTTGTCTTTGATCCAGGAGTCTTGTGTCTTCTGCCAGCATCCATGAAACAGTAGCAGACTAACTCATTAGCTTGTGTAAAGTCCTAGGCCAGGCAGCCGTCTTCATAAGGTTGTTGTGAAGTTTAAATGAGTTAATGCGTTTAACCACCTACAACATTGCCTAGGACATAGTAAGCACTTACTAAATGTTAGCCATGAAGATGTCTCTTTAATATCTCTTTAAATATTATTTGCATTGGATTTTTAGGCCTAAATAAAGATAAGGCTCAGAAGAAGATTAACATTGCTATAAATATCCATTATTATATGGTGAAGATGTATATTGTAATTTGTTGGGTTTATTTAGTTTCTTTTATTAGTTGTGAAAAATGAGTATCCATTAAAAACACATTTTTAAGAAGTCATATAGAAAAACTAAAGGAAATATTTTTAACTAAATAAAATAACCAGAGAGCAGTTGAATTTTGACAATTAGTATCCTAATTAATGTCACTGTGGTTTTGAGGTCTTGATAAGTATCGGAGTCTTTTTCTTAATTCTTTTGTGCTTACATTAAAAAATCATATTAAAAGTATAATAGTAATGTATGTTTGTGAAAATTTATGAAACTATGGGTAAGTATAAAGAGAATAAGTTAGCTGTAAAAGTGTTAGCTTCCAGGGAACCACTCTTTGACATTTTTGTGTAATTTATTTATAGTTGCTTACATTTTAAAGTCTTTACGTGCCCTCTGAAAGTGGTGACTATCCTGATATTAATGAGTGTCAAGTCGTTTAATGAATAAAGATAGAATAAGTAAAATATTGGCTATTTATCATGTGCTAATTCTTTAGCTTTATAGCACAGTTTGGATGTAGTAGATACATTAGATTCAGTGAGCCACACACCACTGGAAAATGTAACTGTCGGGATGCAGACTTTTTTTTGAGCACCACTGTTCAAAAGAAGGAAAGGACATGATTACACAATTTCTTAGATATGCGTTCTTTTGTAGTCTTAGTACTATAAAGGAAGCAAGGAAAGTATTGCCAGTTCTGGGGAGGTAAAGGAAGTTAGGAGAGAGAAAAATAATTTTTATTCTACTTAGTAGTTGGCTAAATCATAGAAGCATGCGTATGGTTTGGATAACTAGTAGAAAAATGGATGTTCGTGTTGACTAACGTAATTACCAAATGTTAGCCCATTTAAAAATTTATATTTTTCTGTGCTTTTTCTAATTTATGTGTTTGTGTATAATAAGATTTATCTGCTTGCTTTGTATTACACAATGTTTAATTAATCAATTAATTAAACAATTACTGAACATCATCCAGGTTGTGTGATAGGCTCTGGTTTGTAAAACAGATAAAGTAGCTACTTTCATAGAGCACATAGTCTAGTGGGGTGCTGTCTAGTGGTACACTTTTTCGTGTCACTGACCCCTATGGCAGACTCTTTTCCAAATAATGTTTTAAAATTAATAAAATTGCAAAGATAAATAGTTATACTGAAATAGTACCAAAATAGAAAAAAGCCAAATTTGTAATTTCATAATGTGTTCTTTATTTACTCTTAAATCATAAAATCTAATTTATAATTATGGTAATTTTGAAGTAGTGATGAGGGTAAGTGATACTTTGGGGATATCTGCAAGCATCGAATGTGATAAATTATCTGCTTTCTATTGGTGACAGAGACATGAGTGTGGCTGTACAACTCTGCTTGTGCGCATACTCATGATGAAATGGGTTTATTTCAAAATTCTAAATCTCAGAGGTCAGTAAAAATAAAGATGTAATTTCTCCCTCCAGCATGCTAGAACCCCTGATTAAATACAGCCTAGAAATTAAAAGATAGGATGCTTTGCTTTTATTTTTTTTTTTAAAATTGAAGTATAGTTGATTTACAGTGTTGTGTTAGTTTCTGGTGTACAACAAAGTGATTCAGATATATATATATATATATATATATATTTTTCATATTCTTTTCCTTTATGGTTTATTACAGGATATTGAATATAGTTCCCTGTGCTATACAATAGAACCTTGTTGTTTATCCATCCTATGTATAATAGTTTGCATCTGCTAATCCCAAACTCCTAGTCTATCCCCCCTGCTGAACCATAAGTCTGTTCTCTATGTCTGTGAATCTGTTTCAGTTTCATAGATAAGTTCATTTGTGTCATATTTTAGATTCCACATATAAGTGATACCATATGTTATTTGTCTTTCTCTTTCTGACTTACTTCGCTTAATATGATAATCTCTAGGTATATCTATGTAGCTGTAAATGACATTATTTCATTCTTTTTTATGGCCGAGTAATATTCCATTGTATGTATATACCACATCTTCTTCATCCAGTCATTATTTAGTTTGTTTCCCTGTCTTGGCTGTTGTAAATAGTGCTGCTGTGAACATAGGGGTGTATGTCTTTTCAAATTATAGTTTTGGCTGGATATATGCCCAGGAGTGGGATTGCTAGATCATGTGGTAGCCAAGTTTTTTGAGGAAGCTCCATACTATTTTCCATAGTGACTGCACCAATTTACATTCCTACCAACAATGTTCCCTTTTCTCCACACCCTCTTCAGCATTTGTTATTTGTAGACTTTCTGATGATGGCCATTCTGACTGCCGTGAGGTGGTACCTCATTGTAGTTTTGATTTGCATTTCTCTAATAACTAGCAATGTTGAGTAAAAGGATAGGGTGCATTGAAGGGATGCACTGTGTATTGGTAAGGAGGCCATAATTGGACTCTAGAATATTTTTGACATCTTATAGTCTATTACGCTGTCATGTTGGTGAGTTTGCTGAATATATTTGTAGGATACATACAGCTCTTTCAAATAATTATTTAACCTTTGGGGGGAAATTTCATATTGACCAAGATCAAAATATTTTATTTCCATGAACTTTGCTGTGAAGTAAATGTTCTTACTACTTTATAATTTTATTCAGTAGTGCTTAAGAAGTAAAGAGAAAAACTCTCTATTTTCAACTTTCATCTCATTCTTCATATTCAACAAATGATTCCTCAGTAACATGGTCCTAGTAAAATATTAACATTTTGGTTTAACATGAATTTATTCCTAAAACTTATGAGCTATGATCAGATCAGATATTGTGCCAGGCAGTGTGTAGTAGTGGAAAGAGCACTCTTGGGCTTTGGAGTTACACAAATATGATTGTGTATCCCAGCTTTGCTTCCTGTTAGCTATGTGACCTCAAGCTTGTTTAACTTTCAGACTTAGTTTCCTTATCTTTTTTTAAAAATAAATTTATCTGTCTATATATCTATCTATCTATGTATCTATGGCTGTGTTGGGTCTTTGTTGCTGCGCGGCTTTCTCTAGTTGCAGTGAGCGGGGCTACTCTTCGTTGTGGTGCACGGCCTTCTCATTGCGGTGGCTTCTCTTGTTGCGGACACGGGCTCTAGGCTTGCAGGCTTCCATAGTTGTGGCACGTGGGCTCAGTAGTTGTGGCTCGCAGTCTCTAGAGCGCAGGCTCAGTAGTTGTGGCACTTGGGCTTAGTTGTTCCGCGGCATGTGGGATCTTCCCGGACCAGGGAACGAACCCATGTCCCCCTGCATTGGCAGGCAGATTCTTAACCACTGCACCACCAGGGAAGTCCAGATATTCCTCTGTTTTTTTTTCTTCGTTGATCTTTACAACTTATTGGTTTTTTAAACTTCTTTTTTTCTTACACCTTTATTGGAGTATAATTGCTTTACAATGTTGTGTTAGTTTCTGCTGTATAACAAAGTGAATCAGCTATACATATAGATATATCCCCATATCCCCTCCCTCTTGCGTCTCCTTCCCACCCTCCCTATCCCACCCCTCTAGGTGGTCACAAAGCACCGAGCTGATCTCCCTGTGCTATGCGGCTGCTTCCCACTAGCTATATGTCCATGCCACTCTCTCACTTCATCCCAGCTTACCCTTCCCCCTCCCCGTGTCCTCAAGTCCATTCTCTACATCTGCGTCTTTATTCCTGTCCTGCCCCTAGGTTCTTCAGAACCAATTTGTTTTTAATTCCATATATATGTGTTAGCATATGGTATTTGTTTTTCTCTTTCTGACTTCAGTCTGTATGACAGACTCTAGGTCCATCCACCTCACTACGAATAACTCAATTTCGTTTCTTTTTATGGCTGAGTAATATTCCATTGTATATATGTGCCACATATTCTTTATCCATTTGGAATATAATTGCTTTACAGTGTTGTGTTAGTTTCAGATATTACTCTTTTTTAAAAGAGAAGAATTAAGTGAGAGAACTATTAGGCACACTTACACTTGTCCTTTTAGTTTCAGCTGGGCTTCTGATACTTTTCTGAAGCCTTTCTAAATTATATTTTCCACCTCTTCCCTTAACTCCCATGATACCTTGTACCTCCATCATGACAGTGATTGTGTCCTGTTGCCATCATTTGCTATTTCCTGAATAGATCCATTAAACATAGGGATCCTGACTCTTTTTTTCCCCCATTAAAGAGATGTTTTCTCATATGTACCCTGATAAACACAATAAAATAGACTGTATTTTTGTACTACCATTGGACTAGAATGTGTGGTACATAGTAGTTACCCAAAATTTTGTTTGGTAAAAAAATCATTCTAAAGCAATGATTTATTGAATCCCTAGCAAACAGCCAGGAGGTGCTGAATAAATCTTCTGTTTATTCCTGTTACTTCCCACAATACAGTTTAATAATGTGTGATCTGGTGGGTGATATCCAACTAGATGGAAAGTAAGTACATAGTTATAGTATGTGAATGTAGGTAATCAGAGTAGCAGCTACATACCTACACTTACTGTATACTTAGGGCATTAGGCTAAGTGCCCAATGTTATCTTTTTTGATCCTTAGAGACAGTTTTATAGTAGCTGGCATTAGCTATCTGTTAAATGATTAGCAAACTGAAATTGAGATGAGATTAATTAAGCAAGTTGTGAAAGTCACATTGCTAGCAAATGACTGAGATATGATGCAAATTCTGGACCATTTGACTCCAAGCCTTTGATTTTAACTAAAGCAGCAAAACAGCCTTTGCTATTAATTTTAAACTTTTTTGTGTCATAGAACCAACTATTTAGGATTAATCCTAAGTAAGAGTAAGAGTCATGGGAGGTGGAATGGCATTGTGTAAGGGCACGGTTAGAGCTAATTTACAGTTGTGTCCCATTTACCTATGTATCTAGAAAGGTTTGCCTAGAGTGCACACGCTATCCAAGTTCTCTTAGGTTCTTTAGTGTAGTTACCACCCACATGTGACACCTGGTGGTTTGAGTTTACACACAAGTAGGTGCTTCGAATAAAACCACGCCACTCTGATCATCCCCAGGGTTGGAGAGGACTCCATCTTTCTGGTTTTAGAGCATTTTGAGACCAACTGGCTTTGTCAGTATTTTAGGTCAGGTTCAAAATGAGGAGAAAGGTACACTGGAGATTTTGTATCAAAGAAAAATATAACCCTTAAATTTTTAATTTTTTTTAAAATTTATTTTTGGCTGTGTTTCACGTCTTGTGGGATCTTAGTTCCCTGACCAGGGATTGAACCTGGGTCCTCAGCAGTGAAAGCTTGGAGTCCTAACCACTGGACCACCAGGAAATTCTCAACACTTAAATTTTTTTTTAAAAAAGTATGTGCTTGTTCTTATTTGCGCATTTCTGGACTGTAGTCATTTGAACAAATAGAATCCCATGAAAGGCAAAAACTGCAAAGTGGCACAGGTTGAAAGGCAAGGTTTCTTGCATTAGGCACAAGTACAGGATGGTGTTTGAGGCATTTTTATTAGTTAACTGCAGGTAGCCAAGTACTCGCATCAGAACCGTTCCCTCAGTTGTCTCTGGGTTCACAGTCATTTCATCCAGAGCATCTCTGGATGACATCTCTTGTTGGCTATTTGGGTTTCATTTCAGCCAGAGTAGCTGTTTCACATTCTGCTGCCAAACTCTGACAGTCTTTCGAAGACTTGGGCTAAGAGAGGAGAGGGGCGCAAACACTAGTTTAATTGTCCTGCCTCAACTTCGACAGATCGTGAGACCTAACTTTTCTACTAGATGAAGAGTGACAGCCAGGAGAAATAGGTTGTATTAGTACGTGTAGTTTCACATTTTTAGGGATGCCTTTTTCTATTTCTATTTTGTGGCTGGAACTGTTCCCTAGGAAGCAGTTATAGGACTTCTCCTTGTTCCTTAAAAAAACAAATGATTAAAACAACAAAATCCAAACCAAAAATAAGACCAAAACCCACCAATCCTTATTGGATCTTTGGCAGATCCAGGTTAGAATCATGGGCAGAGCCAGTAGGAAAAATAGCTAGAGGAGAATATTCCTTTTTTTTTTTTTTTTTAAGAAAAGAGAACTCTTTTAAAGCCTGCTTTACTACTGTCCTCCTTGTGGATCAGGCCTGTTCCTGGTCCCATTTCTTAAAAAAGAAAAAAAATCTCTTGGTCTGAATCTGTTTTTTTCCCCTCTGAAATTTCAAAAGTTGTGTACCTGAAGACCTACCAACCTACCAATAACATTCATATTTAACCTTACCGTTTCTTTCTAGGTCTAATTTGAGAGAGAGAGAGAGACAGGCAGAGAGATTGTCCTCTTACTTACTTCCCCTTAGTTATAAACAATAAAGAAAACCCAAAGAATGTTTAAAGTGTTATGTGTTTTATTTTTCAGGGGGAGAAAAACAACAGAATACCTGAGATTGTGCCTCAATTTGCTAGAAGAAAAATTCTGACTAGAGGCCATAGTGGTGGTTAGCAACATATTAAGAGAGAACGGACAGGCCATACCTATTGGAGGGACCCTGATTTTGGGGGAGGGGGGGATGCAGGCTAAATGGTGCTGGTTCTTAGGAGAAACGTGTTCGCAGGGATGTAGTGACATGACCCTCATCCACCTGCCTCATTGTAAGCTTCTGAGGCCCTCTTGTTATTCCTCTTTTACAGTTCTCATTTCTTCTCTTGACTCTTACCCTTTCTTGTTACCTAGTAGTAGAAATGGTACAAAAAGGGCATACCCCACATGTGCTCTGGACATCTCTGGGTAGAAATGAAATGCTTCTTTAAAGGTGTTTTTATATATGGTCATTTTATAGTACTTTGAATATTATAGGCAGAGAGAATCTCTCAAGCCGTACTGTATTCCTTTCTGTCTTTGGTTGTAAAAGTGCTAGAGGGCAGGCAACGCAGAATAATTCCTGGCTCTCTCCAGATGCTTTCCCTGGAGCTCTGGAGGCAGCTGGTCTGCTTTTCAAGTTATTGCAGGTCACAGCACTACCATATATTTTGATACAGCATAAATGGTGTCAGTTGATTTCCAAACACTGCTATCACTGTTCTCTCACCTGCTCACCAGCCCACCTATTTTAAGTTTTTGTTACGGCAGTGTTCCACACCTGATGCTGGTTTCTGTGTTAGAGCATGGGCTAAACTGATGTAACAGAGATGTCCAAATACAGCAGTGGTTTAAATAAAACATTCATTTTTCTTTCGTGTAATATTTCTGAGAGTGAGAGGTCCAGGCTGATGGGGTCACTTTGCTCCCTGTGTTTTTTTTTTTTTTTTTGGGGGGTACGCGGGCCTCTCACTGCTGTGGCCTCTCCCGTTGCGGAGCACAGGCTCCGGACGCGCAGGCTTAGCAGCCATGGCTCACAGGCCCAGCCGCTCCGCGGCACATGGGATCTTCCCGGACCAGGGCACAAACCCGTGTCCCCTGCATCGGCAGGCGGACTCTCAACCACTGCACCACCAGGGAAGCCCTGCAGATCTTTTTATAATCCTTGTTTGATACAAATGTATTTTGTATTTGTAGATTTGATTCTATACCAATTTTGTGGCTAGCAGTAGGCAGGAGAGACACCATGATTAATAGGCCCCACAAGCACTTAATTTATGGTCAACTTTTCTACTTCAGTTTTAAAAAGAAACGTTTTATTTTAACATCTTTATTGGAGTATAATTGCTTTACAATGGTGTGTTAGTTTCTGCTTTATAACAGTGAGTCAATTATACATATACATATATCCCCACATCTCTTCCCTCTTGCATCAAAAATAGGGAACACTTCACGAATTTGCGTGTCATCCTTGCGCAGGGGCCATGCTAATCTCCTCTGTATCGTTCCAATTTTAGTATATGTGCTGCCGAAGCGAGCACAAAAGAAACATTTTAAATAGGAAAACCAAAACCATATGTTTGATGCCTCATTGCATCATTAATTTTATGATTTGACAGGATTTACAATTGTTTATAATTATTTCTAACTAAAAAATTAATAGTTCTCAAAATTATTCATTTGTCAGAATAGTTCCCTAAAATTCATTTTGAATCTAGAAGAGTTTGACAGGGAAGTCATGCTAATCTGAGAGGTAGGAAATCAGATTTGATGTGGAAGTGAGTGTTCAAGCTGCTAGATGTGCCTCGTATGCAGTTGAAGTATGGTCTGGAGCTCAGGACAGGAGGTAGGGTTAGGGATGTTGACTTAAAAATCAGTAAGTCAGGGACTTCCCTGGTGGTGCCATGGTTAAGAATCTGCCTCCCAATGCAGAGGACACGGGTTTAATCCTTGGTCAGGGAACTAGATCCCACATGCATGCCGCAACTAAGACTTCACATGCTGCAACTAAGGAACCCGCCTGCCGCAACTAAGACCCGGCACAACCGAAAATAAATAAATTTAAAAAAAAATCAGTAAGTTGGGCCTCCCTGGTGGCACCGTGGTTAAGAATCTGCCTGCCAGTGCAGGGGACACTGGCTCGAGCCCTGGTCCAGGAAGATCCCACATGTCACAGAGCAGCTAAGCCTGCACGCCACAACTACTGAAGCCCGTGTGCCTAGAGCCCGTGCTCCACAACAAGAGAAGCCACCGTGGTGAGAAGCCCCCGCACCACAATGAAGAGTAGCCCCCGCTTACCACAACTAGAGAAAGCCTGCGCGCAGCAACGAAGACCCAACACAGCCAAAAATAAATAAATAAATAAATTTATTAAGAAAACACACACACACACAAAAGATGAGCACGTAAAGGACATGTAGAGAGCTGTACTCACATTTAGAGGTCTCAGATCAGCTGAAGAGACAGATACTAGACCGTTTAATTAATCTTTGTTAACAAACTCATGAAGTATAGGTAGCTTTCTAATTTTATGGGGAGTGAATTGAAGCTGAGAGAGATGACTTCTACATAAAGTTGCCTAGTTTGTAGTTGGTGGAACTTGTCCTCATGACTCCAAAGCCCATAGTAATCCATGATATCTCCCTGTGTTTAAGAGGTGAAAAGCATTTCACTAAAGAGGGAGTGAGTACTCCTTGGTGCCAGATGAATTTCTGGAGTGTTTGAAGGCTTGTGAGTAGCCCGGGATTATTTATCAGTTCTTTTGCCACCTGTGGAGGTGGAGAGAACAGTGCTGTGGTTGGAGGATGGATTCCTTGTAGGAAGGGTCTGAGGTGGAGGGCAGCCACTCCAGACTCCCATTGCATGAAATTTGGTGGTGAAAGGAAGAAAAGACAGGAGGAGCTTAAACGACTACAAGCTTTTCTTGTTGGTTGGTTGGTTGGTTGGTTTGGGGGTAGTGGTGCAGAAAAGTATGTGTAAATTTCCAGTTAGAAAGGAAAGATGGAGCCAGGAGCGTGGGGTTGCATCAGGAGCGCTAGTGCAGGGATCATGCCTGTTAAGGTCTAACAATACAGTGTGAGAGACAGGGTGGTGGATATGTCGTTTTATTTAAAGAGAGGAATGATATTAGGGGTAATGATGTTTGGAAACCCTCTCAACAGTTAGGTTGTCTCCTAAGAAGGTATGTGTGAGGTGTTCGGGGTTGGAGTCTTGAGGATGACTGAAAAAGGCACTGGAGTCGAAGGCACTGTGTTCTTTTCAGTCATTTAACTTTTGGAATGGCTGATAGAGGCCGTAATGCCTGTTTTAAATGAATGATAATTTCAATTTATAAGTTACCAAGAAACTTTTTCATGAGTCACATTTGTTATGTAGAGGAACTGCTATAATCCTGAAAATAAGGTTCTTAACAGTTATTATTAAGATTTGCGTCAATTGTAATTTGGAAAAGTATGCCCTGTTTTACATTATTTTGATTATCATTGTATAATAGAGAATAAATATAAACAGTACCATTAATTATATTACAAGCTTTTCCTATGTTAGTTAAGTATTGTCATTTGTTGCTTCATTATTTTTCCTTTACGATGTATGCTTTATAGATAAATTCACTAAAGGTTGGTATAATGCAGAATGACTTTTTGTGCTCTCTTGTTTACTATTAAGCAGAAATCAAAGAACAATCAGCAGAAGAGGATGCTGAAGCCGAAGTGGACAGCAGCAAGCAGCCAGTCCCAGCCTTTCAGCGTTCTGTGTCTGAGGAATCTGCAACCTCCCTGGTCTCTGTTGGTATAGAAGCCAAAATCAGGTTAGAGAATGAATGCAACTGGATTGGAGATTAGTGACGGGCAAAAGAGCAGCGAGTTGACTGTAGAGGGAGTTCAGAGAGTGCAGGCTTAGGACAGAAAGCTGGGTGGACTTTTAGAGCTGATAGCTCTGCGTGTAGCTGGAGTGAAGCACGTCCGTGGGCTTAGGTGGCTGTAGAACAGAGCAGTGGGCTACTGTGTTACCCTGCTCTCCTCAGACCAGGACAGAATATTTCCAGGATGCGATCCCCAGAAGAAGAAAAAAGTCTAAACTTTTAGCATGAGAACTGATTTTTTATTTACTTGTAAACTTAAGTTTATACTCTTGTTCTTTACCCTCTCTTCATTCTTTAAAAAAAAGAAATACAGGATGTGGTAACTTCTCTGTGTATCATTCAGCTTAAGTCTTGTAATTTTTTAGATCTTAACTTGGAAGCCGTGAATAAAACTGGAGCCATCCATCAGTTGAATATTCCCATCTTCTTGAAATGTTTCCTTTCTTTTGCTTTTGTCACATCTGCCTCCTCATTTTGTCTTTTGCTGGCTTCTGTGCAGACTCCCCACCTTTATCACATTGGAGCCCTCAGGTTGAAGTCCTCGGTGTGTTTACTTTCATTATTCAGTCCGATAGTTAGGTACTATCTGTGTGCTAATGAAACCCCACATTTATATTTTGAGGGCTGACCTTTCTCTGAACTCTAGACTTTGCTCTCCATCTGTCTGCTTGATATCTCCATTTGGAAGTATACTAGACACTGCACCCATAACATGTCCACAACCACTGTTGATTCTGACCCCAGGCCTGTCCTAAATCTTCTCCCCAGGATTTCTTCATTTCAATAAATAATACCAATATTCACCCAGTTGCTTAGGCCAAAACCTTTTGAGTTAGTCCGTGATTTCTCTCTTTTCTCATAACCTCACATTCTAAATTTTGTAGCCCACCTTTAGAAGATATCCCAAACCAGTGCTTACTCTCTTAACTTGCCTACCATCTTACTCCAAGTCCTCTTATCCTTAGGAGGCTGTCGTTGCCTTTTAAGTGGTCTCTCCACTTCTTCTCTGCGTTCCCCAGTCCAAATTGTTTTAGCACAGTTGCAGAAATGATCATTCTAAAACGTAAATCAAGTTTCTCCCAAACTCTCTTTTGGCTGTCTCTTGTATTTAAATTAAATATATAAATTATATTAAAAATTTCAGGGACTTCCCTGGTGGTACAGTGGTTAAGACTCTGCGCTCCCAGTGCAGGGGGCCCGGGTTTGATCCCTGGTCCTGGAACTAGATCCCACATGCATGCTGCAACTAAGAGTTCACATGCCACAACTAAGGAGCTGGCGAGCTGCAACTAAGGAGCCTGCCTGCTACAACTAAGAAGCATACATTCTTCAATTATGGAGCCCGCCTGCCGCAACTAAGACTGGATGCAACCAAGAAAAAAACAACAAAAAAAATTCAAATTCCCACTATGTTTTACATCTTCGGGAAGGTTTTCAAAATAAAAGAGTAGGATGAAAAATAAATAAAACATAGCCCCCACCACATTTACCCTCTATTTCTGCTTTATGTTCCTTTGTTGCACTTTTTATTTCTCCACAGTTCGTTTATCTTCCTTACTGTCATGTGAGCCCTGTGAAGGCAATACTTTTTCCTGCTTTTTATTGCATTCATAATTTTTTCCTATTGATTATACATTATATTTTGTTTTGTTTTTGAGATGGTTTTCCTTAAGACTCATGTTTCTGTACCCTGTTGAATTTAATTTTGAAAGAATTTCAAACTTTGATTTCTTAGTCTTAGCAATATGAATAATGATTTATCATATTTTCATATCTCTTTGTATCTATCATCTAGCATTTCATTTTCTAGTTATTTAAATATATACTTCCTATTTTGTCTTGGCCCCCTAACATTTTTCATATTTTGAAAAATTCAGGTTTATATATATATATATATATATATATATATATATATATATATAGTAAAATTACTGTAAAATTCACCCATGTAGTGAGTTTTGACAGTTGTATACTGTCATATAACCACTACAACAACAAGATAAAGAACAGTTCCATCATAGTAAAAAAATTACTTGATGCCCTTTTGCTGTCATTCCTGATCCCATCTTCTGCCCTAGGCAGTCACTTACCTGTTTTCTGATTCTGGCCTTTTTAACTTAGCATATTTAATGCAGTTGACACTCATTTATGTCATCACATATATCAGTAGCTGTTTCCTTTTTATTGCTGAGTAGGATTCTCTTTTATGGAGGTGCCTACCACATTTTTTTTTTTTTTTTTTTTGTGGTGCGTGGGCCTCTCACTGTTGGGGCCTCTCCCGTTGCGGAGCACAGGCTCCCGACGTGCAGGATCAGCGGCCATGGCTCACGGGCCCAGCCGCTCTGCGGCATGTGGAATCTTCCTGGACCGGGGCATGAACCTGTGTCCCCGGCAGCGGCAGGCGGACTCTCAACCACTGCGCCACCAGGGAAGCCCCATTTTTTTTTTTTTTTTAAAAAAATAAATTATTTATTTATTTATGGCTGCATTGGGTCTTCATTGCTGCGTGCGGGCTTTCTCTGGTTGTGGAGAGTGGGGGCTTCTCTTCGTTGCGGTGCATGGACTTCTCATTGCGGTGGCTTCTCTTGTTGTGGAGCAGGGGCTCTAGGCACGCAGGCTTCAGCAGTTGTGTCACGTGGGCTCCGTAGTTGTGGCTCGCGGGCTCTAGAGTGCAGGCTCAGTAGTTGTGGTGCACGGGCTTAGTTGCTCCACAACATGTGGATCTTCCTGGACCAGGGCTCGAACCCATGTTCCCTACATTGGCAGGGGGATTCTTAACCACTGCACCACCAGAGAAGCCCTCTACCACATTTAATTTATCATTTTCCAATTAAGGGATATTTGGGTAGTTTCCAGTTTGGGGCAGTTATGAATAAAATTGGTATAAATATTCACTTGCAGATTTTGGTGTGAATGTAGGGCTTTTATTTCACTTAGGTAAAAATATCTAAGAGAGAGGTAATTTTTCAAGGAAAATGCCAAAGTATTTTCCAGTGTGACTGTACTATTTTGCATTGCCACTAATGATATAGAGTGGCTTGGCAGGATGTTTCTTATTGTTCTGATTCAGCTTTATTCTTAGGTGAGCGCTGTGTCCCTAGGTCTCGGGGGTCCCGTCATTGTCTCAGCTAGTGGAGACCCGTCATGGTCTGGGTCTACGCAGTCTTGCTCCTCCTCCAGGGGGGAGGTTCATCCCATCCCCCATTCATTCCTCCATCTGCAGCTGGTCTTGACCACTGCAGGGCAGAGACTTTTGCTCTCCTTTTACCAGTCTGAGGCTTTTCTTTCGCAGGGAAGATGAAGAAGAAAGATCTTTGTGTCTTTCCCATGTCTCTGCTGTTCTCCTGCCCAGGCTTTTACCATGACTGATGCATTCTCAGGACTCCTCTCCATGCCTGAGTGGTGGGCACGAGCACCGGGGGAGGTGCATGGAGAGAAGCTCGTGAGTGGGTTAGAATTCCCCTGTGTTTGCGGGTCCTGGGTGTTCTGTACTCTCCTACCGCCACAAACTTGGCTTTTAGCAATTTATAAAATTTTCACTGAATTCTTTAGCCTGCTTGGATGACATCCAGTGAGTGGCCTCTTCCTCAGATTAAGCAAGGGCTTGTGTCTCTTCTCTTCTTGGAAGTGCCTTTCATTCAACTGCAGGTGAATCGTTTCCTCTGCAACTTTTGTAGTCTGATGTGTTCAAGAAAAGTGAATTTGTGGATTGTCTGGTGAGTTTTTGCTGTGACAGTGGAAGCAAAGTTCTTTGCAGCTTTCTACTACATCCAAAGCGGAAGCCAGGGATTTCCTTTGTGCCACCCTTTAAAGTTAACAATAAATTACTCTGAGATATTTGACAGTCTTTATTTCCTACATCCCTTGTAACATTTCTTAATTCTTTAATAATTTGAATATTTCTCTAAAAATATTTACATTGTGGGTCTGTTGTGTGGTAAAATTTCTCAGGTCTTATAGAAACCTGGGAATAATTTTATTATACCTTTACATTTGAGTTATGGTTTTGGATATAAAATTGAAGGTTAAGATATTTTTTGTCAATACTTTAAAAGTATTTCTGCATTTCCTAATCAGTGTTGTTCATAAAGTTGCTGTCTATCTGATTGTTGCTCCTCATAGGTAATGTTTCTAGGGGAAGAAACAAACTAGAAACAGGGTATGCTGAAAGAAACGTAAGTTTAAAGCTTAGAGAAAATTATAAATAAGAAAATTAAAAAAAATTAATAAGATACTGGCAAAGGAATTTGGTGGATAGTATCCTTTAGGCAAGAAGAAAAACATTTTTTCCCCTATTTGACTTTATTTTTCTGAAAGTAGACCACATTTAATCACGTGCACGTGTGTGTGTGTGTATGTGTCAGTATCAGTGGACAGCACAGTTTATCATGAAGTTGAAATACGTAATATTGGAAAAACTTAAATAGGTGACTTTTATAAACAAAAGGTAATTAGTTGAGAGAGGTCCAATATGAATTTAACTTGCGTTAAACATTACCTGAAAAGATTATTTCCATCACCTGTTAATGTAAGACATTATGAAAGTTCCTGAGGTAGATACTACAGAGGTGATGGTGGGAACTTTAATGCTTGAGAAGAAAGATTTGAGTACAGCAGCCATAAATGTGTTGTGAAGAGAAGATATATCCAAGAGGAGCAGTTCTTTTAATTCTGTTTTTTTTCTAAGATCCCTTATCAAGCATATATTCCATAAGTATATATTGGTTTTTGTCCTTTAACTTTTTAAATGGTTTCTTTTTAAAAAAAATTATAGATTTTATTGTTTAGAACAACTTCAGGTTTACAGAAGCTTCCCTGCCTCAGTTGCCCCTAATATTAGTATCTTTCATTAGTGTGATACATTTGTTACAACTGATAAACCAGTATTGATACATTATTATTATTATTATTTAAATTTATTTATTTTATTTTTGTGTTTTCGTTACTGCGCGCGGGCTTTCCTTAGTTGTGGCAAGTGGGGGCTACTCTTCGCTGCTGTGGATACATTATTATTAATTACAGTTCATAGTTTACATTCATTCTTTGTGTTACATATAGTTCTGTGAGTTTTGATAAATGTGCAGTGTCATGTATCTGCCATTAACTACAGTATAGCATATGAAGTAGTTTCACTGCTCTAAAAATCCAGTTTTGCCTATTCATCCCTTTCCCCCTCCTCTTAAACCCTTTCTCTCTGCTCCCCTGTCCCTCATCACTAACTGCTTCACCCACTGAAATTTATTTTTTTATATCTCTCTGTGTGTATGGTATATATATTATGCATAAAGAATGTTCCATCAAGTAGTTAAGTCAAACTTGGTCATCACTTGTTTTACATAGCTGGGATATAATTGAGTGGCCATTAAACTGTACCTTCTTCCCCAACCTTAATTTTTTACTTTCTTTATTCCTTTTTAATACTTGGAGGTTTTTTTTTTTTTTTTAAAAGAGAATTGATGGTAATTTATTTTCACTGGGCAAATCATGGAATGGTGGTGGGGAGTTAAATTTAACTTATTCAGAATACCCCCAAGGAGCAAGAAAAAGTATATTTCAGCCTCTGTGGAGAAAAAGAAGGTAAAAAGTAGGATAAGAAATTAAAACACTTGGATGGCAAGAGTAATCTGATGAAAAATAAGGAACTGGGTTAACACACAAAATATCACCGACTAAATTCAAGGATTAAAGGGAGTTTTTTTTTTTTTTTTTGCGGTACGCGGGCCTCTCACTGTTGTGGCCTCTCCCGTTGCGGAGCACAGGCTCCGGAAGCACAGACTCAGCGGCCATGGGTCACGGACGCAGCTGCTCCGCGGCATGTGGGATCCTCCCAGACCGGGGCACGAACCCGTGTCCCCTGCATCGACAGGCGGACTCTCAACCACTGCACCACCAGGGAAGCCCTTATAGGGAGCTTTAAAAAGTTAGACATCTCTGTTATGTTTGTGTAGATTAAGGGGAAATTTTAAAATTCCATTCAGGTTCAACTATTTTTATTTCATGCTCACATAAAAGAGTCTCTATTTCTTAGACCAAAAACAGATAGATGGTCTCCAATTTATGATGGTTCAACTTAAGATTTTTCTGCTTTCTTTCTTTCTTTCTTTCTATTTATTTATTTTTTACATCTTTATTGGAGTATAATTGCTTTACAGTGGTGTTAGTTTCTGCTTTATAACAAAGGGAATCAGTTATACATATACATATGTTCCCATATCTCTTCCCTCTTGTGTCACCCTCCCTATCCCACCCCTCCAGGTGGTCACAAAGCACCGAGCTGATCTCCCCGTGCTATGCGGCTGCTTCCCACTATCTACCTACCTTACGTTTGGTAGTGTATATATGTCCATGCCTCTCTCTCGCTTTGTCACAGCTTACCCTTCCCCCTCCCCATATCCTCAAGTCCATTCTCTAGTAGGTCTGTGTCTTTATTCCTGTCTTACCCCTAGGTTCTTCATGACATTTCTTTTTTCTTAGATTCCATATATGTGTTAGCATATGGTATTTGTCTTTCTCTTTCTGACTTCACTCTGTATGACAGACTGTAGGTCCATCCACCTCACTACAAATAACTCAAATTCGTTTCTTTTTATGGCTGAGTAATATTCCATCGTATATATGTGCCACATCTTTATCCATTCATCCGATGATGGACACTTAAGTTGTTTCCATCTCGTGGCTATTGTAAACAGAGCTGCAGTGAACGTTTTGGTACATGACTCTTTTTGAATTATGGTTTTCTCAGGGTATATGCCCAGTAGTGGGATTGCTGGGTCATATGGTAGTTTTATTTGTAGTTTTTTAAGGAACCTCCATACTGTTCTCCATAGTGGCTGTACCAATTCACATTCCCACCAGCAGTGCAAGAGTGTTCCCTTTTCTCCACACCCTCTCCAGCATTTATTGTTTCTAGATTTTTTGATGATGGCCATTCTGACCGGTGTGAGATGATATCTCATTGTAGTTTTGATTTGCATTTCTCTAATGATTAACGATGTTGAGCATTCTTTCATGTGTTTGTTGGCAGTCTGTATATCTTCTTTGGAGAAATGTCTATTTAGGTGTTCTGCCCATTTTTGGATTGGGTTATTTGTTTTTTTGTTATTGAGCTGCATGAGCTGCTTGTAAATTTTGGAGATTAATCCTTTGTCCGTTGCTTCATTTGCAAATATTTTCTCCCACTCTGAGGGTTGTCTTTTGGTCTTGTTTATGGTTTCCTTTGCTGTGCAAAAGCTTTGAAGTTTCATTAGGTCCCATTTGTTTATTTTTGTTTTTATTTCCATTACTCTGGGAGGTGGGTCAGAAAGGATCTTGCTGTGATTGATGTCATAGAGTGTTCTGGCTATGTTTTCCTCTAAGAGTTTGATAGTGTCTGGCCTTACATTTAGATCTTTAATCCGTTTTGAGCTTATTTTTGTGTATGGTGTTAGGGAGTGTTCTAATCTCATACTTTTACATGTACCTGTCCAGTTTTCCCAGCACCACTTATTGAAGAGGCTGTCCTTTCTCCACTGTACATTCCTGCCTCCTTTCGAGATTTTTAAATCAGGTTTAAAAGAAAATTGTTTTTCTAAGCACAAACTATAATTTTTTGATTTGGTATATTTACTACTTAAAAAAAATCATGCTATAGAAAAGTAGAATTGCAAATGTATAATTTTTTTTGAACTTAATTGTTCTTACTGTATAGATATTTTTAAATGCTTTGCTTGCACTAAAGACATAATATTTAATTTTAAAGCACAAGTATCTGCAATAGTATGGAACTTGAAATAGTTAAATAAAACTACTTCTCCTCTCTGTCTTCCGTACTTTTCATTTCTACCAGTGAACAGCTCTGCGCTTTTTGTTACTGTGGTGAAAAAAGCTCCTTAGGACAAGGAGACTTAAAACAATTTAGAGTAACGCCTGGATTTATTTTGCCATGGAAAAACCAGCCTTCTAACAAGAAGGACGTTGATGACAACAGCAGTGGAACTTGTGAGAAAATACAAAACTCAACACCACGAAAACAAAGAGGACAGAGAAAGTAAGCAATTTTGAATTTAAGTGGTTTGTAACACAGTAAGACTATATATAGTTTTTCATTGCAATGTTTATGAATATACAAATGGGATTGTTACTGAACAATTTTTTATGTTTCCAACATTCATACGATGCTTTATGACTCACCATTAACCCAGCAGACACTCATTTTCTCAAAATTTCTTTCTTATTTAAAAAAAAGTTTAAGCTAGTTGTGTATTAACAAAAAAGAAGAAAACTTTAAAGAACATAATATAAGGAAGGCTAGAGGGGATTCATGGAATTTATATATGGAATGAAAATTTTAGAAAATCAATGAGATCTTTCTTTCCTTTTCCTAGATAAGTTTTAAATAGTTTGTAAGAGTATAACATAAAATAGCAAAACCAAAGTGGTTTTACCTATGTGTGTCATTTACTTATTTGTTTCTGTGGTTCAGAGAATGTTGAACTGTCCTGTAAACTCTTACAGTACAGTGTTAACTTTCTTTCCTTCTAAATAATCATGTGCTGAGAATTCCCTTTCTAAAGTCAAAGAAGATGCTCTTTTTTTTATATGAAAGAATTTACATATGTTGTACACCTGAAACTAATATAATATTGTAAATCAACTATAATTTTAAAAAAAGAATTTACTATTTGTATAACTATATATGTGTGTCTATATTCATGGACCTTATAGTTGCCCCAAACTCTTGTCTAATATGTTTGCTTTTGGAGTTAATATTTTTTTTATATGTTGTAGGTTCGTTTGAAGGCCATCTTAATATGCGGGCTTGGCTCTGGTAGTTGAGGGAATAGAAGTTTCTGTGGTTGATTAGAAAGTGTAAAAATTAATTTAACTTGTAAGGCTAACCAGCTCTGCCCCTTGAGGGTGATGATGTAATCATCCAAGTGCTTATCTGGCTTTTATCCAAAGTTAAGTACTAAGGCACTGTGTTGTACTTATTTGATTGGCTTCTTCTTTTGGACTGCTGCCAATGCCTTGAAGACCTGAAGTAGGAAATGAAACAATAACAACAAAAACCCTTTTAAAAGAATTTAAAGTGGAACAGCTTAAGGAAATTTAGAAGTATTGTATTTAGAGTTTTGGTGTTTTTAAAGGCCATAGCTAGCTTTACCTTTCGTGATCAATTGGGAGCTCACTTTCTAATAAAATATATCAAAAGTCCAGAAAACTTACATCCATCGGTCATTAGTAAATTTACTGGACTGGACCAGGTTATATCGTATATCCTCATGTTCTGCCTTGAATAATGGCAATTAATAAACAACTGTTCTGGGAAATACAGTTAGGCTTCATTTATTTATTTATTTTATAAGCTAAGCTAATTTTTAGTGAAAACTTTATGAGCTAAAATAATTATGTAAAAATAGCCTTGGTTTAATGAAAGTCTTTATATACACTTAAGAGTTTAACAAGTTATTAAGTGATGATAACAAGCCAGTTAATGGACCTTAGGAATAAAGCATGTTTATGAAATTTGGAAATCATTTAGGGATAAACAGTTACTTTAGCTTGGTCATTTTAAATATTTACAAAATATGTTGCTAATGAGTTATAAACTAGATAAATGGCTAGTTAATTTTTTAATTTGAAAAGGAATATTTTAAAATAGTTTTTCCCTCATGGTGCAGTAAATATAAGAATATATAATCAAGGATTCATTTCCTCTTTTTTTTTAGATTTAAAATGGGGGGGGTATGTAAATATTTCAGCTGACTTCTCTCGATGTTCTCTCCGAAGCTGGGTTCCTCATCCGTAGGGTTGGTGTCAGCGTCTTACTAATATGTTATGTACATACAAACTGGTTGTAAAACCTGAAGGTGAAATTTGACTAACCTGCTGCTTGGGAACTGGTTAGTAATAGACTGGTTAGTCATTCCATGGGTTTTTATACCTGTCCCCCCATCAGATTACGGGTGTAAAAAAAGTGTGTTAAAACAATGCATTCGTCTTCATAGATGAACTGTTAGTCTTTTTTTCCTCCTAATAAATTAGCAAGTTAGTAGTGAAGATGTATTTGTAGGAATGGAGATTATATTTACTGGAAGGTTTGTTCTCATTTCACTGTGGGCAGATTTTATAAAAACAAGAATTTGAAGTTAGCATAGCATGGTAAACTTAAAAAAAAAGTCTATGCATTTCTACTGCTGAACATAAAAAATACTGGTTATTTTTTATATGGTTTGATATTTAAATGTACTTACTGAAATATGTTAATACTTTTTTTCTTTCAATGATTCCAGGTATAAAAAAGTTTAGTACCCTGGTCATTGTGCTGATTTTCTCTTAATAGGAATCATGATATATATCCAGCATACATCAGTGCAGTGAGTTATGATCTATATTCAATAGTGATTTAATCCAGAATTATGATCAGGTTAAATACTGTGATATCAGGAGAAGATTAAAGTCTTAGTGCCAGCCATCTGATTTCCCATGTTTAATGTTAATCCACAGTAGTAGTCATTGTTTACTTCTTGATCTCAATTCATGTATGAAGTTTTAGGGCTTTCAAAGTTTGAAATCTCCCTTATGTTATTCAGTGAACACTTACTCAGTGTTCCTTTTTATACTGTACTTTTTGCTGTTACACTTTTTCCCTTATTCCCAGGTCACTAGTAGCTATTTTGTTTTTGCTTTTTACTTCTGGTTTGTGAGGTAAAGTCTTAGCAGAGGATACTTGCAGCATCATGCCACAGTCCAGCTGTCGAGATTGCTGAGGGGACCGCAAGGAGGCTCCAGGGCTCACATTTCACTCCCACTGCCTCCCTCTTCACACTTGTAGTGGGTCTTCGTTTCCCCTGGGACGTAACCTAACTGCCAGCTCTGTGGCGGCAGAGTCCTCACTGGTCATAAAGCAACTTAGAGATGTCTGATTTGATCCAGTTGTTTTCTAAGCATTTAAGGAAGGCCAAAGGGAATATTCATTTTATGTGATAAAATATGGTTCCTGACTAGACTATTAGAGTGTCACTTAAAAATATATATATATAAAATGGCAAAATAAGCCTGCAGCTATAATTGTAACACTTCCTTATGGATTTGGAGACCTTTTTTTTTGTTTTTAGTTGCTTACATTATATAATATAGCTATCCAGTTTTGTATCTATACTATGAATAATAACATATTCTAAAAGTTGTTTTATGATAGTTTATGCCTAAGTAAAATTGATTAGGCAATACATTATATTTAAGTCGTTATAAAAGGAAACAACTTTCTACTTGTTATCACTTTCGCCTCCATTTTGTTTTATTTTATTTTCCAGGGAACGGCCTCCTCAGCAGAATATAGTACCGTGTGTAAGTGTAAGCACGCAGACTGCTTCAGATGATCAGGCTGGTAAATTATGGGATGAACTCAGTCTGGTTGGCCTTCCGGATGCCATTGATGTCCAAGCCTTATTTGACCCTACAGGTATGAGCCAGTCTTCATTAATAACTACCTTTTGATTCTGTAAGCATTTTCACTTTAGCAAATTATCCACTTAATAGTACATGCCGTTCATCTAGAAATAATTATCACATTGGAAAAACGTCATTGTTAAGTATACCTGCTTAGGTAAAATAAATTGTCTAATTATGTTTACCTAACTTATTTAGCACCTGCACAGGGCCATCACTGGGCTGGATGCTTTTATAAATGTTTGCATTTACACTTGTGTAGGCAGCAGTGCCATGGAGATCTGACAGTTTCGGAGAGAGAAATTTTAAAGGGATCTGTGAAAACCTGGGGAACATGGCACTCTGGGTCTACTTGAAGTAGGGTTGAAGGGTAAAGATCTAAGCCCTGTGAATGTCCTGTAACGCAGTATAGTAATCCATACTCATGATTTGGTGCTGTTGGGGTTTTGGGTGAAGAACTGCGTGTAATTGTTCAGGTGCTCTGTGAGAGAGAGTTTAAAGACTGAGCTGTTACTGGTGACTGATGTGGGCTCTTGGTGTGGGGTGCAGTGGAATAGAGGTGTATATGTAGCTTATTTGTCAGAAACAAAGTATTAAGTAATTTTCCTTTATGTAAATACACCAAATAAAATACAGTAACGGTTAAATAAAATGACTAGAAACGAATTTCTCTGTTGAAGGAATAATCACTAATTCACTGTGCATCAGAATCACTTGGAGGGCTTGTTGACACGTTGATTTCTGGGCACCATGGCAAGAGTTTTTGATTCAGCAGGTCTTGGTTGTGGTCTGATACTTGCATTTATAACAAGTTCCTAGATGATACATTTCGAGGAGGGCTGCTTTAGTGGTATCACAAATCTCAGATGCCATTGTGTATTCACACATTTGAATTGATTTGGGGGATTTTCATCTTTACTTATTAGCGTTAATACGTTTAATGTTTATTCAGTTGCTTCTTTTCACTTTAACCATTTTAGGCACTTGTTGGGCTCATCACCGTTGTGTGGAATGGTCACTGAGGGTGTGCCAGATGGAAGAACCGTTGTTAGTGAACGTGGACAGAGCTGTTGTCTCAGGGAGCACAGAAGTAAGTAGAAGAAACACATATTTAAACAACAGCTTTATAACATTTACTGTGTCAACATAAAAGATTCACTTCCAAGATTTATTAAATGATTACTATCATGTAAAAACCCTTAAAATAGGAAACTGTTAATTTATATCCAAGAGTAGTTTGTGCAGACCACTAGAATATAGTAAAGTTGTGCAATAAATGCATATCTTTAAAATAAATATTTTACATTTAAATCAGAAATTAAAATTCTTAGAAATGGGTATTACTGACTATGATTACGCATCTTACTCTTTAAGACAAAACTCTTTGACGAAGATTTAAAATAAGAGAGACAGGATTTGACATCTTTAGTCCACAGTGTGAGCTAGCTCTGTTTGCTATTTTAAAAATTGATTAAAATACTTCTTTTCAGTAAAGTTGGCAGTTCGGTTTGTCTTTTTGGCACTATCCCAAAGTAATATCATACACAGTCTGCCATCTTTCAAAGCTTTCACTGCGATTTTCGTGTGATTTTCAATCGAGAAATAAATGCAATGTTTACCTTCCATCTATAAAGGCAACAAACCCTATGAAGTGAAATTGCTTTGCTGCCTACAAATTCCCTTTGGTTTTTGACAGGTATATTTGGGAGAAGTGAAACAGGCCTTCCAAAGGAATATTAGAAGTGGAATTTTTTACCGTAGAAATTATACGGGCTTTAATAGGTTTAATATAGGTAAGCATTTCAAAAGTATTGTTGAGACAAGGACTTAGATTTAATCATTCAATTATTATAACATTTGCTTTACTCAGATGATCAAAATTACCTACTTTGTATGGATGAGTAACCCTCACCTCAGGAGTAGTCAAGTTAAGAGTGTTTGTTTTGGAAATGTGACATTACATTTAAAGGCTTACATTACCAAATTTTGAACAGTATAATGCACGATAAATAATTTCCACAGTCTGAACATACTTAGATGGCCAGATCGTGACTGTGATAGATCAGTGAGAACTGTTTCTTCCATGAACTACTTTAGAAGTAGTTTTGGAATATTTTGTGACAGTGAAAAGCATTACAGGAAAGGCAATGAACAAAGGCTAAAATGAACTGTAACAACCCATTTTTGATAAGGCTGTGGGGAAATAGGTACTCTTATGCCTCATTGGTGGGAAGGCAAATTGGTACATGTCTTCTGGAGAGAAATTTGGCAAAATGCCTAACAGACTATACGTGCACTTATCTTTTGACCTTTCTGAGATTCTATCCTGAAAATATGCCTCCAATAATACAAAAACATTAACAGCATTGTTCAGTTTGCAAAATATTGGAAAGAACCTCTGACCACACATAACAGAATGGTTGAATAGACCGTGGTATGGTTCATACAGTAGAATACTGTGCAACTGTAAAAATACTGTGAGGAATATTTTTATGAACTAATACAAAGTAGTTTCCAATATATACTTTTAAGTGGAATAAAAAAGTGCAAAAGACCACTTATGGTGTGCAACACTTTATGTAGGAAGGAATGAGATGTAAGAAAGTATACATGCATATGCACATTTGTGGAAAAGAAACACAGGAGGAGTAAGCCAGAAAGTAGAGAGATTGGTTACCTGTCTCTAAAAGGTGGGTGGAAGACAGGAGTGGGATCCGTGTAGCAGGGATGTGGTGCGACACTTCTCAGATATATCTTTTTGTATAGCTCTGACTCTTAGAACCATTAGAATGTTTCACCTACCCCTGAATAAGCAACTACAGCCGTCTGGGCTATGGGGGAACCTAAAACGGGATAGCAGAATTCACAATGACAGGGGTAGGGAAAAAACTAAGCAACTGAAAAGTAGTGTCTTGACTGGATACCCGTAAAGCTAAAGACAAAAAAACCCCTGCATATACATGCACATACCTGCTGTAATCGAGTGAGTAAAATTCTAAAATGATTTTTGCGGTGTTAGAATGGATATATCAATATAAACTTAAGGTTTTTAATATTTATATGGAAAGATACAGAAATACAGGTATGTGTGTATGCATGTGTTAGTATGCTGCATTTATCTCCTAGCTCTGTCCCCTGTGAAGGCCTAGAAGTAGTGACTTCTGGTAGCAGTGAGCACATCTAGTGCCTAGATCTTGGTTTCTAACCAGTGTTCTCCAATGAAAAGGACCAGAGCTCCTTGAAAAGTGGCTCATGGTGCAGGGAAGATACAAGATGAGGTGTCAGAAAGCAAGGAAATGCTCAGAGAGATGGGGCCTCAAGCACAGGAGCCAACCTGAAGGAGCCCCTAAGAGCTGGACCAATTTGAGCAGTAACAGAAAATAATGATAAGTCTTGGGGTTTCATCCATGGAATGAGCCACACTGATAAATAAATTGATAAAATAGATAAGTAGCGTAGGTCAAGTCACATCACTTCTCTGCCTGACACTCTTTAATGACTTCCCGTTTCACTAAGAGGAAAAAAGCCAGTCCTTCCTGACTGGCAAGGCCTCCACCATCTTCACCACTCCCACAAGTGCCCTTCCCCTCCCTTGCTTCCTTCAGCCTCAATGATCTCTTTGGTCTTCCTCAAAACTGTCCGCCTCTAGGCCTTTGCAGTCCCTGTTCCCTACATGCATGGCTTCCTCCCTCATTTCCTTTAGGTATTTATTGAAGTTACCTAATCTGTGAGGGCTTTGCTGGGCTCCCTATTGAAAATTTCAGGAGTCTCCTCCTCCCATCATACCCCCGCTGGATTGTTCTCTCCTCCGTACTTACCAGCATCTAACACAGTGTATATTTACTTAATAACCTTGTCTGTCTCTCCTCACTAGATAATAGTGCCCTTCTGAAAAGGATCTTTTTCTCTTTTGGTCATTCCTCAATAAATACTTGTAGCCTAAATGAATAGCCCTAAAGATCATTCATGGAATCATTCATAGTTACAAGAAAGAAGTCACAAGTAAGTGCCAAAGTGTTAAAGGAGGTCACCAGTGTGGTTAATTTTATATAAGCTTATAAATTTATAATTGTCAAAAGAACCCCTCTAAAATAGAGTAAATCTTTACAGTCCTACGTAAGAGATGGGGTGGGGTGGTGTGAAAATGAAAAATCTTTGATGTCTTAAAAGGTCCCCCAGGGGCAAAGTGTGTAAAAGTGCTGTTGAACTTAGAACAGGCTTTTATTTTACCAAAAGCAGATGTTAAAAATTTGTCGACCGTTATTAGGATGACATGGCTGAATGTATTATATCTACCTCTGTTTTCAAAGAAAATAAACACTTCATCTGCCTCTTCAAGATAAAGGTGGTGTTTCAACAATAAGAATGTAATGACTTTTCACAGAAACATGTGCTGAGGGTTGAGCATTTTGAAAACAGATGTTTGGAACTATTTCTATTGGTAGTTTATTGCCAGAAACAGTGAAAGTTTGTAATCAAACAAACAACAAAAATATTCTCACATTGGTTGCCAAAAAATCCTGGACACAGAATTTCCTGATTAAAATATTCTAAAGAGTTTATGGATGTTTTAAACCCCTTTGTTAAAAATTAATATTTTTTTACTTTGGAAGGTGAAAATCTACTGGCTAATTTTTGATAATCTTGGTTGGGATTGAAAAATGGTTGTAGAAATATGTACTTTTGTTTAGATCTCCCTATTTTTGTGAGAATCATTTTTTTAAAAGCCTTTGACAGATACTGAAATAAACTGAAGTTAGCATTGGACCTTTCAATCTTTTAATGATGGAAAAGAACAAGATACAAAGCTCAGATGGGGGGTTGCAGTACTCTAAACTTTTGGATTGTCTGCATCTTTAAATAAGAAATATTTGAGCACCTGTCCTTAATATACATCGTCATTGGAATGAATATGTATCTCTCCTTTATGTCACTTAGCAACATTTGTAAATTTATGTTGTTTCTGTGAGTATTTAATTACCTTTGGTCCCCCCACTAGGGCTGTAGGCATCACGAGGGCATGAATACTGTATGTGTTGGTTTGTCATTTTATCTCTAGTGCCTGACAAAGTACCTGGAACACAAGGGAGTCATTTATGGGGTAAATGTATGCATGAGTGGAGTTTGCCAGTGAAGGGTAATACTGAGTGCTGTGGTCCAAGGGAGGGGAGTGTGCTACTGGCACCTAGTGGCGCTGCGAACCACCTGCACTGCACAGGCAGGACCCAGCTCCCCTGGTGCCGAGATTGACAAATTCCCTCCGTAATCAGGAAATATTATTTCTATTTTAAAGCTAATACATTTAATATATTTCCTCCATTGTTAAATGGCATGCATTATCAAGCAGTTTAGGTTTTCTGGAATGTCCCACAAATTGTTTTTCAGTTTTTCCACAGGGAACTTTATTTATTTTTTGCTAGATGGGAGAATATGCTAAACTACGACCTGTATTTCAGGAAAGGTAATGGCGTTTCTCTTTTAATTTCCTCTTTGGAGCCCTGGGGATGCTACCAACAGCTTGGAAATCTGGGTAATTTGAATATTACCAAGGGAATACTTTAATCCTGAATTCTACAGATGTTTGATCATTTATTTACCTAACACCCCTCTTTCCAGCACTTCGCTCATTGCCCCCCAAAGAAATATCCCATAAACCTCCAACACATATTTCCGTTATTTAACTAGTTCTGAATCAAACGTTCAGCCTTACTCTATAAATAAAACATTAAAACGTTCCTTGTAGCATCTCTCCACTTAGACTGATCATTTCTCATGCTTTCTTCACCTCATCATCTGACACAACCCCATATTTTTTCTTTTTTTAATTTTTTGGCGGCGTTGGGTCTCCGTGCTGTGCACGGGTTTTTCTCTAGTTGTGGCGAGCAGGGGCTACTCCTCATTGCAGTGGCTTGGCTTCTCTCGTTGTGGAGCACGGGCTCTACGCGCATGGGCTCAGTAGCTGTGGCTCACGGGCTCTAGAGCACGGGCTCAGTAGCTGTGACGCACGGGCTTAGTTGCTCCGTGGCATGTGGGATCTTCCCGGACCAGGGTTCGAACCCGTGTCCCGTGCATTGGCAGGCGGATTCTTAACCACTGCGCCACCAGGGAAGCTCTCACAATCCCATATTGCAATTCCATTGTATTCTACTGATTTTGTGCCAGTTGTCTTTGTGCAAAAACCACCTAAGTTCTGCAAGAAGAGTTGTAAGTTTCTAATATTTTGGGTTCTTGTTGTAGACTGAAAAAGAGGACAAAAATAGCTTTTCTATATAAGGTGGAGGTACACATTAAGAATGTAAACAAGCAGTGTAATGTAAATGTAATTTTTGTTTTAAAAAATTAATAACAATGTACAGTAACAGTCTCTGTCCACACCCCTCCCCTGTAAACTGAAAGTAGGTTTATATAAGATCGTTTTAAATATGGTCTGTATCTTTACGTAAGATGATCTCCAAGTACCTACTTTATGAATAATGTTGTCTAATACTGCTATTTTTTATATAATCCTAGTGCTTTGCAATGTAAACTAAAAAATTATCAAAGTTATGTGTTTTTCATTTTGCCCTATAGTTTTTTAAGAGGAAGGAAACGTTCACATATCTGAATTCTCTGTTTGTGCTCAGGGGTCCACAAGATACCTCTACCTTGGAGACTGACTAGGACTCATGGGACTCAGCACAGAGTTGTAATTATGGCTAAGACTTGTTGCCTTTATGTGCTAAAGATGCAAAATGAAAAGATCTTTTTTTTTGGCGGTACGTGGGCCTCTCACTGTTGTGGCCTCTCCCGTTGCGGAGCACAGGCTCCGGACGCGCAGGCTCAGCGGCCACGGCTCACGGGCCCAGCCGCTCCGCGGCATGTGGGATCTTCCCGGACTGGGTCATGAACCCGTGTCCCCTGCATCGGCAGGCGGACTCTCAACCACTGTGCCACCAGGGAAGCCCAATGAAAAGATCTTAATGGAGAAAGACCTTGATGAAGTCTGGAAGACCCCATGTGCAGGCTTCCTTAGGTGCTTCCGCCTGTGAGGGGCATGCAGAGCTCCCTCTTCCTCCAGCAGTACAGATAGGGCAGCATGTGCATGGTGCTTCTGCCCGGAGAGGCTCAAGGTCTTTACTGGGGCTAGTCATGTATGCACCTTCTGCCCAGCATGTACCAGAAGGAAAACCATATTGTTTGCACAGATAATCTAGGCACAGTAAACTGCCCTTATCACATAGGCAACCCTGGGAGCCCTCCAAAAGCCAACTTCCTAGATGCCACCTATGTAAGCAGGCCTTTCTAAGGATAGTAGTATCAGGAATGCTGTTTTAACCCTTCTTTTGCACGGAAATAAGATTGGATTGTGCCTCAATTTCAACATATTTCTGTCTGTATAACTATAGTATTTGCTTGTTAGTTTACAACAATGAGTTATTCCACATCATAGGGAGGCTGTGATAGGTGCTCTAGTGGTATATAAAATAAATTTTAACTTTGATCAGAGGAGAGATATTGATAAGGACACTTTTTTAAACATCTTTATTGGAGTATAAATGCTTTACAATGGTGTGTTAGTTTCTGCTCTATAACAAAGTGAATCAGCTATACATATACATATATCCCCATATCTCCTCCCTCTTGCGTCTCCCTCCCTCCATCTCTATCCCACCCCTCTAGGTGGTCACAAAGCACCGAGCTGATCTCCCTGTGCTGTGCGGCTGCTTGCCACTAGCTATCTGTTTTACGTTTGGTAGTGTATATATGTCCATGCCACTCTCTCACTTCGTCCCAACTTACCCTTCCGATAAGGACACTTTTGACTGTAACAGAAAAATTCTGCATTTGACTCTGAAATCTACTTTGATATTAATATATCCATTCTAACTTTCTTTTGACTAGTGTAAATATGGTATATCATTCCATCCTTTTATTTTACCCTATTATATTTTTATACTTAATGTGTGTTTCTTACAGGCAGCAGGTTTTTAAAAAATCTAACCTGGCAGTTCTCTACTTTTTTATTTGTAGTACTTAGGCTACATACACTTAATGTGATTAAGCCCCTCCACCCCCATTTGTGTCCATCTGTTCTTTGTTTCCTTTTTCCTGCATTCTTTTGGGTTGAAGTTTTTTATGATTCCATTTTATCTCCTTTGCTGGATTATTACCTATACAGGCATACCTTATTTTATTGCGCCTTGCTTTATTGCACTTTGCAGGTATTCTGGTTTTTTACAAATTGAAGGCTTGTGGCAACTCTGCATCAAGTAAGTCTATCACTGCCATTTTTTCCCAACAGCATTTGCTCACTTCATGACCCTGTGTCACATTTTGGTAATTCTCACAGTATTTCAAAGTTTTTCAGTATTATTATATGTGTTACGGTGATCTGTGATTGGTAACCTTTGATGATGCTATTGTGATTGTTTTGGGGTGCTACAGACTATGCCCACATAAGACAGCGAACTGAATCCATAAATGTTCTGTGTGTTCTGACTGCCCCATCCACTGGCTGTTCCCCTGTCTTTCTTCCTCTCCTCAGACCTCCCTATTCCCTGAGAAACAACAGTATTGAAATTAGTTGTGTTAATTACCCTACAGTGGTCTTTAAGTGTTCAAGTGAAAGGAAAACTCTCAATATCTCTTACTTTAAATCAATAGCTAGAAATGATGAAGCTGAGTGAGGAAGACGTGTGGAAGGCTGAGATAGGCTGAAAACTAGGCCTCTTGTGTCAAACAGTTTAGCCAGGCTGTGAATGCAAAGGAAAGCTCTTAAAAGAAATTAAAAGTGCTCCTCCAGTGAAGACACGAACGACAAGAAAGCAACACAGCCTTATTGCAGTTATGGAGAAAGTTTTAGTGTTCTGTACAGAAGGTCAGACCAGCCACAACGTTCCCTGAAGCCAAAGCCTAATCCAGAGCAAGGCCCTAATTCTCCTGAAATCTATAAAGGCTGAGAGAGGTGGTAAAGCTGCAGAAAAACACCTTGGAGCTAGCAGAGGTTGGTTCATGAGGTTTGAGGAAAGAAGCCATCTCCGTAACATAAAAGTGCAAGTGCTGATGGAGAAGCTGTAGGTCATCCAGAAGATCTAGGTAAGATAATTATAATGAAGGTGGCTACAGCAAACAGCAGATTTTCAGTGTAGACAAAGCAGCCTTCTATTGGAAGAAGACACCATCAAGGACTTTCATACTAGAGAGGAGAAGTTGGTATCTGACTTCACATCTTCAAAGGACAGGCTGACTCTCTTGTTAGGAGCTAATGCAACTGGTGACTTTAAGCTGAAGCCAATGCTTATATATACCATTCCAAAAAATACTAGGGCCCTTAAGAATTATGCCAGATCTACTCTGTGTGTGCTCTGTAAGTGGGGCAACAAAGCCTGGATGACAGCACATCTGTTTGCAACATGGTTTACTGAATATTTTAAGCCCACTGTTGACACCTACTGCTCAGAAAAAAAGATTCCTTTCAAAATACTACTGCTCATTGGCAGTGCACCTGGTCACCCAAGAGCTCTGATGGAGACGTGCAATGAGATTTATGTTGTTTTCATGCCTGTGAACACATCCATTCTGCAGCTCATGGATCAAAGAGTAATTCTGACTTTCAAGTCTTATTATTTAAGAAAATACATTTCGTAAGGCTGTAGCTGCCAGAGATAGTGATTCCTCTGATGGATCTGGGCTGAAGACCTTCTGGAAAGGACTCACCATTCTAGATGCCATTAAGACTATTCATGATTCGTGGGAAGAGGTCAACATCTCAGCATTAACAGGAGTTTGGAAGAAGTTGATTCCAGCCCTCATAGGTGACTTTGAGGGGTTTAGGACTTCAGTGGGGGAAGTAACTGCAGATGTGGTGGAAACAGCAAGAGAACTAGAATCAGAAGTGGAACCTGAAGGTGTTGACTAAAATGCTGCAATCTCATGATAAAAGTTGAGCAGATAAGGAGTTGGCTTCTTATTGATGGGCAAAGAAAGTGGTTTCTTGACAGTGAATCTATTCCTGGTGAAGATGCTGTGAAGATTATTGAAATGACAGCAAAGGATTTAGAATATTACATGAGTCTTACTTTCGTTGATAAAGCAGCGGCAGGATTTGAGAGGATTGACTCCAATTTGGAAAGAAGTTCTACTGTGGGTAAAATGCTATCAAACGGCGTTGCATGCTTGAGAAATTGTTTGTGGGAGGGAGAGTCAGTTGACTTTCCAGACTTCACTGCCGTCTTATGTTAAAAGCTTGCTACACCACCCCGCCTTTGGCAACCGCCACCCCATCACACAGCAGCCACCAGCAAAAAGATTGTGACTTGCTTTAGGCACAGATGATGGTTAGCAGTTTTTAGCAATAAAGCATTTTAATTTATTTATTAATTTATTAATTTATGTCTGTATTGGGTCTTTTTTGCTGCACGCGGGCTTTCTCCAGTTGTGGTGAGTGGGGCTACTCTTCCTTGCAGTGCGCGGGCTTCTCATTGTGGTGGCTTCTCTTGTTGCAGAGCACAGGCTCTAGGCGCACGGGCTTCAGTAGTTGTGGCTCGCTTGTGGGCTTCAGCGGTTGTGGCTTGTGGGCTCAGCAGTTGTGGCACGCGGGCTCTAGAGCACAGGCTCAGTAGTTGTGGCGCACGGGCTTAGTTGCTCCGCGGCGTGTGGGATCTTCCCGGACCAGGGCTCAAACCCATGTCCCCTGCATTGGCAGGGGGATTCTTAACCACTGCGCCACCAGGAAAGTCCCTACAACATTATATTTTGACTTCTGTATACACTACAGTGTGCCCACCTCCAAAAGTTTAGTTTCCATTTGTCACCGTACAGCTGACCCCCTTTACCCATTTTGCCCTCCACAAACTCCCTTCCACTCTAGTAACCATTACTCTGTTCTCTGTATCTTTGTGCTTTGATTTGGTTTGATTTGTTCATTTATTTTATTTTTATTTATTTATTTTTAGATTCCACATGTAAATGACATCATACTGTATTTGTCTTTCTCTGTTCGACTTACTTAGCATAATACCTGCAAGGTCCATCCACATCACAAACGACAAGATTTCATCTTTTTTTTTTTTTTTAAATAAATGGCCGTGTAGTATTCTATTGTATATATATACCATATCTTCTTTAGCCACTCATCCACCTATGAGCACTTATTAGGTTATTTCCTTATCTTTCTATTGTAAATAATGCTGCGATAAACATATGGATGCATATATATTTTTGAATTTGTGTTTTTGTATTGATAAGTAGAATAGCTGGATCATACGTTAGGTCTATTATTTATTTATTTATTTTTTGCGGTCCGCGGGCCTCTCACTGCTGCGGCCTCTCCCGCTGCGGAGCACAGGCTCCGGACGCGCAGGCCCAGCGGCCATGGCTCACGGGCCCAGCCGCTCCGCGGCACGCGGGACCCTCCCGGACCGGGGCACGAACCCGCGTCCCCTGCATCGGCAGGCGGACTCCCAACCACTGCGCCACCAGGGAAGCCCCTTATCTGGTAATTTTAACATCTCTGTTCGTTTGGGGTCAGTTTTGAAGATTGTTCTCCATTTGGATTGTGTTTTCCTGCTTCTTTGTGTGCCTAGTAATCTTTACTTGGATGTCAGGCACTGTGAATTTTACCTTGTTGGGTGATGGATTTTTCACAGTAGGAAATGAGAAGTTAGGGTGATGAGTAGTTCAGTGGCTTCATGATGCCAAGTTGCCAGGTTCTTATACTGTCCTTACATTGTGCATCCACAGCATCTTGGTCCAGTTTCTCTCATAATCAAAAGATGGTGGGCAGGAGCTCCAGGGGTCATACCCTCATTGTATAACATTCAGAGACAGAAAAAAATAGAACCTTTTCTATATTATTTTAATTAAGGAAAATCCTCTACATATGCTTTCCTCTACCCTAGCAGATTTCTTCTAACATCTCATTAGCTAGAATTACCTCCCATGATATGCTTTAAACCAATAAACAGTACAAGTGTTGGGACAACCACCCTTTGGTAAGACTCTGTGATTCTTCTCTGGGGCCAGGGATGGTACCTACCCCTCTAAAGCTCATTGCTGCTTAGAGGAGTGTGGCTATCTGAACAAAATTGAGAACCTTAGGAAGGAAGAAGGCAGAATGGATGTTTTGTAAGTTAATTAACAGTGTCTGTTATTGAAACATATTTTGACTGAGGGAAACTGAAAATGTTTTAAAAGTAGGAAATATTTAAGATGGTGTTTGGAGGATGGGCTAAGTTTCAATAGGTTAACATAGGATGTCTAGACAAAGGGTCTTCTATTTGTTATTTGTAGTCTTTTTCATGATAGCCATTTTTACAAGTGTGAAGTGATTGATGTCTCATTGTGGTTTTGATGTGCATTTCTCTGATGATTAAAGACATTGAGCCTTTTATGTGCCTGTTGGCCATCTGTATGTCTTCTTTGGAAAAATATTTATTCCAGTCTTCTGTCTATTTTTTAAATTGGGGTCCTTGTTTTTGATATTTTGTATGAGCTGTTTATAAATTTTGGATTTTAACTCCTTATCTGTCATACTATTTGCAAATATTTTCTCCCGTTCAGTAGGTTGTGTTTTCGTTTTGTTGATGGTTTTCTTTGCTGTGCAAAAGTTATAATTAGGTCCCATTTGTTTATTTTTGCCTTTATTACTTTTGTCTTTGGAGACAGATCTAAAAAAATTGCTATGATTTATGTCAAAGAGTGTGCTGCCTATTTTCTTTTCTAGAGGTTTTATTGTTTCAGGTCTTACATTTACTTCTGTAATCCATTTTGAGTTTACTTTTGCATATGGTGTGAGGAAATTGTTCTAATATCATTCTTTTTAAAAAATATTTATTTATTTTATTTATTTATTTTTGGCCGCATTGGGTCTTTGTTGCTGCGCGCGGGCTTTCTCTAGTTGTGGCGAGTGGGGGCTACTCTTCGTTGCGGTGGCTTCTCTTGTTGCAGAGCATGGGCTCTAGGCGTGCGGGCTTTAGTAGTTGTAGCATGTGGGCTCAGTAGTTGTGGCTCACGGGCTTAGTTGCTCCACGGCATGTGGCATCTTCCTGGACTGGGGCTTGAACCTTTGTCCCCTGCATTGGCAGGCAGATTCTTAACCACTGTGCCACCAGGGAAGCCCTAATATCACTCTCTTACATGTCCAGTTTTCCCATCTCTAGTTACTGAAGAGACTGTCTTTTCTCCATTGTATGTTCTTGCCTCCTCTGTCGTAGATTAATGGGCCATAACTATGTGGGCTCTCTATTGTGTTCCATTGATCTACATGTCTGTTTTTTGCCAGAACCATACTGTTTTGATTACTGTAGATTTGTAGTATAGTCTGAAGTCATGGAGTGTGGTAGACAAAGGATCATGTTGAACAAAATTTTGGGGTATGTGGAGTCTGGAAGAATGTCACATATGAGAATAACTGGTGAGTAAGTAGGGTGGTGGATAGTGGGAAATGGAAATGGAAAATGTCTTTAACTTTGCATTCCAAACTGAGGAATTTCATTAATGAAGTTTCTTTTTTTTTAAATTAATTTTATTGTATTAATTTATTTATTTTTTGGCTACATTGGGTCTTTGATGCTGCACGCGGGTTTTCTCTAGTTGCTGAGAGCGGTAGCTACTCTTTGTTGCAGTGTGTGGGCTTCTCATTGCAGCGGCTTCTCTTTTTGCAGAGTACGGGCTCTAAGCACACGGGCTTCAGTAGTTGTGGCTCGCGGGCTCTAGAGCGCAGGCTCAGTAGTTGTGGTGCACAGGCTTATTTGCTCCGCGGCATGTGGGATCTTCCCGGACCAGGGCTCGGACCCGTGTCCCCTGCATTGGCAGGTGGATTCTTAACCACTGCGCCACTAGGGAAGCCCAGTGAAGTTTCTTAATAAGAGCAGCATTAACAAATCTGAACCCTTCGCACCTTTTGTAGTTAAATATGAAGATGTTTACTTGAAGACAGAAATATTTAGGATTACTCCTGTAATTAAAGGGCAATAAATGTAAGTTTCTGAATTTAGGTATTATGTGTGAAATATGAAGATAGGATGTTGTAGGGATGGAATGAATTATGTTTTATTCTTTATGGATTAGATGGCGGAGGTGCAAATGTCTCCATAGTTTCAAGTCTGAGTGTATGGGAAAATTAGGAGTTTGTTTGGACTGTAATGAGCCTTAGATACCATGAATGTCTTTGGGACTAAATGTCAGGGTTGGAATTTTAGACAGTGTTCCTAACTAGCAATGACTGCAAATCAAGCTGCCAATGGATAACATTAAGCAAGAGGAAAGAAGATGGACAATTGACCCTTTTGGCAATGTTCAGAGGAAGAATTCCATTGAAGAGATGGATGTGACACAGAGTAAAAGTTGTAGGAAGTGTACTAGGAATTACTGAGTCTGGATGAGTAGCTTTAAGGAGGTATGGCCACTGATTTCACATGTGTTTTTGTATTATAAGATTTCCTAAAAATATTTTCTAAATAAAAATGTAATTAACTCTATTGAATGGGGGAGAATCAGGAATTTTGACTTCTTTTTCTGTCAGACATCGTTAGCTAATGTCAAGATACAGCCTCACCAAGCAATACTACCTGTCTACACCGAGTTTTTTCATTTTGCACAGTAAGAAATTGTATGCTCTCTTCACTCTAAAATGCAAGGTTATGAGGAGGACGTCAGGATCAGTTATGGATTATTTCCTCAGAATACTAAGTGCAAAATCTGTTACAGCAGGATAATCCAAGATTTGACCACAGAATGCTTTAGGTATACCTAAGTATAAAAACTGTTGTTTTGTTTTCTTTCACCCTGCCAACTTGATTCTGAAAATTTATTTAGGATTTAAGTTGGGTGGAAGCTAAGAGGAAACTGGAAATTTCTGTTACAGAAAATTAAGAGTTTGATATGCCTATTTGGTAACATAGTTAAATTTGAAGGGCCCATTTAGTGAAAATGTCCCTGGCCTTAGTGTTTTCCTTAGTAAAAGCTGTATATTCTTTTTTTTTTTTTTTTTTTTTTTGCGGTATGCGGGCCTCTCACTGTTGCAACCTCTCCTGTTGCGGAGCACAGGCTCTGGACGCACAGTCTCAGCGGCCACGGCTCATGGGCCCAGCCGCTCCGTGGCATGTGGGATCTTCCCAGACCGGAGCACGAACCCGTGTCCCCTGCAACGGCAGGCGGACTCTCAACCACTGCACCACCAGGGAAGCCCTGTATATTCTTTTTAATCATTCTTTTTAGTTTTAATTAAGTTTGATATAAAGAAATGAACTTACCTTTGTGATGAAGTAAGTGGTGGTACTCTTTGATGTTATAAAGAATCCCTTTGATGTAAAACGTGAGGTGGGGGCAGAGAATGTCATGAACTTACATGTGCATAAAATATTATTTGAAGGCTACACAGGAAACTGGTAAAATTCTTTGCCTCTAGGGAATTTATCCTGTGTAGCTCTACACAAAGTGACTTTTGGTTGTATACTCTTTAGAATGTTTTGAATTTTGAATGATGATGAATTTTTTTTTTTAAGTAAAACACTCTTAGTAATTTCTAATGTGTCCCTGAAAATGTATTTCAGAAGTTCATTTCTGTAGTTTCTATAGTTTTGCCCTAACATTTACGTGTGTTTTTTGTTGTTGTTGTTGTGGTACGTGGGCCTCTCCCTGCTGTGGCCTCTCCCGTTACGGAGCACAGGCTCCGGACGCACAGGCTCAGCAGCCATGGCCCATGGGCCCAGCCGCTCCGCAACAGGTGGGATCCTCCCAGACCGGGGCACGAACCCGTGTCCCCTGCATCGGCGGGCGGACTCTTAACCACAGCGCCACCAGGGAAGCCCTATTTACGTGGTTTTTTAATGTACTGTGATACAGGAGTTCAACTTCATTTTCTCACATATGGAGAGCCAGTTGTTACTGCATCATTTATCGAAACCTGTTCCTTTCCCCCCCTCATTTGAAAAATAACCTCTGTCATTTAGCAAATGTTCAGTAAATGTATGGATTGTTTCTAAGCTCTCTATTTTGGTTTGTTTGTATATTTATATATCCCAGTGACAATGTCACACTGTCATGGTTACTATAGCTTTATAGTAAGTCTTGATATGTGGTCGGGCATGTATTACTTTCATCTCTACCTGCCGCAGAGAAACTTGTAGTAGGTCACCTCTACCACTGTGAATAACTAGAAAAGCTGGATAAAATCTGTTTTCAAAGAAATATTTAAAGGCATTAGAGAATTGTCCGAGGGAGTGAGAACCCAGAGGGAAGCATTATGTCAAGAGGTCAGCCTGACATAAACTTTCTGTTTTCCTTTGAGGCATTTATTTAGTTCATAAAAGACCAGCTATAGGTCTGGAAAGCTGGGAAGAGTTTCTGGCAGTCTATAGAGCTGGGAAGACAAAATTAGGGTTTAGGGGCCATTAATATAACAGACTTTCATTTGGGACCCCTAAAGGCTACATTAGAAGTTAGTTTATGCATGCCCTGATCGTCAGATCCAGTCCACCACCTGTGTTTGTGTGGTCCAGAAGCCAAGATAATTTTTACATTTTAAAGTGTTAAAAAAGTTAAAAGTGTATTTCATAACACATGGAAATCAAATTTTAGTGTCCATAAATACGTTTTATTGGAACAATTGCATATTTCCTGTGGTTCCTGTCGCTCTACAGTGACGGCTGAGTTGTTGCTGCAGAGACCATATGCTCTGCATTGCTGTAGGCATGCTACAAACCACAGTGGCACAGTTATAATTCATCAGTTTTTGATTGCCACATGTGTTCCCTTGGCATCTTTTTTTATTACTGGTCCATACCTTTCATGTTGAAGAAGAAACAAAAGAAGAGTAGACTTCATATATAGTGCTTTTGAGGCATAGTGGAGTGGATTCTGTTGTTATCAAATTAGATGGCAATGCATTATATTTATTAAGCTGAGACACTGCAGTTGTGCTAAAATAATACACTATATGTCAGTATTACCCGATTGAGCACACATCACACTAATCCCAACTCACAGGAAAGTAATGATCAGAGAAAAGAGTAAGTTAAAATGGACTATCTAATCATGGCACAAATCCTTTACAAAAGGGAAGAATGAAAATGACTTGTAGCTAAAGTAAGTTTCTGAGTGGCCCTTTTGTTAGCCAAGTAAGGAAAGATCAGTGGAGGTTAATTAAATCGTGTTTGACTATAGCAGTCAAAGAAATGTGTGCACAGCAAATAAGCTTATGACTATTAGCCTTTCAGTAAGAACAGTTGTTTTAAAAGTTGAGGACACTCTGAGTAATACCAGTAATCATTTAAGAAACAAGGCAGATGGTCTCTAGTAGTTTTTGTAGGTTCTTGATGAGTCAGTAGATGTTACAGTACTGCTCAGTTGTTTATTCTAGCAGCCAGTGCTCATTTGAAGTGACTGAAGAATTAGTCTTTATGAATAGCCTGCAGGAAACAACTACAGAGAAAATATTTTCAAAGAAGTTGAGAAAACACTGTTTCAGTATAAACCGAAGTGAAATCTGCTAAGATGTGTACAATAAATAGTGGTAAAAATAAGCATGGAGCAGAAAAAGGCCTGAGTTCGACACATTTACAAAACTTGTTAAAACATAACAGTGTTTAAAAACCTGTGTTTATTCATTGTATTCATTCATTAGGAGGCACTTTGCAGAGAATTTTAAAATCTGTCATAAATGGGTTGTTAAACTAATAGAGTCAGTGGTGAGTTTCATTTGCTCTTCTGGATGTCACTATCTCAATTCTAGGGCTTTTTGTTAGAAATAAAAGCTGAATGTACTGATTGCCCTACTATGTATGCAGCAGTTTGATGACTGAGCAGTGGCAATATTTTATTACAATTTTTAAAACTTGGGGTTGAGATTAAATTTTTTCTGAATAAGAAGATTGCCCTTAAACTGTAAACCAAATACTTAATGGATTTGGAAGTTAACTTTCGTTACAGACTTGATAATATTTCCTAATGAACTCAACCTAAAATTAAAAGGCAGAGCACTGTTTTTATGTGAAACTTACACCATGGTAAATTCATTTGTACAACAGCCAGTGTTCGAATCACAGGTAATGTCAAGCTGCTTTATACACTTTTCATGCCATCAGAATTTAAAATAAAAAGCAAGATCTCCATTCCCACACATAGATTTGGTACAGAAATATTTTCCAAGATCAAACTACAGTTCCAATAGCAGTTTTTGGTCCTTGAGGCAAGTACAAAGGAAATTTCCTTATTTCAAAATACATTTAACTGTGTAATTGAGAGGCTTGAACCTGTGCTTTAATTGAAATATAATTACATGCTAAAAGCAAAGATCAAGACTCTGATAAAATGTTATAAGTGCCCTTCAAAGATGAATATGCTAAAATGAAATATGTTTATGGATAGATATCAGTATGTGGCGGTACCTGTGTGTGAAAAGATTTTTTCAAAGATGGACATGAAGGGACTTCCTGGTGGTCCAGTGGGTAAGACTCTGAGCTCCCAATGCAGGGCCCCCGGGTTCGATCCCTGGTCGGGGAACTAGATCCTGCATGCATGCTGCAACTAAGAAGTCTGCATGCTGCAACGAAGAGCCAGTGTGCTGCAACTAAGACCTGGCGCAGCCAAACATACATACATACATACATACATAAATATTTAAAAAAGGATGGGTATGTAAAATTTCATTGTATATCAGAATGAACAGATGAACATTCACAGTCCATTTTTATGATAGAGAAGTATAGCTTTGAACTCCAGTTAAGTGAAATGTTATCCTCCCTTCAATCCATTCTTCTTATTGGTAGTCTTGTGTTACCCCCCAAATTATATTCAATGATTATCATATTTTGAATAATAACAGTTTTTTAAAATTTGTGGAAATTTGTTTTGTCTCTTAGTAGATAAATACTTATATAATCTTAATTTTGCCTCTTGTCCCACAAAGCCTAAAATATTTACTGTCTGGCCCTTTTCAGAAAGGTTTGCTAATCCCTGGGCTACACCCTCAGACTAAGGGAAAACTGGAGCGGGGGATAGTATCTGCAAAGACTTGAAACCCAGCTTCAAAGCACCTCATATGCAGATTGAATTAAAGTGATCTTCTCTGGCCTTTGTGCCTGTCTGAGAAAAAATTAAATCCTCTCTGGTAGAAAATAAGTTCATCTAGTGCGTTAAAAATATCTCTATAGTTTAAAAAAAAGTTTCAGCAATAAATCTGAAATTATCAGGTATTCCAGAAGATAAGACCAAATCACTGAAAATCAAGAGAAAGAACAAATAATAGGAAAATGTCTCTGAGTTATTTTTGGCTTTTTGCATTGCCACATAAAATTATAAAATTTTGAAAAGAAAATATAGGGGAATATATTTGCAAATGAATTCTTAAGACACAGAAAGCACTTACTGTAAAGGAAAATATTGCAGAATTCAACTACATGAGGAGAGTAGCTTCTGTGAACAAGATACTGTAAAAGTGGAAACACAAGCCCTAGAGAGGAAGAAGATAATAGCAACAAATATGGCCAACATAAGGTATCATTTCTAGAATGTGTAAAATAACTACAAATCAATAAGAAAAACAAAGACAACCCAACAGAGAAATGGGCAGGGAACTTAAACAGGCAATTTACAAAAAAATTATTTACATAGGACTTCCCTGGCAACCCAATAGAGAAATGGGCAGAGGACTTAAACGGGCAGTTTACAAAAAAATTATTTACATGGGACTTCCCTGGTGGTCCAGTGATTAAGACTCCCCCCTTCCACTGCAGTGGGCATGGGTTCAACCCCCTGGTCAGGGAACCAAAATCCTGCATGTTGTGCAGCCAAAAACCAAAAAAAAAAACAAAAAAATTACAGGTAATCCAAATGACAAATAAGTTTTGAAAAGATACACAATCCCAGTAGTAATCATGAAATGCAAATTGAAAACTGCACAGAGATAGCATTCCATACCTATTAGATCAGCAAAAAAACTCTACTGGTGAGAGAGTGTGAAAATTGTAACAGCCATTTGGGAAAACAGATTGTAATTATCTGGTGAAATTGAAGAGACACCTATATGACCCAACAGGTTTTTTTGTTTGTTTTTGAATTTTATTTTATTTTTTTATACAGCAGGTTCTTATTAGGACCCAACAGTTTTATTCTTTTTTATATACCCTTATGACATAATGTTCTCAGACGTTTTGGTCTCAGGACACCTTTATATTCATTTTGAAACATTAACATTTAGCTTAGTAGAGGACATCTGAATTCTCATATCTGCTTCTGCATTCAGTGTGTTAAAATATGCTGGTTTGGTTGAAGTATACGAAAAAAATCCAGCCTCAAAAAGATACATAGTGAGAAAACGCAAATTTATTTTAATAGTCATTTCAGGTAATTATGAATATTCCTGTTTGACGCTACACCAAAAGTTGACAAGCAATAGTTTCTTAAAGGTTTGGTCCGAAGTGGAATCTGAAAGCTTGTCAGTGAACGTTGCCTTACTCGTTAATATTGTGACGTTGCCTTACTCGTTAATATTGTAATCTATTATCTTGCAATTTCAGTGGATCTTTTACCCACCTTTGATTTTATAATATTATTAATTGGTCTTCTGGAAAATATTGGTTCATTGAGTAATCCAGATATTTTAAATATTGACACATTTTAATAAATAACAAAATTCACATTTGTTGTTATAACCCTGATATCAGAAGAGTTTAAGTATTGGGAAACAGTCAAGCTCACTGTGGTAGATACATGTTTTCTAAGTTTTGTCATTGGTCACAGATGTTCTCAGTTGTTTTCCTGGAAGTGACAGGCTCACTCACTTTTTTCAGTTTTAAAGAAATATGTGTCAGATAATCAAAGCTGGATAATCATTGTCAGTTTTTCTTCTGCGTAAAAATAATACTCCATGAGAAAAGCAGCTATTCCTGTTTATAATCAAATGATTACAGAAGTGCCTTTCCTGAAGAAAACAGTCATATTTTGGTGTAGCAGAATTACTTGATGCTTTATATCCCATCTTGTCACACAGATATTTAAAAGATATATATTCATGGATTGAGATTTTAAAAATTAATAATTTTACTGCTTCATTATTGATGTTCTTAAATGACACTAGCAGTATTATTTTTTAAAATATCTTTATTGGAGTATAATTGCTCTACAATGGTCTGTTAGTTTCTGCTTTATAACAAAGTGAGTCAGCTATACATATATTACCATATCTCCTCCCTCTTGCATCTCCCTCCCACCCTCCCTATCCCACCCTCTAGGTGGTCACAAAGCACCGAGCTGATCTCCCTGTGCTATGTGGCTGCTTCCCACTAGCTGTCTATTTTACATTTGGTTGTGTATATATGTCCATGTCACTCTCTCACTTCGTCCCAGCTTACCTTTCCCCCTCCCTGTGTCCTCAAGTCCATTCTCTACGTCTGCGTCTTTATTCCATCCTGCCCCTAGGTTATTCAGAACTTTTTTTTTTTTAGATTCCATATATGTGTTAACTTTCTCTTTTTGACTTACTTCACTCTGTACGACAGACTCTAGGTCCATCCACCTCACTACAAATAACTCAATTTCGTTTCTTTTTATGGTTGAGTAATATTCCATTGTACATACGTGCCACATCTCCTTTATCCATTCATCTGTCGATGGACACTTAGGTTGCTTCCATGTCCTGGCTATTGTAAATAGAGCTGCAGTGAACATTGTGGTATAACTAGCATTATTTTTAGTACAGTTGTAGAGCTAGTTGAGAATGGCTATAGTAGCTGCTAGTACAAATTGGTGTCACTGTTTTGATTATTGCAAAGGCATTAGCAATTTTACCCACCATTGTTTTTGCACCCTGTGCAAATATCAACACAGTGAAAATGGTAAATAATGTCTTATTATGAACATAGCTTTTACCTCACAGATTCCTTTACAAGATCTTAGGGACCTATTCAACCAGAGGCCTGTGGACTACTCTTTGAGAACTCCTCCAAAAAATGTTTGCACATACGTGTCAGGATACATGTGCGAGAATGTATGGGGTAGCAGCATTTTTTTTTTTAATATGATAGCTATGAACTAGAAGCAATGAAAATTTCTAGATAATTAGATTATGGTATATTCATCCAAAGGCATACTATATAGCAGTGAAAATGTGTGAACTATAGCGGCAGAAATCAACTAGTTGATTCCCTCACATGTATATTGACTTGAAGCTAAGTAACAAAAGAATTTCTACAGTATATTTCTATTTAAATTCAGTTCTAAACAGAACTAAATTATATTGTTTAGAGACATAGATGGAGCTATAGTGAGTAGGAAATCTAAAGAAAAGCAGAAGATTAATTACTACAAACCTGTGTAGTGGCTGCCTATGGAGAGGGTACAAGAATAATCATTTGAGTGATTTCAATGGCAAGATTTCTTATCCTTTGTGTTAGCACACAGATGTTCTCTTGATAAGTCTTTATATTGTAAAAATACACTCTCCTATGTGTGTGATGTTTCACAATAAAAGAAGGAAGCAAATAGGATAAAAACATATGTCCTTGAACGGGATGATACTAATGTCTGTAACTTAGTCTATAAACTTAATGCAATTTTTTGTGAGATTTAAATTTCAATGGAAAAAAAAAGAATAAAAACAGTTGGGCACATCCTTAAAGGATAATCAAGGAGGAGTAGCCCTTACAGATGTTAAAACATACTGGAAAGCTACAGTTAAAACTGTGGTATTAGGGTCATGAATAATTAGATTGCTGGTATAGAATAGAAAGTCCAGAAATAGACCAAACACATAACAAAAAGTTACTCGATGGTAAAAATGTCATCTCAGATCATCGGTCCATTTTCTTACTTGTTCAGGTTGGGTAATTTCTCCATTCCATTGTTTAGCCCTTTCAGTTAATGCTTTATTTTTGTTAGTATATTTTTCAGTTCTAAACTTACCATTTGTTTCTTCATGATATCATATTTCTTTGCGAAGACTTTGTTTCTTTGCTGAAACTTTGTGATTTTTTTCATTTTCTTCAAATGTCTTCCTCATTTTTTTGTGGAAGCAGTTTTATAATGTCTACTTTAAAATATTTGACAGATATAATTCTAACATCTATTTCTTCTCAGTGTTCATGTCTATTTATTGTCTTTTCTCATTCCTTTTGAGGTTTTCCTGGTTCTTGTTATGGTATGACAAATTATTTTTCTATTGAATGCTTTATATTTTGAGTATTATGTTATGAAACTCTGCATTTTATTTAACCCCCCATCCCACTTCCTTCTCTTTTAGCAGATCTTACCTGAAACTGTGTTTTGGGGTAAAAAAGGGTGGCACCCCTTTGTTACTCCCCAGTGTGTGCGGAAGCTCCAGTCCTGTAATTAGCCTCCACTGACACATTGCTAGGGAGGATCCTCTAGTGAACACTGGGCAGGAGTGAAATGCAGACCCTGCTTTATGCTTTGCTGATGTCACCCTGGCTCAGAAAGTTCCTGCTCTTCACGTGGTCCCAGTGTCACTGAGGTATATGGGTGGGCATGCTACCTCTGGACAGTGGTTAAGTTCTGATTCTCCAGTGGGCATTCCCTGCCACCACCCCAGTGGGGAGGGTTAGGGGTGGGGACACCTTGTCATCATTGCGTGGGTGTTGAATTCCGGGCCCTCAGCATTTTCTCCACTGGTACTATGGAGGGAGGAGGTCTTGTTCCTATTGAGTGGGTCTGCACACCCTCTGTGATACCTCACTGTCTGGGAGGGGAGCGGAGCGGAGGGGATGTCTGGGTTTTCCCTTTGGCCTTTGCTGATGGGCGTAGGACTTGGGCTTCTTCTCTGGTGTTTGGCTCCCAGAGGTTGATCATCACCTAATAGTTTTCTGTCTTGCCAGCCTGCTACTTTTCCGTTCTTTTGGTTAGAGACAGTGGGTATTTCTTGGGCTTGTTTTGTGTTTCTGGTTCCTTTAGCACCTGTTCTTATGAATGAATCAAACCTAGGGAATTTATGCTGTTTCATTCTTCAGCACCTGGGCTCTAGTTTGTCTGGCACCTTCTCTTTACCTTTTAGTGTCTTCTGGTGTTTGTCTTATGTGTCATGTCCAAAGTTTTTAGCTGTACTTAGTGTAAAATATAGGGAAAAGTGAATCTCCTCCATTTTGTCTGGAAGTGGAAAAAGTCTGCATTCATTTTTGAAGGTTTTGTGGTTTTTTGTTTTTTATAAATTTATTTGTTTGTTTTTATTTTTGGCTGCGTTGAGTCTTCGTTGCTGCACGGGGGCTTTCTCTAGTTGCGCTGAGCGGGGGCTACTCTTCGTTGTGGTGTGTGGGCTTCTCATTGTGGGGGCTTCTCTTGTTGTGGAGCATGGGCTCTACGCGTGCGGGCTTCAGTAGTTGTAGCACGTTGGCTCAGTAGCTGTGGCTTGCAGGCTCTTGAGCTCAGGCTCAGTAGTTGTGGTGCATGGGCTTAGTTGCTCCGCGGCATGTGGGATCTTCCTGGGCCAGGGCTCGAACCTGTGTCCCTTGCATTGGCAGGCAGATTCTTAACCACTGTGCCACCAGGGAAGCCCCGAAGGTTTTGTTTTGTTTCTGAATATATAGTTCTGGGTTGATGTGCTTTTCTTCTTTTCAGCATTGAAAAGATGTTCTTTCACTGTGTCCTGTCTTCCATTGTTTTTGATGAGAAGTCAGGTGTTAGTAGTATCGTTATTCCTGCGTATATAATGTTTTGATATTCTCTGGGTGCTCTCAGGACTTTGCTTTTCAGCAGCCTGAGTATGATGTGCCTAGGTGTGATTTTCTTTGTATTCTTCTTGTTTGGGGTTTGCTGAGCTTCTTAGAATTGTAAGTTGATTTTTTTCACCAAATTTGTGAAAAGTTTGACCTTTGTTTTGTATTCTTTTTTTGTCACATTTTCTCTCTCCTCTTGCTCTGCAACTCCAATTACATGCATGTTCGTGCATTTGATATTCTCAAATACTGTTACAGGTTACTGATGCTTTGTTGATTTTTCAGTGGTTTTGCTTTCTGTTCCTCAGAATGGATGAACAATTTATTTTCAAGGTCACTGACCATTTCTTCTGTTGTTTCCAATCTCTTCTTAAGCGCGTCCACTGAAATTTTTATTTGACTTGCTGTAACTCCTAGGTATAGAATGTCCATTGGGTTTCACTTTGTAATTTTCATGTCTTTTCTGTTACTCTCCTCCTGCTCTTGACCAGCTTTTCCTGTATGTTGTGGAACATATTTCCGATAGCTGCTCTAAAGTCTTTGTTTATCTTGTCATTTTCTACTGAATATTTTTTTTTTCTTCATTGTGGGCCCCATTTTCCTGTGTTTTTTTTTTTTCTTTCCCCATATGTCTAGGAATTTTTATTGTATACTGAACATTTTAGATGATAGGTTAATACCGGATTCTGTTATGTTATTTTGTCAGTATCGGGTTTTTTTTCTGGGAGACTTATATTATTGCTGGCCTTACATTCCAAACTACATCATCCCAGCAGTCAGTGACATCAGAAATCTCTACTCAGTTCCTTCAGCAAACAGGTCAGCTGTTGTTTTCCCTGAGCTGCTTTAGAGTCCCTCTGTGAATATACATTTCAGGGGTGTAACAACGATTTGAGAGTTTATTCAGTGTGGGGGGGCTCTCTTTTCTGTGGCTTCTGCCCTTCAAGGTTTCCCCTCTGGTTCCATCCTTTCGATCATTGTTGAACTTTACCTGTCTTCTCACACCAGTAAGACTGATGCTCTCTGTGTGAGGCCTAGTACCACCCTTCCCTTTCTGTGCACACTAGGAGGCCTTAGCAGAAATCCTTTTAAACACAGACCTTAGCCAGTGATGTTCTTTTCTGTCAAGAGTCAGATGTCCTGCCATTCCAGGCTTGGTTGTTCACAAGTGACTTCAATTAGTTAGGTTTTATATTTTATTGAGATTTTAGAAATTTTATTTCCAAGAGAGCAATTCTGATACTGGCCTGCCATTACCCAATAAATAAATTTAAAAAAATTATTATTTCCCCTGTGTGAGAGTCATTCTTTTATGAAGGTATATCTTGTACACACTGTAATTCACCCCTTCCAAGGGTACAGGTGAACATATTTTGAGAGATGTGTACAGTCACGTGTGTAGCTATCATCATAGTCGAGATGCAGACCCTTTCCTTCACTGCAAGCTCCCTCATGGCCGGTGCAGGTCGTCCCCTCCCACCACTCGGGCTCCCGGCAATCACCACTAGATCTGTTCCTCTCCTCACTTTGGTTGTTTTTTGCCTTTTTTTGCCTTCTCTAGACTGGTATGCAAATAGAATCGTACAGCAATCTTTTCTGTCTGGCTTTTGTACTTAGCATAATGGCTTTGAGATTTCTTCCTGTTTGGGGGCCAGTATTTATAAAGCTGCTTGAACATTTGTGGACACGATGTTCTGCGTTGTTGCCATCACTGAATATTGTCAGTGTTTCTCTATTTCAGCCATTCCGGTTGGTGTTAGTGATATTTCGTTGCGGGTTTGATTTTGCATTTCTGGATGAGTAATGAAATTGAACACATCTTTAGTGAAGTGTCTGTTCAAAGCTTTTGCCCCAAAGTCCCCCTTTCTCCTGTTGATTTGTCTTTTCCTTACTTTCGAGTTCTTTATATACTTGCCATAGAAGTCATTTATTAGAGGTGTATTTTGCAAATATTTTTGTCTAGTCTATGACTTGTTTTCTTTTTTAATGTTTTTTGAAAGAGTAGGGGGGTTAATTTTGATGAAGTTTGTCACTTTGTAAATTTTTTCTTTTATAGATTTTGTTCATTATGCCTTATATAAAAAATATTCAAGTTGTCCTGCATATTCCAAGGTTACCTTTAGATTATTTATTCCTTTTATAGTTAAACTGCATGTATGATAATGAGAAGATGAGGTAAGGTTCAAGGTTCTTTATTTTCAGTGTGGATATTCATTTGTTCCAGCATCATTCTAAAAGACTGTTATTCCCTTGAATTATCTTGACTCTTGGTCAAAAATAAACCACATACACACAAAGATATATTTTTTCAAAAACATGAATTCATATTGATATTCTAAAATTTAATCCAGTAGCTGTTTGTAACATATTTAAAAATTTTTTTATTCCCCACTCAATCTATAATTGTACCTTTTAATTAATATTTCCTCTAACTAAAAAAGTTATTAAAAGAGAAAGAAAAGTTGTTTATTTTGTGCATCAATTTAAAAGTACTCCAGAATAACTATACTAGTATTAAACATTAAAAGCTAGTAGATCAATAATGAGATTTAATATTTTCATTGCTTTCTGCCATCATCTTTTGAGCCTTCTAGTAGTATTGAAGATTTTGAGTTATTTGCCATGGTTAGGTAAATACTATTTTGATAACATATTCAGCTGCTACAAGCATTTTAGTTGATGGTATTAATATTTTTACTGATAGTACTTCTATGAAAATAATTTTTTCCCATAGCTCTTACTTGTCAGTGGAGAGTAATGGAAGTCTGCTCTGTTGCTTCTCTTTGTGAGACAGGTGGAAAACACAGAAATTCCTTTCATGCCTCCTTTGCATTACTGCTTGCAACTCCCCAAGGCAAGCTCTGTTATCACTACTAACACCATAGATGAGTCTTGCCTAGTTTTGTTCTTTATATGACTCATACAATAAATACTGTTTTCTGTCTTTTTTCATACACCATCATACTTGTGAGATTCATTGAAATTATTGCTTGTAATTGTTCATTTATTCTCATTGTTGTATTCTGTTGTGAAAGTACCATAATTTATCCACTTTTATTGGGCATTTGGGGGTTTTTCAGTCTGGGACTGTTATGACTTGTATTTTGTGAACGTTCCAGTATATTTCTTTTGGTAGGCACTGAGGACTAACATTTTATGGAATTCTAATTCAAAAATGGCTACCTTCTTTTCTTATAACCTAAGTGAGAGTGATTATGTAAATGAGACAAAGTGTTCATTATGTTCTTGTGTTCAGTTAGTGGAATTTGCATTAATTACCCATTTCTAACTGATTATGAACCGCTCAAATTCAGTTCCTCTTTGTGGCATTGTGAGTGTGGGCAAGGAATTTAAACTCTGTGCTTCATTTATAAAAATCAGAAGTTATGGTACCTACCTAAAATGGTGGTTGTTAGACTTAAATAAGGTAATTTTTGTTAACTACTTGGCCTAGTTGCTCACTGCATCCTGCATGTTAAGTATATTTTATTGGCCAACTTTCTGACTTCCCTAAATGATTGGTGTCGATAAAGTGTCACTGTCTCTTTTTAAGTTGTTTTCATTTTTATGTTTTATTTTTATATATCCAGCGTACTAGAAATTTGTAATTCAAATTCCAGGTTATTAAAAAAATTTTTTTTGTCATTTGATTTTCTCTAAGATGTGTGTGTGTGTTTACCATATAAAAGTCTAGGAGTTTTATGTAGTCACATTTATTCATGTTTTTATTTATGGTTAAAGCTGTTAGGAGGCTATTAGTTGGGGGCTTCTGATTTGTGTATGTTTCTATCAACTAGAGAGTTTACTGTTGCCTTGACGCAGTGAGTAGAGCGCACACCTGTTGGCTCAGGAATGCTTGCTGTAGGATAGTCTCTGAGGTTTCGCTTCTTCATGTCCAAGATGGAGTTTAATACATTTACCCTATTTACTTCATAGTGATGAGTAAGGAAGACGTTGTATAATGTAAAAAAAATTTCTTAAAAATAACAGTGATTTGGCAGAGATCAAATCATGGAGGGCCTTGAAATGCTCCGTTAGCTGTTGCTGTATAAAAAATTACCATAAATTTAATGGCTTAAAATAGCACCCATTTGTAGATGAGAAGTTTGGCCAGGCTCAACCGTGTGTTTTGTTTAGGGTTTCACAGCGTTCAAATTAAGATATCTGCCAGGCTGGGTGTTTATCCAGAGGCTCTGGCGAAGAATCTTCTTCTAAGCTTACTTGGCTCCCGAGGGCAGAATTCAGTTCCGTGCAGTTGTAGGACCAAGGCCGCCATTTCTTTATTGGCCATTTGGCCTGGGGTTGCTGTCAGCTCCTAGGGGCCACTCCCTGGTCTTTGTATGTGGCTTCTTTTATCTTCAGAGACAGCAGTGTGGTCCTGAATCCTTCACTTGCTTTGAATTTCTCTGACTTCCCTTTCTGCTACCAGTTGGAGAAAAATCTTTGTTTTCAAGGAATTGTATGATTAGGTTAGAATAAGCCCCACCCCCTTGATCAATTCCAAGTCAGTTGATTAGGAGCCTTAATCCCATCTGCAGAATCTCTTTGCCACGTCTTATGGCAGAATCTCTGGCATGGTATTTCATCATATTCACAGTGTCTGGATTAGGGTGGGGCATCTTGGGGGGCTAGGGTCAGGCGTTTTAGGAGTCTGCCTACCACAGATGCCATGTTGAGGAGTTTGGACCTGGTCCAGAGGTATCAGGGGTCCCTTAGAAAGCTTACTGCGGCAGCAGTGAGGAGGGTGGGTCAGAAAGGAAAAATTTCATTCATAGCAAAGTCCATTTTGATTTTGTAATGTTATTTAATGAATGTTTGTATTTTTTTGTTAAGTAGAGGTTTTGATCAGAAATGTATGTTTATTAGAGTACAAAGTAGAAGTAATTAACTGGACCCAAACAACAACAGATCACTCATCATGATATTCATTACTTCAGGCCAATTCATTATACAAAGTGGTTTGATAGATTGCTTTTTATTTTACTCAGTACTATTTTAGCATATCTTTCTAAAGCAAACACTGATTGTTTTGATAGAGACTTAAACACCCGAATGTCATTAATAATATCTTCCTACACACAATATTAGGGTGTGTTTTCTTCCTTAGATGGCTGATCTCATGCATTATAAGTTGATTCTTACTGGCTTAGTTTTTACGTCTAGTTTTACTTACTTTTATTGTTTGGTCTTGAGTTTTGCCTGTTTTGGCTGCTGCACGCAGCATGTGGGGTCTTAGTTCCCCGACCAGAGATCAAACCCATGCCCACTGCAGGGGAAGTGCGGAGTCCTAACCACTGGACCGCCAGGGAATTCCCCTGAGTCTTGCATTTTTCAAGCTGCATTTTTTTCTTCTGCACTAAATTTGCCATATCTCAAAGATTTGGAGTCCTAAATAACCACTAGGCTGCCAGGGAATTCCCCTGAGTCTTGTATTTTTCAAGCTGTATTTTTTTTCTTCTGAACTAAATTTGCCATATCTCAGAGATTTTGACATGTTTCTTATTTAATCACTTCAAAAATAATATATACTGGGCTTCCCTGGTGGCGCAGTGGTTGGGAGTCCGCCTGCTGATGCAGGGGACGTGGGTTCGTGCCCCGGTCCGGGAGGATCCCGCATGCCGCGGAGCGGCTGGGCCCGTGAGCCATGGTCGGTGAGCCTGCGCGTCCGGAGCCTGTGCTCCGCAGCGGGAGAGGCCACAGCAGTGAGAGGCCCGCGTACCGCAAAAAAAAAAAACAAAAACAAAAACAACAACAAAAAATATATATATATATTTTCCTTTTGATTTAAAGAAATCTGCTAGATTGAAGGGAGTTTTCAGTTTTTCTAGTGGATAGATTGAAGGGAGTTTATCCTTATATTGTGAATTTACAATTACTAATGTGTTAAGTTTAGGAAATACCTGCTTTTTTAAATATGGCCTAGGAAATAGCTGAGTTTTTGAATTTGTAAGACTTTCTTATGCCCATAGATATTGTGAGTTAAAAAGAATTTTATGTACATTTGAATAGAATGTATATTTTCTGTTCTGGGAATTTGGAGATCTCTCTGTTTATGTGGAAGTTTGAATCAAACTTGACCATCATTAATAAACATCTTGATTTCTGAGAGCTGTGTTAAGTCCAGTCTATGTATTTCTCTTTGGCTTTACTTTTTTTTTGTCTTTTTAAGCATATGTTAAGTTTTTACTGTAGCATTAAAAAGTTTGTTTTTTTAACTTGAAGTCAGCTTTACTTTTATATGTCAAGAAAATTGATTAGGCATGTGAACATTAACGACTGTTTCTTCTTTTGGAATTTTCACTGTAATGTTAGACTCATTTTAATGTCAACTTATCTTTGCCCTGTTCACTGCTTCTTGGTTTGGACCCTATTTTTATGATCAATATTGCTGTACCTGCTTTCTTTCTCTCTCTCTTTCTTCCTCTCTCTCTTTCTTCCCCTCCCTCCCTCCCTCCCTCCCTTCCTTCCTCTCTCTTTCTTTTTTTTTTTTTTTAATATTTATTTATTTGGCTGCGCCGGCTCTTAGTTACAGCACATGGGATCTTCATTGCAGCATGAGGGCTCTTAGTTGAAGCATGTGGGATGTAGTTCCCTGACCAGGGATTGAACCCGGGCCCCCTGCATTGGGAGCATGGAGTCTTAACCACTGGACAACTAGGGAAGTCCTACCTGCTTTCTTTTTGATAGCATTTGTCTGTTCTTTCTCCCCAGATCATTATTTGTGAATATCCTGTGCTACTGTGCCTCGTGCACATATGTGTATATATATATAGATACACATACGCATATGTGTATCTATATATATACGCATACACATATGCGTATATATATAAACATACACATGCAAATATATACAATACACATATGTGTGTATATATATATACATACACGTGTGTATATGTATTCATGTACATTAAAAAAAGGTTTGTGTGTATTTACATCTAAAGTGTGTGTGTGCATAAAATATATTTTGAACATTTTGAAAGTTTTTTTTTTTTTTTGCGGTACGCGGGCCTCTCACTGTTGTGACCTCTCCTGTTGCGGAGCACAGGCTCCGGACGCGCAGGCTCAGCGGCCGTGGCTCACGGGCCCAGCCGCTCCGCAGCATGTGGGATCTTCCCAGACCGGGGCATGAACCCGTGTCCCCTGCATCGGCAGGCAGACTCTCAACCACTGTGCCACCAGGGAAGCCCTCAAAGAATTTTTTTGTAGACCTTGGAAGATATTGCTCTTTTTTTTTTTTTTAACATCTTTATTGGAGTATAATTGCTTTACAATGGTGTGTTAGTTTCTGCTTTATAACAAAGTGAATCAGTTATACATATACATATGTTCCCATATCTCTTCCCTCTTGCATCTCCCTCCCTCCCACCCTGCATATCCCACCCCTCCAGGTGGTCGCAAAGCACCGAGCATATCTCCCTGTGCTATGTGGCTGCTATCTATTTTGCATTTGGTAGTATATATATGTCCATGCCTCTCTCTTGCTTTGTCACAGCTCACCCTTCCCCCTCCCCATATCCTCAAGTCCATTCTCTAGTAGGTCTGTGTCTTTATTCCTGTCTTACTCCTAGGTTCTTCATGACATTTTTTTCCCCTTAAATTCCATATATATGTGTTAGCATATGGTATTTGTTTTTCTCTTTCTGACTTACTTCACTCTGTATGACAGACTCTAGGTCTATCCACCTCATTACAAATGTCGTTTCTTTTTATGGCTGAATATTATTCCATTGTATATATGTGCCACATCTTCTTCATCCATTCATCTGATGATGGACACTTAGGTTGTTTTCATCTCCGGCCTATTGTAAATACAGCTGCAATGAACATTTTGGTACATGACTCTTTTTGAATTATGGTTTTCTCAGGGTATATGCCCAGTAGTGGGATTGCTGGGTCATATGGTACTTCTATTTGTAGTTTTTAAAGGAACCTCCATACTGTTCTCCACAGTGGCTGTATCAATTTACATTCCCACCAACACTGCAAGAGTGTTCCCTTTTCTCCACACCCTCTCCAGCATTTATTGTTTCTAGATTTTTTCATGATGGCCATTCTGACTGGTGTGAGATGATATCTCATTGTAGTTTTGATTTGCATTTCTCTAATGTTTAATGACGGTGAGCATTTTTTCATGTGTTTGTTGGCAGTCTGCATATCTTCTTTGGAGAAATGTCTATTTAGGTCTTCTGCCCATTTTTGGATTGGGTTGTTTGTGTTTTTGTTATTGAGCTGCATGGCTGCTTATAAATTTTGGAGATAAATCCTTTGTCAGTTGCTTCATTTGCAAATATTTTCTCCCATTCTGAGGGTTGTCTTTTGGTCTTGTTTATGGTTTCCTTTGCTGTGCAAAAGCTTTGAAGTTTCATTAGGTCCCATTTATTTTTGTTTTTATTTCCATTTCTCTAGGAGGTGGGTCAAAAAGGATCTTGCTGTGCTTTATGTCATAGAGTGTTCTGCCTATGTTTTCCTCTAAGAGTTTGATAGTTTCTGACCTTACATTTAGGTCTTTAATCCATTTTGAGCTTATTTTTGTGTATGGTGTTAGGGAGTGATCTAATCTCATACTTTTACATGTACCAGTCCAGTTTTCCCAGCACCACTTATTGAAGAGGCTGTCCTTTCTCCACTGTACATTCCTCCCTCCTTTATCAAAGATAAGGTGACCATATGTGCGTGGGTTCATCCCTGTGCTTTCTCTCCTTTTCCATTGATCTACCTTTCTCTTTTTGTGCCAGTACCATACTGTCTTGATTACTGTTGCTTTGTAGTATAGTCTAAAGTCAGGGAGCCTGATTCCTCCAGCTCCATGTTTCGTTTTCAAGATTGCTTTGGCTATTTGGGGTCTTTTGTGTTTCCATACAAATTGTGAAATTTTTTGTTCTAGTTCTGTGAAAAATGCCAGTGGTAGTTTGATAAGGATTGCATTGAATCTGTAGATTGCTTTGGGTAGTAGAGTCATTTTCACAATGTTGATTCTTCCAATCCAAGAACATGGTATATCTCTCCATCTATTTGTATCATCTTTAATTTCTTTCATCAGTGTCTTATAATTTTCTGCATACAGGTCTTTTGTCTCCTTATGTAGGTTTATTCCTAGATATTTTATTCTTTTTGTTGCAATGGTAAATGGGAGTGTTTTCTTGATTTCACTTTCAGATTTTTCATCATTAGTGTATAGGAATGCAAGAGATTTCTGTGCATTAATTTTGTATCCTGCAACTTTACCAGATTCATTGATTAGCTCTAGTAGTTTTCTGGTAGCATCTTTAGGATCCTCTGTGTATAGTATCATGTCATCTGCAAACAGTGACAGCTTTACTTCTTCTTTTCCGATTTGGATTCCTTTTATTTCCTTTTCTTCTCTGATTGCTGTAGCTAAAACTTCCAAAACTATGTTGAATAAGAGTGGTGGGAGTGGACAACCTTGTCTTGTTCCTGATCTTAGTGGAAATGCTTTCAGTTTTTCACCATTGAGGACGATGTTGGCTGTGGGTTTGTCATATATGGCCTTTATTATGTTGAGGAAAGTTCCCTCTATGCCTACTTTCTGCAGGGTTTTTATCATAAATGGATGTTGAATTTTGTCGAAAGCTTTCTCTGCATCTATTGAGATGATCATATTGTTTTTCTCCTTCAATTTGTTAATATGGTGTATCACGTTGATTGATTTGCATATATGGAAGAATCCTTGCATTCCTGGGATAAACTCCACTTGATCATGGTGTATGATCCTTTTAATGTGCTGTTGGATTCTGTTTGCTAGTATTTTGTTGAGGAGTTTTGCATCTATGTTCATCAGTGATATTGGCCTGTAGTTTTCTTTCTTTGTGACATCATTGTCTGGTTTTGGTATCAGGGTGATGGTGGCCTCGTAGAATGAGTTTGGGAGTGTTCCTCCCTCTGCTATATTTTGGAAGAGTTTGAGAAGGATAGGTGTTAGCTCTTCTCTAAATGTTTGATAGAATTTGCCTGTGAAGCCATCTGGTCCTGGGCTTTTGTTTGTTGGAAGATTTTTAATCAGAGTTTCAATTTCAGTGCTTGTGATTGGTCTGTTCATATTTTCTATTTCTTCCTGATTCAGTCTTGGCACGTTGTGCATTTCTAAGAATTTGTCCATTTCTTCCAGGTTGTCCATTTTATTGGCATAGAGTTGCTTGTAGTAATCTCTCATGATCCTTTGTATTTCTGCAGTGTCAGTTGTTACTTCTCCTTTTTCATTTCTCATTCTATTGATTTGAGTCTTCTCCCTTTTCTTCTTGATGAGTCTGGCCAATGGTTTATCAATTTTGTTCATCTTCTCAAAGAATCAGCTTTTAGTTTTATTGATCTTTGCTATCGTTTCCTTCATTTCTTTTTCATTTGTTTCTGATCTGATCTTTATGATTTCTTTCCTTCTGCTAACTTGGGTTTTTTTTTTTCTTCCTTCTCTAATTGCTTTAGGTGCAAGGTTAGGTTGTTTATTCGAGATGTTTCCTGTTTCTTAAGGTAGGCTTGTATTGCTATAAACTTCCCTCTTAGAACTGCTTTTGCTGCATCCCATAGGTTTTGGGTTGTCGTGTCTCCATTGTCATTTGTTTCTAGGTATTTTTTGGTTTCTTCAGTGATCACTTCATTATTAAGTAGTGTATTGTTTAGCCTCCATGTGTTTGTATTTTTTACAGATCTTTTCCTGTAATTGATATCTAGTCTCATAGCGTTGTGGTTGGAAAAGATACTTGATACAATTTCAGTTCATTTAAATTTACCAAGGCTTGATTTGTGACCCAAGATATGATCTATCCTGGAGAATGTTCCATGAGCACTTGAGAAAAATGTGTATTCTGTTGTTTTTGGATGGAGTTTCCTATACATATCAATTAAGTCCATCTTGTTTAATGTCTTATTTAAAGCTTGTGTTTCCTTATTTATTTTCATTTTGGATGATCGGTCCATTGGTGAAAGTGGGGTGTTAAAGTCCCCTACTATGAATGTGTTACTGTCGATTTCCCCTTTTATGGCTGTTAGTATTTGCCTTATGTATTGAGGTGCTCCTATGTTGGGTGCATAAATATTTACAATTGTTATATCTTCTTCTTGGATCGATCCCTTGATCATTATGTAGTGTCCTTCTTTGTCTCTCTCTTTGTCATTATTTTAAAGTCTGTTTTGTCTGATACGAGAATTGCTACTCCAGCTTTCTTTTGGTTTCCATTTGCATGAAATAGCTCTTTCCATCCCCTTACTTTCAGTCTGTATGTGTCTCTAGGACTGAAGTGGGTCTCTTGTAGACAGCAAATATATGGGTCTTGTTTTTGTATCCATTCGGCCAATCGGTGTCTTTTGGTGGGAGCATTTAGTCCATTTACATTTAAGGTAATTATCGACCTGTATGTTCCTATTCCCATTTTCTTAATTGTTTTGGGTTCGTTATTGTAGGTCTTTTTCTTCTCTTGTGTTTCTTGCCTAGAGAAGTTCCTTTAGCAGTTGTTGTAAAGCTGTTTTGGTGGTGCAGAACTCTCTCAGCTTTTGCTTGTCTGTAAAGCTTTTGATTTCTCCATCAAATCTGAATGAGATCCTTGCTGGCTAGAGTAATCTTGGTTACAGGTTTTCCTCCTTCATCACTTTAAATATGTCTTGACAGTCCCTTCTGGCTTGCAGAGTTTCTGCTGAAAGATCAGCTGTTAACCTTATGGGGATTCCCTTGTGTGTTATTTTTCCCTTGCTGCTTTTAATATGTTTTCTGTGTATTTAATTTTTGACAGTTTGATTAATATGTGTCTTGTCGTATTTCTCCTTGGATTTATCCTGTATGGGACTCTCTGTGTTTCCTGGAGTTGATTAACTATTTCCTTTCCCATATTAGGGAAGTTTTCAACTATAATCTCTTCAAATATTTTCTCAGTCCCTTTCTTTTTGTCTACTTCTTCTGGGACCCTTATAATTCGAATGTTGGTGCGTTTAGTGTTGTCCCAGAGGTCCCTGAGACTGTCCTCAGTTCTTTTCATTCTTTTTTCTTTATTCTGTTCTGCAGTAGTTATTTCCATTATTTTATCTTCCAGGTAACTTATCTGTTACTCTGCTTCAGTTATTCTGCTATTGATCCCATCTAGAGTATTTTTAATTTCATTTATTGTGTTGTTCATCGTTGTTTGTTTCATCTTTAGTTCTTCTAGGTCCTTGTTAAATGTCTCTTGCATTTTGTCTATTATATTTCCAAGATTTTGGATCATCTTTACTATCATTCTGAATTCTTTTTCAGGTAGACTGCCTATTTCCTCTTCATTTGTTCGGTCTGGTGGGTTTTTATCTTGCTCCTTCATGTCTTGTGTGTTTTTCTGTCTTCTCATTTTGCTTATCTTACTGTGTTTGGGGTCTCCTTTTTGCAGGCTGCAGGTTCGTAGTTCCCCTTGTTTTTGGTGTCTGTCCCCAGTGGCTAAGGTTGGTTCATTGGGTTGTGTAGGCTTCCTGGTGGAGGGGACTAGTGCCTGTGTTCTAGTGGATGAGGCTGGATCTTGTCTTTCTGGTGGGCAGGTCCACGTCTGGTGGTGTGTTTTGGGGTGTCTGTGGACTTGTTATGATTTTGGGCAGCCTCTCTGCTAATGGGTGGGGTTGCGTTCCTGTCTTGCTAGTTGTTTGGCATAGGGTGTGCAGCACTGTAGCTTGCTGGTCGTTGAGTGAAGCTGGGTGCTGGTGTTGAGTTGGAGATCTCTGGGAGATTTTCACCATTTGATATTATGTGGAGCTGGGAGGTCTCTTGTGGACCAGTGTCCTGAAGTTGGCTCTCCCACCTCAGAGGCACAGCGCTGACTCCTGGCTGCAGCACCAAGAGCCTTTCATCCACACGGCTCAGAATAAAAGGGAGAAAAAGTAGAAAGAAAGAATTAGTAAAAGAAATAAAGAAAAAGAACGAAAGAAACAAAGAAAGGAGGGAGGGAGGGAGGGAGGGAGGGAGGAAGGAAAAAAGAAAGAAGGTAAAGTAAAATAAAGATAAAATAAAGTTATTAAAATAAAAAGTAATTATTAAAAATAAATATAAAAAAACCGGATTGAACCCTTGGACAAATGGTGGAAAGAAAGCTATACAGACAAAATCTCACACAGAAGCATACACATGCACACTCACAAAAAGAGGAAAAGGGGAAAAAATAATAAATCTTGCTCCCAAAGTCCACCTCCTCAATTTGGGATGGTTCGTTGTCTATTCAGGTATTCCACAGATGCAGGATATATCAAGTTGATTGTGGAGCTTTAATCCGCTGCTCCTCAGGCTGCTGGGAGAGATTTCCCTTTCGCTTGTTTGTTCGCACAGCTGCCGGTGCTCAGCTTTGGATTTGGCCCCGCCTCTGCGTGTAGGTGGCCAGAGGGCGTTTGTTCTTCGCTCAGACAGGACGGACGGGGTTAAAGGAGCCGCTGATTCGGGGGCTCTGGCTCACTCAGACCGCGGGGAGGGAGGGGCACGGCGTGCGGGGCGGGCCTGCCGCGGCAGAGGCCGGCATGACGTTGCACCAGCCTGAGGCGCCCCGTGCGTTCTCCCGGGGAAGTTGTCCCTGGATCCCGGGACCCTGGCAGTGGCGGGCTGCACAGGCTCCCCGGAAGGAGGGTGTGGAGAGTGACCTGTGCTCGCACACAGGCTTCTTGGTGGCAGCAGCAGCAGCCTTAGCGTCTCATGCCCGTCTCTGGGGTCCGCGTTGTTAGTCGCGTCTCGCGCCCGTCTCTGGAGCTCCTTTAAGCAGCGCTCTTAATCCCCGCTCCTCGCGCACCAGGAAACAAAAAGGTAAGAAAAAGTCTCCTGCCTCTTCGGCACGGTCCAGACTTTCCCCCTGACTCCCTTCTGGCCAGCCGTGGTGCACTAACCCCCTGCAGGCTGTGTTCACGCCTCCAACCCCAGTCCTCTCCCTGCGCTGCGACCGAAGTGCGAGCCTCAGCTCCCAGCCCCGCCCGCCCCGGCGGGGGAGCAGACAAGCCTCTCGGGCTGGTGAGTGCCGGTCGGCCCCGATGGTCTGTGCGGGAATCTCCCCGCTTTGTCCTCCGCACCGCTGTGGCTGCGGTCTCCTCCGCGGCTTCGAAGCTCTCCCCCTCCGCCACCCGTAGTCTCGGCCTGTGAAGGGGCTTCTAATGTGTGGAAACCTTTCCTCTTTCACAGCTTCCTCCCACTGGTGCAGGTCCCGTCCCTATCCTTTGTCTGTTTTTCCTTTGCCCTACCCAGGTACGTTGGGGGTTTCTTGCCTTTTGGGAGGTCTGAGGTCTTCTGCCAGCGTTCAGTAGGTGTTCTGTAGGAGTTGTTCCACGTGTTGATGTATTTCTGGTGTATCTGTGGGGAGGAAGGTGATCTCCGTGTCTTACTCTTCCGCCATCTTCCCGGAAGCCGCTCATTTTTGTTTTTACATTGAATATTGCCAATGAAAAGCAATTCCCGTTTTGCCTTTCTTTGTAAATGACCCCTTTTCTTTTTTGTGGGGCTCCTAGAATTTTTCATTTATCCTTGTTACCTTTGCCCATGTTTCTAGGTGTAAGACGTTTTAATCTGAAGCTGGTATTTTCTGTTTGGGTGGGTGTTTTTGTAGTGAAACGGATATCAATAGAACAGAAAAAAAAGACTTGTCTTTCAGTTTCCTCATCTATTAAATGGAAATTATGCTTAATAAATGTTACCTCTTATTATTAGATATTTTCATAAATTTTCTTCTAATTTCTTTGGTTATAATCCTTCTATTTTCTCTCCTTCTAGTACTCTTTCTAAACAGACATTGGACCTTCCTGATAGTTTCCCATGCCATTTTATTTTTTCTCTTACTTGCTGTCTTCATTCGTTATTACTGCATTATGGGAGAATCCTAACAGACTAATAAGAAAAGTTTGGTAAAGGTTAAAAACAGCCTGGTGTGTAGAAAATTAATATTTGATATTTCTTACAGCACTTAGCCAATTGCAGTAGTTGATATAGAATAAATACTTGATAATTAATTGAACAAGCTGTGGAACATCCTGAAACTTATTGTTACTGTTTCATATCTCATCTTTAACCTTAATCTCTGAAATTTTGTTGATTCTGTTTTGTATTATAGATTTATTTTGGGAGAGCCTTCCAAGTTTTGGAAGTTCCTCAGACTCTTTCTTACAGGTGGCAATGTGAACTCTCATTGAGAGTTTTTTCTTGGATGTGTTCTTGGACTAATGTCAAAAGATATTTAACACTTTTCTTTTTATCTTTCCCTCTCCTTTTCTTTTTAATGGTTAAAAAAGTATAAAAAATTATTTAGGAGTTTTTAATATCGAGTCAAATTGTTTAGTTGATAAGAGCTTTTTATCTTACCTTCCTTTCACGAAATGTTAATTAGCTTTGTAATTGTTACTTAGCTTATAATTTGTTTTGATTTGTGACTTGCGGTGTATGAGGGTGCTGATGTTAGACAAGTTTCCTGTAGAAATTTATTCTTTGACATTTTCTACAATTTTATATATGCTTTTTATTGGTTCAAAAAGGTATATTCCAGCCTGTATAGATAGTATATGTTTTCTTTCAATGCCAAATGTCTTTCATTAGCTATGTCGTTATAACAGATGGGTTTGAAGCGTTCACTTAAATGCAGTTAGTATTTTATTTCCCTTTATTCCCTAATCTCTTTACATGTTATTGTAAATTAGTATGTTGGATACATTCCAGGACTTCTCATAGTAGTTTAGCTAATGTCATGTAATATTTTCCATTGCAAATATGATTAAGAGAACATGTTGATGTTTCTAAAATGATACAGACAGTGAGAAAAGGATCAAGTTAAATTATTTTATTTCTTTATTATACACTTAAAAGTCATTATATTTTATTTGTCAAAATTACTTTTAGAGCAAAAGGCTTCTGTACAACTTACCATATGCTATAAAAGTAATGGAGATTCTAGATTTTAACAGTGTAGCAGAAATTATTTTGCGATGTTAATGAGTTAATAATAAAAACTTTTCAGTGGTTGATTGGACATATAAATGTACTTTCTTCCCTCAACATTACTTTGACTTTTCCAGTATTGACTCAAGGATACTCAGACTACCTAGATATTATACATGCCTTTAATTCTGGGTTCTGTTAATACAGTAAACATATTTGGATACCATAGGAGGTTGTGACATAAATATATTGTTTGGAAAAAGCTGATTATTATACTTTATCAGTGAAGATAAAGAAGGCTTTATTTCTTTTCTTCAGTTTTTGTTAATGCAGTAATAATACCTTTGAGTACAAAAAGACAACTGAAATGTGTGTTAGTGTGTGAACTTGTGGACATTATATAAAATTAAAATGTCAAAGATATAGCTAGTGTTTATGAGTTACTTAGAAACTACAGTGGTCTTGTTGCCTGCAGCCAAAATGTGTAGAAGACACACCAAGAGACACTTAACTTTCTTATATTGGTTCAGTGCAGGGGACTGATGGTTATGAGGAAGAGTTTGATGGCATGTGATATCTTATGTAGATTTACATGCAAGACATTGAAATTATTTATAATTTAAAAACTATTGTATTATCTAATTGACTAGCAGAATATGGAATCAGTATATTAGCATGTGAAGATATTCATAGTAATGTTAGCAACTCTATTACCTGAGCCTCAGTTTTACCACGTACCGTCCCATTTGGCTTCAGTTAGTTCAGCTCTGCTAGTCATGAGCCACACCTACAGTAAGATTACCAAAAGTGAAGTCCATTTAATATATATAAATATGAACACCAGTTTATTAGGGCCTTTCTATGTCAAACAGCATTCATGGTACTAAGAATACAAAGTTAGTACAACCTGATTCCTCTACTCAAAGATCTTGGATGAAAAAAGAGCGATAAGTAATTACCATGCAATAGCATAAATGCCAAAACAGAAGTATATTCAAGAAGGGCAGCTAGGCATCTCCTACACACAGAGAGAGATTTTATACGTTATGATGCCCCAAGTGGGCTTGGGCAGATGAGGACGTTTATTAATCTTTCTTAGGGAAAGAATTACTCTTAGATAATTCATACTGACTTCTTACACATTTCAGGTGTGCCAAACTTCCCCTGCTGTTCGTTTGAGACTTTATTTCTTTGATTTTACCACTTGCAAGAGATAGAGGCAGATTGGAATGGGGGAAGGAGAAAGTCAGATGACTTAATTTTTCTTCACATGCCCAGCATTTTAAAGAAACTTGAAACTAACTGCAACAATGAAGTGTGTAGATTTGTATGTGTGCCTTTAACCATGTAGTTGCTACTCATTAACTTATTCTGTGATTGACTAGTTTACTTCATGTTGAGTTTTAGGCAGGGTGAAAATAGTAAGAGATTTTGGAAATAGTATATATATGTTTTATCTGTTTATTAATGGGATTTAATCACCTGTTAAAAATAATCCCCAACTAGAAACCTGCCCTTTTAACCATATTATTAGTTTTTTTAAAATGGTAGTTGTATTGACAAAGTCAATAGAAAAAAAAAAGTGAAATGCTAACTTTCTAAACTTGAATGGAAGGATGAATATGTATTCATCCTTGGATGAATATTTACCAAGCACTGAATGGAGAACTTAGATTTTATCATTTTAACCGATCCTTTATTTAGTGCTCTGCAGGCTTCAAATTGTTTTACTAGTAATGTACAAAGACTTTTGAATATCTTCATAGCCCCACCCTTGAGTGTTGCTTTTCCAGGTTTTATAAGGATATTTCTTTATCCTTTGCTCCCTTCCAGCGATGTGCATTTTGTAAGCACCTTGGAGCCACTATCAAATGCTGTGAAGAGAAATGTGCCCAGATGTACCATTATCCTTGTGCTGCTGGAGCCGGCACCTTTCAGGATTTCAGTCACTTCTTCCTTCTTTGTCCAGAGCACATTGACCAAGCTCCTGAAAGATGTAAGTTTACTACAGATATATTTAAAAGCATTTATCAGTGTATTTACTTAAAATAACAAATGTTTAAATTCCCTAAGTGTTATTCTACTTGTGGTAAAAGGCAACATTACATAATCTTGATAATCTGAGAGATCTTCACAAGAGATCCTTGGGTGGGGTGAGGGGGCAGGGGGAGGAATCTGTTACCAACAATATCATTGAAGTTATATCCAGAGAGTTATTTCCTCAAAAATTCAAAGATAGTTTGCATGTTTTTTATTCTTATTTAAAAAATTTAACTACTGCAGAAAGGTAAACTTGCTGAGTATATGGTATTTTAATATGTACTATGAAAGTAGGTCATTTAAAAATTAAACAGTGTCTTTAATTCAGTGTCTTTTACACTAAAAAGACTACCCAGTTGGAGATTTAGAAGATGGTTCATTCAGATGTTATTTCAGGATGCATGTTGATAGGATCACCAAACACTTGAAAATCTTGGAAAATGTCCTAATAGTCATAATAGAAATCTCGTTAATGCTTCTTCTTGATTCATCTGTCTTGGTTATAGTTATCTATAATCCTCAGTTGTCTTTTTTTTTTTTTTTTTCTTTTCCAAACAGTATTTTATAATTAGGTGAAAAGGTTTAAGTGTTTGAAATTTATGTTATACAGAAAATTATAACTTTCCTATCCTTATTAAATAGAGATCTTACTTTTCTCCTAGTATATGGATTTCCAATGAGCATGCATGATTTGAGATCTTTTTTCCCTAGTAAATTGAATTTCCAATCTGCTTGTGAAATCTCTTTGATGCCTTCTTTATTCAGTCTTTTTTTATGTCATCTCTTAGTTACCTAATTATTAGCTTTTACCTGTATTCTTAGCAATGTCAGTAAAGGCTTTTTTCCTATCTTTTCCAGCTTTGTGAAACATAAATATAGCTACTTCAGGCTTAAAGTAATCTCAAACACAGATTTCATAATCATCATTTTTCTCTGTTCAGTACCATGATTTTATCTTTAGTTAAAGTTATTTTGTGTCTACATGTATAATCATGTTGCCCTTAATCACTATGCAGACGTAAATTATAGGTAAGGCAAACTGAAATGTCACATTGTATTTAGGCTAATAAGGGATTTAAAGTTTTAAAAATGCTTTGGATTACACACTGTTAAATCTGGGAGAAAAAGACAACATTCATGCACAGCTACTGTAATGGGTGTTATTTATTTTAAGGCCTCATATAGTGAATTACTTCACTAAGTACACAGACTACGATGTGAATCATCAGAGCTGATTGTATTCTGGGTGGTATAACACACTTTTCCAATTGAATAAAACAACTGTGGGTGTGTTTAACAATTTAAATTTTATTCAGCCTTTTGTATGTGGTCGTGATTTAGACCTCAGTAAACAACATGCAAAGTTTTCTATGACTATGTTTCTAATGTGAGAAATTCTATTATTATTGGCAGTACTACTTTCTTTTGCAGACTCTGTTCACATAATGTATATGATTTATATACATTTATTTGTTAGGGATCATAAATTGTTTTATAAAATAATGAAGTGTAAGAACTGAGGTGAGATGATTTGTTATCATTTATCATGAATATAGTGAAAGGTTCATGCTGGCAACATAAAGCTAAAAGATATACTGAAATTACTGGTACCTTGCCTTGTTCCAAAGTAGACTTACGGAGACTTACACAAATACATGAACAGTAGGATAAAGTAAGACTAAAAATAAGCAAGAAAATTTGGCCAGTGGGAAGGGAAAATAAGGATAGGATAAATGGGAGGGTAATACGGTGAGGCTGATACCCAAAATAAATGTGTATTTCCCAGGCCTACGCCACAAATCTGGCTCCAGAGCTTTCCAGCAGTCAGCATGAAGAAGGGCATATGAACAGTTGCCTGGTTTGTAGTAATAAGAATTCACTTGATACTGATACTGTATGTACACTATATATGGCAGTGAGAAACTGTCTTCAAGTAGCTGTCTTGCAGTATAAACAACAAACCCCACAGGGCAATTTCTTATAACAGCCCTTAAAATAAGTCAGTGATATAAAACCAAAGCCCAGTTGAGTAAATTCTATTCCCTGGGGATCCTAAACAACGCAGTCTAAATACCCAGCTTCCTGAGCATCTGTTTTAATCCAAGGATGTAGAGAGTACTGCAGATAGACTATATTGCAGTAATATACAAGACTACGTAATAGTCTTATGAAATCTTTCATTTGTATATTTAGCTGTTCTAATTGTATGTCATAGCACAAAGCACTTTTTATGTTTTAAAAATGGGGATATCTTAAATGACAGTGTTATTGTGAAGGTTAAATGACAATGAAAATCATGTAGCATTGTACCATATATTATGAATTGCTGTACTGAAAGGTAGTTATTTTAGCTCTTATCTAAGTAATGTGTATGCACTGAGTATAATACTTGATGCTGCTGGCTAAGAACAGAGCGGTATGCTGTGATAGTTACCTGAATTAGGAGTAAGATTGACATCTTTTTATGAAAGTTGAAAAATCTAACAAAAACATGGACCTCATTAGAAAAAAACATCCCAGCAAAAAGAGCGCATCTGTGAGCACGACCAGCATTTTCATCAGAAAACAATTTTGGGGTGCTTTGTCTTCGAAAAATGCCAGTCATGGCTCTAACCTTATTTTCACGATGATGCAAGTATACACTAACCTTGCCTGGAAACTTTACGCTAAATATCCATCTAAGGGACATAGCCACATATACTTCCTGAGTAGTATTTTCCCTCTCATGGAAGGCTGAATGGCAGAAAGCCAGCCATGCAAGATCAGAGGAAAGAACATTCCAGGCTGAGCGAACAACTACTGCGCAGGCCTTGAGGCAGGAGCATGGCGTGATTGTGGAATAGACAGCTAGTCACTGTGTCTGGAACTTAGTGTCTGCCAGGTGGGTAGTAGAGACCACATCAAGGCGAACAAAGACTAGATCATGTAGGCCTTGTAAACAAAGGAAGGGGGTTGGATTTTATTCTGTCTTCAGTGAGAAGCCTTTGCAAGGTTTAAACCTGGGAATGCTACATCTCTTAATCCACTCCCCCTCCCCCAGCGTATTTACTTTCATCACTCAGCTTTTTCTTCCTTTACTTCATTTAAACTTTTAACTCCTACCTCATTTTCTTAGTTGTCTGGTCTCTCTTGACACCAAGTCCTGCTACTTTTCTGTTACCTTAAATTCTGTCAGCCCCCTGACCTTTCTTTCTTACCTACCTGCCTACTCTGTGGGCCAGCCTCTCTGGACAACATCCATGATTTACTTCGTCTTTCTAGAGATCCTATTTTGATAGGCAAATCACCTTGCAGAGTGTCCTGCCAGCGATGGAAACATAGATCATGGAAGTTGTAATGTCGATGGAAGTTACAAAGCTATGCTGATTTAGTCCTTTTAAAATTCACTGATAATAATCTGACTTGAGACTGTTGCTCTTCACCTGGTTCTCTTCTTATGTGCTGTCTAGCCTTTCTAGCAGTAGTCTCACCTTCCAAATTGACCACGTTTAAGGATCTATGATAAGCTCCCATCTAATTTAAGCTCCATGTTTTTGCCTTTTCCTCCATTTCTTCTCGTCACAGCTGTCACTTAGGAAGAAGTGACCTGTCCAAAGCTTATTCTCTGTTTCTCCTGCTCTTTTCTTGCTTTCCCCACATCATTTAGCATCTTCCTGCTGTGCCTGTGCTGGCACTTTTCCTTTGCACTTTTATTCTTCACCTTCTTTGCCCTTCCAGTGGGCATCAATATTGATTAGTAGTAAAGAACATGATCTTTGGAGCCAAATTAACCCGGATTTTACTCCTGTCCTCTCTTAAATTGTCTTTATCTTTAGTCTTTCACTCAGTCTATTTTGCTTTCCCTACTGCTTAAAGAAAATTTTCACTTAGTCGTTTGATTATTGCTTCAAGCTTAACGCCCCTTTGGCTTTCAGACATATATGTATGTATATGTACATATACTTATGTCTGACATGACACTTAAGCCATCCAGTAATGTCATCTTCTTAATGCATGCCCTCCAAAAGGCTGTTTTAGTATTTCTACATATTTCTGTATGTTCGCCCAGATCAGAAAAATGGTTGGAACCAACTTTTTTCTATTATTACTTTTATATAATGCATAGTAAATGTTTTTGGACTGAATATATCACATGGATTTTTTTTTTGCCCAATTTATTAAATGATGCATACTAATCATACAACATGACAGTATTGTCATCAAGGAATTGGTGGAAACTGTCATAGAATAAAAAGTAATCTCTGCTATAGTGATACACAGAGTTACCTTGTTGCAGAATGAGCTTTGCTGTATAAAACAGTGCTGTGCAATAGAAATATGATGTGAGCAATGTATGTAATTTTAATTTTTCTAGTGGTCATGTTAAAATTTTTTATTTGAAATTAATTTTAAAAATACATACTTAACCCAATATATCCAAAATGTTAATATTTCAACTTGTAATTAATAAAATTTTTGAGATAGTGACATTAATATTTTTTTCCTATTAAGTCTTTGGAATTCGGAGTGTGTTTTCTATGTATAGCACATCTCAATTTGGACTAATCACATTTCCATTGCGCAATAACTACATGTGACTAGTAGCTACCATGGCAAGTTGAAGTGGCAGAGTAGCAAACTCTAGAAAGCTTCACAGAAGTATTTAGATAGTGTTCCTGGCAAATTACAATAGAAAGATGTAATCTAATAGAGTCCAGTACTTGCCCCAGTTTCTGTAAGTTTTGAGGGTAGGCAAAAATCACAGATTAGTTTTTAAATGTACTTAGCTTGAATGAGTAAATATGGAACTCTCTTTTAGTATTAAGAAAACTACTTTGCTCTGTTTTTCCATTTTTATTTAAAAAAAATGAACTAATACATGTAATTTTATTTTTAGAATTAATGCTTTCTTCTAAATGCCTGTCATTTAAAGAGCCACTTAAAAATGATTTTAGAAGCAACTCCTTTGCTTAAAATATAAGAATTGATTTGTGCTAGGCAACTGAGGATATGAAGTTGAAAAAGACAAGGTTACTACCCTTCAGGGGTTTACGGTATTGTGTTATAATTAATTGATTATATAACAGTTTCTTCTAAGCATATGGGGAAAGGAATAATCAACAACTAAATGGGCATTTAGGTGTGGTAACATTAGATAGTCAGGGTTTATGTCTGAGCAAGAGTTTTAAAGGCCTCTTTGGAATGGGCTAGTGGTACAACAAAGGAACAAAATTACAGGCAGAAGGAACAGAATGTGTACAAGTACACAAAGGTTGAACAGTCTGTTGTGTTAACGTGCACAGCAGACCGCTTGATCTGACCAGGAAATAGTGAATGTTCTGAGATTCAGTTGGAAAAGGCGATAATCCCCCCCACTCCTTTTTTTGCCTCAAACTAGAAATTTTTGATTTTTTATTTTAAGGCAAGAAAGGAGGTGTTGATAAAGTTGTAATTTGCGCAGGGCGTAACACTTAGAAAATTGCTCTGGATGTTTAGCTGATTTAGGGAGGAGGTCAGAGCCCTAAGCCAGCATTCCATTCAGAAGATAACTGCAGTTACCAAGTCAAAGTGTGATGGACTGAACTGTACAAACAGATGGAAGAGGATACATAAAAAGTTTACTCAGTAAGAACTGGTATCCAATTGGATGTGTTGGGTCAGGGAGTAGTTAAGGGTCAGTAGTGACACTAACGTTTCTTTACCCAGCAGGTCGAGAAAGAAGGGAGAGGTTTAGGTTTAAAAAAAGTTTTAGAGGGGGCTTCCCTGGTGGCGCAGTGGTTGAGAATCCGCCTGCCAATGCAGGGGACACGGGTTCGATCCCTGGCCCGGGAAGATCCCACGTGCCACGGAGCAGCTAGGCCCGTGCGCCACAACTACTGAGCCCACATGCCGCAGCTATTGAGGCCCGCGCGCCTAGAGCCCGTGCTCCGCAATGAGGGAGGCCACAGCAATGGGAGGCCCGCTCACCACAACGAAGAGTAGCCCCACTCTCTCCAACTGGAGAAAACCTGCGTGCAGCCACAAAGACCCAACGCAGCCAAAAATAAATAAATTTATTAAAAAAAAAAAGTTTTAGAGGTGTTGAGTTTGAGTATTTTTAGAACACCTGGCTATTGAGGGTCCAGTAAGACTTGAAAATAACATTTTGAGGTTCAGAAAGAAGTTTGGGTCTGGTGATAGAGATCTGGGAATTGTGGTGGTGTTTTATGATGTAGGAATTGATGTGATTACAAAGAAAAACCACGGGGAATTAGAAAAGATGGAAGAGGATGAAATCCTAAGAGACTCCATCATTTAGAGGGCTTGTGGAGGCACAAAAGCCAGCACAGCAGGAGGAGACTGGGGGCATGGGGAGCCTAAGGAGAAATCTGGAGAAAGCTGCCATCATAGGAGTCAATCAAGGTAGGAAATTTCAGTGTGGGCGTGGATGTAAACGCTGCAGATGGCAAATAAGGTAAGACCTAAAAAGTAACCACAGGATTTCATAGGCCACTGGTAGCCTCATTAAAGTAGCTTCAGATGAACGGTGGGTGAGGAGCCGCCAGGGGCCCAGCTTACAGTCTAGATGCATCCTAGGGCCTGTTTGTGTTCTGCCCTCAAACTGCAAATGGTTCTTTTTTTTTTTTTTTTTTTTTTTTTTTACCATTTTTAAAGGATTCTAAAATAAAAACAAAAACTCTGTATGCCAAAGACTTCTATGGCCCACAAAACCAGTTTGCCAACTCTTGGTGTAAGGAAAAGGAATAGATTATTACTCTGTTTCAAGATACTTGACTGGGGAAAGAAAGCAGGTAGAAAGGGCTTATAGCCAGAGAGGACTGACCAAATCTTCAAAAAGCGAAAGAGGAAAAAAAAAATCGTATGTACAATTTAAAACGGTCCTAGGACAATGAGCTAATCAGACCATTTAGTTGAGAACATAAGTGTCAGTTACAGACATATTTGTATATATCATCAAATTGGTATGATTTTAGAATACACTCTTTTCCTTATTATATTGTAATATGCATGAGTTTGTATACTTGGCAAGCCAGTTTATTCTGACATTTATTTTTTATTTTAGATGGTACAAGAACTGTTAAAAAGTGCCATTCCTTTTAATCCACATTTAGCGATAGACGATGTCCATAATTTTTTACAACTGGCAATTAATATAGATGAATATAGAATTAGTATATGAAGTATTATATTTGTGTATGAATTGTAGCTTCCATCTTTAATGTTCTCCCTCATATATTTTCCAGTATTAAAAAACCCTTATTTGACTTGAATAAAAATTAGTGTTTATGCATAAGAAGCATCTTAATCTAATTGATATTAACATTTCTTAATTTTGTCTCTGATTTTGTTAATTTCAAAACCTATTTAACACTCAAATAAAAATGTTTATTTTTGCACTGCAAAGCGCCTCTCAGTTGATATTTTCCTTTTTGGTTCTTTTCAGCAAGCATATATTGAACATTAACTAGGTGCCCAGCATATCATTGGTATTAGGGATATAAAATTAAATAAGAACTGCTTATGGTCTCAAGTAGATGTAGGTACAAATCATTGCAAAACTATATGATTAAATTTAATGTGATTAAATTTAGATTAAAGATATTATAATGTTTTAATGGAGACCTTATTCTGATTGGATATCAGTTCAATGTGGATAATTTCAAGTGTCTGAAAGATTTACCATGAAAATTCCCTTCAAGTGATTTTTAAACTGTAAAGCCAGAAAAATATTAAATTCTTATACAACAATTTCGTTGTTTTACTGTTAATTGTAGCAAAGGAAGATGCAAACTGTGCAGTGTGCGACAGCCCGGGAGACCTCTTAGATCAGTTCTTTTGTACTACTTGTGGTCAGCACTATCATGGAATGTGCCTGGATATAGCGGTTACTCCATTAAAACGTGCAGGTTGGCAATGTCCTGAGTGCAAAGTGTGCCAGAACTGCAAGTAAGTTTTAATTTCAACTCAAAGGTGTGTATTGAGTTTAAGAGAGACCCTATTATTAGGTACTAAAGGTTTGTGTAATATGATAAAGGTTGTTCATACTGCAGCTATATTCATTCACACTGACTTCATCATGTCTTTAGAAATTGCTAGATATTTATTAACATATTACTTTGAAATAAGTCTAAACAAAAACTAATTTTAATAATTTAAATTCCTCTGGTTGCCTAAAAAGCGAGCTTAAGTTTGCCAACAATTTTAAATGAATGATATTAACAATTAAAAATAAATAAGCATTAGAAAAAAAAGCACCTTTTTTTCCTGAGGGAGACTGGGGAGGAGATTTAATAGGAAAATAAACCTCTAACTATGGAAAGTAGTTATTAGAGTGAACCAAAGAATCAGTGATAAGTTTCAATTTCTATTCCAGGAAGAACAATTTATACTAAGTTTACTGTTTAAAAAGAAATCTGTATCTATCTGAAAGGCAGTTACTTTCACCATAATTCTGAAACAAAGTATTGTATGGCATTTAAATGTTTGTAATGGGATTATCTTTTCCTATTTGTTTTATTCCATCCGTCATTTCTCCAGTCTTTTCTGTGATTATTTTTTTCTCATGCTACTAATTAATTAGCATGATAATTTGGGGATGTTACCTGCATCTACAGCAGTCTTCAAATTGTTTACAGGCTGAGGACTTTTGTAATCAGGAGAAATGATGCCCACCACTGCCATGTTCAGTCTGTTTTATTTGTAATTTAATTTGATAACAATAAGCATCAATATCTTAGAATTATGTGGAATAAATAGGACCACGTGCTTTTATATTTTGGTAAAAATTAAAGAAAATATCAGTAAACATTTATTTGATACCTCGTATCTGTGCCTGGCTTCTTCTTGAGAAGGAGTAAGAGAACTTGAAGAAAGAGTGCTTTTCCTCCAAGATCTTTCCATGTAGCTAAAGAGACAAAATGTGCAATTTTATTTGTAGAATTTATTAAATTAAATAAGAAATTACTGGAGGCCAATTAACCCATCTTCCTTTTTACTTCTGTTTATCACCAGGTTTTATTCAGCGGTTCCTCTCTCGGCTCTTCTTCTTGCATTCCCTAGTTTTTCTTTTCCCCTCCTCTTGAATTAAATTCTTAGTACCTGAGAGTGATTAACAGCCAAGAATCAAGGCTGAGATCAAGGACAGGACAGGGGCCCAATCTCTGGGGCAGAAGAGTGTTTAGGGGAAGATTTTAGGTTTTCAATTACAATTCTTAATAATTATAACAAGATTATTCTTATATCTATTTATTTAGCACTTATTGCTTAATGGATATTCTTAGCTCTTCAGCCAGAATGATATTTAATTCTCACAGTAATCTTTGATTATCATTCACATTTTGTACCTGAAATTAAGAGGACTAAGTCTAAGTTATTCAGGAGTCACACAGCTAGAAAAACAGAAGTCTGAACACAGTTGTAGGTCTGATCCAAATTTGATCCTCTTTTTATTATATGACAGTGTCTTCCAACTCACCATGCCAAGATTTGTTCCTTTCCGTGCAGCATCACCTATCAGTTACAGCTCCTTCCCCAAAAAAGGATGGGCATGGGATGTTTAAGAAGTAAAGATCAGTGTCATTCATCTTGCCTTAACCCCTCCTTCTTTGCAGGAACCCTAAAATGACTAAAACGGGTTCACCATAGGTGGGCGTTCAGTAAGGATAATCCTTTAGGGACCTTTGGAAGATTTCTGTCTCATCCTCTAGAGGGTTAACTCTGTCATTATCTGTGCATAGACCAAACAGAGACGGAGGGTATTTATGAACTGGGCAGTTCCCAGGACAGATTCTTTTCATGATTACTTATGTTACAAACATAAGTTTAAAGATAAGGCATCATTAATGCTATCTTATTTTTTAGACAATCGGGAGAAGATAGCAAGATGCTAGTGTGTGATACGTGTGACAAAGGGTATCATACTTTTTGTCTTCAACCAGTTATGAAATCAGTACCAACCAATGGCTGGAAATGCAAAGTAAGTTGTTTATTTTTTTAAGAAAAAAAAGATTTGTATGTTTTTTATATAGAGCAGACAAATCGGATACCTATTCAAATCTATATTACCTTCAACTTAAAAACTTTATTGATGTATAATTGATATACCGTAAACTGCACACATTTAAAGTCTATAATTTAATTTGACGTTTTCACTCATGAAACCATCATCACCTTCAAGATAATGAACATATTCATCACCCCTAGAAGTTTCCTGGTGCCCCTTGAGATTTCCTCCTTTCTGACTGTTCACTGCCCTACTCCCTTCTGTCTTCCAGGCAATCTGCTTTCTCTCACCATAGATTAGTTTCATTTTCTAGAACTTTATATAAGTGATGTCGGATAGTATATACCCTTTTCTTTTTTGCAGGGGGGTGGTGGCTTAAACTCAACATAAATATTTTGAGAGTCACGCATACCAGTAGTGATTTCTTTTTATTGCTTAATAGTTGAAGTACCACAATTTGTTTATTGAATCACCTGTTGGTGAACATTTGGGTTGCTGACAATTTTAGGCTGTTATAAAAAATGCTGCTATGAACCTGTTAACTAACAAGTGTATGGTGCTTCATGGCTTAGAAATTGTGTTTTAGTGATTCATCTTTAATCTTTGAAACTCTATGAAATAGGTAGTATCCTTATATGCGGATACTGAAACAGATGTATTTTTAAAATCTATTAATTTAAAATCCAGAAATAAAGTAGATAACATTTTGATCAGATTGGCTTTTAGATGATTTTACCTTGATTTTATATGTGTGTATGTATTTATGTATAAACTTGTATTAAATATTTGGAATCATATCATATATGCGTATGTATATTGTTCCTTCCCCATGGTAGCTTTAGTAAGTGCTTACTGACTTAGATATCTGGATTTTTGGATGCTGTGTAAAGTTTCTTTGGGGTTTTGAGAGTTAGGATCTATAGACATTTTTCCACTTCTTTTTTATTACTTAAGATATCAGTCTTTCTGCTTGGTGGGATGCTTTTAAGATGTATTTTCAGCTATTTTAAATTTTTTCTGGGTATTCTTTTAGTCAGTGTTTCTCCCCCTTTCCATCTATTTTGGTATTTGCATCTTTGTGACCTTGAGGTATTCCATTCTGGCCTCTCTAAACTTCCTGAGGAATTTATTGAGGCTCTGTTGCCTGCATCTCTAAACCCTGTAGGTTGGCTGACAACTCAACCTACTGGGCAGAGTTAGTATAGTACCAGGTAAACAACAGCAAATTTTAGAATTGTCTGTCCTTGGAAGCACAAAATATTTAAATTCTTAAAGTGAAAGTAGAAGGTAAGAATAACTCAAGTTTCACCTTCAATTCCCAACTGACTGAATAAAACTAATTTTTTTTCCCTGTTAGGAAGATGTTTACAAACAATACTGTGACTTTTCTTTGAATGTTCTCTAGGATGAGTCAATCATAAAAGTAGTTAATTTGCTTCCTTTGAAATCTATACAGGCAAACTAATAAATTCTAGATTAAGAACTGGTGAGGGACTAGTGATTAAGTGAATTGCCGAGGTTTACTAATTTGCAGAGGCAGAACAGAGACTAAAATTCAGGTTTCCTGTCTTATATTGTAATGTTTTATCCAATGTATTATGCTCCCTGTGCTATCATACTATACTTAATTGAGTAACAGTGCTTTTGTCCCTAGACTAATTAAGGAATATTTCTTAATCTAATTTTCATCTGTATTAGGATTTGGATCCTAGGAAACTAAAGACTCTAGATCCATGGGCCATCTCTACATACCCCCCAGGCTGAGTTTTATTTTTTTTAATTATTATTATAATCTTAATTTCACAGAATAGACATGAAGCTAGGCATAAACTTCTTTAATCTATGGTAATTACACTGTCTTAACTTAGAAAATAAATATTAATTTAATCTAACGTAATTTTTTTTGAATTTTATTTTATTTATTTTCTTATACAGCAGGTTATTAGTTATCCATTTTATACATATCAGTGTATATATGTCGATCCCAATCCTCCTCCCCAATCTAACGAATAATTTTGCTTTTAAAGTAAATTGCCAAGACCTGTTTTAATAGAAAGGTATTCTTTGTCTTTAATAATGTTCATACAAAGAATGCCTTTTGTATTTGTATAGAAATAGTTTGATAAAGCCAGGACTGTGTTTACTGGTTCAGAGTAATCATACCTCAAAGTGCCAACCAGCAATTCTTGTGAACATCAGATATAATGAAGTACCACTCAAAAACTCTAGAAACCTTTTGGTTCACAGGTGCACCATAAGGGCACAGTTGAAATCTGTAATAAATGGGGTATCGATCCAATTATTTCTAAAATACAGAAGTTTATAAGTTAAGGGTATGCTGTTTGCAGTTTCTGTTGTCAGGTGATGTGTATGAAGAACCTCCTTGCTCTGTGGATGCTGCTCGCTACTGCGGAGCGAATCCCTTGTGCGGTCCACGCGTCTCATTCTTTTTACCACGGTTCTGCTGTGGAAAATCTTGTATCTTTCACACGTCTTTGACAGCACTTGGGACTAACATAATAATAAACACAAATGCTAAATGCAGTTACATTTTATATTAGTTAAAACAATTTTTATTATTTTATTTTTTTTGGCTTGCGGGATCTTAGTTCTCCCACGAGGGATTGAACCCTAACCACCGGAGTGCCAGGGAATTCCCTATATTTTTTAAAGTTAGCATTTCTATGAAATATTTCAAGTTCTCAGAAAACATACAGAGCAAGAAATACACTTGTGGTCTCCCTGCATCCTCACATTCTAGTCCCTTTGTCACAGAAACGCGATCCTGTTCCCTTTGCCCTTCTCTTTGAGCTCGTGTTTGTCGTGGTCTCGGCATCTTCCCCTGCTAGTGGGGCGGCCTTCAGGAGGGGTCGGGTGGCGGAGGTGGTCGGTGGAGGCCGAGGCTCCCCGCCGCAGCTGGGCTCGCAGGCTTCCAGGAGGCGCCAGCCCGAGGCTTCTTCCGGGAGCAGCCTGCGGGAGGGAGGCGCTGGCCGGTGGAGGGGTGGGCGGTGGTGGTGCTTGCCCTCCTCGGAGGGTCCTGGAAAGGGGGGCGGTCTTGCTGGCAGATCCCCAGGGATGGGGTGTTGGTGAGGGGGTAAGAGGAGGCGCTGGGGGAGCCTTACTCCTGCGCCCCACCCACACCCCCAGAGCCTCGGCACCTGGAACTGGCGGCGCGTCACCTGGTTCTAGGGCGTGGGGCAGAGGGCGGTGAGTTCTGTCCCGCCTAGGCCCGAGGGTGGGGCCTGGAGGGGCGGGGCCTTCTCCCCGGGAATTGAGCGCTTCGGGGCAACTCTTCTCCGGTGAGGTCGCCCGGGAGGGAGGAGCCTGGGGGCTGAGGAGGGTCCCGTGAGCAGTTTCTGCCGGGCGGCCGGACGGGGTGCTTCCGCGCGTTCTCTCTTGGCTTGGTTCTTGGTCTAAAGAAAAAACCTGCCGTCGGACGGATTTGTATGTTTATTACTTTTATCTCCGCTACCGCGCCTCTTTTACTTTTTTGAAATAGGAAGTTGAATTCGTAATTCGTTTTCTTCACTTTCCTAAGGAAAAAAGGATATTTAAGACTATAAATTTACCTTTGATTATAGCTTTGGCTGCACTCATATTTGTTGTATTGGTAAGTTTATATCTATTCACATTTGACTTAATTTTATCTTTTTTTAGGTTGTGCTTAAACACATTCGTGTCTGCTTTAATCGCATTGAATCAGATAATTTAACTAGCGTAGTTTTCTTTTTGACATATATTTGGATGCTTGACTTAGTGACTTTAAAGCTGTAGTATTTGTGTTTATTAATTTCATCTAATTAGATGAAGTTCTTTTTCCATATTTTTTTGACTGATTCAACAGTGTATTACGGCGTAGATAAAATCGACTGCTGTAATTTCTCATATCAATTTCTCCTTGCATTTAAACTTGTGCTGGTTATTTAGCAAGTAGATCAGGCTAATGTTGATGTATTGTGGTTTTATCAGTGTAAAACTATTCTCTTTATATTGTGTAATGCCTTTTTTTTGCAGGGGGAGAGGGGGACCAGATATTTTGCTTTGCCTGACAAATACGGCTGAGTGGGGTTTTAGTTTACCAGTTGAATGTGATCTTTTCATTTTGCATCCTTCTGTGTCATTTTAACTGTACCTTTTGAAAGGTTTAATAGTCAAGTATTTAGACTAATGGATGTAATTGAAATGCTTGGCTATTTTGAGACAAACCTGTTCTTTTAATTTCCTTTCTGTTTTTCAGTTCCTTTTATTCCCTGCAGTGATTTGTAATTCAGAATATTAAGTTATAAATGTTGAAAATATTAAAAGTGCCCCCCCCCCGCCATTGAAAATGAAGAAATCAGAAGTTTTCTCCCTCCTCTCTGTCTTAAGTTGACCCAGACTATAGACTTTTTCTTTGGGGAGGGAGGGATCTTCTCTGTAAATTCCAACCTCATCTCACCCCCAATCTTTTGGAGACTTGCTTATGCACTTCTATAAAAGAATTGTAAATATTCTGGAATCTTGCAAACCTGAAAGAGATTGTTGCCTTCAAACTACCAGAAGAACTTGGTTTGGTACAGTTTTGCATTACAACTTTTTTTTTTTTTTTACTCTGGATACTTTTTTTTTTCCATTTTTTCCCCAGTTTATGGAATTACAGAAGAAGTTTGTTTTGATTTTAGTTTAATTAGTTAATTGGTTTTCTGCTTGAAGGCCATGAGATCTTTATTTTTGTTCAGTTATTTGGATTTGCTTCCAGGATGTTGGTTCTACACTAATTAGTGTTATCTGGAACATATTGACCATTGTCATTCTCCCTTTAGGCCTGTGGAAAGGTCTAGGGAAGTGTTGGTTAAATTCATCTTTTTAAAAAATATTTACTTTCTTTACATTCTCCTTAATAATCTTTAGTAACATCTAGGTGATTTTGTTTCCTGCTTTAATTATTTTCTTTGTTGTGGTTTTCATTATTTTGGAAAATGTTTTCAGAATTCCTAGTTTATTTCTCAAGGTTGTTCTCTGGCTTCTTTTTGTTCTGCCCTTACTAATTTGTTTTCCGTAATAGTCTGCTATTTTCTTTCACGTGACAGAATTATTTATAATACTGCTGAGAATACGAGTGGATAGTGTGTGTGTTTTATTCTGTTCTGTGGAGGTATTATAAAGTGATTAAAAAGATTAAGCTGTGGAGTCAAATCTCAGGTTTTCCAGTTACTAAATACAGGATCTTTGGCAAATTATTTGACTTCTGTAAGCTGTGTTTCATCATGTAGTTAATAGTACTTAACCTCACAGGGGTGTTGGATTTAGCGAGATGATGCCTGTAAAGTGCTCAGCATAATGCCTAAAGTAAGTGCTCAATTCTCATGGAGTTTCTCATAGGAATGCTTATCTTCTTTTCAGTTTGAAGAATGATACTCTTTCTCTACTGTTAAATTCTTTCATAGTTCTTTATAGTCTTTAGTCAAATGCAAACACTGTGGTGCGGGCTGGAGGTGCAGAGGCAGATAGGTGTGCCTTCTCAGTCTGGCGAGGCTGCTTGCACTGAAGTGAGGGTGATCTTTTTAGGAACGTCGTTATATACCAGTCATTGTCCCGTAGGTTTCTTTTCTCTGTTTCTCTTTGAAGAATGCTGATGTGTGGGTATATGATGTGTTTTAAAAGGCTTTATGTGGAAATAATTTCAAACTTTAAAAGTTGGAAAAATAAAAATAATACCCATATGCCATTTACCTAGATTCACCTGTTGTTAGGATTTCAGTATTGTCATCCATGCCCTTTCTCCTTCCTCCCTGCCCCATGTATATTTTTTTGCCCTGAACCATTTTGAGGGTAAGTTATACACACTGTTCCCTTTACCCCTAAATACTTAAATGTGTATTTCCTAATAATAGGGATATTCGTACGTAATCACAGCACTATTATCATCCCATACATTTACATCAATATATCTAATCTACCATCCATATTTCAGTTTGTCACTTGATCCCATATAACATTTCCCTCCTCCTGTGTAGGTTCCAGGATAGTCTTGGATCAAGTATTCCATTTAGTTGTCATGTTTCTTTTGAGTCCTTTAATCTGGAAAATTTCTTTAGCCCTTCTTTGTCTTTTTTGATATTGACAGTTTTGAATAATAGAGTTTTTCCTCACATACCTGGTTTTTGTTTGTTTTGTTTTCTTTAAATCACAAATAGAACTTTCCTTATTTTGTCTTTGTCTGATATTTCCTCATGATTATAGAGAGAGTTATTCATTCTTGGGCAGAATATTGCATAAGTGGTGCTGTGCTCTTCTCAGGCTTTCAGCTGGATGCACCTGATGTTTCTCTCTCCCACACAGGTGGTGTGAATTCTGATAATCTGGTCAAGCTGCTGTAAAGTTTCTCCACTGTTTTCTTTCTCTCTCTTCTATCTAATAAAGCAGTATGTGAGGAGACACTTTAATACCGTGCAGATATCTTGTTGCTCCTCAGAATTTTCTCCAAGATTATAGGAGCCAATGCCTGATGCAGTTTTTACCTGTTGTTTGTAAAATGATGCTTTTCTAACTTCACATTTACCAGTCAGCCCCCTGCATTCTGTTGTAAGCAAGAACCCGCCCTTCTTTCACATGTTAAAATTATGTATATCTTGTCAGTATTGACTCATGAATTCTTGTTATTATTGATAATCTATAATTTCTTACTGTACCTAATTTGTTTTGTGCTCAAATTGTCCAGTTTTGCCTTTGATATCCTTTTCAAGCTGGCTCCTATGTCTTTGTGGCATGCCCTCACCATTAAGCACTTCATTACATTTGGGCATAACAAGATACTCCAAAATCATCTTACACCTCCCTGCCCTAGCCCTGGAATCTGTCCTCTTTTCTATAAATAGGCCAAGTTCCTTTAGTGAAGATTGGGTGCTAGGTGTGCCCATTGCTCTGGGGGTGTTTGCTTCTGTGTCCTTTCAGCAGATGAGGCAGTAAATACATGCATGTGTATACATTTACACATATGCATATCTACAAATACACACATAAGTATGCGTATACTCACACATGTACATCGTTTATAAATAATGAATTTACACCAATACCTCCAATTCTGATCCCTCCTGCTGAGTTCTTTGCCTTCTCACATATCCATTCTCGTATAGTAAGAATCCTTGTGTTTTGCCTGTTATCCTTGAAGATTTTGGTTTTTGAAAAATTCCCCATTCTTTTCTTATTGATTTAATTTTTAAAAATACATAGGATATTAACACGCTTTCAAAAATTTCTGATTCATCCTTCCTGTATTTTTTTGTAATGATAAGCAAATATATTTTTGTTTCCCCTTTCTACACTGAAGGTAGCATATGTGCTCTTTTGCATGTTGCTTTTTTTTTTAACTTAAAATCTGGAAGTCACTTCATATCACTTCATAGAGATCTTCCTCATTCCTCCTCCTCCCTTCCTCCCTTCCTTCCTCCCTTCCTTCCTTGCTTCCTTCCTTTCTCTTTCGTTCTTTCTCTTTCTCCCTTTCTTCCTCTCTCTCTCTCTTTCTCTCTCTTTCTTTCTTTCTTCTGTTTATTTGAACCATAGTTTTTCAGCCAGTGTTCTATGCTTGAATATGTAGGTAGTTTCCAATATTTTACATTAGAAGTGATTCTGTAGTCAATAACTTTGTGCATATGGGTTTTTGAATTGCTGGGAGCAAATCTCTAGAATAAATTTCTAGTAGTAAGATTACTGGCTCAGGGGGGTAAATGCATATGTAATTTTGTTAGGTATCGTCAGATTCCCTTTCATGGGACTTGTGGCTCTTCCTTTTGCCACCACTCATGCATGAGAGAACTTCTTTTCTACATCCTTGCCAACAGGCTGTCATGTTCAGCTTTTGATTTTTGCCTGTCTTATGAGTGAAAAATGTTATCTCAGTGTAGCCTAATTTTCTTTTCTCTTTTGAGTGAAGCTGGTCATTTTTTCCTGTGTTTAGGGGTCGTTTTTTACCCCTTTTTGCGAGTTGTCTGTTCTTGTGTGTTGCCTGTTACTCTTGAAGATTTTGATGACCCCACAGACTAAGAGCTCCTTGTATAGTCGGGATATAAGGCCTTCAGCTGCCTTATGGTGTACATCTTTTCTTCCAGTTTGCTGTTTGCCTTTTAGCTTTGCCTGTGTTATTTTTTGCCATGCAAAAGTTTATTTTTATATAGTCAGATTTATCAGTCTTCTATTGCTTTTGGATTTTTGAGTTAAAATTAGAAAGCCTTTTCCTATACTGAGGCTATAGGAGAGTTCATATTTTCTTCTAGTTTTTATGTTATTTTTTACATTTAGCTCTCTAATCCATTTTTAGTTGATGCTTCTATATGGTATGAATTATCTTTTCCCAGTTGGCTATCCAGTTGTCCAAAATCCATTCACTAAAAAGACAGTCTTTGCCTCAGTGACTTGAGATTCCAGACTAGAGTTTTAGATTTAGTTGGGTTTATTTCTGGAATTTCTTGTCTGTTCCATTGCTCTGTCTTTCTATCTTCATGAGCCAATGCCGTACCGTTTTAATTATAGAGGCTTTGCAGTATCTGGTAGCTGTGGTCCCCCGTCAGATCTTTTCTATTTCACATTTTTCCTAGCTGTTTTGTCATTTATTTTTCCATATGAACCTTAGGCTCTGTGAAAAACCTCACTGGAATTTTTATCAGGTTACTTTAAATTTATTCATTGATAGTGAAATCTTGATGTTAGGACATCCTAACGAAGAACAAGGTATGTCTTTGCATTTGTTCAAGTCTGGTTTAGTGTCTTCTAGGAATGTTTTCTAATTTTCTTTGTTTAGGTTTTGGACATTTCTTAAGTTTATTCTTAAAAGTTTTCTCTATTTTGTTGATGTTATAAATGGGATTTTCCCATTCATTATATCTTTTAACTGGTTATTATTTGTGTATGTGAATTCTATTGAATTTTCATTGCTAATTTTATATCCTGCTACTTCGTTAAATTCTTTTATTAAATTTGTGATACATTCTCTAGGATTTTCCAAGTATGCTGTCTTGTCATCTACAAATAGTTTTATTTCTTCTTTTCCTATTTTGCTTCTGTTTTCATTTGTTTTAGTGTTTACATTGGTTCAGAACCATGTTAAATAGTAGTGGAGATAGTAGGCATCCTTGCTTTGTTTCTGACCTTAGTGGGACTGCCTCTGGGGTTCCCCAATTAAATAAAATGCTGGCTTTAGAATTGAGGTATGTGTGTATGTCACATTAAGGAAATACCTACCCATTTTAATTTTCTCAGAAGTTTTTTTTTTATTAGGAATGGATTTTAATTTTTTTCCAAAGGTCTTTTCAGCATCTAGTGAAATAATTTTATCTTCTCTCCTCAGACCTAATAATATGTTAGATTTTATTAATAGGTTTTCTAATATTTAACCATACTTGCATTTTTGTGTAAACTCCTCTTGGACATGGTTTATGATTTTTCTTGATTTGCTATTGGAGTCTGTTTGCTAACATTTTACTTAGGATTTTGTCATCAGTATTTACGAGTACCTCCATTTTAAATCTGTAAGACTTTAGCAGATCTGTGGTTCATGCTAGTTTCTCTTTTTCAGTGAGCATCTCTTTTGTATCAAAAGATACCAGCAGCTCAAAAAGATAAAGTTCCTTTTTTATTGGTGCTTTAGATTGCAAAGTTGGCGGGGGGTGGGTAATGAGAGTCCCACAATTTGTCAGCCTTGTGCCCAGGATTTTAAGGCAGCCTAGCTCAGAGGCGCAGAAGGTTTGGCTGGCCTCTGCCAGGCCTTGCACATCAGCAGTTCTACTTTGCTAACGGTAGTGCCTTTCTGTTCTGAGAATATGAGAAGCCACAATTGGATTTTGATGTTGAGTGGTTATTTTCACCATTTCAGACACCTAATCATTTGGAGTGGGTTATATTTCCTTAGTGTGAATTCTTGTTTTTAGTTTCTGAGCTACCCATAAACAAACAGAATTCCCTAGCAGGACCATTTTGCTTTCAGAGCAGTGAGTTGAGTAGACTTACTCAACACGAGCTACTTCCTGATTCTGGAATGTGTTTCTTTTTTTGAAGTTTGGATTGCTACGTTCTTGGTTTTCTTCCTTCCCTATTTATGTTTTCTTGGATGTCTCAGGAGGTTTCAGTGTAAATTGAGTGATATCTCATCAGATGTTCAAAACAAACTTCTTTTTCAAAAACGTACACCCTAAATTAGTGTCATAAAAATTAAAGCTTAATATATAATCTACAAATGTTTCACTGATTTTTTAAAAAGGTTTACACCAGAACTGCAGTACAAATGCATAACAAACTGTTTCTGTTTTCATTTTTCCTGGTGTTTAGAATTGCAGAATATGTGTCGAGTGTGGCACACGGTCTAGTTCTCAGTGGCACCACAATTGCCTGGTATGTGACAGTTGTTACCAACAGCAGGATAACTTATGTCCTTTCTGTGGGAAGTGCTACCATCCAGAATTGCAGAAAGACATGCTTCATTGTAATATGTGCAAAAGGTAAGAAGATATAGTTATTCCATTTGTTTGTCAGTCCTTCTGTCCATGTGATCATCTGCTCTGCCATGTATTTTGAGATCCAAGCTTTTGTCATTCCAGTAATCCTTTCAATACTGAGTGCCATTATGGATGGAATTAAAGTATGTTTTTATGAGTCTGAAAGGCATAACGATGTAAGTGGGCAAAAAATAAGACAAGACCAGAAACAAGCATTAAGAGGGAAAAGTAAAGAGTAAATAGTTTAAAATGTGTTTAAAAAAGGTCAACACCTGTGATGACATCCAAAAATGACAGCTTCTTTTCTAGAACCTTCAATTGCTAACCCCTATTACCTCTTCTTCCATCCTTACCCCTTCCTATATCCAGTTTTTCAGCAGTTATCTTTCTTTTCCCTAAATATTAATTTGACTTTAAATTAGAAAATTTTATTTAAATATATTTATCATCACAGATGGGTTCACTTAGAATGTGACAAACCGACAGATCATGAACTGGATTCTCAGCTCAAAGAAGAGTACATCTGTATGTATTGCAAACACTTAGCTGAGATGGATCCATTACAGCCAGGTGATGAAGTGGAGATGGCTGAACTCACTACAGGTAAATTTGAGAGTTTTTGTTCTTTAGGATGCTGTGCCAACCAGTCAGCAGTATATTACTTTAGTAACAATGAGGGAATCCTGTGTATCAGATCCCATCTTATTTTTAGCTTCTGTACCTGTGATCTTGGTCATCTCTGAATCTGATGGTTAATATCTAATCTAGCTTCTTTACAACTGTTCGCCCAATATTTGAATTCCAGGACTATCGTACGCTCCTACAATTGTGTTTTTTGGGCCAACAGTGGAAGTTCCTTACTGTTTGGCTCTATGACCTAGTTTGCACTTCATACTCTGGGTTATTTTACTCCAAACAAATTTTAGTTTTATTAAATTTTGTTCATGTAGTTTTATTAGTACACCATTGGGTTATAAACGTAATAACAAGATTCTTAGATCATAAAGGGAACAGACCTGCTAATCAGATCGTTTTTCATTTTCATCAGTATGAATGGCAAAGTCTATAAAAGTTCTATTCATGTGCAAGGGGTTTAAGTAGACACATCTTGGTTACTCACATTTTGTTTCTAGTATGCCATCAGCATACAGTTGTGCGGTATCCTTTCAAAATAATAAAATTCCAGTTACTTTTTAATTCATTATATTTTCCATATTGGAAAAATGTAAATATATATTTGGTTCAAAATAGAAAAATCTGAAGAAGAATTTATGGCATTTTCAGGGATAATTTACCCCCATTAGAACAAGGTGATAGTTGTTGACTTAGTTAACAAAAACAGAAGAACTCATTCTGAGCTAAAGAATAAATAATTTTCTGTTAAGATTGTAACAGTGAAATGGAAGTTGAAGGCCCTGAGGACCACATGGTACTTCTGGAGCACGCGGCTAATAAAGACGTCGGTGGCCAGCAGCCCGCGCCTGGGACTGTTCCAGATGGTAAGGGTGTTTTTGGTGATGGACAGTCTGTCCTCTGAAGAAAATGCGTGTGTAGAGTGAATATGTGAACATCTGCAACTTTAGTACCCTAGATAAAAATAAGCTGAGACATAGTCATGTACGAAGTTATTTAGAGAGGAGCCTTTTTAAATAAAATAAACTTAGAAATTAATCGGGGAAAGGGCATGTATATATTGTATTGATAGTTCAGCTGTAATCTAGACTTATTCATAAATATATACTTTGTTTAGGGATCAAGTGATTTTCATTAAAAAGCAATTTCTTTCTTTAGTTATCTTTGTAATTACTAACTAGAGCTGTTGCTGATTGTGAGATGTTTCATGCTGAGATAATGAAAAATTCATTGTTTTAGATCATGTAAGCAGTCCTGTTGAGGGTTATTTCAATGATATTTCAGTTAAGCTTTTTGCATTATTGGTAATAGCTATTATTGTACTTGAGGATCTGGAATTAATGAGAGACCAGGTTTGGGGAAAACTACTTATTTAATCTTGGTCTCACCTCAAAGTCTGTGGGATTGTATGTGATACTGCGTTATATAGGTTGAATGTATACATAAAAAGCCCTTGAGATATTTTGAGGTTAAGTTTATATTTAACAACTCTCATTAAAAATTATACTTCATAAAGATATAAAGTGAAGAAAAATAAGACAAAACTATATAATAATCTTATAGTACATAGTCAGATTCCTTCCATATCCAGTTTCATTTCCATATCCTACTTAACAAATGAATAGTAACAGGATGCTTTATGCTTATATTTGAAATTGGAATTTGGCAGAAGGATAAATATCCTACCCAAATTACTGTTGAGAAGGCAGTGTTAGAGGAGTTTGGACTCCTTGCTGGAGATTCCATAAGTGTGTTATTCACAGCAGCTCACATCCATACCGGAGAGCAGCAGAGGAGTGATCCACCGGAAAGTCATGGCATGCGTGGACTTCTCATTGCTGGTAGGCAGCATGTTCATATCGTCTAATTTGATTGATTTACAGCATAACGCCTTTATGGTTGCTATGCGATTCGAGTCATAGTCTGCTAAGGTGACTTTTCGAATTAGAGATGAATTGTTTACTATTGCTGTACTCACGTGATGGTCGTTCAGTCTGTGGTTAGGTGATCCTCTTCTGGAAAACCATTGGCAGTGGATTTCTAAGGCAGAAATAGAGCATGTTTGGGCTTTTATCTTAATCCTTCCTGCCTAGCACAGAGGAGAAAGAACATCCTCGTGTTCTGAGTGTGTATTGCAAACGTTCCTCTTTGCCAGTGAGACTTGAGGTAGTCGGTCTACTATTATGAGCACATAATTTAGGCATCGTATAGCATTAAGATTGTTTTACTTGAGTCTCTCAAATGGTGATACTTACGGTTTTAAACCAAAAATGTTCACTTCATTTATATGTATTTTCTGTTTTAAAAGTCCATTTTTTATTACTTTTAAAATATTAAAGTATTTTTGAAGTACTTTGGTGTTTAAAAATATTTAGTATGATCAGATCTGTTATTTGATGTTTTTTTCCTTTTCAACTATAGTCTTTCAATAAAGCAGGAGTGAGAAGTGAGATTTCATTTTGATATAAGAACATATATAAATTTCAGTCACCGTGGTAAATAGTAAATAAGGAAATTAGTGTCTTTATTAATGTACGTAAGAAATTACCCTGATGGCATTTGAAATAAGTGCTTTTTATCATCAGTGGTCTTACTTAATAGAGCCACTTAGGGCCCATGTCAATTGGACCTCTAACCTTACTCTTAAGTAATAATTGGGTTAAAGGTTTAACTTACTAGTACCCTGATTTAAAATTTAGTAGTCAGTGACTATAGATACTTCTGATATCTAATTCTTTTTATTGATTTGCTAAGATAAGTCTCTTTGGTTATAGATGATGAGGAAGAACAATAATTATATCCAAAAAAATGTATTGATTGTGTTAGCATGTATGGCTAAGCGAAATAAGTCTTTTCTATCTATGGTCATTACATATTTGAGTCTACAGAAGCTTTGTTACATCTTGTGTCGGCTTATTGCAAAATTCTTTTTATTCTAGACGAATCTTTTTTAATTTGGACACATCATGTAATATCACTGAGCCTCATTTTCCTAGTTGTAAAATGAGTATAACTTCACCTACAAAATTTTAAATCCTCTTGTAAGTGACCAAACTGTGAAACATCATAATAATAGTTATATTAGAAATTAATTCTATTTTAATATTCTTACCAGAAATTACCTTAAACTCTGGGGATCCCATTAAGGTAGTGTTCTTGTAGGTTTTCTGGTCTGATCGGTGACTGATTCTAATCCATAAACCCTGCTCTCTTTTGACCTTTACTAAACTTGGTAATTGCCTTATTGCCTTTCTTGATGAATACCTTCTGACTTAAGGCATGGTTTTAAGCAAAAGTATGTTTTGGATCCCCCCCGCCCCGCCAACGTTTTTTTTCTACCCAAGCTTATTATTTTTAAACCATAGAGCTACAGACATGTAAGACATTAATGTTTTATACCTAATCATAGTTAGAAATTTTTAAATTCATAGGTACATTAACATAATAGATATTTGAAATTTTATAGAATCATCCCAAGATAAAATGAATCCTGAATTGGAAAATCAGATTTCTCGTGAAGCTGATAGCGAAGAAATGGAAATGCCTCCTAAAGTGATGCACACTTGCGGTGCAGATCAAAATGAGAACAAAATGGAAGTGACAGACAGCGCTGAAGCCCTTGCCCCCCAGGTCACTGTGCAGCAGGGGGAAGTGCAGTTGTTGGAGGGACCTAACATGGCGGCGTCCCCAGAAGAATCCCGGCCTCCAGGAGTCAACACTGAATCCGTCACTGTCCCGTCCCCCGGTGGGGAAGGTACGGCTTTATGTTCTAAGGAACAGTTGGCCATAGAAAGGGTACCAAAAGAAATGGAACAGAAAGAAAATCCTGAACCTTCTACTGCATTTATGGACTTCGAAGTGGCTCCTGCAGTTGAGAGTTGTGTGAAAGATGGTGTATGCCAAGAAAGCAAATCTGTAAAATTACCATCTGAGACAGAGTCCCCGTCTTCATCAGCAGCGGGCATGAGCAAGGCAAATGCGTCTTCCTCTCCAGCACTTCCTTCCGACTTGCCTTCCCACGACATGCTGCATAGTTACCCGTCGACTCCCAGTGCTTCTGCTGGAAACGTCATGCCAACAACTTACATCTCAGTCACCCCCAAAATTGGCATGGGTAAACCAGCTATTACCAAAAGGAAATTTTCTCCTGGTAGACCTCGGTCCAGACAGGTATGGTGATTTTAATGATGTTGATAGAAAAGATGTTGGAGTGATTCTATAAAGTAAAAAAAAGTGTATGTGTAGCTTTGGTTTGGAGGGCAGGTTTTCCCGTTTAGGTGGAATGTAGATGTAATGTTGATTTATGTGTTTTGGCCACTTCAAAAAACACACTGTTAATGAAGACTAGTTTATTAAACTTGAAGTGATCTTATTGGAATTTAAGTGCAACCTCTTTGATTATAGTTTCTAATAGAAAACACTTTAAAGAAGGTTTCAGTTCTATGCCATAGTAACAGCAGAGACTTAAAAAAAAAAGTAAGGTTTTGGGTATAGTGTAATTAACATTTGTTTTTCCCCTCAGATATATTTGTTTATTGATATTATTCGTTGTACATATTTTTAACTGCTTAAGCATCAGAATTTACCTAGAGTATTTTTCATGCAGGGGAATTTCTCATTTTGGTTTTTCTGTTGATTGCTAACTTTTTGTGGGAAGTTTTTTAAAGTTAGGACTTACTTCAGTGGTTTTGTGAACAAAATTTTAGGATTATATTGTTGATCTTCAGGAAATGAAGGGAGTTCTTCCCATGATTGTTCTAACTTGTGTGATTGTGAACTCTACCCTGTAAGGGTAAGTTCTAGATCTTTTTCAGTGGGATTTGAGTGAAACTACAAAGCAAAGTGAAGATACTATAGCTAAGAATTATGTGTTCTACAAAATGTCTACTTTCTGAAGTTTTTCATAAAATAGCAAGATACCAAACAGTGCAGAAGTGTTTAGTCACAATAATAATTCGGAGTTTTAAGTCTCATGATTTAAATTGCTTTCAGTGATTAAAGTTTAACTTTTTATAGGAATAATAATACTTTGATAGTCTAATTTGGGGATTGTGGCACCAGTAAAAAAGTTGAATCAAACTTTATTTTAATGTGAAAATTAGTCTCCCAATTGATATTTATTTTCTATTCTACTAAGAGAGATTTTTCTTCTCAGACTAGTTCTCTTCATCCTTAGTTTTTTCTTTTATTTTCCTTTTCTTTTTTTGAATAGCATATACTAATTGTGTAGTTTTGGCTCTGAAAAGACTTTAGCAATGGAAATTTGAATCTCAAATTTAATTTTGGTTCAGACATTTACATTCTTTAAGGATATTGCATCATAAATATTCCTGTTAAATTTTACTGGTGTCTCTCCTTATTTAGAGACTTCTGCTCCAACTGAGAAGCCATTACGATTATTTTTCTGTTGACCTATGTTCCAAAATAGTGTGGGTATTTTTGTATGTGTGTGAGAGTGTGTATGTACATATGTTTTTTTTCTTCCAAGTTCATCCCATTTTACATGAACTGTCTTAATATTTGTTACTGTTACTACTTCTGCTATGTTCTCTTTCAACTGTGGTAGTATTCTCCTTTCTATTTAGCTGCTACTGTCTGATTACTACCTCACAATTTGCTGCTAATCTCACAAGCAGCTGTAGGCCATGTTCTACCTCCCAGTTTTGTTTTAGTTGTATAGGAAACAACCTTCACTTGGTGATTCAAAAAGCTTGTTGATACACTGCTTTGCTCTTGTGGAGACTATGCATTGGATAGAACAAGATACCTTATTTGTATCACCTTATTTTATGGGAAAATATTTAATGAAATCACATGACTGTGATCTACTTCAGACACTCATGTACTAATTGCTCTCATGATAATATTGAAAGTTTTTGTTAAATCTTCTATGAAATATGTTTTCTTAGAAACATTTTCTTGAAGTATTCTTAAATATTTAAAGAAAATTTCATAGAAAAACATAAGTACTCTTAAATATATTTTGATAACTTTCAAATGCTAAGAATTTTTTTCATTTTACCTTTCCACCTTTTTTGTTGTTGTTGTTGCTAACATCATATACGTGGAGAGCTTAGGAATTTACATAAATTCTAAGACTGACATCTATTGAGAGGTTCTCATAGAGAAGGTGAAATTTCTTCAATAGAGTAGGTTTCCAAAAATAGTACTTCATTAGATTATAACCACTTTGCCATTATGTTGTGAACTGAATTTCTTATTTTTCATCAATTTAAGTAGTTTATTAAGAACCCTAGAGTTTTATAACATACTTGTGTATTGCAATAGCATTTTAAATGGAGGGTCTCGAATTAACATATCAGTTTCATAATCTGTCCCTGTGAGAGCAAAACAGGCCCCCAGCGGTGAACGGTGGAGGGTTATAGCTTCGTTAACAATTAATTACAAGTAAGCAGTCCCTCCCTCCCTGCCTCCCTCCCTTCTCTTTCTTCCATTTCTGGTTTCTAGACGTAAACCTTTTAGTAAGAAGCACTGTTGGCATTTTGGGGGGTTGGTTGGTTTTTGCTTTTAAAGTTAAAAAAGGCAGATTGGTGAATCATATCATCCAAATAAAGAGAGATTCTGTTCTTGATAAATTATTTCATATCCAGCTTTTAACTAAAATAAATTTGAATTTTGAAGTACTGCTGTATATAATGTATACAAAATGGTATTCATTAAAGGAAATTACTCTAGTAGTTGTAATTGTCTATTCCTGGATACCTATGAGGTAAACCTACATACTGATACTTTGTCTTAGAACCTATCAAAAAAGGTTTCATTAGTAAATAGGTAAATATTCTCTATTCTTTATGAGGAATAAAAGTTGTAGAGTAGATGCCAACAGTGATTTTCCCACATACCTTCTAGTCTGAATATTGTGTGGCATTTTATAAAAGTGACTTTTAAGAAGCCTTTTTTGTATTATTTATATATATTTGTACTGTAATTAATTGATCCTGGGAAAGATTGATTAATAGAAATTCAGCATGAATATTTCCATAGTGCAGTTGTTTGACTTCAAAGCCTTATTCTTCCATTACTGTCTGTGGGACACCAGGCAAGTTACCATGTGAACTCTCTTGGTTTCTTCATCCATAAAACTACATCAGATGGTTGTTAGAATTTAATGATAACACTTATAAACCCCCTGACACATAGCAAACGGTAGTGCTGCCCTGCTTTCTTTCTTGATTTGCAGGATAATGCAGATATTATGTGAAAATGGAGGCTTGAGAAGGATGTAGTGTTCATGTGTTAAATTTGGCTGTGAAGTGGTGGTCCTGAAACCCATCATGTTGACTCACAACTATTTCTAAGGAAATGTGCCAGTGAAAATAACTGCAGGCCCGACCAAGTCAAACACTGGCCACAGTAAATACAAGATGTAGTAGGTTTTCAAGTTCAGTGCCACATCGTGGTTGCACAGATTTTAGAACTAAACTGCCTATTTAATTATTCTGTGTGTGATAGAGGCTGCAGTAGAGGAAACCACAGGGTACTGTGGGAAAGCAGAGAGGGCAAGAGGAAAAACTCTACTCAGGCTTACAGGCTTAGGCATGTTTTCTGGGAGAAATGACTAAACCATTGCTACTCAGAATGTGACCTGCAGACCAGGAATATCAACATCACCTGGAAGTTTGTTACACTGACTCTCAGGCCCCACCTTAACTTGAGTGAACATGTCTATTTTAAGAAGATCCCCATGCAGCCTGAAGTCCAAGAAGCACTGCTCTAAACCATTGAGAAACTGTAGTTTTCATCCTAAAAAAATGGCTAGCCTTTGGGGTGTCAACCTACAACATATACAGATCAGAAGTATCATACATCCCTCTTAGTTTTCTTGTGCCTGTTACATTTTTTAAGCCATTACTAAAACGATTGCTGGCACCAGCCAAATTCACTTTCTTAAATTACCGAGGGCTAAAGCTGGCAGCAGCCATTTCTGTACGTATATAGTTTATCTCTTATCAAATCACTCTCAGGACTAAATTTCTTGTTCTGTTTGATGTTAAACTCAGTTTTGTATATGACTTATTTATGTTAAAAGAATTCTGTAAGTCATAAAAAAATGAATTGTTTGCTACAATAGCTGTAATGTACATGAGTGAATGTATATACCAAAAAGACAAACTATAAATGCTTGTGTTTTCAGTTTCTCTTACTAATTGTCCTCCTTTCTACTCTCGTTTCACTGTTTTCACTTTCTCTGAATCAAACTCACCCAATAATAGCAATCTTGGTTTTGCACAGTATGTTAGGGAGAGGGTGGACGTAGGAGTTGGCGGTGTGAATCTTCCCAGGAGACATACCTGACCTTCTCTGGCCACGTTTTAAACTGATTCAGTAGAATTGGATACCCTTGGGCCCTAATCATGACATTGATCATATGTAACAGCCAGCAACAGGGTTTGACTTCTAATAGAAAGTTGCCCATCATAGCCTACCCTCCACCTGCCATTATTGTCCCATTTCCCTATTCCCACAGTCCTTGTAACAGCTTTGTAATTTTACTAGGTCGATAAATTGGCCTCAAAGCAGAAAACTGAATACCAACTTTAAACAGTAATAATTATTGTTGGAATCGAATTCAGTCTCTGCCAAATAGTATTTTTAAAGTTTCTGTGGCATTTGAGAACAAGTTGGTTCTGTTTAGCGCTCTTTGTAACTTAAATTCTCCTGATGGTTACATTTTTTAACCCTTTTTTTTTTTTTCAGTTTGTAGATAGTTTAAGAGTAACAGTGCATGGAGTAGGTTGGTAATTTTTTAATAGGTGAAGAAGTCCAAGATTCTAGGCTACAACTGATGGAATTAGTGTGTTTCATATCACAGTACAGTGTTTATTGATGCATTTATGAATACATGCATGCAAAAATGCTCAGTAGAAAAAGTAGACGTTCAATAAGTGCTGAACAGAAGGCTTACTTAACATAGCAGTGAACGAAAAGAGCAGAGTGTCTGCCATCAAGCTTATACTCCAGTGGCAATAGATAACTACAAGTGCGGTAAAGTAAAACCAAGTGTACCAACGGTGTAAACCATGTTACAGTAGATGGGGAATCTGACCTCTTCTGAATGGTCTGTGTAAATTCTTTTCGATCAAAGCTGAGATCTGAAGGGTAATTTATAACTACAGTTGATAATTAGATCAGTATTTTAGTTTTAAGGTCTAAAGAATATATTAGGTAATTTCTTCTTTGTGAAAATATCTAAGTGTAATCATAATTTTCTTCATTTCCTATAAAATTGCACGTGCTCTACCTTCCAATGCCTTATGATAACATACTTATTAAAATTTATAATGTAATTACCCAAGCTTTTATTGTATAAGTTTTTCATAGCAGTTGAACGGTTGTCTAATTATCCCTGAAATAGCATCTAAACATTCTTAATCTATAGAGCCCTTCATTTTGTTCATCCATGTTATATGAAGTGTGAATGCTTTTTGAAATGAGATATAATTTTGGCATCAAAGCTAACTTATAAATTATGAATAAATATTATTTTAGAATATGACTTTTTATGGTATACTTTAAGGACTATCTACTGATATACCATTAAACGATCTACCAAAAGGAATTTACTATGTACACTAGCCAGATACCCGCAGAGAAAAACACTGTGTGGAAACGTTGAGGGAATGAGGTTTATACCTCTTGCTCTCACTCTCTACCACTAAATACTGATAAACAATAGAACAGATGACCCCGTATTGTGTTCAGTATGCAGATGCTAAAGGTGTTGTAAAGGATACATGGTTCACTTGGAGTGCCCGGGAAGGCCTCTTCGAGGAGGAGGTATTTAAGGCCATACCTGAAGATTCTGGAGACGCCAACCAGTGGACAGGTGGTGTAGTTTTGAGTCAGTAGGTCCCCACTGTTGAAGAGCTCGGCGTGTGTGAAGGATGGCAAGGAAGCCAGGGTAGCTAGGGCATATCGACAGTGAGAGATGCCACAAGATGCAACTGAAGAGAGGCAGTAGGAAAGGTTTGAGTTTTAAGTGTCACTGCGGAGCTATCAGAGGGTTTGGAACAGGGCAGGAGAGTCTTGCTTGGTCACATTTACATTTTTTAGGAGTCCCTCTGGCTGCTGTGTGGGGAAAGGCTTGAGGAGGTGCAGGTGAGGAAGAAGCATAAAGAGAAGTAGACCTTTGCAGCAGGCTAGCTGAGAGGTGGTGCCGGCCGTGGGAGTGCGGAGAAACAGAATGACCAGAGACAGAACTTGAAGAGAGAATGTGCTGAATTTACCGATGGTTTGGATCAAAGGAGTGGTGAGGGAGAGGATTGAAGGGGCAGAGGACAGTGATGAGAGAAGAGAACAGGTCTAACGACTCCCAGTTCTCTGACTCGGACTGGAATCCATTTCTAAAGATGGGGAAAAGTTGTGAGTTGGAACTCGTTTAAGGGAGAGATTTTAGACGTAGTAAACTGGAGAGGTTTTGTGCGACAAAATGGAAGTGCTAAGAAGGAAGTTGAAAATCATAATAACTTGGAGCTCTCAGAACATGTTAGAACTAGAAATGTGAATTTGGGGAACAACAACATCCAAGATAGTGTTTACAGCCCTCGTTGTAGATCAGATCGTTTAGGACAAGACTACACAGGAGAGTGGTCCAGGCTTCCGCCCTGGAAAACAGTGGGGCTTTAGAGGTCAAGTGGAGGAAGAACTCAAAAGGGAGGCTGAGAAGGGTCAGTGAAGGAGGGCAGAGAAACATTCACTGATGTGCTGCACAGAGCCCAGCAGAACTGTAAGTAGATGTTGACGGTGAAACGACAATAGAGAAATTGCTTTTGTCAGCGCAGAGGTTACAGAAGGCCCTGGACACAGTAGGAAAGAAGACAGGTGTGGACATAGGCGCAAGGTGATCTGTTAGTGGGAAAGCATTTGTCAGGTGAAATCAGCATGGCTGTTAGCTGAGCGGAGGGTAGGTTAATTAAAGTGAAACCAGTCTCTCCCTGTGTGGTCTTTCTCGAAATACTGTTATTTCATTAACTGTCTCCTCCCCAAAGGATAGTCAAGTTCTTATTTCTAGTTATTTAAATTCCCTGGTGGTATTTTAATGGGATTGATAGGCTACTACTTGTTAGTGTGTTAGTGTTCTAGAAACCTGGTAAGTACTGTGTTTCATGTCTTTAGTTTTGATCATTTAATTGGTAAAATTATAGCATGCTTTGTTGAATTATCTAATTCCAAATAGGTTCTGTATTGTTTGACATTTGTGTTTAAAATGTTATCTTTGTGGAGTAAACGTTTTTCTTTATGCTGCTTATTAGCATCTTCATCAGATTAGTTCAGGTTATTGCTGAATGGGGTTATCTGGAAGCAAAATGTTTTAGTTTTATCTTAACTATTTTAGTAAGTACTGTTTCTCACATAAATAATCAGATACATCAGGCATTTTAATTTGCAAATTTAGGACAACTTGCTTTAACATTTTTCTACTTTTCAAATTAGTTCCTTGGATATAATCCAAGTGTAGTAGTCCCCTAAATAAAAATAAAAATCAAAACCCACAACTAATGGTCACTGAAGGAAGAGTAATTAAATGTTAGGATTATAGTGGTATTTGCATCTTATGGTTACAAACTAACTTTCCAAATTTTAAAGTGAATGTGTCGTTGATTGCTCATGTTTCTGACTGCATTTTTTTGGCCTACTGTTTTGGTGGTTTATAGCAAGAAGTATACATAACATTCTTTATGTTTATTCTTTTCTCCCTTCCGGTAGAGTGATAGTTGTTAGAAGAAAATAATCCCCAAATAGTTTCTTATAGTTTTAATTCTTAAAGTTTGATTGACATTTATTTATATCTTGGTGCCGTAATTGCAGTTCATGAGTCAATGTTGATGTCATGTAAACCTTGATTTTTAATACGTTTCATTGTACTGATGTTTCAACCAGAATAAAACATTTAATGTAAATTGTAGCTACAAACATTTCAGTATAAAGTCACTGTAAGTGATAAGCTTATTTTCCTTACTACCTTGAAGCAATCTGTCCTAAATTTCCATACGTCTGCATTTGTTTTTGCTGTTCTAAAATTCCTTAGTTGCTGGCTTTGACCTTTTATGTTGCGGAGTTTTATACATCTATTTTCTCACCTGCCATATCCTAGGGGGCTTGGAGTACCCATAATACAGTGAGCCCACCTTCCTGGTCCCCAGACATTTCAGAAGGCCGGGAAATTTTTAAACCCAGGCAGCTTCCTGGCAGTGCCATTTGGAGCATCAAAGTGGTAAATAAAATTGCATTTACATTCGTATATCATTTCTTTCTGGTTGGTTTTGTCCGAGTAGAAGTTAAGAATTAAACCTTTCTTTTCTAGATAAATAGTTTAGTTTCCAGAGCCACTTTTTAAATCTAAAATTTTTAATATGAAGAAGCAACGTGCTTGCCTTTAAAAACCTGCACTAGGAGGAAATTAAATTGCCATTTTACTTGACTGATCTTAAGTGTAAATTTTTAATACCCTTTTTTATGGTTGCTTCCTTTTATGTTGTAATTACCAGTATTTCTACGGGGGAAATCCTTGTCACATAGGCTATAAAGTAATTAAAGACTTGTTCATCATATCATAACATTTTGTTGCTTAGAAAAGAACAAAAGAAAAGCTACATTAATTTATTATGTACTAATGGAGAAAAAATAGCAGAATTGCAGCAGATTTCATTGTCTGTGTTAATAATCTAAAAACTATAGGATCTCTTTTTCATGTCATTGGTGGATGACTCTGTTAGTCCTTGAAGTTGTCTGATGCATTTTTTAATTTAGACTAATTAAGGATTTCAAAGGAGTTCTAGATTCTGCTTTCCTATTTTCTATCACCGTTGGAAGAACTATTTTTCAACTCACTCTGATAGCATGCACGGTGTTGAAAATGTAAATATTAATTAGAAGAGCTAAAGAGGTCTTGTTTGACCATTATGAAGCATCATATACCACTGATTTTCACTTATTCTTACCTGTGTCATTGGATGTTGAGGAGAAATACATTGAGGGACTACTGTAGTCTTGATTCAGTCACTGACTTTTAAAAAATCTTTTATACCTATTGAAAAACAACAAGAGAAACTATCCAATTCAACACTACCCTGTCGCTTGTTCAGAGGAGCTCAGGATCTGAAGGAAAGCAGCTTAAGAGGATAAGGAGAGGCAGCAGGAAAACTGGAAGTTGGCTTTTACTAAAAAACGGAAGGAACGAAAGCCCCCCTTCCCTCTTGTTCACGTGTGTCTTTTTGGTGCTCACAGTATAACCATAATTTGCTGACTTGGAGAGCATTCTGCCAAATAGGTAATGAGCTCAGTGTTTCAGACTGCTGCAGGTGACCTCAGCTGAAGGTGTCACGTAGGGAAAACAAAACCAGGGTTTTCCTGAGCATTTTAGTAATCTTAAATACACACAGCACAAGTAGGTGTAGATGCCAGGTGTTTTCAGGTAGTAATACATAAGTCTGAGAATAAATAAGAAAACAGCAACACAAAACCTTAGTGCTTATTTGTTAAAATATCAGGGAATTCAGCGTATTTTCCCATAGAATTTTTTCTTGTGTAAAAATTCACATAAATTATTTCCAGTTGAAGTAATTATTATCTAGGTGATTTAAAGCAAGCCTTTTAATTTTTCATCAGCTTTCCTGTATGGTCAGGTATTGAACGGTTAGAGGAAATTGACAGTTTTCACGAGAGAAAAAATACTGTTGCACATAGTAAAAATGAGCTTTCGTGCAACGCAGCGGTGCAGAATAGTGGTTAAGAGTGAGGTCACTGGAGCCAGGCTTGTCAGGTGTCTGACTTGGCGCAAGTTACTTAACCTTTTTATTCCCCAGTGTACTTACCTCTGAAGTGGGGATGATAAAATAGTATTGACCTTATGAGATTGTTGAGAGGAACAAGTGCTTCGAGCAGTGCATAATAAGTACTCAGCATATGATAACTATTAATATCAATACAATTACAAGAAACCAGTTAGCGAGAGTCCTTCCTCATACTTGCTCTATAATACAATACAATTTGTTGCGCCTGAAAATACCTGGATAGAGTTGTGGCTTTTCTGCCACCTAGGATGTAGGATTAGGAAACGGAAATACAGTGCCAAGGTTTGCTGTTGCAGGGCATTCACGTAACAGACCAAGTTTGATTCTAAGGTTGTAGATGTTTAAGTCGTAGAATACATACTGAAAGATGCAAATAATAAGCCTGGTCTCTTAATATTTATCATCTGATTGGAATAAAAGGGAGAAGCAAGTATTTGTGTAACATTTAATAAGACGGTTTATCTCACATTTTGGATTTAAAATTCTTTTGGGCTTTTACAGAATGCTGACTTTTCCGTATCTGTCGTGTAGGGCCGGGGGTCAGGATTTCCAGGAAAGCGGAGACCTCGTGGTGCGGGACTATCAGGACGAGGCGGCAGAGGCAGATCAAAGTTGAAAAGTGGAATCGGGGCAGTTGTGTTGCCCGGGGTAAGGCCCGCTCACTTTACATTTGCTACAGTCCTTAATGTGTTGGCCGACGATGATCAGCTCATTTGTACCAAATTACTTAGATTCTAAGAGTCACATAAACAGGCTAAAATTTTATCTCCATTTGCATTTCTTTTTAAACCCCTGGTGAGGTTTTCTTTTATATTTTCTACTTTCACATCCCTTTTTTCTTACCTTCCTCTTCGACTCTGATCTTTCTTCTCCAAAATGCAATATGCAGTATATTTGCTCTTCTATTAAAACAAAACTCCTGTTATATTCTTGAGTTTATTTGAAGAATTTAATTATGTTGGTGTTTTAAATTTTTGATTGTAGTTGCTCTCAGTGTTGTAATATGGTTTACAGAAAAAATTAGAAATGTTGTAGATTAGTATGGAGTCTAAAAATGTTGAAGATTTTATGACTGTCTTTGACATATTTGAATTTAAGATTGATAACTGTATGGTCATTGGCACATTAAGAGGCTTTGTTTAAATGTGTATTGAAAAAACTGCATTTGGCAAAAAATAATAGCAGGTATTTCCTGAAGTAACTTTACTATTTTACCGATACCCCGTTTTTCAGATTCTAATTGTCATGTTAAGTTCAGGATACAGGTGGGATTGTTCAATTTGCTACTGTTTTTCAGATTCTAATTGTCATATTAAGTCCAGGATACAGGTGGGATTGTTCAGTTTGCTGCTAAAGGAGTAAGGAAACTTGGATTCTGGTGTTTTTTTTTTTTAAAGCAAGTCCCTCCCTCCCTCCCCACTCCCCGAATTAATAGGCCTATTGAGGTAAAATTGATATAAAATAAGGTACAAATATTTGAAGTGTACAGTCTCATAGGTTTTGACACATGTGTACACCCTTGAAAACCACACTACAGTTAAGAACATATTCGGCCCTCAAAGTTTCTTTGTGCCTCTCTGAAATCCCTTTGCCTTCCTTCCTGCCTTACCCCCAGGCAATGACTGATCTGATTTCCATTTCTGTCGATTAGTTTGCATTTCCTGGAGTCTATGTAAGTGGAATCATGCTGATTATACTCTTTTTGATATGATTTATTTCACTCAACATAATTATTTTGATATTAATTCATGCTCTTGTATGTGTTAACAGTTCATTTTTGTTGAAGAGCATTCCATAGTATGAATGTGCCACAGTTTGTATGTCTGTTCACCTATTGAAGGACATTATGTTTGCTTCCATTTTCTGGCTATTAGAAATAAAACTGCTCAAACTTTTATATATAAGTTCACCTGTGGATATGTTTTCTTTTCTCATGGGTAAACATATAGAGATGGAATGGCTGGATGTATGGTAGGTATATGCTTAGCTTTTTAAGAAAAGGTTGGTTTTCAAGTTGGGTGTGACATTTTATATTTGCAAGAATATGTAAGGTTCCATTTCCTCCACATACTCACCCACATTTGGTATGGCCAGTCGTCTTAATTTTAGCCATTGTAACAGGTATGTTAAGAGTATCTGACTTGCATTTCTCTAATAACTTGTGATATCGATCAGCTTTTTTAGGTGCTTATTTGCTATCTCTATATCTTCTTTGATAAAGTCACTCTTCAGATCTTTAATACATTTTCCAAAATCGAGTATTTTTTTAAAAATTTATTTGTTTTTATTTTTGGCTGTGTTGGGTCTTTGTTGCTGCGCGTGGGCTTTCTCTAGTTGCGGCGAGCGGGGCTACTCTTCCCTGCGGTACAGAGGCTTCTCATTGCAGTGGCTTCTCTTGTTGCGTAGCACGGGCTCCAGGCACGCGGGCTTCAGTAGTTGTGGCTCGCGGGCTCTAGAGCGCAGGCTCAGTAGTTGTGGCGCATGGGCTTAGTTGCTCTGTGGCATGTGGGATCTTCCTGAACCAGGGCTCAAATCCGTGTCCCCTGCATTGGCAGGTGGATTCTTAAACACCGCACCACCAGGGAAGCCCAAACTTGAGTAGTTTTTTAATTAACTGAGTTTTGAGATTTCTTTATGTATTCTGGACACAAGCTCTTCAACATATATATGATTTGCAAATATTTTCTTGCATTTTGGGGTTTGTCTTTGCATTTTGTTAACTGTGTCTTTCACAGAGCAGTTGATTTAATTTTTATGGAGTCCAGTTTATTAATTTTTTTCTTCTTCTGTGGATTGTGCTTTTTGGTGCTGAGAAATACTTGTGTCACCCAAGCTCACAAAGATATTCTGTGTTTTCTTCTAGAAAGGTATTGCATTTAGATCTATAATGCGATTTGAGTTTCTTAAATGTATGGTATGAATAAGGATGGAAGTTCATTTTTTTACATACTGAGTAGCCGGTTGTTTTAGCACTGTTTCTCTGAATTGCCTTTCATCATTCTTGAAAATTAGTTATCATATATGTGGATCTGTTTTTGGAATCTCATGCTGTACGATTGCTCCATTTCTTTAGACCAATACTCCACTATTTTGATTACTTCTACTTTACAACTACTCTTGAAATCGAACACTGTTAGTGTTCTGATTTTCTACTTTTCAAAGTTGTTCTGACTATTCTAAATCCTTTGTACTTCTATATGAATTTTAGTATTAGCTTGTCAATATCTACAGATAAGCCTGCTAGGATCTTGATTGCGTTTGCATTCAAACTATAGATTAATTTGGGGAAGATTGACATTTTAACCATATTGAGTTTTTGAACCCATCAGCACCTGTATCTCTCCATTTCTTTAGGTCTTCTTTAATTTCTTTCAGCGATGTTCTTTAGTTTTCAACAGACAGGTTGAACAGATACTGTTAATCAGATTTATCTCCATCTTCCGTATTTTTTATGCTATTGTTAATGGTAGTGTTGTCTTAATTTCAGATTGTGTTTGTCAATTGCTAGTATCCAGAAATACTACTCATTTTTGTGTATCTGTTATTCTAATTGCTTATTTGTAGAATCCATTGGGTTTTCTACATAAACGATCACGTTGTCTGCAGATAAAGTTTTATGTGTTTCTTTTTAATCTGGAGTCCTTTCGTGTCTATTCTTTATTGCATTTGCTATAACCTTCAGTATAGTGTTGAACAGAAGTGAAGAGCTCAGATAACCTTGTTTTTGACCTTGAGGAGAAAGCAGATAGTTTTTCATAGTTAAGTATGGTGTTAGCCTTAGTTTTATTTTAATAGACATCCTAAATCAGTGTGAGGAATTTCCTTTCTATTAATAGTCTGCTGAGATTTTTTTTTTTTTTAAATTAGGAGTAGATGTCAGAAGTAGATTCTGTCAAATGTGCTTTTTTTGCATTTGTAGAGATGATCATGTAGCTTGTTTGTTGATATGTGAGTTACATCTTTATGTGTGTGTGCTAAAGCAATCTTGCATTCCTGGGTTAAACTCTACTTGGTCGTGATGTTGGATTCAGTTTGCTAAAAGCTTTAGACTTTTTATATCTATGTTCATGAGGGATATTGGTCTATAGTCTTATTTTCTTATCATGTCTTTGGTTTTCATATCGGCATAATTCTGGCTTCATAGAATGATTGGGAAATATAGTTTGCTCTTCAATTTTCTAGAAAAGTTGTGTAGTGCTGGGAATTTCCTTCTTATATTATTTATAGATAGAATCATTAGTGGAGCCATTTTGGCCAGGAGTTTTCTTTATTGGAAGATTTTCAACTACAAATTCAATGTCTTTCATAGGTATAGGGCTATTTAGGTTATCTGTTTTTTCTTGCATGAATTTGTCTTTTAAGGAATTTGTTTCATGTAGGTTGACAAATCTGTTCTTCTAGAATGGATAATAGTGTTCCTTTACTGTCCTTTTGAATTGGTAGTGATGTTCCTCGTTCCTGTTGTTGGTAATCTGTGTCTTTTCTCCACTTTCCTGATCAGTCTTGCTTGAGGTTTATCAATTTTTTTTTGCGGTACGCGGGCCTCTCACTGTTGTGGCCTCTCCCGTTGCGGAGCACAGGCTCCGGACGCGCAGGCTCAGCGGCCATGGCTCACGGGCCCAGCCGCTCCACGGCATGTGGGATATTCCCGGACCGGGGCACGAACCCGTGTCCCCTGCATCAGCAGGCGGACTCTCAACCACTGCGCCACCAGGGAAGCCCGAGGTTTATCAATTTTATTGACCTTTTTTGAGCCAGCTTTGCTTTCATTCATTTTTCTGTATTTTTTCCTACTTTCTATTCCATTGATTTCCACTCTGATCTTTATCATTTCCTTTTCTCTCACTTTGAGTTTAATTTGCTCTTCTGTTTTTTGGTTTTCTTTTTTGTGTCCCTGCTTGAAAATGCCCAACTTAATGAGGTTTAGGTTGGAGCTTTCTCTTTTCTTCGGCTTATATCTGTGGTTCAGGAAAATAAAACTTTTGTAACCTTCAGAACAGATCAGACTGATATCTGTGCAGGGAACAATTGTGCATACTTTGTCAAAGATTGCCTTTGAGGTAGATTTTATTTTTCTAACAGTTTCAAGATCATGAAATAAAGTATGAAATGAAAACAATGTGTCACTAAGCTAGATGATAGAGTTTTCTTTCTTACATGTATGAATTGCTATTTTAAAAAAATCTTGATTTTTTTTAGCACTTTCTTGTCCCCCTGCTTGATTTAGGGGATACTGCAGCTTTCTACTACAGACTTTGTTTCTGGTTGATACGGGGAATACTGTGTTCCACCCTTGTTTTTCAGTTTAACAAAAGCATTCTCTGGGTAAATTTTCCTTTGAAAATAAGAATAACACTTCTACAATTTGTGAGCTACTTACTACGTGTTACCCAGTTGTAAGACCTGTTTTGTGTTCCCATGTTGGAGATGGGGAGGTAGAAATGGATACTTATTTCAATATATTGAATACTTTTGTTACCTATATTCTAGCTGTTTCAGTTATGTATTTTAATGATGTTCTCAATGTATCATTAGTCCTGTGTTTGAATTACTGAGATTACTCCATCCACTCTTGGTAGGCACTTAATTTATTACTGATGGAATGATTATTCTACTTTTATGAATCATCTTGTTTGACTAAAAGGTAATTTTGGGATATGCATATAACCTATGGATACATTTCCTCAGTTTAAAAAATTAATATTTTTTAGAGAGATGGAAGTTTTGTCTACTAGTTGAGTCCTGATTTTCTCCCTTTCACCAGTTTTGGGCATTTACATTTTAGGTTGATCCATATGAAACTGCCAACATTCAACCCCCTTTGACCTTTGAACAGCAATTTCTTATGCTTCAGCCTATGATATATGGGCCATAAGGCAGACATGTAATTGTTTTGTGTGTTTTTATACTGTAGTGCCCTAGCTCATGTATTACTCTGCAGCTTATTTTTCACCTCAACAGTGTAGCATGTGATTTTCTTCATGGAAATCCGTACAGATTTCTGCCTTGCTGTTTTTTAAATGCTGCATCGTTTGGATTGTTCCTAGTTTTAGTCGTTCCCTAGTGCTGACCAGATAGGTTGCTTACACTTTTCCCATGTTGTCTTTAGGCCTTTGTGACTATAAATTGCTTTTATCGATTACTGTCGTAAAACCATAGAACTGTTCATTAAAACTGCATTTAAAGTCTTTTGCATTGAAAAATTTTATTACTGTAATATGCTCCTTCTATTTATTGATAGTTGGTCTTCTTTCAGTTATTCCTCAAGAACAGTAATTTCTGTTACTTTTCATTTTGACCCTAACCTATTGTGTTTCAGCTCAGTTCTTCCAAGCTATGTTGTAAGCTTTTAAAGCAAAGAGAGTTTATAGTTCTGGCATTGGCTTCCCCATTCTCTTTTTTAGCATCTAATTCAGAGCTTTTTTCATGATAAGCACTCTGGAAATAATTATTAATAAGCCAGTGTGTACTTAGTTGATTTGGTCAAATTTAACCAAGTCCAGAATTGAACGGCTATGGTTGATAATTCTTTGGCTAAGACTGAAATTATGATAAGTTACTCAAAATAATTATATTCTAAAACACTGCTGCCCCCAAAGAAATATGTGAACCATATATGCAATTTAAAACTTCCTAGGGAATTCCCTGATGGTCCAGTGGTTAGGACTCCGTGCTCTCACTACCAAGGGCCAGGGTTTGATTCCTGGTTGGGGAACTAACAGCCTGCAGGCCATGTGGCACAGCCAAAAAATAAATTAAAACAAACAAAAAAACTTCCTAGGAGCTACATTAAAAAAAGAGAGAGGAATAGGTGAAATTTAATTTTAATATATACCTTTTGACCCAGTATATCCAAAATAGTATCATTTCAACATGGAATTTATAAAATACACAGAATTATTTGACCTATATTTACGTTCTTTTTTGTTTGATACTAGGTCTTTAAAATCTGGTGTGTATTTTATACTTATAGCTTTATACATCTCATTTTGCTGTACCCCCACTGCAAGTTTTAAGAGTCACTAAAATGGAATGATATATGTGTGTGTGTGTGTGTGTGTGTGTGTGTGTACATCCATATATAAGTGTACACACATACAATTTTTTTGTTTCTTGATTAGAATTTCTGGTTAATCAGTCTTACTAAAGACATATTTATGTTTTCTCACTTCCTGATCTATGGGGCTTGTAACTCTGAAGAGACAAGTGAATTTTAAAAATGCCATAATTTATACTTTTATAGTAGTATCTTGGTAATAATCATCTAATTTGGAATTGTTAGTATAGTCTCTGGCAAAAAAGTTGTGTTTTAAACATGAATCTTCTTAAGCTTTTCAGTCAGGTATCATACAGGTGAAGAATATCACTTCCCATTTTGTGTGTTTTGCTTTTCATAGGTGTCTGCTGCAGATATTTCATCGAATAAGGATGAAGAAGAAAACTCTATGCACAATACAGTCGTGTTGTTTTCTAGCAGTGACAAGTTCACTTTGCATCAGGTTTGAACTAAATTGTCTTGCACTTTTTAAAAAAATTACTTTATTAATTAATGGCTGAGTTGGGTCTTTGTTGCTGGGTGTGGGCTTTCTCTAGTTGCAGCGAACGAGGGCTAGTCTTCCATGTGGTACGCGGGCTTCTCATTGCGGTGGCTTCTCTTGTTGTGGAGCATGGGCTCTAGGCATGCGGGCTTCAGTAGTTGTGGCTCGTGGGCTCTAGATCGCAGGCTGAGTAGTTGTGGCACACAGTCTTAGTTGCTCCGTGGCATGTGGGATCTTCCCAGACCAGGGCTCGAACCTTTGCCCCCTGCATTTGCAGGAGGATTCTTAACCACTGTGCCACCAGGGAAGCCCTGTCTTCCACTTTTGAACTCCTCCTTGCCCATTTCTGCTTTATCCCGTATGTACTGCAGTCATTTAATATTTAACTCTAGAGCTATACCAACTGAGAAGGTGCTTTATAAAAATTATAAAATTAGTATATTGGTATAGTCTTAGTTTGGTCTGGAATTTAAAATACGTTAATGTGTTCTTAATTTCAGGATATGTGTGTAGTTTGTGGCAGTTTTGGCCAAGGAGCAGAGGGAAGATTACTTGCCTGTTCTCAGTGTGGTCAGTGTTACCATCCATACTGCGTCAGTATTAAGGTGAGCACACTTAGATTTAATTATTAATGTAAATATGCTTCACGTTAACAAAAACGTATTGATTTGATTAGTATCATGCTGCTTCCAGTTCTTATAATTAATCAATTATTGTTTGTTAGGATTATTATACATATGTGACAATATTTAAGTACTTTAAATATTAAAGTACACCCTCCACCTCACCCCCCCCACCCCCCTGCTCCTTCACTGCCTTTTTGGAATCTCAGTTGTGTGCGAAATTGTGTGATATTGTCCTCAGATCACTAACACCTTGTTGGGTTTTTTCCCCCAATTGTTTTTCTTTCTGTGCTTTAGTTTGTATAGTTCTATTATGTTCCCAGAATGCACTATTATTATGCAGTATCCAGCCTATTTTTAAGGCCATCCAGTGGGGTTTTTTTTTTTTGGCTGTATGCGGGCTTCTCACTGTTGTGGCCTCTCCCCTTGCGGAGCACAGGCTCCGGATGCGCAGGCTCAGCGGCCATGGCTCACGGGCCTAGCTGCTCCGCGGCATGTGGGATCTTCCCGGACCGGGGCACGAACCCGTGTCCCCTGCATTGGCAGGTGGACTCTCAACCACTGTGCCACCAGGGAAGCCCTCATCCAGTGGATTTTTTACCCAGATAATTCTGTTTTTTCATCTCAGTTCCATTCTATAGCTTATACTTATCTTGTGGTTTTAAATTTTTTCTTCACTATGCTTTTTGTTTCAAGTCCTTGAAAAGTTTATAATTGTCTGCTACTTCTATCATCCCTGACATTTTTCATTTTGTATTAACTAATTTTTCATTTTGTAAATGTTTTACAGCTTTCTTTTTAACATCTAGTAATTTTTGATTGAATGTGGACATTGTGCATTGTGATGGTATATTGTTGAGAGTCTAGATTTTGTTCCTTTAAAACGCAGTGAGATTTTGTTGTGGCAGGCAGTTATTTGTGGATAAGTTTGAACCTTTTGACACTTCTTTGTGTCAAGCTTTGAGGTGAGTCCACAGAGCCTTCACTCTGAGGTGGCTATTCTCAAACTTTTTGGTCTTAGAACCCTTAGCACTCTTAAAAAAGTATTGAGGACCCCAAGGAGATTTTGTCTATGAAGATAATAATGATTGAATATTTACTGTTTTAGAAATTACAACTGAGAATATTTTAAAACACAAAAATATGCAGACACACCTTCTATAATGCCAATGTAATGATGTTTTATACATCATGTAGCGTCTACAAAACATCACAGAGTGAATTAAAGTGAATAGTTTAGATCACACTTTCCTAACTGCTGTTCTAGCACCAGTTTAATACTTGAGGCATGGCCTTTATGAGGTCTCTGCTGAATTCTCCCTAAACCTTCCCCTTTCTGATCCCTACAGGCCCCCATTCACCAGTGTCTTTTCAGTCTGACTTGGTTGAGATTCAGATGTCTTCCAGCACTGTGTGCACTCTGATATTTATTACAGATTCCCAGGAGCTCTTCTTTACCCTGGTTTTGGGTCCTTGTGTGACCTCCTGGATGTGCAGCTTGGTGTTCAGTCGAAGACTAAAGGGAAATACTGTGTCGATTCCTGGAGTTCTTTCCTTTTTTTTTTTTTTTGGAGTTCTTTCTTACTGCTCCCTTCTTTCCAGTGCTCTGTCCTGCACATTCCAACTGCCTCAGCCCCCTGAACTCCAACAGTGTGTCCTAAACTCAGTGAGCCCGTTGTACTTGCCTGGGCTCGTCCTTCCCTGGGGATCATTCTGGAAAAATGGCTCTAGGCAGAATATCATAGGACTCTCCTTGCTTGTTTCCCTCCTCTCAGAAAAAGTCTTACACTGCCTTTTGTCCGGTATCTGAAAACAAGTGTTTCATAAATTTTGCCCAGTTTTCTAGTGTTTTATGATGGGAGACAGGTCTCGTTTCAGTTACTACAACGTAGTTGAAGCAAATATCCGTTAGACTATAAAACACATCTCTCATACCTTAGACATGATACATGGATGGGGACCCTGGATAATATCTTGGTTCAAAGAGCTCTTAAAAATGAAGATAAAACCAGTTCAATATGAGGCAAAAAGGAGTGGATAGTAGAGCCCTGAAATCTGCACTAAGGGAATTTCAAAGGGTGGGGGGTATTGTTCAAATGTTGAAATACCGCAGAGAGTTCAAATGATAAACACTAGTACGTCATCTAGATTTGGGAGTAAGGTCTTGACTGACTGACTTGAGCAGTTTCACTGGTGGTGGGCAGAGTGACCAGACTGTAGTGTGTTGAAGAGTCACTTTAAACTGAGGGACTTGAGAATTCGGCCGTAAAGGACCACAGACTGTGAAACAGGAAAACTTAGTAGGAATGAAGATACATCATTAAAAAAAATTCTACTCCTTTATCTTCATCTTACCTTTCTTCTAAGCCAGGGGTTGGTAAACTGCCACACAGGCCAAATCTTGCCCACTGCCTATTTTTGTAAGTGAAGTTTTATTGGAACACAGCCATGCTCTTTTGTTTACATACGTCTGTAGTGAGCTTCACACTACAGTGGCACAATTACGTAGTTTAACATACTGCCTGGCCAGCGAAGTCTAGAATATTTATTATCCTGTCCTTTACAGAAAAAGTTTGCTGGCTACTGCTCTATGCTCCCCTGCTCTTCCTACCCTAGGCTGTTTCTTCCATTTGGGTAAATAATATAACCTGATAATCTAAGACTAATTTAAACATATCAGTAGGCTAATCAAAGTAATAAATATACACGCTTAAGAAGCAAATGTCTTTACGAGCCTTATGGTAACCGACCGACCCGTCTTCCTCTGCCTTCACATCTGAGTCCTCTTCCCCACGACGCAACCCCTTTGGGTTCGTTCAGGTCCTTCTTTTTGTAGTTAACTGTACAGCGCTAAATATTATACTCGTGTTACTCCTTTATGTGTGTTAGATTTTGTTGACTTGCCTCTATAAATAAGTAAATAAATGCTGATTGAGCTCTTAAAATACACCTCCTGCCTTCTCCCAGCATCCTCCCAGTATAGTTGTTTTACTATATTTAGTTAATAAACAATGTTGGCTATGACTCCATAAATGTTCACTGGAGATCTAAATAGTGTACTATGGCTTTATTTTGTTTTTCATGGAGTTTTTAATAGCAAGAAGAAAATAATGATTCATGATTCTCCATTAGTTTTTGTTTGTTTTTACCTACTGTGGAAGCATGATCATATCAGATTATTTCAGCAAGTAACTGTTTTTCTGGGAAAGGCTTAACCCCTTCCACACTCTGCTTTTCCCTGTTCTGAGCTGGGCTGGTAGCTTCTAGGTCTTCTAGGTCTGTTACTCAGTTCTCATCCTCAAACATCTCTGGGATGACATCCTCTTTTGGGTTCATTGCTTTCTAGAGATCCCACGTCTTCCTTTTTCTTGGTATACACCCTCACTTTGTTCCTCATATCTCTTAAGTAACTTCATTAGAAAGGGTACTTGGAAGCTGAATTTTGAGTCTTTGTCTGAAAGGTATTCCACTTTTAACACTTAATTGCTTGTTTAGTTAGATTAAGGATTGTACCTTGAGAAGTATTTTCCTGTAGAATCGGAAACTGTTACACTCTTTTAGCATCCAGAGTTGGAAAGTTTGATGCTACTTTGATAGTTGTTCATTTATTTAACTCTTGTTTTCCTCTCAGGTAGTTTTTTTTTTTTTTTTTTTTTTTTTTGCGGTACGCGGGCCTCTCACTGTTGTGGCCTCTCCCATTACGGAACACAGGCTCCGGACGCTCAGGCTCAGCGGCCATGGCTCACGGGCCCAGCTGCTCCACGGCATGTGGGATCCTCCCGGACCGGGGCACGAACCCGTGTCCCCTGCATTGGCAGGCGGACTCTCAACCACTGTGCCACCAGGGAAGCCCTCAAATAGTTTTAAGACCTTATTCTTCATGATCTTAATTTTTATTCTGTATCTTGATTGTTTGCTATTTTGTTATAACACAGGTTCTTTGCGGTCCTTTTTACCTGTAGACTCTAGTCTTTTGAGATCTCTTAGTTTGTTCCAAATTCTTAATACTACGTGATGTGGCTGTTTTCTGGAATTTATTAGAAGCATAGAGATTCTCAAATTTTTCCACTTAAGTTAGACCCTTGAGGCAAAGGAGAATAAGCAGAGGGCTGAATATGAACTTAAGAAGTCCTAGCTTCTTAGCCTAAAATCCTCCAAGACCGTAAAATGGCCTTGGGAACTCATGTTGTACCTTAATTTTCTTTGCATTTTTAATATTGATTTTAATATACAAGCCCTTATGCGATGTACACAAGTTTCAGGATCATGAATTCATGAAATGTCATAGATTGAAGCTTTATCAATACATTTTCAAGTCCTGTGTTAACAATAATGGGGTCATTTACTTGTTTTCTTTAAAAACCAGTTACCACATCTGTCAAGTGGACATAAAATCCAGAGCACAAGGTAGTTACATAAACTAAAAAAGCCATTAAAATATGGATCCCTTTATATTATTCTGTCCAATAGGCAGACTCCGAAAAGTACGTGAACGTGGTCACCCTGGAATTGGGCCACTGTTGGTGCTCAGTAAATGTTAGTTGCTTTTGCCTCTTTTCTGCTCCTAGGTATGTAAGCCCCGTGTTCATTTGGTGCTTGATCAGATGTGGCGTATTTGATCGCGTTTGCATGAGGGGTAGGTTAACGTATGAATCACACGGCTTGGTTGTTTCTTTTGCAGATCACGAAAGTGGTTCTGAGCAAGGGTTGGAGGTGTCTGGAGTGCACTGTGTGTGAGGCCTGTGGGAAGGCGACAGACCCAGGAAGACTCCTGCTGTGCGACGATTGTGACATAAGTTATCACACCTACTGCTTGGACCCGCCACTGCAGACAGTTCCCAAAGGAGGCTGGAAGTGCAAATGGTACCCTAGGACTTACGTTTCCCTTGTAGACTTTTTAAGTTCAGAACTTCCCACAATGCTTTAGTTTTCACAAATCAGCAGCAACTGCTTAATTGCGTGATACCTGTTTACAATCATTGACACCACTAACCGGAAGATTTTTCGAATGTGCATTAAATACTTTCCCCCTGTTCTGTTCTTGTGTAGCTTCTTGAATTTCAGTAACTAAATAACCGAGTAAATAAAATTGAGACTTGTGGGGTGTTGGGTTTCAGGTGTGTGTGGTGCAGACACTGCGGAGCGACATCTGCAGGTCTGAGATGTGAATGGCAGAACAACTACACACAGTGTGCTCCGTGTGCAAGCCTGTCCTCCTGCCCCGTCTGCTACCGAAACTATAGAGAAGAAGACCTTATTCTGCAGTGTAGACAATGCGATAGGTATTGTGCTGTTTTTTTCTTCATCTTTTGTAAGCTTTTCTCTCTTAAATATAGCAAAAGGAAATTGAAAAATAACTTTCTTCTATCTTAACGGTAAGAAGTAAGAGTTTTCCTTTCCAGATTTTTAGTCAGCTAGAAGCTTAACAGAAGTTTTCTGTTTCATATTCTCAGTTCTAGGCTAAACATTTTTCACTTGGGGCTTTCTGAGGGTTGAGGTCTTTGATTTCAGTGGTATGTTACTGTGCTCTGTTAGCACCGTACATGTAATATTAGTAATCATATTATTTCATCAGTAGTATGGGATTCTCAGGATTCTGCCTACCAATTCTTTGTTCTAAGGCAGGGTAACTTTTATTTCCCAGTGACCGTTCATTATCAGTTACACAAGCTCTGTCTACTCCACAGTAGGTGCATCACCTGGACCACATACGTGCTGCACCACTCCGTTATGTGAATTCCTTTCTACTTACCCTAACTAGCTTCCGTGCTGTCTCTGAAATACTCAGTATTTTGTCATAAAGCAATTATCCCATCCTCATATAATGTGCTTTTGCTTCGTTCATAGTACTTGTTCTCATTGCTTTTTTCTTCTTCTCAGCTCTGACAGTTTTTCGGGGTCGATAGGAATGGTTAGAGAGGGGTGACATGGGCTAGGTGGGAGGAGCACATGAGACTTGGGGGCTTTAAGGTTGGAGGCTGTCAGCTCCTGTTGCAGTTTTTAAAAGGAAGCCATCCTCAGTATATTTCTTCTTCTTTTTTTAATGTATGAATATGGTCTTTCTAGATGGATGCATGCAGTTTGTCAAAACTTAAATACTGAAGAGGAAGTGGAAAATGTAGCAGACATTGGTTTTGATTGTAGCATGTGCAGACCCTATATGCCTACATCAAATGGTAAGCAAATGATTTAAATGGTGAGTCTGTGCTCTTGGATTGATACAACTCACTTGTGCCTGCTGTCCTTAATCAGTGAGTGGGCTTAACTGTACTTCTTTTTCTCTTTTTGTGAAACTATTATTTGGACAAGTATTTTATGAAAAATAAGTTACTTTTCATTTTTAATTAACTCTCATTATCCCAGTAATATGTTAAAACAATCTACTTACATAAAGGAAGTAAATTAAGAATATATTTTAGCTATAAGGTGTAATTTTTGCTTTCAAGAATCATAATCTTGGGGACTTCACTGGTGGTGCAGTCGTTAAGAATCTGCCTGCCGGTGCAGGGGACATAGGTTCAATCCCTGGTCTAGGAAGATCCCACATGCCTCGGAGCAACTAAGCCTGAGCGCCACAACTACTGAGCCTGCGCTCTAGAGCCCGTGAGCCACAACTACTGAGCCCGCATGCCACAACTACTGAAGCCTGCGAGCCTAGAGCCCGTGTTCCACAACAAGAGAAGGCACCACAATGAGAAGCCCGCGCACTGCAACGAAGAGTAGCCCCCGCTCACCGCAACTAGAGAAATGCTGCGCACAGCAACGAAGACCCAACGCAGCCAAAAATAAATAAATATATAAATAAATAAATTTATTTTAATTTTTTTTAGGTGTCCCTTTAAAAAAAATTTTTTTAACATCTTTATTGCAGTATAATTGCTTTACACTGTTGTTTTAGTTTCTGCTGTATGACAAAGTGAATCAGGTATACGTATACATATATCCCCTCCCTCTTGCGTCTCCCTCCCACCCTCCTTATCCCACCCCTCTAGGTGGTCACAGACCACCGAGCTGATCTCCCTGTGCTATGTGGCTGCTATCTATTTTACATTTGGTAGTGTATATATGTCAGAGCTACTCTCTCACTTCGTCCCAGCTTACCCTTCCCCCTCCCCATATCCTCAAGTCCATTCTCTACGTCTGCATCTTTATTCCATCCTGCCCCTAGGTTATTCAGAACTTTTTTTTTTTTTTTTTAGATTCCATATATGTGTTAACATACGGTATTTTGTCTTTCTCTTTTTGACTTCACTCTGTATGACAGACTCTAGGTCCATCCACCTCACTACAAATAACTCAATTTCGTTTCTTTTTATGGCTGAGTAATATTCCATTGTATATATGTGCCACATCTTCTTTATCCATTCATCTGTCGATGGGCACTTAGGTTGCTTCCGTGTCCTGGCTATTGTAAATAGTGCTGCAGTGAACATTGTGGTACATGACTCTTTTTGAATTATGGTTTTCTCAGGGTATATGCCCAGTAGCGGGATTGCTGGGGTCGTATGGTAGTTCTATTTTTAGTTTTTTAAGGAACCTCCATACTGTTCTCCAGAGTGGCTGTATCAATTTACATTCCCACCTACAGTGCAACAGGGTTCCCTTTTCTCCACACCCTCTCCAGCATTTATTGTTTGTAGATTTTTTTGATGGTGGCCATTCTGACTGGTGTGAGGAGATACCTCAGTGTAGTTTTGATTTGCATTTCCCTAATGATTAGTAATGTTGAACATCTTTTCATGTGTTTGTTGGCCATCTGTATGTCTTCTTTGGAGAAATGTCTATTTAGGTCTTCTGCCCATTTTTGGATTGGGTTGTTTGGTGTTTCTGATATTGAGCTATGTGAGCTGCTTGTATATTTTGGAGATTAATCCTTTGTCAGTTGCTTCGTTTGCAAATATTTTCTCCCATTCTGAGGGTTATCTTTTCATCTTGTTTATGGTTTCCTTTGCTGTGCAAAAGCTTCTAAGTTTCATTAGGTCCCATTTGTTTATTTTTATTTCCATTTCTCTAGGAGGTGGGTCAGAAAGGATCTTGCTGTGATTTATGTCATAGAGTGTTCTGCCTATGTTTTCCTCTAAGAGTTTTATAGTGTCTGGCCTTACATTTAGGTCTTTAATCCATTTTCAGTTTATGTTTGTGTATGGTGTTAGGGAGTGTTCTAATTTCATTCTTTTACATGTAGCTGTCCAGTTTTCCTAGCACCACTTATTGAAAAATAAATAAAATAAATAAATTTATTTTAAAAAAGACTCATAATCTTGTAGTTATTAGCAATACATAGGAATCCAGTACATTGGTTCTTTATCTTTACCAGTTTTTCTTCCATGATGTTGTGTATTTCCTCCACCATTTCTCTTTGTTGTTTTAAAGGCAGCTTTTAATTCTATTTAATTTAATTCTATTTCGTTTTCAAGCATTTATTTTAGTAAAATGGGTACAGTAGTAGAAACTTTAATCATATGTAAATCTTTAAATACACCTTACCTTTTGTGAAAAAATCACGAGTTTTTGTTTTTGTTTTTGTTTTTTTTCCATTTCAGTGCCTTCCTCAGACTGCTGTGAATCTTCACTTGTAGCACAAATTGTCACAAAAGTGAAAGAGCTAGGTAAAATCTGAAATGCTTTCCTTGACTGTTCTTTACAAAAAGCAAAGAAATGCTTTTATATAACTGAATTGTGACACGTTACATGAATCCTGCCTTACTCATGTGGGTGTTCAGTGTAAATTTCCTAATGTTGGTAATCATTTCTGTAATTACATACAAAATGTCTGTCTTTCCCAGCTTTAGTGGGACAGTATTCCTACAGATCTCACCAAATTGGCAGTGAAAATAACCACTTTTGAAATAACCGTTAACTACATACTTGTTTTGGTTTCATTGATACATTATTGTGTTTAGTTATCAGTTAGACTAGACAATAAGGCCTAGTTAGCAAAGAGATTTCTTCAGAATTCATTCTCTTACTATTTTTTTCTGTAATAGATCAGCCTAGAATAGTGACTAACATGATATTCTTATTAAACTCATTCTTTTGCCTACTTCTATTTGATATCATCTGATACAAAAACATTTGGATCGTACAGAAATTTTTCTAATGAACAGCAATTTTGTACACTTAAATTTTTGCAGAATTTCTGCTTATTTACTGCCTCTCCTTGTAAGTGATTATACTGATGCTTTGATTTCCAAATGGGCTTATGGAGTATTTTTGTTTCTCTTCTGTAAATTGATCCTCACCTTTTAGTCTGAAAGGATACTCTAGGAAAAGGCTCATAGTCGAGTGACTGAAGCATTGCTTTTAGCTTCCGTGCTTTCTTTTTAAATCCCTGTATTGATACATGAAAATAGAAATGCCAGGAAGACCATTTAGAAACAAACTTACAACCTTTCTCTTTATAATTCAAGGAGGTTTGACCAGCTATGCTTACTTTTAACTGAATACTGTTAATTATTTGTGCATTTCGTAGGTAATTGGTTTATAGAAGTCACATTCCCTTGACATGGTCCTTATGGAACAATAATCAACTTATCAATCAAAATTAAAATGAAAGTTTTAATTTGTATCCTTGGGATATTGTAATTTTAGATCCACCCAAGACCTACACCCAGGATGGTGTATGTTTGACTGAATCAGGGATGACTCAGTTACAGAGCCTCACAGTTACTGTTCCAAGAAGAAAACGGTCAAAACCAAAGTTGAAGTTGAAGATCATAAATCAGAATAGCGTGGCCGTCCTTCAGACCCCTCCAGACATCCAATCAGAGCATTCAAGGGATGGTGAAATGGATGATAGTCGAGGTAATACTTACATATTTTCCATGGAATATGTTTGCAAAAATAAAGAATATAAAAGACCTTTTAAAATTATTTGATTTATCTAAGGGTAGATCCTGCTGACTTAGAAGGTAACCCTTGGTGTGACACTGTCCTGCGTCAGTGGTCTTCTGAGACCTTGCCTTTTCAGGTTCTCTTCGTTTCATGTATCCTAGAACAGACCTATATTACAGAAATTTCCAGGAGCACCATATCTTCGAAGGTCACAGATCTTTTCACATCTTTTCGGGGTTTGCCAGATAGCTGCATAAACCTCTTCAGATGCTGTGAACTTGGATTTCATGGTTAAGTTAAAGTAGAACTCCATGCAACCTAGAAATGAAAGACCATCATTAATGTTCAAATATAAGCTTATATTCACAGATACTCATCATAAACCATCTGTTTATAAACATTTTCTTGATCAGGTTTTTCTGGCTGAATTTTCTTGAGATGAAAAAATAATTTTACTGGCATTAAATTCAACATGAGTTTTATTTTTGCTTTTCTCTGAAGAAGATCGCCATAGGCTTGTTTGTTTTTAGGGTGGTTATTTCTTTTCAGTTGATTCAAAAATAAAGTAATAGTTGCTTTTGTTCCATCACATCTTATCATTTACCAGTATTTATTGAATGCCTGCTGTGTGCCAGATGTTGGAAGTTAAGTCAATGAGCAAAGCAGATAAAATCCTCTGCTCATGGAACTTACATTTTAATGCTAGGAGAAAAGATCATTAAAAATACATAACATAATAAGTTAATAAAGATGTGTTTGGCAAGTGCTGTTGAGAGGACTTGGGAGCACAGACAGTGGGCTGAGGGCCCAGATGAACTGGAAGCCATATTTAAGCACCGACTTTAAAGAGTTGAGTGAGCCACTCGATTATCTGAGGGAAGAGACAACGGGAAAGGCCCTGAGTGGGATGTGCCTATAACATTTGCTGAACATTGTGGAGAACAGTGTGTCCAGCACAGTGAGCAAAGGGATGAAGGCCTGTGATGAGAGCAGAGTGGTGAGGAGAAGTGGGGTGACTCAGTAGGTCCTGTAGGACCATAAAGGTGGTGCTTAAGGCATTTACTGTAAATGGAATGGGAGCTTGTTTGGAGGTACCTGATGAGAACAGTGGCGAAATCTTACTTACAGTTTAAAAGGAGCACTGCTGTGATGTAAACAGACTTTTAAGCCCAAGAGTTGTAGCAAGCAGTTCAGGCAGGAGGCTCTTGCAGCCGTCCAGGTGAGAGTTGATGGTGGCTTAGAATGGGTCTGTGTGTGCTCCTCTTACTTTATCAGCTAATCCTCACATTTCTTTTGCAGTAGTGTGTTTTGGGATCTGTGTGGTTGGAGAAAAGCTTTCTGATGCTTATGTATAACTCATTTTCAAGTACTATTGAACAGAAGTTCATTTTGAAGTTTTAAGTGATTTGAGGCTTGTGAAGAAGTAGTCTGTGTATCTGGGAGGAATTGACCTGATTTTACCATCAGCCAAAGTACAGTGAAGAATTGCAGTTTCTGAGGGTATCAGAAAATGCCTGAAGAATGGTTCCCTAGTCCCTTAAATCTGAGAAATGCTGCATTTCGCAGAATTTGAAAGGTTTCTTGGTGGTACACACTAATTCCCAAAGCATGAAATTATAGAGGGAAGAAATGTTTGTTGATGTTTGTTTAAAAACAAAACATCAGTAGAAAGACCCGAGAAGGTTTTCCCTATAACTACCCTTCTGTAAAACAACGCTGTGAGAAATGGTAGATATTTCTGCAGCTGTACAGTTTCCAAATTGAGGCTGCCAGCAGGGAGATCCCCATAGAAGTAATACTGTCCATCATATTATACACATAATACATATGTAATTTTAGATTCCACAGGAGTCGACGAAGTCCAAATGAACTTGTGATGCTCCTGAAATATTGCAGCAATACTCACCTTTTTGGGGGTTTTTTTGTTCATTTTTAAACTCTTCTGATAAACGTTTCTTAAGGAAAATGTCATAAACAATCACCTTAGCATATCAGAAACAAACTTGTGCAATAAAAGCAGGCTCCTGGGGTCTGGATAGCCTGTTAGTGCAAAAAAACCCAAATCTAAAGAAAATAAAACTGCTATCTGTGTCTCAAGAGTGGGAGCGCAGGGGGTGGGAGGAAAAAAGTGGGAACACGGGGACTTCCCAGGTGGTGCAGTGGTTCAGAATCCACCTGCCAGTTCAGGGGACATGGGTTCTATCCCTCCTCCGGGAATATCCCACATGCCGTGGAGCAAGTAGGCCCGTGCAACACACCTACTGAGCCTGCACTCTAGAGCCTTTGAGCCACAACTGCTGAGCCTGCGTGCCGAAACTACTGAAGCCCGCGCACCTAGAGCCCGTGCTCCGCAGCAAGAGAAGCCCTCGCAATGAGAAGCCCGTGCTCCACAACAAGAGAAGCCATCGCAATGAGAAGCCCGCGCACCGCAACCAAGAGTAGCCCCCACTCGCTGCAACTAGAGAAAGCCCGCGCGCAGCAACGAAGACCCAGTGCCCACAAAAATAAATAAATAAATTTATTAAAAAAAAAAAAAAAAAAAAAAAAAGATGAGTGGGAGCACAGTGCTTCCCTCTCAGTTGCTGCCGCCCGTGGACCCTCACAGCACGGTGGGGACATCGGGAGGTGGGGAGTGAGACCGCGCCCAGGCTGTGGCAGGCATGGTGTGGGGCAGATTGAGAGGAGAGGAAGCAGCCGGGTGGGTCGGTTATCACCTCCTGCAATTTGTTAACGGTCATTTCCTCAATGCTTTAAATTTTGTTTGGGGGCAAGTAATATATTCACATGTTTTTAAACTGCACAAGAATAAGGGTGTTTCTCTTTTCCCTGTCCTGCCAGTTCACTTCTCCAGACGCAGCCATTCTTTGTGTCCTTCCAGAGGTGTTTTGTTCATGTACAAGCACATGGATATATATTTTGTGTTCCTTTTGTCTTGCTGTTCTTGCTTTTATGTTATTCTTCATTTTTCATGGCCTCATTCTTCATATTCCTTTGTATGGATGTAAGTAACTCAGTTCCCAAACTGATAAGACCTTTAGGGGTTTTGTTTGTTTGTTTTTTCAGTCTTTTATTGTGTGTTTCCTGAGATTTCATGTATTCCTCGTTTCTCTCCCTCACTTTTGGTGGGCATACCTTCTGTTGTTTCTTGAGAGAGAATGCATGGAAGGTAAATTTGAGAGGTTATGTACTTCTGAAAATGTACCCTCCCACCTGACTGATCTTTTCCAGGTTGGAATTCATTTTCCCTTCAGCATTTTGAAGTCATCGATCCAGTGTCTTTTAGTTCCTGGTATATAGGGAACTTGATACTTTTTATATGATCCGTGTTCTCTCTGGAAGCTCTTGGGATTTTAGGAAATTCTTTGTCTGCAGTGTTCTGAAATTTGGTGAAGATATGTCTATTTCAGTCTGTTAGGGATGTTTTTCCTTTCTTTTGTCAGGCACTGAGTGGTCCCTTTCGTCTGCCATCTCATACCCCTCAGCGTTAGGAAATGTTCTTGAAACCATTGATTCTCCCCCTCGGTGCCCCGCCTTCTTTTTCTTGACCCTGCTATTCAGATGTGAGACCCACTCAGCCCATTCTCCCTGTCTTTTCTCTCCTTTCTAGCTCAGGTCTTTGCGTTTTACTCTAAAAATTTTTCTATCCCTCTACTGATTTTCATTTTTGTTTTGTTTTCAAATATCATGGATTAATTTCCAAGAGCTTTCTTTCCTTCCTTTGCATGTTCCTTTTCATAGCATCCTGTTCTTGCCTCATGAATGTTTTATCTTACCTGTTGGAGGATTGAAAAATTTTTTCTAATGTTTTCTTTTTCCTGCCTAATCTTTCAATTCCCAGTTGCATTTTGTGGTCTCAGGTCTCTATCTTTCATGTGATAGATAATCCTTGGTTTTCCGTGTGTGATTAAAAGTGAGGACTAAAAGTGGTGATTGGAAAAATAAATAATTTTTTAAAAAAATAAGGAATGAGTGATTAAAAATGATGAAAATCTTCGAGTTTGTGGGTGGTATTTGTTGGCTAAGCTTTTGTGATCTGTGCTCACTATTTGGAAAATCCCCTAGTGTCAGTACCTTTAGACATTTCTCTTGGACTGGTCAGGTTTCCCAGAAGAATCTTCCTGTCTCCTGCTTGGACAGTAGAGGTTTAGCTGCTGGCTTTCTGGGAGTTTAGTGGGGAAAGGCCCCAGGGGAGAGAGGGTCAGCATTTAACATGCCTGTAGTCACTTAATCCTGTTTTCAGTCCGTGACCCCAGTGTTGAGTTTGAGTGTCTGAGTCCCATATCCTGTGAGTGTGAATGGCAGCCTCACAGTGTGTGAAGTTGGGAAGGTCATAGGGATTATGGCTTCTGTAGTTAATATGATATAAAACTCTCTTTGCTTTAGCTGCCTCCCACCCATTTCCAAAGGTACCTGGCTCTGCCAGTTCTTCAACCTTTTGAGGATTGTGATAAAGTTGGATTTTTTTCTTGGTTCCTTCCACTTTCAACTGAGAATTTGTATTTCCTGAGTCAGTTTTCATCTCTCATTCTCTTTCCAAAATTGTGGCTTTTCTTCTTTCCTGTTTTTTCTGTCTTTGTTGGTTTATCTTTTAAAAATAGATTGCTTTACTGTACATAGGGTTTTGGGAGAGTGAAATTAGATGCATGAATTTAGTCTGCCATCTTAAACGTAAATTTCCTCTCATATATTTCAGTGGGTTTATTTTAAGGTAAATAATTGCTAGCTTGTTACCTTTGGTGTTTGCTAAGTTTCAGTAAATAAATAAATAGATAAAATTTTCATGGTTTAATCTTAGCTGTAGAAAGCAGTTATCAGATTGTTATAGAATTGACCTTAAACACTGACCTAATATTATTGAAAACAAATACACTACTCATGGTATTACAGAAATATGCATAATACTTAGAATATTGAAGAAAAGTGTTAACAATTTATTGTTAAATGTATTTGATAACTTTTTTTTTCCCCTAAAGCACAGCGTAAAGCATATACAGCTTGAAAAGTTTTGATTACCATGATTTTAAAACAGCATTCCTCTCTAGGAACTGAGCTTTTGTATGCATTACTTAGTTTCATTGTTTACTTACATTTGGTGAAAAATTTGTTGAACGCCTATTACGTACCGTGCTAAGGATGCAGCTGTTAATAAGAGTCTTAGATAAGGAGAATATAGTCTAGCAAGGAAACAGACATTAAAAGAACCAATTAAAATAAAGCATAATGTTAACGTACAGGAGCATGCATAACTGTGGGAATTCTCAAAGAAAGTGATGGTTATAAAATCCTGAGGGCTTCCCTGGTGGCACAGTGGTTAAGAATCCACCTGCCAATGCAGGGGACACGGGTTCGAGCCCTGGTCCGGGAAGATCCCACATGCCACGGAGCACCTAAGCCCGTGAGCCACAACTACTGAGCCCTTGCACCACAACTACTGAAGCCTGCACGCCTAGAGCCCGTGCTCCACGACAAGAGAAGCCACTGCAATGAGAAGCCCGCGCACCACAACAAAGAGTAGCCCCTACTCGCCACAGCTAGAGAAAGCCCGCGTGCAGCAACAAAGACCCAACGAAGCCCAAAAAAAAAAAAAAAAATCCTGAAAGATGGGTAGGTGGAAGGTGGCAGAGGTGGGGAGGCAGTGGACAGGGAGCTTGATGTGCTCAGGGAGCTGAGCGTAGCTTGCATAGCGGGAGCGAGATGAAGCTGGAGAGTTCACAGGACACTGTTATAATGGGCCTTACCATTTGGATTTCATTTTGAGGCCACTAGGAAGACATTAAAGGATTTTTAAGCAGAAAATTGATACTTTTCAATTGATAAATTGATATTTGTAGAAACATCATTTAGGCTGCAATTTAAAGAGCTGATTGGAGAGGAGGGTAAGCATGGAGGCAAGGCAGAACAGGCGGGGAGGGAATGCAGTAAGTCAAGATTGGACTCAGGTGGTAGTTGAGGGACATAGAATGTCCTTGGGAGATACTGAGGAGTCCTGATTGAACGAGAAAAGAAACTAGGAATTGTCAAGGCTGTCTCCTGGGAATCTGCCTCCTGCATGGTACGTTTCCATGTCTTTTAATGATGATAGGTAAATCCTGGGAAAGGGAGAAGGTTCATCTTAAAGTAGTAGTTCAATTTTGTATGTAAAGTTTTCAGTAACTAGGTAATGTCGAATTACAGATTAGTTGGAGCTCAAGAGAGTTGTAGGCTAGAGAGACAGCCTTGGGGTCCTGGACCTGAAGATACAATTAAAAGCAAGGGAATGATAGGTTAAGTGCAGATTGATTTATAATTGTCTTTGGGAGCATTCTCTGTGTGTTTCCCCTTCTCTGATTCTTATGTTTCATTTCCTGAGAACATTGCACTAATTAGCATGAGTTCTGCAGCCCTTAGGGGGCCTTTTCTGTCTCTGTACTTCCCCTGTCAACCGGGATGCATGATTAGAATGGCTCGGCAGCCACTTTGCTTTGTATTTCCTGTTACATAGGAATTGTGTATTTGATAGCTTTTTCAATTTTATCTGTACGTTTACTTTTTTCCAGAAGGAGAACTTATGGATTGTGATGGAAAATCAGAATCTAGTCCTGAACGGGAAGCTGTGGATGATGAAACTAAGGGAGTAGAAGGAACAGAGGGTGTCAAAAAGAGAAAAAGGAAACCATACAGACCAGGTATAGTGCCTGAGCTAGACATCTTAATATAATCAAAACTTAGTTAATTTAAGAAAAATATAATATTGAGGGCTCCAAATATAATGAAATAATCAGGATGAAATATAACTTCTTAAGAACTCTCTAAGCTGAAACTTAGAGAGTTTTTTAGGCTGTGCCGTGCGGCCTGGGGATCTCAGTTCCCCGACCAGGGATCGAACCTGGGCCCTGCTGCATTGGGAGCGCAGGGTCTTAACCACTGGACTGCTCGGGAAGTCCCCAGAACTTGTAGGCTTTTTTAGGCAGTTATTAATGTCTGTTTACCAGTGAATGAGGTAGTTTATTGAATCAGTTCAATCTTTATTCTTCTGATTGCTTATATTTTATTGGTAAGAGTGATCTAAATACCTTCTGATGTGTAAGGAAAAACTGTGTTTGTTTTCTGCTAGACCTTAAAAGGTAACCTTCCTTACAGATGAGCCACATTTATAACAAGGGCCTAGATTAGCTTCGTCCAAATCACTGTATGAAAATGATTTCATTTCTTCGTAATTATGAGGCTTATAAGTGCACCTACTTTTTTAGACACTGCCAAATTCCTTCCAGGAACTTATAGTTAAATGTTGGGGTTTTTTTGTTTTGTCTTTTTCTGCCTTACATGGAAGTTATCCATGTAAGGGACCCATTTGAGGGGCCCATTAGGTCACAAAGTATATTGCTAGACAACTATCATATGACAGAAGCTGTTAGTGTTACTATGTGGCAGGCGCTATTCTCAGCACTTCCATCTATTTATTTAGTGCTTATCATATGTGTATAGGAGATACTATACATTATCCCTTTTCTTTTACCGGTGAGGTAACTGAAGCAATGAAAAGTTAAATAACCTGCCCAAAGTCTAGTAGTCACCAGAATTACACAGTTTGACTCGTCTAAGAACTTTAGGAATAACTAGACACATTACCCCAGAAGTCATGTTGATTTTTGCTTGGATCATCTAGTTTAGTTTGTATCTTGTATCTGTTCTCCCTCAGCTAACATACAAATAATTTGATGATCTATGAGTTACTAACATTAAGGAAACAAGCATAACTTACTATAATGTTTACCCTGACATCGTTTAGGAGAAGAAATACATGCAGTCTTCTGTACTTTGATGAATTTGTATTCCTATTTGGTTAGTAATGAGGTAACAATAACTTTGATCTCTTTTATTTGCTTATTTCCAAACTCTTGTATTTTGCATTAAAATGAGATTATTGATTTAGGTTAACCCATATTGAATTTGGGAAAACCCTCACTGTTTAAGACTAAGCAATTGCACCCTACTTAATGTGGAATTACAGGGAGAAATTAGTAGTTATTTACAAGATTACCTAATTTCTGTTTTGGGTAGGTATTGGTGGATTTATGGTACGACAAAGAAGTCGAACTGGGCAAGGAAAAACCAAAAGATCTGTGATCAGAAAAGATTCCTCAGGCTCCATTTCTGAGCAGTTACCTAGCAGAGATGATGGTATGGTACTGATTTTGTTTGATTTAACCCTCTTATCTTGATATCCCCATTGAAAAGAACTATCCTAAATAATGTTACAATGACAACCTTATTGCTTCTTAGTGATGAAAGGATTTGAGTGCCTGTAAAGTTCATATCTGCAATATAGAAATTAGGTTTGATAAGAAAATTATTTAAATCCAATCAATTATATTGCTTTGAGATTACTTTAAGAAGGGACTGAGAATATGCGGGACTGAATAGGGACTGAATCACATAGTTATGTCTGGTACTTTCTGGCCATCTCACAAAAGGCCTTTCTTTGCCTGCGTTAGCTACTTGGCATAAAATTGGAAACTTTTTAGACTATATAGTTGAAAGTGACAGCGTATCCCAATAATTTATAACAAAGTTGTATAGTGTTTTAGAAATATATCTTCCAATTATTAGTCTGTCATTGTTACTTAGAGTTTCAAAGATAGCTAAATCGTTGCTTAAGTCATAGCTTAAGAATTGGTCCTAATGAAGACTTTGCAATCAGTATGGTCATGATCTGTACACTTTCTGTATTTTAAATATTTTATATAGAATCTGAAGAAAAAAGATGTTTTTATCATATTCTTTGAATAGAGTTCTTTTATTACTATGTGATAGGGTTTTGGCCTGTGAATGAATTTCAGAAAAATTGCTGCACATTTTTAAAAGGAAGCACCATAAGAGTTTTAAAGAAGTTTCTAATATGACTTAACATGGCTGTAATAAGCCCCAGTTAAGAAATGTGATATGTTCAATGAAACAATTTTTTTGTTTTCCATCTTTGTCTCTATTTTGTCTTCTATATAATTTTATTTTTATCATTTAGTTCAATATTTTTCATTTGTGTCATCCAGTGTCATCCACTGAGTTTTTAATTTATTATGCATTTTTCCTTTTCTAAACTACTTTTTTTGATATTTTAACACTTTGTAGCTTCTTTTTACAGCTTATTCCTCCCAGTTTTAGTTGATTTAGAATATAACATTTCTAAAACCTTTGCATATCTGATTCTGCTCTGTATCTCCTGGCCCTGTTTCCTAGTGCCTCATTTCGTTGTGTTCATGGTGTGAGATAGATACATATACATTAAACAGCAACAAAAATTTTTTTAAACTGTGAGCTCATGTTCTTTAGAACATTCTCTGAACTTCTTGAGGACTGAAGTGAAGGTTGGTTACTTCAGAGAATATTTGTTGCCAGGAACATGAGGTGCTATTCCCCTAGGACTCCTTTAAGCTAAATTCTTAGCTTGAAGTTTTTTGGTCCACCTATGTTGTATAAATTCAGATTTCTTACATATCAGGGCTGTACTGAGTTTATGAACTCTCCGGGAAGATTTTCATTTTTTTGCCTTTCTACCCAGCACCTTATTCAGTGACAAGATGACAAGCAGTTTTCTTTGCTGTCAGGTTGGCGGGGGGGTGGTGGTGGTGAGTGATGTGTGGAGGACCAGGGGAACGGGAGGGTGTGTTTCTTGTTAAACCAGCCCTGGTGTGGAGTCCTTCAGGGTCCCCCCTTTATACCAGACAGCTTCTGGTTAATCTCTACACCTTGGGAAGAAGCTGTAGGCTTTGTCTTCTATTCCCCATTCCTCATAAGGCTCTGAAAACTGGAGTTAAAGGTCACGAGATTTTAGCAAAATTTCAGAGAGCTTTATTTAGTTCTTTGCTTATTTCTGTGGTTCCTATTTTACCTTAATTTTTGGTCTTGGAGAATTCTTTATTTTCTGTTTCGATTACTGCTGTTTTTTTTTTTTTTTGCGGTACGCGGGCCCCTCACTGCTGTGGCCTCTCCCGTTGCGGAGCACGGGCTCCGGACGCGCAGGCTCAGCGGCCATGGCTCACGGGCCCAGCTGCTCCGCGGCATGTGGGATCTTCCCGGACCGGGGCACGAACCCGTGTCCCCTGCATTGGCCGGCGGACTCTCAACCACTGCGCCACCAGGGAAGCCCTACTGCTGTATTGTTTTTTAAATGTTTAAAAGATGTTTATCCACTATGTTTAGTTGTTTTCAGTCCACCTATGTAGTCTGGCAACAAAAGTGCCCACATTGATTTTCAGAAGGCATGTGCCTTTTGCCTAAAGTATGTGAGGGTATCATTTGATTGCTTGCTTACCTGCTTTAAGTGGTGTACTTGTTTTATTGCTAATTTCATAGTCCAACATTTTGGATTTCCACATTTCTTTGATTTTAAATTTGAGCATTCATGGCATATTTATTATCATACTCATAGATAGTCATATATTATCACAATATGTATGGTACTCCAGGTACCTAATTTGCAGTAAATCCCTGAACTTGAATTGCTGGATTGCAGGACACACATTTTTTAAAAGACTTTTGTTAGATAGGCCCAATAAACTCTAGCAAAAGGTTGTACCCACTAAATTCCCTTTAGTAGTGTTCGAGTAGCCGTTTATCCATACTCATTAGCATTGAGTATGTATTTTCCTTTTTTTAATCTTTAACAAAATGTCAACATTAAAAAAATCAAGTTTCTACTTTGTGAAGAAGAAAATACTCATTAAGAAACAATGGGAAGCATGCTGATAATAAGTAGACATGAAATGAATTTTTAATGATACTTAAAAATTAATAAACTTACTTTGAGGTCTTTTTATGGAAAAGGTAACTTGTCAAGTCATTATGCTGTGTACCTTAAACTTAGTTGTATGTCAGTTATATCTCAGTAAAACTGAAAGAAAAAGGAAAAAGCTTGTTTATGTGGAACTGTGTGTATGTTGGTAAGTTATAAAATTACTTTTGGTGGGCTTATCTGAAAATTTTAAATACCACATATTTATAAATGTGACTATTGTTTCAGGCTGGAGTGAGCAGTTACCAGATACTCTAGTTGATGAATCTGTTTCTGTTACTGAAAACACTGAAAAAATAAAGAAGAGATACCGAAAAAGGAAAAATAAGCTTGAAGAAATTTTCCCTGCCTATTTACAAGTAATATTTTGCTTTATATTATGTATTTGTTAATGAAAGAAACGTAAAGTGATGTATCGAGTTTTGAAAGAGAGTTTTGTTGTTTTTGTACATGTTTTAATCAGTCATCATAAATGCCATTTTTTTACCTTCCAGAGCCTCTTAAAAATTACATTTATCTTCTTTGTGCTTTGATACTTTTTACAAAGTTCTTTTTTTAATCCCAGTTTTTCATTTATAAATTTCATAAGAAACACAAGAACTCTTTGGCTGGGAAAAGCTCATTCTTCCAAACCAGTCATACCTGTGTGCTCTGCAAACGCAAGTCTGGTGGACAGCTTCCTTTGCTAGTACGGGTTACAGTGATTATGTTTACTGAATGATGATGGGTTTTTAGCCACCAGAATTGCAGCTTTCATAATATTTACCACTTTTAGAGGCCTAGTGAACCAAAGGTTTAGGCTGAATTGTTTTTGTTTTCTAAAATATACATCAGGAAAATATCCCTCAATATGAAGAAATTGTTTGATAGATGTAAATAGAAATCCTTCTAGTTCATCTTGTAAACATTAAGTCTCAGAAGAGTTCAAGGCCATGTGGTACATTGGAAAGAACCCTACATCAGAAATAGGACTGAGCTGTAAAGGCTGGCTCAGTCATAGCTCATTCTAGATTCTTGAGCATGTAATTCATCCTTCCTTGGCCTCTCTTCCTTCATGTGTAGAAATTGAATTGGATCAGACTGTCATTGAGTGTCCATCTGATCTGTCCCTCCCACGCAGCTATGGCGAACATTGCTTGAGTTGTAATGTTTTTTTTTAACCTTAATTTTCCAATTAGCTATTACTAATTTAATTGGTTTTAAAGGCATTTCCTTTCAATTAACATACAGCTTCCTCAATTTTTTTAGTAATTAGAAGTGTAAAATTCAAATACTCATTTGACTAAAATGTCTTCTGTATTTATCAAATAAGACTTTAAAGCCTAAGTACCTTAAGTATATAATAATATTTATGAGTGAAGTTTTGTTAGACAACTAACATCATAAGGGCAGTGTCCATTTTAAAGAGTGCAGTCTTTAAAGTCAGAGCCCTGGGTTTGAATGCCACTATGCTACCAGTTAGCTATGTGATTTTGTTTTATTTAACATCTCTGTGCCCCAGTTTTCTCATCTATAAAATTGTGGTAATACCTACTGTACAGAAATGTTGAGAGATGAAATAAGAATTGTGGATGTAAAGTGCTTAACTCTGCACCTTACATTTTATCTATCTTTAATAAATGTTTTATTTTCCCCTTATTCCCTTCACATACCTATTCATTCTAGCTTTGTACCTATAAAAAATATATAACAGTAATTTTATTGTTCAGGAAATAGAACCATTTATTGTTTAGATTATATTTAATTGCACCCTTTGTGTTGTCTCCTGTGCCCTTCACCTCCCATCTTAATAGTCCTTCCTGGGAGTATTGAGTAGATGGCATGCCCCCCTCCTCCTGTTGACCCTTCTGTAAAGTGTAATGTACATTTAGGAAGCTTTCTTCAGCTTTTTAATGGAAGTATTGATATGAAAACTGACCATTTCATACTTTTGCAAAAGAGCCTTTAAAAATAGTGGATCTGATTTCCTGATTACTGCTATAATCTAAATCTGTTGATCGGGATTGTTTCTTTTGGTGTACAAGTGTAATTCCCCTATTGTCCATCAGTAATATATAGCTTTTTTGATGTGCAGGAACCTTTTGTGATAGTACTATTTCTTGGACATCTTGTGATAGCAATTGTATTTTTTTTCGCCGTTGTTCAGGGGTGGGGTGGGGCATACATAATATATAGTGATGAAAACCCGCCAGGAATTCAGTAACAGTGTTTTTCTAGCTTTTCTTTATTAATCACAACAGTGTCAAGATAAACTATAAATAATTGTATAATCCACGCAGTAGAAAGAGTTACCTGGCCTATTAAGAGCTGGTGGTACCACATGGCCATAGGAACCCCTGTAGTAGATCTGAAGTCTCCAGGTTCTGGTCATCACTGAACACTGTTAAGTCACAAACCAGGTGGAGCCACTCCCTTACGTTAACTGCAGGAAACAAAAAGCCGCCAAAGTAGTAAGAACGTAACAGTTTTTGATAAATACCACTAAATTCATCATGGGTCATATTAAGAAAAAATTCTTGCTAATGGTGGTCTCAGATTTATACTGAAGGCATTAAATAAATGATCTATAAAGTTCTAAGATGCTTTCCTAATGATAAAAGCATTGCCAGTATAAGAAACAAATCATCTCCTGCCCAGTGCTCTATATTTGTGGGTTTTCAAATTTCTTTTTCATAGTGAAACAACTTCTTCATTTAAAAAAAGTGAAAATTTCAAATCAAATATTCATCACCTCTACCAGACTTCACATACCTCCTCCCCTGTCCCTTTTCAAAAGTTAACAGCTTGGTGTTTATCCTTTCAGAACTTTTAAAGTAATTTATTTTTGTATAGTCTTGGTTTGTATTTTATGTTTTGCTGGACATATCACTCAACTTGCTTTCTTTTAATACTGTATTTTAGAGCTTCTTTTTTTTGACTGCATAATTCTACATCCTTTTTAAAAATTGATGTATTTTATAGTATGGATATCTATAATTTATTTAGTCATATGCTTTTTGACAGACATTGAGTCTGTTTTCTCTTTTTGGTATTACTAAAAAATGCTGCAGTGAACTTTTTTTGTGTATGTGTCTTTGGCAAAAGTGTATTAAATGTTGGTAGTTACTGCAAAGTTGCCCTCCACCAAGAATCCCCTTTCCAGGCAGACCACATTATAGACAATAGAGTTTTGGGGTTGAAGTAAGTGAAGGGGGTCCCCAGTGCTTCCTTTTGTTCTCTTTATTGATGCTTGAGAAGTTTGGGGGAGATCTAGAGCTGTAAGGAGCCCAGCTTGTAAGAGTGGTCTCTACAGTAGAGCAAGTATATTGAAATGGAGAAAAGTTAATATGAGTAAATGGATAAAAAGCCATAGCCTTTAATAGCCATACATTTTGTACACATAGTTTGTTTAAAATGACTATAAAAACCCTCTTTCAGATTTATAGCATGTGAAGTCTTTAATATGGTTGTATGCATTAGTATGAGAATACTAAATCTATCTGAAGTATATAAATATTAAAGCTGTAGATCAAACCCTTGTGCTATCCTCTGTAGATAATCTATAAATATTAATAATATTCATGAAGTTTTAGTTTTTCTTATAATATGAATTAAGGTGCCATACTGTTATAAATTTATCCATTTTTAAATTTAATTGTAATCTAATCTGGGAGTATCGAATTATTATCCTGCAGTTGGTAGAAACATATTTGACAGAATTGTGTGGTTTTATTTGCATAATTTTATTTGATTCTTGTAAAAAAAAAAAACCCCAAAAACCTTATTTTTAAAATTCCGGTCAATTCTTTATATAAAAGAATTGACAGGCTATCTCTATAATTATTTATATATTTCTATATTCAATTTTTATATTGTTAAATACTAAGCTTTTCTGTTATTTCTGCCTTCTTATCAAAATGATGACAGAGCTATCTGTTCTCATTTTAGAATTTTATAACTAAGTCAGTTGTTCTCATATGTGCTTATCTTTATCTAGGAAGCTTTCTTTGGAAAAGATCTTCTAGATACAACTAGACAAAACAGACTAAGTTTAGATAATCTATCAGAAGATACAGCTCAGCTTTCTTACAAAACAAACGTGAACACAAATTTCTTGGATCCTTCCTTAGATCCACTACTTAGTTCATCCTCAACTCCAGCAAAACCTGGAACTCACGGTATGTGGAATCAGTGACAAACTTTTCTTTATCGCATTACATTCATCTTCCTTTTAATCAAACCTTTGAAATGCTTTAGTTTGGCCTCATATGCATTTTAAAAATTCACTTTATTGAAGTACCAGGTCTATAAGATTTATCAAATAAGTTTATCTGTGTAACAACCACTAAATCAACTCCTGTGAGTGGCGAAGGAAAATGTTTGGTTTACAGTTTGCTGAGGGTAATGTAAGGGAGTGTAATTAGGCCATAGTTGGTGAGTTATAAATATAATAGTCTTCAGCTTAGGTAGATTTTTGTTAATTACATAGCCCCAAGAAATTCAGAAGAGGAAAAGAGTGCTGTAGCTGGGAACTGGCTGTTCCACTGTGATAATAAAGTGAAATATATTTCAGATCAGTTTCTCACTACTGACAGTTTGGGCCAGATAAACCTTTGTTGGAGGAGGGAGGCTGTCCTGATATTTAGCAGCATCTCTGTCCTCATGATGTCATAATGATCAAAAATGTCTCCAGATATTGCCAAATGTCCCTGCAAAACTGTCCCCTGTTGAGACCCACTGCCCTAGCTATAGTGAATATGGGGACTACCTAGAATCAGAGAAGGGTATGAGAGCTTAATGTTTATTAATATTAACGTCAGCAAGGCTCTCAGAGTTTAACTAGTTAGGTATCACAGAGTTTTTCCTCCACTTCTGTATTTTTATCTCGCTTTCAATTAGAAATTTAATGTTCTTCTTACAGGCTTCCTTTTGCCATTGAATTACATTTATCACTCCTTTAATTTTATAAACTCAATTTGGAAAACAATTTTAAGGCAGCAGCCTTCCACTGAAAGATGACTTTTGATATATTAAGTAGTTACAGCTTCATTAACTTACCACTATCCTGGATGGAAATACAGGCTTTTATTTTTTATTTTAACTTCTTGAAATAATTAGAAGCAATCTTATCCCCCTGTTATTTGAATGCACCCAGCATGGGAGTAAAGGCCATGCTCTTTGTTTAATGTTAGCAGATCATTTTACTTTAGTTCTGTTGTTTTGAGTACTTACCTGCTCTGATCCGTGTTAATATGTTGTTAAAATAATGCATAGTGAAAGACTTGTCAGCCCTTCAAAGGGTGTCTTACTCTGAAAGATTATGTTATAAAAAGTCTTGACTAGCCATTTAAAGACTTACATAGAAGGAAATTGCCCTTGAGTTTTTATAAGGAAAAGAACTGAGGTTGGAAGGAGACATATTGTGAATGGAAAGACATTGCTGTACACTATTTTTATTCCTGTTTCCTTTATTTGAAGTTGTTTTTTCCACAGAACTCCTGAAGAGAGAATAGTTTAATGATAAAGCCAAAATGTAGAGGACTAGAGTAATACACATTTCAAAACCTAGGTTAAATATAATGTTCTGTGCAGTCACACCACTCTCTTGCCACTATGATGGGAATTCAAAAGTAGTGGCTTCCTTTTTTAAAATACTTTATTCAATGTAGTCCATTGCGTCAGTTTTAATAATTTGTTGATAAGATACAAAATTTCTTCAGGTAGAGGAGAACTTTTAAAACATGGTCTTTTAAAAAACGCTGGTTGTAATTTGTTTAGTAGAATCCCATTGGTTTAAAACAAACAAGCCCGCAAACCTTAACCCTGGAACAATTATCCCCCAATTTTTTTTTTCTTTCAAGTGTACTGTTGTCTAGAGAATACATTATTGAAATAATTTTATTTCTTAAAAATTTTACAAATATTTGGGCATACAGAATTTACTTTAGCTCAATTTGAAAAATTATATTTTTATGTATGTCTGAATTCTGTTTGAGAAGTATACGTTTAATGGGACAAGACTATTTTCATAGAAATATTTGATCTAGAATCTGGAGTATTTTATGTCCTCCCCTCCTCTCCTTTTTTTTTTTAAATTTTTAATTGAAGTATAGTTGATTTACAATGCTGTGCCAATGTCTGCCTTACAGCAGAGTTACTCAGCTATACACATATATATTTTTTAAATATTCTTTTCCATTATGGGTTATCATAGGATATTGAATATAGTTCTCTGTGCTATACAGTAGGACCTTGTTGTTTATCAATTCTAAATATAAATCCTTTTTTTTCTTAAGTAAAAATATAGTCCAAATGGATAAAAATATTCAGATATCCCTTAACTTAAATGACTAATAAAGTTTCTAAAGGTAGCCTAAATATTTTCCTGCTTGATTAGGTCAGAAACCCTGGTAGTTCTCCTTGACTCTTCATTATCTCACATTCCATATCTGATACCTCCACAAGTTTGCCTCTGCCTTCAAATGATATCCCAAAGCCAGCCACTCCTAACCTCACCCTCGCACCACAGTCGTGTGGGCTGGTACCGCCTCTCACTTAGACCCGGCCAAGGCCTGCTGACTGATCCATCTCCCCTCTTGCCAACATGCCTTACCCCCTCCTCCACCCCCGTCGGTTCTGTGCCTGGCAACCAGCGTTTCCCTGTAAGATATCAGTCACACCCTCCTCTGGCAACCTTCCAGCAACTTCCCATTATACAGTTGACCCCTGAACAACAGGGGTTTGAACTGCGAGGGTCCACTTATATGAGGATTTTTTCCACTGATACGTACAGGAGTCCTACCATCTCTGGCTGCCTGAATCTGCAGAGGTGGAAATGAGGATATAGGGAGGGCCGACCACAAGTCATATTCGGATTTTTGACTGTGTGGAGGGTCGGTGCCCCTCACCCCCATGTTGTTCAAGGGTCAGCTGTACTTTATACTTCAGAATAAAGCTCAGTCTTCGCCTTGACTTGTAAAACCATCCATAATCTTGCTTAACTGCCTTTTCAATCTCTTACCACTCTTTCCCTTTATTACCGTAAGCACTGGCCCCTTGTCTTGACAAAACTCTTCCTGCTCTGGTCTTTGCATGTGCTTTTCCCTTTGCCTGAGGTACTCTCTCCATCTTAGGGCATATGCTCCCGTAGCTTGTTTATTAGATTTGTGCTTGGTAACCACCTTTAAAAGGCCTTCCCTGACCACTTTATCTAATATCTAACGGTATTTCCACATCTTATTCTGAATCCTTCTTTCCTTATTGCTTATCTTTATAGCACTTACACTGCTGTCATTTATTTACTGTCAGACTCCCTCTGCGAAAGTAAGCTCTGGAGGCCATGCATTTTGTTTTAGTCACTTCTGTATTCCCAGTGGCTGGACCAGTGCCTGTTAACATAATCCATAGACATAATTCTGTGGGTCCTCAAACACTTTCTTGAATAAATAAGTGAATTAATCAGCGTTAAGGGTAAAGCTGGAAGTAGGCATTTAACTAGATGGTATCTGGTTTATACTTTACAAGGAACTTCTAAACAGTAGGTTTGCCTTTAATATTTTATTTATCTTCTGGAGTGTTTTCCAGATGTCATTTTTAGTGATGCCACTTTCTAAATTTTTTGCTTTGTTTCACTTTTATTGCCTATGGGTTTTATTTTAAATTTTATTTTATTGTTAATATACAGTAGTCACAACAACAAAAGTCTTAATTTTTAGTGTTTTGTTATTGAAAATGTTGGCGTGCCTTTTCTATGAAAAATTCCTTACTTTAGAAGTAATAATCTTTTTATGATTCTAGTACTTACCTCAGTATCTGCTGTGTTCTAGATATTTAGTAAATGGTTGAACGCGTGAGTTTTAGAATTTAATGTCTAGGAAAATACTGACACTTTACAAACATACTTACTGCGCTTAGGCACTGCTGATGACCCCTTAGCCGATATTTCCGAAGTCTTAAACACAGATGATGACATTCTTGGAATAATTTCAGAAGACCTTGCAAAATCAGTTGATCATTCAGGTATATATGAGTACTGTTTGCCCAGTGTCTATTTTATGATGTGAGTGAGAGGTATGTGTGTGAAACGAGCTTAGTCTTTTCTCTGAAACTGAAAAAAAATTTTCTTTCTCTTCCTTCCTTCCTTCCTCCCTCCCCTCCCCTCCCCTCCCCTCCCCTCCCCTCCCCTCCCCTCCCCTCCCCTCCCCTCCCCTCCCCTCCCCTCCCCTCCCCTCCCCTCCCCTCCCCTCCCCTCCCCTCCCCTCCCCTCCCCTTGTCAAAGAACTCATCATTTTATTTGATCTGCCTTGGCTTTCCTGCTTTAAGAGGGGAAATAGCAAGTTAGTTAATTTCTGTTTCCTGTCTAATTGCATCAGATTTAAGGCCTGTTGCCTTAGAGTCCTGCTGTACCTGTTTCTTCTTTTGTTTGCACCGTCCCCCAGCTCCCGTGGTAATCATCCATTTTATTTGGTTTGGGTCTTGTAGGTCTTGATTTATGCACTTTCCAGGTTGAGAGCTCATCTTGTCCATTTGGTAAGAAACTGAGCAATGGATGACGGCTGACTAGAAGTAGTCTTTTTTTTTTTTAAATAGTGATTTCAGCTGAAACAACCTGTAGGTGCATGTGTATTTGTTATAGTGCTAATTTGTCACTAATCCAACTTTGCTTTTCCCTTTGTGCGTGCAGCTAAAGCATGGTACAACTGTACTGTGTTTTGGATGACTTTCTCTGTAGTGTTCTTTTTTTTTTAAATGAATGGTTTTATTCATGTTAGTATGTAATTTATAATATTACCCAAATATTATAGAGTTAGTTCCTATACGAGCAGATAAGTTCCAGATAAGAGCAGATGAAATCTTACCTTTTGATAGCAGTAATATTGAGGAGGAAGCATGATAAAGTAGATAAACCAGTTTGAAATGTGACTATTGCTTAAAAACCAATTTATATGAGATAAAGCATATAATAAACATAATCTGTATATTGTTCTTGACTACAGAATATTTCAGAAATATGATCTGTAGTTGAAATTATTCACAAAAGGATAATTTTTACAAGGCATTAAAAATTTTAGAGCTTGTCATTAATTTGTGTGAAACTTGTTTCACAAACTGCATATGATAAGTTGAACCATACATTTGAAACACTGTCTTCTGAGTTTAAGCAGTTAATTGTATATTAAACATTGTATATTGATTCTTCTTAGAGAGTCCTGTCTTAATAATATGCTGCTTACTTTTTTGTGGAAATTAGCACTTTAGAACCAGATGTGTTCTTTGGTTTCTCAGGGAATGGGTTTGCATTGATTAAACCATAACTTTAAGCAGCACCCAAGTTTATAGATACATTGTGCCTGATTTTTACTGATTGACTCTCCAGATTGATTCAGAATTACGGGCTTCTCATCGCTCTGTGTTCATCATACGGTTGTGCTTTAATGCAGGGAAACAGTGTAGTGCGTTCTGTGTGAGTGTCCAGAGTTCACTTTTTAATACGCATACCTTGCTCCTCAGCTGGAATAGACCTTGGTGCCGGCGTTGATGATCCTTCCTCTTTGCCTCAGCCAAGTGTCAATCAGAGTTCACGACCGTTGAGTGAAGAGCAGCTCGATGGCATCCTCAGCCCTGAACTAGACAAAATGGTCACAGATGGTAAAATATTTGCCCTACATCTAGGCTTTCTAAAAGACATGAGTAAATATGATTTTCAAAGATTTCTGCATGCTTATTTACAATTTAACTTCTCTTCTGATAATTTTATGTCAAATGCTGTTTTGTATCAGTATATTGAAATGATGGTTGTTAATATTTCCACCTCTTTATTTTATCCTAGGAGCAATTCTTGGGAAGTTATATAAAATACCAGGTATTTGTGTTTTGATTTTTAGTTTATAAGAATGGAATTCCCTGTGCTTTGGCTCTGTAGCCCTTTAATCATACTGTCATTGGAACTGTGTCTCCTAGAGCTTGGAGGAAAGGATGTGGAGGACTTGTTTACCGCCGTGCTCAGTCCTGCAGCCACGCAGCCAGCTTCCGTACCACAGCCTCCGGCACCTCCGCTGCTGCCCGCGCACGCTCAGGGTATGTCGCCTCTCGAAAAGTGTCGTAAGTATGGCTCTGCGGTGTGTGTCCCTCAGGAGCCACGCACACAGACTGATGGCAGAAAGCCCTCTTTTGTGCCGATGGAAGAGTACCCAATCTCTGAGTTTCCCTCAGTTACACACCTACCTCCCTGACATCCTCTGGAAATCGGCGATTCTCTTCATGGCCAGAATTCTTCTGCTCACTTGATCTGCGGTGCCACTATTAACAGTGCCTGCCTTCTTCCCGTCCCCCAGTCCTAGTCCCAGCTCACTTTTTCTCAGTCCTTCCTGCAAAGATGTTTGGAGAACTGCTCCCCCCTCACCTGGCTGCCTTAACTCATCTGTGTGGTCTCAGTGTCACTGTCGTTCCCTCAGTGGTGGCAGATCACCACCTCCGCACTCCCCGTGCTTTCCATTGGCGGCATGTGGTACAGGCATAAACGACTGTGGGTAATTATGGTTTTCCCTTTAGATTGTGAGCTCCTTGAAGGCTTGGGCCACATCTGTCTTCACCACTGTTTACCTTGCCACAGAGTACGTCCTTAGTACATACTTTCAGAGTACCACTGTCGACTATGAAATTCCTAATTCTGTGGAAATTTGCGTATTTTGTTTAATCCACTTTCTTCTGCCTATTTGTAACTACTTGCAGAACAAGTTTAAGGCTTTCCTTTCTCCCTCTGCCTGGACAGCTAAAGTCTGATAGGCTAGAATTAAAATTTGTGGGAGTAGGTAGGTAAGGTGGTAGTGCTGCCGGTCTGGGAATCTCCTATAGAAGGGAGATGGTGGTGTGTGTATTCTTGATGATTTGAATAATGGGTCAGTTCTCTATATCCTGTTGTCACTGCTTCATGATTATATACTGAATTGAATAATTTGTAATGATACTTTTATAAGCTCATACACCGTTTTTGTGTAAGTGCTGAAATGTACAAATAATTTAATGTTATCTTTACTACCAATTTTGTGTATACATGAAAAATTCTATAATGCACATAATTGAAATGTTTTAGTTTCTTCCAGTTTAGCCTCTAAACATAAATTTACCTTGATTTTTGCTAGACTAAACATGTGATTTACATTTGGATAAAACAGACATCATAAGTGCTTCTTGCCTTAATTGTTCCCATATGCTGTCTTAATGATTAAGAACTCTTCAATATTTCTCTTCTCAACATATAAAAAAAACTATCTCCATGTTTTCTGAAACTAAAAGTATGTATTTCAGAAATCAAATCATTTAAAGATGTATTCCTTTATAAAAGGTTTTATGATCATTGTTTAAATCATTTCACTGTGCAGTCTCATTTTTAATAAGGTTTTGAAGGTTGGGGGCAGTTGATTTATTTTGTTTTACCCAAAATGTGTTTATTGGGATGGTTTCCCGTTCATCTTGATTCCGGCGGCTTTTAGCGCTGCTTCCGTCTGGAGGAGCATCCTTCTGTAAGCCTTGCTTTTCCTCCTGTAGGCTGGCAGAGGGCAGTAGAGCAGCCAACACACAAAACTACTGTCTGTGCATGGCTAAAGACGGTGGTGATTTTATAGCATCCTGGGCATTTCACATCCATGAAATAGGAATTGGGGCTCTGCACCAGGCGCTTCTTCTTGTGTTTCCTCTTCTCTTCTGGAGAGGGATGAAGGAGATCCTTTGCGAGAGGAATGTTCTCGTGGGGAGGTCATCACCGTCGGAAAGGTGGGGTTGATCTTTTTTTCTGCGTAGGAGTCGCTAAGATTTCAGCATTCATGTTTGAAAGAATAATAATTTAAGGATAAAGCATGATCAGGTCACATGCAGGGAGACCACACAGATATTCAAGAATGGCAGCTCTAACATTTTCCAGGGCAAAGGAAGAGAGGTAAGTGGTCAGTGTTTAAGAAGGCAGAACAAAAAGTACGCATGGGACTGAATTGTGTCTACACAGCTAGGCATTGGCAGTTGGCCTTTTTTTCTCCAGGTTTCTGAGAGGCACTGGAGACCTCACACCAGTGAATGACCTGATGAGTTACACATTTTGGCAGAGTAGCTCTGATGTCAGTATTGGAAATGGATTTGACACAAGAAGAGTTGTACTAATGAGTTTATTGCAGTTGGGACTGAGTTAGAATTTGGGCTCCATTTAAATATATCTGCAGTGCTAATTGAAAGGAGGAAATGGATTTGAGAGACAGTGATGTTAGAATAAGTAGGATAGTGCTACCAAATGGATGTAAGATGTAAGAAAAAAGGAAATAAATTGAACTAGACTATATATAAGCCAGGCTTGCCTAGAGGATAACCAGTCATGCTGTAAACTGGAAACATGGAACAAAGAAGCGTGCACGCACGCGTGTGTGCATGTGTGTGTGTTGTAGGGGAACAAAGAAGCACGCGTGTGTGTGTGTGTGTGTGTGTTGTAGGGGAACAAAGAAGCACGCGTGTGTGTGTGTGTGTGTGTGTGTTGTAGGGGGAACAAAGAAGCGCGCGCGTGTGTGTGTGTCTGTGTTGTAGGGGGAGGGTAGTGGAGATGTAATGGATTTAGTTGTAGGCCATTTTTAGTTAGAAATGGGACATACACATTGTTCTGACTTACAGGCAGTTGCAGTTGTTCAAGGCTATAGATGAAAATTTAGGAATTGTCTGTTTAGTGGTTGGAAGGGTGAGGTTTCTTAAGAATATACTGCCAGTAGAGGACAGAATCTTGAAGAACTCTTTAATTAAATAATGAGTTACATGCTTAAGTCAACTGATTTATATTAGGTATGCAGTTATACACTCCTTTCCCCTTTTGAAGCATTAGGTGGAAGTGAAAAAAGCTGAGAGATGGAGACACTGAGTGAGAGGTATAGGATCTTCGCAGTGGCGGTCATTAGGCTGTAGGGTCCGCTGGGATGAAAGGCATTGTTTCTCTGGATGGTGAGGTTGCTGTGATCTTCAGTGGAACAACTTAGTAGGAGCGATGAGGAGGGCAGAGTGTGATGTGTTGACACTTTTACAGAAGGTCAGAAAGCGGAGAAGGGAAATTTCAAGAAGATTGAGACAGTAACTTGAAATCACTTTAGGTGAAAGTTCCATGAAGTGACTTTGCAATTCTTACCATGGTTTATGCCTTGAAAAAGATACTAGTGTGACCAGGTATGGTAGACTTGAGAGAATGGGAAAAAGACCACCTCCTAGTTAAAATAATAACAAAGGGAAAATGCTTTGCATCTATTTATGTGTACTTAAGTTATTCAATTTCTCTGGGTCTTTTTGCATAAATGGAGCTACACGTAATAACCCATTTCATGGCCTGGTTGTGAGGACCAAAGAGTTAATTAACACATGTAAAGATTTTGGAACAGTGCCAGGCCTATACTAAATTGCTAATGAGTAATAGCTATTGTTACTATGTAAGGTTTCAGTATAGTCGTATTGCAGGTACAGTAGTCAGTGCTGATAGCTCCAGGATAGATCACATTCTCGCTACCAGGAAGGGAGCTTTTCTTTATCCTAACTACATGGAAGGCATTTAATATTTTTCAATAAAATGTCATATTCCTTAGTGGAACCTACTTTTCTCTAAAGTTAAAAAATAGAAGTAGCATTCTACTTGGAATAAGTGCAGAAATCTTGCTTCTTAATCCGATCCTTGGAGTGAACTTAAGTGTCCTGAGACACTTGTTGTGGAGTCCAGATCCAGTGGGCCCAGCTCTGCCGTTCTGCAGGAGAAGCCCTAACCTGGAAGTCAGATGGTTCCAGGACCACCGTCCTTGAGACAAAGCCTGAAAAGCTGCAGGCAGTCAGCCCCAGTGTCCTCAGACGAGCTTGAGGGTCGTAACGGAGGGTCTGGTTTGGCTGAAAGGACATTATGTAGTGTAGAACATTACGTGGGCAGGACACTTCTCTTCGTTATTTTTTCTAATAGCTTGGCAAGTGATCGGGTTAGGAGTTCTGTGTCACTATACCAGGTGTGCCCAGTATTAACCAACTTTGTAACTGATTTTCATTTGTATAATTAACTGGTGATGTGGATGTGGATCTCCTAGTGTTGTTCTGAGTGTTACGACGTAAGTAGAGGCCGTGTATTTATTATGTCTTTAAATTGGAAGGGTTTTCTCCCCACCTTCCAGTTTTATTGAGATATAGTTGACATACAGCACTGCATAGTTTAGGGTGTACAGCATAGTGATTTGACATACGCCGTGAAATGATTACCACTGTAAGTTTATGGAAGGGGTTTTTGAACATACACCAAAAAAAGGTGGGTTTTTTGTTTGTTTGTTTGTTTGCTGGAAAACTGGTTGAGGACAGTTGGCTTATTTCCAAATAGTTTAGGAAAATAGGTGATCGCAATAGGGGTTGGAGTTATATGCTTGTGGAGAGTTTGGAGAAACACAAGGTGGTCTTATTATGGTTTGCCTAATGTCTAATTAGAAAGAAGATGTGAAGGTACTGGAATGAAAATTAAAATACATTTGGGGGCTGAAACTGCAAGTAATGAAAATTAGGTCAAAAACAGAAATTATTTATTTTTACAGTAGTCATCCCGTTTATAATGGTAGATGAAATATTGCTTGTTGTTCCAAACTACTTTAGAGAAAGTGTCAATTTGAGAGTAATAGGTGTTTTTTTCATATAAGGGACATCTGTTTGTAAATTTTGAGTGAAGAAGAATGTTTGATACAACTCACTAGCATTTGTTGAGATTGATTCTTTTTTTATTTTTTTTTATTTTTTTATTTTTTTGCGGTACGTGGGCCTCTCACTGCTGTGGCCTCTCCCGTTGCGGAGCACAGGCTCCGGACGCACAGGCTCGGCGACCATGGCTTACGGGCCCAGCCGCTCCGCGGCATGTGAGATCTTCCCGGATCGGGGCACGAACCCGCGTCCCCTACATCGGCAGGCGGACTCCCAACCACTGCGCCACCAGAGAAGCCCTGATTCTTTTTTTAGAGCTCATATGTACTGCATACTTACTGCATAGCAGGCACTGTGCTGAAAACTGCACATACAGTGTGCCAGTTACATTGTAGATTACCTTCATTTTATAGAAACAGTGATTGATTCTGCTTATAACAAGTAGCAGAATTAAGATTCAAGCTCAGGGCTGTCAGACTCCAAAACACATGCTACTTCCATTATACCATAATGAAGTAAACAGAATTATAGAGTCCATATTTCAAAATTTTATAACCTAGTCACTCTTTAGGCGATATTTTACAGTATAATATTGGGGGGAAAATCCTACTTTTAAGTAGTGTTACGAATTTTTATTTAAAAATATTTCAATTATTTTTTAATAATATGCAAAAATTGCTGCTTTCTTCTTTTAAGATGTTTTTTCACGGATGCCACTCGTGAATGGCCTTATCGGACCCAGTCCTCATCTCGCACATAATTCTTTGCCTCCTGGAAGTGGACTGGGAACCTTCCCTGCTGTAGCACAGCCCCCCTACACTGATGCCAGGTATTTAAAAGCCTCCACTTTCTACGGAAGCGTAAATCTTTTTTGTGATGTGAATGGTTGTTGGTCTGCGTGATGGTGCACAGTGTCAGTGTGTTGCACTCATTGTGATCTTTGTGAAAAATCATCATACATTTTAGCTATTTTGTAATAATAGGTTTAATGAAATTGTACTTGACCATAGTACTTAGAAAGTTATTTTATGTTTATGAAGTAAAGTTGTTTATTATTTGCCAGGGATAAAAATCCAGCATTTAATCCAATGGCAAGTGACCCTAACGGCTCTTGGACATCATCAGCTCCCACTATGGAAGGAGAAAATGATACAATGTCGAATGCCCAGAGAAGTACACTCAAGTGGGAGAAAGAGGAGGCCCTGGGGGAAATGGCAACAGTAGCACCAGTTCTCTACACAAATATTAATTTCCCCAACCTAAAGGAAGAATTCCCAGGTAAGTCATGGATACACCACTGCTTTACATGTGACCAGCTTTCCCACACGTCACAGGCTTTTTTGGTTCTTGTCTCACTAAAGCAGAGAGCCTGTGTATCACCATTAATTTTTATCTAGTGTGACTCTGCACAATGTGAAGATTCCCTAGATATCTAGAAACATCTTGCATTTTCTTAGTCCTAAGCCCTGTACCGATTTGCATATTTCCCAGAAGTTAATTTCAATTAATGAAGTGATTCCAGCTCCTAGCAGTCTTTTTAAATACATGGAAGTCAGTGTTGTGTTATGTGTAATTGTACAAGAAAATTCCTAGAATAAAAAGCTTATCATTTAATCAGAAGTATTAAATTAGGCTAAATCAGACTCCATTCTAAGTATTGTTCACATTGAAACTGACTCAGGATTATTTCCCCTTCTTCCCAACTGTCTAGCCCATTTGAAAAAAGCAGATGGTACAGTGGTACCATTTTTGAAATTCTCATTAGCAAGAGGATGAAACATTTGGATTAATGTCACTTACAGAATATTTGTAAGCAAATGCTCATTTAGTATCTTGAGTTCATGTTGCAAGACAAACTAGAATTTGAAAAGGTCACTTAAGCTTTGTCTTGCAATAGTTTCCCAGCTGTCATATAGCTCTTTTAAATTACTAGAGGAGTACTTAAAGGTGGATTTTTTGTGGATGACCCCTGTCTTTTTAGGTTTGGCCTTTTTGGTTTGGCCACCTTGTAGTACTTTATTTATTATTCATAGAAGTAAATGCTACCTTATCTAACAAGAAAAGTCAGTGGTTTAATGCAGGGCTGTCTGTTAAAGCAGTATACACATTCTTCAAGGGTTTTTTTTGTTTGTTTGTTTTTTTTAACCGCACTTTTATTTGCTACTTAGAGATGAGTATATCTGGTTCTATTAAGTCACTTAGTGTCAGTGTAAAAATTGTCCTTAGATTGGAGCTGTAGGTTTCCTTTTTTTTAAAGTAATTTTCTTTAATAGATGTACTGTGTGATTCTAGAACCTCATGAAATACCATGTTAAGGCTGTTGGTCTGCAGCTGATTTCCATTTTCAGTGGCTGTTTCGAAGCTTTCTGTTTATAAATATGGACAAAAGCATTTCTACATTTATTGCTAACTGTTGATCTCACCCACATTTCATTTTGTGTACTGTCCTGACACTGAGTTTCATAGAAGTGGCTTGAAATCATTGCTTTTCCCTATCTTTGTTGTGCACAAGTGCTGATGAGATGCTTATTTTTAATAATGATTACTTCCTTTTGGTCAACTTGATAGAATTCTCTTGAGTACAGATGTTTTCCAAAACTTTTAGCTTTGGTCCTGGTAGCATCTTACATGGTTGAGGGAATTTATTATGTTTGGCTTAACTTTATCTTGGCTGCTTAGAACTTTGATTTAAAAACTTCCCAACTCCACAGGTGAGATTGTTAATGAGGCAGCACTCCATTCAGAAATATGTTTGGTCTGCTGTGTGCCAGGAACTTTATAGTATACAAAGAACTAAATACAGGACTATCATTTATGAAAATATGGGCAGAATAAGTTTAACTGTTAGCAGTTTATCAACCTTTTGATTAAGATGCATCATTACCGTGGTTCTGTGAATGTGTCTACTGTGTTCTTTTGTTGCAGACTGGACTACTAGAGTGAAGCAAATTGCCAAGCTGTGGAGAAAAGCAAGCTCACAGGAAAGAGCACCATACGTGGTATTTAAAAAAACTCACATGTATCATGCCTTCAGACACAATACGTGAATCTTATTATTATCGTCTTAGGTTCATAAAAAGATTTCCCATTCCAAAAAACATATGTTAAATACTTGTACAACTAATAAACAGCTTTGCTTTATAGTGTTTTCCTAACTCATGATGTCTTAATATAGAGGGTGACATTTTCATAAGCTGGTTAATAGAACCAGTATGTTGAAGATTGAAATCACTCATCCTAGGAGCGTGTTTAACTCATTTCACTTTTAAATTGTTTTATCTCTTCGAAAGAGTACTACATTTTGCAGCCACATTAATGTGCCTCAGTTTCTTCCACAATAAGCTCTTTTTGTATTAGGTTTAGTAGAGAATTTTGAAAGAGGTATACCTGGACACCTTTAAGGAGCTTTTGAAACATGGACTTGGCCAGGAATTATTAGGGTATTTTATAAGATTCACAGTTCAGATAGTGACTTATTTTCTCCCAAAGAGCCAAATTAAGATTGTCAACTGGATCCAAATCCTTGCTTTCATTTGAAAGCATATAATATCTGCATTACCGTTTTGAAAAATACATGCACTTATTTTCTACTTTGATCTTCAGCAGGCATACTGTCAGTGATAATGACTGCTTGGATCAAGCAGAAAATTTTGGTGGGGGGATGTGTTGATGATGCTTTGCTTTGTTTTACCTTGACTGGCAGAGGTAATGGCAGGATATTTTTAATCTTTCTCAATGATTTTTCTTTTTTTAACGTTAAGCTTCAGGTTCCAGATTTTAGATTTGGAGCATTGATTTGGTATTTTCCTTTTCTCTAAATTGAGAGAGATATTAATCGTTCCATTTTTGAAGAGTCTGTTACAAAAATTAGGATTGAAAATATTAGATTACACCTAGGTTCTCTAGACTGGTTCAAATAGAGAGATGGAAATATGTCTTCAGTTGAAACATGCCTTATAAAAGGGAAAAGTGGGGTAGTGTCGAGATCTTTTCACACAAGAGGCTGTAAGTTCTCAAGATTAATATTTCAACTGTTTTCAACTATTTAACCCAACTTTTTCTTGCTTTTGTATGATAAAATTTGCCATAGTTTTATTTAATTTTAACACATACTGGGAGATAATTTTCTTCTCCTTTTTTCAAAGCAAAAAGCCAGAGATAACAGAGCTGCTTTACGCATTAATAAAGTACAGATGTCAAATGATTCCATGAAAAGGCAGCAACAGCAAGATAGCATCGATCCCAGCTCTCGTATTGATTCAGATCTTTTTAAAGATCCACTAAAGCAAAGAGAATCGGAACATGAACAGGAATGGAAATTCAGACAGGTGTGTGTTTCTGTTTCTTTAAGAATTGGCTTTTTAGGACTTCCCTAGTGGTGCAGTGGTTAAGAATCCGCCTGCCAATGCAGGGGACATGGGTTCGAGCCCTGGCCCAGGAAGATTCCACATACCATGGAGCAACTAAGCCCATGTGCCACAACTACTGAGACTGCGCTCTAGAGCCCGCGAGCCACAGCTACTGAGCCCACCTGCTTAGAGCCCGTGCTCCACAACAAGAGAAGCCACCGCGATGAGAAGCCCGCGCACCGCAATGAAGAGTAGCCCCCGCTCGCCGCAACCAGAGAAAGCCCGCCCAGCAACGAAGACCCAACACGGCCAAAAATAAAAAGATAAATTAATTAATTTTAAAAAAAGAATTTGCTTTTTAAAATTGAATTTTTGCTTTTTGAGAAAAGAGCTGTTTATGATATCGTTTCAGCTATAGTTCTTACTACAATATAAAAATTTGATTTAAAATAGACTTTCCTTTCTCAGTAAAATATATTTAAGTTGATTTGGGGAAGTTTTAGTAAATATTATAAACGATATGCTGCCGTAGACATTCGGTATACTGCGATGAATAATCGTCTCTCCTCTTGAGGAATTTACAATAGGGGAGCAATCTGGAAACTGACGACATCAAACGAATAAACTTTCTGTTGCTGTTCCCCCCTGCCCCGGGACAGCTATATTCTTCCTTAGCCGTATGATTGTTTTTTCTTTCCTATTCCAACAGCAAATGCGGCAGAAAAGTAAGCAGCAGGCTAAGATTGAAGCCACCCAGAAGCTGGAGCAGGTGAAGAACGAGCAGCAACAGCAGCAGCAGCAGCAGCAGCAGCAGCAACAGCAGCAGCAGCAGCTGGGCCCTCAGCCTCTTCTGGGGCAGTCTGTCTCGGACACGCCGAGTGGCGGGATCCAGAGCCCCCTGACCCCGCAGCCTGGCAACGGAAGTACGTCTCCTGCACAGCCCTTCCATAAAGACCTGTTGGCAAAGCAGCTGCCCGGCACCCCCACTTCCGCGCCATCAGATGACGTGTTTGTAAAACCGCAAGCTCCACCCCCTCCTCCGGCGCCGTCCCGGATCTCCATCCCGGAGAGTCTGTCACAGGCTCAGGCTTCTCAGCCGCCTTCCCCACAGATGTTTTCCCCTGGATCTTCTAACTCCCGGCCGCCATCTCCAGCGGATCCTTATGCGAAAATGGTTGGTACCCCAAGACCACCTCCTGGGAGCCATGGTTTTTCCAGAAGAAATTCTGCACTGGTGGAAAACTGTGCACCTTTACTGTCCGTATCTAGGCCCACTCAGATGAGCGAGACAACAGCAAGTAGACCATCCCCAGTCAGAGATTTATGTTCTTCCTCCACAGCAAGTAGTGACCCCTATGCAAAGCCTCCAGACACACCTAGGCCTGTGATGACAGATCCATTTCCCAAACCCTTAGGCCTACCCCGGTCTCCTGTAGTTTCGGAACAAACTGCAAAAGGTCCTCTAGCGTCTGGAACCAATGACCACTTTACTAAACCATCTCCTAGGGCAGATGCGTTTCAAAGACAACGGATACCTGATCCATATGCTCGACCCTTGTTGACACCTGCACCTCTTGATAGTGGTCCCGGACCTTTTAAAGCTCCAATGCAGCCGCCCCCATCCTCCCAGGACCCTTATGGATCAGTGTCACAGGCACCGAGGCGATTGTCTGTTGACCCTTATGAAAGGCCTGCTTTGACACCACGACCTGTAGATAACTTTTCTCATAACCAGTCAAGTGATCCATATAGCCAGCCTCCCGTCACCCCACATCCAGCGATGAATGAATCTTTTGCTCATCCTTCAAGGGCTTTTCCCCAGCCTGGAACCATATCAAGGCCAACATCTCAGGACCCATATTCCCAACCTCCAGGAACTCCACGTCCTATTGTAGATTCCTATTCCCAGCCCCCAGGAACATCTCGCTCCAATCCAGACCCCTATTCTCAACCTCCTGGAACTCCCCGGCCCACCACCATCGGTCCGTATAGTCAGCAGCCACCAGCCCCAAGGCCGTCTGCACAAGCAGACTTATTTGTTACATCTGCAGCTAATCAGAGACGTTCTGACCCACGTGCTCACCCTCCTGGAACACCGAGACCTGGGATTTCTGTTCCTTACTCTCAACCACCAGCAATACCGAGGCCAAGGATTTCAGAGGGTTTTACTAGGTCCTCAATGACAAGACCAGTCCTCATGCCAAATCAGGATCCTTTCCTGCAGGCAGCACAAAATCGAGGAGCAGCCTTACCTGGCCCTTTGGTAAGGCCACCTGATGCGTGTTCCCAAACACCCAGGCCACCTGGACCTGGTCTTTCAGACACTTTTAGCCGTGTCTCCCCATCTGCCCCTCGTGACCCCTATGATCAGACTCCCATGACTCCGAGATCTCAGTCTGACTCTTTCGGAACAAGTCAGGTTGCCCATGATGTCGCTGATCAGCCACGGCCTAGATCAGAGGGGAGCTTCAGTGCACCTTCCAACTCACCCATGAATTCTCAAGGCCAGCAGTTCTCTGGTGTGTCCCAGCTTCCCGGACCTGTACCGACCTCAGGAGTCACCGATACACAGAGCACTGTAAACATGTCTCAAGCAGATACAGAGAAATTGAGACAGGTAAACAGGTTGAATGTTCTCAGATGTTTTAAATGTATTATTTGAGAATGCTATTCATTTTATCAAATTGAGTAATTTATGTACAGCTGTTAAAGTCAATCTTTTCTGTAGAATTGGTCATACTGCGAAGAAGAAAAATGAAATTGATAAAATCAACACTGATGAATTGGGCTTATTTTATCTAATTTCAGTTTTCATGAGTTGGTAGGGGAATTCTTAAATATGAAAGGTTCAGTTTTGTGATAGTTGTATGGCAAGGAAAAGGACCCAAATCATCACTTTATTTTTTATAACCGATTGAATACTTAAGTGTAGCTAGTGTCTTACCAAACTTTGAAATATTACGGTATTTTAAACATTACCATAGTCAAGTATCCGAAACGTTGAGACTTAAAAAGCTATTACTTTTTTAAAAGTCCCGGTCATTTTTTGTTTCTTTCTGTTCAGCGACAGAAGTTACGTGAAATCATCCTCCAGCAGCAACAGCAGAAGAAGCTGGCAGGTCGACAGGAGAAAGGGTCACAGGCCCCAGGAGCAGTGCCTCATCCGGGGCCCCTGCAGCACTGGCAGCCGGAGAGTGCCAGCCAGGCTTTTACTAGGCCTCCCCCGCCCTATCCTGGGAGCATCGGGTCCTCCATTGGCCCTCCTCTAGGACCTAGATATGCTGCTTTCCCAAAAGACCCGCGTGCACCCTGTACTCCTGATGTTACTGGTATGGGGATGAGACCTCATGGATTTAGGTAATGTGTTTAGTTTCATGACAGATTTAAATAGCTAATAGAAGGGAATATGCACGACTGAAATTATTTTGTTTGGGACCATTTTTTAATTGTAGTATAGTTAATTTACAATGTTGTGTTAGTTTCACGTCTACAGCAAACGGATTCAGTGTCATATATATATGTGTGTGTATATATATATATGTGTATATATACGTATGTATATATATTCTTTGAAATTATTCTTAATCAAGGAGTTTATGCTGTTTTTTACTTTTTGATCCCTTTGAGATATGATCAACATTATTTTTCACTAATGAGAGGTCGTGGGTTTTTCTTTAAACCCCTCAGTACTCAACAGAGTGTAAAAGCACTCCCTTTGTTATTAAATATTGACTGTACTAGCCTTACGTCACAGCCACAGCGATGTAGTTTATCCTGCCAGTCAAACCTTTAAAATGTAACTGCCATATTCCTTCAAAGCCTCCTGTGATATGATGAGTGAGACTTATTCTCTCCTTAGATTTTTAATTTTAATTTACATGGTAAATATTTGTGGAAATTTCGAAATTGAAAGGATGTTTTCCTGTAGGAATTTTTTGTGATGAGTGGTTTCCATCTTTGAAGTGGCTAGTAGACCAATCAAAGCCAAATGTAGGCCTGAGTTATAATAAGGTATTATATTATAACATAATAATATTTCCTTAACATATGCTTTTCATTTTATAAGGTATAGTTTTTAGTCTAATACCTACCTCCAGGTTAAAGGCTTACCCTTGTTTTCCTTTTCTCTTTCTCCTTTTGCCTGTTGCTATTTTTTTTTGTTTTGTTTTGTTTTTTTTTTTTTGGAAAAAATTACTTTACAATTTTATTATTGTAAGCAAATTAAATTCCAAAGGAAATACTTTTAGAAACAAAAAGGTTGGAATTTTGGAGTCAGTCTTCAGATTTTTTGTGGTAATCCTGGTAGGATTTTTAAAGATTGTCAGACACACCCAGTCTGCTATCTTTTTTTTCTTTCTTTGTTTCTGCTTTATAACAAAGTGAATCAGTTATACATATACATATGTTCCCATATCTCTTCCCTCTTGCGTCTCCCTCCCTCCCACCCTCCCTATGCCACCCCTCCAGGCGGTCACAGAGCACCGAACTGATCTCCCTGTGCTATGCGGCTGCTTCCCACTAGCTATCTACCTTACGTTTGATAGTGCATATATGTCCATGCCACTCTCTCGCTTTGTCACAGCTTACCCTTCCCCCTCCCCATATCCTCAAGTCCATTCTCTAGTAGGTCTGTGTCTTTATTCCTGTCTTACCCCTGGGTTCTTCATGACATTTCTTTTTTCTTAAATTCCATACATATGTGTTAGCATATGGTATTTGTCTTTCTCTTTCTGACTTACTTCACTCTGTATGACAGACTCTAGGTCTATCCACCTCATTACAGATAGATCAATTTCATTTTTTTATGGCTGAGTAATGTTCCATTGTATATATGTGCCACATCTTCTTTATCCATTCATCCGATGGTGGACACTTAGCTTGCTTCCATGTCCTGGCTACTGTAAATAGAGCTGCAATGAACATTTGGTACACGACTTTTTTTGAATTATGGTTTTCTCAGGGTATATGCCCAGTAGTGGGATTAACTGGGTCATATGGTAGTTCTATTTTTAGTTTTTTAAGGAACCTCCATACTGTTCTCCATAGTGGCTGTACCAATTCACATTCCCACCAGCAGTGCAGGAATGTTCCCTTTTCTCCACACCCTCTCCAGCATTTATTGTTTCTAGATTTTTTGATGATGGCCATTCTGACTGGTGTGAGATGATATCTCATTGTAGTTTTGATTTGCATTTCCCTAATGATTAATGATGTTGAACATCCTTTCATGTGTGTGTTGGCAGTCTGTATATCTTCTTTGGAGAAATGTCTATTTAGGTGTTCTGCCCATTTATGGATTGGGTTGTTTGTATTTTTGTTATTGAGCTGCATGAGCTGCTTATAAATTTTGGAGATTAATCCTTTGTCAGTTGCTTCTTTTGCAAATATTTTCCCCCATTCTGAGGGTTGTCTTTTGGTCTTGTTTATGGTTTCCTTTGCTGTGCAAAAAAAAAAAAAGTTTCATTAGGTCTCATTTGTTTATTTTTGTTTTTATTTCCATTTCTCTAGGAGGAGGGTCAAAAAGGATCTTGCTGTGATTTATGTCATAGAGTGTTCTGCCTATGTTTTCCTCTAAGAGTTTGATAGTTTCTGGCCTTACATTTAGGTCTTTAATCCATTTTGAGCTTATTTTTGTGTATGGTGTTAGGGAGTGATCTAATCTCATACTTTTACATGTACCAGTCCAGTTTTCCCAGCACCACTTATTGAAGAGGCTGTCCTTTCTCCACTGTACATTCCTCCCTCCTTTATCAAAGATAAGGTGACCATATGTGCGTGGGTTCATCCCTGTGCTTTCTATCCTGTTCCATTGATCTATCTTTCTGTTTTTGTGCCAGTACCATACTGTCTTGATTACTGTAGCTTTGTAGTATAGTGTAAAGTCAGGGAGCCTGATTCCTCCAGCTCCGTGTTTCGTTCTCAAGATTGCTTTGGCTATTCGGGGTCTTTTGTGTTTCCATACAAATTGTGAAATTTTTTGTTCTAGTTCTGTGAAAAATGCCAGTGGTAGTTTGATAGGGATTGCATTGAATCTGTAGATTGCTTTGGGTAGTAGAGTCATTTTCACAATGTTGATTCTTCCAATCCAAGAACATGGTATATCTCACCATCTATTTGTATCATCTTTAATTTCTTTCATCAGTGTCTTATAATTTTATGCATACAGGTCTTTTGTCTCCTTATGTAGGTTTATTCCTAGATACTTTATTCTTTTTGTTGCAATGGTAAATGGGAGTGTTTTCTTGATTTCACTTTCAGATTTTTCATCATTAGTGTATAGGAATGCAAGAGATTTCTGTGCATTAATTTTGTATCCTGCAACTTTACCAGATTCATTGATTAGCTCTAGTAGTTTTCTGGTAGCATCTTTAGGATCCTCTGTGTATAGTATCATGTCATCTGCAAACAGTGACAGCTTTACTACTTCTTTTCCGATTTGGATTCCTTTTATTTCCTTTTCTTCTCTGATTGCTGTAGCTAAAACTTCCAAAACTATGTTGAATAAGAGTGGTGGGAGTGGACAACCTTGTCTTGTTCCTGATCTTAGTGGAAATGCTTTCAGTTTTTCACCATTGAGGACGATGTTGGCTGTGGGTTTGTCATATATGGCCTTTATTATGTTGAGGAAAGTTCCCTCTATGCCTATTTTCTGGAGGGTTTTTATCATAAATGGGTGTTGAATTTTGTCGAAAGCTTTCTCTGCATCTATTGAGGTGATCATATGGTTTTTCTTCTTCAGTTTGTTAATATGGTGTATCACGTTGATTAGCGTATATGGAAGAATCCTTGCATTCCTGGGATAAACCCCACTTGATCATGGTGTATGATCCTTTTAATGTGCTGGTGGATTCTGTTTGCTAGTATTTTGTTGAGGATTTTTGCATCTATGTTCATCAGTGATATTGGCCTGTAGTTTTCTTCCTTTGTGACATCTTTGTCTGATTTTGGTATCAAGGTGATGATGGCCTCGTAGAATGAGTTTGGGAGTGTTCCTCCCTCTGCTGTATTTTGGAAGAGTTTGGGAAGGATAGGTGTTAGCTCTTCTCTAAATGTTTGATAGAATTTGCCTGTGAAGCCATCTGGTCCTGGGCTTTTGTTTGTTGGAAGATTTTTAATCAGAGTTTCAATTTCAGTGCTTGTGATTGGTCTCATATTTTCTATTTCTTCCTGATTCAGTCTTGGCAGGTTGTGCATTTCTAAGAATTTGTCCATTTCTTCCAGGTTGTCCATTTTATTGGCATAGAGTTGCTTGTAGTAATCTCTCATGATCTTTTGTATTTCTGCAGTGTCAGTTGTTACTTCTCCTTTTTCATTTCTAATTCTATTGATTTGAGTCTTCTCCCTTTTTTTCTTGATGAGTCTGGCTAATGGTTTATCAATTTTGTTCATCTTCTCAAAGAATCAGCTTTTAGTTTTATTGATCTTTGCTATATTTCCTTCATTTCTTTTTCATTTATTTCTGAGCTGATCTTTATGATTTCTTTCCTTCTGCTAACTTTGGGGTTTTTTTGTTCTTCCTTCTCTAATTGCTTTAGGTGCAAGTTTAGGTTGTTTATTCGAGATGTTTCCTGTTTCTTAAGGTGGGCTTGTATTGCTATAAACTTCCCTCTTAGAACTGTTTTTGCTGCATCCCGTAGGTTTTGTTTTGGGTCGTCGTGTCTCCATTGTCATTTGTTTCTAGGTATTTTTTAATTTCCTCTTTGATTTCTTCAGTGATCACTTCATTATTAAGCAGTGTATTGTTCAGCCTCCATGTGTTTGTATTGTTTGCAGATCTTTTCCTGAATTGACACCTAGTCTCATAGCGTTGTGGTCGGAAAAGATACTTGATACAATTTCAGTTTTCTTAAATTTACTAAGACTTGATCTGTGACCCAAGATATGATCTATCCTGGAGAATGTTCCATGAGCACTTGAGAAGAAAGTGTATTCTGTTGTTTTTGGATGGAGTGTCCTATAAATATCAATTAAGTCCCTCTTGTTTAATGTATCATTTAAAGCTTGTGTTTCCTTATTTATTTTCATTTTGGATGATCTGTCCATTGGTGAAAGTGGGGTGTTAAAGTCCCCTACTGTGAATGTGTTACTGTCGATTTCCCCTTTTATGGCTGTTAGTATTTGCCTAATGTATTGAGGTGCTCCTATGTTGGGTGCATAAATATTTACAATTGTTATATCTTCTTCTTGGATCGATCCCTTGATCATTATGTAGTGTCCTTCTTTGTCTCTTCTAATAGTCTTTATTTTAAAGTCTATTTTGTCTGATATGAGAATTGCTACTCCAGCTTTCTTTTGGCTTCCATTTGCATGGAATATCTTTTTCCATCCCCTTACTTTCAGTCTGTATGTGTCTCTAGGTCTGAAGTGGGTATCTTGTAGACAGCATATATATGGGTCTTGTTTTTGTATCCATTCAGCCAATCTGTGTCTTTTGGTGGGAGCTTTTAGTCCATTTACATTTAAGGTAATTATCGATATGTATGTTCCTATTCCCATTTTCTAAATTGTTTTGTGTTCATTATTGTAGGTCTTTTCCTTCTCTTGTGTTTCTTGCCTAGAGAAGATCCTTGAGCATTTGTTGTAAAGCTGGTTTGGTGGTGCTGAACTCTCTCAGCTTTTGCTTGTCTGTAAAGGTTTTAATTTCTCCATCAAATCTGATTGAGATTCTTGCTGGGTAGAGTAATCTTGCTTGCAGGTTTTTCTCTGTTGCTCTGTTTTGTATTTATTTGTAAATTGCCTTTAGTTTTTTCTAGAATGAGGTACAATATAAATAAAAGTATTTGTATAATTTATTCATTTACTGAATCTTTGCAGATAATGCCTATCATTCTTTGTCTTACTACCCCCGGTCCTCATTCATTTCTAGCAAATAATAAGTTAACCTGTCCAGTCATCATGCCTTTGTCTTCTCATCTGCAGAGGCCTATAAAGTCTCTCTAGTACAATTCATTAGACCTCCTACCTTCATTCAAGCATCCCCCCAAATCAGCTTCCTCCGTATCATAGCCTCCCTAAATACAGAAACAAGAAATGGACTCCTTTGCAACTCCAGTAGTATATGCTGATTTCTAAGCACCTGATTCCATCTGCTTGGTGGCTTTGCTTTATCTTTGTCTACGTTATCTGTTAGATCATATGCCTTTAGAGCTCAGATATGGTATTTATTATAGGGTACTTGGCAAATATTTACTTGCATATAGATACTTTATAAGTAGCTGCTAATGGTGATTATTTTCTTTTTGCTACATCATTGTATTTGGCAACATTAATTTTGTATCTGCGTTTAATCTAAAACTTTTCCTTTTTATCAACCTAACTCAATTCAGAATAATACTTTATATTGACTATATGCTTTTTTAATGTCTTCTTTTAGATTTGGATTTCCAGGAGGTAGTCACGGTACCTTGTCAAGTCAGGAACGCTTCCTTGTACCTCCTCAACAAATACAAGGATCTGGAGTTCCTCCACAGCTGAGAAGATCTATGTCTGTAGATATGCCCAGGCCTTTAAATAACTCACAAACGAATAACCCAGGTGCACTTCCTCCACATTTTTCACCACAGAGCCTGTCAGTTCAGCAGCACAACATACTGGGCCAAGCATTTATTGAATTGAGGCACAGGACCCCTGATGGAAGGCCTCGGATGCCCTTCCCTGCTTCTCCTGGCAACGTTATAGAGGCACCTTCTCATCCAAGACATGGAAACTTCATTCCCCGGCCAGACTTTCCAGGCCCTAGGCACACAGACCCCATGAGACGACCTTCCCAAGGCCTCCCTCATGAGCTGCCTGTGCATCCAAATTTGGAACAAGTGCCACCATCTCAGCAAGAGCAAAGCCACCCTGTCCATTCATCTTCTATGGCCATGAGGTCTCTGAGCCACCCCTTAGGTGGTGAGTTCACAGAGGCCCCTTTGTCAGCATCTACACCAGCTGAAACAACATCTGATAATTTGCAGATAACCACCCAGTCTTCTGGTGGTCTCGAAGAAAAGCTTGATTCTGATGACCCATCTGTCAAAGAACTGGATGTTAAAGACCTCGAGGGGGTTGAAGTCAAAGACTTAGATGATGAAGATCTTGAAAATTTAAATCTCGATACCGAGGATGGCAAGGGAGATGAATTGGATACTTTAGGTAATTTGGAAACTAATGACCCCAACCTGGATGACCTCTTAAGGTCAGGAGAATTTGATATCATTGCATATACAGATCCAGAACTTGACCTGGGAGATAAGAAAAGCATGTTTAACGAGGAACTGGACCTTAATGTTCCAATTGATGATAAGTTAGATAATCAGTGTGTATCTGTTGAACCCCCCAAAAAGGAGCAAGATGACAAAAGTATGGTTCCTTCTGATAAACATTCTCCTTGGAAAAAATCCACTGTCAGCAGCGAGATTAAAACAGAAGTACTGTCTCCAGATTCTAAAGGGGAAACCAAATGTGAAAGTGAGAAAAGTGACGAGGGTAAAGATACTGTTGACGCTCCCTGCCCACAGGCCCCTGCTCATACAGATGGGAATGATGGGGAACAAGCTTCTTTGCAGTCCTGTGATGCAGATCTACTTGAGAAAAGAACTAATCGAGAAACGGCTGGCTCCAGCACAAGCGTTCGTGGGTCCACTCAGCTGCCTGCTGAAGGTGTGATAAACTCTTGCAGCATACCTGGATCAACTCCAGTTCTCTCAAGTTTACTTGCTAATGAAAAATCTGATAATTCAGACGTTAGGCCATTGGGGTCTCCACCACCAACTTTGCCGGCCTCACCGTCCAGTCATGTGTCAAGTTTGCCTCCCCCTCTAATGACACCGCCTGGTCATGCTTTGGATAATACCTTGAATTCTAATGTGACAGTAGTCCCTAGATTAAACCATACTTTCCCTCAGGGTGTGCAGGTGAGTCCAGGATTCATTCAGGGTCAGCCAACAGTGCATCGCAGTTTTGGAACAGGAAAGCCTGTGAATCAGACTGTACCTCTGACAAGTCAGTCTGCTGCCAGTGGCATGTCTGGGCCCCAGCAGCTGATGGTCCCTCAGACGGCGGCCCAGCAGAATAGAGAGAGGCCCCTCCTTCTGGAGGAGCAGCCTCTACTTCTGCAGGACCTTTTGGATCAAGAGAGACAAGAACAGCAACAGCAAAGACAGATGCAAGCCATGATCCGTCAGCGGTCTGAACCATTCTTCCCTAATATCGGTAGGAATTCCTTGGAGTTTCAGAAATAATTACTGTGGACATGGGGCGGGATGTAGTATGCTTACAAGATTTGTGTATTAAATTACATGTGGACTAGAGCATTGAGGGCGGTATTTCTGTTCCTCCTTCAGCTTTGAAATGAACATGATTAAGAGTTTTAGATTCCTCCCAGGTACATCAAGAGATTCAAAACTCTGAGTTTCAGACTTTCCCAAGTCTCTCTTTTATGGGATTGTTTAATAGAAATAAATCCTTTTTAGTTCCTGACTTCTAACCATTATTACCATGTATTTTCAGAGTCACTGAAAGGTGAATTTAAAGCAACTCTGCTAGGAGTAAACTTCTTACTGTCCTATTGTGCACAGTGAATGCTTGGCCTTTTTTTTGTTGTTACATGAAGCTCTTTAACTTTCAGTAGCTTACTAATTTGGGGAAGGCCCCCCCCCCAATAGAACAGCAATGCAGTAAAAATACCTGAGTGCCTCTAAGAGAAAGAATTAGCAATCAAAGGACACATGTCCAAGGAATGCTTTCTTCTAAACAGTAAAACTGACCTTCTGTCCTTCGTACATTACCAATTCCATCATATTGGTCCATTTCTTTTTTATTTATATGCAAAGAGGTCTTTTGTCAGTAGCCTATGTTTCTTGTAAGAAATTGATACATTTTTCTCGTAAAGAGTAATAAACAATTTAGTGGAATTCCTTAGTATTGGTAATAACTGCAAATTCTCACTCATGATGGAACATTACTGAAGAAGCAATTCTGCTTAGAATTGTGAAAGTTTGGGTGAAAGGAATTGCATTGCTTTAGATTACTGGTATAATCTCTCTTACATTTGACAAGCACCTTGTTTCGATTCTTGCAGTACTAACGTATTAAAAGTGTGGATCACTTAGATGGGATTAAATTCAGGATGAGGTTCTTGCCATCTCATAATTCCTTCCTTACCTGGTACAGGACCTATAAGAGTGATTATTAAATAATAAGGAATAGGAGTCTGTAAGTTACATAATGTTTGTGATAGTTATGTTACCTTTTAGTGTCACTTGAACCAAATACTATGAAATAAGTAACTTTAAAATATATTTCTCCTTTAGATTTTGATGCAATTACAGATCCTATAATGAAAGCCAAAATGGTGGCCCTTAAAGGCATAAATAAAGTAATGGCACAAAACAATATGGGCATGCCACCAATGGTTATGAACAGGTAGGTGAAGATGTTTCTCATTCTTACTGTGCATCAAGAAGTGCATGCAATTATTACCGGTTACTAGAAGGAGCGTATAGTAACTCAAAACTTGTATTCTAGGAATATGAACAAAAACTATTTCAATTGGTTGTGATGTCAGCTGAATATGATCAAATGCAAAATGCTGTACAAATGTAAAGGTTAAATTTCCATTCGTTTCAGGGTAAACATAATAAAACATCATAGGATGGTTTGAAAGATTGACTTGATTAAGCAGGAAGTCCAAAGTATTGAAGTGTATGCCTGTTTGCATACCTTTAGAATAGTTAATGCTACCCAGAAGCTGCATGGGACAGAGTTGCTTCATCCTGAATAGGCGAGGATGAGAGGATAAGCAGGAAAACAGAAAGTAAACTGTTCTGTGCTGAGAACAAAAGGTAGTTTATTTCAGCCTGGGACTATTTTTTATTCCATCATAGGACATTTGAAAGTTAGCATTTGGAAACTTTATAAGCCTTTTCACTATTAGCAGAAAAAATGGAAAATTATACATTAGAGAAGATTATGAGTTATTTGAGTATCTGGATTTCTGAAATTAGGTATTTACACCCCCTAAGGGGTATTAAATAACCACAGGTAGTGTTTCTTAAGTTTTGCTCATGGACCATCATCAGAATTATGTGGTAGTTTTTTAAAAAAATGCAGGTTCATTTACTCAACCACAAACCTACTGAATCAGAATATCTGGAGATGGTGCTTGTATGTCTGTAGTTTTAGTGAGCACCATGGGCAATTCTTATGCATATTGCTGTTTGAGAACCTCTTTCAATAGAGTAGGCATAGAGCCTCAATTTAGCTTAATTATCTTGTTGAATGTGGATGATTATGGAATTGAATATGAAATCTACATGAATTTATGATAAACATGATCTTTCAAATAAATTGGGAATCCTTAAAGGTGCTTTGTTGAGATACTTTGGAAATGGTTAAGAAGCATTTTTTTTGTTTGTTTTTGTTTTTTAAATTAATTTGTTTATGTCTGCGTCAGGTCTTTGTTGCTGCGCACGGGCTTTCTCTAGTTGCGACGAGCGGGGGCTACTCTTCGTTGCGGTGCGCAGGCTTCTCATTGCAGTGGCTTCTCTTGTTGCGGAGCATGGGCTCTAGGCACGCGGGCTCAATAGTTGTGGCTCACGGGCCTTAGAGCGCAGGCTCAGTAGTTGTGGCTCACGGGCTTAGCTGCTCTGCAGCATGTGGGATCTTCCCGGACCAGGGATGGAACCCGTGTCCCCTGCATTGGCAGGTGGATTCTTAACCACTGCACCACCAGGGAATTCCAAGAAGCATTGTTGAGATCAAAGAAGAGATTGTAGTTTCTAATGATTTTCATTATTTTATTATTTTTTTAAAATACATTTGATGTGTTTCTTAGTCTGTTGCAGCTGTTAACCTTAGCAATGTTCAAATTGACCATTCTTGGCAGTGAGAGCTTATTCTAGAAGGCTCCTCAGTTTTTTAAAAAAAATTATTTAGTTTTGGCTACATTGGGTCTTCGTTGCTGCACACGGGCTTTCTCTAGTTGTGGCGAGCGGGGGCTACTCTTGGTTGCAGTGCACGGGCTTCTCATTGCGGTGGCTTCTCTTGTTGCAGAGCACAGGCTCTAGGCGTGCGGGCTTCAGTAGTTGTGGCTTGTGGGCTCTAGAGTGCAGACTCAGTAGTTGTGGCACACAGGCTTAGTTGCTCCGCGGCATGTGAGATCTTCCTGGACCAGGGCTTGAACCTGTGTCCCGTGCACTGGCAGGTGGATTCTCAACCACTGCACCACCAGGGAAGTCCTGATTTTCATTATTGCACAATGTCTATTAACACTATTTCTGTGTCACAGGGCTTCTTAACTTTTTTATGTCTTGAACTTTTTTGACATCTCACTGAAGCCTGAACTCCTCAATATTTTAATGCAAAACCAAAAACATTGGTTTTACAGAGGAAATCAATTATATTTGAAATATAGTTAACTTAAATATAAAAGTTACAGCATATGGTGCTTCTCTAATGCATTAATAAATTTGGCAGTAAGTCTAATAACTACCATAATTTCAAAATAGTGATGAACTTAAATGACCTATTAGGTATGTGCAACAAGTTTTGCTATGAAAATAATGCGAGTTCTATTGGTGCAAAGTCACAGTACTGCTGATAATATTGTAGTTTGCTGAGCATAGTCAAAATAGAAGGAAATGCTAAGTTTAATTCTGTACGTACTTTAAAATATGGACCTGAGAATCAGAACCCCTGCTCCTTCAGCATCATGTGTATATCACTCAGGTACACTGATCTGTTAGTCATCAGGTGTGTTGTTAGCCCTTCTGCTGAGCACTTTGAAGAAGTAGAGGTGATGGTCCTTCCTTCAAGTGGTGTCAAAAGTTGACTGAGGGTGATAGCCAGTGAGTGCTTTTGGGATTATGAGATTATTCCACACCAGGGCTGTAGTGGAGCCAGGGGGTAACAGATGAATCAAAAAGCTGAGTAAAAAAATTAAAAAGCATATGTTCCAAATTATGATAGTACTCAGATATTAAGGTACAGTGTTTGATAAATAATTTGCAAAATATAATCTTGTTATGTTGATGCATTTGGTAATTCTACGGGCAGTGTTTTCATCAAAGCAGTAATGTTTCTGTGAAGTGTTTAATTAGAGTAAGTAACGTTTTGCCAGTTATTTTGAACCATATAGACTTTCTCTTGGTCAGTGACCAGGTTTTGGTTTGCTTTAACATTTAGATATAAAAATGTATGAAACTTTTTTCTTTTTAATTAATTTATTTTTTTCACATCTTTATTGGAGTATAAATGCTTTATTTACAGTGTTGTATTAGTTTCTGCTGTACAACAAAGTGAATCAGCCATATGCATACATATATCCCCATATGCCCTCCCTCTTGAGCCTCCCTCCCACCCTCCCTATCCCAGCCCTCTAGGTGGTCACAAAGCACCGAGCTGATCTCCCTGTGCTGTGCAGCAGCTTCCCACTAGCCATCCATTTAAAAAAATGTATGAAGTCAGAATGGCCATCATCAAAAAACCTAGAATCAATAAATGCTGGAGAGGGAGTGGAGAAAAGGGAACACTCTTGCACTGTTGGTGGGAATGTAAATTGATACAGCCACTATGGAGAACAGTATGGAGGTTCCTTAAAAAACTAAAAATAGAACTACCATACGACCCAGCAATCCCACTACTGGGCATATACCCTGAGAAAACCATAATTCAAAAAGAGTCATGTACCAAAATGTTCACTGCAGCTCTATTTACAATAGCCTGGACATGGAAGCAACCTAAGTGTCCATCAAGAGATGAATGGATAAAGAAGATGTGGCACATATATACAATGGAATAGTATTCAGCCATAAAAAGAAATGAAATTGAGTTATTTGTAGTGAGGTGGATGGACCTAGAGTCTGTCATACAGAGTGAAGTCAGTCAGAGAAAAACAAATACCGTGTGCTAACACATATTATATATGGAATCTAAGGAAAAAAATAAAAGGTCATGAAGAACCTAGGGGTAAGACGGGAATAAAGACACAGACCTACTAGAGAATGGACTTGAGCATATGGGGAGGGGGAAGGGTAAGCTGTGACAAAGCAAGAGAGTGGCATGGACATATATACACTACCAAACATAAAATAGATAGCTAGGGGGAAGCAGCCTCATAGCACAGGGACATCAGCCCGGTGCTTTGTGACCACCTAGAGGGGTGGCATAGGGAGGGTGAGAGGGAGGGAGATGCAAGAGGGAAGAGATATGGGAACATGTGTATATGTATAACTGATTCACTTTGTTATAAAGCAGAAACTAACACACCATTGTAAAGCAATTATACTCCAATAAAGATGTTTAAAAAATGTATGAAACTTCTTAATTAAGATACATCTTTTGTTTTAGGATGCAAAAAGTTTTTGTAAGCTACCAACTTTTTTTTTTTTTTTTTTTTGCGGGCCTCTCACTGTTGTGGCCTCTCCCGTTGCGGAGCACAGGCTCCGGACGCGCGGGCTTAGTGGCCATGGCTCACGGGCCCAGCCGCTCCGCGGCATGTGGAATCTTCCCGGACCGGGGCATGAACCCGTGTCCCCTGCATCGGCAGGCAGACTCTCAACCACTGCGCCACCAGGGAAGCCCCCAACTATTTTTAAATAAAGATTGGAATAAATAGTTTTAGTACATAAATTCTAAGAAAATTGTCTTCATTATATTTTTCATCTAAAAGGCTTGAGTTAATTTTAAGGTATAATGAGACATATAACAGCGTGGAACCTCTGGAACAGCCTCATTGACATCGCTGCCCCACTCATCACTGTGGGGAAAGTTACTTAATCTCTCTGAATCTTCCTTTTCATCAAAACTAAAATGAGGGTAGTAAGAATCCACACTTCACAGAATTGTGTAGTGAGGTTGGGACACAAAAAAAACAGGGCTTTAGTAAATGTTCTGGATGAGGAAGACACTGCCATTACTCTTTCTTCCCTGGAAGAGAAAATTGTTAAGCACTTAAAAATAATGTTAGTTCCAGATGCTTCTCATTTGATGCTTAGTACTTCCTTTTCACAGGTTCCCCTTTATGGGCCAGTCGGTGACTGGAACACAGACTGGTGATGGCCAGACGCTCCTTCCACAGGCAGTTACTCAGGTACTGCTGCTTGTAACTAGTCACTTAAGAATGCACGTTTTCCTGTGTCTCTCGCTATTCTTTATGGTGAGGCCTCTTCCAAAAAATAGTAGAAGTCCTAGAACACTGCCAGGATGTACCAATATTATCAGCTCAGCAGAAATAAAGACATTTTATTATTTTTTAAGGGAAAGGCAAAGTTTAAAAATTGACAATTTCTGAAAAGGATCTACATTTTTAAGGGTAGAAGGTCACTTGGAGGGAAGCCAAATGCTTAGGGTTTGGGGGTTTGCTTTTATTTACTTTCAACCCCACAGAGATATTTTCATGTCCTGCATTTTAGAATTCATTCACTACATTTAAATTTAAAACTGCTATAAAATGTAGAAAATAATGATTATAATCATTTTATTTAGATACAGATAGTCATGTTCTACAGTTTATTCCTTGGAATAATTTAGTTTTTGAAATATTTACTGTTCACAATAATCAGCTTTAAAAAGTGTAAATATTTAAATATTTAGTGTCAAGCAATATCCAGGAAAGTAGAACTGCTCATTTCATATTGTGTTTTCTTCTTTTTTTTTCTCAAGTATCTGCCAGGGTGGGGGGAAGAGAGAGAGAAGCTGCCTATTTTCTTTATGTCTTTCTGGCGCTTTTTTTTTCGCCCTGCCAGTTAACGCTTCAGGTTTATTATGCTGATAATTATATTCTTTTGATTAAAAAAGAGAGACCATCTGACACAATGGAAAAGCATAGGCTTCATAGCTGAGTTTTAAAATAATCTGAGTTCCACTATTGAGTTTATTGTGCAACTTTGGGCAAATTTTTTAACTTCTGTTTCCTGATCTGTTAAATGTTACACCACCTGCTTTGCAGTATTATATGGTTTACATGTAGTGTATTCTGGGTGCTGGTATCATTTTTAGTCATTACCTTATATACAGCTCATACCTAACAGAATTTGTGACAACTCAGTAAAGGCTTTTTCAAAGTTAATTCTGTTTATCAGGCTGTTGCCAGGGAATTGTGAGATGATAACTATTTGGTCTCCCTGGAAGATATAAGACATTTAATGAGAAAATAAGAGTAACATTTTTAATTAGTATATATTTGTTTTGTTATTTGTGTCAGAGATGTTGGTTTTTGTTCATAAATAACTTTGTGTTGTGGAGTGGAATTTAGTAAATCTGGAACCCATGTTTCAGTCTTAGTTGCAGAAGAAACCAGGTAGATTTCATCAAAAAGTGGGGTTTTACATGGATCTTTAGCTAAGTATAATACTAACACTATTTGATTTGCCCTACTATTATATTTCTGATGAATAACCCCTTCAAACATATTTGTTTTTCAACTGAAATCTAGCAAATATAGCAGTTCAGAGATAGTTTAAAATGCTCAGAAATTAGGTTGTCACCATAAAATTCATTCTACTTTTTATAAGAATGAAAGTTTTAAAGATGTCATAAGAAATTAAAGTTCTTTTCCCTTTCCATTTCTTTTTTTCTATTTCATTTTTTAAAAGTTTTTTTTCCCCTTGAACTGAAATGTGGAATAAACCTATTTGTAAATTTTACTTATTTTAGGATGGCAGTATAACACATCAGATTTCTAGGCCTAATCCTCCAAATTTTGGTCCAGGCTTTGTCAGTAAGTATAAATCTAATTAGTTACCTGTTCTCTGGGGATTGCTTGTTTGCACTATATTTGTGTTCTTTTAAAATCTTGGAGTTAGTTTAGGTATGTTATTTTAAGTCGAAGTGCCCTCATCTTTTATTAAACATCACTGCCCTATTCGGCATCTTTTCCTCAAGGCATGTATTTCATTCCTTTTTTTCCGTGCATGAATAATTATGGTTAGAGATAAATATTTTAATACAGAAAGATCATCTTCCCCGTTCTCTTCAGTGTTGCTGCTATTTTTTGTATATAGATTGGGCACTTTACAATCTGTAGAATTAAACCACTTCTTTTCTAATGACTGTCTGCCTAAGTGACAAGGACACTAAATGGGAACAACAAAGGGAAAGATAAGCTGGGTTAGCAGCATGGTGTGAAGTCAGGGATGCAGGATGCCATTGATCCTTTCTAGTTACTTTCAGGGGTCCCAAGGTGGTTCAGGATAGCATTTAAAGTTCTCCCCAAACTGAACCTTTCTGAAATCTTCAGACTGTTTAGCTAACTTTTTTTTCACCATTATTTTTCATTTTGCTCACCTCTGCTCTCCTGGTTCCAGAAACCAGAAAGGCTTTCCTTGCGGTAGGTCTCATTCTACCAGAAGCAGAACTTCTGAAATCTTGTGAAAAAGCCTGTTCTGAAAAATGCCCTTCAAATTTGGTAGACTAGATTTCAAGTTCATACATGTACTGGAACTTCTGGGTTTAAGAACAAACCCAAAGTCTGACCTTTTGAAATTACCCCTGCACTAATTATTATAATTTGCATACATATTCGCATTAAAAACAAGTAAACAACTGTAACCAACTGGCTTTTTCTGGCTTTATTGTGCCCATTGGCTTTGGTTGGATTCTTATTGTATGACAATATTCTGTTATCATTGATGTAATTTTTCAGCTAATGTCCTTCTTGGAATTGTATTTATTTATTTCTTTGTCTTAAAGTGAGTCAAAAAGGTATATTCTGAATTTCACAACCATAAGGTGACTTTTTTTTTTTTTTGAACTTGGCATCAGTGAAGTAAAGTGCCCTTAAAGAATTAAGAAGGAATATTGCTACAAGATGAAGAGATACAACTATTTGGGGAGATATTAATGACAGTCATACAAGTAGAGAAGATTTTACTTGATTAATGGCTTAATTATAGACATATAAATGACGAAATTCATAAAAATTACCAGTGTTTTTAACTTACGGATTTCCTCTATAAAACAGACTTCATTTTGGTCCTTTCTAAAGCTTTCTAGGTTCCCTCCCTCATAGTTTAGGACATACTTTCACCGTTTAGAAATAGGGGAAACCCATAAACTTAGGGAAATTAGCATGGGAAATGATACCTAATCCATGCTCTGGACCTTAATAGGTTATGCCTTACTTTGTCTCTTCAAAATCTGTAAAGTTGAATTAATCAAATTACAAATATAGTTCAATATATAGTTTGGCTTATGGGTTAGAGAATTTGATAGTTTAGTAGATAAATAGTGTTCCATTAGATAAGTCTTTTGCTTTTCAAAGATTGGGTTTATAATATTTATATTAGCCTGTGTCCTAAAACATGCATTCTTTGGTTTTCTTAAATATTTTTCTAAAATCTTATACTTTATATAGTTATTTACTATTATGTTTTCAAAATATCTATTACAAGGTCATGATGAAAATGTTTCCTTACAAAATGGATTTGTGTAACTTATATTGGACTCTTTAGAAAATTAACACAGGTGAATTTTAATTTTTTTCCTCAGATGATTCACAACGTAAACAGTATGAAGAATGGCTTCAGGAGACCCAACAGCTTCTTCAGATGCAGCAGAAATATCTTGAAGAACAAATCGGTGCACACAGGAAATCCAAAAAGGCCCTTTCAGCTAAACAACGTACCGCCAAGAAAGCTGGGCGTGAGTTTCCAGAAGAGGATGCAGAGCAGCTCAAGCACGTCACTGAACAGCAAAGCATGGTTCAGAAGCAGCTAGAACAGGTAACAAATAGGTTTGCAAAATAGAAGCAGCTGTTAATGCATAGAATGTTTTGGTCTGTCATTGATTAATTGTAAAGGATTTCGATTGGTGTTAAATGGCACACATAAGTGCACTGTCAAAGTGACAGCTCTGAGACCTCTTACTAACTGAAGAAATAACCCCTGTCCTTGCCCCAGAGTCGTGGTCACACAGCACGTACTGTGAGTAAGCACCACTGATGAGATAAGTTCTCATAATCCTGACCTAGAAGAACTGTTTTCATACTGGTACAGCTATTACAGCTGGGGAAATTCAGTTACTTTCCCTGTTCTGAGAAATCACTGTGCAGAGTCTTAGCTTTCCTGAGGACAGCTCATGGGGAGATCCTAGGCTTTCTACTTGGAGTTGACCTTTGCTTTGCCATGTCCTTTGGTTCCTTAGTTTCTAATGGAATTTCAGATAGAGCATTTGAATCATTCTGGTGGGGTTTTTCTTGTATTTTTTTCCCCATAGTATGTTTTTATTAGTATTCCTTCTCAATATCATTTTGGTCTTAAAGTACATTGGTGTATCTTATGTAAAGGACTTATTCCTGAAAAATGAGATCATTTTGCTGTTACTTTCCATTATGAGCCTGATGTTTCTGAAAATGCACATACTGAAATATCAGTTATACTCAAGAAGAAGTAAAATTTTAAATTTTTATTTAGTGTTCAAAATGTGTTAAGTGGCCACTCCTAGGTACTCAATGAATTAAAAACTTAGGTTCACACACAAACCTGTACACAAATATTGACTGCATCTCTTAACACACTCACCAAAAACTGGGAACCCCTGGACTGTCCTTCAGTATCTTGACTGTGGTGATGGCCACACTAATCTCTACCCATGTTAAAGTTCATAGAATTGTACACCAAAAAAGGTCAATCTTGCTTTTGATTGTCAATTTAAATCTTACTCCCAATGTTAATAGTGGAAAGGGAGGAATTCAGAGCGGATTGAATCAGTAAAAATCACAGAAGTGCTTTCTGTGTAGTGAACACAGTTACATGCCCTGTCTTACCTGACGTTCTCTATAACCTTGTGAACAAGGTAGTATTATCACCATGTTACACATGAGGAATCTGCTGAGTCATTGTGGAGGTAGGTGACATAACTGATCATTGGAGTAGAGATTTCAACTGTGGCGTTTTGTCTCCAAGCTACAGCTACCACAGTAATGCCCCAACACAGGCTGACTACAGTATGATTTCCATTGTTTAAAACCAGGACTGTTCCGGAATGAGAGGTTTCCTTTCTCTTTAAAATTACTTTCTGGGGCCGTGTTTATTTCAAGTAAAAATGCTTTAAAGGATTTCTTTATAACTTATTTTTAGCCTTTTTATTGCCTTCTGGTATTTTTATATAAATTTTTTATGACGAGGGCCTAGCTTTTTTGCATATCCATGGATCAAATCCTATTTAGAAGGTAATACTATACTTGGAAAATAGGACACATCATCTCTACAACATAGTTGCCCGCAGTCCAGTGTTATCTTGTTAAGATAAGCAATTCATGACAATGTTTTTAAGAGAATTTTAAAATGTCACGTCAAAGGCATGGATCACCACATTCTGTATCCCAGTTAGTGTTCTGGTGCTTTATGTATGTTCATGCTCATTCGCCAGTCCGATGGTAATTCCTCAGTTCTAGCTAGTAAGCCAGTCAGGAAAGAGAAGAAAAGAAGTAGGAGTTGCCACAGCTACAGGAAAAGAGACCAGAACCATTATGTGCAGAGAATATGCTAGTCTGCCTGGGAAACTGTTGAAAATAAGTTGAAAACCTATCAGAACTGGCTCAGTGTACTAGTACAGTACACAAAAATTGAGTGATTTTGGAGGGTATGTACATCATCTTGCACCCCTTTCTCCCAGCTCCCTAAGTGAGGTGGTGTGTCCTTAGGACACAGGTTGTATCTTCATTGAGATTGGTCTGTAGCATCTGCCCATGGGGGTACAAAGGCTTTTGGGGATTAATTAACTGACACAAGTCAGTCGTTATATTAGGAGCCTCTTAGGAACTGTTCAAAACATTACCTCAGAGCTTTTACATATTTCAGAAATTATAATTTGAATATGTTACCCATTAAATTCAAGGAGTTTTATTACCAATCTAGTCTTTTTAACCTGGAGGGGAGGGTGTGGTATATGTACAGGTAATTCATCTTGTCTTAACATGTTGTACACTTTTGTATACTTAAGAAATGAAATCTTAACACGCCTAAATGGTTAAAGTTTGAGTTAAATCTCACAGTTAGTCTAACCTTATATATTAATGTAACTTCTGAAGAAGTTAACAATTAGCTGATTCCTGTGTAGCCTTTGTTTATTGTTTTATTTTTATATGTAGTTTAGTTTATGACTCAGAGAAAGATCTTCTTAAATATTTATTTCAGAAAAATGTTTTTCAAATTTGTTTTTGGTATTTCATATTTAGAAACATGCTATTATTGAAAAGCTTGGCAGTTTTAGTTGATCAGTCCTTCCTTTTTTTTTTTCCCTTGGTGATTTTTGCCATTGCCTAAGCAAGATATTTTTGCCTTTGCCTGATCTAACTGCGTTCTCTATAACCTCCACCATAATCATCAGCCAGTGTTTTTATTTGATACCCGTAGCACATATAAACGAGTAAGATTTAATTTTGCTCTTCCAGATTCGTAAACAACAGAAAGAGCATGCCGAGTTGATTGAAGATTACCGGATCAAGCAGCAGCAGCAGCAGCAGTGCGCCATGGCCCCGCCCACCGTGATGCCAGGTGTCCAGCCCCCGCTGCCCCTGGTGCCAGGTGCCGCCCCGCCCCCCATGAGCCAGCCCAGCTTCCCCATGGCGCCACTGCAGCTACAGCACCAGCAGCACACCGCGGTCATGCCCGGCCACACGAGCCCTGCGGGAACGCCCAGTTTGCCCAGTTTCCCTGGGTGGCAGCCTCCTGGTGCTCCTTCCCGCCCCGCCCTCAACCCTCCTAGGATTCAGCCTCCAGTGGCCCAGTTACCAATAAAAACTTGCCCCCCAGCCCCAGGGGCAGTGTCAAATGCAAATCCACAGAGTGGACCGCCACCACGGGTGGAATTCGATGACAATAACCCCTTTAGTGAAAGTTTTCAAGAGCGGGAACGTAAGGAACGTTTACGAGAACAGCAGGAGAGACAACGAATCCAGCTCATGCAAGAAGTAGATAGACAGAGAGCTTTGCAGCAGAGGGTGGAAATGGAGCAGCACGGCATGATGGGCTCAGAACTAAGCAGCAGGACACCTGTGTCCCAGATTCCATTCTACACTTCTGACCTGCCTTGTGATTTTACGCAACCTCCAAGACCCCTTCCGCAGCCTCCGCAGCAGCAGCAGCAAGCGGGGCCAGTTTTACAGCAGCAGAACCTACAGCAAGGGTCTATTAATTCACCGCCCACCCCAAATTTCATGCAAACCAGTGAGCGAAGGCACATGGGACCTCCCTCGTTTGTTCCTGACTCACCGTCAATTCCTGGTGGAAGCCCAAATTTCCATTCTGTGAAGCCGGTACATGGAGGTGTTCCTGGGGCCAGCTTCCAGCAGTCCCCGGTGAGGCCTCCTTTTACACCCGCTTTACCTGCGGCACCTCCAGTGGCTAATAGCAGTCTTCCCTGTGGCCAAGACCCGGCTGTAAGCCGTGGACAGAGTTACCCAGGATCAGCCCCGTCTCTCATTCAGCTGTATTCTGACATAATCCCGGAAGAGAAAGGGAAAAAGAAGAGAACAAGAAAGAAGAAGAAAGACGACGATGCGGAATCTACCAAGGCACCTTCTACTCCCCATTCGGATGTAACTGCTCCACCAACCCCGGGTGTCTCGGAAGCTGCCTCTGCTCCCGCAGTGAACACACCCGGCGAGCTCCCTCAGCAAGGAGAACCTGAGGCGGCGGAACCGGGCGGCCTATCACCTCCTGACCCGGCAGCGGGCCCGCTGCGCACAGAGCCAGAGAACGAACTGCCCAGCGGTGACTTCGCACGAGGGACCCCAGGTCAACAGACCTGTGCGAGTTCAGAGGTGGATAAGCGCCCCATCGATGCGCCTGCCCCCACTGGGGGGATGAAACTGGAGTCAACTGAGCCGGAGCAGCGCCCTGGCCCAGATGGGCCTGAACTGGAGGAGCGCCCTGGGGATCGGGCCAAAGAAAGGGCTGTGGCCGGCGCTGCCTGCCCGGGGCAGAGTCCTCCCCGACCTGCCGGCGCTCCTGCTGCCAAAGGAGATTCAGGCAATGAGCTTCTGAAGCACCTGCTGAAAAATAAAAAGGCATCTTCCCTTTTAAATCAAAAACCGGAAGGGAGTTTTTGTTCAGAAGACGACGGTACGAAGGATAACAAACTGGTTGAGAGGCAGAACCCAGCCGACGTGGTAAGTGTGGCTCAGGAGAACAACTTGCTTTTTTCCCCTTTTATTTTAAATTATGGTTACAACAGATTAGTGCCAACTGCTGTATTGATTTCAACGCTGTCTTTTATAACCTTTTTACTCTGGAGTAAAAAACCGCAGACCTCATGTTTTGGTTTATACCTATGAACTATATCAAGTAATAATTTGTTTACTGTATCTTTCAAAAATCAGAGAGCTGTAGGGACATGCGTTTCATACATAACATATTCCTGTCAGCTGATTATCACCACATTGAGTTGATCTAACTAAAACAAAGAAGTAAATATCTACATGTCCTAATTGCAAATAGAGTGCAGTTTCCATTAACCTCTTTGAAATATAGAAAATAGCTCACGCACCCTGTTAATACCCTCGGGGACTCTCAGGAATAACCCATATTGGGAATCTGTTCTGTTGCAAAGTATTAATACTTTATAGAAACACAGTTTTACAGGTAGATGCTATTTTATCTTTGTGGTTTTCCGTGTATCGATATTTTGCCCTTTTTAAGTTTTTAAGTGTTAGACTCTTTTTTTTCGGCTGCGTTGGGTCTTCGCCGCTGCACGCGGGCTTTCTCTAGTTGCAGCGAGCGGGGGCCACTCTTCGTTGCAGTGCGCGGGCCTCTCCTGTTGCGGAGCACGGGCTCTAGGCGCACAGGCTTCAATAGTTGTGGCATGCGGGTTCAGTAGTTGTGGCGCGCGGGCTTAGTTGCTCTGCAGCACGTGGGATCTTCTAGGACCAGGGATCGAACCCGTGTCCCCTGCATTGGCAGGTGGATTCTCAACCACTGTGCCGCCAGGGAAGTCCCCTTTTTAAGTTATAGAACATTGGATTTGCTTTTGTTTTTTCATTTGATGAAGAACTTTGTTGTAAATATACCTTTACAAGATTTGATCTCCTGCATTTCAGTGAACTTCCTTGACATATTTCCCAAACTGGAGTTTTCTAGGTTGTAGGAATTGGTTAACTTGTTTTATCTTTCAAATGCTACACTGCCTTGGCTATTGTGTTCATAAAGCTTTCCCTATAGTTCTTCTCAAATTAGATTTTAAATTTTTCAATTGAATGAGGTGGAGTGCTATATTTAGTTGTCCAAATTTGCAATTTTAAGATTGTTAGTGAAGCCATTTGTTTAGCAAGTATTGGCTTACTCTTTGTTTTCTCTTATTTGTCTGATTCAGTAGAGGTTGAATGGTAACCCCATAGAGTCATGTAATTTTTGTAAATTTTGGTGGTGGTAACTTTTTCAGTCATATTTGTCATCAGCAAATAGGCCTGATCTCTAGCTACTTTGTCCATTGCATCCTCTGCCCCTAGGAATACCAGGCTACTTGCAGTCCCTGAGTGTCTTTCTGATTTTACCCTTCCATATATGGCCATATGCTGCTGTTTCTGCCCTTCTTTGTTTTTTTTTACATCTGGCCAATATCTGTATCTTTTAAGGCTCAGTTCTGGAATCGTCTTCCCCAGATACCTTACTCAGCTCAGCCAGTCTCAAATAAGTGGATGCCCGTGTGCTTACATAGCAGTTTCTCTAGTACCACTGAGCATAGACGGCTCCTTGAAGGGTGTAGATGGCGTCCTGAGCACCTTTCTGTCCCTATGCCTTTCTATCTCAATACCACATAGTTGGTACTCGGTGGAGTGAAGTTAGGTCCTAATACTAGTGATTATATGTAAAAAAATATTTATATTGGGTGTCATGATAGAAAAAGGGATGAGATCAATTAGTATATGTATAAATGTTTGGACTATGTCACGTGTTCTCATATCCATCTGGGAGGGCAGCAAGGGGCGGAGGCCCTGGATTACTAGGGGTGATGCCTTCTTAACCACATTCTAGGGGTTACACTGTGCTCAGCGCTTGCCCTGAGGTACGGCAGGCACAATTATTATTCCCGTTTTACAAATGATGAAATTCATTTACTTTCTAGTCACGCTTAAGGCAGAATTGTTGTGGCAGTAGCTGGACAGGCCCAGTTTGTCCTCCGTGCTGAGGACATGTGTTTCCTCACACATAAGCTGGCATTAGTTGTAGTGTAGGGGTAAAGCCTTGGGAGGCTTTGAGAGCTCACATCACTCAGCTTGCGTCAAATCCATGTTCCGTCTCTTTCCAGCGTGCAGCCTGGGCAGGTCAGGCTTTCTGAGCCTCAGTTTCCTCATCTGTAAAACAGGATTAATAATGCTCCCTGTTACTGGGTTGCCACAGGGATTAAAGGAGTTAGGGTACACCTTGTGCTTGTGATATTAATAAAAGGTGGTGCATACCCATGACTACCAATGACATATCTAGGAATCTGGCAAGAGGAACGTAAAATTCTAGTATGTGCAAAGGTGTGACCACATGAATAGCTAATGAATGACTTTATCTTTACTAATAGATAAAAATGAGAGAAAACAACCTAAATCCACTAGTGTAGTTATTGATTGGATTATTGTTTCTGTATATCTATATCTGAATATACAGATTTTTTGCAGCCATTAAAATTTGTTACGTATGAATGTTTAATGTCACGGGGAACAAACCACGTCAAGTTTAAAAGGCAACCACCAGAATAAAAGAATACTGAGTGTGATTTCATTGTGTGTTTAGCAAAATACATGTAGGCATAGATAAAAGATCGAAAACAAATACATTAAAATGTGAACTATTCCTGTCTCGGGCAAACTTTTGGGTGATTTTTAATCTTTTGTGTTCTTCTGTAATTAAAAGTATTCTTTGAACTGTAGTAATGGCTGCTTTTTAGGGAAGTTGTGAGGATTGGAGAAGTCTGTTCAGCACTTACAGTGCCTGACCCTGCTGCACACCTAATAAGCGGTTGCATTGTTCTTCTCTTATAAGCTGGTAAGAAGTGCTTGGGCCTTGCTCTGTGCTACTCACACTGCAGTCCTTGAGGACTGGCGGCATCGGCCTTACCTGGGAGCTTTTCAGGAAGCAGGATATTGTGCCCCCAGCACAGGTGTACCAGTCAGAAGGTGCTTTTTACCAAGATCGCAGGTGATTCGCATTCATATGGACATGAGAGGCACAGCTCTAGGCCAGGGTTCTCTGAACTTTAATGTATCAGAATCACCTGGAGGGCTTGTTAAAGGTTTGGATTCAGTAGGTCTGGGGTGGGACCAGAGAATATGGATTTCTAACCATCCTAGGTGGTGCTCATTCTGCCGCTCTGGGGACCACCCTTTGAGAACCATCGATCTAGCCCTGGGATGGGCACTGTGTTCCTGCTTCCATATCCCCTCTTTTTTGTATGAGCCAGGAATGGTTTTTACACTTTTTAATGGTTGAAGAAAATCTGAAACAGAGTAGTGTTTCACAGCATGTGAAAATTATATGAAATTCAAGGTTCAGTGTCGATGAATTTAAAACATCTTATTAGACCATAGCCTAGCTCATTAGTTTATGAATTGTCTGTGGTTGATTTTGCAGTACCAGGGCAGAGAGTTGGGTAGCTGTATTTACTCTTTGGCCTTTTACAGAACAGTTTTGCCATCCATGCTCTAAGTCATTTATATATATATAAATGGAAACTGTGATCTGCAAACCCTCAAAGAGTCAATGCAGAGCACATTAAAATAAGTTTAGCAACTATAGTTGCCTATAGCAAAGTATAGCTGTCAAGTTTAGAAATAATGGCCCCTAAAAATAGTCCCATATTTTTAAGTATTGATAGTACTACCCTTAAAAACCTCTTTAAGGACTGGTTTGTTCTTAGCCATAGAGACAAAAGCAAAGAATAGGCTTATTTGCTATCATATAGGTCTTCTTTCATTGACTTTAAGTATGTAGCAGTTATTATTCAGTCAGATGTATGACCATGAACTAATTTGAATGAACAATGTTGTTTGTTTTTAGTGATCTCTGAGGCTAGCTGTTCCTCTCAACTGAGATGCATAGGCTGTGAAACTTTTCTGGAGCTTAGCAATGGTGCCCGCATACCTTGTATTTCACCCATTCCTAAGGGGGGCCCAAATAAGCCCCCAAGACCACCATGCAGAGGCCACCACAGCCATCTAGCTCAGAGCACCCCTTCCTCCACAGTTGCCAGTGGGCAGGAATAAGGAGCTCCGGGCTGTCACTGGCACAAGTATGGGCAGGCCTGAGGAGTAATGCTTCCTCTGAAAGGGAGAATAGCCACACTTAAGAGTTCTACTCTCTCCTCAAGCTTTGCAGCTTACTGATTTCCATACTTGAGAATCATGTTTCAAAAAAGGGATGCTGTTTTCAGAAAACAGGCCATTTGATGCCACCCATTTTCCCTCCTTAACTTTGGGTGCCCACGTTAGGAACATTGTGTCTTAGGATGGAACTGGATTAGCAGGAGCTGGAATTCAAGCGTGTGGATAGTTCACTTATTTCTTAACCTTTCCAATTACATTAGCAAACTTTGGGGGCTCAAGTGCAAGGTGGTTTTGGATGTGGCAACAGCCAGTTGCCAAAAACAGATGGAGGAAGTGAAACCAAGAAACAGCGAAGCAAAAGGACTCAGAGGACCGGAGAGAAGGCAGCACCTCGGTCGAAGAAAAGGAAAAAGGAAGAAGAGGAGAAACAAGCGATGTTCTCTACCACCGACACCTTTACCCACCTGAAGCAGGTGAGTCTTTTGGAGCAGCCCCTTTAAAAATTCAAGGAAGTGAGACATCAGAAGCTTTTCCAACCCTGTTAAAGTGAAACTTTCCCAAAAGTAGAGAGTTAAGGGGTAAAAGACATCTCAACAAGCAACCTAATAGGTTTCCTATGTGCAAGCAAACTTGCACCTTATCCTACTGGCACCCCAAAATTTTAGTAAAATAGATGGATTGGTTGGCGCTGGTCAAGATTTACTTATATTCAAAGGGAGCAGCCTCAGCACCAAGAAAAATTCCGTCCACGTTACTTGTGACTCCGGATGCAAAGAAACACAGGCATTGGTCTCTCCGCCTAGTAGAGTGCGTTCTTACACCTTTGTGGCTGTTACAGAAGGTGGGAGACAGCTGCTGAAGAGTGCCGCTGGGGGCACCTAGCCTCAGTTCAGCCCTGATTCTTGCTGAGCGAAGATAAGGAAGGTGTTTTTCTTGTTAGAAGCCTGGCAGCATCCCTTTAAGACAGATGAGAATAAGGCTCATTTTTAAGTATATCTCAAAGATTCCGTAGTCTCTCTCACTTATTCCAGCATTTTGATACTTGAATTTTTTAAGTCTTATTTTTCTCAAGCCTTATTTGACTAAGTTGCCTTGGGTCTTAGAAAAATTGAGAGACACTTGTTTTGTTTATCGTGTACATTACTCTTAAATGTGTTTTTCAATAGCAGCTCTCTCTGCTCCCTCTAATGGAACCAGTCATTGGAGTGAACTTTGCCCACTTTCTTCCTTACGGCAGTGGCCAGTTTAATAGTGGGAATCGACTTCTAGGAACTTTTGGCAGTGCTACCCTTGAAGGGGTTTCGGATTACTATTCTCAGTTGATCTACAAGGTATGTTTCTTTGCCAAGGTGTTACCTTGCTTCCTCTTTGGATGCCATATCAGAATTGGTAGAGCTTGTCTTGTTTTTCCATCTAGTTTACATCTATCTAATCTTCCAAGTTCCATTTAAACTCTAGTTCAACTAAAAGGTTAAAATTTTATCAGGTAAAGTGTTTCCAATATGAACATTTGAAATGTTTGTATAGGTCAGAATACAGATTGTGAAAAACATCCATTGTATATTTCTGTGGTAGGAAAATATGTATTTTCCTATAATCTTTATTAACTCTTAAGATGACTCCAAATTCAGAGTAAAAAATGTAGTTAGGAATTTACCCTGAAAAATACAATGAAAAAACCTAAAAACTTATTTTGTCTAATAATTTAGGTACTAATTGCACCTGTGCATTAGTTCTTAGGCTACAAAAATAATACCAAAGTGAACCAAGTTTATCTTTTGGTAATATTTTTTTAACAAAGTTTTATGATAGGCTCATTAGATACTCTTTACTTCACATCTGACTTGTGTTAAGTGATCTTTTTTGCAAAAATATTTGAGAGTATCATCATTTTTTCTGAGGGCTTCTCTTCTTTAGTATTAAAATCATTCTCTTGTGACATTCCGTTTATTATCGTTGTTGGCTTTTCTCTTCAGTTAGAACCTCTCCCAAGTCTTGTAAATGCCTTCTCTTCTGATGCAAGCTGTTCTCCACGCAACTTCATCATCTTCAGAAATCCTAGATCTTTGCAAGATTTGTAATTTTACCTTGCACTTGATTTGCATGAAATTATTGGTAGATTCCAACAGTCCCTGAGAGACTAGTCAATGAATCAGTGACAAATTGGTGACAGACGTTAAGCAGGGAGAAATGTTTGGGGGGAAACTACATTTGTTAAGGTTCAGTCCATTTAGTTGTTATTGCTACTCCTTTTGCTTCTTTTTGAGATTTTAGACAATCCAGATTCTAATATCTAAGATACAAGTTGCAGTTATGGATTAGGATCTTAAATTCTCAAGTTTTTGATAGAACTGGGGCATATCTTAATTTAATAAAGGAGTTTTTTGAGAACTCTCTGCAATTTATTGGTCGAATTTTAAAGCTGTCCTTCACTGGCTTTAACAGTGAAACTTGAAAAGAGTTGTACAGAATCAAATCAGGCACAGTATAAATTTGCTTCTTAATTTCAAAGCTAAGTACCCAAGCTGGGGAAAGTGAGCCAGTGGGTGGTATGTCCAGAGGATGATGGGTATTTGTTCCACTGAAATGCCTCCTGGCCTGTACGTTTCTTTTTCTTCTTGGTGTGCATTTTAGGAATGAAGGTGCCTCTGATTACATTTCTGTACCTTGCCTCCCTGTGCTGAAAATTCACAGAACTAAGTTTTAGCAAGGTCGTGGCATATTTGCTCAGTAGCATATAATTTAAAATTTTTTGGTCTCCTGCAGCAGAATAATTTAAGTAATCCTCCAACACCCCCTGCCTCTCTTCCTCCTACACCACCTCCTATGGCTTGTCCGAAGATGGCAAATGGTTTTGCAACAACTGAAGAACTTGCTGGAAAAGCTGGAGTATTAGTGAGCCATGAAGGTAGGATGCCAAGCCTCCAAGTCTTGTACCTTTGAGGAGTTTGCCGGCTGTGCGTGGTGAAATGGCAGTCGGATTGTAAAGTTTACCCATTACCAGTTTTGACTGATTTATGGTTTTGTGTTTTTGCTCTTCCAGTTACCAAAAGCCTAGGACCTAAACCATTTCACCTGCCATTCAGACCACACGATGACTTGTTGGCCAGAGCGATTGCTCAAGGCCCAAAGACAGTGGACGTTCCTGCTTCACTCCCAACACCGCCTCATAATAATCAGGAGGAATTAAGGTAGAAGTCCCTTTTTCTCAAGTATTTTCTTAGTTATTTCATTTATTTAAAAACGTATTATGTGTTTGTATATAGCATAATGTCTGTAGGAAAAGCATGTAAAAACACTTAAAAGGTGAAATTTGGTGAATAATTTTCTTCAGAATTTAAAGTTTATAAAACATTCTTACTATTAAAAAGAATTCATTTGTGCACTTTAGAAATCTCATATGATATAGGAGGTTCAACAAGTAATAATAATCGAATAGACATTTTAAGGCATTGGGACTCTCCATGCAAAATATTTCAAAGATCATTGCCCTTTATAAGCTGTTAATGTGATTTACTGGGTTTATTGATGTTTGCAGATGTCAGAATAAAAGAGTGGCAGTCACAGAGCAGAGCATGCTTTTGTGGAAGAGAATTTAAGGGCTGTCCTGTCCACAGTTTGTAACTCCTTTGTGTCAGTTCTTTAGCCCCAGGATTCTGATGAGGGAAAATCAGCTTCTCCTAGTAGATAGTCACAACCCAGCCAGTTAGATCCAGGGGAGGTTCTTATATATATGGCTCATCAAATTATTCTCTCTTCTTGGAAAATCTGCTAACCACCCTCTCTTTGATAAGACGCCATTGGACTAAGACCCTTTACTGTATAAATGAGAAGACTGCGGACCACGGGGAAGTGACTTGTCCAAAGTTAGAACCCAGCTCTTTGTTTCTCCTGGACCTTACCGCTAGATTCGTGCCGGAGTTGTCATTCAGGGGCAGCTGCGGGAGGCGGCCTCCCGGGTGTGCGTGTCGGGGCCGCCCGCTCCGGGGTCTCACAGGGACCCCTTGGAAGCCTCTCTCGGGTCTCCTGTTAATGCTGCTTCTCACAGCCTTCCTTCAGCCTGACGGCGTCTCCTCTGGGGTGGGGGGGTGTGAGACCCCAGGTTCTCGAGCTGCCGTGCAACGTTTAGCCCAAGACCACACTCGCCCTACAGCCCCATTTGCCTTTGTAACCTTTAGCTTCTTGGACTAGACCAGTCTCTTCCTTTTTGCACTTCACTTTGTCAGTTAAGAGAAATGAAGGCCTGTGAAGCCATAGTGGCCAGTGTTCCCGTCTGTGCGCGCGGGTCTGGGTGTGTGGTGGACTGCTGAAGCCATAGTGGCCGGTGTTCCCGTCTGTGCGCGTGGGCCTGGGTGTGTGGTGGACTGCTGAAGCCATAGTGGCCGGTGTTCCCGTCTGTGCGCGCGGGCCTGGGTGTGTGGTGGGCTGCTGAAGCCATAGTGGCCAGTGTTCCCGTCTGTGCGCGCGGGCCTGGGTGTGTGGTGGACTGCTGAAGCCATAGTGGCCAGTGTTCCCGTCTGTGCGCGCGGGCCTGGGTGTGTGGTGGACTGCTCTTTCCTTTTTCAGCTACAGGAGTGTTTCCTAGTCTCAGTGATCTGGAGCTTTGCAAAGGTGTGAGTATCCATTCTTTCTATGCTGTGTTATAATCTGAACGTCTTCCTCCTTTGGCAGGTCTTTAAACTTGGATGCTAAAGCTTTAGTCAGAAGGAAACATACCATTTAAATTACTTTATAGTTAAACATATTTCTTATTTTTTTCCCAAGAGATTTCCTGTTTGGCCCTGAACTGAATCTTTGGCTTCTCAGGTTATTGTCACTGTCCAAAGGTCTCACACGTAGACAGGGCTGGGCTGGTGCGGGAAGCCCCCAGCAGCAGCCTTGCGCCTGCTAATGTGTATTTATTCTGCTCCCAGGACACAGGACCATGGGGGTGACCGGGACACCCCTGACAGTGTTGTGCCCTCGTCCTCTCCTGAGAGTGTGGTCGGCATGGAAGTGAGCAGATACCCAGACCTGTCCCTGGTCAAAGAGGAGCCTCCGGAGCCCGTGCCATCCCCCATCATTCCAATCCTCCCGAGCGGCACCGGGAAAGGTAGGGGGCGCAGTGCAGTGCGGGGGCTGGCTGATATGAATGTTTAGAAAAGCTGTTAACACTCAACTCATTCTTCCTTTTTTAAGGGTTGGAATCTAGAAGGAATGACATCAAAACTGAGCCGGGCACTTTATTTTTCACGTCACCTTTTGGTGCATCCCCAAATGGTCCCCGATCGGGTCTCATATCTGTGGCAATCACTCTGCATCCTACAGCTGCTGAGGTAAAGATGGACTGGCTGTTGGACGTTGTAGAATATTACCCATTCCTAAAGGAGTGTCAGGTGGCTCACAGTGACACGTACAGCTGGGTCATCGCAGATAAAGATTAAAGTTAGGGCTTGGCTTAGCAGTCCCTTCAGACATCTACGCTGCTGTGAGTACTAGAAGTTGATCTCAGCCTCAGTCAAGACAGAAAGGGCAAATTGAAGTCAGAGATCTCATTGTTTTACTAAAGAATGTATAATGGTAAGAACTCTTCAGAGAGTTGATAACTATTTACACGTAGAAAATTAAGCAGTGAAGAGCTTTGTCAACAGTGAAAGTTTTCCAGAAGCACTATGTTCAGGAAGCAGCTGCTCATATCAAACACTAGTACATGGCTGAGGGTTTTTTCAAACTCTTAATTCTTGATGATGTTTCGTTGGCAACCAGACTCATAGCCTGTTGGCAGGGCGTTTTGGCCATCAGCAGAACATAGCAGTGGTGTGTTCTCGTGGACTGTGTCAGACTTCTGCCCAGAGCTGGGGGGGGTCCACTTGAAGGAAGCTTCTGACCAGCTGTAAAAACCATGACAAGGTTTAACTCATTCCTTGAATTAAAATGTCTAAGATAGTTTAACGTTCTCTCAAATATTTAACATTAATTGGAATCCCTGTATGAGGATTTCTGTATATGGAAGCTTTGTTTGGGTATTGGCCCATTAAAACCCTTTTTACCCCCCGAGGCTCTTAAGTCTAAATAAAAATGGTTGGATTTTCTTGAGGCGTATGCACCGTGCGGATAGCATTTATCCTAACGTGAGTTGTTCTTCAGTGGTTCTCTGTGGCCTTCTGGGCGGGTAATGCAGCATTTGCCATTTTGTTTTAGAACATTAGCAGTGTTGTGGCTGCGTTCTCCGACCTCCTCCACGTTCGGATCCCTAACAGCTACGAGGTTAGTAATGCTCCAGATGTTCCATCCGTGGGTTTGGTCAGTAGCCACAGAGTAAACCCAGGTTTGGAGTATCGACAGCGTTTATTTCTTCGTGGGCCTCCACCAGGATCTGCAAACCCTCCCAGACTAGCCAGCTCTTACCACCTGAAGCAGCCTACTGTGCCCTTCCCTCCAGCAAGCAATGGTGAGCTGGTTTCCAGTTTGTTGACCCCAGATTCGTTCTTGATTCAAAAGTTACGCCGCTTCTCTTTAAGATCTCGCTTTGATTTTAGGGGAGTAACAGGTCACGTGTTGGCACGCAGTCCTTGGTGACTTAACCACCCCCCCCACCCCACCCCCACCCCCACCCACCCACCCCCCCACCCCCCCCCGGGTGCTGTCTTCTGAGGCGTGACTGGATCTTTAGTGCCTGGGGCCTACGTCACACCCTCTTGTCAGCGCTCTGCTTACCCTTGAGCCGCGTTTGCTCTCCTGCGGCCTGAGCCTCCCCTCCCACTTAGCGCTGTGTCACACTGTGCAGACGAGGCCGCCATCTCTGCCCGTGTTCCTGGTCCCTTTCCTTCTGCGGCATCTCCGGGGCCCCTCTCTCTCTTCTGTAGGTGCGCTCACACCTTCCCCGTCACTGAAAGGTGGGCCCGTTCCTCGCACCTGTGTGGCGTCCCTTCCCTCCCCATCTTCCCGTCTGGCCTCCCCCTCACCCCGCTCTCCCCGCCTCTTCGCTCCCTAGTTTCTTGGCCGTCTTGTTTCCGTCCTCACCTGCTCTTAGAGCCCAGCCTCTCCCCACGTCTCGCCCTTGAGCCACGCTGACAGTTGCTCGTGTTGGGTTTGAACTCTCAGCCTCTGGCTGCTCTGTCACCCTTGCTTTCTCCCTGCTTCTCCCTCCTGCCTTCATGGCCACGCGAGCGACGTGCTCTGAGATCGCCACACGCTTTCCAGTCTGTGTCCTTGCTTGCATTTTTATTTTGGCCCTGGAACTTCTTCATCCCTCTTCGACTTTCCAAATCACACTCATTGAAGACTCTCGTTCACATACCTCTTCATCTTTCATAAGAGATTTCGTACCCTCTTCACCCTGGAGCAAAAGTATTCTCTCTCCCCCTACTCACTCTGCACTGAGACTGGAGACGACCCTCCGCGCGTCCCAGTTTCCCTCCGCACTTCTCACAGCCCAGTGTGTTGTCCCAGCCGTGTGAGGATAGCTTCCTTTCTTTGTACCCCAGTGTCATGCACGTAATAGATGCCCCGTAACCACTGCTTAGAAAATAAGATTTTTATCAGTTACAAAAGACTAACGTGTGGTAAATTAAATGAGCCGTATTGCAGTCAGTTGGTGCATACAGCTTTGCACCCCGGACCCCTGTTGTTAGTGGTCGGCTTTAGTCGCTAATGAACACCTTTTGTCTCTAGGCCTTTCTGGGTGCGCGGGCACTAGTCACGGTGTCACAGAAAGTGCGGCTCTCAGGCCACAGTGGTGCTGCCACTGTCATGTCGTCGTTCTGGGCCACGGCGTGAGGAAGCCGGCCAGAGACCCGGCCTTTGTGAGCAAGGTACTCGCACATCCCTCCCCTGACCCCCGGGTCTCCGCCCACCCCCGCCGTGCCTGGGCAGCGCCTGCTCCTGCATCAGGAGGAGTCGCTTCTGGGGCTCCACAGACGTCTCCCCCAGCGGTCGCCATCGGCATATGTTTCATGTGCTTGAGCTTAAAACCAAGTAGCTACAGCAGCCTGTTCAGGGGGTCCGATGAGAGCCGCATTATTTTTAAACGGTGAAATATGGAAAGTAAAGTTTATTTCTGCAAAGGTAGTTTCTCTGTGGCTAAATTATTATATGCTAAATACTGGCTCGTAGTTACCTTTGTACTGCTTTTAGGATTGCTGCTTTCACTTTGAACAGAACAGACCCAGCCCCGTGCAGATCTTGTTCTTATTAGATCCCGACTTGTCGAGCTCCCCACACCTTTCTCTTTGCTTTTCAGGGCTCCCGAGACAGCTCCAGCAGAGCGGAGAAGGACATTGTCTTCTGTAGTAACAACTGCTTTATTCTCTATTCGTCAGCGGCACAAGCAGAAGCCTCAGAAAGCAAGGTAGGACGGGGGCAGCTCAGTCAGCGGTCCGCGTCGAGTGGCGCCTGTGTTTTGGGGGTGTGTCCGCTTCCCCCACCCAGAGCTCCCCCCGGGGAGTCCGAGCAGATGCTCCCCGGGTTGGGAAGGAGTGCTTGGTCCAGGCCGTTACTGCAAACTAAGTAACTTGAGCTTATTCAGCAAGAGTGGGCAGACTTGAACTATGTCTTAACAGGTCAGAAGTGAATAAAACACTACTATTAAAATCTGTAATTTTACTTATTTAATTACAAATACCTTAATTTAATCACAACTATAAAGTATTGCTTTAGTGATCTTGTCCCAATGGGAAAACCTGTTCACAACCACAATTCAGGTCTATTCATGTATTTTGGGGGGAAAGTATCTGTCTTGTACCAGGTTGGAAAAGGTCTGTTTGTTTTTTGTGTGATTTAAGTGTATCTTTGGGTGTGTAGCTGATGTGGACGATACGTTTTTAACCGTTTGCGTTGAAGGAAGTTTTTCCCATGCTGTGATAGTCTCTCCTCCCTCCACATCATTGCTCTTGCGTCTTTCTCAGAAGAATGTTCTGGAGATGCTTATTTTCTTAAAAAGGCAGTAGCGCCCAGTGTAATAAAATTCAAGCTACTTGCCAAATAAATTTATACTTTAAAATATATCAGCCTAGATGAGAGAAGGAATTTTTTTTCCCACCACATAATCTCGTGAGTCTGTGTGCAGTGTCTGCCTGCTTCTAGATTTCCTGTGAGGCGCGTCTTGCGTCTTTTTTCAGAGCTGTGTAGGGTGGGGTGCATGAGAAGGTGGGTTCGCTGTTGATTTGCTAATGACGACACTTTGTATCTTAAAAGAAACTAATGGAACTTCTGTCTCAGCTCAGCCCTTTCAGCAGTTGGATGGGAGCCGGGCAACCTCTGAGAAAAGTTAAATATGATTTGTTTGTTGACAGGGGACTTCTTCCCCATCTTTCACACTTATGCCAATTAATTAAGCCTAAGATTAACAAACAGGAATTTCAGTGGGTGGGACGAGCTCATAGAAAATTATGATCCGGAGTTCTTATTTGGTGTAACAAAAAGCTGTTCCGTCTTGTAAATTAAATTAGCTCCCGTGACATGAAAAGTTTTAGGAGCAGAATACCCTCCAGCGTTAGAGCTTTGCAGAGAACACACTCTCTCTCTGTCGAGACGCGAGCACCACGGGCACGCAGCACTGACCTCCGCCGTGCGCCAGTCCTCTTACTTACAGACCCAGAGCCAAACACCCTGCTGATGGAACCCTGCGGCTTGGCTTCTTGTTGTAGCAAGAATTGCCTTGGGGGCTTTGGAATTAACTCTTTCTCGTGTTTCTTTTTTTTGTGCAGGAATCCGTTCCTTCATTGCCACACTCGCCTATAAAAGAGACGCCTTCCAGAGCATTTCATCAGTACAGTAACAACATCTCCACTTTAGACGTGCACTGTCTGCCACAGCTCCAGGAAAAAGCTTCGCCCCCAGCGTCACCGCCCATCACTTTCCCTCCTGCTTTGGAAGCAGCCAAAGTGGAGGCAAAGCCAGATGAGCTTAAGGTGACGGTCAAGCTAAAGCCTCGGCTACGGACTGTCCACGGTGGGTTTGAAGACTGTAGGCCGATCACTAAAAAGTGGAGGGGGATGAAGTGGAAGAAGTGGAGCGTCCACATCGTGATCCCCAAGGGGACCTTCAGACCCCCGTGTGAAGATGAAATTGACGAGTTTCTGAAGAACCTGGGCACTTCCCTGAAACCCGATCCTGTGCCCAAAGACTATCGGAAGTGTTGCTTCTGTCACGAAGAAGGCGATGGATTGACAGACGGACCGGCGAGGCTGCTCAACCTTGACTTGGACCTGTGGGTCCATTTGAATTGTGCCCTGTGGTCCACGGAGGTGTACGAGACCCAGGCTGGTGCCTTAATAAACGTGGAGCTAGCCCTGAGGAGAGGCCTACAGATGAAATGTGTCTTCTGCCATAAGATGGGGGCCACCAGCGGGTGTCACAGATTTCGATGCACCAACATTTATCACTTTACTTGCGCCATTAAAGCACAATGCATGTTTTTTAAAGATAAAACTATGCTTTGTCCCATGCACAAACCAAAGGGAATTCACGAGCAGGAATTAAGTTACTTTGCCGTCTTCAGGAGGGTCTACGTGCAGCGTGATGAGGTACGACAGATTGCCAGCATCGTGCAGCGGGGAGAGCGTGACCACACCTTCCGTGTGGGAAGCCTCATCTTCCACACGATCGGCCAGCTGCTTCCACAGCAGATGCAAGCGTTCCACTCTCCCAAAGCACTCTTCCCCGTGGGCTACGAAGCCAGCCGGCTGTACTGGAGCACGCGCTACGCCAACCGCCGCTGTCGCTACCTGTGCTCCATCGAGGAGAAGGACGGGCGCCCCATGTTCGTCATCAGAATCGTGGAGCAAGGCCACGAAGATCTCGTCTTAAGTGACACCTCACCCAAAGGTGAGGCCCCGCCTGTAGGCTCCGCCGAGCCTGTCACTCCAGGGTTAGGCTAATGAATGTTTTATGTCAGTATTTCCATGGTTTTCCTCACGTCTGTTTCATATTTTATCACAGCAGGTGTGGATTCTTCATTTACAAATGCAAGTCTTAACTTCTTTGTATTGTCAAACCTTGCTGTCTTTTTCTAAACACTTGCTAGAATTACTCTAAATCAGAATATATATTATTCCAACAGAGTTTATAAAATAAATAGGAGAATGATTTGCAGATAAAGGTTGCCTGTCACTTACATTGGGGACCCTCTTGTTAATGTCACCTAGAAGGTGGGAACTGTATTTAAAGCCATATTGTCTTATCTCAGGAGCATCAGATATTAAACAGATTTAGAGCCAGAAATGAGACTTAATTTCGGCCTCTAGGGTTAAGCCTAGATTGTCATTTTTATTGATGTAGAAAGTGCTGCAGAACTGCTTTTTTTTTTCAAGTTTAGCAGTTTTTTTTTAAAAAGTATGAAAATGCTCTAAAGATAATTCCATTGAAAATATCAATTTCATATTTTAACTCTGAGAGAAAAGGATATATCTACAGATACTACTTAATTGGATTAATCATTTGAAAATCTAATATGCTGCTTGGCCAGCATGAAAGTGAGTTTTAACTACTTGTATGAATTTCAGTTATATTTAACTTTCTTTTCCACTTCTCCTGTTTAATTTCCTTAATGTAACATATTCTTTTCCCCCAAGCTTCATAAAGTCTTTAAAACTACTGCCATCCAATAAGCAGGTAGTATACCAGGCTTGTTAGATCACTGCCCACGGGCTTTAACTTGGATCTGGTAAGTCTTCGTGAGCGGTTGGTCGTTTCGTTCTTGTTTTTATACTGTATCCTGTTTTCCTCTCTGTTTAGCTAAGAGCAAGTTTGTCATTAAAAAAAAATATCTTTTTGTCCATACATAGGTGTTTGGGATAAGATTTTGGAGCCTGTGGCATGTGTGAGAAAAGAGTCGGAAATGCTGCAGCTCTTCCCAGCCTACTTAAAAGGGGAGGATCTCTTCGGCTTGACCGTCTCTGCGGTGGCGCGGATCGCGGAATCAGTGAGTGCCGGGGCCGAGGCCGGAGAGCCACCCCCTCTCACACGACGCACCTTACTTAACACGGGGCTGTCACTCTCACAACACTTGAAGGTAGTGGTTTTGTCGGGGGTGAACTCCTGTCGCTCTGAAAGAAAACGAGGCATCGGTGAGTCGTAGGCGTCTCCGTGCTCACTTGGTGAGGCAGCTTACCACCCAGTGTTAATGGCCACTTTCCTGCCCGGGGCCCAGGGTTGGTCACCAGAGCACAGTTGGATTTCACGAGCCCTTACTGTCTGATGCCTGCTTGTTACAAGCACGTATGCCAGTGAGTCTACACACAGCGCTTTTGGAAAACTGCATGATTATAAGGTATTGTTCTCGAGAAAAAAGTCACTGGTGGGTTTTCTTCAGAGAAGCAGTGGACACCCCGAAAGCCACTGAGTACTGTACCCAGTTGCTTTCTTTGGTGGAGCCCTGCCTAAACGATATGCATCTGTCATGTCTCCAGAAGACAGTGTCCACAAGAAACATATTCTAGAAAAGACCTTTAGCACGAATGGTTTTAGGAGTTAACCTGAAGTTATAGCTGTGCTCCCAGGCTCCCGAGGGTGGTAAGCGCATCGTACACAGTCAGGTTCTGAGCGCAGGCTGCTGCTGTTAACGTGGCTTGAAAGAGCCCCTTGTTACCAACATTTTGAAAATGTTGACAAGTTACTTTCATGGAATTCAAGTTGGGCCATCCTTTGGCCGGCTCAAGATTGCCTGTGCTCTTGATCAGGTGAGTTAATTTTTCGTTTATTTTGCTTCTTTCCAGCTCCCTGGGGTTGAGGCGTGTGAAAACTACACCTTCCGATACGGCCGGAACCCTCTCATGGAGCTGCCCCTGGCCGTCAACCCCACAGGTTGTGCCCGTTCTGAACCTAAAATGAGTGCCCACGTCAAGAGGTTTGTGTTAAGGTATTTTGTTTTGACTTCACATAGTACAGCCCGGGGGTTCCAGGCCTCTCAGGGGTTTTCTGTGCCTGGTCTGTCTGCTGCTTACAAACCCGCTGCCTCTGGCTGTGTCTGTGCGGCCGCGCCAGCTAGGCGGCTTTCCCTGTGTGTGCTGTCAGTGAGAACATGAACCAGCCGGGCCCCTCAGAGGTGTCTCCGCTCTCCCTTTGTGTCCCCGTCGGCACGCCGTCGCCCCACAGGCCTCACACCCTGAACAGCACCAGTGCCTCCAAGTCGTTCCAGAGCACAGTCACCGGGGAGCTGAGCGCACCTTACAGCAAGCAGTTCGTCCACTCCAAGTCGTCGCAGTACCGCAAGATGAAAACCGAGTGGAAGTCCAACGTGTACCTGGCCCGGTCTCGGATTCAGGTGAGTGGGGCTTGGCTTCTGGGAGGAGGGGAGGTGGGCTCGGAGGGTGCTGGCATCCGGCACATGAGACAGGAGACCGCGGGCCGCAGGGAGAGAAACCCCGTCAGCCCGGGGCGCCGGCCGCTCCGTCCGCGGTCTTGGAGGGCGGATGCTTTACTCCCCCGCGTGAAAGGACGGCTTCTGGACATCCTCTCTGTACCTCCTGATGAGGGCTCACGGGACGCGGGGAGTGCTGTATCTTCCACACATGGGATCCGCGGCGCGCTCACTAGGGCTCTTTCAAGGCACTTGTGAAAAATACAAACGAAAATAGTTTCAAAAGGTGCCCAGTTTCAGAAGCTTCTCTTCATGAAATGATCGTGTAGTTTCTGATGGATAGACGGTAGAACACCTTACAGGTAAAGCCATCTCTAGGCTAAGCACACTTCCTGAAGAAACAGATGTCTATGTGGCATCTCCCCTTGGAGGCCCAGGATGGAGTTACGAGCTCTCACACTGCCAGCGTCCTCCGTCTCAAAGGCTGGTCACCCTCCAGGCCCTTCATATCGCTGAGCAGTGTCACCATCTCCTAACCGAGCGCGCTGGCCTCACTACCCCAGACCCCAAAGCATCATCGGTTCCTGCTGCCTTCTTTCCTCCCAGAAGAGTTTCCCCAAATCCACTGCCCGCTCTGCTGCCTGTTCTAACTGCCCGGCTCACCTGCAGGCACTGCTGCAGGCCTGTCCGTCCCTCCCATGCAGTCCCCTCAGGAGCCAGGGCGGTCCCTTCACATAGAAACCTGATTTACACATTGTCTGTATTCATTGACGCTCTTCTTTCTGTAGAAACTTCTAGGACCTACTCTTGATTCTTGATATTTCGAATTTTTACCAAAATGGGCCTGGGTTAGGGTCATTTTTATTTATTGCTTTCCCCACTGGTGAGCCCTTTCAGCCTGAAGCAGTGTGGCCATCAGTCTGAGAAATGTTTTTGGTTAATTCTTTTGCAGATTCCTACCTCTGTTTCTCTCTGTACACAAATACAGACCGTCAGCACCGGCATCAGCTGGGGGTTTGCGGGTTTGGGGTCCCCAGCCTTACTGAACCTGGCCCCTGAGTGGGGCCCGCAGCGGTTCTCGCGCCGGGGAAGGCTTCTGTCTCGGGTCTGCCCTCCTGCTGTGGCCTTGTTTCTGGTTCCTTGTCCTCGTCCTGAGCTGCTTCTGCTTTATCTGCTGTCTGAGCTTTCTGCTCTTGATCTTTTTATCTGATACCTTTGCTTTCATATTACAAATGCAGGGTCTTCCTGGTCTTTTTGCTGTTGCCTCAGAAATGGAGCCTCAAAAGATTCCACTCGAGGCAGTGGTGTCTTCCTCCTCCGCTCAGTCCCTTCCCCGTTTAAAATGTTCCCAAACAGCTCGTTCACTCTGACCATCCCTGGTCTCCAGTCTTGGTTTTGCTCCCTTACGTCACGTTAAGGGTTTCTTAACTGCCTGCGTTCAGTCTGTCATCTTTAACCCGAAGCGTTTTTGAGAGTTTTTGATGTTTGGTCACCTTTTTTCTTCCTCCATCCTGTCCACCTCCCTTCCATCCACCTCCCGGGTAATCATGTTAACGACCCAGTAAGTGTCCTGTGTCTTTTCCCTGCTCTTCCCTTAACACTACCTACACATCTGTGTGCGTATGGAAAAGTGGGATTGTCTTATCTACGCTTTTCTGCATCTTCCTTTTCTCACTAATATTTACACCCCTCTAGAACAACTGAGGTAGCCGCGATTCATTCTCTTGAATGTCTCTGTGATGCTCCGTGATGTTGATGAACTGTAATTAATGAAACCACCCCACTGCTCATGAGCCTGTATTTTGTTTACAGTTCTTTCCCACAACAAACAGTGTTGCCATCAATATCTTGTACAAATATCCCCATGTATTGGTAACTTCACTTCAGTGGTGTGTAGGCCCCAAAGTGAGATTTCTGTGTTAGAAGTACATGTACTTTTCATTTTAGCAGACATTGCCTGTTTTCTAAAAAGGCTATAATTGCCCACTTCTTCCTGCAGTGTATGAGACTGTTTTTCTTGTTTTCCCGTTGGTAGTGTTACCGCCCTTTTGTATTTTTGCCAGCCTATTCAGCGTAGACCGACAGTGTCACCTCGGTTGCAACTTTTCGTGTTTGCCACTTGGGTCTGCTCTTCTGTGAACTACCTTTGTCCGTTGTGCAGTTTATAAGAACTTGTACTATTAGGCAAAGGATGTTTTGTAGGGGAAGATACCTACCAGAAAGTATGGTATGTTTTTTCCTATAAGAGTTTTAATTTTTATATAGTCGAACGTATAATTTTCTGTAGCTTCTGTTCTTGGTTAAGACTGTAGGTTGCATATGTACTTTCTTAGATTTTTTTTCTTTCAGGAATTTTATTCTTTATGTTTAAGACAAATTTATTTTTTTTCCATTGAATAACCAGTTGTGGAAGCACCATTTAGTATTGGGTTGGCCAAAAAGTCCGTTGGGGTTTTTCTGTAAGAGTTGTGGAAAAACCCAAATGAACTTGTTGACCAACCTAGTAATGTATATAACCCGTCCATATTAAACTGAACTTTAGTACTACCAAACTACTGTACATTAAGTTTTCACGCGTGCCTGGGTCTGTTTGGATTCTCTCTTCATTTCCACTGACCTTCTTGTCTCTTATGCCAAACTGTATTCATCTCCATACAGATTCTTTCTGTGTGTTCTAGTTTGTTCAGCTCAGAGTCTCATCTGGAATTGAACAGCTAAATTGCATAAGTGGTTTTTTTCAGAAGTTAATTCAATTCACATACCAAAATTTCTAACAACAGCACACCCTGTACTGTGTGCCCCCAGGTGGTGCTTGGTGAGGACCGAGTCTGGTGGGGATCTGGTCAGTTTTAGCTGAGAATGCAGAAACTCAAATTATAATAATCCCTTATAGTTAGCCCTGTTTCTGTTCTGTAAGCTTATTGTTATGTCAGGTCCTTTTAGAAATGGTGGGTTAAAAAAAATAGCAGAAGCCATTAGCCTGTTGAGTTGGTGGGATCTGGGAGTGATACTGCACACAAGATGAGAGAGCCAGTTAGGAGCAGTGCCCAGCCAGTCAGCAGTACCACTTTGTAAAAATGCCCTAAGAGTTTAGTGTCGAAAAGATACAAAGACAAGTAGGTGAGAAGATTGTCCAGTGTTCAGGGTTCAGGTGAGAGTGTGGTCAGTGAGAAGGTCAGGTGAGTTCAGGTGGGGTCTTCAGTGTGGCTTGGGTGGTACCTTTGTGCGAGAGAGGCTGCAGGCCAGTTGCCCCTGGAAGCCAAGTGGTTCTGAGGTGTGTACACGTGCGTTTCCTCAGGGGCTGGGCCTGTACGCCGCTCGGGACATCGAGAAGCACACCATGGTCATCGAGTACATCGGGACCATCATCCGGAACGAAGTCGCCAACAGAAAGGAGAAGCTTTACGAGTCCCAGGTGAGCGCGCACCCCTCCTGTGCCGTCCGACAGCTGCGGCGCAGGCCCGGATCGGACCGTCACGCTGGTGGGAGTGCAGTGTCGAGCAGAGCCACGTCTGGATTTTTGTATTTTCCTCCTGTTTTTTCCATCCGTCTTACTGTCAGCGAGGATGTGGCTGGATTGATGCGCCTGGCTTCACAGGCCACCTGCCAACATGTTCCGTTCACAGCTTGTAGACGTCACCTGACGGGCTGGCGTGTTGTCCCCGCGAGTGTGACCGGGGTGCGTGTCGGCAAAAGTCCGGCTTCGCCCCCTCACGTGGACGGGAACACAGAGGGGGTTCTGACCTCTTTCTCTTTCAGAACCGAGGCGTGTACATGTTCCGCATGGACAACGACCACGTGATCGATGCCACGCTCACGGGAGGGCCTGCAAGGTGAGGGGGGTCTGAGCGGGAGGCGCGATGGGGCGGGGTCTGAGCGGGAGGTATGATGGGTCAGTGCGCTCACTGGGGCCTTTCAGTCATGGAGAGAAGTTTTATTTAAAATTGTATGTGTGGGACTTCCCCGGCGGTCCAGTGGTTAAGACTCTCCGCTGTCACTGCCAGGGCCCCAGGTTCAGACCCTGGTCGGGGAACTAAGATCCCACAAGCCGTGCAGCCAACAACAAAGAAAATGTGTATATTCTATTAATGGATAGATAGAAGTGTAATTAGAAAAAGTTTTCCCTGTGAGCTGAAAGGTTTTTTTTTAAAAGCTTCTTGCAAAGTCTTACAGTAAGTCGTTTCTGAAACGGCGGCTTGCAGGTACATCAACCACTCGTGCGCGCCGAACTGTGTGGCCGAGGTGGTGACTTTCGAGCGAGGACACAAGATCATCATCAGCTCCAGCCGGAGGATCCAGAAGGGGGAAGAGGTAAGCGCGGGCCGCACCTAATCCGCTCAGCGGTTTGCAGTCCTTCGCTGCTGCAAGGCCCTCCTCCCGGAAGGTCAGCCTCGGCCACCCCGCACATCACGGTTCGACAGTCTTTGCCCTGCAGATTCCGCGTCCCCACGTCGCTCGTGTGAACGGGCTCCTCTCGACCCCCGTGCTGTCCCTTCGGCTCGGTGACCCTCTCTCTCTTTAAAATGATGCCCGTCGTCGAGCTCATGGCCGAGAATATCACGGGATTGGTGCCTCGTGGTCCCCGGGGTCATCGTGGCTCACGTGAGGTCACCCTGAGGCTGTAGGCGGCAAATCTGGGGGTCCCCGTGGCTGCTCTCACACTCAGGGCCAGTACAGGCTCACAGGCTTTTCCACCAACAGCTTCTTAGGCAGTTTGGCGGCCTCGTTGGGTGTCTTTCCCTGCCCCACGGGTCACTTCGGCCCAGCACGTCGCCTGTTAGGATTCTTATTAGTCTTGATCGCCTTGTTTACGTTTCCTGACTTTGTCACAATTGTGACGAGCACGCGTTTCGCCGTACGCTCCGTGCCTGGAATCGGGATGTCCTGGGAAGCGGCTGCCACGCGGTGTGGGTTCCGTGGGGAACCTCCCCTCTTCAGGGAGGGAGGCGCCTGAGGCTCTTTTCTGGGTTTGAGCCCCCAGCCCTACGTGAACAGAGCTGTGAGATTATACTTGTATTTTTTGGTCCTCTTTTTGGAATGTGCTTTTTTTAAGTCAAGAATTGACCTGAGGCCTATTTTGCACATCTCACCAACTTGAGTGAATTAGAGAAAGGATGTGAGGACCCCAGGGTGGTGTCACGGCGTGGGGACAGATGGAGGCTCGGCAGTCCCACACCCTGCTCGCGCCCCTCCGAGTGGGCCGCGTAAGCCCTCCAGCCTGTACTTCGCCTTACGCACAAGGAGAAACAATTCCTCATGGAGTTCCTGTAAGAACTCAGTAAATACCGGTGTGTTCCCTTCCGGTGCAGAAGGGAAGTCTTTGCAAATAGTGTCCCAGGGTATTTGAATCAGAGGGACCTTGGCCATGTCAGGTTTCTCAGGGGTCGGGGTCCCGGGGTGAGGCTTACACCGTGGGAATCACGCAGACCCCCGTCCACCCTGACAGCAGGGTTGATCTGAGATATTAATGATGATGCGGTTGCGCCTAAATAGAGCAGCGTCTTTTAAATATTCTTGTACGTGAGGAAAGATGGAGGAGAAGGATGTTCTCGGGCAAGAGCGATTCATCTCTGCCCATCTCGTTGCCCCGTCCGGCAAGAAAGGGGCGGGGGATGGGGGGCTTGTCCCACCCAGGGCAGCGGGCCCGGCACCGCGGCGCGCAGTGTGGAGACACACCGGCTGCCCTCGCCGCCTCCGGCTTGGCCCCAGAATAGTGCCTCCCGCTTGCCTCGGGCCCCGCGGGATTCCCCCGGAAGAGCACGGACAGCGAGCTCCGCGACTTCCTCTTGAGGTTCCCCCACCTCCCCACCTGAGTCCCACGGCCCCTTGACGCGTCAGGGCTTCCTTTAATTCCGTCCGTCTGTGGGCTGGCTGTGCGCAGCAGGCAGAGGGAGGCCTTTCTCACACTGTGTCTTTGCTGTGGGCAGCTTTGCTATGACTATAAGTTTGACTTTGAGGACGACCAGCACAAGATCCCCTGTCACTGTGGCGCCGTGAACTGCCGGAAGTGGATGAACTGATGCGTTCCCCGCTGTCTCAGAGGGCGGCTCGTCCCTAGGAAGGAGCGATTCAACACAGCATTTGAATTTCGCAGACGGAAAGAGGTTTTTGTTTTCTGTTTTGTGACTTTGTGGAAACTAGCTTCTGGGAGTCCTGATTTCCTCCGTGCTTTAGGTTAGAGGAGCACAGGAGAAAGCCGACCGAAGCAACTTTCCCGAAGTTGCTGAGGTTAAAGAATTACAGAATGGTCCAGCACTTTTTTTTCTTTTTCTTTTCTTTCTTTTTTCTTTTTGAGGGTGGGTTTTGTTTCGTTATGCTTCTTTAGTCTCACTAAGGAGAAACTTTTACTGGGGCAAGAGCCGATGGCCGCCCTGCCCCGCCCCAGGGCAGAGGGCCTTCCTGTGAATGTAAGACTGAAATCACCAGCGAAAGGGAGACGTCCAAAGTGCTGGCCACCGCCTTATCTGAAAAAGGGGCAGGCCCTCTAATTTAAAAGTTTTTAAATAAAGTAGACACCACTGAACAAGGAATGTACTGAATGACTTCCTTAGGGATAGAGCTAAGGGATAATAACTTGCACTAAAATACATTTAAATACTTGATTCCATGAGTCAGTTTATTGTAGTTTTTGATTTCTGTAAAATAAGAGAAACTTTTTGTATTTATTATTGAATAAGTGAATGAAGCTATTTTTAAATAAAAGTTAGAAGAAAGCCAAGCTGCTGCTGTTACCTGCAAAACTAACAAACCCTGTTACTTTGTACAAATGTGTAAATATTTTGAGAAAAAAATACAGTATAAAAATAGTTATTGACCAAATGCTACCAGGCTCTGCAGCAGCTCGGGTGCTTATAAACTGTTCTTAGGGATGTTACAGTACAGTTCTGTTATTAAATACGCCATTATAATTATGTAATAACCAGAATTTCAACCTAGAGTGTTCGGGGTTTTTTGGAAACTACAGTCTGTTAGTACTTAATTGTTTTATACACCTTACTTCTCATAGAACAGAGTGTATGCTATGACTACAACTTTTATAGCCGTTTTGGTAATTTAAACTGATTTTTTCATATTATATTGTTGCATCCCTACTTCTTCAGTCAGGTTTTTTTGTGCTTACAATTTGTGATAACTGTGAATAACTGCTTAAAAATACCCCCAAATGGAGGCTGAATTTTTCTTCAGCAGAAGTAGTTTTGATTAGAACTTTGTTTCAAGCCACAAAGAATCATGTAAACATACTAGGATCATGTAGCAGGAACTCTAATCTAACTCTCTAGTCTTCTATTTAACACAAAAATTTGAAAAAGGAAAAAAAAAAAAAAGGAGAGATGTGACCATGCTTGCAGCTGCAGGACCCCGGCAGTAGGGTTTTGGAAGATGTAATTTTCAACTGTGTTTGTATGAACAGTTTGTTTACATTTCTTTAATAAAAAAACACACTGTTTTGTGTTTGCTTGTAGAAACTTAATCAGCATTTTGAACCAGGTTAGCTTTTTATTTTGTACTTAAAATTCTGGTACTGACACTTCACAGGCTAAGTATAAAATGAAGTTTTTGTGTGCACAATTCCAGTGGACTGTAAGCTGTTGGTATATTCAGTGATGCAGTTCTGAACTTGTAATGTATATGGCATGGTGTATTTTTATCTTACAGAATAAATCAATTGTATATATTTTTCTCTTGATAAATAGCTGTATGAAATTTGTTTCTTGAATATTTTTCTTCTCTTGTACAATATTCTGACATCCTACCAGTATTTGTCCTACCGGGTTTTCGTTTTGTTTTCTGTTCTGTATAATAGTATCTAATGTTGGCAAAAATTGAATTTTTTGAAGTATACAGAGTGTTATGGGTTTTGGAATTTGTGGACACAGATTTAGAAGATCACCATTTACAAATAAAATATTTTACATCTACAAAACGTTGCCTGAGTCTCTGTCGGCGCTCTGATCACAGCTTGGAAGCTGACGAGCACTTGAACTTCACCGACAGCCTGGCCCAACCTTTCAGAGTGACTGGTGTGTGGACGTGATCAACTTGGTTCTCTCCCTTTTCAGATGAAGAGTTTAGATGTAAGTTCTAAGGGGGCTGCTAAGAATTGAAACTGCTCAGAATCCCATACAGTTTCCTACAACAGCTTGTGCTTCACGAAGAGCCTAAAACAGCTTCTGCACTGCGTGACTTTACAGAGGGTCTCCAAGCCCCCATCATCTGACCACTGCTTTTAAATGCCCGTCTGAAACGCCTCTCGTCTGTGAAGTTGTCCATCTGGATGCGGCTGGACACGGTCACGTCTGTGCCGGGCCGTAAAGCTCTTGCTCGGGGCGGCCTTTCCTTGGACCTCACGCTCGATTTCTCACCGTCCGACACACGAGGAAGGAAGCTTCAAGGCGTCGCCGCGCCAAGGCTCAGACGGGCAAGCGGGTGCTTCCGGCCGTCAGCTCTGCCGACCTGGATGGATCCGGCCTCCCAGGGAGAGGGGCGCGGGCCTGGGGCCGAGGAGAAGCGGAGCTCGCGAGTCTGCAGGAGGAAGCGGCATCGCGCAAAGCGTCTGTCTCACCAAAGCCCGGTGACAGGCGGCTGTCTCCGTAGGGCCAGCCGGTGCCTCAGACCCCAGGCGCCCCTTGCAGTGGGCCCTGCGGTGACACTGGGGCAGGAGCGGCCCCGTGGCCCTAGCTGTCAGCTGCCGCCGTTCCCTTGTTCTTTGACCACACACTCAACTCACCTACTCAGCGCCTGGAAGGACCAGAACGTGACACGGGTCCCTGCGCCACTGAGCTTGTAACCCGATGGGGACACAAAGACACGTGGTTCTTGAGCTGGCGATGGAGGAGGGAGGTGGGTGGGGGCCAGGAGAGGCCGCCCTGAGCAGCGAGGACTCAGGGCTGGCGGGACCCGTCCTGTTCCTGCCACGGAGGCTGGACCGGCACACGCCTCACCCGTGGTTCCTCAGGGTTCTCGAAACTTTCGTGATCTTCTGGAATGAGCCCACGGTCTCCTTGGTAGGAAGGGGGAAGAGCCCCTTCTCGCTGTCGCCGTGTCTCCCACTCCCGGCTCTCTGGGATCCCTGTCCCCCTGGCGTGTGCACCCGAGCTGCCGGAGGCGGCGGGGGTCTCCCTGGGCTGCGTCTCCGTCTCCCAGGAGGGTGTGGCGTTTGCCGCGCCGATGCAGCCGAGGCCTCCGGGGTCAGGTTCATGGCTCTTCGCTGCGGCCCAGACACCACCACCACCACCACCCCCCCCCCGCCCCCACCGCCCCGGGCAGGCTCCCGACTGGGCTTCTGACGTTCTCTCACTGCAGGTCAGGGTTTGCGTATTTGAAGACTTCCTTATGGCCCCAGAAGTTCTTTTAACCCGGTTCTTATCGCAGCCGCTGAGGTGGGAAGTGTCTCCCCTGTGTTTCTTTGGCTACGACCGTCACCTGCTTTGCTCCATGAAAGTCCCAGCAGGCGCGGCACCCGCTGGCCCTCTGCTCCCCCACCCCCATCCCACCGCCGCTGGCCGCGCGGCGCTCCCAGGCCTCTGTCGTCAGCCGGCTTGCCCTCTGCAGCCCCATCCAAACCTCCCCCTCCTCCATGCGGTGACAACTTCCCAAGCATCTGCCTCCTTCGCTCCAAAGCCAGGGACGGTCGGCAGCCCTGTCGCTATTACAGCAGCTTCTCCTGTGACCAGAAAAGCTACACTCCCAAGACTCGGTGTTTAGCTTCTTCCCCAGAGCTGGTCCGCCAAGACTTCCTAACCCTGGAGGTGGTGGCACCGACAGGCACCAACCATCTAGCTGTCCTCTGGGGCCTCACCTGCAGGACAAAGCGACCTGCCACCTCCTGCCCCGGACACGTGTGTTCAGGCCTCTGTGCGGTCCGCCTAGACCGCTCCCCCAGAAAGCCCTCCCCGCCCCCGTGAGCGCCGCATACACGCAGAGCTTTAGTTTTTACTTGACAGTCTCAACAGCTGAGATCAGTCTTGGAGGGCAGGGACTGGCACTTTCAGCCCAAAGGAGAAGAAAGAAGAGCAGGTGTGTGGGTTCCTCACCTCTCCCTCCCCGCCCCCGGCTTCCACTGGGGCCCAGCTGACCCCCCCTCCCCCCGGCACAGGCGCAGCGTGCTCGCTGACCCCCTGCCCCCAGCAGCCCCTCCATCCCAGAGAGGGGCTTCCAGCTCCTGGAACCCAGCTGACAGAGGAACAGAGGTGGTCAATTTCTGAAACAAAGTGATACATTACTCTTGACGGTGTAGATTAATACCTGTGTAAAAATACTTGACGTTTTGTAATTAAAATACCCTTATTTTTATTTAATAAAAAATGTTTGTATTGGGATAACGGAATCACTAGATGTCAGACCTAGAGATCGTGTAGCTCAGTGGTTTTCAATATTTTTAAGCAACAGAACGTTTACAAAATTATTTAGACCTTTATTCTAAGTAGTATTTGCACGTGGTGAAAATTCAAAATGTACCAGAAAGCACATAGGAAAAGCTAGGTCTCCTCTATGCCGTGTCTCTCAGCCAATTTCCCCACCCACTGGAAACCACTGCTTCTGTTTTCCTGCAGATCCGTCCAGAAATATTTTATGTGTATTCAAGCACATTCACCCACAGACACACACACATGTATAAAATGTCCATGTTTATCCTTAAAAACAAAAGGAGGGAGGGGTACAACAACCAAAACAACAAAACTAGAAGATGTTTAGGTCGTTGACAATTTTTCCTCATGAATAATGCTGTGATGGACATCTACAGGTATGTACCTCAAGCAAACTGCATTATAGCAATTTATTGGACTTTTAAATAAATGTTTTATTTGGGGATAATTTTAGATTTACAGAAAAGTTGCAAAGATAATACGGAGAGTTCCCAAATACCCCTTGTCCCGTCTCCCCTAATGTTAATATTTTATAGAACATTCTTTTTGTCGAAATGAAGAGATTAACCTTGGTGCGTTCCTATTAAGTAAACTACATACGTTGTTCAGATTTCACCAGTGTTTTCAGTCACGTCCTTTTCCTGTTCCAGGACCCCATCCAGGCCACCACACTGCATTCGGTCACCGTGTCTCTTTGGTCCCCTCTGGTGACAGTGTCTCAGGTTGGCCTTGCTTTTCATGACCTTGACAGTTCTGATTTGACTGTTTCATTCCTCATTATGTTCAAGTTTTCCTTTAAAACTTTCAGCACATTTTTATAAGAGCTATTTTTAATAACCATTGAATGCTAATTCTATCATCTCTTTCATTTCTGGGTCTCTTTAGTTAACTGATTGTTCTTTTTTCTCCCGCTGACACAGGTCGCATTTTCTTGCCTTTTCCACGTCTAGTGATTTTTACTGGATTCCAGAGTCTGCGCTTCCACGCTGAAGGCTGGATGGTGTTGCGTTCTCATTCTGGCAGCAGCTAAGCTGCTTGAGCGTTGGTCCCTCCTTTTGAAGCTGCTCTCCAAGCGTTCTTAGGATGAGCCTTAACTAGGCCTCACTGCTGAGGCCTGGCCCTTTGGGGGAACATACGGATGCCCCTGTTACTCAGCGCCGTGTCTTGGCTGCTGTGATCTCTGGAAGTGGTTCAGTTCATAGCTTCCCAGGACTCGTTCTCTCCTTGGAACGTGTTCTCGGCTCAGCCTCGTGGGGTCACGATGACCTGTGAACAGTGATGTGGCCGGACTCAAGCAGAGACCCTTTCTCTGTGTGCTCCCCCCGGCCCTACATTCTGTGCTGCGAATTCTGGCCCCGTTGGCCTCCCCGAGCCGTCCCGTCTCAGTTCAGGGCGGAAAGCTGGGGTGAGGCAAGGCTCACCTTGTTCTCTGGACACTGTCCTGCAGTCCTGTGATCCCGTGTTTGAAAAGACTCGTATTCTGTATCTTTTCCTACTTTTCTAGTTGTTTACCCCAGGAGGACAAGCCCAGACCCCACAGATGTAGTAATTTTCTCATTTCTTTTTGATCAAATTTTTTCCTTCTCATCAAATTCTGTTTTCTTTAAAGGCATTATTTACCATATTTCTTCACCCCTGCTGTGTTCCTTTTATTCATTTCTGAAATTTAATTTCAGATTTTTGCTTGAGTTCTGTCATCTGTGAGTTTTCAAATTCTGCTTTATGTTGTCATTTCACATGACTTACGTCTTCTAGTTCGTTTTGAACGAGTGTTACAGTTTTGATGGGTTCTGGGAGCCTGTCTTCCTGGTGTGCTTTCATTCTTTCTTCCCCACGTCACCTCAAGCTTTTTCCCCTACTTGATGCAGTGGTCGTAGGACCGGGGCTGCAAGTACAAAGACTGTCGACAGGGATGTTTTCTAACTATGCTTTTTGTCTTTGTTTCTGTTGTATCCTTTATGTCAGAATTCCTAAGGGCCTGAAGGGACAGGATGTGCCCTCACCCCCATGTGGCAAGACGGGGGCTAACAGTGAATGCAGCTTTGTTGCCTGATGCTGAAGCCAGCCTGCTCGTTCTGCACACTGGGTAACCGGACCCTCTCTGAATGGGAGTGGACTGAGGGGCAAGGACTTCCCAGACTAGTATTGCTTCCTGCAGTGTAGACCAGCACAGTGACCGAACCGAATGTCCGTCCCTTCTAAAGGTGGGGAAAGTTTGGGTATAAATGAAAACAAGGGAAAACAGTAGCCGAGGGTAAAGGAATGAATAAAGGGTTATGTGATGGGAATCTAATATTTCATTAGCACCTTGAGAGATGGTACCAGATGCCTCAAAGGGGGAAGCCATATATGGCTGGGACCACTCCTGCTTTTGGAACCTGACTGGACTGAACAGAAGCCTGCAAACCCGAGTGGCCTCACCCTGGGAGATTCTCATACGATATGACGACGGACTGGATGGTTGCTAAGGACTGAATGGTCCAGTAACGTGCCAGTGCCTTTCGGCTTCTATGGTGGTTTTGCTACTGGGGATCCACGCTCGAAGACCGGGGGGTAAACCGCGCTACTGTGATTTATAATCGATGCATTTTGGTCTTTATCCCCATTTCCGGCAGACATCTCCTGAAAGCCTTGGAATAACGTGGATGATGAGAACGACAAAGGTGTCTTTCGTTGCGTGCGTGCACGGCGTGGTAGCGGCTGCCGGGAGTGCCTGGCTGCCGCCTCCGCAGCCACGCTTGAGCTGTCCTTCTTCTCCGTTGGACCGCTCCGGCACAATTTTTATTCTACTCCCAGCAGTTTCTCCCCAGTCTGGGGCCCTGACCTGGAAAGAAGCCCTGGCGGGAAGTTTCCAGAATTCAGAGGCACTGGGGCGCGTGGGCCCCCTGCGCTGCTCCCGGCTTAGCTGCTGCGCTCAGACTCACCACCGTGTTTCCAGCTGATACCTGTTCCCGATTTCGGGCTCTTTCGTGCTGGGATCCACCAGGTGCTCTGTTGCTGCTTCCTTTTGCTTTCTGTCATGTGCGTGGCAATAACACACAGGGATTACAGCTGTTAGTCTGTTTCCCTACCCACTTTATCTTAGAGACGGTGAGGCTACCTTGTCACCTCGTTAGTTTGAAAACGTTATCCTCGGGTCTTCGGTTTGGCCGTGTAGCTGCTCTAACTGTGCGTGGTATCGACTGGGGGAACATCTGAAAGCTGTGCTGCAGCGGCTTCTCTGCCGTCTCCTCAGAACCCACATCAGTCTTTTAGCCATTTTAATGGGTGTGAAGTGGTATCTGATTGTGGCTTTACTTTGCATTTCCCTGATGACTGTGACATTTAACACCTTTTCACAGGCTGAGCCATTTTCTACATCTTTGGTGAAGCATCTATTCAAGTATTTTTAAAATTGGTTTAATTGAATTTTAAGCACTTTATACACTCTGGGTACTAGTCTGTGGTTTACCTTTTTGTTTTCTCAATGGTGTCTTGAGCAGAAGCTTTTAATTTTGATGAAGTCCAATTCATTCATCTTTGACGACTACTTCTTCCAGTGAGTAATCTTTGCCTCCCCTAAAGTTATGAAGGTATTCTTCGTTTTCCTCTAAAAGCTGTATAGTTTTTTTTTTAATTTAGATCTATGACCATCTTGAAGTAATTTTTGTGTGTGGTATAAGGTAGGGGTCAAGGTTCATTTCTGTCCACAGGGATATAAAATTCTTCCAGCACCATTTGTTGTAAAGATTATTTTTCCCCAGTGGGTTTTGGTTCCTTTGCTGAAAATCAATTGTCCATATATGTGTGGGTCTATTTTTGTTCCACCAATCAATTCTTTATCTGTAAGTCATTATTACGGTCCGTCTTGAATTGGTCCACGTGCTCCAACTTTATTCTTTACAAAATTACTTTGGCCACTCTTAGTCCTGTGCGTTTGCATATAAATCTAAATTTGAAAATTAGATTGTCACCTTCTACAGAAAGTCTACTGGGATTTTGATGGAGTATAGTATTAAATCTGTAGGTCAAATTGTAGAGAATTAAAATCCTAACAATACTGAGTTTTCTAATTCATGAATATAGCATAGTTCTCCATCTATTTAGGTTTTCTTTAATTTCTCTCAACAATGTTTTGTATTTCTCATCGCACAAATCTTAAGTTTTCATATTTTTGATCCTGTTGTAAATTGCAGTTACAATCCCATTACTTTTTATTTTGAACTGTTTGTTGCTACTATATAGAGGTACAGTTCGTTTTTATTATTTTCTTTTAATAAGTTTGTGGGGGTCTTTTTATTTTTATTTTTTTGGCTGCACGGCTTGTGAGAATCTTCGTTCCCCGATCAGGAATCAAACCCGGGCCCTTGGGAGTGAGAGAGTCTCAACCACTGGACCGCCAGGGAATCCCCACAATTCATTTTTATGTTGACCTTTTATCTTGTGATCCTGATAAACTCCTTTACTCTATCTAGTAGTATCTTTGAAAACCCCCCGTGATTTTCTACACACTTGGTCATAGTCTGCAGATCGACAGTTTTACGTCTTCCTTTCCAATGTACATGCCTTTTATTGCTTTTTCTTGCCTACAGCAGTGGCTAAGGCTTTCACTACAAATGTTGAATGTAAGTAGTAAGTACGGGCATCCTTACCTTGTTCCTAAACCAGTTTTTTATTTGTTTGTTTTTAATGATACTCTACCTATAGTTCTCCATAGATGCCCTTTATCAGGTTGAGGAATTTTCCTTCCGTTCTAGTTTGCTGAGTTTTTACTGTTAATGGGTATTGAATTCTGATTTTCCTGCAAGATCCTTAGCCTTTTCTCTTGTATTATTAAATCATAATTAACACTAATTCTCTAATCTTAAAGCAGCTTTGCATTCCTGGGATAAAACCCACTTGTTCATAATGTACCATCCTTCTTACGTATACTGGATGTGATTTGCCAATATTTTGTAAGGAAATTTTAATTCTATATTCATGGAGGACACTGGCCTATGATTTCCTGGTGTACTGCTTTTAAGATGAATAGTTAAGGCTTGCTCATAACGTCAAAATTTCATAGAAGTTTTCCAGAAAACGTTGTGTATTACACAATTTTTTCCTCCAGTGTTTGATAAAATTCATCAGTGAAACCATCTGTGCCTGCAGTTTTCTTTGAGGAAAGGTTTTTAAACTACAAATTCAATTTATTTAACAGGTGTAGGGACAGTCAGGGTATCTATTTCTTCTTCAAAGAAATTGGGAAATTTGTTTCCTTCAAGGAATTCATTTCATTTAAGATATCCAATTTATTGGCAGAAACGTGGTTCCTAAGAAGCCCTTACTCATTTATAAAATACAGTTTATTTTTTACAGCAATTTTAGGTTCACGGCAGAACCGAGAAGGAACTGTAGAGCACACAGCTTCCCCACCAACACCCCTGCACCAGAGCGGGGGCTGCGTTAGAGCTCGTTAACCTGCCCTGACACATCACTGTCACCCGAAGCCCACAGCTGACGTTACAGTTGACTCTTGGTTTGGTGCCTTCTGTGGGTTTTAACTACCATTACGGTAGCATATGCAGGAGATTCACTGCCTGAGGAATCCTCTGTGCTCTCCCTATTCATCTTCCTCCCCCCGCCCTGCCACTGGTAGCGGGTGATACCTTACTGTCTCCACGGTTTTCCTTTTTCCAGAATGTCACAGGGCTGGAAAAATACAGTACGTAGGTTTTTCAGGCGGCTTCTTTCTGTGTAATAACACATTTAAGATTTGTCCATGTTTTTTTCTGTGGCTTAATAGCTCATTTCTTTTCAGCACTAAATATTCCATTGTCTAGGTGTACCACAGTTTATTTATCCGTTCACCTACTGAAGGACATCTGAGTTGCTTCCAAGTTTTGGCAACGACAGATAAAGCTGCTGTAGACGTCTGTGTGCAGGGTTTTGATCATATAAGAGTGTATTTGGTTTTGCAAGAAACTACCGAACTGTCTTCCGAAGTGGCTGCACCCTTTTGTGTTCCCACCAGCAGTGAATGAGAGTTCCTGTTGCTTATCTTTTTTAACATCTGTAGAATCTCTAGTGAAGTTGCCACTCTCACGACTGATGCTGGTAATTTCTCTTTTTTTTGGACTAGGGTGTTAACAGTTTGATTAATATCCTTGGTCCAGCTTTTGGTTTCATTAATTTTTTATTTTCTCTTTCATTCATTTCCATCCTAATATTTAATATTTCCTCTGCTTCTCTGCTCTTCTAATTTGCTCTTCTTTTCCTACTTTAAAGTGGAAGCTTGTCATTGATTTTAAACTTTTATTCTTTTCTAATACAGCTTAGTTTGTAAAGTTTCCAAGTACTGAGTTAGCTACATCCTACAGTCTTTGGTATGTTATGTTTTCATCTTCGGGCAGCTGAAAATAGCCTTTTGATTTCTCCTTTGACCCACAGAGTATTGGGAAGTATGTTCTCGGTTGATTTTCAAATATTTGAAGATTTTCCAGGTATTTTTTATTGACTGACTGATTGCTGCACCGCGCGGCCTGCGGGATCTCAGTTCCCCAACCAGGGATTGAATCCAGGCCCTCAGCAGTGAAAGCACAGAGTCCTAACCACTGGACCACCAGAGAATTCCCCCAGGTATCTTTTTATTATTGATTTCTATTACTGTTATTCTTGTTATTGACTGCTAATATAATTTGCATGAGGTGAATTTGTATAAGTCTGTATAAAAGGTTTATGGAGATTTCTTTAGTATCCTGGAATATGATCTCTGTTGGTAAATATTTCGTGTACTCGAAAAGAATGAGTATTCTTTGTCAAGCTGGTTAATAGTACTGTTCAAGTTTTCCATATCCTACTGTTTCATCCAGTTGTTCGATGATGTATGTTGATATTTTGAAGTTGTGCTATTACGTATATAAATGCTAGACATCATTTCCTCTTAATGAATTGACACCTTTATCATGAAACAACCCTCTTTACCCCTAGGAATATTCTTTGCTCTGAAATCTCCTTTGTCTAATATTAATATAGCCACTCTAGGTGTCTTCCAATTGGTGTTCAACAGGCATATACATATTTCCCATCCTTTCCTTTTTAATTCACTTGTGTCGTCATCTTCAAAGTGAGTTTCTGATAGGCAGCATATAGTTGGATCTTGCATTTTTATCCAATCTAACCATCTCTGCCTTCTAACTGGGGGCACTTAGACCCAGTTACAAAAAAAAAAAAATTATTTTTTATTGAGGTATAGTTGATGTACAGTGTTATATAAGGTTCAGGTGTACAACATAGTGATTCACAATTTTTAAAGGTTATACTCCATTTACAATTATAAAATATTGGCTATATTCCATGTGCTGTACAATATATCCTTGTAGCTTATTTTATACATAGTAGTTTGTACCTCTTAACCCCCTAACCCTGTCTTGCCCCTCCCCACCCCCTTCCCTCTCCCCACTGGTAACCACTAGTTTGTTCTCTGTATCTGTGAGTCTGTTTCTTTTTTGTTATATTCACTAGTTTGTTTTATTTTTTAGATTCCACATATAAGTGATATCAGAGTATTTGTCTTTCTCCGACTTATTTCATTTAGCATAATACCCTCCAAGTACATCCATATTGTTACCAATGGCAAAATTTCATTCTTTTTTGTGGCTGAATAGTATTCCATTGTGGGTGTGTGACTGTGTGTGTGTGTACACACATCTTTATCCATTCACCTGCTGGTGGACACTTAGGTTGTGTGCATATCTTGACTATGGTATATAATGCTGCTATGAACATTGGGGTGCATGTATTTTTTCGAATTAGTGTCTTTTCTTCTTCATATACATACCCAGGAGTGGGATTGCTGGATCATATGGCAACTCTATTTTTAGTTTTTTGGGAAAGATCCATACTGTTTACCATAGTGGCTGCACCAGTTTGTGTCCTTACCAACAGCAGTGGTCCCCAACCTTTTTGGCACCAGGGACTGGTTTCATGGAAGATAATTTTTCCATGGATGGCGGGTGGGGGGATGGTTCAGGCGGTGATGCAGGCGATGGGGAGTGGCAGACGAAGCTTTTGCTTTGATTTGTAAATACCAAAAAATCCTTGCATCCTTGAGATATATCCCACTTCATCATGGTGTTTGATCCTCTTAGTATACTGTTATTTTTTAAATTAATTAATTAATTTATGGCTAAATTGGGTCTTCGTTGCTGCACGCGGGCTTTCTCTAGTTGCGGCGAGCAGGGGCTACTCTTCGTTGAGGTGCATGAGCTTCTCATTGCGGTGGCTTCTCTTGTTGCAGAGCACGGGCTCTAGGCGCTAGGGCTTCAGTAGTTGTGGCTTACGGGCTCTAGAGCGCAGGCTCAGTAGTTGTGGCTCATGGGCTCTAGAGCGCAGGTTCAGTAGTTGTGGTGCACGGGCTTAGTTCCTCTGTGGCATGCGGGATCTTCCCGGACCAGGGCTTGAACCCATGTCCCCTGGATTGGCAGGCGGATTCTTAACCACTGCGCCACCAGGGAAGTCCATGTGTTTTTCTTGAGTCTGGCTAAAGGTTTATCAGTTTTGTTCTTTTCTCATTTATCTTTTCTATGTTTTTTTTTTTAGTCTCTACTTCATTTATTTCTGCTCTGATCTTTCTTTCCTTCTACTAATGTTGAGTTTTGTTATTCTTTTTCTAGTTCCTTTAAGTATAAGCTTAGGTTGTTTGAGATTTTTCTTGTTTCCTGAGGTAAGCTCCTATTGCTGTAAACTTCCTTCTTAGAACTGCTTTTGCTGCATCCCATAGATTTTGGATCATTGAGTTTTCATTTGCCTCTGGGTATTTTTTTTTATTTCCTCTTTGTTTTTTTCATAGATCCAGTGGTTATTTAGTAGTTTATTATTTAGCCTCCACGTGTTTGTGGTTTTTGCAGGGTTCTTTTCTTGTAGTTGATTTCTAGTCTCATACTGTTGTGGTTGGAAAAGATGCCTGACATGATTTCATTCTTAAATTTGCCAAGGCTTGGTTTGTGGCCTAGCATGTGATCTATCCTGGAGAAAGTTCCCACATGCACTTGAAAGAAAGAATGTGTATTCTGCTGCTTCTGGATGGAATGTTCTATATAAATCTGTTAAGTCCATCTGATCTGTCATTTAAGGCCAGTGTTTCCTTATTGATTTTGTTTGGATTAGCTGTATATTGATATAAGTGGGGTGTTAAAGTCCCCTACTATTGTTGTGTAACTGTTGATTTTCCCCTTTACATCTGTTAATATTTGCTATTATGTATTTAGGTGCTCCTATGTTGGGTGCATATATGTTTACAATCGTTAAATCATCTTCTTGAACTGAGCCCTTGATCATTATGTAATGTCCTTCTTTGTCTCTTGTAACAGTCTTTGTTTTAAAGTCTATTTTGTCTGATGTAAGTAGTGCTACTCTGTCTTTGACTTCCGTTTGCATGGAATATGTTTTTCCATTCCCTCACTTTCAGTCTGTGAGTGTCCCTAGATCTGAACTTAGTCTCTTATAGGCAGCATATGTAGAGGTCTTGTTTTTGTATCCATTCAACCACTCTGTGTCTTTTGATTGAAACATTTAGTCCATTTACATTTAAAGTAATCAATAATATGTACGTTCTTATTGTCATACTGTTTTTGTAGGTCTTTTTTGTTCCTTCTTTTGTTTTTCTCTCTTGTGATTTGATGGCTATCTTTAGTGTTATGTTTGGTTTCCCTTTTTGAGATTTTTGGTTTGTTGCTACCATGAGATGTGTGTATATATGAGTATGTATGTATATATGTATGTTTTCAGTTACTGATCTCTCGATTTCAAATGCATTTTAACAATCCTGCATTTGTACTCCCCTCCCCTCATGATTACTGTTTCTGACGTCATATTCTGCACCTAATTATTTTGTGTATTCCTTAACTGCTTATTGTGGATATAAATGATTTTACAACTTTGTCTTTTAACCCTAACTTTGTACGTGGATGATTTCCTACCTTTATCTTTGCCTTCACTGATGAGCAGTTTCGTTTCATAATTTTCATGTTTCTAGCTGTGGCTTTTCCTTTTCCGCTTAGAAAAGTTCCTTTAACATTTCTTGTAAAGCTGGTTTGGTGGTGCTGAACTCTTTCAGCTTCTGCTTCTCTGTAAAACTTTCTGATTTCTCCATCAAATCTGAATGAGAGCCTTGTTGGGTAGAGTATTCTTGGTTGTAGGTTTTCCCCTTTTACCACTTTAAATATACCATGCCTCTCCCTTCTGGCCTGCAGTGTTTCTGCTGAAAATTCAGCTGATATTATGGGAGCTCCCTTGTAAGTAACTTGTTGCTTTTCCCTTGCTGCTTTAAATATTTTCTCTTTAATTTCTGCCATCTCAATTACAATGTGTCTTGGTGTATTCCTCCTTGGGTTAATCCTGTATGGGGTTCTCTGTGCTTCCTGGACCGAGATATCTGTTTCCTTTCCCAAGTTAGGGAAGTTTTTGGCTATTGTGTCTTCAATATGTTCTCAGCACCTCTCTCTCTTTTCTCCTTCTGGAACCCCTATAATGTGAATATTAGTGCATTTGTTGATGCCCAAGAGGTCTCTCAAACTGTCCTCATTTCTTTTCATTCTTTTTTTCTGTTCAGCACCAGTGATTTTCACCACTGTCTTCCAGCTCATTGTTCCTCTGTATCATTTAGTCTACTGTTTTTTTTTGTTGTTTTTTGTTTTTTTTTTTTTGCGGTACGCGGGCCTCTCACCGTTGTGGCCTCTCCCGTTGCGGAGCACAGGCTCCAGACGCGCAGGCTCAGCGGCCATGGCTCATGGGCCCAGCCGCTCTGCGGCATGTGGGATCTTCCCGGACCGGGGCAGGAACCCCTGTCCCTTGCATTGGCAGGCAGACTCTCAACCACTGTGCCACCAGGGAAGCCCCATTTAGTCTACTATTAATTCCTTCTAGTGTACTTTGCATTTCAGTTATTGAATTCCTCATGTTAGGTTGTTCTTTATATTTCCTCTTTGTTAAAAGCTTCTAGCTTCTTGCTCTGTGCACCCATTCTTCTCCAAGCTCCTTCATCATCTTTACGACCACTACCCTCAGCTCCTTTTGGGTAGGTCGCCTGTCTCCACGTCACTTAGTTCTTCTTGGTCCTCTGTTGGGAACATGTTCCTCTGTCACCTCCTTTTGCCTAATGTCCTATTTGTGTGTATCTTGTAGGTTGGTTACATCTCCCAATCTTGGTGAAGGAGCCTTTTGTAGGAGATACCCTCTCCTCACCAGAGCTGTATGCCTTGGGGTTTCCCCCTATGAGGGCTGTGTGGGTCCTTCTGTTGTGGCGGGCTGACTACTGTGGGCAGTCTAGTAGGCTTGGCCCTGCCTTGTGCAGAGGCTGCTGGTTGACAGGGCTGAGTCACGAGGTGTCTGGCGGCAGACCCCCGGGGGCTGCTCCCTGCCCACAGGTGGGTGAAGCCAGGCCCTGGGGTTAGTGCCAGCCTACTGGTGGACAGAGCAAGGTCCTGCAGTCTGGTTCCAGGGCCCGGGAGTCCCACAGCTGGTATCAGATTGCTGATGGGTAGGGCCAGTTCCTGACAGTTGGCTGCAGGGTCCACGATGTCCTGAAACTTATGTTGGCCTGCTAGTGGGCAGGGCCAGGGCCCAGCTAGTCCCAGGTCAGGATCTAACCTGCTAGTAGGTGGACTGGGGCCACAGGCTGCAGGGCTTCGGTTTTCTTTTGGCTGGTGGATGAGGCTGGTTCTGAGGCTAGAGGAGGCCTGTTGACGGGAGGCACGGGGGCCCAGGGTCTTTGACTGGAGGTTCCTGGGGGTCCTGGGTCTTGTGCCTACACACATGGCAGGGCCATGTCCAGGGGCAGCCAGCTCAGGGGGTCTTAAGGCAGCCTGTCTGTTGGTGAGTGGGGCTGTGCCTGTGCCCAAACTTAGCTGCTTGGCCTGAAGTGAGCCAGCACTAGTGCCTACAGGCTGTTGGGCCAGAGCAGGGCTGGGTCCTGAGGCTAATAGGCTAGAGGGAGGATTCCAAAATGGTGCTCACCAGCACCCATGTCCCCACGAGAGGACCAGCTGCCAGAAATGGCTGCCACCAGCATCTGTGTCCCCAGGGGCAGCTCCAGTTGCCTCCTGCCTCCCAGAGACTCCGCAAGGTCAGCAGGTAGGTCTGACCCAGGCTCCTTCCAAATTGCTGCTTCTGCCCTGGGTTCCCGGAGCATGTGAGATTTTGCGTGCATCCTTTAAGGGTGAAGGCTGTACCTCCCTCAGCCCTCTGTGACTCCTGAAAGCAAGCCCCCTGGCCTTTAAGCCAACTGCTCTCTTGGAGCTTGTCTTCCCAGTGTGAGACCCCCGGGCTGGGGAGCTCAACGTGGGGTTTGGACCCTTCACACTCCTTTCGTAGGACCTTTACAATTGTAGTTAGTTATTCTCCCGTTTGTGGGTCACGCACCCGGGGTATGGGACTTGACTGCAATGGTGACTCCATCCCTCCTACCTGTCTCGTTGTTTGGTTGTAGTAGCTCTTTTCTGGTTGGTAGGTTCTGGTCTTTATCATCAATGGTTGTTCTGCAAATAGTTGTAATTTTGGTGTGCCCATTAGAGCAGGTGAGTTCAGGGTCTTTCTACTTCGCCATCCTGGCCAATCTCCACCTAACTTAGGAGCTTCCAAGGTGCCACGGGGGCTGGACTTCGTTTCCAAGAGTTGAGGGCCCTCACACAGGTCGTCTGACAACACTTGGTGAGGCCGTGCGGACACAAGCCAGGGTCAACTGGACCCATTTACATTTAATCAAATTACATTTAATGTGATTTTGTTGTATTTAAATCTGTCATCTTGCTTTTTGTATCCTATATGTACCACCATCTGGTCTTTAAAGTTAAATGACTGACAGACAAAATGTTTACTATAAATACAAACAATATATTATTCTCCAGCATGTTTCAAACTGGTACTTAAACTGCTTTGTGTGTCCAGATAAAATAACTGAAAAAATACCCTATGAGACTATGTCCTCTGAGATGTAATTTTGGTGGGAAAAAACTCACTTTATATTAGGACATTTACAGTATATACAGATGATTCCTAAATTTATATCTCTAACTGAAATATATCTTCTGAAATCCTGACCTCTATATCCAAATAACTTTAACACCTATTTAACAGCTCTACCTGGGTGTTTCACACGTAACTTTAAAGTATTCAAATTCACATACGTTCCGCTTCAGACTCACACAGTTCAAGCTAAGAAACTGAAACATCCCTAAGGTTAGGGCTGCTACCTACCTATTACTGGTTCATCGGCCAAATCCCTGTGCATTTCTTACCATGTATCACATACATAGGATAACGCAGACTAGAGACCCCAATACAAAATGAAAGAGAAGACAAAAAATCCTAGATAATTAAAAGGATCCTTTATTGTAAATGTATATAGTACCATAATTCATCAAAATAATTTATAATAGTTAACGCTCTTAAATATAATCTTATAAATGATGCCTTCTGAAGTTAAACGTAATGTGGATTCAATCAGTTTATTTAAAACTATTTAGAACATGGTATTAGAAATTTAAAAAAAAATTTAACTGTCATCTACAAAATCTTCTAAGAAAGGAAATCATGACAAGTTCCTGATCAGATAAACGCCACTCCATTATTTAAGGGGATTAAAAGGAAGCATAAATAAATTTGAAAAGACATGTCAATTTCCTGGGCTTTATCCTTCTATACAAACCTGACTCTTTAGAGAGTTAAAACTGCATTCTGGTTTCCTACCGTAAGTAAGAAATTCCTTAACAGCAGTTGAGAAATGACCTGAACCTCTTGGTGAACCATACTTCTTCACCTCCCGATGGTCACTCGGGGCTGCGACCTCTACTGTGGCTGCTGTCTCACCTCTGCTAGGGTCCCAGGCGTCTCCATGTTGAGGACAAGCATGACAAATCACCGTTCCAGCCACAGCATCCACCCTAACCTTCCAAATGCCACTGCTGTGAGGAGGAGCCATCACAGATGGCCATGGCGACAAAGCCTCTGCGACTCAGTGGATCAACCGCTCTCAGGCACTGTCCAACTGACACCTGGTACAGCCGATTATTCCTCTGAAAATAAAGTGGTGGCAAGAAAAAAATACCACCAGTTACTTGCTTTAAGTTAAAAAACTTATTGCCAGAATATGGTAAAGAAGAGACAGTAATCTAGAAGAGACGTGGAACACTTCACATTACTTACTTATTTATGGGATGCTACAAACTCAGAACAACCTTCTACAAGGTAAGCAGGATATGAGTCCCTCTGCCGTGCTCCCTCCCTCAGCCTTGTCTGTCTCCTCACCCCAAAAGTCCACTGCTGGGATCCTCCTGACCCGTGGCACTTCATGAGTCGTGGGGGGTCTGATGAGCGAGTCTCCGACATATCCAGGCAAAGGAGGTTGTTTAAAACCAATTCGTGCTCTTCATTATAAATCCAAATCTAAGGAAGAAAATGAAAGATCAAAACCTCAAGTTTTGCTTCAGATTCTGAAATGCAGACGGCACGACACTTCACACATTTGTGGAAGAAGGGATTTATTTTGTATGGTCTCTTACAGCAGGAACAGACCAGCTTAGTTATCTGAAAATGGAGTGAATTAACACAGGAGGAAGTGAGGTGCAATTCCAGGAAGAAATGTGAGCAGTGGTTGAATTAACTTAATTGACTGTATTTGAGCACAAGATTGTAGCTCTTCCCCAATTCCAGGATTTCGCAATTACACGATGCTTTTAATTCTCACACTGTGTAGAACTGAAGGAGCCCAGTGAGGCGGCTGGTTTGCCTTCTGTACAAAGAAAACACATGAGGCTATGATTTTCATATTTCCCTCATCTGTTGGGCAGTGATGATGTGCATAAGCTGTCATATCCCATCATCCTGTGGAACAGTATACTCCATTCCCGGCTCATAATAATATTTGCACTGAGATTACAATTTCATTGATGGCCCCAAAGCGGGATTCTCCTTGGACGTGCAAATGATCTTTGAGGATAGTTGTCTTTATGGTGTCTCAGATTATTTTCAAGAACAAAGGCCTGAAACTGGCTGAAATGGCCAAGTGCAATGAATAAATTTATTCTCCAACATGCACCATCACTAAATTGAAAAGGAAAACATTTTCTCCTATCCTCTGAATTATTTTGTTCATTACTGCTTCTACCTACAGGCCCAAAACGTATGTGTGCTGCCTCTTGGTACGAAGAGAAGGCTCCCCGTCGGCGCCATGACAGCCCCAGTAAACACAGATGCTGATGCTTTATGATCTCCACACGCGGCTCCGGAGCGCTGGGAGTGTGTCACGTGTGACTGAGGAAATGAAATCTAACTAAAATGAAATAAAGTCACCAATTCAGCAGCCACATGTGGCTGGGGTGTGAGTGCGATTCTGTGCAGTCACAACATAGTGCGGGCGGGAGAGTGTAACTCCATCTCCTCAAACCTCTCGCAGTTCCTGGAACAAATTTCACCAACCTCATCCTACTACAACCCAAACCACCAAACCCTCACTACAGTTCAACGCTTCGTGTCTACAACACTGACACCTCGCACCCAGACGTGGCACAAAACCCTCTCTAAACCATGTTTTCCAGTATGTTAACACCTTAGATAGTGCGCATGAACTCTCCTAGAAATAAGATGTGATCTATGAAATTTCAAAGGACACACCCTATCCAAAAAGGGCCCAAGTGTTCTTTTCATTCTTGAATGACCCCATCCACCACTCAAATGGAAACGTAAGTCAATGAAGCTTGCTTACTTACGACATGTTTTGAGCATTACAGTCTTGAGGCACTACAACTAGGAGATTAGACCAATGTTAGGTTATGCTATTTTATCAGATACAAAGCAGTTTGCAGTAAGTTTTCTGCTTATTTTTAGGTTCACTTAATATTGCTGAAAGGACACATAAGAATAAATTATGTGAATGACATGAACTGAAATTGTGCTGTTTCCTCTGATGAACTACTAAAAATCAATTAGGAAAACTCAATTTCACAGAAAACTCTACAAATTCTGATTCATCCAATGCAGATTTAATGTTCTGGGCCAGAAAGAAGATGCATGTCCTTTGCCATTTCTAACAAATTCATATAGCTTTCAATTAATTCTATATAACTCAAATTCATTCTCTGTAACTGCAAAGTACAAATAATGCTCTAAACAAACAAAATATTACTATGACAAACAATGACCAGAGGTAGGGAAAATGTACAAAGGAGACCACAACAGTATTAGATAGATGATCTCTAAAATCTCTAAAATCATTCCCAGCGTAAACAACTTAACTTCAGCAAGTGGTGCTGGGAAAGCTGGACAGCCGCATGTAAATCAGTGAAGTTAGAACACACCTTCACACCATACACAAGACTTAAATACAAGACAGGACACCATAAAGCTCCTAAAAGAAAACATAGGCAAAGGCAAAACATTCTCTGACATTAATTGTACCAATGTTTTCTTAGGTCAGTCTCCCAAGGTTAAAAAAAAAAAAAAAAGCAAAAATAAACAAGTGGGACCTAATCAAACTTACAAGCTTTCTGTATAGCAAAGGAAACTGTAAGCAACGAAAAGACAGCCTACAGACTGGGAGAAAATATTTGCAAATGATGTGACTGACAAGGGCTTAATTTCCAAAATATACAAACAGCTTATACAACTCAACAACAAAAAAAAGAAACAATCCAATCGAAAAATGGGCACAAGACCTAAATAGACATTTCTCCAAAGAAGATATACAGATGGCCAACAGGCACATGAAAAGATGCTCAACGTTGCTACTTATAAGAGAAATGCACATCAAAACTACAATGAGGTACCACCTCACACTGGTCAGAACTGCCATCATTAAGAAGTCTACAAATAACTAATGCTGGAGAGGGTGTGGAGAAAAGGGGAACCCTCCCACACTGCTGGTGGGAATGTAAACTGGTGCAACCACTATGGAAAACAGTACGGAGGTGCCTCAAAAAACTAAAATAGAGCTGCCACGTGATCCAGCAATCCCACTCCTGGGCATATATCCGGAGAAAACCATAATTTGAAAAGATACGTTGCACCCCAGTGTTCATAGCAGCACTATTCACAATAGCCAAGACATGGAAACAACCTAAATGTCCATCAACAGATGAATGGATAAAGATGTGGTGCATATACATAATGGGATACTACTCAGCCATAAAAAAGAATGAAATAATGCCGTTTGCAGCAACATGGAGGCACCTACAGATTATCATACTAAGTGAAGTCAGACAGAGAAAGACAAGTATCACATGGTATCACTTATCTGTGGTATCTAAAAAAAATGATACAAATGAACTTACCTACAAAACAGACACAAAGAACAGACTTGCAGTTGCCAAGGGGGAGGGGAGTTGGGAGAGGGATGGATTGGGAGTTTGGGATTAGCAGATGCAAACTATTATATAGAGAATGGATAAACAACAAGGTCCTACTGTATAGCACAGGGAACTATATTCAATACCCTGTGATAAACCATAATGGAAAAGAATATATATATGTATAACTGAATCACTTTGCTGTACAGCAGAAATTAACACAACATTGTAAATCAACTATGCCTCATTAAAATAAATTTTAAAAAGCAAACAAAAAACCCCAAAACAATATAATTTTTAAAAAGTCAGATTAAAATCTTGATGTCTGCCCCTCCCTCCTCAAGGCTGACTGCCAGCAGCTTCCCTTTCCTTCACTGAAGGACACTGTCCATGGACTGGCTGAGAGCCCAGAGGCCTGACTCACCTGATTTGGGTCACTGTAGTCACATGCCTTAAGCACTACTAGGCCTCCTTTCTGACTTGGGCGGCCCTGGGCCGCCAGACACTTGTGGGTCTGGAGGTGATAGAGCTGTAAAAGAAGAGATTGCTCTTGACAAGCTGGTAGGTATAGAAAGACCAATGTCAGAAGATGCCTTAGAATGCTAGAGAAGGAGGTTTTAGAGGAAATATGAAAATATTATTCCAGAGGTATGGATTCTAAAGGTCATAAAAAGATAAGCATTTTTTATTACTGAATTCTAGCTTTAGCACATAGGAGTATCACAATAGAGACTTCAAGGTTGTAGGCAATTTTAACAATATATGCAGGCAGTGTCAAGTAGAAATTCTACCTAAAGATACAAGTTTACTAATCTACTATAGGGGAGGAAGGAAATTAAATACCATCTCTCCACTAAAGAACCTTAAAATGAAACTCAGGAAATAAGAACAAAAGGCACAAACGGACAGTACATAATTAAATACACATACCTAACTGGAGACAGATTAAAACTGCCACAGGAGTGCCAAAGGTGAGATACATAAAAGCAAAGAGTATGTAGTCTAAGTAAAATGATTAGTTTAAATATTAAATGTGATTAGATATGCAAGGCAAAAATAATAATGGTAAGGGATTTCAACTATATGGACATACACTGGTACCTATTTTTACTTAAAGAGAAAACACCTAATAAGAAACACCTTGATGACTTTTATAAGATAGAACAAGAAGATAGGAGAAGGCTCTAGGCCTAATTTTAGCCACTTAAGAATTGCTGGCATTGTGAAAGAACCAGGAGAGGGATGCCTTCTTTATAACAAAAGGGAAATTCGGGCAACAATTACAATATCTACACTTTCAGGAAGCAAATTCTAAGAAATGATTCAAGAAAAAGGTATGATTTTATGGCTAGACATCTAAAATTGAAGTGATATTATAAAACTGAAGAAATTTTATAAGAACCAAAAGGGAATATCTAAAGAATTGCGGTTGATCAATGGGTTTCTGCTAAGCTCAGATGACTGCTCAGGACGTCGGATGTAAAACCTGACTTGGTACCACCACTTAGACCCTGACCACCATTTTTCACTTCCTGTCTGCACTCAGTTCCAGAGCTGAGGCCAGCAGTATACAGCTGCCCCATTTCTCCTTTGTTTTCCTTTTTGGACTGGTCTCTAACAAGTGAATTTTACGCTCACTCACATTGCCTTTATTTGTATATTCACATTTATAGCTATCCTCTTGGAAGCCAGCACATAACTTAGAGAAGCCATGTTCTCTTTAACACTGGCAGGTAAAGGATCTTAATATAAACAGCAAAGATATCAAAATTTCTCAGGTCTTACACCTGAGTAGAGGAAATTCTCCTAAAAAGAATATAATGGAAGGCAAGCCAGGGGCTATCCTTAAATATTTTAAGTCTACAATGTCATTTATTATATCACACAACATTTAATGAAACATTTTGCTAGGATCACTTTCTTACCCTTCCACGGTGGAGGACTTTGGGGCGTTTTGGCCCTCTATTGATAAAAATGGGTTGCTGGGGTTTGGCATTGGGCCCAGATATCTGCATCTCTGGGTAAATATTATCCAAATACCATTTAAATGATTTACAATTCAACTTCTTCCTCAATTCAACACGCTCACTGATATTTCCATAGCTTCTGGTTCTCAGATCAGGTCTTAAGGAAAAATACTGCTCCTGAATTTAAAAAAGAAAAATGAAAAATAATAGATTTTTTTGTTTAAATGAATGACACCTCAAAAAAGCCATTACAAAGAAAATACTGAGAGTTGCATATGGCAGAAGAGGAGGTGGGAAGGAATACAATGTGTGCAGGGTCTTGACAGGGGAAGCAGGGGGACTGGGTCAGAGCAAAGCCCAGTGAGCAGAAGAGGGGCCAGGCTCTGTGGGAGTCACAGGAGGGGACAGGAAGACAAAGAAACTGAAGAGAAGCACAGTTTCTTCTGGTGCTGGCTGCTATATTACCTCTCACAGACTAGATGCTTGGGAAATTTAAAAAGGAGTCACAACAAAAATGAGTGAAAGACTGGGTGAAGAGAAGAGAGAAAAGCAGCCAAAGCCAACGGAGTTACTAGCCTTATCATCCATCCTTCTCGGTGAGAGATTTAATCTCACCTTATATTCATCCAACCAGACATGTGCCAGCCGCAAGGAGTTGTGTGTCATGGTGTCCTGGCCCTCTGGAGAACCATATGGTCTCCTTTTCCGGAAAATGTGTCCAACTCTAGAGCAAGGGATGATGAAGAGCTTACCTCCACACATCCAAATCTGGTCAGAAGCAGAATATGTGTTAATGGTTCCTCACAGTGCTGTGAAATCGATGCACGAATTTTCATGAAACAGGTGTTTGTGAAACCTTGCAAGAGGTTTTATCTTATTAGATATAACTATTCAAATAGAATAAAGTCAAAGTGTGTAAAAAATTATCTGTCTTTACGATTAAAAAGAAACAAAACTCTAAATGCAATATTCTTTTACTACCCTGTGTCTAAAATTGTACTTACCATACGTGTTGTTTTAACACATCAAGGAAGTTGACCTTCAGGACTTAGGGACAAAGAATGCTTACTCATCAATCCTCTAATCTCAGTTCTACAGGTACTTTCTCATGAAACACATACAAACATACAAACACCATTTTTTAGAAAAAAAAATTTTTTTTATAAAATATACAGAATAACTCTAGATTAAGATTCAGATCTTAGTTCTGGTCTAAATTTTGCCCTTGACTGAGCTACTTTATATAGTTATTTCAATTTTTATGAGACTCAATTACCTTATCTACAAAGACTGACCTAATACTATCTATTATACCTTGCAACTTTCAAATTCTAAAGATTAAGTAGGAAAATACATTTGCAAAAATACGAAATGGCATATGCACAAGGTATTAGGGTATCTGAACGGGGGGGAATCTGTTAGGCAGACCGGGAGATGGGAGGCGGGGAGTGGGGCCCTCTGCTGAGAGAGAGAAATCTGAATTCTTCCCTTGCCCTCTTTCTGCCTTTTCCAAAGACCGTCTTACCACCACAGCTGAGCCACAGACCCCACCCACAGCTGTTATCTGCCCAACCTTAGCAGCTGGAGGGAACGGTATATATAAAGGGTTCAGTAACCTATACGCAGGTGTTGATATCATTTATCTTATCAGCTGGGCTACTCCTGAAAGTGAAATGAGGAGCTGTTAATAATCTCTCCAGGAGATCAGGTATGAACCAGGATGGTCTCACGCAGTCAGGAAAATCTGATGACCCCAACTATATATATCTAGGGTTATCAAATAAGATTAACAAATGGACAAAGAAAGAACAAAACTCTAGATTAAATGCACATGAAGACTTCTTAATACATACCCAACTATTCATTACAACTATCACTTTTAAATTCTTACAAAATAAATGCAAGGCTTCTTATAGGCTTTTGATATTTTGAATGGGTATTATCCACATTATAGATTGTGGTAAAGTAGTATTCATTAAGGACAATTTGTTAATAAAGACAGTCAAAGACAATTTACAGAAAATATGGGATCATGAATGAAAATTATATCCTTGCACACAGTTAATAATCAAGCATGCAAAAAAAAATTTACCCGAAATGATATTTCTAAATTTTCTCCTCCCCAGATATCCATGCCACTGTCATACTGTCCAAGTTCACTGAAATAGTTTCTGTTCATGGCAAACAATCCTCCAGCCATTGTAGGTGACCTAGAAAAGGAAAACAATTATTGTATCAATTCTATAGTCAATTATCTACCGTTCTTGTTTTAAAAAACTCAGTGCAGCTTTAGAACATTACTAATAGAAACTAGATTAACTATTATGAAACATTTTTGTCTGATTTATGAGGGAATGAGCTGGGCCCCATAACTTAATTTTCTAGATCGCAGTCCCTGGCAAATGAAGGCTACTTTTCTAAGTATCACAAGTACTTTTAAAAACTGATTATAACTACTGTTGACAGAAATCCACCTGAATTATTTAATTCCTTGGACAGTCTCATAGAGCCACTGGGATTAAAAACTGGGCTCCACGGCCTGCCAAGGAGAGAACAGACAAACGTCTCACTTTGAATTGGACTCAAACATGTGTTAGACCAGTGGTTCCCCGAGACATTTTTAGCTGTCACAGCCGTGGGGGAAGGGTGCCACTGGCATCTGAAGGGTAGAGGCCAGATATGCTGAACACCCTGCAACGCACAGGGCAGCACCCGCAACGGAGAGCTCTCTGGCCCTAAAGGTCAGTCCTGCCACAGTCGAGAACCCCTGTGTTCCTGAGAACTGACGTGGACGGGCTCCCCAGAGCCTGAGGCGGCTTCCAATGACCTCACTGGCCGAACCGCACCGGGGGCGTGGCGTCTAGTGTTCTGAGCGGCCTCCCAGAAGAGAAGCCAGTCTCTGCAGGAGAAAACACCACCCCAGGATGAATGTACCTCCATAATTTTTCATATACAATGTCCAGCATTAAAAATAAACAAGCAAACTAACAAATAACCAGGCAATCAGGAAGATAAATCACATGAAAGAAAAAATAAGAGAAACAATCTACAACAGAAACAGATGTGCAGGGGTTTCAAATAACAGAGTTATCAGGCAGAGACTTTAACTGTTCAGTATGTTCAAGCATAAAAGACAAGACAGAATCTGGCAGATAATTAGACGCTATCAATAAATAAACCAAATTTATGCATCTGAAAGACATTTCTGACAAAGACAGAAAAATAAGTCAGCAGCCAATGAGAGATTACCTTCAAAAGAAAAAAAAATTAGTTGTTGGCTTCTCACCAGAAACAGTGGAAGCCAGAAGGTTCTTGAATGATACCTTCAAAGTCCTGAAAGAATATACCTGCCAGTCAAGAACTGAATATCAAGTAAAATTAGTCTTCAAAATAATGGTGAAACAAACAAAAAAGTAAACAAACCCACCACTCTTTCCCCAACTTGACCCATGAGAGTCCCCCTGCCCTCCCCTCTCCGCCTTTGCAGTTGATCGTTCCTCCCTTTTCCCTCAGCTTGAAGCATCTATGTCCAGTGTCTGTGAAATGATGTTTACCTGTGTCTCAGGATGAGAAACGGCAATCATTCCACCAGGTGCTGGAAACCGATTAGCCTTGAGGCAAGGGTTTCTAGGGCCACAACTCAGGGATGTGTATTTAATTACAGGGTCCCCAGAAACCCCTCTGCTGGCTACCACAAGCAACGGCTTCTTTTCTGGTCTTGGGAGCCAGACCTGGACTGTTACCTCAGAGGCAGGGGCCCCAGAGAACACGCTGGGGCTTCCTCTTTGGCCACAGCTGGGCTCCCTTGAGACGTGAAGACTTCTGGCTGTCCTGCAACATGAGCCACAGTGACCCCGGCTCTACCAGCTCACAAGGTGCCTGGTCCCTCTGCCTAATCCAGTCCCCCCTGAGCCACAGCCTGCTCAGGAATCAGTGGCAGCCTGTGAATCAGGCCAGAGCTTGCTTCAAGCCCAAGAAAAAAGCTGTCTTACTGGTGGAGGCTGGCCTTCCAAATCCTGGAGCCAGCCCTGCCAGCCAGGGGTCATTTTTGCCCTTTGGTGACCACTGTTTTCTTTCTCTGAAATATCTTACAATAGGTGATAATGTTGCTGACTCAAATTTCCATGAAAAGGAAAAAAAAAAAAAAAAACCTCTTGAGTGACGTCCTGGTCTATTCCTCTCTGAGGAATCTTGTGGGAAAAGAATACTGTTGCTTCTGCTCTGTCTCCACATTTCTGTTGGGAAAGAAACCCCACCTGCCCTGGGGTGTTGGTGTTTTTGTCTGTGTTGCCATCCCAGGCCTGCTGTAGGGGCTTGTGTCTGCGCTGTAATGTCTGTATCATGTCTGGGGAGTCCTTCCCACCTGTCCGGCCAGGGGCCACAACCCCTTGAAGAGGCCTCCATTTCCTTCCTATGATCCAAGGCACAGAGAACACCGCCTCCCATGACCCCACCTTCAGGAGCTCTGGTGGCACGTTCATCCATGAGCCTACCCCTGGGCTACCTACCTGAGGCCCACCTCTACCCACAGTCCTGTGTAGGAGTTGAGTAAACAGGATATCTCTGAGCCCCTATCCCCAAAGGGCCGGCCAAGAGCTGCCCGCCAACCTGGCTCCATCAATCCTGCATGACCAAGTGATAGCTGGCGGGCTCTGCTACCCAGGCCCTCTGTACCTCCTACCCTGCCATCTGGCAAGGGATGGGCCCTTTTCTGTGAACTGACAACCTGTGGAAATGTGACCAATTAGTGTGAAATACATGTTTAGCAAATGTTAGGTACTGTAGTTGAACCAATAAATGTGAATCCTTCTGCACGCACGCACGCACACGCACACACACACATACACCCACAAAGCGTGAAACAAAGACATTTTCAGAAAGAGACGAATAATCACCTGAAGGTCCAACCAAAAGAAATACTAAAATGTGTTCTTTAGTCAAAATGAAAATAAATCCTAGATGGAAGCTTGCAGATGCAGAAAGGATAAAAAGTAACATAAAAGGGGAAATATGTGGGTAAACGTAAATGAATAATGGTTACATAAAAAAGTCTTGTAGGGTTAAAAAAAATACACACGTGGGACTTCCCTGGCAGTCCAATGGTTAGGACTCCGAGCTTCCACTGCAGGGGGCCCGGGATGGATCCCTGGGTAGGGAACTAAGATCCTGCAAGCCGTACAGCATGGCCCAAAAGTACAAAAACACACACCACACCACCACCCCCAAACACACGTGTACATTTCAGCAATATAACTTGAAGGGGGATAACTGGAGTATGAACATTCTGATATCCTTGCATTGTTTGGAGAAAATACCAATCTATATTACACTTTGATATGTCAAGTATGAAGGCTGTACTTTCTAAGGTAACCACTAACAGAACAGTAGGTAAGAAACTATAATGTCTAATAATGGGTGGCAGCTGGGAACAGAATAATTGGAATTCAGGCCAAAAGCACGTAAGAGCAGAGCAAACAGAACACAGAACAGACAGAAAGCAAACAGTACCACTGTAACCACAGACACAAACATGTCAGTAATCAACTAAGCCCTAATTAAAAGACAAAGTTTTCCACACAGGCTTCAAAACAAAACAAAAGCAACTACATGCTGCTTACAGGGACACGTATTATGTGACCACAGGAAGACAGCAAAAGGGACACTATTCTAGAAGTACAGAATGAAATACAATTCATAATGATAAATGGTTTCATCACCAGAAGACTTAATAATTCTAAACTGTCATGCATCTATTAACAGAGCCTCAAAATATATGAAGAAAATATATAAAGAACTACAAGGAGAAACAGACACACAATTGTAGTGGGAAATTAATATACCATTTTCAATAACCGATAGAACATGTGAATTAAAAATTAATAAAAATATAGAATATTTGAACAACACAATAAACGACCCAACAAATACAGGATCTCAACAACTGCAGAAAATACAAATTCTGACCACAGTGTAAGCTAGGATTAAATAATGACTATAAAGTTTCCGTATGCCTGTAAAATAATAAATGCACTGCTAAATAACCTACAGGTCAGAGAAGACGTAACAATGAAAATATTTTGAAATAAATGACAATAGGCCTCTGCTTGTGACCTGCGGAGAAGCGGAGAGGCAGCACGTTGAAAGGAGGGCCTCTGCAGTGTGGAGTTCTGAGTTTGGAGGTTATTACAGAGTACTGAGCAGAGTCCTCTGTGCTATACAATACACCAGAAATACATCTACACGTGGAGCAACTCCTACAGAACACCTACTGAACGCTGGCAGAGGACCTCAGACCTCCCAAAAGGCAAGAAACTCCCCACGTACCTGGATAGGGCAAAAGAAAGAAAAAAAAAGAAAAAACAGAGACAAAAGAATAGGGACGGGACCTGCACCAGTGGGAGGGAGCTGTGAAGGAGGAAAGGTTGCCACACACTAGGAAGCCCCTTCGCGGGCCCAGACTGCGGGTGGTGGAGGGGAAGCTTCGGGGCCGCGAAGGAGAGCGCAGCCACAGGGGTGCGGGGGGCAAAGCGGAGAGATTCCCGCACAGAGGATCGGTGCAGACCAGCACTCACCAGCCCGAGAGGCTTGTCTGCTCACCCGCCGGGCCGGGCAGGGCTGGGAGCTGAGGCTCGGGCTTCGGTCGGAGCGCAAGGAGAGGACTGGGGTTGGCGGCGTGAACACAGCCTGCAGGGGGTTAGTGTGCCAAGACTGGCCGGAAGTGCGTCCAGGAAAAGGTCTGGAGCTGCCGAAGAGGCAAGAGACTTTTTCTTCCCTCTTTGTTTCCTGGTGCGCGAGGAGAGGGGAGTAAGAGTGCTACTTAAAGGAACTCCAGAGACGGGCACGAGCCGTGGCTAAAAGCTGGACCCCAGAGATGGGCGCGAGGCGCGGCTAAAACCACAGACCCCAGAGACGGGCGGGAGACGCTAAGGCTGCTGCTGACGCCACCAAGGGGCCTGTGTGCGAGCACAAGTCACTATCCACACCCCTCTTCTGGGGAGCCTGTGCAGCCCACCACTGCCAGGGTCCCGGGATCCAGGGACAACTCCCCCGGGAGAACGCACGGCGGGCCTCAGGCTGGTGCAACGAACGTCACGCCGGCCTCTGCCGCCGCAGGCTCGCCCCGCTCTCCGCGCCCCTCCCTCCCACCGGCCTGAATGAGCCAGAGCCCCCGAATCAGCGGCTCCTTTAACCCCGTCCTGTCTGAGCAAAAAACAGACGCCCTCCAGCGACCTACACGCAGAGGCGGGGCCAAATCCAAAGCTGAGCCCCTGTGAGCTATGAGAACAAAGAAGAGAAAGGGAAATCTCTCCCAGCAGCCTCAGAAGCAGCGGATTAAATCTCCACAATCAACTTTATGTACCTGCATCTGTGGAATACACGAATAGACAATGAATCATCCCAAATTGAGGAGATGGACTTTGAGAGCACGATTTGTGATTTTTTCCCCCTTTTCCTCTTTTTGTGAGTGTGTATGTGTATGCTTCTATGTAAGATTTTGTCTGTATAGTTTTGCTTCCACCATTTGTCCTAGGGTTCTATCCGTCCGTTTTCGTTTTTTTTTTTAATTTTTTCTTAATAATTTTACTAACTTTATTTTACTTTATCCTCTTTCTTTTTCTTTCTTTCTCTTTTCTTCCTTCCTTCCTTCCTTCCCTCCCTCCTTTAGACAACGAATTATCCCAAATTGAGGAGGTGGGCTTTGAGAGCAAGATTTATGATCTTTTCCCCTTTTCCTCTTTGTGTGAGTGTGTATGTGTATGCTTCTGTGTGAGATTTTGTCTGTATAGCTTTGCTTCCACCATTTGTCCTAAGGTTCTATCTGTCCGTTTTTTTTTAATAATTATTTTTTAATTTAATAACTTTATTATAGTTTATTTTATTTTACTTTATCTTCTTTCTTTTTTCCTTCCTTCCCTCCTTCCTTCCTTCCTCCCACCTTCCCTTCCTCCCTCCCTCCTTTCTTTCCTTCTTTCCTTTTCTTCTTTCTTTCTTCCTTCCCTCCTTTCCCTCTTTCTTTCTTTCTTTCTTTCCTTCCTTCCTTTCTTCCTTTCTTTCTTCTTACTTCTACTAATTCTTTCTCTCTACTTTTTCTCCCTTTTATTCTGAGCCATGTGGATGAAAGGCTCTTGGTGCTGCAGCTAGGAGTCAGTGCTGTGCCTCTGAGGTGGGAGAGCCAACTTCAGGACACTGGTCAACAACAGATCTCCCAGCTCCACATAATATCAAACGGCAAAAATCTCCCAGAGATCTCCATCTCAACACCAGCACCCAGCTTCACTCAACAACCAGCAAGCTACAGTGCTGGACACCTTATGCCAAACAACTAGCAAAACAGGAACGCAACCCCACCCATTAGCAGAGAGGCTGCCTAAAATCATAACTCCACAGACACCCCAAAACACACCACCAGACGTGGACCTGCCCACCAGAGAGACAAGATCCAGCCTCATCCACCAGAACACAGGCACTAGTCCCCTCCACCAAAAAGCCTACACAACCCACTGAACCAACCTTAGCCACTGGGGACAGACATCAAAAACAACGGGAACTACGAACCTGCAGCCTGCAAAAAGGAGACCCCAAACACAGTAAGATAAGCAAAATGAGAAGACAGAAAAACACACAGCAGATGAAGGAGCAAGATAAAAATGCACCAGACCTAACAAATGAAGAGGAAATAGGCAGTCTACCTGAAAAAGAATTCAGAATAATGATAGTAAAGATGATCCAAAATCTTGGAAATAGAATAGACAAAATGCAAGAAACATTTAACAAGGACCTACAAGAACTAAAGATGAAACAAACAATGATAAACAACACAATAAATGAAATGAAATGAAAAATACTCTAGATGGGATCAATAGCAGAATAACTGAGGCAGAAGAACGGATAAGTGACCTGGAAGATAAAATAGTGGATATAACTACTGCAGAGCAGAATAAAGAAAAAAGAATGAAAAGAACTGAGGACAGTCTCAGGGACCTCTGGGACAACATTAAACGCACCAACATTCGAATTATAGGGGTTCCAGAGGAAGAAGACAAAAAGAAAGGGACTGAGAAAATATTTGAAGAGATTATAGTTGAAAACTTCCCTAATATGGGAAAGGAAATAGTTAATCAAGTGCAGGAAGCACAGAGAGTCCCATACAGGATAAATCCAAGGAGAAATACGCCAAGACACATATTAATCAAACTGTCAAAAATTAAATACAAAGAAAGCATATTAAAAGCAGCAAGGGAAAAACAACAAATAACACACAAGGGAATCCCCATAAGGTTAACGGCTGATCTCTCAGCAGAAACCCTGCAAGCCAGAAGGGAGTGGCAGGACATACTGAAAGTGATGAAGGAGAAAAACCTGCAACCAAGATTACTCTACCCAGCAAGGATCTCATTCAGATTTGATGGAGAAATTAAAACCTTTACAGACAAGCAAAAGGTGAGAGAGTTCAGCACCACCAAACCAGCTTTACAACAAATGCTCAAGGATCTTCTCTAGGCAAGAAACACAAGAGAAGGAAAAGACCTACAATAATGAACACAAAACAATTTAGAAAATGGGAATAGGAACATACATATCGATAATTACCTTAAATGTAAATGGACTAAAAGCTCCCACCAAAAGACACCGATTGGCTGAATGGATACAAAAACAAGACCCATATATATGCTGTCTACAAGATACCCACTTCAGACCTAGAGACACATACAGACTGAAAGTAAGGGGATGGAAAAAGATATTCCATGCAAATGGAAGCCAAAAGAAAGCTGGAGTAGCAATTCTCATATCAGACAAAATAGACTTTAAAATAAAGACTATTAGAAGAGACAAAGAAGGACACTACATAATGATCAAGGGATCGATCCAAGAAGAAGATATAACAATTGTAAATATTTATGCACCCAACATAGGAGCACCTCAATACATTAGGCAAATACTAACAGCCATAAAAGGGGAAATCGACAGTAACACATTCATAGTAGGGGACTTTAACACCCCACTTTCACCAATGGACAGATCATCCAAAATGAAAATAAATAAGGAAACAATGTGATATGTATAGGACATTCCATCCAAAAACAACAGAATACACATTTTTCTCAAGTGCTCATGGAACATTCTCCAGGATAGATCATATCTTGGGTCACAAATCAAGCCTTGGTAAATTTAAGAAAACTGAAATTGTATCAAGTATCTTTTCCGACCACAACGCCATGAGACTAGATATCAGTTACAGGAAAAGATCTGTAAACAAAACAAACACATGGAGGCTAAACAATACACTGCTTAATAATGAAGTGATCACTGAAGAAATCAAAGAGGAAATTAAAAAATACCTAGAAACAAATGATAATGGAGACACGACGACCCAAAACCTATGGGATGCAGCAAAAGCAGCTCTAAGAGGGAAGTTTATAGCAATACAAGCCCACCTTAAGAAACAGGAAACATCTCGAATAAACAACCTAACCTTACACCTAAAGCAATCAGAGAAAGAAGAACAAAAAAACCCCAAAGTTAGCAGAAGGAAAGAAATAAAAAAAAATCAGATCAGAAATAAATGAAAAAGAAATGAAGGAAACAATAGCAAAGATCAATAAAACTAAAAGCTGGTTCTTTAAGAAGATAAACAAAATAGATAAACCATTAGCCAGACTCATCAAGAAAAAAAGGGAGAAGACTCAAATCAATAGAATTAGAAATGAAAAAGGAGAAGTAACAACTGACACTGCAGAAATACAAAGGATCATGAGAGGTTATTACAAGCAACTCTATACCAATAAAATGGACAACCTGGAAGAAATGGACAAATTCTTAGAAATGCACAACCTGCCAAGACTGAATCAGGAAGAAATAGAAAATATGAACAGACCAATCACAAGCACTGAAATTGAAACTGTGATTAAAAATCTTCCAATAAACAAAAGCCCAGGACCAGATGGCTTCACAGGTGAATTCTATCAAACATTTAGAGAAGAGCTAACACCTATCCTTCTCAAACTCTTCCAAAATATAGCAGAGGGAGGAACACTCCCAAATTCATTCTAGGAGGCCACCATCACCTTGATACCAAAACCAGACAAGGATGTCACAAAGAAAGAAAACTACAGGCCAGTATCACTGATGAACATAGATGCAAAAATCCTCAACAAAATACTGGCAAACAGAATCCAACAGCACATTAAAAGGATCATACACCATGATCAAGTGGGGTTTATTCCAGGAATGCAAGGATTCTTCAATATATGCAAATCAATCAATGTGATAAACCATATTAACAAACTGAAGGAGAAAAACCATATGATCATCTCAATAGATGCAGAGAAAGCTTTTGACAAAATTCAACACCCATTTATGATAAAAACCCTGCAGAAAGTAGGCATAGAGGGAACTTTCCTCAACATAATAAAGGCCGTATATGACAAAGCCACAGCCAACATCATCCTCAATGGTGAAAAACTGAAAGCATTTCCACTAAGATCAGGAACAAGACAAGGTTCCCACTCTCACCACTATTATTCAACATAGTTTTGGAAGTTTTAGCCACAGCAATCAGAGAAGAAAAGGAAATAAAAGGAATCCAAATTGGAAAAGAAGAAGTAAAGCTGTCACTGTTTGCAGATGACATGATACTATACATAGAGAATCCTAAAGATGCTTCCAGAAAACTACTAGAGCTAATCAATGAATTTGGTAAAGTTGCAGGATACAAAATTAATGCACAGAAATCTCTGGCATTCCTATACACTAATGATGAAAAATCTGAAAGTGAAATCAAGAAAACACTCCCATTTACCATTGCAACAAAAAGAATAAAATATCTAGGAATAAACCTACCAAAGGCGACAAAAGACCTGTATGCAGAAAATTATAAGACACTGATGAAAGAAATTAAAGGTGATACAAATAGATGGAGAGATATACCATGTTCTTGGATTGGAAGAATCAACATTGTGAAAATGACTCTACTACCCAAAGCAATCTACAGATTCAATGCAATCCCTATCAAACTACCACTGGCATTTTTCACAGAACTAGAACAAAAAATTTCACAATTTGTATGGAAACACAAAAGACCCCGAATAGCCAAAGCAATCTTGAGAACGAAAAACGGAGCTGGAGGAATCTGGCTCCCTGACTTCAGACTATACTACAAAGCTACAGTAATCAAGACAGTATGGTACTGGCACAAAAACAGAAAGATAGATCAATGGAACAGGATAGAAAGCCCAGAGATAAACCCACGCACATATAGTCACCTTATCTTTGATAAAGGTGGGAGGAATGTACAGTGGAGAAAGGACAGCCTCTTCAGTAAGTGGTGCTGGGAAAACTGGACAGGTACATGTAAAAGTATGGGATTAGATCACTTCCTAACACCATACACCAAAAAAAGCTCAAAATGGATTAAAGACCTAAATGTAAGGCCAGAAACTATCAAACTCTTAGAGGAAAACATAGGCAGAACACTCTATGGCATAAATCACAGCAAGATCCTTTTTGACCCACCTCCTAGAGAAATGGAAATAAAAACAAAAATAAACAAATGGGACCTAATGAAACTTCAAAGCTTTTGCACAGCGAAGGAAACCATAAACAAGACCAAAAGACAACCCTCAGAATGGGAGAAAATGTTTGCAAATGAAGCAACTGACAAAGGATTAATCTCCAAAATTTACAAGCAGCTCATGCAGCTCAATATCAAAAAAAAACCCAATCCATAAATGGGCAGAACACCTAAATAGACATTTCTCCAGAGATATACAGACTGCCAACAAACACATGAAAGAATGCTCAACATCATTAATCATTAGGGAAATGCAAATCAAAACTACAATGAGATATCATCTCACACCAGTCAGAATGGCCATAATCAAAGAATCTAGAAACAATAAATGCTGGAGAGGGTGTGAAGAAAAGGGAACACTCTTGCACTGCTGGTGGGACTGTGAATTGGTACAGCCACTATGGAGAACAGTATGAAGGTTCCTTAAAAAACTACAAATAGAACTACCATACGACCCAGCAATCCCACTACTGGGCATATACCCTGAGAAAACCATAATTCAAAAAGAGTCATGTACCAAAATGTTTATTGCAGCTCTATTTACAATAGCCTGGAGATAGAAACAACCTAAGTGCCCATCATTGGATGAATGGATAAAGAAGATGTGGCACATATATACAATGGAATATTACTCAGCCATAAAAAGAAACGAAATTGAGCTATCTGTAATGAGGTGGATAGACCTAGAGTCTGTCATACAGAGTGAAGTAAGTCAGAAAGAGAAAGACAAATACCGTATGCTAACACATATATATGGAATTTAAGAAAAAAGAAATGTCATGAAGAACCTAGGGGTAAGACAGGAATAAAGACGCAGACCTACCGGAGAACGGACTTGAGGATATGGGGAGGGGGAAGGGTGAGCTGTGACAAAGCGAGAGAGAGGCAGGGACATATATACACTACCAAACATAAGGTAGATGGCTAGTGGGAAGCAGCCACATAGCACAGGGATATCAGCTCGGTGCTTTGTGACCAATTGGAGGGGTGTGATAGGGAGGGTGGGAGGGAGTCGCAGGAGGGAAGAGATACGGGAACGTGTGTATATGTATAACTGATTCACTTTGTTACAAAGCAGAAACTAACACACCACTGTAAAGCAAGTATACCCCAATAAAGATGTTATAAAAAAATGACAATAAAAAAAGATATATCACAGTTTGTGGGATGCAGCTAAAGCCATGATTAGAAGAAAATTTATCATCTTAACTACATGTATTAGAAAAGAAAAAAGGCTGAAATTAAAAAAAATCTAAATATCCAACTCAAGAAGTTAGCAACCTTGATATAAAAGTGAAACAGCTTACAGCCCAAAGGGGAGAAAAAGTGGAAAAAAGGAGAAAGCGGTGCTCATAGCCTCACTGTTCAAGGAAGAACGTCAAATGATGCTCTCGAAAGTCAACAGAACGGGGCTTCCCTGGTGGCGCAGTGGTTGGGAATCCGCCTGCCAATGCAGAGGACATGGGTTCGAGCCCTGGTCCGGGAAGATCCCACATGACGCGGAGCAACTACGCCCGTGTGCCACAACTACTGAGCCTGCTACTCTGGAGCCTGCAAGCCACAACTGCTGAGCCTGCGTGCCACAACTACTGAAGCCCATGCACCTAGAGCCCGTGCTCTGCAACAAGAGAAGCCACCACAATGAGAAGCCCGTGCACCGCAGCGAGGAGTGGCCCCCGCTCATTGCAGCTAGAGAGAGCCCACGTGCAGCAACAAAGACCCAACGCAGCCAAAAAAAAAAAAAGTCAGCAGAACAAGAAACAGATTCTTTTTTTAAGTATCAAAAGTAACCAATACAGTAACTAAAAACTCATCCTACACAATAAAGGGAACATGGGAGTGATGTAAATGAGCTAAATCTTCATTTTTCCAACAGAGAGGTCTATAGTTGGTTTTATGTTGAAATGAGGACAATGCATATAATTTAGAGTTCAGGAAGTAAGAAATGGAAGAACAAAACTAAAAGTGGTTAAAAGAATTTGCCTCTGGGGAGGACTGAGAATGGGGAGGGAGGGTTAGAGCCAGCCACTTCTCATCCTAAGTTGTTCTATACTGTTTGACTTATTACTGTGAATATATGTTTTTGATTAAAAATATTAAAAATTAAACAATGAAAAACAAATACCCATGAAGATGATGAAACAGGCAAAAACTGGCCACTGCCCTATAACTACGAATGAGAACACATGTAACAACAGTCCAAGGAACTTCCTTGCACTGGCAAAGGGAAGCTGAAAATGGGGTCAGTGCTCCTGTCTGCCTCCAGTCACAGTATGTGAAGTCGTGGAGCCCAGAAACACAGAGCGACAGTCCCCAGGTGCAGCCCTGCTCTCCTGAGAGATGTGCTCCAGCATCTAACTCCCACCTGCAAGGCTGGGGAGCAGAAGGTAGAGACCCGCACTGAAAGCCCTGGTAGGAAGAAGGGTTACAAGCATGTGAAGACTAGAAGACAACTGAGAGCTGGGTGTGCTTTTTTCACGGACTTCACAAAGAACTGCAACAGGTTCTCTCACAAAGCCTGAGAACAGAAGACAACCCCTCCCTGCCAGGAGAGCAGCTCAGCCACCTGAGCTGGCCCAGCTCTCTATCAGCCTCCCCTCCAAGTCTGGTTCGGATGAAAGGGAGCTGGCAAGTACCCAAAGGCTAGCTGAGGAGCCAATGGCGTTCTAGTCGCCTGAGGTGTGGGGAAAACGTTATCAACTAAAGGTGAAGACAGGCATGCCTATGACTGGGCAGTTTCACTCCTGTAAGCTAGAAGCCATGAATAAGAATGCTGACAACAGCACCACTTGTAAGGTGGAGAAACGACTGAAAACAACCCAAATGCCCTGCCCACAGTAAACCGGATAAATGTTATGATACATCAGTATAACAGAATATTATGCAGCAATAAAAAGGAACCAACTATATAATGCAGCACAGAGGCTTTTAAAGCAATACTGACTAAAAGAAGACAGTGACGAGTCCCATGGCTTCATTTACATGAAGTCCAAGAGCAGGGAACTGGGCTACATTACATCATTTAGAAATCATACATAGGGGGTACAACTCTCCAGGAGAGCAGGGAAGTGATGAGTGGGTCAAGGTAATGACACCTCTAAGGACAAGGGCAGGGGCTGTGACCAGGGAGGGGTATACAGGGGGCATGTGGGTGCTATTTCTTGACCTGGTGGTACTTTCACAGTGTCCACACTATAGTCATTTATTAAATCACATGCATATATACATATATACTTTTTACATATGCTATTTTTTACAGTAAAAAAGTCTAAAAAAGGGACTTCCCTGGTAGTCCAGTGGTTAAGAATCCACCTTCCAGTGCAGGGGATGTGGGTTTGATCCCTGGTTGGGGAACTAAGATCCCACATGCCATGGGACAACTAAGCCCGCACACCACAACTACTGAGCCTGCATGCTCTAGAGCCGGTGCGCCACAACTAGAGAGCCTGCATGCCTCAACTACTGAGCCCACGCGCTCTGGAGCCTGTGTGCCACAACTAGAGAGCCTGCGTGCTGCAACTACTGAGCCCACATGCTCTGGAGCCCGCAAGCCGCAACGAAAAGACCCCACGTGCCGCAACTAAGACCCAATGCAGCCAAATAAATTAATAAATATTTTTTAAAAGCTGTATTAAAAAAAAAAGTTTAAAAGAAAGAGTAGGTCTAAGAACTTTAAAAAGTATAAATACAGACAAACGTCTCTGAAATCTACATGAGAAATTTAAAAGAAAACAAAAATAAGGAGAAATAACATATAAGAGATTTATAATATGAGAGAATATGGATGAAAATTGAAAATAATTCACATACGATGACTCAGTAATTGTACGAGTGGGAATCCATCCTAAAATCCTAATTATAGAAAAGGCTTATGTATTAAATGTTCTTCACAGTACCACTCACACTAGCAAAGAACTGAAGATGTGTTAACGACCAATGCAATAACCATGGTATGTGATATAAACAACACAGCACAGGGGGTCCTCCCAGGCTATCCTATGCAACAATTATCCCAGGATATTGTTGACTTCTTCTGCTTTTCTCACTAAGATATAAATTCTTGAGGGCCTGGACAACTTCTTATTCATAAATCTTTCCTTGGGACTTGGCAGAGTACGTAAAATTCGGTAAGCACTCAAAAATTTTTAACAAACAAGTTAAGCCAACACTTTTGCTTCCTGCAAAGAAAAAGGAATTAATCTTTGAGTATGTTTCCTCTTTCGGGAATTTTTCACACATACAGGAGAAATCTTACTTTATTGGTGCAGTAGCTCCGTCTGTTCCTCCGAGCTCAGAAAGGGGAACGAGGTCCCATTTGAAGTGCAGCCCCCAGTTGAATCCTCCCCGCACCACAGGGGACGAGCTGTAGGCCAGCGTGTCAGCACTGATGATGTCGATCACCGGGCACACCACCATTTGCCGGTCCTCCTGGATGGCAGCCAGCAGGGGCTGCAGCCACATCACATTCACCTCACAGTGGCTGTCCAGGAACACCAGGACTTCTCCTGGGGAGGCAAACAATAGGGGCCCTGAGAGCTGCACCGCACTCAAGTTAGGTATGGCCACCAGTTCAAGTCCTGATGCATTTACAGGCGTGAAAGGTAACTGCCACCCTTCCAGCCCAAACTATTAAACCGGTACTCAGAAGTCTGTCAGCCAGGAATTCTGTCTGAAGCGTCCTGCTATGATTGAAGAACATATGCAAACAATATGCACAACCTGTGAAAAAATTCACATATTCTCCTCAGTAAAAAGATTCAAAATCTCACAGGAACAATTCAGTTCTCTGGACAGCCAGGTATGGAGTGTGGTGCAAAGATAGTGGTCAGCTGTGCGTACTTTTAGTACAATTACTGTAATGGAAATATATATGTTTAGTATGTATTTCCCTGCCTTAGTAAACAGAGATTAGAGAACGTAACTCATTTTCACTGGTGACTCGGACACATGACCCCAGTTATTGATTATGGCTACAACACAGCGATTCTCAGGAGGGAGAGAAGCGTGCAGCCCTCTCATCACGTCAGCAACACAGCTCCCTTCTCCTTGGATTCACCACTTGACTGCCACGCACTCATTTCTTTTTCTTCCATTTCCCACCCTTCCTTTCTAATCCCCCCAATCTCATCAGCCACGGGATGCTCTTTTCTTCTAGTTAATAAAATTAAAATCATAAAGATTTTATCATGCATTTTTAACTCCTCTTGATAAACGTGAGGAGTGAGGGTTTCTTTGATAATCCCAAACTTCTTTGATAACTTAATGGTTATTCTGAACAGCTGAGAAACTAGAATCTCATCATCAGACAGCATTATTATTTTTCCAAACGTTTATCCATGAAATGTATTGATACAGATTTTACGTGAATTTCATATAGCACCGGATGCATCCTATTCCAATTAACAGTAGCAGAAATACCTCCAGCAAGAAAGTCCTCCAGGATGACAGTGACTTAGTCATGTCCTTCAAGGCCTCCTGTGAAGGACTTTATGAGGATGTAAAGAGCATACAGCTCACCATACGTCATTTAGTACAGAAAGGCAGAATGTTCAACCTGTACACTATTCAAGTGAAGTGAGGTCAATTCAATCAAGTTTCCTCTGAGGAGAAAATGTATAATAGCTTTTTTTAATTCGAAAAATGTTACTTTTTCAATTAAAGACAATTTAACTAAATGAAGTAAGATAATAACAGTCACATCGAACCTGACATTGATTTCCCAAAAACTGGCTTATTTTTTGACAGATCCTAAACTATATTTGAACAAGGACCAACAGATCATAAAGAAAAAAACTAAATGACTGGGCTTCCCTGGTGGCGCAGTGGTTGGGAGTCCGCCTGCCGATGCGGGGGACGCGGGTTCATGCCCCAGTCCGGGAAGATCCCGCATGCCGCGGAGCGGCTGGGCCCATGGGCCGTGGCCGCTGGGCCTGCGGGCCGTGGCCGCTGGGCCTGCGCGTCCGGAGCCTGTGCTCCGCAACGGGAGGGGCCGTGGCAGTGGGAGGCCCGCGTACCGCAAAAAAAAAAAAAACAAAAACAAAAACTAAATGACTATTGTTACCTGAAAAACAATAAACTCTCAGTAACAATATACTATAACAGTACGATGTTCTGTGACATAATCTTGCCATTCCCTACCAATACCCCACAATTTTCTATCTCGTGCCTTCAATATGTCAAAACTAGACTCTAAAGAAGAAAACTCGCCTTGAACTCAATCTGCATATGACTGCAGAATGGATGGAGGGGAGCTACTTCTCATTTTTTGTTAATTGCTCCTGTTCACTGCAGGTTTAAGAGAAAGGAGGGAAGAAGAAAGATTCTAAAAATGAAGTCACAGCTAAACCCAGCGAATGGGACAGTGGGTATACAAGGAGGGGCGGTGGCAGAAAGCAGTGCCAACCACTTAAACCCCAGTGACTGGTTATCTTGAGGAGAGCAGTATATGGGAAGGTAGGAGATTTTTTTCACTACTGGGGAATGTCCCCACAAAGATCTGGAATTTTAAAATTACCTTGATTATTTTTGCCATATCCAGGCATCACCTGCAGTATTAGATACCTAATATTTTTAAACAAATTCATTTGTTTTAACTGAAATAAATGTATTTTAAAAGGGAAAAATTTTTATCAAGATCATAAATGAAAATTAGGATCACCAACCTTCCATAGAGGTAACCGTAAAAAGAAATACATTTGAATCGATATAATGTAACTGAAGAAAAACCAGAAAGGCAGACCACTGAGGACTCCAGAGTTCACCTCCTTGGAGCCTGTGCTTTGGGACAACCGGGTTGGAGTTATGGAAAGGCCTTTCCCAAACTGAACAAGCCTCACCTTTCCTGCTGGCAGTGCCCACTAAAGACACCACTTTTCAGAGCCTGACGCAGGAACAGGAGGGCAGGAGACTCAGAGCCCTCATCGCTCAACACCCACCAAGAAAGGCCAGCGGGAAGCTCTACCTGTTGCGTGGGCTGCTCCGATCATTCTTCCTCGAATCAATCCCTCACGTTTTGTGTTTCTTATCACTTTAATCTTTCCAGGGAGGTATTTTTGGATGTATTCATCTAGTTCTCCTTTCACATCATCTGAAAATGAGGAGTCGCACAACTGTTCAAACCACGAGACATATGCACAGACATTTTGCAGCTTCTCTAGAGTCGTGGCTGGCACTTGAGACAACAAATTTTTAGGCAAATATAGAATCTTCTTCTGCTTTATTTTAAAAGAAGATCATAGCTTATCTTGGAAGGAAGAAAATGAGGGTTAAGAGTTGGAACACTAGCCTAAAGGAATAGTTACTTAAGTTATAGACTTATCTGTATTTCCATAGCAACTAACACAACGCTTTACATAAAGAATGTTTGAAATGAGTATCTTGAGTGAATGAACGTGTGGCTGACTGCATATAAATCATATTTAAAACAAAATGATACGTAAATATCTTCTGTTTCAAAGTGATTTAATTCAGTCCTACTCCATTTCAGAATAGTTGAGAAACAACTTCTATTTCCCTACCAAGAATTATATAACAGCAGCAGTAGATACATTCTTTTATTAATTTAGCACCTTCCATGGGCACTAAATATTTTTTATAAATTCTAGCTCATTTACCTTTAAATTTCATAATAACTTCAAAGATCATATAAGATAATTAAATAAATAATTCTTTCTATAGTTAGTATATAAACCATTGTAAATGATCATGAATTTTCCCTTTTAGAAAAAATACCAGCAAAATGAAAAATACAGGTTTACTTAAAAAAAAAATTCAACACCATAAATTCTAGAATTATACTACTTAGCCAATCTTCTACTTGGTCCAGACTCAAATTCTTGGTTTTTTTAATCATTCATTTTTGAAATTAAATTTTTTTCTATTTCTCCTATGAGATTTCAATAGTTACCAAGGTTTGAGAATTTTGCACCCATTGGTCTCAGTGTACATTTCCTCATTTTGTATACTTAAGTATACTTGCATACCAATTCTGTTGTCGATATATAAGAGATGCTTAATAAACCCTTGAGTTGTGAAAAAATATGTAATTGACATACAATTTATCAGTGTATCTCTGCAGGTTACTGTAATGGAAATAGCAGAAGGCTTGGAGTTATGTAGACCAGGGGTCTAATTTCAACTCTACCACTTAACAGCTACAGGATCTTGAGCAAATTACTTAATATTTCCTCCTCTGTAAAATGGGGATACAACCTCTCTCACAAGGTTGAGGACAGCCCTCCATCCTGCTGTGTGTACATGAAATCACTTTTAGGAAGAGTCTATGTTGAATTAAATAAGGGTCTGAAGTATGTACTGAATCATAAAATACTGGCCTTCAGAGATCATCTAAGAGCTATCAGAATGCAATCCACCTTATCTAGAGACAGCTGATATAACAGACTGATGAGATAAACGTAAGCCAAAGCATTATGTCTAGTTAAAAAAGCCAATCTCAAAACGTCACATACTGTATGATTCTGTTTATATAACAACCTTGAAGGGGTGATGGAGCAGTGCAGTCTGTACCTTGACTGCAGTGGTGGTTACAGAAATCTACTCATGGGATAAAATGACAAATAACTGTACACACATATTGTACCAATGTTAAATTCTGGGTTTTGATACTGTACTATAATGATGTAAGATGTAACCAATGGAGGAAACTGGGTGAAGGGGTACACAGGACCTCTTCGTAACTTACTGTCTATCTGTAGTTATTTCAAAATAAAAATACTCTTTTAAAAAGGTAAGCCAAGGGAAAAATTTCAAGGGCCAAATTTCGGTAGCACAGTTTGAAAACAGATTACAAAGACAGTGCAGTTTCTTTGAAATTACCCTATAATCAGGCATTTAATTGTGGTTGGCTCTGTTGCAATTGCGTGCATGAGGGTCCTCCTATCCACTAACTACTGAATGGTCAGCTCTGCTGATGTGGTCAGCACGACAGTGAACAACTGCATAGATCCCACATTGCCAATTACAATAGTCCTTACCGAAGTCACTGTCATCGTCCACGAGGATAATTTCGTGAAGAAGCCGGGCTGGTGTGCGGTCTACGACGCTGTGCACGGTCCGGAGCAAGGCAGAAAAGGCTTCGTTGTAGAAACAAATAACAACACTAGCGACTGGCAGATCCGTCGGGTAAGACCTGTCTTTACATCTGTGAAGACGAATATGGGAAAATTCTGACATTTTAAAAGCTCAAATGTTTTAGGTTATTATTCACTAAACATTAACTGTCCCCTTGTTCGGCCTCTTCCTTACATTATTAACAATTTTTTAAAAAGCATTTAAGATAACAATGTGTTTTCTTTTCTTTTTTTTTTTTTTTAACATCTTTATTGGAGTATAATTGCTTTACAATGGTGTGCTAGTTTCTGCTTTATAACAAAGTGAATCAGTTATACATATACATATGTTCCCATATCTCCTCCCTCTTGCGTCTCCCTCCCTCACACCCTCCCTATCCCACCCCACTAGGTGGTCACAAAGCACCGAGCTGATCTCCCTGTGCTATGCAGCTGCTTCCCACTAGCTATCCATTTTACGTTTGGTAGTATATATATGTCCATGCCACTCTCTCGCTTTGTCACAGCTTACCCTTCCCCCTCCCCATCACAATGTGTTTTCTTATTCAAGAGTTTTACATTTGTTAATGATTTCTCCCTCCAGTACCTGCAACTCCATTTATTTTTAGGTCAACGTTTTAAAAACTTGAATTTTTTTTTCTTTTTTGGTACATAAAAATGTTTTTACTAAAATCACTGCAAGTTTTTAATGCAGTACTCATAAGCTGATGTTCAGTTTCTTCTCCTCAAAGAGGTTTCAAAAGGAAATAATGGAAATGTGAAATTCTGTATTTGAAAATTTTATTTTTTGCCCAATAACAGAAAAAGATTTGAGTAAACTATGATATATATCAGGATAATGGAAGAGCTTCCATGTAAGCAACTATTTGATAAAAAGGATTAAGTGGCTTTAAGCAGCCACAAGAAAAAACCCCACTAACTTAAACAATAAAATCTGGTATTCCATGCTCTTCTGCATGGCATACAAAGCCTTCCAATGTCTGGGCCCTGCCCACCTCCAGTTTCTTGCCATTCCTCCACTACAGGCAAAGTGAACTGTTTCAGTCCCTTGGACAAATAGTATAATTTTATGCCTCGATCTGTTCCCTATATAGGGGAAAACCTTCCCTTACATCACTGCTCAGTCATCACCCTCTATGAAGCCTTCCCTGGTCATTCTGGTTTGGAGGACCCCATTTCACCAACTCCTATCACAGCCCTCATTCTTGTGGTACTGCAATTACTCACTTCTTTATCTACCTCCCCAGCTAGACTCTAAGCCCTGTGAACCGAGAGACTATGTCTTATTTTGTTTATTTCCAGGGCCTAATAGAGAGTCCAGCAAACACAAAAGGTGCTGAAACAGATCTGTGGAATGATCGCCTTGATTGACCATATGAATGAAAAGCCTTTGAAGAAACAAAAATAATGAAAACAAAAAAGTGAGATGATGAGTAGAATTCTTCACTGATATTAATTCCTTTTCGCCATGAATCCAATAAACAAACATTTAAAATAAACTTATGCTTGGAAGGTTATTTAATTATATGCAGGTAGCACCTCCCTCCTTTTTCCCACATGATTTTAAATTTCAAAAGAGACACAGCAAGCTCTAGAACTTTGTCAGTACAATCTCAGACCATGTGGCTTCAAGCACAGTATGAGTGGAAATCTGTCTTAGGTTTTCTAGTATCCTGAATAATAAGCCTAATTGCAAAATATTAACGCCATCCCCATGGCTTATTATGCTGGCACTAAAAACACTGTGTTACTAAAGTGATTAGCAGAAACCAATAAGGAACATACGCTGCATTCCTTGTATCTGGCACATCTCTATGGTAGCCCAAGCGGTTACTAATAAGCATATTGAAGGCATGTTTCTGATACCCCAAGTCTCTCAACTCCTGATCACGTTCATTAAAAATCATACCTGCAAAAGAGTGACGTCACAGTCAGTACATTAAATCTGGAAAGGAATGCTACAGTTACTGTTATATTATGATCTTAACTTCTTATAACCAGGTAATAGCCATGTTTCTCAAATCTAGTTTGTCTCCATTTTCAAAAAAGTAAATTGAGGTTTAAGTCAAATTTTTATCAGTTTAGCTCAAAAAGCAAGTGTACCTTAACCATAAATGACACCTGCTCACTAGCCATAATCTTAAGAATATTTTCAAGAGAAAAACTTACCTATGACCAAGAAAAAAAGAGACTTAATGATGATTTTTCCATAAAACCAATAGGTTATAGAACCCCATATGGACCTCAACAGGCCCCAATTAATGCAAGGTTGTTTTTGGTTTTGTTAATTTTTGTCTAAAAAAAAAAAATTTTTTTTTTTTTAATAGCAAGTTTTTATATGAACTCCTCCCCTAAAAAAATTATACTACTGATAAACCTTTCTATAAAGTCTCTGGTCAGGAAAGTCCTCCACAGATCTAATCATTAGATCATTATAATTTAACATCTTTGCTCTAATATTGCCAGAAATCTCACCTTTACCAAGAACAATAAAGCCTCCTCTTGCTTTCTCTTTCCCACATAAAACCTTTAGCCTCTCCTCACAGAATGACTTCCTTGTAACAGCATTTCTCAAAATCTGGTCATGGAAAACTAATTCCACTGGACATTAATAGATGTTAGAAAGAAAAAAAAGATTTCACGGTCAAATAATTCAGGAAAAGATTGGATTTTAAAAGTCAAGTAAGGGAATTCCCTGGCGGTCCAGTGGTTAGGCCCCAGCACTTTCACTGCCGGGGCCCAGATTCGAGTTGAGCAGGTTTCTTTTTTTTTTTTTTTTTAAAGAATATTGTTTTATGGATTCCCAGATGTGAGGGGATGAAATACAGAATGCAGTGCTTCCCCAATTATCTTATTTATCCCTATGATTTCTTCTTAGGGTTTTATAGTCTTTGATCCATTCTGAGTTAATTTAATATGACATGAGGTAAGGGTTCAACTTCATTCCTTTGCATGGGGGTATCTATCTGTCCCAGCACCACTGGTTGAAAAGACCATTCTTCCCACATTAACTGCTCTTGGCACCCTTTCTGAACATCAACTGACCACAGATGTTACTTGTCCTCAGGTATTACTGACCGTAGATGCTACTTGACCACAGATGTCACAGAGTATATTTTCAGACTCTCAGTCTATCCTTTGATCTACTGATGCATATCTATTCTTAGGCCAGTATCACACTGTCAGGACGTTCTGAAACAGAGAAGTGTGTGTTCTCCAGCTTTGTTCTTGTTCAAGACTGTTCCCGCTATTCAGAGCCCCTTGCAATTCCTTATCAATTGTAGAATCAGATTTTCCATCTTTTCAACAAAGGCCATGGGGATTTTGATAAGGTTTACATTCAATCTGTGGGTTGCTTTGGGTGGTACTGACATCTTAACAGTATTTAGCATTCCATCCATGAACCTCTTTCCATTTATTTAGGTCCAGTTTTATTTCTTTCAATAGTGCTGTGTAGTTTTCAGTGTACAAATCTTAGACCTCCTTGGCTATATTATTCTTAAGTACTTTATTCTTTCTGATTCCATTGTAAATGGGATTGTTCCCTTAATTTTACTTTTGGACTGTTTATTGCTAGTGTCCAGAAATACAACTGGTTTTGGTGTGTTGATCTTGTACCCTGTAACTTTGCTGAATTCATTTATTCGCTATCATATTTTTTGTGATCTTTAGGATCTTTTATAAAGAATTTAGTTGTTCAGGTAGGTAATTTGGGTTTGCCACTTCAAATATCTACAATTCCCTCACTACTTCTTTCACAGGCAAACAAAGTCCATTTTGAATGGACCCAATGTTACTTCTTTATAAAAGTTTTACAAAAATTACTATAAACAAAAAAACTAGAAATTTTCCCATTAATGCTTTTAAAATGTCCAAATGGCTGTTTGAAAAAGATTAGAAGGTATATTTTATGAAAACTAAAGTAAGTAATAGCCTCCATTTCCTCATATAATTTTAAATATGTTCAACCTCCTGTATTAGGAAGTGATTAAATCCTAGGAACTGATTTTATTCTTTGAAACTATGATGAAGTGAAAAAAAAATCTGTTTTAACATTTCCTTTATATTCTGTGGACCTTTCAATCTCTCAGAATCTCTTACTATATGCTTTTACTCTTAAATTACTTATTATTTGACGTGTCAATGAAGATCAAAGTTCTTTTTTAAGTTTTAAAGACAAAGTTTTAAAGGGCTCATTTATCCCTTAAAATAAGATTTGCTGAAACCAGGATTCTAGAATTACAGTATTCAGAGTCTTGCTTCCAAATATAATTTTTGAAGAATAAAAAAGTTTCTATTTTATAAACTCCTATATTTAATAAATATATTCTGGCACCTGAATAATTCTTATAAGTAGAAATCTTATTAGATATAAGTAATCTCAATTTATTTCTAAACTCAATGGTTTATGTTCTGTTTTAATTAACTCTGCCTTTCAAAATATGTTAAATACAGTCACTCTTGAACCATTACTTTCCCTTATTAACTAATGCTAGCAATTATAATCCTTCCCCATAGGTTCCATTTTCTCTCTAGCCACTTACTTTTTCATTCTTTCTTTTCTTTTTTTTTTTCCTATTCTGGACCTCATTAGCTTCTCCCAAGTCCTCATAAAATACTGAAGTCAGAACTGGACAAAACAGAATATAACTCCCTACTGAGTCTGCAAAAACCATATGACCTCAGCTAGTTCATGAACGAAATAAATCAGTGCAGAAAAAATGTCACATTTCTAATTCTCTGAACAATACATGATTTTAAGAACAGTTAAACTTCCAATGATAAAATACTTTGACATGCTGCTAACAAAAATCAAATACACTTACCCAGTTCAGAAGAGAATTTCATGTTGCCTCTTTCCAGATCTTCAATTTGATTCTCTATCACATCATCAATTTTGTTTGCTTTGAACTGTGATTCTAACACTTGACTTGGACCTCGAGTGAAACGGGGATAAAATTTTTTGGGGAATGGTCCATGGGGCCCAGACCCCTTGATGGGCACATTCTTAAGTGGCTGAGTCACTTCACTGAAGTTGAAATAAACAAAAAGCAAAACCGTCCAGGCTGCAGATGTAAAAAGGCATCCATAACAGAAATATCGAACTGTGACACTTCCCATTATAGACCTAGCATAGCTGAAGGGCCATTTTCAGTTTCCTAAAAGAGAAAGATTAATATGTTAGACACAACAAGACACTTCTAAATCAACTACCAAGTTTATGTTCAGTTTTCCAACCTACCAAATAGCACTTTTAAACAATTTACTTAGGACCCCTATGCATACCATTAACCAACAGCCAAATATAAGAAGATATATATATGGATAGCACTGAATAAAAAAATAAAGGGATTCAACAATTAAAACCACAAGCCAATGTGTTAGTACTCAGAAAAGTAACGGCAGCAAGATAGCTGACTTATTCATTTGCCCATGTTAATGATACTTCTTCACCTTTGTTCTGGATTGCTTTCAGTATGCTAATTTTTTTTCAGGTTCTAACTTCTCATAAGGAAAATACAAGTACTACATGCGTCATGATAGTACATCTAAGGTCCCTTCTAATTGTAAAATTATAAGACTAAATCTTTTAATCCAAGGATATTAAAATCTGTTATTAAAAATAAGCAACTTGAAAAAACAGACTCACTTTCCGATCAAAGACTAAACCTGCCCTAATGTCCACTCTAGATTCAACAGTTACATTTCAAATTTATAACTGAAAGAGTTCAAATAATTATATTTTCCCTCTCCTTATGATGTCTTCTAAACAATATGGCATCGAACAGCAGTTTTTTCCTAAGCTTTCTGATAATATCTGGTCTTCATGGAGGCCTCACACAACCTCCTGAGGAATTCTTTGTAAAGAGCCCAATGCACCTATAAAATAGTTTCACTGAACACGAGGGCAGAGAAACCCTATTTAAGTAGTGTATATACAGAAGAAATCTACAAAGCAATACTACTTATCCATTACTTATTTCTATAGTATGAAATAATTTAAAAAATAATATTATCATGCCTCCCAAATCAGGACAAAGCAAATCAACATCAGTAAGCTCCAATTCAAAAATTAAGCTGTTTTGGGCTTCCCTGGTGGCACAGTGGTTAAGAATCTGCCTGCCAATGCAGGGGACATGGGTTTGAGCGCTGGTCCAGGAAGATCCCACATGCTGCGGAGCAACTAAGCCCGTGCGCCACAACTACTGAGCCTGCGCTCTAGAGCCTGCGAGCCACAACTACTGAAGCCCGTGTGCCTAGAACCCATGTTCTGCAACAAAGAGAAGCCACCGCAATGAGAAGCCCAGGCACCACAATGAAGAGTAGCCCCCGCTCGCCGCAACTAGAGAAAGCCTGCGCGCAGCAACAAAGACCCAACGCAGCCAAAATAAATAAACAAAATAAATAACAACAAACAAAATAAAAGTTAAAAAAAATTAAGCTGTTTTGTACAGTTATGCTGTAAGCCCAGAAGACAGTAAATAGCTCAATTTCTTAACGATCTGCCAACCAAGAACTATTAGATATTTCACTACCTGTCAATTCAAAAGCTCAAAAAAGAAAGAAACCACCACCACCACCATCCAAACAAACAAAAACTCCCACTACAGTAATACCAAAGGGAAATGACTACAGCACAAAAGGAAAGTCAGGTAACAATGAAAGTGCTGTCATGTCAGCTGTTAGCACTTTTAAAATTAAAGACATGCACAGAAAAAGAACTTTATTTGGAAGTAGAAGAAAATGTTGAATGGAGGATTCAAAACAAATGAGAAATTAAAAGTTGCAACTTTGCAATAGAAATGTTGCAGAAATACAGACTAAGAAACATTTAGGTGAAACATTAGATTTCAACTAAAACAGGCATTATAACTTCCTAAAATATTTGCTTGGGGGTAGGAAAAAAACAAGCAAACAAACAACATCGAAAACAAAAGCACTAATTCCTCAAAAGGCCATGAAATTCTTCAGTTCAAGACATTGCACAGGCTGCACTGATGCCATAAAGAACTGTGCATCTGAGGAGCCAATCGCTTCTTCAACTATCTAAGAAGATTTATATTTAGATTTTTTTCCTCAAAACACTCCAGGCCTTCCCAGTTCAACCTGGCCTCCTTGACCCTGAACGCAGAATGGACCAAGAGAGAAAGTGAGCCAATCCCTTCTCCAATCACAAGAAGCCAGACGATGCTATTCAAGGGCTACTCCATCAAGCAGCTCTGGAAGACAGGTGGACAATGACACTTCGTTCACATCTTTCTTCTTTATCCCAAATCCCACCACCATGTTGGGTGATGTCCAGAATCCCTCCAAACCCTAGGTTCTAAGTGTCTTGATTCATGTCCCTCCTACAACCTTCACCCACATTCTACTTAAGGGACCCTGCCCCTACCCTTGATTTTATCATCATCCACAACTGATCGACAAACCTCTTAAATAGTAAATGAAACCCTCACTCTCTGAGCACAATCCTGACTCCCCAGCTGTGTTGTTCTTACCCACACTAGCACCTGTCCCCTGGTATCCGCCTGGTTGGCTTCCAGAGCCCCCGTGTATACCAAAACCCACAGATGCTCAAGTCCCTTACTGGCCCTCTTTATCCATGGGTTTCACACCCAGGAATTCAACCAACCACAGATGGCAATTTCTGTCCGCGGTTGGTTGAATCCACAGATTCAAAACCTGTGAAATACGGAGGGCAAACTGTATTATTTATTGAAAAAACCCCACGTATAAGTGGACCCAAGCACTTTAAACCCCTGTTTTTCAAGGGTCACCTGCACTACTATTATTAGTTACTCTTCAATCTCACTGCAGGCACTCAACCTTTCCCTTCTCTCAAAGCTTATACTTTGTTTCTGTCCCCAGCCACATATCCCTTAAGGACTTTACTTCTTTCCCTACCCAGTTTTGAACACGATGTTGGATAATATTAGAAAGTGGTAAGTGCTAAGGAGAAAAAACAAAGCAGGGAAGAGTGATATGAAGTGGAAAAGGGTATGTGAAATTTTAGGCAGATGGCTAGGGAAGGCCTCACCGAGAAGGTGATATTTAGACAAGGCCTGAAGGAAATAAAGTAGTGAGTACTGCAAATATCTGGGGAAGAGCTGTAGAGCAAAAGCAAATGCCCTCAAGAACTGGGGTCAGTTTGCATCCTATAGACCACATGCTGTGATCACAAGACAACTAAGCTGAAAACCAATCAATGACAAAAAGATAACCAGAAAACTCAAAAAATGTCTAAATGGAAATTAGAAGCTATTTAGAACTAAACAGTTGAAAATGCTACTTTTTGAAACTTGTGAGATACAGCAAAAGCTAAATTTATAGCCTGGGATGCTAATGTTAGAAAATACAGACCACAAACAATGAATTCAGAAAAACAGAATAAGCCCAACAAAAGTAAAAGAAGGAAACAAAAACAGTTACATCAGGAATTAACAGGAAATGAAAGTGAGACAAGGTAATAACAAAGCCAAAAGTTGGTTCTTTAAAAGATCAATAAAATTAACAAAGCACTGGCAAGACTAATCAAGAAAAAAAGAGAGGAAAAAAAAAAGATAAAAAGAGAGAAAGCAGGAATAAATAATACCAAAAATGAAAAAGAGAACATAAATATAGATGTGGATTAAAAATAAAAGCACTGTTCATAAATTTAAGTGGAATGGATAAATTCCTAGAAAAATGTAAATGCACAACTAAGACTGGAAAATCAGGAAACTGGGATGGCTGTACCAGTCCTTTTGAATATTAAACCATTTCTAGACAGTTTTACAAGTGAGTTCTATCAGACATGTGAGGAACAGAAGAATAGTCTCATACGACTGCCTCCAAAGAACAGAAAAAGAGGGAATGTGCTCTTGTCTCACTTCCTGAGGCTATTATCATCCTGGTAACAAAACAGGGGCAGTATGAGGAAGGAATATTAAAGACAATCTCTGACAGATTATGAAAATCTTAAAGAGAACACTAAAACTGAAACAAATAATGTTTTAAAAAATGAATACATATGAACAAGTTATATTTACTTCAGGAATACCAGGCTGGTTCAATATTTGAAAACCTATTATTATCTACCTTAAAAAAAACTAAAGGAAAAAATGCATATGATTTGGTCAGTGGAGGTTATAAAGAGCTTATTAAAATTCAACACTCAATTCTTAGCAACTAGGAATAGGGAAATCCTTAATCTGACCAAGAGCATCTCTAAATATCTCTTACAGCAAAAATGATACTCAACGGTGAAATGATGAAGTCATTTTCTTTAAAAACAGGGACAAGATTAGGATGCCCACCATAAATATAATATTGAAGGCAACAGTTCCAAAATACAGGAGTCCCTAGAGTGTTTATTACAAATGCAGATTCCTGGGGCTCTGTGCCAGATGCACTAAACAAGAATTTGCAGAGGTAGCGCTAAGCAGTCTACAGCTTTAACAAGCTTCCACAGTTAATAGGTTACCTATGACGCAGAGACAGATTGGGAACCAAACAACAGATAATAAAAAGACAAGATTAAGTTCTAATCCCATTCTGTCACATACTGGCTATGCAACTTTGGAAAAATTACCAAATTTTCTTAGCCTCATTTTCATCAACTGTATTCCAAGTTAACAATACTGTCTATCTTACTAGATACTTAGAATTAAATGAAATACTTAGAATTATGTAAGATAATATTTGTAAAGCATCAGGCACAATGGTTAGCACACAAACACTGATTTGCACGGGACCAAGATAATCTCCATAAAAACCGTGGCTACCTTTTGTGGCTGTTTCTTTGCTCACTGTACTCCCTTCACTTAGCACAATAAATGGCACATAGAAGATGCTGAAAAATATCTACAGAATGAAAGAATATAGGACAAATTCAACACATGTTAACTTTTTCCTCCTCATTAGGTCTAAATTTAAAACATAATATTAAACGTATTTGGGACCATCTGTTCCTTACAATGACCTACAAGTCCCTAATAGTCTGACTATATCTCCGACTACTTCCCTCCTCATTTATTTCATCCTAGAAACTGGTCTCCTTATACGTCGCTAAATGTATTAGGGATTATGCGTTGGTTCTTCCCTCTGCCTAGAATACTTTTCACCCCAGCTAAGTTCACCTCTATTGAATCTTTGCTCAAATATTACCTTCTCAACAAAGTTCCATCTAGACTACCATATTTAAAACTGCAACTCAACTGCCAAACACCAGCACTTCCCATCTTCCCTACTCCATGCAGCTTACCACCTTCTTACATACTACATTAACTCCTTGTTCATTACATTTATTATTTATTATCTATCTCCCCCCCGCTGCTAGAATGTAGGCTTCATCAGAGCAAGTTTTTTGTCTGTTTTATTTCCTACAGTATCCCCTGAACTTATAACAAAATCTGGCACATAGTAAACATTTAATAAATATTTATTGAAATTAAAGAAAAAATTACTGTAATATGGTTACCAATATGCTTGTAAAATACGGGATTTCAAAACAAATGTTTAGTATCCTGTTTGAGCCAAGCAATACCTTAATGCTACACGTGGAGATCATGACTACTTTATGTCAACAACAGTATGACAACTGGGCAGGACAATAGCCATAATTATTATTAGAAAAGGTACAAAAACCAACAGGCTCTCACTGTCCAATTTCACAAATTAAATAAAGCTCTTTATGATAAAACAGGAGGCTACTTTACATTTTGTTCACTGCATGATGTTAGGCTACCTCTTGGCTGCCAGCACTTACGGGCAAAATGAAAAAGTTTTATCCTGAAGACCTCTCCCATAAGATTTGGCCAACTCTGTCCAGATTCTTCACGGAACACCCCCAGCTCATCCTCTCCACAACAGCTCAACATCAAGAGTCCTTGCCCTGAACTGTAAAATGTATTAACTTTCAACAATCCTATCAGGTAAAAATTATTATTTTTTTCAAGCCATATTATGGTAATTTTTTTAGAGAAATTGTTTTATGTAGTGAATCATTATACTAAATTAAGGAACCTATAAAAATGAGAGGAATTTACAAAATCAGGTCATTTTTTAAATATAATTACTCATAAATCTTCAGAAGCAAAAGACTTCAGAAGTCCTTTAGACACAGGTCAAGAAGTTAACAACCAACTATAAAAAAAGTGGAAACCAATCAGATGCCTGTTATATAATAAAGTAACAGGTCCCTGACTGCTTAAGAAATTAAAACATCCAAACAAAAATCAAAAGGCTGAAAATTTAATCTAATCTATGCTAACAAATAATGAACCCAGCATCTACACAATAAAGTCTTTTTGCTTCGTACTGTTTGCCATTCTTTCTATATACCCATGGCTTCAACATCCAAGACTTGAAAGCCTTTAAAAGGAGGGTCAAAGCAAATATTTAAGGTTAGTTAATACAAAACAACTAGTAACCAAACACTTTCAATCATAAACTTAAATAGTTAATAAAGCGAAAACTTCAGCAGTTAGATATCAATGTAATATATTTTTTAAAACTTAAATGAATAAAAGACTAACCACCTGTTTACATGAATTTGCAGTGAGACAAGATGGTATGGTTTCATGTTTTCTCTAGCCATGGTCTGGGAGCTGCTCAGGAACAGGTGCCTTGTAAGCTAAGAGTCAGGGTTTTGCCAGGGAGGTACAGGAGAAGAAGAATGCGGAAAGGTATATGCAATGTGCTGATTAGAATGAGAAACCACAGATTTAAGCCAGACAAGGAGAAATGAGAGGATAAGGAAGAATGAAGCAGGATGAAAAAATGTGGATGGGCCAATGATCAGAGATTCCGGTGTGGCTGAATGATTGCTGGAGTTATGTTACCAAAGAGAGTGACCTGGAAAGACTGAATGTTGTGGTTGGAAAATGAGACGCCAACACTCAGATTCTGGAGAGGTACAGTTAACAACAGAAGAATCCTTTCCAGATACGCGGACTGGAGATATACCAATGAACAATTTGCCTATAGTACAACCATTGTTATACTTCCTACAAGCAAACCCCCTTAAGAATAGGTTCATTCCCATCTTTCCAAACCCATTATGTTTAGCACAGTATCTAGTGTTAACAATTAACAAATAACTATATAATTTTTAAGGTGTATTTCTGTTCCAAAAGAAGTTACAGGACACTGTTTAGATTCTGTGCAACAAGAAATCTTAGACAAGAGTATAATATGTAAGCAGAGCACATCCTGGGAAATCAATGTTTACTCTGAAGGAAGAGGAGGAGAGGAGGAAGACAGCTAAGCAGTTTACATAGACAGGTTCATTGTCATTTTTTTTATTGAACTATAACTGACTTACAATATTATATTAATCTCAGGTATACAACAGAGTGATTCGGTATTTTTATACCTTACAAAATGATCACCACGATAAGTTATCATCTGTCACCACAAAGTTATTACAACATTATTGACTATATTTCTTACGCTGTACATTGCATCCCTGTGACTTATTTATTTTACAACTGGAAGTCTGTACCTCTTAATTTCCTTACCTATTTCATGCATTCCCCCACCCCCCATCCTCTCTGGCAATTACCAGTTTTTCTGTATCTATGAGTCTGTTTCTGTTTTATGTCTGTTTGTTTTCTTTCTTTCTTTTTTTTTTTTTTTTTTTTGCGGTACACGGGCCTCTCACTGTTGTGGCCTCTCCCGTCGCGGAGCACAGGCTCCAGACGCGCAGGCTCAGCGGCCATGGCTCACAGGCCCAGCCGCTCCGCGGCATGTGGGATCTTCCCGGACTGGGGCACGAACCCGCGTCCCCTGCATCGGCAGGCGGACTCCCAACCACTGCGCCACCAGGGAAGCCCTGTTTTCTTTTTTAGATTCCACATATAAGTGAAATCTTTGACTTATTTCACTTAGCATAATACCCTCTAGGTCCATCCACGTTGTCACAAACAGCAAGGTTCCATTGTTTTTTAATAGCTGAATAACATTCCATTGTGTGTGTGTGTGTGTGTGTGTGTGTGTGTGTATCACATCTTCTTTATCGATTTATCTATCAGTGGATACATAGGTTGCTTCCATTTCTTGGCTATTATAAATAATGCTTCAATGAACATAGGGGTGCATACATCTTTTCAAATTAGTGTTTTATGTTTTCTTCAGAAAAACACCCAGGAGTGGATTTGCTGGATCGTATGGTGGCTCTATTTTTAATTTTTTGAGGAACCTCCACACTGTTTTCCATAGTGGCTGTTCAAAAACCAAGGCTTTTTTTGCTACCATCAGCATCTACTGTTACACCAAAAATGCTTTGTGGCAAACTATTAGGTCACAAAGGTCTAAAATCTCATGAGATCTCACTGAAGTTAAATTCCTGCATCATTATCAGATCAGAGTGAAGGGTATTTCTCAATAGCACAATAGTTGAAGCTAAGAAGACCCATTTTGAGATGCTTTTCACAGTCATCTTCTAGTAACAAAGAACACAGTACATACCCACTACTACTCAGTTACACTCCACAAAGTAGTTAATGTACAGTTCACTAAAACAATGCCTATTTTACAGTGTCACTCTACAGATACTTAAAATCATTCCATTAATTTTCCAATCATAGCCTATTAAATGTACTAAATGATCCAACATTTTTCTTCGGAAAATCATTAAATAATCCTAAAGAAAAGGCTAACACTGGGAACACAGTAGGAGCTTTATATGCCAGACACCATGTAAGGTGCCGGGGATTGACACTTTAAGTTCTGCTATTATGCTAAAAAATCAGAAAATACATGTGTTGAGAAGCCGGAGCTGGTGTATTGAATTAAAAATGCTGAGTGAGGGGACCTCCCTGGTGGCGCAGTGGTTAACAATCCGCCTGCCAATGCAGGGGTTCGAGCCCTGGTCCGGGAAGATCCCACATGCCGTGGAGCAACTAAGCCCGTGTGCCACAACTACTGAAGCCCGCACGCCTAGAGCCCGTGCTCCACAACAAGAGAAGCCGGCATAAGGAGAAGCCAGCGCACAGCAATGAAGACCTAACGCAGCCAAAAAAAAAATAAAAAGATGCCCTGGGGAAAGGCAAAGTGGGAACTTAGGACAGGCACCCTAAACTCAAGCCCTGATCTGAATGTCTAAACTCTGGGTGTGAGTAGAGTTATCATAGTGTAAAATGCCTAGGCAGCAACTCAGAAAAACAAGTTGTTTTCCTCAAAAGTTGTTTTTCTCATCACAGTGCAGATGAGCCAAAAGTTAAAAATGAAAAAACCGCTGAAATCTCACCACTATTGTTTTGCTGTAAATTCTACTAGCTGTTTTTAATCTTTCTACACTAGCCATAAAATGTTATACTGCTATTTGCAGTTACTGAAAAATAAATTTAATAGACTATGATTAGCAGCATTATGGATAATGTTCTATTTTTCTTCATTTAAAAAGCAATACAAAGAATATGTATTTTTTTAATAATCAGGGTAAAAATTTTCTTAGGAAAAAATTGCCTTTCCTAACTTAAAAATATAAGAACAAATTTGGAGAGGATTAAATAGTAGAAGGCTTCAAACGAAACATATGGCCTTTTCTTTTAACCTCAGAAGCAAAGGGATTTTAGCATACTTAAAGAAAGAAATATTTTAATTCCATTAATTTGTCAAAATTTTGAGAATAAAATTTGGACACTAAACAAATATTCTAAAAGCATGATTTGAAAAACTGGTTTTTCTCTATAAAACATTATCTAGTCTGAAATTAGCATGCCTCTTTGAATAGCCATCTTTTTTTTTTTTTTTTACTACAAGGCTAATGAGACAATTCAGTTTAACTGAACGGGACAGCCCCCATTTTCCTTCCGTACAAAATAATTTTCATAACATTTAATGAAGTTTAAAATGTCTCTCTTTAAATGTGAAGTATTTACCTTTCAGTAGTTTCTAGCTACTTTCTGATCAGTATACTCTATATTCCAAAGGGTCAAACAGCAAACATTTGTTAGCTTTTTCCTTGAGAGAGACACGTTCATATTTTAACTCAGCTATAGTCATGTAAGGACAAATACTGATTTACAACACTGCCCTTCCTACATATCCTGTGAAATTACCAGGTGATGACAACACAAAAGTACACATGATTCTTTCTCATTCCTTATCTACTCTGAAGACTAGAAGGAAATATAGTTCATAATTATAAATAAGGCGATTACTGAATTAGAAAAGGTTCAGAGCAAATTCCAGACATCATATGCTCCCTGAGAACAATCCTTTGACCTCTGATATTTATGAATCTCCTCTCTATAAGAAAATCAAGAAGCATAAATACATGTAACTGTCTATATATTATACCTCAAATGCAGATGAAAACCACATGGTAATGTTGACTGGAGGCAGAAGCAAATTTAATTAAACACTAAAGAAAAGAAAACTAAAAGGATAGACAATATGACAAAGTACTTAAAATATCCAAACTCAGGACACCTGTTTGGTCAGTGAATATGGGCTGGTAGAGGCTGACTATAAGTAGAAAGTAGCAGCTCTCCCTGGTTAAGACCTGGGGAAGAAAATAAGGAGAAAGTGACCACTGCCTCTTAAGGGCCTGAGCAACAAACACGTACATCTGTAGTCAGAAGTCAAGCAGATAAAAGAAGCAAGAGAGAAAAAACATAAGAGTGGTGGCAAGTGGCGGGGCATGTCCCCCACCTGAAGCAATTCAAACTCAAGAACTGCAAAAGCTGTTGACCAGCCTCCAGACTGCAACTTCTGACAGAGGCGCACAAAATGAAGAGTACATAAACACAACCCCCCAAACTATAAAACTATTATTTCTTGTTCCCTTTCTGCCCATAGAAGGGGGGATTAAACCAAAAGTACATCAGATAAAGATGAAATAAACGAACAAGAAAAAAAATGGTTGTTAGAAATAAGTGTTCTGAAATATCCAAACACACACAATACAGACAGCATACATATACATACATCCATGGTCAACATGGCCTTCTACAGCCAGCTTTGTCCTAGGGTCCAAAGACATACTAGCGGAGTTGACTACCCTTAAACCATGGCTATTGAATGTTTTATTCTGCTAGCACGTCATGAGCCTCTTGGGGTATACAGTGCCAACAAAGTGGTTTATGTACATTAGTCAAATACGCAAATTAAGACTAACAAAAATAGAGCAAAATACTAGTCCACAGTGTAAAATATAATAGATAGGGAAACAACAATGCTTATCTTTTTCCCTCTTGATTTTAGAGAAATTAAGTAACGTGCTTTAAGCATACAGAGCTAGTAAGGGGAGAGACTGGATTTGAATCCCGGTGATCTGATGTCTGCCCTGTGTCCTTAATCACTTTGTAATACCACCTGGCAAGGAACAGACCAGTGATTTCCTATTTGCCACTCTTTAAAAAATATATCATCCAGTGATTTTTTTTAACATAAATTTATGTTTCCCACAAGATTCAAGATATCAGTAATTCTCCTCCCAAGCAAGAATTTCACCTCTCTGGATTTCTATCATCTCCTAAAATCTTAGCCCAGTAATTCTTCACTATTTTGTAAATTCTCAGACTTTTCAGGAGCATCAACTAGCTTGAATGAAGTTACCCAGTCTGCCATTACCAGAAGCACAAGCACAAGGGTTATGTTCTAAACTGTTGCTTTTGGGGTTTTTTTTCAATTTTTTTTCAATTATTTTTTTTGGCCACACCACGCAGCTTATGGGATCTTAGTTCCCCAACCAGCAACTGAACCCGGGCCCTCAGCAGTGAAAGCGTGGAGTCCTAACCAATGGACCTCCCAGGGAATTCCCTGCTTTTGTATTTCAAAGTGAACAGGCTAGGTACTACCAAAAAGAGACCCTCAGCAAATCATAATGTGACAGAATCTTCGGCCTTTTTCAGAAAACGCATTTCTGAATGCTACCTACCACCTCAAGAGGTTTAGAAGGCTAACAACTCTAACCGGCAACCAACCAATTTCCACCCTAGCTCATCCCGTTGAATCACGCTGTAGGAAATCAGAACAGCAGACAATGTCATTTGCCCATCCTCTCGAGCCTTACCAACCTGCACAGGTAGGTCTGACTTCCAACTACCAGCACCTGCAGCTCCAGCCTCTGGAGCCCATCTGCCCGCCTGCAGGGTAGGCCCACAAACATGGGGCAATGTGTCCCTCCCAAAGGGCAGCCCTCAACAGCGGACTGGTAAAACAGGCCAGCTCCTTCCCGCCCTCCCCATCAGATAACTCTCCACCTGCAATTCTGCATGAGCTCCCAGTATTCCCCCAGCATGATTAAGCTTTAATTGCCCACAGTGGAAACTGGTTTAAAAACATGCCCTTTACTGGCTGACTTTCCTCCCTCTTGCTTCCTCATTCCCATACTGGTGTGTCCTGGGATTACTCACAAACGATTTGGATTTGAATTTATATCTCAGGATTTGCTTCAGGAGGAACTCTAACAGAATCAGGTTTCTGCAGATAAGGGACAATTTGACAAATTCTTACATGTACTAATTTTTTATTTCTAAATAGAAAATTTAATAAAGACTGAGCTTCTATAGCTTTTGTTGACTATAAAGTACAAAATAATGCATACAAAAAGCTTTTCTGAAGAGTTGCAAGATATTTTTATACTTGCAAAAAAAAGAACATTTCAAAGTGATAAGCTTTTCTAAGGAAATCAAAAGCTATCGGGAAATGTAGCTTGAAATCACTGTTAATCAGCTGATAAATATGAAGTATCAGATTTAGCCTAATCAACTCTAGATACAACACCAGCTGTCCTGAACCTAGTATGTATGTAGTTCACTCAAGATGGTAACAAGTCATAAAGTCCAAGTTAAAAAGCATGCTTTCAGTTCCAACATGAAAAGGGCTTAGAAGCCATCACTTCCAGCCTTACAAGAACAAACTGAAAATCAATGACAGTTTTGAACCCATCAGAGAACTAAGGTTACAGGACAAACTACCACCCAAAACCTGGAGACACAGCTGAGATCTGCTTACCTGCAGCAGAAACTGCAGGAGCCATAAACTGGTGCTGGAGACTAGGTGCGAACTGGCGTGAAAGTGAAAAACTGCAGGGATGCAGACTGTTTTTCGGTTTTTTTTTGGTGGGGGGGGGGGTCCACACTTTTGTGGGCTTTACCTCCAGGAATCCCACCAGGTCTGCACTGTGAAGGTGAAGGCCCCAGAAAGATTCCCCTCGTGACCACAGCAGGGAGGGGAAGACTAATCATTGCAAAACATGAAACAAGCCCAGAGTTTCCTTCCTAACAAAGGCATATGCTCCAGGGGAAAAGACACTGCCAGAGCTTTCTCCAGATTGAGAAAAGGCATTCCTCAGCAATTTACTTTGAAAAGTTAAAGGTGCTTTAAGTGGCAGTTGAATGAAGTTCCTGGAGGGAAGATTCTGCATCTAGCCAGCACTTGCTACATGGCAGCTGCTCACAACTTCATTCAAAGGACTTGAAACTCGGATCTTTGCCTGTTTCCCTCAAATGCTGACTTTAGCCTATCGAAGCACCACAGATGAAGTGACTCCTATGACAACTGAAAATAAAGGGAAGAACTATGCAGACCAGGTGCCTCACACAGGGCTTGGCACCCAGGTGATGAATAAGTAAGTGTTGGCTGAACTGAACGTCTTCCAATCAAAGGCATTTGAGATGTGCTATTCATATTCTACAAAATAGCTTGAATTATTCAGAATGTCAAAACGGGAAAGGGCATGTGGCAAGTTAAGAAAATTAAAGAGAAATGGGGTATAAATGGAATATTAAACCTTTGAAATTCAAAATAAAGAACCTGGTTATAAAAAAAAAAAAAAGAAGGAAAGAGCATTCCTCCCACTCCAGCCCCTCCAAGTCTTCCAGCCAAACCTAAGGGGGGAAACGTAGTCAACAAAGGTGAAGGCTTCCAGAAAATAGGCTGGGAACTCTGCAGCTAGGGAAGGGAGTAGGTTACAGGGAGGAAAAAAGCTACAGCAATGGAGAACACTTGTGAAGGTCACAGACATAGGCTGAGATTTAATTGGAAGATTGCAGAACTCTTACCCTCCCTCACACTTCTTACCATCACACCAGCAGGGCTCCAAATACCGGTGGGTTACAGCTGAAAGAGATGCAAGACACAGACTCTCTCTGGGGAACAGTGCTTAGAAAACCCCAAAGTCAAGAGGGCAGATATAAACAAGGGCACTAGAAGAATTTGAAGCCTCTGGCACCTGTAGCTACAGCAAACATTAAACACTGCCAAACCCCTATTAGTTCCTATTACCTGATACATGTCAGTCTTTCAAAAGCAAAAACAACTAAAAAATGCAAGGCATAATAAAAGAGAAAACAGTCTGACAAGACAAAGCAATCATTAGAACCAGACTCAGATGACACAGATTTTGGGATTATCAGACAGGGATTTTGAAATATCTGTAATTAATATGTTAAGGGCTCTAACGGAAAAAGACAACATGCAAAGAACAGAAGTGAAACAGGCAGGAAGGAGGCAGGGCACAACCTCTGAAAGAATGACATAACCTAAGGACATGACATAAACTGATTAGAACCAAATGGGTCCAAGATGGCAAACAAGTCGACTTTTTCCACTAGACCTTGAGCCTCAGTATACACACTCACATCAGCAAGCTAAATGACACACCCACAGGCGCCATGACAGTTCCAAGACTGACCACAAGGATCAAAAAGTGGGCAGTGGCCCAGTTCCTGGAAATCCCCACCTCTTCCTAAAATAGCTGGAATGCTCCTCCCCCTCATTAGCCTATGAAATTACCCACTCCCATACCCTGGTGCCTTTCTCACCTTCTGAGATGGCCCACACTCTGTGGAGTGTGTTTCTCTCTAAATAAATCCACTTCTTACTTATCACTTTGTCTCTCACTGAATTCTTTCTGCGATGAGACCTCAAGAACCTGAGCTTCACTAAGTCCTGAAACCAGGTGTGTGATCTCAGTTGGAAGACTGTGGGTTTTGGCTGGGTTCGAGTCCCGGCCACGTGGGTTCAAGTCCCAGTCTGGATTCGAGTCCCAGCATGTGGGTTCCAGTCCCAATCTGAGGTGCACGCTTTCAGAAGGATAATGTAAACAGATGGAAACTGTAAGAAACAATCAAAAGGAAATGCTAAAAACCAAGAGCACTGTAAAAGTCCTTTCCACGGGCTCATCAGAAACTCCATACAGCCAAAGAAAGAAGCAGTGAGCTTGAATATAGGTCAACAGACACTTTGCAAACTGAAATGCAAAGAGGAAAAAGAATGGAAAAAACAGGACATCCAAAAGCTGTGGGACAATTTCAGAAAGTATAACATATACCCATTATTAGAATATCAGAAGGAGAAGAAAAAGAAAAGGAAATAGAAGAAATATTTTAAATAATAATGGCCAAGAACTTTCCAAAATTAATGACAGACCCCAGGAAGCTGAGAGAACACCAAACAGATTAAATACCCTCAAAAACCCTCATGTAGGTATACCATATTCAGAAAATCAAAAGACAAAAAATCTTCAAAGAAGTTAGAGAGTGAAAAACACCTTAACTACAGAGGAAAGAGTAAGAATTACAGTGGACTTCTCATCAGAAATCATGCAAGCAAGAAGAGAGCAGAGTGAAATATTTAAAGTAAGGAAGAAACCCCACCATCACTTTAGAATTCCATATCCCTCGATATTATAATTCAAAAGTGAAGGAGAAATAAAGGCTTTTTCGGACCAAAAAAACTGAGGAATTCATCACCAGTAGACCTGTCCTGCAAGAAATGATAAAAAAAAAAAATTCTTCAAGCAGAAGGAAAATGATACAGGTCAGAAACCTGGATCTACATAAAGAAGAGCATCAGAGAAGGAATAAATAAAATGAAGATAAAATCCTTTATCTTTTTATTCTTAACTGACCTAAAAAACAGCCATTTGTTTAAAGTAATAATAGTAACAATGTATTAGATGATCATAGCAAACTGGTAAGTGAATGAGTGACAGCAAGGTCACAGCGGTGGGAGGCACAAATTGGGGTTATGCTATTAACAAGGTATCTATATGACACATGAAGCAATATGGTGTTACTTTAAGGCAGATACAGGTTAATTTAAAATGCATACTGTAAACTCCAGGGCAATCACCAAAAAAATTTTTAAATACGTATAATGATATGCTATGTGGTAGGCAGAATAGTAGCCCCCCAGGAATATCCACATTCTAATCCTCAGATTAAGGCAGCAGACAGAATAAGGTTGCTAATCACCTGACCTTAAAATACAGAGATTATTCGGGATTATGCAGGTGGGCCGGATGTAATCACAGAGTCCTTAAGTATGGAAGAGGGAGACAAAAGAGGAGATAAGAATGATGCAATCTACTGGGCCCACTACTGCTGGCTTCAAAGAGAGAGGAAGAAGGCCTCGAGTCAAGGACTGTGGGTGGCTTCTAGAAATTTAAAAGGGCAAGGAAATTGATTCTCCCTTAGAGCCTCCAGAAAGTAACATAGCCTTGCCCACACCTTGAGCTTAGCCCACTGAGACCCATTTCAAACCTCTGGCCTACAGAATGGTAAAAGAAATTGTGTTGTTTTACACCACTGAGTTTGTGTTCTTTTGTTATTGCAGCAACAGAAAACTAATACATTCTAAGAGAGGAGATGGAGTTGAATCATATAGAATGCTCAATTAAAAGGAAACAGAAAAAAGCAATGAATACAAAACAGTTACAAACATGGAAGATATTTACTCAACTATATCAATAATCACTTCAAATGTGAATGGTCTAAAGAATACAATATCAAAAGAGAGAGAGTCACAGTGGACAAAACAAGATCCAACTATAAGTTGTCTACAAGCAACAAACTTTAAGTATAAAAATTTATATATGTTAAAAGTAAAGGATGGAAAGCTATACCATGCTAACACTAACCAAAAGAAAGCTGAAGTAACTATATTAACTTCAGACAAAGCAGACTTTGTCGGGTAATTAGGGATAAAGAGGGTCATTATATGATAATAAAGAGGTCAATTCTCCAAGAAGACATAACAATCTTGTACTTGTTTACACCTAACGAAGGAGAGGGTATCAAAACACATGAAGCAAAACCTGAGAAAAATGAAGAGAGGAGATAAATCCACTCTTATAGTTAAAGACTTCAACAACGCTGTCAGTAGTTGACAGATCGAGCAGACAGAAAATCAATAAGGAAATAGATGACCTGAGCAGCACATCAATCAACCTGATCTAACTGACATTTAAAGAAAACTCTATCCAACAACAGCTGAATACATATTCTTCTCTAGCCCACATTCACCAATGTAGACCATATTCTGGGCCATAAAACACACTTGAACAGATTTAAAGGAACAGAAACCATACAAAGTATGTTCTTAGACACAGTGGAATTAAACTAGAAATCAGTAACAGAAAGGTTAAAAAAAAAAAAACCAAAACCCAGATATCTGGAAATTAAAGTCTCAAGAGAAATTTTAAAATATTTTGAACTAAATGAAAATACAGCTTATTACAATTTGTGGGATGCAGCAAAAGTAGTGATGAGAAGGAAATTCATAGCATTAAAATGGATTAGAGTTCAAGACATGAGTATGAACCCAAGTTTAGCTTAACATGTTAGATTTAGATACAGATGGTTACACATATATTTCCATATATGTACATATATATTTCCTTGCTTGTCAGATGAGAGGGCCTAGAAGAATGACACCCCAAGTGACAACAAGCATACCTAGTGCCCAAATCTTGGGGTACTTTTTAATAAATTTTATTTATTTATTTATTTTTGGCTGTGTTGGGTCTTCGTTGCTGGGCGTGGGCCTTCTCTAGTTGCAGCGAGCAGGGTTACTCTTCTTTGTGGTGCGCGGGCTTCTCATCACAGTGGCTTCTCTTGTTGCAGAGCATGGGCTCTAGGTGCACAGGCTTTGGTAGTTGTGGCATGTGGGCTCAGTAATTGTGGCTCGCCAGCCCTAGAGCGTAGGCTCAGTAGTTGTGGCACATGGGCTTAGTTGCTCCACGGCATGTGGGATCTTGCCGGACCAGGCCTCGAACCCATGTCCCCCGAACTGGCAGGCGGATTCTTAATCACTGCGCCACCAGTGAAGCCCCCCAAATCTTGGTTTCTAACAGCATTCTCCAATAAAAAGAACCAAAGCTCCTTGAAAAAATGACTGACCCTAGGACGGGGAAAGGAAATATACAAGATGAGCCTGAAGTACCTTGTAGTGCCAGAAAGTAAGGAAGTACCACAAAAAAAAAAAGAAAAAACCCACAATGATGGGGGTATGTCAAAGGAACAGATGGAACCAACTGAAAGAGCTTACAATGGCCATAGCTAAAACAATTTGAGCAAAAATTGTGGTATTGCATTATAACCCAAAGTATAAGATAAATATCAATGAGTTCATAGTCATAGGGATTACAGATGAAAAAAGATTGAGCATTATAGGTTATTTAAAATCTATTAATTTTCATCATGTCTGAAATTTTCCGTAGTAAACCTTTTAAATATATATAAGTGTATATATATATAAATGTGTTTATATATAAATGGGGTTGTGTATATATATGTGTATGTGTGTGTGTGTGTGTGTGTGTGTGTGTGTGTAGATGTAACCCAACAAACAAACGCTCCTTTGACCTTTACACTACCGTTTTGGGTTCTGTATATATGTTGGTTTCTAGGGGTTATAATGTGCTTACATGACTAAGTTCTCCACTGATTCTTGTCCATGGAGTCACAGGACACAGATTCTAGTAGTCTGTCCTTACGGGTTTTGTGTGTATTTGTATATATTAAGTATTTTCTCCTCACTTCTGCTTCCTCCTTATTATTTAACAGAAGATTCACAGGAGATCAACTTTACAATTTAGTCTGTAGATAACAGGATGTTCACATGGAAATGCACGTTGTAGGCTGTGTATAGATGCAGAGTACCAGAAGGGTGAATTGTACCAGTGAAGTTAGTCTCCTAGCTCTAAGTCCACTCTCTATACTCCAGTGGCTCTCAGCCAGAGCCTGAGATATTTGGCAATGTCTGGGAAAACCGGGACACCAGCGGGGTCTTTTGGTAATGTCCAGAAATATTTTTGGTTGTCACAGATTGGGGGATCCTACTAACATGTGGTGGGCAGAGGCCAGGGATGCTGCTAAACATCCTACAATGCAGAGGACAGTCCCCAGCAGTGAGGAATTATCTGGCTCAAAATGTCAACAATGCCAAGTTTGAGAAACTCTGTTCTGTTCTGTAATGCTGGGGCTGGGACTCTACATATAGCATTTTTCCAACTACAGCTGACCCTTGAACAATACGGCAGGGAGGAACAACAACCCTCCACGCAGTTGAAAATCTGCTTATACAGTAGGCCTTCCATATCAGAGGATCTGACCAATCGCAGATCTTGTTGTACTGTAGTATTTACTGTTGACCAAAAAATCTGCGTATAAATGGACCTGTGCAGTTCAAATCTGTGTTGTTCAAGGTCAGCTGTATTGATAAATGAAACAACCTGGATGAACTTGGAAATACACAGGAAAAAGTCTTCAGTCTCAATAATTAGTAAAGACATGCAAATAAAAATAAGGTACTATTTTCTAATTCAAACTAGCAACATTTTCAGTACTCACTGAAGCACATACAGTTATCAGTGATGAAAGTTATAAATTGCAGGGCCCTTTTAAAAAGCAGTTTAACAATGGCATAGGAGCCGGAAAAACCTTTATACACTTTGGTCAGTAATCCCACTTTCTCTAAGAATAAAAATCCTAAAGAAATAATAAATCAAGTGAAAAACTGGGTATATCCTAAAGCAAACTCTAAAAAATTCCATAATAAAGATATAAATAAACGACAGTATATACAAATAAGTACCAGGGCCAAATTAATTTTATATGAAAAACTTGAAGGAAATGCCTTATAGAAGTTAAGATTTAAGTTTGACTTTAAGACTTCAATGGCCAAAAACTGAAATATCTCAAGCGGAAAGCTGAAGTCTTGAGAAACTGCAACATGTGTTTGGTTTTAGTTTTCCAAACAGAATACCAAGTAGGAAGGTTGGCTATAATGAATACACACAGCTGGTTAAGGCTACTGGAAGGTGATTAATTCTATGAGGACAGGCTGGGGCTATGACCCTGAGGATGAGAATTAACTTGTTCTGCATGCAAAAGGAAGCTAACTCATGTCTTTAAGCAAATACACCTTAGGAAGAAAATTCTAGGAACAGTGTGTAAAATGGTTTGGGACAGAGGAAAAAAGAAAAAATCTAGAGCCAGGGAGGCCAGTTAGACTCACCCAGGCACATGTAAACACATGTTCACAGCAGTGTTATTCACAGCAGCCAAAAAACAGCAGCAACCTAGTGTCCATCAACGGATGAATGGATAAACAAACTGTGCTACAGCCACTCGGCAGAGTATTAGCCAGCCATACCCAAGAATGGAGTCTGAGAGATACTACGGCATGGATGAACCTTGAACACATCAGATGAAATAAGCCAAACACAAAAGGGCAAATACTGTACGATTCCAATTCTGTGAGGCCTCTAGAATAAGCAAATTCAGAGACAGAAAGGGCTGGGAGGAGGGGAAATGGGGAGTTAACGCTTAATGGTTTAAGAGTTTGTGTTTAGGGTAAGGGAGAAACTTTTGGAAACAGCGGTGATGGTGACACAATACTGTGAATGTACTTAGTACCTCTGAGCTGTACACTTAAAAATGCTTAGAACAATCAACTTCACGGTATGTGTATTTTACCACCATAATAAAAGAGTAAAAAAAAAAAAAAGAAAAGTGAAGATAGAACTCAAATTGCAAAGAACAGCACAGAAATTGTCAAGAGGAGGCAGGAGCGGTGTGGACTACTGTTTCATGACGTTTAATTTGAAAAGCTCCACTGATAACATTAAGGGTAGAGAGAGGTTTTCTGGTTTAGATTTTTCTCAAGGCAGAGTAGACCTTAACATACGGTATATATCTAGGATATCTAGGTAACAGCTAAGAATTGAGTGTCGTTAAAAAAAAAAAAAAAAAAAGTCTGGCCTAAAACTCTTGTTTGGGGGACGAGAGTAGCATCACAATATTTTATTGGCGCACAGCAGTATGAGATGCATTTCAAAGTTATCATTTCATCTTACATTTGGAAAACCAACCAACCAACCAACAGCTTTCCTAGCACGAAGTAAAAAGGAATGCTGGACCAAATCTTCTTCGATGATAAAAACACACAAAGCTCTTCCATCATGGGCATATTAATATCACTCAAACGGTGAAATCTACCAGTATTGGAGGGTGGAGACTTGATATTTTTATATTTATCCAAACGGCACGTACTTTAAGAGGCTGGGAAATTGTGCAAGACAAATAACCCAATTTCTTCAACAAATACCTTGCAAAGAAAAGGGAAACTGAAGATGCTCATCCACAGAACGCCACGCAAGGACCCGCTCAAATCCTGAGCGGCTCAAACCAACCACTAAAAAAACAATTAAAAAAAAGAAAATTCCTTTAAGGAAATGTGAACACTGCCCGAATACCGTGGAAACTGAGGGCAGGGTACCAGCGAAGGCGTTACTCAATTCGCTCTAGTTTCTATACGTTTTGAAAATTGCTGCAACCATTTTCTGGGGCATTTTAGCAAAAAGCGCCGTGGGGCGGGGGAGCGGGTCTTTCTCACGCCGCCCGCGGCCGCCCCCCGCGAGCCGGGCGCCTCCACGGCCCACCCCCGGCCTCCAGGGCCACGTCGGCTCTGCCAACGCCCCACACACTCCCGGACGCCGGGCCAGCGGCCAGAGACCCCGCGGAGGGCGGCAGCCCGGGGCGAAGCCTCCGACGCTCCGGGAGCTCGGGCCGCGGCCGCTCGCCTGAGGCGCTGAAGGGACGGACGGAGGCCGCGCAGGCTCACACGCCGCCGCCGGGCCATCCGCTACTTACCCCGACGCCAGCAGCGCAGGAACCCGGCCTTTCGGGACTCGGGCTGTGGCATCTTCGCTCCCGCCACGGCCCGGGTCCGAGCCGCATTCGCCGCAGCGGGCGGAGCTGCCGGCAAGAAAACGCAGCAGCGGGCGCAGCACCGGGCACACCAGCGCCCCCAGCGCTTGCCCAGTGCCCGCGCCGCGGCCTCGGCCCGAGCGCGCGCCCGCCGGGGCCACGTGACGGGCGGCCCCGGCCCCGCGCGTGACGTCACCGCCCGCTGCGGGCGCGTCGCGGCTCCCGGGCTCCACACGTTCCCGAGGCCCAGCGCCTGCGGGTGGGCTCGGGGGTCGGTCGCGGGCGGCCTTCGCGTTTTTAACTCTTACATAAATGGGCTCATTGAAGACAAATGACTTAAACATATTGAAAGATGTGCGACCCCGCTTATGATAAAAGAACTGTAGGTTAAAATGTCAAGGTTTGGCTGAAACTGTGATAAAACCTCACGGGTTGGTGGTAAGGGTGGGAAAGTACAGCGCGCCCGCAGAGCAGCCGCAGGAAGGCACATGGGGTCACGGGGGGCTTGCTAGAAATCCTGACTCTTCAGCCACCTATCAGTAAGCAAAGGATGTTGGCAGCCATAGGGCCATCACCATTACAGCCCCCGCCCGCCCGGAGGTAACTCAGGGTGGAAACGGGCTGTCCGCTGCCAAGCCCCCAGCCACTGTGGCCACCCCCAAATGGTGCACTCAGGATGGGGAAGAACAGGATCCTGGCTCTGGTTGGTTAGGGTGCAGAGCAAAGAAATGATCTCAGTACGCCCTGGCTCTTGCAATTCCCATGTATAGGAAAGCACTAAATTCCTTAACTTGCGTTTGATTGATTTTCTTTAACAGTAACCTTTGATGTTCAGACTATCTGATCTTCGTTGCAAAAACTCCTATCTATCCTGTCTCCCCCACCTTACCTCTTCAGAGCAGTCCCGCAGAGCTACCTGAGAGGCTGCGTCCCAGGCTTGAGTCCTCGGTTTTGTCTGCCAAATAAAACATAATTCTCAACGTTTAGGTGATGCATTTTTTTTCAGTCGGCAGGCCCCATGCCAGACGTACTTAAGTAATCAAAATATGCGTTTTACCGCCGTGGCCAGGTGATTTATGTACACATCAAAGTCTGAAATCAGTGTCCTAAGGTGCAGTCAGTGCAGGAGACCGGCCATTGCTCCACCTTCACCCGACCCTTGACGGTGTCAGACATTTTATTTGCCATTCTGATGGGTGTGGAGATCTGTTTCTAGCTGTTATTTTAAATGGGTTCATACTGTCCCACCAAATTAATGTACAGTCGTACCATTCCAGAAATTGAAGCTTTGGGTTAGCTCCAATTTTTTACCATCAGAAAGAATGACATGAATATGCTTTTTGCAGTGTAGCATCTAAACCCGGGGTCTTTGAGGCTGGGCATAGGCTAGTCTATGGGCTGTGTTCATCTATCTATCCCTAGGTACAGTTGCCAGAGGAAATATAGGAAGCTTAAAATTTGAATTTCAGATAAAAAAAAATTCACTAGCATGTCCCATAGAATATGTGGAATATACTTTACTAAGACATTATTGTTTATCCAAAATTCAAGTTTACCAGGGCATGCTGTACTTTTATTTGCTAAATCTGGCAACGCTAACCCTGGACAAGTTTTAAACTTAGTTTTCTGTTTTATGATATGGTAATAACAATAGGAACTATCTTGTAAAGTTGTGTGGATAAGATGAGATAATCTATGCAGAGTATTACCAGGGGGTATGAAACATAGTGAGAGCTCAGTAATTGTTAGCTCTTGTTTTTATTTCATCTCGGTGTGTCTTAGGATAAATTCCTGAAAGTATGCTTTCCTTACAGAATTCTCTGGCTAATGTAAGGCTTGTCCAAGTGTTTGGTCATACCCAAAACTGTTGTGTGAAAAGCCTTGAGCAGGTGAGCAGATACTTTCTCAAACAGCTCCAGAATACAAATCAGATTTTAAAATTTCTATACAAAACCATAATTGCCACCTACGGGCAAGTATGGGTTTCCTTTCAATCACACCAAGTACTTGGATGTTGATTCTGATTTGTTTCCTATTCCAGAGTCAGCTGAAACAATATTCTAGAGGAGATTGTTTAAGCAACATTCTACATCGTTTCTAAGACTTATTCATGCCATCTAGGACCTGAACTAAATTACATTACAAAACTAAGACTGAATATTAGGCCCATGGCTCTAAGAAAAAGAACATTTTTCTTTTGGCAAAGCTGATATTTACATCCTTCTTTATGCTTCCCAAACAAGAAGATCCTCTGAATTTATACTACAATTCTCTTTTTTGCCTTCGGCTGCAGAAATTTTATTTCGTATTTTACTCTGATTTTAATGGATTCATAGGTTTATTACCATCAATCTTTTATTACTTTCTAGAGTAGTTAAGGTATAAACATGGGCCCAGAATATAATCATGTGGCAATTCCTTTGTGCTGCCAGATTGACCTTTTAAAAGCTCAGTCAAGTTACCCTGGCCACCTGTAATGTTTGGGCACAGGTTTTTCCCATCTCTTTCCAGCAACAGATTTTATAGAGTACTTTGCCAAATACATGGGTATAATGACATTATAAACTGGTTCTTTTTTCTTTACGTTGTATATATTATTTCAAAGAACACAAGCTCCATGAAGGGAGGGATGTTTACCTGCCCCATTGTCAGCTGCATCCCAGCACCTAGAAGGACACCTGGCCTGAGATGACCATTCAGTTGTTGATTAAATGAGCATAATGGATGAGTCAAGTTGTTTTCTGCTGTAAAAAAACTAGTTTATATCTTCTCCAGCAGAAGCTATGATTTAGTGATTCTATCCTAAGCCTCCTCCTTTTTACTCCTTTCAATGTATTCCTTCCCTTATTTTCTCATTCTCTTCGTTTTGTGAATTAAATATATTTTTCACTTTTCTAGCTGCCTTCACCAGGGTGAATGCAACAGCCATCCCTCTAACCCGATAGAAGTACTTTAGACACCTGGGAGTGTGTCCACACAGGATGGATATTGAACCTAGTTACCTCTCCCCCAATCCCAGCTAAACAGTCTTCTCGAGTCATGTCGAACACAGATTATCAACAAGGCATGCAAGCCAAGAAGTGTCAGGAGAGCTGTAGGCCAGAGCCATAGGAGGGAACAGACGTGAAAAAGGCAAAATCAGAAGTAGGGAAGAGGGAATGTCTCCAATTAACTGAAGGGCCAACAGAAACAAACAGGGAGGCTGGCCTGGAGAGCTGGACCAGGACACCCAGGCAAGTGACTGGACATCAGAAACTCAGGAACCCAACCAAGCAATGTGTCAAGGCCAGAACCTACACTGGCAGCAAGAAAGGAGCTCAATACAGTTGAATGGACCAACCAAGGCTCTCTGAGAATGTCTTTCTGGGGAGGTCACCAGCCCAGGTCACCTATCTGGAGTAGGAATTGAGTTGACCAAGAGTTGAGCAGTCCTTACGGTCTACCAGGACGAAGTGAGCTTGGCAAATAACTGGAGATAACACACTTTATCTCAATCGATTTTATGACAGCCTTAAGGGTGTGACAACATGCATTTCTAATGCTTAAGGCCTTGCCACCCCAGAAATTTAGTGGCAGAAAAGGCACTTCTGTTGTAGATCATTCTGGTTGCACTTCTTACTGTAGTTCACATAATTGCATGATGTTCCAAACTTGTTCTCTTCTCTACGTTGAAGGACTAGGGGAATTTTTAACGCTTTATTCATGAAAATGATTGGTTTTCCTTTCATGAGACTCTTTTAGAGGTCTCCAGTTCCGGGAAGACAGTATCCAAATACCACTGAAATGACTTGCAACCCAACTGTTTCCTTAATTCAACACGCTCACTAATATCTCCATAAGCAAGATATTTCAGATTAGGTCTTCGTAAAAATACCTGCTCCTAAATGGAAAGAAAGAGTCATTTCATTAAACCAGACAAATCGTTGGTAATCAAATCATGATACCTAACATAGCAGTATATATTTTCATCTGAACTAAAACAAAACAGAACAACGACAGAAAACCTTCCCTCTGTATGGGGAGGGCAGAGGCACACATAGGAGCTGGGACTCACTCACCTCACATATATTCACCGGATGTGCTGTGACAGACCACGATGAAAGTAGCGTAGAGGGACTCAGGAAGTCTAAGTCCTGCTTCTCAAGAGTTCTAGAATCATAGCCACCTATTGTAGTGTTTCCCCTTTCTCCTACTCTCTCAATGATACTCAAGGACAAAACCCCTCACTCCCCGATCCCTATCAACACTTCCATGGTTTCAGAAATGGGGGGTGGTGGCAGCTAAGGGCAAATTGACTCTGGAGGAAGACAACCTGGCTTCAATTTCTGGCTCTGCTATTTATTAGCTATGTGACCTTGGCTGCTACCCTCATGAGACTGTGGTGAGGACTGAACACTTTCATACGTGCAAAGCTCTTAGGAGACTAAGGCTGGCACATAGTAGGTGTCATGTCAGTGTCGGCCATTATTATCACCACACCTGGTTAGTCTTTTCTGCGTTCTTGATTTAAGGAAGCGCCAAGTATGAGTGTCTAATGGACTCAAGCTCTGCCATGTTAAAAGAGGTATTCTAAGTAGACCAAAGCCTCCTTGAAAGCAGAACCTTTGTATTTTCATCTGTGTATTCCCAGTGCCTGGTATATAGCACAGTAATATTGTTGAATGAGAGGAGCTTGCTTACCCAAATTAGCATAGTATGGGCATGCCATGTTGGACTCTCCCCAGGGATCTTTAGGTCTTTGCCATCATGTCTTGCCACTCCTAGTTCCCCAGGGGGGGTTGGTGCAGAGAATGAGCCTGAGGGAGGGTGTCCTCGTTTTGGAGTGAAGGCAGAGAAGACCTTAGCCAACGTCTCCCTGTCCAAAGCCTGTTTTGCCCAATGACATTCACTCAACTTCCCAACATGCTGTGTCATACAATCCATTGATTTTATGCCAAACATTACATGCTTTTTATATTAGATGGAACTTTTGGTAACTATATCCCCCATGAAATTCAGTAAACTACTCAGTCCTAACTGTGTTCAAGTCAACCATTTAAATCTGTGACCTCTGGTCACAGAAAAAAAAAAAAAAAAGCTTGAAGTCTCTCATAACTAAAGAAATGCAATTTTAAACAATGAGATAATTTTAACCTATCAGATTAGAAGAAATACAAAGTTTAATTAAAACTAGGGTTGGAATAGTTGTGGGGAGACAGGCACTTTTATATACATTTGATGGCAGTGTAGGTGACAGTGGAGGCAGTGAAGGACCATTTGGACATCATTCATCAAGACTTAAGATGCACTAACTCATGGTCCACAAGTCCATGTCTTCAGATTTATTCAAGATATATCTGCACAAATGTGCAAAAAGATACATGTAAAGGATGTTCATTTTGGCACTGTTAAGGAATAACAAAAAGCCAAGATGATCAGAATGTTTATCTCTGGGGGCTATTTATGAATGGAATCAATTTTAAAAGATCCATTCAAAGGAAATATTTAAAAGGATGACATGTTTATCTGCTCTGATTTTAAAAGACTTTGAAAGTATGTTTTTAAATTATACTAATAAATGGAAAAATTACAACAAAATATTGCTGCTCAAATCGAGTTAGGTAAAAGAAAAGGATATATACTCGTGTGTATGTGCATGTTAACAGGAAACTATAAACAGTAATTTAGTGGTGGCTTCTGAGGGGTGAAACTACGGGCTTAGAAAGCTTACTTTTCACTTCATGCTTTTCAATACTGTAAGACAAAAATGTGTATGCGTTACCTTTTTACAAATATTTTTTTAAAAATCAGGAAATATAATAAACATACCGAAAAAAGCACATAGAATATAAATGTGCACCTTAGTGAACTGTTGAAAAATCAACCCCAGAAACCCTAAGTCAAGAAATAGAACATAATCAGCATCTCAGAGGCCCTTGCCTTTCCTTTCCTGATCATAATCCTTTCTCTTAGTTTTTTTTTTTTTTTTTTTTTTGCGGTACGCGGGCCTCTCACTGTTGTGGCCTCTCCCGCCGCGGAGCATAGGCTCCGGACGCGCAGGCTCAGCGGCCATAGGCTCACGGGCCCAGCCGTTCCGCGGCACGTGGGATCTTACCGGACCGGGACACGAACCTGCGTCCCCTGCATCGGCAGGCGGACTCTCAACCACTGCGCCACCAGGGAAGCCCCTTTCTCTTAGTTTGAAGTGCTATCCTGATTATGTATTCATTTCTTTGCTTTTCTTTCTAGTATCGATATCTAATTATCCACACATAGATTATACGGTTTGATTTTTACCTGTTTTTAACTTTATAGAAATGGAAAAATACAGTATATATTCTATTGTGTTTGGCTGCTTTTGTCCACCATTATATCTTTCAGATTTACCTATACTGTTGTATGTATATTTAAAGTTGATTAATTTTCATTGCTATATAGAATTATATCATTAAACATATTTATTCATTCCACCCCTGATGAATATTTGGGTTGTATTCAGTTTTGGCTAACACAAACAATGCTGTTTATAAACATTCTTGTTCATGTGTTCTGGTGCACAAAAGCATGCTTTCTGTAGTGTATATACAGGATGGAATTGCTGGATCATGGGATATTCATGTCTTTTATTACTTGATATTGCCAAACTGTTTTCCAAAGTGAGTTTGTAACAATTAACACTCCCACCCAGTGTCTGAGACTTCCTGTGCTTGCCAACACATGGTCCTATCAGACTTTAAAAATGTTTTGCCATGTATGTAGAAATATGTAGAAGTATCTCATTGAGGTTTTAATTCATATTGCCCTGATTACTCAAGAAATTGAGTATTATTACTTTTATAATTTAAAATAATAAATAAATATTAGATCAAGACCAGGACATATAATATCACAGAGAGATTCTTACATATTTCTACCCATGTATCTGAAAGGAGGTCTTGTTGTTACTGTCCAAATTTGTTTGAACTTTCAAATTAAAATGAAGCTGCATCTATATGTTCTCTGTATGTGCATTCTAAAGGTCCCGGCAAGGGGCTTAAACCATGCGGAGATGCACAAATGAAGGGGCCTGGCTTTGATGTAAAAATCTTTGACTGTTGGGCTTCCCTGGTGGCGCAGTGGTTGAGAGTCCGCCTGCCGATGCAGGGGACACGGGTTCGTGCCCCGGTCCGGGAGGCCGGAGCCAGTGCTCTGCAACGGAAGAGGCCACAGCATTGGGAGGCCCGCGTACCGCAAAAAAAAAAAAAACTTTGACTGTTAGAGAAAAAAGGAGCAGAGGTTCTTGTGTGGTCCCCAAACCAGCTGCAGCCGCATCACTTGGGAGCTTGGTAGTGGAGGAAAAGAATCCAAAATTTGCCCATGGGAATGGGGCCAGATAGAGGTATTTGCCGCAGATGGGCAATCTTTGGGGGAGGAAAATAGATCTAGGGGCGAAAAAAAGCCTTCTCGTGTTGGTTGATTTACTTCTGAGAAACTTGAGTTTCCTTAGAGATTTAAAAAAAAAAAAAAGAGTAAGATGCAAGTGTAGCAGCTTAAAATGAACAAATTAAGAATAGCATCTGAAAATGGGTGGGTGAACAGCTGAAGGGTTGCCCTAATTTAAGGAAAAGTACAAAAATTGGTATCTAGAAAGCAGCAGCAGGCTTCTTTAGAGCCAGTCCCTCTCTGTACTCTCACTCATCTTTCCAAACCAGGGACACATCCTTCACCTTGTATTCATCTAGCCAAACGTGCACCAGTCTGAGATTATTATATGCCAAGGCTTTTACAATTCCAGTGTGGTTTGCAACGTGTTGCTTGTCAACATGTCCTACTCGAGAGCAGGGGAGTATAAAGAGTTGGCCTCCACACATCCAGATCTAGACATAAGAAAAACAGAAAACATATTAATGATTAATGAGTGTTTGCTAGTAATAGGCAACTGCTGAACTAAAACAAAAATAACCATAGCTAACATTTATTAAGTTTCTTATTTCATCTGATCCTCACAACAACCCTATCATGTAGGTACTGTGATCATCCCTATTTTACAGATGAAGAAACTAACACATACATTGGTTAAGAAGCTTGCCCAGTGATACAGTGGCAGAGCACAAGGTTCAAACTCAGGAAATCTGGCCCTAGAGTCAGTGCGCTGAATGAGTCAGTGATCCTGCCTCACTTACGCATGACCAGTTCTGATACTCATTATGTATGAAGACTGACAAGATATTTTATCTTAGGATATTCTCAAACAATATTCTGAGAGTAACATTTTCTGAGGTGATTAAGTATTGCTGGATATAAGCAAGTAATAAGAGAAATATCAATCATGGCTGAATTCACTTATTCATCTTTTTTGTACTTAAAACACTTTAAAACACTTATTTTTAATAACTTTTTATTACACAAAAGCAAAATATGACCATTGAAAAACTAAGAAATGTAGAAAAGCACACACAGAAAAAAGTAAAAATAACTTTCTGTTTTAACACTTTGTCAGCCAATATTAATCCAAGTATGTATGTGTACATACATAGATACACAACATTAAGATAACTTGCTTTTCTTCATTTGATATTATGTGAAGTTACTTTAAAAGTCTTGTATTGTTGGACATTTTGGTAGTCTTTGATTTTTATTATTGTAGATAATACCACAAAACATGTGCTTGTAACATAAATCTTATGGATAGTACACTTGCATGACTCTTCTCTTTACTTTAATTCAGCGATTCTTGCATGGTCTCCAGACCAGGAGCATCAGCATCACTAGGGAACTTAGAAATGCAAATACTTGAGCCCACCCAGACCTACAGAACTAGGAAGTCTGGGTCTGGGGGCACAGTAATCTGTATTTTAACCAGCTCTTTAGGTGATTCTGATGCACACTAAAGTTTGAGAACCACTGTTCTAATTGATCAAGGTAATATATCCCAGTTTTATAGATATTTTCTTAGGTGGATTCACCTAATCATTTAGGGAACAGTAGTAGGAGAATAAGACTCACTGAAAACAATACTCAGAAGTATTATGGTGAAATATATCACTCAGATAGTCAGAAAGGATTATGTTAAAGAAAATGGAAAAGCAGAACTTCTGACATAACATGAGACCTACTGACTGGTGCAGTCAACCTCTAGAGTTCTTTAGAAATACCCAGAAACATCCCAACAGAATGTCTAGAAAAATATCCATTGAATTCCTTCTCTAAAATGGATGGCTCAGTAGAAAAACCCTTAGACCAAAAGTCCAAAGAATTAGGTTCTTTTATCATCTCTGCCACATGCTTAGGATCAGACTATCCTCTCTGACTCTCATTTTCATCTGGAATTGAGAACTAAATAGTTGCTCATTTAAGCTACCACTTGGGGGTGCTTTGTTATGTAGCAAAAGCTAACTGATACTAGCCACCTATAATGTCTTATTCTCTTTTTTTAAAGTGAGAACTTAAAGAAATTTGGAAAATCATTAATATCTGTTTAATAATTAGGATGGATACAGAAGTATCTATTATTACTGGTACATTCTTACATGTTTGAAATGTTTCTGTATTAAAAAAAGAAATCTGGCTATGAGTATAGAATAGAAAACAAAAGTCAAGTAACCAAAGTGATAAAGGAGGAATATAAGTAAAAAATGTATTTAAAAACTTTCTCAAAAATCAAATTGAGGGAAGCTATTGCAATGTAGCCCAGTGTTCATAGGACCCACAAAGTTGTTCTTTTCTTCTTGATTCATTCTCAAAGGGAAACATGATCCATACGTGCCTTTTGCTCTGTTCTTTGTTCATGTAGGTGATGGTCAGCTTTCTTTCTCAGATATACTGCTGGAAGTAGTCTGTCCAGCTCCCAGTTTCTATTATTATTATTATTATTATTGGAGGAGGAAGAGGATGACAAGAAGGCAGAGTATCCCATTAAGAGTTAGTATAGTGTAGTGGTGCACAGCACAAACTCTAGGGCCACTCAGTGTGGTTCAAATCCCCTATGAGCTGTGTGATCTGGGGCAAGTTACTGAAGTTACTCAACCTATTTGTGTCTCAGTTTCCTCACCTGTAAAATGAGAATAATAACAGTACTGCGTCATGGGATTGTTATGAGCATTAGAAAATCTGATACTTGTAGAGTGCTTAGAGCTCTTGTTTTGTAAATGAGAGTGTATCTCTGTTGTAGTGAAGTGTGGTAGACTGCAAGTGTGGTCACAAATGCTTTTCATTCTTACATGCATACTTAATTGCAATGTAACTGTACTTCATTCCATCAAGAAGTGAGGTTCATTTCTCCATCTCTTGAATCTGGTCTTGGCCTCATGATTTGCATTGGTCAACAGGACATTAACAAACGTGATGCAAACAAATGCCTGAAAAGTGTTTGTAGCGCTTTGGGACTTGCCTTCTCTTGCTGCTCTTGGGAACCTTGTGACCACTTCACTGTGAATGAGCCTCACTAGCCTGCCTGACAATGAGAGACAAATGACCTGGTCATTGCCACTGTTCCACCTATTATTGGGCCAATGTCCACATATGTAAATGACGCCATCCCATATGAGCCAGCACCAGCTGAGCCTCCCGATGAGCAGAGATGTGTAAGCAATACCAGTAGAAACCAGCCATTCTGGCTATGACCAAAATAACCACTTTAGCAATACAATGAATTTTGAGGACTTACAATTGATTGTTGTTTTAAGCCACTGTGTTTTGGGACAGTTTGTTATACAGCAAAAGCTAACTGATACATGAGGGAACATATTTCTCTTAACCAGTTTTACTCATTAAGTAAATAGGACCTCCGTCCACTGAGTTGCTCATTCCAGAAACTTGGTGTGATACATGGAAATACTGTTCAGCAATATTATCTCACTCTCCACCCCTCACTAAGGGGTAGAGTATATTTCTCTGACACACTGACTTTGGGCTTGTCCATTTGACATGCTTTGACCCATGGAATGTGAGCAGACATGATGCCTGTGGAGGCTTTAAATATGCTCTGTGGTTTGGCTTGACTTTTGCATTCCTGCTTATCAACATGAGAAGAATATGCCCAGAGTTGCTACTAGAATGACGAGCAGAGCTGACCAAACTCAGAGCCCAGAGCCCAGCCCTGCCAGTGTAAATTCCGAGGCAGAGCCATGCTGGCCAACACAGAGACATAGGAAAGAAAAAAGCAGACGCTTCTTGCTCTAAGCCAACCAGTTTTGAGCTCGTTTGTAACAAGCATCATCGTGGCATTAGCTGACTGATCATTGGGTTGTCCATGACACCCCTTTCTCTCGATAACCACGTAGCTGGTCAGTCTCTGGGTTCTGTCCATTCTACTTGTAAATATGCTTGGAATCTGTCCAGTTCTTTCTGTCGCCGTTGCTACTGCTCTGGTTCCATCCATTGTCACCCTTTGTCCAGGTTATTGTAAGAACCTCCTGGTCTGCCTGCTTATCCTCCACTATGTCAGCCTCCACAGCCACTGTCACTGCCCTGCTTAAAACATACCAGTGGCATTTCATTGCACGTAAGACACATCTAAATCCTTACAGGGTCCTGCAGAGTCCTGCCCCTGCCTCCCTCTCCAGCTTCATCTTGCTGTTCTCTCCTCACTCATTCTGGTCCAGCCTCACTGGCCTTCTCCACTGACACATATGGGTTGGAAGGCTGTCCGCTTTCCAAGTCAGTGGGCAGAAACTGGGGCATTACTGAGTCTCTTCTTACTTTTTGTCTGTAATCTGCATTTGTGAGGGGAAGCAGGGGTGCATCATGCAACAAAGCCAGGGTAGGAGTTTCTCAGTCAGTCTTGCTGGCCTCACAGTTATGGGGGTGCCTCCCAGATTCAGGCTGCCTATTCATTTTAATTTCTAGTGGGATCTCATCTTTTCCAGTCTCAATAAATATCTTAGTAGAAAGTTAGGAGAGGCTGCTGCCCAGATACCATTTTAAATTAGAACTCTGGGAGAGCTGTAGCATAAAAAGAACGGAAGGAACATTGGCTGAGAGCACTTTAGGTGGCAGAAGCTGTGTTAGATGACTTATGCCCATCGCTGTGGTGAATGCACACAGTACCACTGCAAGGTGTCTATTATTCTGATCGTTTACACGTGGGGCCTTTTAGACTCTTGAGTGGTTCAGCTACTCAGCAAATATTTCTCAACCACTTTTTACATAGTCAAAGTACCAGGTGTTGAGAACGCATTTTGAACAAGTCAGATCTTTCCCTGCCCTCATGGAGCTCACAGCTGGTGGGAACGCACAACTGGCAGAGCCCAGCACAGAATAAAAATGGGGTCTCAGGTTCAAAAATTATTAAAAGTTTCAAGATGGCAACAGCAGAGCATTAAGCCAAGTGTGGGGTTCTTCTAAACATGGTACCATGTGCCACCACCCAGGCTGCACGTCTACACGGCCTGCCCTGCACACACAGACAGGAGACAACTGTGATACAGCACAATAAGTGCTGTAATGGGGGAAGCATGCATAGGAGGGGAACGGATCCCAGGCTTGGGTGTGTGTGTCTATGTGCGGGAGGCGGGTAAGGAAGATGAGGTCAAGAAAGTCTTCCTGAAGAAATTACATCAAAGCTGTAGCTATGGATTACGGCGGTGGGGAAAGAGGAAAGTGAACAGAGCCAGGTGATGGTTTAGAGGTAGAACTTCCCAGATAAGGTGAGGTCAACGTGGGGCAGGAGAGGGAGTGTGGAGTCCAGGGAGGCTCTCCATGGGTGATGTGTGTGCAGATAACTGGTGGCGTGGGGGAGAGGTAGCATGTCATCCACTCATAGAGGGAACATGGGAGGAGGAATTTGGGTTGAGCATACCTGTGGGACACCCCTGCCGTGGTAACTTGCAGGCGATAGGCCACACAAGCTTATGACTCAGGAGAAGGAACTGGGAAGGGGCGAGAATTGGCTTCATCAGCATCCGTTAATCATGGGAACGTGATGTGGACGAGGTTATGGGGAAGGTGGAGAGAACAGAGAAAGAGGGGCTTGGGGAAACCCCTTAGGGGTGGAAATTCCGTGCAGATGGGCCAAGAAAAGTAACCCAGTGAGGCAGTGGGGAGCCACGGTCCGAGCAGGGGCCTGGGTGCTGGGCAACTTGCCTAATCCTCTACTGTGTCAACACAGGACAATTGCCTTCAGCCTTTCTCTACCGCAGGCGTGTGGTTTGCTCTCAAATCACAGCATTCAAGGGATGCAGCAACCTTGGGCCGAATCCGAGCTGGCACCCGTGTCTAAGAGGCTCAGTCTGGAGGGTGAGGTAGGTGATCCTCCAAGCATAGGGCAGGGCCCCGGTTCCTGCAGGAGTGTATCTTGCCCCTTGGGGGACACCAGGATGGAACCCTGGGGCAGTGTGGCCAGACACAGAGCAGGTTGTCTGTTCTCTCAGGGAAACAGAAATGCTAATCTGGAGCCTGGTTATGAGGCCTATTCCGAGGTTGGGAGTGAAGCTGCAGCTCCGTGGGCACCCAGCGAGTCATCATTTTCCACGAGCAATGGTAACACTGAGCTCAGGTCAACTAAAACAAATTCAGGGCATTGGAGGCTTCCAATATATGGCCAGCCTTAGAGAGAAGTGACTTAGAAACAGGGTAAACCCGAGCTGGGGGGCAGGGGCGGTGCTTAAGATCTGAAGTTGAGTAGATCATACAAGGCAGGAAACGATAGGTTTGGAGCACACTACTTATGATTGCTGTGAGTTTGGGCAAGTCAGACTACCTCTCTGTGCCTCGGTTTCCCCGTTATGAACAGGAGATGATGCTGGTACCTACCTCACAGGCTTATTATGAGGATTAAATGAGTTAACATCTGTAACATTTCAGAGCAGTGCATGTCACACATAATAAGAACTTGGAAATGAAATACATTTTTATCCTTTACATCTCAACTTAAATGCCATTTCTGCCGTGGCAGACACACACCTCCCCTAAGACAAGGCTAGGTTCACCTTTTATATGATCTCACAGTACTCTGTATTTCCCCTTCATTGCATTTATCAGAAATAAAACTAAATAACGACTCATCTCACTCTACCGCAGACATTGGTAGAATGGAAGCTTTATGTCATTCGAAACCACGTTTGCTTTGAGTGCTACTGTATTTTAGCACCCATCACGGTGCTTGGCATGTGACAGGTTCTCAATAAATACTGCTGAACGAGTGAATGAATGAATGAATGAGGATTGTGTCTTCTGAATGCCCAGCATGTGGCACAGCCTGATGCAGGAGGTGCTCCTTAAACGACGGCTGTGTTGAACACTGAACTTAACTAGAACACTCAAGAGAGCCCTAAACTGAAACGAGATTTGGGCCTGACCACCATACAGGTGTTAGTTACAGCCATGGGAGTTGATGTAGGTATATCACGAAAAGTATTAACAAGGGGACGGCACAGACGCTGGCCGAAGAGAATAGAGGAGCCACCACAGGTCCTGGTGGCCCTGCCCTGCCGGGTGCTACCACTTTTGTTTCTGGGCCATGGGAAGGCTGAGATGCGGAGAAGGGAGGCGTGACGGGCGGCAGGCGGGAGGTATTCGGCTGGCTCAGAGTAGAGGTTCTTTCCCATCAGATAAGGAAAGAGTGCACTAAGTTAACAACAAGCATGGCTTCACAGGTGCAGAGCGGCTACATGTCAGCCCTGAGCCCTGAAGAGCACGTGGGGTAAGAAGAGAGGGTTGACAAGGGGAGCAGTCTTGGGAGCACCCATGTTTAAGAGACACACAGGAGAAATTCCTGTGAAGGAGATTGAGAACAGCTGAGCGATACAAGGGGCTTTTCTTGGATTTTGCCCTAAAACCCAAGAAAACTTCTGGAAAAGACTGGTGTACCATGTCAAATGCTACAGTAACCTCAAGCACACGGAAGACCAAAAGCCATCCATTAGGGACACGAATATGAAACTGATGCCAGTGCCGTAAATGATGTCAGAGGAAGGATGCTGAGGGCCTCCAGGATCTGATTTACTGGAATGAAGAGTGAGAAATGAAGTAGATGCAGGTGTAGCTGATCTTCCCTTAGGAGAAACCAGGTTACTTGGGCAGAGAGGGCTGCTGGTGTCAAGAGAGTGCCTAGCTATTTATTAATTTACATGTTTGTTTATGAAAAGAGAGAGCCAAGCACACTTAAAACGTATGAAGGGGCCATTTGGAATCAAGTAGCTGAAAGTATTGAAGCAACCATAATGAGTGCACTTGAGTAATAAGTTTGCTGTTATTTGCTGTCTGGAGGGAAGGTAAAGCCAAGATAAGGAATACGCTCTTTTTTTTTTTACTGTATGATATCACTTGTAATGTGGAATCTAAACAATAATACAAATGAATGTATATGCAAAACAGAAACAGATTCACAGATATAGAAAACAAACTAGTTCTTACCAAGCGGGGAGGGGCAAGGTAGGGCTATGGGATTAAGAGATACAAACTACTATGTCTAAAATAGATAAGCAAGAAGGATATATTGTATAGCACAGGGAATTATAGCCATTATCTTGTAATAACTTTTAATGGAGACTTATCTGTAAAAATACTGAATCACTATGCTGTACACCTGAAACTAATATAATACTGTAAATCAACTATATTTCAATAAAAATTTTTAAATAATACAAATGAATCTATATACAAAACAGAAACAGATTCACAGACAGAAAACAAACTTATGGTTACCAAAGGGGAGGAGGAGTGGGGGAGGGACAGATTGGGAGTGTGCGACTAACAGATGCGAACTATTATACTATATATAAAATAGATAAGCAACAAGGATTTACTGTATAGCACAAGGAATTATATCAAATATCTTGTAGTAACCTATAATGGAATATAATCTGAAAAAGAAAAACTGAATCACTATGCTGTACACCCAAAACTAATACAACATTGTAAATCAACTATACTTCAATTAAAAATAATTTTTTTTAATGGTGGAATTTTGAATCCCCAAGATTCTGTTTCTTTGATTAGAAATCAGTATTTTTCTGAAATATTTATTGTTCATTAGTATTTCCTTTACAAGTCTTAAAATTCATTTATGTATATAATGCAACACCATTCAAAACCTTAGGGATTGATTTTGAAATTGCTGAAGTGATTGAGAAGAACAAATTACACTTAGAAAATTCTGAAAATGAAGAGTAACAAGGGACTCACTCTACCAATTAATAGACTTTATCGTGAAGCTACAGAAAATATCAATGCACGTGATTGGCTCAACAACTGGCAAATGGATCAGTTGAACACAGAAAGACCTAAGTATATATGATAATTTAATTTGTTAAAAAATGTGTCATGCCCGTTTCTTTCTCTTCATAATTGTCACTTGATTAACAACTTGAAAAAAATGCAGAACTTTAACTCCTATCATGCACGAAAGTCTAAATGTAGTAGAGAATTAAATATAAACAATGATGTCATAAAACTATTAGAAAAAAATTATATGAAAAATTATTGGATTTGAGAATTATAAAAGTTAAAGAGCAAACTTAAAGCAAATATTTTACTTGTTTAAAAGCCTTTAGTATTTAGCCTTTTACCATTATACAATATCTATTTTCCGTTTATTGCTTTTAATCTTAAATGCCAATTTTATGTTAATATTGCCACTTCAGCATTTCTGGTTTTGTTTATTCACCTAGTATTTTCTTTTTTTTTAATTTTATTTAATTTTTTAACTTAATTTTATTTATTTTTTAATACAGCAGGTTCCTATTAGTCATCCATTTCATACACATCAGTGTATACATGTCAATCCCAATCGCCCAATTCATCCCACCCCACCCTCACCCCCACCCCCCACGGCCTTCCCCCCTTGGTGTCCATACGTCTGTTCTCTACATCTGTGTCTCAACTTTTGCCCTGCAAACTGGTTCATCTGTACCATTTTTCTAGGTTCCACATATATGCGTTAATATATGATATTTGTTTTCCTCTTTCTGACTTATTTCACTCTCTATGACAGTCTCTAGATCCATCCATGTCTCAACAAATGACCCAATTTCCTTCCTTTTTATGACTGAGTAATATTCCATTGTATATATGTACCACATCTTCTTTATCCACTCATCTGTTGATGGGCGTTTAGGTTGCTTCCATGACCTGGCTATTGTAAATAGTGCTGCAATGAACATTGGGGTGCATGTGTCTTTTTGAATTGTGGTTTTCTCTGGGTATATGCCCAGTAGTGGGATTGCTGGATCATATGGTAATTTTTGTTTTTTAAGGAACCTCCATACTGTTCTCCATAGTGGCTGTATCAATTTACACTCCCACCAACAGTGCAAGAGGGTTCCCTTTGCTCCACACCCTCTCCAGCATTTATTGTTTGTAGATTCTCTGATGATGCCCATTCTAACTGCTGTGAGGTGATACCTCATTGTGGTTTTGATTTGCATTTCTCTAATAATTAGTGATGTTGAGCAGCTTTTCATGTGCTTCTGGGCCATCTGTATGTTTTCTTTGGAGAAATGTCTATTTAAGTCTTCTGCATATTTTTGGATTGGGTTGTTTGTTTCTTTATAAACCTGCATGAGCCGTTTATATATTCTGGAGATTAATCCTTTGTCCGTTGATTCATTTGCAAATATTTTCTCCCATTGTAAGGGCTGTCTTTTGGTCTTTGTAGTTTCTTTTGCTGTGCAAAAGCTTTTAAGTTTCATTAGGTCCCATTTGTTTATTTTTGTTTTTATTTCCATTACTCTAGGATGTGGATCAAAAAAGATCTTGCTGTGATTTATGTCAAAGAGTGTTCCTCCTATGTTTCCCTCTAAGAGTTTTATAGTGTCTGGTCTTACATTTAGGTCTTGAATCCATTTTATTTTTGTGTATGGTGTTAGGGAGTGTTCTAATTTCATTCTTTTACATGTAGCTGTCTAGTTTTCCCAGCACCACTTATTGAAGAGGCTGTCTTTTCTCCATTGTATATCCTTGCCTCCTTTGTCATAGATTAGTTGACCATAGGTGTGTGGTTTATCTCCAGGCTTTCTATCTTGTTCCATTGATCTATGTTTCTGTTTTTGTGCCAGAACCATATTGTCTTGATTACTGTAGCCTTGTAGTATAGTCTGAAGTTAGGGAGTCTGATTCCTACAGCTCCGTTTTTTTCCCTCAAGACTGCTTTGGCTATTTGGGGTCTTTTTTGTCTCCATACAAATTTTAAGATTTGTTGTTCTAATTCCATAAAAAATGCCATTGGTAATTTGATAGGGATTGCATTGAATCTGTAGATTGCTTTGGGTAGTAGAGTCATTTTCACAATATTGATTCTTCCAATCCAACATGGTATATCTCTCCAACTGTTGGTATCATCTTTAATTTCTATCATTAGTGTCTTATAGTTTTCTGCATACAGGTCTTTTGTCTCCCTAGGTAGGTTTATTCCTAGGTATTTTATTTTTATTGCAATGGTGAATGGGAGTGTTTCCTTTATTTCTCTATCAGATTTTTCATCATTAGTGTATAGGAATGCAAGAGATTTCTGTGTATTAATTTTGTATCCTGGAACTTTACCAAATTCATTGATTACCTCTAGTAGTTTCCTGGTGGCATTTTTAGGATTCTCTATGTATAGTATCATGTCATCTGCAAACAGTGACAGTTTTACTTCTTTTCCAACTTGTATTCCTTTTATTTCTTTTTCTTCTCTGATTGCCGTGGCTAGGACTTCGAAAACTATGTTGAATAATAGTGGTAAGAGTGGACATCCCTGTCTTGTTCCTGATCTTAGAGGGAATGCTTTCAGTTTTTCACCATTGAGAATGATGTTTGCTGTGGGTTTGTCGTATACGGCCTTTATTATGTTGAGGTAGGTTCCCTCTATGCCCACTTTCTGGAGAGTTTTTATCATAAATGGGTGTTGAATTTTGTCAAAAGCTTTATCTGCATCTATTGAGATGATCATATGGTTTTTATTCTTCAGTTTGTTAATATGGTGTATCACATTGATTGATTTGTGTATATTGAAGAATCCTTGCATCCCTGGGATAAATCCCACTTGATCATGGTGTATGATCCTTTTAATGTGTTGTTGGATTGTGTTTGCTAGTATTTTGTTGAGGAATTTTTTTTTTTTTTCGGTATGCGGGCCTCTCACTTTTGTGGCCTCTCCCATTGCGGGCACAGGCTCTGGACGCGCAGGCTCAGCGGCCATGGCTCACGGGCCCAGCCGCTCTGCGGCATGTGGGATCTTCCCGGACCGGGGCACAAACCCGTGTCCCCTGCATCGGCAGGTGGACTCTCAACCACTGCGCCACCAGGGAAGCCCTTGTTGAGGATTTTTGGATCTATATTCATCAGTGATATTGGTCTGTAATTTTCTTTTTTTGTAGTATCTTTGACTGGTTTTGGTATCAGGGTGACGGTGGCCTCCATAGAATGAGTTTGGGAGTGTTCTTTCCTCTGCAGTTTTTTGGAAGAGTTTGAGAAGGATGGGTGTTAGCTCTTCTGTAAATGTTTGATGGAATTCACCTGTGAAGCCTTCCAGTCCTGGACTTTTGTTTGTTGGAAGATTTTTAATCATAGTTTCAGTTTCATTACTTGTGATTGGTCTGTTCATATTTTCTGTTTCTTCCTGGTTCAGTCTTGGAAGGTTATACCTTTCTAAGAATTTGTCCATTTCTTCCAAGTTGTCCATTTTATTGGCATAGAGTTGCTTGTAGTAGTCTCTTAGGATGCTTTGTATTTCTGCGGTTTCTGTTGTAACTTCTCCTTTTTCATTTCTAATTTTATTCATTTGAATCCTCTCCCTCTTTTTCTTGATGAGTCTGGCTAATGGTTTCTCAATTTTTTTTATCTTCTCAAAGAACCAGCTCTTAGTTTTATTGATATTTGCTCTTGTTTTCTTTGTTTCTATTTCATTTATTTCTGCTCTGATCTTTATGATTTATTTCCTTCTGCTAACTTTGGGTTTTGTTTGTTCTTCTTTCTCTAGTTCCTTTAGGTGTAGGTTAGATTCTTTATTTGAGATTTTTCTTGTTTCTTGAGGTAGGCTTGTATAGCTATAAACTTCCCTCTTAGAACTGCTTTTGCTGCATCCCATAGGTTTTGGATCGTCGTGTTTTCTTTGTCATTTGTCTCTAGGTATTTTTTGATTTCCTCTTTGATTTCTTCAGTGATCTCTTGGGTATTTAGTAACATATTGTTTAGCCTCCACGTGTTTGTGGTTTTTACATTTTTTTCCCTGTAATTGATTTCTACTCTCATAGCACTGTGGTCAGAAAAGATGCTTGATATGATTTCAATTTTCTTAAATTTACTGAGGCTTGATTTGTGACCCAAGATGTGATCTATCCTGGAGAATTTTCCATGAGCACTTGAGAAGAGAGTGTAACCTGCTGTTTTTGGATGGAATGTCCTATAAATATCAATTAAATCTATCTTTTCTATTGTGTCATTTAAAGCTTCTGTCTCCTTATTTATTTTCATTTTGGATGATCTGTCCATTGGTGTAAGTGAGGTGTTAAAGTCCCCCACTATTATTGTGGTACTGTCGATTTCCTCTTTTATAGCTGTTAGCAGTTGCCTTATGTATTGAGGTGCTCCTATGTTGGGTGCATATATATTTATACTTGTTATATCTTCTTCTTGGATTGATCCCTTGATCATTATATAGTGTCCTTGTCTCTTGTAACAGTCTTTATTTTAAAGTCTATTTTATCTGATATGAGTGTTGCTCTCCAGCTTTCTTTTGACTCCCATTTGCATGGAATATCTTTTTCCATCCCCTCACTTTCAGTCTGTATGTGTCCCTAGATCTGAAGTGGGTCTCTTGTAGACAGCATATGTATGGGTCTTGTTTTTGTATCCATTCAGCCAGCCTGTGTCTTTTGGTTGGAGCATTTAATCCATTCACATTTAAGGTAATTATCAATATGTATGTTCCTTGACCATTTTCTTAATTGTTTTGGCTTTGTTATTGTAGGTCCTTTCTTTCTCTTGTGTTTCCCCCTTAGAGAAGTTCCTTTAGCATTTGTTGTAAAGCTGGTTTGGTGGTGCTGAATGCTCTTAGCTTTTGCTTGTCTGTAAAGCTTTTGATTTCTCCATCAAATCTGAATGAGACCCTTGCCAGGTAGAGTAATCTTGGTTGTAGGTTCTTCCCTTTCATCGCTTTACGTATATCACGCCCCTCCCTTCTGGCTTGTAGAGTTTCTGCTGAGAAATCAGCTGTTAACCTTATGGGAGTTCCCTTGTATGTTATTTGTTGTTTTTCCCTTGCTGCTTTCAATTTTTCTTTGTCTTTAATTTTTACCAATTTGATTACTATGTGTCTCGGTGTGTTTCCCCTTGGGTTTATCCTGTATGGGACTCGCTGCGCTTCCTGGACTTGGGTGGCTATTTCCTCTCCCATGTTGTAGAAGTTTTCGACTATAATCTCTTCAAATATTTTCTCTGGTCCTTTCTCTCTCTCTTCTCCTTCTGGGACCCCTATAATGTGAATGTTATTGCGTTTAATGTTGTCCCAGAGGTCTCGTAGGCTGTCTTCATTTCTTTTCATTCTTTTTTCTTTATTCGGTTCCGCAGCAGTGAATTCCACCATTCTGTCTTCCAGGTCACTTATCCGTTCTTCTGCCTCAGTTGTCCTGCTATTGATTTCTTCTAGTGTAGTTTTCCTTTCAGTTATTGTATTGTTCATCTCTGTTTGTTTGTTCTTTAATTCTTCTAGGTCTTTGTTAAACATTTCTTGCATCTTCTCGATCTTTGCCTCCATTGTTTTTCCAAGGTGCTGGATCATCTTCACTATCATTATTCTGAATTCTTTTTCTGGAAGGTTGCCTATCTCCACTTCATTTAGTTGTTTTTCTGGGGTTTTATCTTGTTCCTTCATCTGGTATATAGCCCTCTGCCTTTTCATCTTGTCTATCTTTCTGTGAATGTGGTTTTTGTTCCACAGGCTGCAGGATTGTAGTTCTTGCTTCTGCTGTCTGCCCTCTGGTGGATGAGGCTATCTAAGAGGCTTGTGTACGTTTCTACACTCACTTTTTAAATATGTATCATTCACAAAATCGATTCTATTCTCAGACACAAGAATGTGCTTATTAAGTTACGAGGTCCTGAAAGGGGGACTATTTCATATGCTTCATTCTCAGAGGGCAATGCAATAAAATGAGAAATAATCAACCAATCAATAAAAAGCACCAGAGGCATGGATGTTACAAAAATAATGCCTGGGACGGCAGGGCATGGAGGAGTGCGGTGAGTCCTAGCCAACCGCGGGCTGCAGCAATGTGCGCCCAGGCGGTGATCACAGCTGTGGCGCCCCATCATGGGCCCCCAAGGACGCCTGGATGGGCACACACTCTAAGTATTTAGAAATGATGGAATTAGACATAGGAGATGCCACCCAAGTTTATATAGCATTATTGGTTTACCTGGACCTCATGGAGAGTAAAAGTTGGCACATGAAGTAAACTGTGTGGGATTATCAGATCTCCAGCTCATCTGCCTTCTTGGTACTGAGAAGGACAAGGGTTACAGACAGTGGTGCCTACACCCATCAGTGCTTCCCTCAGCCATAACAGGATAAGGGAGATCTTGAAGGCTTCTCGAAAATTGCAAGGTGATCCAGATTTGCCGATGTCTTTTACTTCCACCATAGTGGAGTTTGACTCCACAATAGTCTATTACAAACCTACTGATGGATTTATGCTGCCAGATCCTCAGAATACTTCCCTTAGAAGATGACACCTATCCTTCCCGATGCTTGCTTTATTCACACAAGATTGGATTGAGACCCCTCAGCCTGATTCATCTTTTATCTCAGACCTAGTCAGGGTTGACTTAGCTGGGCCCATTCCATAAGTTTTCTTTTCAAGAATAAAACTTTCCCAGATAGAGGAATTAATTTTATTGAAAAATATAGGCTAGTTGCTCTAGAACTTTCTCATCTGGAGACAGTTTAATTATAGTTGTATACAAGTTTATGCCTAGGGTGTGCTCAGAAGGGTAGAACATTGCTGAGGCTGCTACCTCTTTCCATTACTCAACCCTCTCAATGCCTTTTGGTCACTACAGCTAGCCTGGAGTGGCATTTCATGCACACTTTGACACCTGGAGAGTTTACTTTAGTCTGCTTTTTCATCCCCAATAGAAAGTATTCTTTCAACTGCTTTTTTTCATGTTGCAATTACTGTTACTTCCCTCTTTGGTTGACTTTAAATCAAAACTAAAAATATCCTCCTCCAGAGTGTAAAATTAAATGTCTAGATTAATAGGGACCAGAGAATTGCTACCTACACGAGTACTGGGTCTTTTTCTTCTGTTCTTATTACCACCACCTGTACTGTATCATAGCTAGAATATTACAAGGGAGATAGTAGGGGACAGTGTTAACCTTAAAAACATCTTTCTTAAGTAGACCCAGTTTTTCCACCTTTGTTAACGCCTCCCAATTAAGTTGCCTAAAGTATAAACAATTATATGGAAAAGATGTTTCAAGTGACATTTTGGGGCATATAATAGTCCAAATTATAAATGACTTAAATGTTTAAGGCAAGGGTGAGCAAAATTTTTCTGGAAAGGGCCAGAAAGGAAATATTTTAGGCTTTTCAGGTCATATAGGCTTTCTCACAACTTCTCAGCTCTGCTGTTTGTAGGACAAAAATAACCATAGACAGTATCTAAATGAATGGATATGGCTGTATTCCAATAAAACTTATTTGCAAACGCAGGGCCATAGTTTTCCAATCCCTGGTCTGGGGAAATAGTCAATAAACATATATAGCTAATGAATGGTATGTTATGTATCTATTAAAAATTAGTCATGAATATACTGAAAAACATGAGAAAATATTTAGCATCAAAAAGCAAGATACAAAAGTGTATGAATGCATATGATTACGGCTATAAATAACACACCAAGTATATAATAAAAAGATGACAAAATAAATCACTAACTGGTTATAATAGGATGGCAGGGCAGGAAATGCATGACTTTATCTTCAATATTTTAGTTTTTCTCCATTTGTGTTATTTTTATAATAAAAATGTTTTTAAATAAATCAATAAAAATAATGCCTGGATCAGAAGGGAACAAATGAGTAGGAAAAAAAAAAAGCAACGAAAATAACAAACTTATAGGATACTGCCAAACAGGGACTTGAAGGAAAAATATATTGCTCTAGATATTCCTATATTCAAAGTAAGGTATCTGAAGCATTACGAGAGAAGACTGTGCTTAAACTAACTTTAAAAAAATGTAGAAAGCAGCCCGCCAAAAGAAGGAAGAGGGAGATAAAATCCAAAGCAGAAAAAAATTGGAAAAACACGAAAAGCAGATCTGGTGAACACCTTACTACACGCTGAGAGAAACGCAGTTCAAAGTATAATCGCTGCAGATGGTTTCGGAGAGTATAAAGAGCAGTTGGCAAAATTAAAGCGGAACAATAATGGCTGCCACTTATTTATCAGCTCCGCTAAACTCTTATCTTTACAACAACCCTGTAATAGAGAGAATTCTTTTCTTCAGTTTACTTGTAAGGAAACTGAAGCTCAGAGAGAATAGGAATTTAGCCATAAATGAAGCTGTTTTCTCTACACCCAGTTGTCTCTGTTGGGAAAAGAGACAAAGCAGAGAAAAGGGAGAAAAAAGATGTGAAGGGCAATGATGGCGAGCTCACCAGCCCAGACTTTTATGCACAGTTCAAAATGATCATTATAAAAATCTATTAGAATTCAGTCAAATACAAAAAATTACCTATGATTAACAAACGTTTGAATAGCTTAGTATTTTCTTCAGACTCTCCAGGAATATCTACTTTGTACCTTATTCTCCACCCCCATTACTTCATTAAATTTCTTTTTTTTTTTTGGCCACGCCATGCGGCTTGCGGGATCTTAGTTCCCCTACCAGGGACTGAACCCGGGCCCTCAGCCGTGAAAGCAGGGAGTCCTAACCACTGGATCACCAGGGAATTCCCACATTAAATCTTTATAAAATTCTGAGAATGGCATTTTTACTTATTCCTGTTTAACAGATGAGGAAACCGAGAACTAGAAAAATGAATGACCTGCCAAGGATGATATAGCAAGTGAGTGGTAGGGCTGAGACTCACCCTAATGTCTAGTGTTTCAATATATTAGGATTTTTAAAAAAATTAAATCTATTATTTTTATTGAGACATAATTTATACACCACCAGAAATCCACGTTTCAAAGGCTACAACTCGGTGATTTTCAGTATTTTCACAAGGTTGTACAATCATCACCACCATCTAGCTCTGGAATATTTTACTGCCCCACAAAGAAGACTGGTACCTGTTAGCAGTCACTCTCCTCCCCCAGCCCCTGGCAACCACTAATTTATTTTCTATTTCTATGGATTTGCTTAGTCTGGACATTTCACACAAATGGACTCATAAATATATGGCCTTTTATGTCTGGCTTCTTTTACTTACCATGTTTTCAAGTTTCATCCCTGTTGTAGCAGGTATCTCAGGATTTAAGAGTTAGGAGAAAACTTATTAGACATCTTCTACCAAATCCTCTCACTTTACAGATGGAGAAACTGAGACTTAACATACCCCATAAATTCAGTGACACCCAAGTCCCCTACCTCCTAATCCTGTGTTTTTTCAACACACTACTAATACCAAGACAATCGGAATAATAAAAAAGAGATTCCACAAACAGATAAAAATATCACATTAATCTGACATACCATATATTAGAAAAAGCATAGGTAAGAAAATCTGGTCTTTTGTTAAAGGTTTTCCATTTCTGTGAGGAATCCCATAAATCATTTACTTCATGTGACACCTGAATGGCACCAGATGCTTGTGTAGGGAAACAGGGTGTCGCTGCCACAGCACATTACATGACTTGGAGTTAGATTTTACTTTCTATGTGCAAAAGTAACTATTTAAAACAAAAAGTCCTAATTACCCTTAGTGAAAGTTCCAAATTTTCTCCTCCCCAGAGATTCATGCCTTTGTCGTACTGTCCGATTTCATCAAAATAATGCCTATTTATAGCAAAAATTCCTCCAGCCATTGCAGGTGACCTAAAAAGGACACACAAATATTAAATTTATTCCATAAATTCAGTCATTATGGGTTTTGGCCAAAACTATATTAAATATTAGTGATAACAGTTAAAAACTAGAAAACACCCATACTAACTAACACCAAAATTATCTTAATATACATTGAAGTATGTAAAATTACTAAGGTAAAATCACAACTACCACAAAATAGGCAACAATAGCTTTAACTTAGCTCTCATCAAATTTTGTAAGCAATCTATTCTAAAACGTTGTCTTGGTGACAGGGAAAATTTTCTTTAGTATGTGAGCTTCCCACAGGGATGATGATTGAATTGGGTAGTGGGAATTTAGAGATCTCCCTTTCTAAAGGCATTAAGTGAATTGTCATATTTACTTCTGGGAAAACCATAATGTTACATAGCATCTTTTTTGGTGGGCCAACAGCAGAGCCCAATAATACCAAACTATGTAGTTTGAAAATAATTACAGATCCATTCATTCATTGTTCCAAAAAGTCTATGTAAAGCCACTATGATGTGTTAGGGATAAATTAGTTAATCAATAAGCAAAGGTGGAAGTAGGGAGACTAGTTAGAGGTTGTTGTGATGGTCCCAGAGGAAGATGATGGCATCTTGGATAAGGGTATAGCAATGAAGGAGATGAGATGTGGCTGAATTCTATATAGGTTTTGAAGATGGAGCCAGCAGACTTGCTATGGGTGGGATGTGCAGGGTTGGAGGAAGTTTGGCCTGGATAACCTGGAAGATAGCGTTACCATGCACTGATTTGTTTGTTTGTTTGTCTGTTTTGACCGCGTTGCAGCATGTGGGATCTTAGTTCCCCAACCAGGGATGGAACCTGTGCCCCCTACAGTGGAAGCGCGGAGTCCTAACCGCTGGACCGCCAGGGAAGCCCCTAGAGTTACCATGCACTGAGACGGGGAATGCTACGGTGGAACGAAGTTTTTGGTGGGAAGATTCAGTTTTGGACATATCTGAGGTGTCTGTTCAGCATGAAAGTGGAGATGCCAGTAGGCAGCTGGATAGGGGAGTCTGGTGTTCTGAGAGAGGTCGAAGCCTGAGAGTCACCAGTACAAGGTGGATGAGAAGCAATGGGTGAGCGAGGGGAGGTGAAGAGGACAGAGCCCTGGGCACTTCAGCAGTGAGAGGTCGGGGAGAAGAGGAGGAATCAGCAAAGGGCATGGAATAAACCAGCGGTGAAGTAGGAGCGAGAGCTGGGGGCTCTGGTGGTCTGGAGGCCATGAGAAGAGTGCCCGTCAAAGAGGAGGGAGAGGCCAGCAGCATGGACACGGCTGACAGGCCACGTGAGACTAGGACTGAGGACTGGACAAGACAGTGTGAAGCTAGCGGGGAGGGCAAAGCCTGACTGCAGTGAGCTTAAAGTCGAGTGAACTGTTTAACAGAACTGGAGAGAGTGATACCGACGACTCTTTCTAGGTGGTTTAATATAAAGGAGAGAAAAGGAAAGGGGAAATGGCTGATAAAATAAAATCATTTTATTTTTTTAATTGTGAGAGAGAACAGCATGCCTGTAGTCTGCTAGGAGTCATCCTATCTGGTAACTGGACGAAGCTGGTCCCTGCATATCCCCCTCCCTGGGGGCCACGAGTGTCGTTGGTGGAAGCTTAAGGCCACGATTTTCCTTGCTTGTTCTAAGTTTCACCCACCTTTTATTTTTGTCATTAGAACTATTGTAAGTAGGGGAAAAAATATATCTTCAGATATTAATGCTAATTCATGGCTAATACCTAAAATTAATTTTTTTCCTTTAACTCTTTAAAACAACCTATTTTTTCTTACTTATATTATTATACATTATAATTGTATTACAACATATCATATGTATAATATATATTCCATATGTAATATATACATATATAATCACACAATTGGTATTATACTGATTTTTTTTAATTGAAGTATAGTTGATTTACAATTTTGTGTTAGTTTCTGGTGTACAGCAAAGTGATTCAAATAGACATATATATATTATTTTTCAAATTCTTTTCCATTATAGGTTATTACAAGATACTGAATATAGTTCCCTGTGCTATACAGTAGGTCCTTGTTGATTATTTGTTTTATATAAGGTAGTGTATATATGTTAATCCCAAACTCCTAATTTATTCCTCTCCCACTTTTCCCCTTTGGTAACCATAAGTTTGTTTTCTATGTCTGTGAGTCTGTGAGTCTGTTTCTGTTTTGTAAATAAGTCCATTTGTATCATATTTTAGATTCCACATTATACTGATGTAAGTTTTTTATGGCCTGATTTTTTAAAATTTAACATATTGTGAGAATTTTCCTTTTTAGTTAACTAGCCTTCAAAAATTTTAACTCTATAATATTCTACAAAATATGAATATACTTTTTTAACCATTTCAATATTGAACATTTATGTTGCTTTGATTTTCTTACTAAAATAAATATTGATACAACATATATTTCTGGACCTATCTCTCAACTCCTTGAAGATAAATTGTAAGAAGTAGAATTATTGCATTAAAGAATAAGAATATTTATAAAATTTTTAATTTATATTGCCAAATTTTCAAAAAGCATTTACAAATGTATATATACTAACAGTGTATTAGAGTTCCAAAATGTTACTTTTCTAATTGACTATTAGAAATCCAATTTCCATATTGAATTTTTACAGCCTAAAAAATACTTAAAATGTGAGATACAGAAATATTACAAAAATTATAAGTCAATTTTTTGGTAAATGGAATATTTCAGCTACTTCTTACTAAAAGTAACTTCATTTTAGATTACTTTGAGATGAACTCAAAAGACTGATGCTTTATTTTTTAATTTTTTAGTAAATCATGATTTTTACATATTAAGTTTTATTTAAATGAAGTATCACTTTGTTCTTTTTCATCCTGAAGTCTGTAACATTAACAATAGCTACCATTTATACTGATCCCTTCCTCTGTGTCAGGCCTTTAGTTATGTGCTTTACAAGTATTGGCTCATTTAAGGCCCTCAGTAATCCAGAGAGGTAGGTATTATTATTATCATCATCATTTTATAGATGAAGATACTAAAGCTGAGAGAGGTAACTGGCCCAGCTAAGGGCTGCCTTTTTTTTTCTTTTTTTTTTGGCCGCACCATGTGGCATCTGGGATCTTAGTTCCCCGACCAGGAATCAAACCTGTGCCCCCTGCAGTGGAAGCGTGGCATCTTAACCACTGGACCACCAGGGAAGTCCCCTAACGGCTGCCTTAATGCACAACTCCAGGGATGCTAATTACCTATAGTCTTTGTGAACAGTGCCTTCTGGAAATATGCAGTGCACAGCCTGTGCAGCTGTACATGGCAGCCCTAAACAGCTAACAAGTGATGGCTGGGGCAGAGGAAATATCAGAGTCATACAAAGTTATGAGTCATACGAAGAGTCATTCGAAGTTATAAGAAGGAATCTGCATGTTATCCTTTGGCAGTGGAAAGACAATAAGCAAGACGGGTGACATGTGCAAAGTGGGGTTTTAAGAAAATTAACGTAGCAACAGAGAGACTGGAATGAAGAGGAGGAGCTGTAGGCCAGACTGTCCCTTAGGGTGTAGAGTCTAAGCCTGGAGCAGTGATGGCTTGGGCCATGAGGACTGTCAGAGAGATGGACAGATGTGATATGAGAATCATCACAAAGGATGGGTCTCCTGGAGCTGGTTAATCACTGGATTAGAGAAGGCAATGGGAGATCTGGAAGATGGCTATACAGTGTTCATATGTGGTCATGCTTAATGGCTGCATAATCCATTACAGTTCTGGCATGAAGTATTGATACTATATGATTTCCCAATCATTCCTCCCACTTCTTAGATAGTCTTTATTTCATCCTTGATTTGAGAGGTCAGTTTGCTTACTAAGAGTAGGGGTTCAGGGCAGGGGCAGCTATTGGGATTAAGGGAAGTACTAAAGTGGAATGGGAATACCCACTTCTGGGAGTGAGTGGATAAAAGGATTGCAAGGCAGCATGAGGCTGGAGAACCATCAATGTGCAGAAGAATCAATTCACATCTCTTAAAGGAACAAAGGGAATAGATGGTGGAATCAAACCAGGGTTGGAGCTTTGCAGGGCTATCGTGGCAGAAGTGCAGTGGGATGTGGCAGAAGAGAAGAGAATTTATAGATCAGAAAGTCTAGACCACAGAAGCAGAAAGAAAACTGTGAGGGTTAAAAAGAGAAATCAAAGAACTGGACATCTTGATGATGTCCAAGGGTGGGCATGGGGGGAGCAGAGCAGGAAAAAGCCAGGAGGGTTCTGGGTTGTGGCCAAGGAGAGGGATATCTGGTAATTTAGAAGGTGAAGATCCAGGGTATGGCTGTAGGAATAATATTAAATATCTAACATTTATACAGTACTTATTATGGACAGATACTGTCCTAAGCTTTGATATATGTCATTTAATTCTCATAACAGCCCTGTGAAGTACTGTTATTCTCCAGACTTACAGATAAAGAAATAAGGTGCAGAGAGGTTAAGTAACTCATTCAAGATCACACAGCTCTAGCTAAATTAAAATAGAGGCAAAGATCAAGGACTTGCTAGGCTATGGTGTTAGAAAATTGACTCATGTGGTTTGTAAAGCAAAGAGGTTAACATTAAAAGAGAAGTGAGCCTGGTGTCAAAGTTATCAGTAAATGTGGGGAGTGATCTGGAGGAAGTCTCTTGAGAAATAACCTCATAAGTGCAGTTAGAAGTCATAACATTCAAATTATTCTCACATTTAGAAATATATTTTCCAAGACTGATACTCCAGGAAAATCACATTCATCTCAACCTATAAAATTACAGATGGAAGCACTTGGATAAATATTTTATACATGAATTTGGCAAAGACATCGACTTTTTCTAGGCTATCCACAGTGCTAGTATTTTTATTTTTTCTTTTTTTGCAATACGCAGGCCTCTCACTGTTGTGGCCTCTCCCGTTGTGGAGCACAGGCTCCGGACGCGCAGGCTCAGGGGCCATAGGCTCACGGGCCCAGCCGCTCCGCGGCATGCGGGATCCTCCCGGACCAGGGCACGAACCCATGTCCCCTGCGTCGGCAGGCAGACCCTCAACCACTGCGCCACCAGGGAAGCCCAGTGCTAGTATTTTGATCATTGATAAACATGCAACTTGTTCCTGAGAACCAAGTCCACATTTTAAAGCTGGACCTCTGAAATCAGAGGGATACTAACCATGGTGGTATTCCGAACTGGGGTGAGATGCTCATTTCCAGTGAGCGAAACTTAAAGAAACAAAACCTACCACATTCTATTATTACAGACTTTTAGAAACAAGATAAATAATAAAATATTTCTCTTCATTAAGCTCATGAAATCAAAGTCATAATCTCTGAAAGCTTCCCCCTGCTCCCAATACCTACATGCTATTTTTCCATTACCAGAAGAAATCTCACCGGATAGGTCTAGTAGGCCCTTCTGGTCCATCCATCTCATAAGAGAAAACATGATCCCATTTAAATTGCAGATACCAGTTGAAAGCTCCCCTGACAACAGGAGAGGGCTGGTATTCCAGGGTCACATAATCAATGACATCTATCAGTGGACACACCACCATTCGGGGGTCCTTGGCAATGGCATTCAGCAAGGGCTCCAGCCATACTTTATTCACTTCGCAGTGGCTATCCAGGAACACCAGAACATCCCCTGGGGAGGCAAGAACAGGCGAGTGTTAGTGCATGTGTAGGAAACACCTAAATCAAGGCGACAAGCATTTGTCCAGCATTTACTATGTGTTTGGCTATTAAGGTGCTTTCAGCTTCACTGGCAGGAGACAAGAAACACATATTTTATATTGTATCAAAAATGCAGGACATCATGTGCCACAGATACTCAGAAGAAGCTGGTGAACTGTGGGTTAGAGAGGAGTCTGGGGAAGATTCTAAAGAAGCAGATGGAACTGAGCTGACCTTCAATTTTAAAATGTCATTTTATCTCAGCCTAGATTGATCAACCCAATGTCGCAAATGTTTACTGCAAGGAAACCTTCCTTGGTATTTAGTTTGGTGCTTGGGATGCAAAGATGCATAATTACTTTTCCTCTTGAATTCGAGCTTTAGTGAGGGTCTATTCTGCTTTGAGAACATGGGAAAACCTGGCATGGCCAAAATAAAGAATATGTGTGTTAAAATATATTAGGTGGTCTCAAATTGGAAGGGACCTCAAAACTCAGGTGCAGAGGTTAGACTTTTTCTTGTAGCCAACATAAAATCATAGGAACGTATGAAAACATCCTATATTTAGATCAGAAGACTTAGTATTATTAAAATGTTTTATAATCTCCCAAATCAATCTACAGATGCAATTCAATCCTTATCAAAATCCCACTGGCTCTTTTTACAGAAATTGATCCTAAAATTCATATGGAAAGGCAAGGGATCCAAATTAGCTAAAACAATCTTGATAAAGAAGAACAAAGTTGAAGGATTTCCTGCTGTCAAAACCTACTAAAAGGCTACAATAATCAAAACAATATAATATTGGCATAAGATACTTATAGACCAAAGGTATAGAATTAATGGTGCAGAATAAATGAAGCATCTATTGTCAATTGATTTCTGAAAAGGGTACCAAGACAACTCAATTGGGAATCATTTTTTTCAATAAATATCCTGAGACAACTGGATATCTGCATGAAAAGAATGAAGTTGGACCCCCTATCTCATACCAAACACAAATATTAAGTCAAATGGATAACAGACCTCAAAAGGTAAGAGCTAAAACTATAAAACTCTTAGAAGAAAACAGGCATACATTTTACGACCCTTGAGTTAGGTAATGGTTTCTTAGGTATGACACCGAAAATACAAGCAACAGAAGAAAAAACAAACAAACAGGTAAACTGGACTTCATCAAAACTAGAAACTTTTGTGGTTAAATAGATACCATGAAGGGCTTCCCTGGTGGCGCAGTGGTTGAGAGTCCACCTGCCGATGCAGCGGACACGGGTTTGTGCCCCAGTCTGGGAAGATCCCACATGCCGTGGAGCACCTAAGCCAGTGCGCCACAACTACTGAGCCTGCGCTCTAGATCCCTCGAGCCACAACTACTGAAGCCCGCATGCCTAGAGCCTGCGCTCCGCAACAAGAGAAGCCACTGCAATGAGAAGCCTGCGCACCGCAACGAAGAGTAGCCTCCACTCGCCACAACTAGAAAAAAGCCCACGCACAGCAACGAAGACCCAACTCAGCCATAAATAAATAAGTAAATAAGTAAATAAATAAATAAATCTATAGGGAGGACTGGTCCATTCCCTGTCACTGGTTACAAAACAGAGCAGGCCCCAAGACTTCTCTGCTCTCTTAGGTTAATTGGAAGTCTTATTAGACAGCGGAAGTTGAAAACAGTCTCAATTCAGCAATTAGAATTTTCAGGCCCCTGTTACAATCGAAGCTTCCCTGCCTGCATGCAGAACCCACCCCCAACCAGGTGGCCCTGTGGGAGGGTCACTTTCCTTTGCATTAAATCTTCTTAGCTCTTCCTTACTGGTCTCCTTCCCCAGCTTACCCTCTGTGGTTTCAGACCTCACTAAAGCCAAAGGAGGGTAAGAGACAAGTGAATGGGGCAGGGAAGTTCTTTCTTGGTGAACGAGCAGGGTGCTCTGAGCTGACTCCTTCTATTACGGTGTGGCTGCACGGTGATTTTGAGGACCACCCCCCTTCCCATCCTTGGTAGTCTCTTATCTGCAGTTCCCATAAACTGGGCAAATGCATTCTATCCGGGTGGTCTAGACTCCCACCTCAGCAACTTAGGGTCCTGTGTTCTACCTCTAGCTTCTCCTCTGCTGAGATCTGTCCATCCTTCTAGATAGCCCCATTGGACATGATCTAAGATGATCTTTATTGCTCTCTTACCCAAACATCCATTGCCTGAGCAAACTCTGCCATCAGAACAGATACTAACACTGCAGCAAAAGTCCTTGGTTCCGTAGCTAGCCACAGCCCTTCTTCTGCCCTTTTGATTCTCAGGTGAGAAGCCAACATCCGTTCATTTCTCTTCACCCCCAATAGGTTTCTGGTTTTGTTGTACTGATGTCTGAGGATGTGCTGAGCCCCCAACACAGGAAATTCACATCAAGTTCCTCTAACCAGGATTTAGCAAGCAGCTTTCTCTAAAAATCATCTCTAATTCTAACGATCTGATTCAGTGTAGCTGAGTTTGCTTCTCAGATATCTATTTTGAAATTTCTTTATGGTACTGTGTCCGACAACTCACTTTGGAATATAACATCTGTTGTCTTCCTGCCTCAACCAACACTGAGCTAAAAAGAGCCCCATTTTTAAACATATATAGTTTTTTTTTTTTTTTTTTACTGTTGGCAGCACACACACTGTTCAATTAACACTTTGCATTTTTCACTTAAAATAGCTTCTATAATATTACATAACACAAACATTTTAAAATCATGTCGGCTAATTTGATAGGTGAAAAAATACCATCTGCTTCTCCAAAGAAGATATATAAATGGCCAACAAGCACAAGAAAGGATGCCCAACATCACTGGTCATTAAGGAAATGCAAATTAAAAACGCAGTGAGGTACCACTTCATATCTACCAGGATGGCTGGAGTTAAAACAAGACCAAAAAGACAGAAAATAACAAGTGTTGGTGAGGATGTGGAAAAATTGGAACTCTCATACGTTGCTGGTGGGAATGTAAATGGTTCAGCTGCTGCGGAAAACAGTGTGGCAGCTCCTCAAAAAGTTTAGAAGAAGTACCATGTGACACAGAAATTCCACTAATAGGCACATATTAAAAAGAATTCAGGGACTTCCCTGGTGGCACAGTGGTTAAGAATCCGCCTGCCAATGCACGGGACACGGGTTTGAGCCCTGGTCCAGGAAGATCCCACATGCCACAGAGCAACTAAGCCCGTGTGCCACAACTACTGAGCCCGCAGCCCACGTGCCTAGAGCCTGCGCTCCGCAACAAAAGAAGCCACCACCATGAGAAGCCCACGCACCACAATGAAGAGTAGCCCCCGCGGAAGGTTCGGAGCCACGGAGGAGAGTGTAGTGATAGGGGTGCAGAGGGCAAAGCGGAGAGATTCCCGCACAGAGGATCGGTGCCGGCCAGCACTCACCAGCCCGAAAGGCTTGTCTGCTCAGGTGCCGGCTTCAGTCGGATCCCAGGGAGAGGGCTGGGGTTGGCAGCGTGAACACAGCCTGAAGGGGTTAGTGCGCCACGGCTGGGCGGGAGGGAGTCTGGGAAAAGGTCCAGACCTGCCGAAGAAGCAAGAGACTTTTTCTTGCCTCTTTGTTTCCTGGTGCGCGAGGAGAGGGGATTCAGAGCGCCGCTTAAAGGAGCTCCAGAGACGGGCGCGAGCCGCGGCTAAAAGCGTGGACCCCAGAGACGGGCATGAGACGCTAAGGCCGCTGCTGACGCCACCAAGAAGCCTGTGTGCGAGCACAGGTCGCTATCCACACCCTGCTTCCGGGGAGCCTGTGCAGCCCGCCACTGCCAGGGTCCCGGGATCCAGGGACAACTTCCCCGGGAGAACGCACGGCGCGCCTCAGGCTGCTGCAACGTCACGCCGGCCTCTGCCGCCGCAGGCCCGCCCCGCCCGCCGTGCCCCTCCCTACCCCCCGGCCTGAGTGAGCCAGAGCCCCCGAATCAGCGGCTCCTTTAACCCCGTCCTGTCTGAGCAAAAAACAGACGCCCTCCAGCGACCTACACGCAGAGGCGGGGCCAAATCCAAAGCTGAGCCCCTGTGAGCTATGAGAACAAAGAAGAGAAAGGGAAATCTCTCCCAGCAGCCTCAGGAGCAGCGGATTAAATCTCCACAATCAACTTGATGAACCTGCATCTGTGGAATACCTGAATAGACAACGAATCATCCCAAATTGAGGGGGTGGACTTTGGGAGCAAGATATATTATTTTTTCCCCTTTTCCTCTTTTTGTGAGTATGTATGTGTATGCTTCTATGTGTGATTTTGTCTGTATAGCTTTGCTTTTACCATTTGTCCTAGGGTTCTGTCTGTCCGTTTTCTTTTTTTAGTATAGTTTTCAGTGCTTGTTATCATTGGTGGATTTGTTTTTTGGTTTGGTTTTTCTTTCTTTCTTTTTAATTACTTGAAAAAATTTTTTTACTAATTATTTTTTGTTTTTTATTTTAAAAACTTTTAAAAAAAATCTTTTTCTTTCTTTCTTTTGTTCTCCCTTTTATTCTGAGCCGTGTGGATGAAAGGCTCTTGGTGCTCCAGCCAGGCGTCAGAGCTGTGCCTCTGAGGTGGGAGAGCCAACTTCAGGACACTGGTCCACAAGAGACCTCCCAGCTCCACGTAATATCAAACGGAAAAATATCCCAGAGATCTCCATCTCAATGCCAAGACCCATCTCCACTCAACGACCAGCAAGCTATAGTGCTGGACACCCTATGCCAAACAACTAGCAAGATAGGAACACAATGCCACCCATTAGCAGAGAGGCTACCTAAAATCATAATAAGTTCACAGACACCCCAAAACACACCACCAGACGTGGACCTGCCCACCAGAAAGACAATTTCCAGCCTCATCCACCAGAACACAGGCACTAGTCCCTTCCACCAGGAAGCCTACACAACCCACTGAACCAAGCTTAGCCACTGGGGGCAGACACCACAAACAACGGGAACTACGAACCTGCAGGCTGTGAAAAGGAGACCCCAAACACAGTAAGATAAGCAAAATGAGAAGACAAAGAAACACACAGCAGATGAAGGAACAAGGTAAAAACCCACCAGACCTAACAAATGAAGAGGAAATAGGCAGTCTACCGGAAAAACAATTCAGAATAATGATAGTAAAGATGATACAAAATCTTGGAAATAGAACGGAGAAAATACAAGAAACGTTTAACAAGGACCTAGAAGAACTAAAGAGCAAACAAACAATGATGAACAACACAATAAATGAAATTAAAAATTCTCTAGAAGGAATCAATAGCAGAATAACTGAGGCAGAAGAATGGATATGTGACCAGGAAGATAAAATAGTGGAAATGACTACTGCAGAGCAGAATAAAGAAAAAAGAATGAAAAGAATTGAGGACAGTCTTAGAGATCTCTGGGACAATATTAAATGCTGAACCAACATTCAAATTATAGAGGTCCCAGAAGAAGAGGAGAAAAAGAGAGGGACTGAGAAAATATTTGAAGAGATTATAGTTGAAAACTTCCCTAATATGAGTAAGGAAATAGTTAATCAAGTCCAGGAAGCACAGGGAGTCCCATACAGGATAAAACCAAGGAGAAACACGCCAAGACACATATTAATGAAACTATCAAAAATTAAATACAAAGAAAAAATATGAAAAGCAGCAAGGGAAAAACAACAAGTAACATACAAGGGAATCCCCATAAGGTTAACAGCTGATCTTTCAGCAGAAACTCTGCAAGCCAGAAGGGAGTGGCAGGACATATTTAAAGTGATGAAACAGAAAAACCTACAACCAAGATTACTCTACCCAGCAAGGATCTCATTCAGATTTGACAGAGAAATTAAAAGCTTTACAGACAATCAAAAGCTAAGAGAATTCAGCACCACCAAACCAGCTTTACAACAAATGCTAAAGGAACTTCTCTAGGCAGGAACACAAGAGAAGGAAAAGACCTACAGTAACAAACCGAAAACAATTAAGAAAATGGTAATAGGAATATACATGTCGATAATTACCTTAAAAGTAAATGGATTAAATGCCCCAACCAAAAGACATAGACTGGCTGGATGGATACAAAAACAAGACCCGTATATATGCTGTCTACAAGAGACCCACTTCAGACCTAGGGACACATACAGACTGAAAGTGAGGAGATGGAAAAAGATATTCCATGCAAATAGAACTTAAAAGAAAGCTGGAGTAGCAATTCTCATATCAGATAAAATAGACTTTAAAATAAAGACTATTATAAGAGACAAAGAAGGACATTACAGAATGATCAAGGGAACAATCCAAGAAGAAGACATAACAATTGTAAATATTTACGAACCCAACATAGGAGCATCTCAATACATAAGGCAAATGCTAACAGCCATAAAAGGGGAAATCGACAGTAACACAGTCATAGTGGGGGACTTTAACACCCCACTTTAACCAACGGACAGATCATCCAAAATGAAAATAAATAAGGAAACGCAAGCTTTAAATGATACATTAAACAAGATGGACTTAATAGATATTTATAGGACATTCCATCCCAAAACAACAGAATACACTTTCTTCTCAAGTGCTCATGGAACATTCTCCAGGATAGATCATATCTTGGGTCACAAGTCAAGCCTTGGTAAATTTAAGAAAATTGAAATCGTATCAAGTATCTTTTCTGACCACAACGCTGTGAGACTAGATATCAATTGCAGGAAAAAAATCTGTGAAAAATACAAACACATGGAAGCTAAACAATACACTACTTAATAACCAAGAGATCACTGAAGAAATCAAAGAGGAAATCAAAAAATACCTAGAAACAAATGACAATGATAACACGACGACCCAAAACCTATGGGATGGGCTTCCCTGGTGGCGCAGTGGTTGAGAGTCTGCCTGCCGATGCAGGGGACACGGGTTCGTGCCCCGGTCTGGGAAGATCCCACATGCCGCAGAGCAGCTGGGCCCGTGAGCCACGGCCACTGAGCCTGCGCGTCTGGAGCCTGTGCTCCGCAACGGGAGAGGCCACAACAGTGAGAGGCCCGCGTAATGCAAAAAACAAAACAAAACAAAAAAAAAACCTATGGGATGCAGCAAAAGCAGTTCTAAGAGGGAAGTTTATAGCAATACAATCCTACCTTAAGAAACAAGAAACATCTCAAAGAAACAACCTAACCCTACACCTAAAGCAATTAGAGAAAGAAGAACAAAAAACTCCCAAAGTTAGGAGAAGGAAAGAAATCATAAAGATCAGATGAGAAATAAATGAAAAAGAAATGAAGGAAACAATAGCAAAGATCAATAAAACTAAAAGCTGGTTCTTTGAGAAGATAAACAAAATTGATAAACCATTAGCCAGACTCATCAAGAAAAAAAGGGGGAAGACTCAAATCAATAGAATTAGAAATGAAAAAGGGGAAGTAATAACTGACGCTGCAGAAATACAAAGGATCATGAGAGATTACTACAAGCAACTCTATGCCAATAAAATGGACAACCTGGAAGAAATGGACAAATTCTTAGAAATGCATAACCTTCTGAGACGGAACCAGGAAGAAATAGAAAATATGAACAGACCAATCACAAGCACTGAAATTGAAACTGTGATTAAAAATCTTCCAACAAACAAAAGCCCAGGACCAGATGGCTTCACAGGTGAATTCTATCAAACATTTAGAGAAGAGTTAACACCTATCCTTCTCAAATGCTTCCAAAATATAGCAGAGGGAGGAACACTCCCAAACTCATTCTACGAGGCCACCATCACCCTGATACCAAAACCAGACGAAGATGTCAGAAAAAAAGAAAACTACAGACCAATATCACTGATGAACATAGATGCAAAAATCCTCAACAAAATACTAGCAAACAGAATCCAGCAGCACATTAAAAGGATCACACAACATCGTTAAGTGGGGTTTATCCCAGGAATGCAAGGATTCTTCAATATATGCAAATCAATCAATGTGATACACCATATTAACAAATCGAAGGAGAAAAACCATATGATCATCTCAATAGATGCAGAGAAAGCTTTCGACAAAGTTCAACACCCATTTACGATAAAAACCCTCCAGAAAGTAGGCATAGAGGGAACTTACCTCAACATAATAAAGGCCATATATGACAAACCCACAGCCAACATTATTCTCAATGGTGAAAAACTGAAACCATTTCCACTAAGACCAGAAACAAGACAAGGTTGCCCACTCTCACCACTATTATTCAACATAGTTTTGGAAGTTTTAGCCACAGCAATCAGAGAAGAAAAAGAAATAAAAGGAATCCAAATCGGAAAAGAAGAAGTAAAACTGTCACTGTTTGCAGATGACGTGATACTATACATAGAGAAACCTAAAGATGCTACCAGAAAACTACTAGAGCTAATCAATGAATTTGATAAAGTAGCAGGATACAAAATTAATGCACAGAAATCTCTTGCATTCCTATACACTAATGATGAAAAATCTGAAAGTGAAATTAAGAAAACACTCCCATTTACCATTGCAACAAAAAAAATAAAATACATAGGAATAAACCTACCTAGGGAGACAAAAGACCTGTATGCAGAAAACTGTAGGACACTGATGAAAGAAATTAAAGATGATACAAATAGATGGAGAGATATACCATGTTCTTGGATTGGAAGAATCAACATTGTGAAAATGACTATACTACCCAAAGCAATCTACAGATTCAATGCAGTCCCTATCAAACTACCACTGGCATTTTTCACAGAACTAGAACAAAAATTTCACAATTTGTATGGAAATGCAAAAGACCCTGAATAGCCAAAGCAATCTTGAGAAAGAAAAACGGAGCTGGAGGAGTCAGGCTTCCTGACTTCAGACTATACTACAAAGCTACAGTAATCAAGACAGTATGGTCCTGGCACAAAAACAGAAATATAGATCAATGGAACAGGATAGAAAGTCCAGAGATAACCCCAAACACCTATGGTCACCTTATTTTTGATAAAGGAAGCAAGAATATACAATGGAGAAAAGACTGCCTCTTCAATAAGTGGTGCTGGGAAAACTGGATAGTTACATGTAAAAGAATGAAATTAGAATACTTCCTAACACCATACACAAAAATAAACTCAAAATGGATTAAAGACCTAAATGTAAGGCCAGACACTATCAAAACATAGGCAGAACACTCTATGACATAAATCACAGCAAGATCCTTTTTGACCCACCTCCTAGAGAAATGGAAATAAAAACAAAAATAAACAAATGGGACCTAATGAAACTTCAAAGCTTTTGCACAGAAAAGGAAACCATAAACAAGATGTAAAGACAACCCTCAGAATGGGAGAAAATATTTGCAAATGAAGCAACTGACAAAGGATGAATCTCCAAAATTTACTAGCAGCTCATGGAGCTCAATATTCAAAAAACAAACAACCCAACCCAAAAATGGGCAGAAGACCTAAATAGACATTTCTCCAAAGAAGATATACAGATTGCCAACAAACACATGAAAGAATGCTCAACATCATTAATCATTAGAGAAAGGCAAATCAAAACGACAATGTGGTATCATCGCACACCAGTCAGAATGGCCCATCAAAAAATCTACAAACATGGGTTTCCCTGGTGGCGCAGTGGTTGAGAGTCCGCCTGCTGATGCAGGGGACACGGGTTCTTTCCCCGGTCCGGGAAGATCCCACATGCCGCAGAGAGGCTGGGCCCGTGAGCCATGGCCGCTGAGCCTGCGCCTCCGGAGCCTGTGCTCCGCAACGGGAGAGGCCACAACAGTGAGAGGCCCGCATACTGCAAAAAAAAAAAAAAAAACTACAAACAATAAAGGCTGTAGAGGGTGTGGAGAAAAGGGAACCCTCTTGCACTGTTGGTGGGAATGTAAATTGATACAGCCACTATGGAGAACAGTATGGAAGTTCCTTAAAAAACTAAAAATAGAACTACCATATGACCCAGCAATCCCACTACTGGGCATATACCTTGAGAAAACCATAATTCAAAAAGAGGGCTTCCCTGGTGGTGCAGGGCTTCCCTGGTGGCGCAGTGGTTGGGAGTCCGCCTGCCGATGCAGGGGGCACGGGTTCGTGCCCCGGTCCGAGAAGATCCCACATGCTGCAGGGCGGCTGCGCCCGTGAGCCATGGCCGTTGAGCCTGCGCGTCCGGAGCCTGTTGCTCCGTGACGGGAGAGGCCACAGCAGTGAGAGGCCCGCGTACCGCAAAAAAAAAAAAAAAAAAGAGTCATGTACCACAATGTTCACTGCAGCTCTATTTACAACAGCCAGGAGGTGGAAGCAACCTAAGTGTCCATCGACAGATGAATGGATAAAGAATATGTGGCACATATATACAATGGAATGTTACTCAGCCATAAAAAGAAACGAAATTGGGTTATTTGTAGTGAGGTGGATGGACCTAGAGTCTGTCATACAGAGTGAAGTAAGTCAGAAAGAGAAAAACAAATACCATATGCTAACACATATATATGGAATCTTAAAAAAAAAAAATGGTCATGAAGAACCTAGGGGCACGACGGGAATAACAACGCAGACCTACTAGAGAATAGACCTGAGGACACGGGGAGGGGGAAGGGTAAGCTGGGACAAAGTGAGAGAGTGGTAGTGTATATATAGACGTATAAACACTACCAAATGTAAAATAGATAGCTAGTGGGAAGCAGTCACATAGCACAGGGAAATCAGCTCTGTGCTTTGTGACCAGCTAGAAGGGTGGGATAGGGAGGGTGGGAGGGAGGTAGTTGCAAGAGGGAAGAGATATTGGGACATATGTGTATGTATAACTGATTCACTTTCTTATAAAGCAGAAACTAACACACAATTGTAAAGCAATTATACTCCAAGAAAAACGTTAAAAAAAAAAGTAGCCCCCACTCGCCGCAACTAGAGAAAGCCCATGCGCAGCAACAAAGACCCAACGCAGCCAAAAACTAAATAAATAAAAAAAAGAAAGAATTCAAATGTATACATGTGCACGCATGTCCACAGCACTACTCCTTACAATAGCCCAAAGAAGGAAACAGCCCAAATGTCTACCAACAGATGAATGGAGAAACAAACTGTATATACGCATACAATGGAATATTAACCAGACATAAAAAAATGAAGTGCTGACGCATGTAGATGAATCTCAAAAACATTATGCTAGTGAAAGAGCCAGACATAAAAGGTACGATTCCATTAATATGAAATATCCAGAAAAGTAAACCCAGAGGCAGGATGCAGATTGTTGGTTGCCAGGGGCTGGGATATGGGGAAATGGGAAGAAACTGCTTAATGGGTGTGGGGTTTTCTTCTGGGGTGATGAAAATATTACAGAACTGCATGGGGTGCTGGTTGGACAACATTGTGACTATGCTAAACATCCCTGAACCGTTCATTTCAATCTTATGTTAAGTATATATCTCACCTCAATAAACAAATAGTATCTGGTTAATTTTTAAAAATTTACTGGTGAGGTTGAATTTTTTTCAGGTGATTAGCCATTTGCAAATGAAATGTTTATATCTTTTGACCGTTTAGGTATGGGAGTCTTTTTTTTTTTTAATGGTTTGATATGTACATTTTACACTGTAAGAATATTAACTTTTTATCTTAGTTATACTATTTCCCCAGCCTATTGTTATTTAATTTTATCATTTTTTACAGTTTTTCATTTTGTGTAGTAAGCTGTTTTTACCTTTTTTTTAAAGGTATAATTGACATATTATATTAATTTCAGTTGTACAATGTAATGATTTGATACTTGTATATATATTTCAAAATGATCACCACAGTAAGTCTAGTTAAAATCTGTCGCTATATATAGTTACAAAAAAATTTTTTTTCTTGTGATGAGAACTTTTAAGTCCATTGGGTTTTTTTTGTTTGTTTGTTTGCTTTACGCGGGCCTCTCACTGTTGTGGCCTCTCCCGTTGCGGAGCACAGGCTCTGGACGCGCAGGCTCAGCGGCCATGGCTCACGGGCCTAGCTGCTCCGCGGCATGTGGGATCTTCCCGGACCGGGGCACGAACCCGCGTCCCCTGCATTGGCAGATGGACTCTCAACCACTGCGCCACCAGGGAAGCCCCAAGTCCATTCGTTTTAAGCTTTGAAATTTCTTCTTTGTAGAACGGGTAAGTATTAATCTGTTTTCTTTTTCTGTTTAAAAATTTCTCTTATAACAACTTAATGGTTTGACTTTTAAAAATAAAATTATTAATCCAGCTAGAATTCATTTGGTGTCTCGTATAAAATGAAGATGAAAATTTTTCTCAAATAACTAATTGTTTGAGGGCCATTAAAAAAGAACCACAACAAAACCCCAAAAAATGCCTTTCTCCCATACTAACTTGCGGTGTCCTCTTTATCATATATAGCGTACGTACACTTGGCATTTAAAGATTTAAATATTTTCAACTTTGACAATTTGAATGACCCAGGAAGGCCACAAATATAGTATTATAAATTGCAAAATAATTAAAAATTATACTACATGTAAAGTAATATTGAGTTTTTCTGAGTACTAATTTAAATTACAAAGCATGTGGGAACAAGCTACCTAGCCCCTACATTTCAATGAAACTTGATTATTTTTCACTCATCCTAAGGCATTTTCTGGGGGAAACATACATGCTTTAATGAGAGCAAAGGGGTACTGGGGTCCCTCCTGGCTGCTTCCCACACTCACAAGAATACTTTGTGGGAATGTCAAAATATTTATTTAAGTTTATTGCCAGGAAGTGGAGCAGTTGTTTGACTTCTGTTGGCCTCCGGAGTTATAGAAAGGATTGTTCTATTTATTGTTTATAGAGAGAACCTACATATAATCATCTGAATCTTATCTAAAACCCTGTCTTCCCAGATTAAACCAACTTCTCTCCTTAGGATCTGAAATAACCGAAGGGCATGAGGTTCAATCTGCCTGATAAAGGAACTTTCCCATACTTCCTTCCAAAAAAATATTTGTGGAATGTTCAAAACTGAATTACTCACTGAAGTTAAAAGTTGGGAGATATATTCTTCATCTTTCCCTGAGTGGAAGCTTCCTTTCTGCTTTCCTGTAGCAATCTATTTGCACAATTTCTCTAGGGATTGTGGTTTTGCAAGGTTTGTTACCCTATTTTTAAAAAACAACAAATGCTGTATCAATCTCGCTCAATATTTTCGGTCTTTTTCTCCTCTTATTTCATTTTATTTTCTGCTTTTCTTTAGTTTCTACATTTTTACATTTAAACATAACTCATTATATTTATTTTAAATATTCTCAGTTTGGTCTCTAAAGCAATTATTTTTAAGGTCTTACATATTTTCACTTTTATTAACCTACATATTATGTTACTGCTCTCTCTCTCTTTTTTTTTTTTGTATTGATGTTTAAGAATGTGGTGTGCAAAATCTAGTTTGGGGGAATTTACAGAGAATCTCTTTGTGCTTAAGTGTTTGATCAGTTTTTGTACAATATCCAAACATTTCCATTTCATTCACACTATAAATCTGTTAAACATAGCCATTTGGATTTTGTAAAAAGCAATTAAGTGACTAGGCTATTTGAATTTCTCTTTTTTTTTTTTTGCTTGCTTGCTATGTTTCCATGACCCAGTAGTGTGATGATACTGTTTACTGCAATGGAAACCAGAATTTGTGGGTTTGAGTCCTGAATTACGTAACCTGGGACAAGTCTCTGATCTGTAAGGGAGATTAGCTTCTCTAACTGGGAAATAAGGCTGGTCAGTTCTAAAATCTCCAAGAGACTTTCCACTGTGAATGATCTATATTTTCATTACTTTTGCTCTGTATTTCTCCTAGTTTTATTTTATGTATTTTACCATTTTGAAGCATGTAAATTAAATATTTTAATTATTTATACTAATCACTTCCTAATAAGTATTTGTTTAATACTTAATGCTTAAAAAAAAGTGTTCATAATTACCTCATTCAATCATTCCAACAATTACATTAGTTGGATATCTTTGTTCCCATATCATGGATTGGGAAGCTGAGGCTCGGAGAAGTGGCTTGCCCAAGATCCCGTAGCTGGTAACTGGCACCTACCAAACTTGAAACCATGGCTCTGGTTTGAAAACCAGTGCTCTTTGTATTGCCCTGTGTCACCTCCCTTGGATGTTTGTGGCGGAGAGTCAGACACTGCCCTCTGCACGGCTGCCTTTGGAGAAGCTGCTCAAGGGCCCCTTTACCCAAAACCATGTGGCCCCTCTGCTCCCACCTGCAAAGCTTCCCGGTCAGCCTGAGCAGCTGCAATTCCAGAAGCAGCTGAACTGTCAGGAAGTCAGGTAACTACCACCCTCCAACTCAAGGCCAAGCACCTGCAGAGGGGTCTCTTTCTAGATATATTAGTGTTCTTTACATAGACTTAGTGGCATAAAACAACAAAAATATATTCTCTTACAGTCCTGTAGGTCAGGTGTCCAACATAGGTCTCCCTGGGCTAAAAAATCAAGGGGTTGGCCTCCTTTCCGGAGGCTCTAGGGGAGAAGCCTTTTCCAGCTTCTAGAAACTACGCACATTCCTTGGTCCCTTTCATCCATCTTCAAAGCCAACTACAGTGGATGGAGCCATCACGCACATCTCTCTGACCCTCTGCCCACAGCCTGGAGTGTAAGCTCTCAACGGTGTGTTAGATTTTGTTAACCTTTTGCTTTTAGGACGGCAGTTGAAATCTACACCCCATTTCTGCCATCTTGGCTGCTTGCTGACCATCCAGGTCAATTCAGTAGAAGATACTCCATTCTCACCCCCAGATTGCCCTGTATTTATTCCCCCAAACTTCTTCTTCCACTGTGGACTACCCTTTTACCCTTTCCACAGTTCTCTTATTTAAAGTGAATTTCCCTACACTAATTTTTTTTCCACAAAATTCTCCTACAGACCTTCTTGCCTTATGTAAGCCCGGACTCTCCCTAGAAGATGCTAATTCCCCAGCAACATTACTGATACAAAGTTCCTCCTTTTCCTCCCTGACTGCATGAACCCTTGGGTCCAGGGCAACATCGGCATTTCCCAGCTACTTATGGCTGCCTCTGAACCATAACAGTTCTGCTCCCACGCAAAAAAAAGTCCCCTTTCCTTTAGATTCAGGCCATCTGATTATAGCTTCTCTTTCTCACCTTGTCTCCACTTTGCAAAACCCTCACCTTCTAATTCTCCCTGATGGAATTATGCCCCCAGTTGCTGTCATTTTCCTTCCTGCCCGAGGGCACAGCACACGGCTCATCACAGCTGTCTCAGCTACTGCAATTTATTTATTTACTTATTTGTTTATGCTGCCCCATGGCTTGTGGGATCTTAGTTCCCCGACCAGGGAGCGAACCCGTGCCCCTTGCAGTGGAAGCGTGGAGTCTTAACCACTGGACCGCCAGGGAAGTCTCAGCTACTGCAATTTAAGGGCAACTTCAGTCATCACGTGGGCAGCAGCACCCACACAGTTGAGTAGACACATAGCCATGAATATTACCAAAAAAAAAATTCATCAGAGGAAGGATGACAGAGAGGAATAGGGGCTTGCTGTATTTTTTTAAAATTTATTTTATTTATTTATTTTTTTTGTGGTACGCGCGCCTCTCACTGCTGTGGCCTCTCCCGCTGCGGAGCACAGGCTCTGGATGCGCAGGCTCAGCGGCCATGGCTCACGGGCCCAGCCGCTCCGTGGAACCCGCGTCCCCTGCGTCGGCAGGCGGACTCTCAACCACTGCGCCACCAGGGAAGCCCGGGGCTTGCTGTTTTGTACAGGGTGATTTCTCAAGGCCTCTCTGATAAGGCGACATGTGTTTACAGAGAACTGAACGAAGTGAAGTAACAGGTCACGCAGGTGTCTGGAAGAACAACATTCCAGCGGGGGAGAATCACATGCAAAGCCTCTGAGATAGAAGTATAGTCGGTATGTTTGAGGAGCAGCAAGAAGGTCAGTGCCGCGGGGGTAGAGCGAAGGGGAGGTGAATACGAAGGGGAGGTGAATAAGTGATGAGGTCAGAGCAATAGATAGCGGCGAACGAATCTGAAGCCTCTACAAGAGACAGAGTGACGTCATGAGAATGCGAATATCAGCTCCTCGGGAAGCTAACACAACTCTAAACCTGCAAGTACACGTTAGCATCGTATGAAAACCGATTACCCATGTTCAATGGGTACACTTTATTTTATGTAAATTGTATCTCAATAGTGTTGATAAAAATTTTTTAAAAAGAATAAATGTTCATGGACAGCACATAGGAGGTGCTAGATAAATCCTTGATTGGAGGAGTGCATACATGAATAATTCATGACGGGTCACCAGCTCTTGCCTCACCTGCCCACATCCCAGGATCGCACAGTTTCTAATCCGGGAGCAAAGCCTAGCCTAGGCAGCCTACATCACAGGGCAGGGGGTGGGGGGCAGCAAATATAGACTGATAGATATAGCAAGCACTGACAAAATTACTATTTATGTCAAGTCAAATTAGATGAATAAGAATACAAAATTATATATATATAAAACCTACAGCCAAAAAGAGAAAATTTATTCTTTTCAAATACACATAGATGTTTTGAAACTCTGACCCAGCTTTAAGACACAAAGGAGATCGCAACAAAACAACAGACCAGAAATTCTAACCATGATACACTTAAGCTAGTAATCAGCAATTAAAAGACAATTTAGAAAAATCCCTTATGTTTGGGGACTTCCTGGTAGTCCAGTGGCTAAGACTCTGCGCTCCCAATGCAGGGGGCCCGGGTTTGACCCCTGGTCAGGGAACTAGATCCCACATGCTGCAACTAAAAGAGATCCCACATGCCGCAACTAAAAACTCCACATGCACAACGAAGATCCTGCGTGCTGCAACTAAGACCCGGTGCAGCCAAATAAACAAATAAAAAAATCCCTTATGTTTGGAAACTTTAAAATTCACTTAAAAAATACCTGGATTACAGAGGAAACCAAAAATGATACCAGTGCCTGGATAGTTTATAGGCCAATTTTATGTAATTTTCCAAATATCTACATAATCTGTCTTATGTAGATATTCAGAAAAAAGAAAAAGAGGAAAAACCATACAGTTCATTCTATGAGTCTAATAAAGCAAAGTATCAATGTAAGAAAACAGTACCAAAAAAAAAAAAGAAGGGCTTCCCTGGTGGCACAGTGGTTGAGAGTCCGCCTGCCAATGCAGGGGACACGGATTCGTGCCCCGGTCCGGGAAGATCCCACATGCCGCGGAGCAGCTGGGCCCGTGAGCCATGGCTGCTGAGCCTGCACGTCTGGAGCCTGTGTTCCACAACAGTGAGAGGCCCGCGTACTGCAAAAAAAAAAGAAAATTCTCAGCCTCTCTTAATTTTGAACATAGATGCTGTGTGTGTGTGTGGGGGGCGGGGAAGGGATGGAGAGGAAGTGAGATTATGTATAAAAGGAGTGGGTGTTGTAAGATATTAACATCTAATGAATCTAGATGAGGGTATAGAAGTGCTCTGTGGGTTTGAAATTTTCTAAACTAAAAAATTAATAAGACTTCTTCTCCTTAAAAAAACACAACTCTATGGCAGTGTTACGGGTTGAATTAAGACCTCCCCAAAAGACATATTCAAGTCTGAACCCCTAGTGTCTCAGAATGTGATTTTATTTAGAAATAGGGTGTTGCAGATGTAATTAGTTAAAATGAGGTACTACTAGAGTAGGGTGGGTGCTTAATCCAGTATGACTGGTGCCCTTAGTCACACAGGGAGAAGGCCATGTGGCCAAGGGGACAGGGACTGGAGGGATGCTGCTGCAAGCCAGCGATTGACGGCCACCACCGAAAGCTGGGAGAAACAAGGAAGGACCCTCCCCTACAGCTTTCAGAGAGACCACGGCCCTGCTGACACCTTGATTTTGGACTTCTGGCCTCAAGAATTGCGAGGCAGTAAATTTCTCTTATTTTAAACCAGCTGGTTTGTGGTACTTTGTTATGGCAGCCCCAGGAAACTAATATCGGTAAATACAATATTTAAGTGAAAATTTAGAATTGTTCCCATTAAAGTTAGGAATAAGGAAAGGATGACCAACTATCTCCACTTCAATTCAATGTTAGAGAGGAAGAGGGAAAATTGTCTATTTTCTGTTGACAGAAAATTCAAGAGAGGGACTTCCCTGGTGGTGCAGTGGTTAAGAATCCACCTGCCAATGCAGGGGACACGGGTTTGAGCCCTGGTCCAGGAAGATCCCACATGCCGAGGAGCAACTAAGCCCGTGTGCCACAACTACTGAGCCTGCGCTCTAGAGCCCGCGCACCACAACTACTGAGCCTGCGTGCCACAACTACTGAAGCCCGCGCACCTAGAGGCCGTGCTCTGGAACAAGAGAAGCCACCGCGATGAGAAGCCTGCGCACCGCAATGAAGAATAGCCCCCGCTCGCTGCAGCTAGAGAAAGCCTGCGTGCAGCAACGAAGACCCAATGCAGTCAAATATTTTTAAAAAAAATTTTTTTTAGTATCTCATTCCTATATACCAGTAATTAGAAAATGCAACAGGAAGATCCCAAATCACAATTTAAAAAACACAAGAAACCAAGATAAACAGGAATAAATCTTTGCACATGGTATCATGGAGAAAATGACAAAACATTATTGAAAGAATGTAAAAGTAGATCTGAATAAATGTCCATGAATGGGAAGACATCATTAAAAAGATATAAATTCTCTCCCATTTTAATCTATAAACTCCACACAATTCCAGTGAAAATCTCCATAGATTTTTTGTGGAACTTAATGGGATGATCCTAAGTTAAGACGATTTTGCAGAATGACATGGAAATATTTGACCTACAAGTTATAAAAACGTCTTGTCAAGCTATCCTAATCAAGAGAGGGTGTGATTAGCCTAAGAAATACACAAATACAATAATAGAGAGAAGAGAGAAGCCAGAATTAAATGCAGGAATATACAGATGTAAGTGATAGAAGTAGCACTGTAATCTATGAAGAAAGACTGCACTGTTTAATGAATGGCATGGAGACAACTGGTTAGCCATAAAGGATAAATGACATTAGATTCTTACCTTACACCATTCCCAGAACCATCAATTCTAGGTAGATTAATAATATAACGTAAAAAAGCAAAATTTAAAAAAATGTAGAATATCGTCATGATCATGGAATAAGGAAGAATCTCTTAAACAAGACACAAAAATCATAAAGAAAAATATTGATAAATCTGATTTTTTTTTTTGCCTGCATTGTGTCTTCGTTGCTGCACGAGGGCTTTCTCTAGTTGCGGCGAGTGGGGGCTACTCTTCGTTGAGGTGTCCGGGCTTCTCATTGCAGTGCCTTCTCTTGTTGTGGAGCACGGGCTCTAGGCACGTGGGCTTCAGTAGTTGTGGCGCATGGGCTTAGTTGCTCCGTGGAATGTGGGATCTTCCTGGACCAGGGCTCGAACCTGTGTTCGCTGCATTGGCAGGCGGATTCTTAACCACTGTGCCACCAGGGAAGTCCTGATTGTTTTATTAAGTTAAAGCTAGTTGCTAGTATAATAAAACTCCAAAATTTGTAATGGCTCAAATGCAGTCAAAGTTTATTTCTACTCATTTAGTAGTCCAAGGCAGGTTCCTGATTGAGAGGAAGCTCTCCTCCACGGGGTCACTCAGGAACACAAGCTGATGGGATCTCTTCCATCTTCAACCCATGCCCTTCAAAGTCACTGCAGTCAGCTCCACCCTAGTCAGCCAGAAGGGGGAATAAAGTGTGGAGGCAGATAAACCAACTTCCTACAAGCCTTGGTCAGGAAATGTGGTTGAAATATAGTCACAATGCCATTCCTACTGAAAGGAAGTCAGGAAAGCCCAGGGTAGCTCTGTGTCCACCAAGAGGAAGTGGGTTTTTTGGTGAACTTCCGTTCAACATAAGACACTATCCACAAAGATGGAAGGTCAGCCACAGACTGGGGAGTGATATTCTCGGTGTATATAATACAGGATTCGTTATCATAAAGGCACCTCCGAATCAGTAACAAATGGACAACCCAATCAAACAATTGACAAAGGATAGGAACAGACCAAATTCACAGAAAAATCTATTAAAAATCTACAAAAATATGAAAAAACACTCCACGCTGCTAGTAATCGAGGAAATGCCAAGAAAATAAAGGATACCGTTTTTTGACCAAATTTGGCAAACACTAGAATGATTGGTAACAAATAATCCAGTGTGGGCTAGGCTCCAGGGAGAGGGCCCTCTTACACCCTGTGATGGAACTGTGAGCTGGTGCCGTCTTTTGAAGGACAATTTGGCAGTATCCATCAGAATTTAAAATAAGAATTCCCTTTTGCCCAGCAGTTCCACTTTTAGCAATTTATCCCAGAGGCATAAGCATTCATTTCCACAAAGGTATATGTACAAGAATTGCCGGTACAACTTCTCTTTTGAGTAAAATAGTAAAAAGTAAAGATCACCAAATGACAAATGGCTAAACAAATTATGGCAATCCATTATGGAATCCATATGGAATACCATACAGTGCAGTAAAAAAAAAATTGAGGTAAGTCTCAAGTATTGTCATGGGAAAAGTTCCAAAACATTAAATTGAAATTAAAAGAGTAAGTCTCAGAACAATAGAGATAGTACGATTCCACATATTTAAAAATCCTTAAATCTATGTGTGTGTATGTGTGCACATGTGTGTACATACATACACACATATGTATATTAATGCATAAAACCAAAGTTCTGAAAAGATACATGCCATGCAGTTTTAGTGGTTTATATTGCGTTTTGGACAATTAATACGTATTATCTGTGTAGTTAAATAAGAGAAGGTCTCAATCAGGCCAACATAGAAAAAAAGAATCAGATCTTGCTTTTATTTGGCCTTCTACTCAGTAAGGAAATAGCCTTGCTAAAGAACAGAGACATTTCCTCAGACTGCCACATGGCCTGAGGAAAGACCCTTAAACATTACCCATCGCCTTTTGTCCTAGTTTAATATTCTGCAAACAACCCTCTGATCATTCGGGTTTCCAGGAAGCTTGAAAGTCAGAATGCTCGGATCCCCCTCGGGACTCAGTCCACTCCCCAGGAACTGCCCTTGGCGAGGATGTGGTTGCCTGGTCCAAAGTGATGCCTCCTCCCTGGGGGGCAGGGGGTGTCCTCGTCCCTCTCTGGTCCCCTTACCTGGGCCAGGTGGGACCTCTCTGCACCGCTCCTGAGTGTGCTGCTCAGACCTCCCTTCAAGAGAACCTGCCATGAGGAGTGGGGTTGACAGCTTCCAAAGCTTTGGGATCTTCTGCAGTATACACACCAAGGCCATGCCCTCCCAGGGGGCTCCCAGCCAATCACTAAGCACACTGAGGTGGGGGGGCACAGGCGGGGGATGAACAAGAGCTGGGCCACTGGGGCACCCATGCAGGACTCCTCCAATGGGCGGTCTTTGCCCTGGGGCTCCCCACCAGCCCCTGGGAGCCTTTCTGGGAGCCACACAGCAGACTGAAGGGCTTGCAACCTTCCTTTCTTTCCCTGCCTCTCTTTCCACAGGTGTCAGGCCAGAAGCTTCTGGTCCACGCTTTTCCCTCTCCCCTTTATCCTTCACAGACATTTCTCCGTAAACACGCCTCCCATTTCGTCTTGGCCTCTGCTTGCCAGAGGCCCTGAACTGACACCCTCCTAGCTTCAGCGTTCCCCATGGGTTGGCAGCTGCATCACAGTTCCACTCTCCCCATAAAGTCTTGCTTTCCGCTCCCCTTACGTGGTTCCCAAGAGCGCCCCAGTGGGTTCCCTGCATGTATTTAAAACTCCATCCCAGAGTTTGTACCTGGGGGAACTCATCCCGCGACAGGAGGCTGACATTATGACCCCTGCAAAAGAATATCCTCTATTTGAAATAACGAATTAACATTTTGAAGCAGAATCTTTTCAGAGTCAAAAGAAGATTAAAGACTCATATGGCTGAAATATATGGAGACATGGAGGGTCTCCATGAGGATGATTTCCATACAGACAGGAAGATCTCTGTGACGCAGACACAGGGTCATGTTCCCAACGACATGTTCATACCTGAAGCACGTGATGCTCCAATCAGCCTTGCTCGAATCAGCCCCTCTCTCTTTTTGTTTCTTATTAATTTAATCTTTCCCCGAAAAATTTCCAGGTGATAGTCTAGTTTCTCTTTCAAATCACCTGGAAAAAAAGTCAACACTTGACAATTGTAAACTATAAGTACAGAAATTAAACCAATTTCCCACAATTTTGATTGATTCCTAAAAACTATGCTATTCCACAGACGTTCTAACCTTAAAAGAAAATTTTATCAGACGAACATGCATAAAATGTGAACAAAACGTGAACAAAAAGAGATTCAGCATTGAAATCAACTGCAGACATCCTTCTGTGCTTCTAGTGAAATACCTCTATTTTAATAAATCACTATTAAAATTTTAATAGAAAAAGCATGAGTTATGACTCTTTGGGGCAATTTGACTTTATTATTAACAATCGTGCTCTTAACTCTGTAATAATTCCCAGGCAGGTTATCACACCACTCGAGTCTCAGTTTCCTCATCTGTAAGAAGGCAGACGTACCATATTCCTTGCAGGTCTGAAGTGAGAGGAAGAAATCCACGACCGAGCACAGAGCCTGGTACCTAACGGTCACTCAATACTTGGAGGTTAATATGAAGTCTCTGGTGAGATGGATACAGATGCCTCAGAGGTTTAAACTCCTAAGTCCTAGGAATCTGGATCAGGAGGCTGGGGCGCAACAGAAGCAGGTTCACTGTAGTCTCGTCAGAAGGAGGGATCTCTTTCCTTGTCTTTAAGAAGAGTGCCAGGGCCCTGCTCAGAGGCAGACTGCAGGCCGCACAGCTTTGCTTGCAGGGCAGGGGCAGCGTCTCAGCTCAGATGTCTGCAAACCCCTCCAAACATCCGGGACCCAGAGGAACTCTGTGTGGCAGACCTAGGAGTAAATGAGGCCGTTCTGGCAGGGGTCACTGCTGCCATGAAGTGGAGGGTTCGGGTCCTTCAGAAGATGGTCATGTCGTTGGCTTGTAGTCGAGAGGTACCAGGACTATGAGAAAGGTGGACAGTAGCAGGTCAGCTCTGGACATGCCTCTCATGTAACTAACTCAATGGGGGCAGGTGTCTGGGCCTCTGACCCCTGCTATCCCAAGCTGAGGGACTCTATCAGCAGTACCAACTGCTATGAGCTAGAAAAGACTAGCTACAGTTGAAGAAAGTTCTCCTAGAGCCCACATGAAATCGCTGTGGATTAAAGCAGGGGTACATCAATCCTGAGCTTCATCAGGACAGAGAACACCCCATTTCCTGTTTGAGGTTCTGTGTGGGTCCAAGACTAAGCTCCTTGGTGGGGTGGGTGAAATGACCACCAACCAGGTGACCGTGGATCCAGGAGGAGAAGCAGAGTGTCCGGTCCAGCAGTCCAACCATCCCTCAGCCATCAGCAGTGAGTCCTCTAATGCCTAAAGAACATCTGAGGAAGCCACCAAGTATGTCTCTGAACTCCTGGCATAGATCTGAAAGGCTGTGGGAGGTTCCCTGGTTATCCTGGAATTGCATCTCCATGGCAGGATCCTTGTCCTTCTGGGTGAGAAGTTAGAACTCCACAGTCCAGCAAAGATCCCACCCGGCTCCCTGCTCTTGGCTTTACTGGGGCCTTCCTGCCCCACACGTGGCCAGATGTGTTGCTCAGGGTACCGGTCAGATAAGGAAGCTGGCCGTCCCTCCACATCCCCTCCTAGGCACAAGACCAGAAATAAACAGTACCGGACCCCTCTGATCTGCGTGGCTCTCACACAAATAATGTCATACGTGATAGTGCCTGGCCAATGAGTGGAACTCCTAAATGTAGCTGACATTAGCTTGAGTTCCCTTTCACTTTTGAGTTGACGCATCTAGTTATTTCTCCGAGGTGAACCTCCCGGGACACCTTCTTTCCTTCCTCTGCCTGTTCCTCTTCCTCCTGTTTCTCCTCCTCTTTTTCTGTCCTGGCCCATAGTGGGTCAGATTCACGGTGGATTAGGTAAACTGTTAGGTAGAAAACTTATCCAATACAGATACATTGCTTCCATGAGAAATGCACCTCACAGGGAACCTGCAGACTTCAAAGAGCTTATCCTTAATCTGGGCCCTCTTGGCTTGCCTGAGGTTTGTAACTAAGTTGTAAAATAGACAGCTAATCTCAAATGCTAAATGGAGTTAATCAGATTTTGTTCTAGTGTCATAGTTCTTTAAAACCAGTGAACATGGAGAAATAAGCCATTAAGTGTAGTTGGCATGATTAGAATTCTTTCATGTAAAGTACGTGGATTGTGTCATTTCCCTGCATTAAGCCTTGGAATCGTTCCCCATTTTCTCCGAATAAAATTCAAACAATGCCTTCAAGAGGGGCTGCCTTTTTACGTTTCTGGTTTCAGGCCTACCCCCTCCCTCCTAACACTATACTCATACATAATCTACATCAAATACAGAACTATTCCAAACTCACTATGTTTTCTCTTGCCTCTGGGCCTTTATAATGCCATTTCCTCTGCCTAAAATACTTTTTCCTTCCTCTCCATCGATATAAGCCCAACTCAGCCTTCAGACCTCAGTTCAGATAGCACTTTTTAAAAAAATTTACTTTATTGAAGTATAGTTGATTTACAATGTTGTGTTAATTTCTACTGTACAGCAAAGTGATTCAGTTATACGTATACACATTCTTTTCCATTATGATTTATCACAGGATATTGAACATAGTTTTCTGTGCTATACAGTAGGACCTTGTTGTTTATCTATCCTATATGTAATAGTTTGCTAGATATCATTTCTTGAACGTCATGCATGACCTCTAAAGACCAGCTTGCCCCTACATTTGTCTCATGGAAACACTAACCGTTCCATTAGCCCAACTCCATAAGGACAGGGACCAGCTCTCACATCGCCATGAGTGCACCAAAGTGCCTGCCTCAAAACCCACCGAAAAATGTTCTTTGTATAAAATAACTCAAGTGCCACAGAGATAGCGCTGCCTTCAAAGTAGATTAGATAGATGATTAGCATCCTGTCTTACCAAATTCACTCATGTCATCTACCAAAATAATTTCTTCAAGGATATGCTGTGGGGTGAGAGTCATGACACTGGACACTGTCCGAAACAAGGCATTAAATTCTTCATTGTGGAAACAAATGACAATGCTGGCAGTAGGTAGGTTTGATGGGTACCGTTTTTTATGACACCTGCAGGCACAAGCAAGAGGAAGAAAATGATTCATCTAAAAGCCTTAGATGTTTTGAGGACTCATTCAAACACCTTTCTTTATTCGTATTTCTTCCTCTTTATTCCTTTAATCAATGATTATGATAATAAGGTGACAGTACATTTAAAATACAAAACGTAAGACACAAAAATTTCTTTAAACTTCTTATGTTGTTCTAATAGTTTCTAAATCATTCCTCCCTTCTTAATGCCAGTAATAATTGCTTTTTCCTGAGACTCTGCTTTGATAATATCAGTTCTGTTTTGAACATAGTATAAACACAAATTATTCCTATATTTTAGTTTCTATCATAAGAATGAATTAATAAGCTTATACGCACTGAAAGGTTCAAATTAACTTTACTGTTCTATCTTCAAAGAAAACCTATGTGTTGTTCTTACATTTGTGTAGTCTATTGCAACAAAGAAATGTAACGGATATGGTGTAATTAGATTTCTTCCAAGGCTTTGACAAAAAATGTTTTACTATTTTTTTGTGCACTTGAGAGAAGAATAGACCCTGAATTCTAGTAATATTAATTTTTAGCTGTTAAGTATTGTTTGGATTGCTATATTATTTGGTTGTATTTTGAAATATTTTGGTTGTAAATGACAAACCCACTGGAACTAGCTTAAGCGTAAGAAAGAGATTCACTGTAGAAGGACCCAAATGTCCCACAGGACCTAGCCAACAGGCAGGAACCTGGAGCCTCCAAGAGCAATTCTAACCAGAGGCTTGAAAGCCACCTGGACATGCTCCATTTCTGCTCTTGTCTTTACATCTGGGAATAATTATAATGATAACAATAACTACATCAACCTACCTCAGAGGTTGTGAAGTTTCAATGAATTAATATATGTAAAATGTTCAGGTCAGTGCCTTGCAGTCAGTATTCTACAAGGCTCATTACATGACTCTTATTCTCTCTCTGCAACCTGTCTTGTTTTCCCACCTTTACCCCATAGAGTGGGAAATGCGGCTGACGTCAGCGTGTCCTACAGTCCAGCATCCAAGGAGAAACTGCTAAGACTTCCCCCTTACCCAAAATTCACAGGACAGGATTCACTGGCTCAGTTTGGCTTAGGTACCCATCATGGCCAGATAGTGGGGTCAAAATAGAAAGTCACTCTGTGCACTGCCGCCGTGTGAAAAGGGGTCAGTGGGTAGCAAACCCCAGGGAAGGACGTGCTGGGCAGGCAGCCCCGCAGGGATCCTGGACAGACTTTCAGGATATTTATGGATTGATGTAACCATGAAAGAACAAGACCTTGTGCTGGTTAACATTTTTATCCAAGAGTAGATGAAGATATAGAAGGCATGCTTACCGGGTGGAAATGGACTCGTGCTTCAAGGAATGAGAATATGAGATGACAGAACCAAGAAAAGACCTGAGAGGATGGGAAAAGGGGGCGAGTGCTGTGGGCTGCACGTGACCTAAAACGTCAGGTGGGAAAATGTCGCCTCACAGAAACAGATAGGATTAAAAGGCTTGCATTCCAGTAGGATCACTGTGTGACCAAAGAGCAAGTAGATGAGACACAGAGACAGAGAGGATGCCCCCAACTAGAGAGAGACGGTGGTCCAGGGTGAACTCAGGCTACTCAGATCAATCTCTAGGATTACATTCAGTCCTGGGTATATCATTTTCAGAAAACTATAAACTGAGTCCCTTTGGAGGAACAGGACAAGGATATTGAAGGAGGCTGAAACCACGTCACACGTGGTTACACCCCTAAGAGAAGCCTGATGTGTATGGGTTTCTCTAAAATTAATTGATAGGGGCTTCCCTGGTGGCGCAGTGGTTGAGAATCCGCCTGCCAATGCAGGGGACGTGGGCTCGAGCCCCGGTCCGGGAAGATCCCACATGCCGCAGAGCAACTAAGCCCGCATGCCACAACTACCGAGCCTGTGCTCTAGAGCCCGTGAGCCACAACTACTGAGCCCGTGGGCCACAACTACTGAAGCCCGCGCACCTAGAGTCCATGCTCCGCAACAAAAGAAGCCACAGCAATGAGAAGCCTGCGCACCGCAACGAAGAGTAGCCCCTGCTCACCACAACTAGAGAAAGCCCACGTGCAGCAACGAAGACCCAATGAAGCCAAAAATAAAAAAAATTAAATCCTAAAAGAATAATTCACAATTCATTCTACAAGGCCAACATTACTCTATAACAAAACCAGACAAGGACAGTCAGGACAAATACAAATTCATAGCCCTCACGAACACTGATATAAAATTCCAAACAAAATTTCAGCAAATCAAATTCAATAATATATAAAAAGGATAATGCATCATGACCAAGTGGGGAATAGCCCATAAATATAATCTCTGTTTAACATTAGAAAATCAACATAATTTACCATCTTCACAAACTAAAGATACACACATCTCAATACACAGAAAAGGATGTGACACAATTCAACAGCCGCCTGGTGAGACAATTCTCAGCAAACTAGGAATAGAAGGGAACTTCCTAAACCTGAAAAAGAACATCTATGAAAAACCTAAAGATAACATCATACTCACTGATGAAAAGCTGAGTGTTAAGAGCAAGAGCACAGCAAGGCTGCCCAATTTCACCTCTTCTGTTCAACATTGTATTAGAGGTTTTAGCCAGTGCAATAAGAAAAAGAAAAGCACGCAGACTAGAAAGGAAGAAGTAAAAGTGCATAGGTCATGCCCATCTACATAGAAAATCCAATAGAGAAATCTTTGTGATCTTGGGCTAGGTAAAAGTAAATTAAAAAATAGAATAGGGGGCTTCCCTGGTGGCGCAGTGGTTGAGAGTCCGCCTGCCGATGCAGGGGACACGGGTTTGTGCCCCGGTCCGGGAAGATCCCACATACCGCAGAGCAGCTGGGCCCGTGAGCCATGGCCGCAGAGCCTGAGCGTCCAGAGCCTGTGCTCCGCAACGGGAGAGGCCACAACAGTGAGAGGCCCGCATACCGCAAAAAAAAAAAAAAAAAAAAAAATAGGGCTTCCCTGGTGGCGCAGTGGTTGAGAGTCTGCCTGCCGATGCAGGGGACACGGGTTCGTGCCCTGGTCTGGGAAGATCCCACATGGCGCGGAGCGGCTGGGCCCGTGAGCCATGGCCACTGAGCCTGCGCGTCCAGAGCCTGTGCTCTCCAACGGGAGAGGCCACAGCAGTGAGAGGCCCGCGTACCGCAAAAAAAAAAAAAAAAAAAAAAAAAAAGAATAAAATTAAACAATTGAACTCCATCAAAATTCAAAACTTCTGCTTTTCCAAAGGCACTGTTAAGAGAATGAAAAAAACAAGCCATAGACTAGGAAAAAATACATGTAATCATCAATATGATAAAGATCTTATACCAAAATATACTAAAAAATTCTCAAAACTCAATAATAAGAAAACAATCCAATTTTAAAATGGGCACAATTTAACTTCAATAAAGAAGATACACAGATAGCAAATACACACATAAATAGATCTCAACATCATTAGACATCACGAAAATGCCAATTAAACCACAATGAGATCTGACTACACACCTATTAGAATGGCTAAAATTCAAAATACTGGCCATACCAAGTGTTGGCAAAGATGTGGAGGAATTGGAAATCTCATTCATTGCTGATGGGAATGTAAGATAGTACAACTACTTTAGGAAAATGGCAGTTTCTTTAAAAATTAAACATACACCCTAAGATCTAGCCATTCCACTTGCAAAATATTTACATAAGAGAAAAAAGAACATCTGTTATGCAAAACTTGTCTTAAGAATATTCATACCAACTTTATTTGTAATAGACAAAAACCGGAAACAATCTGTCCTATCAACAGATGAATGGATAAACAAATTGTAGTACATCCGTACAGTAGAGTGCTACTCAGCAATAAAAAGGAACTCCTTGCGACAACGTGGCTAAATTTCAAAATAATTATGCTGCGTAAATTTTATTTATATAAAATTCTAGAGAAGAAAAATGAGCCTATGGCTGAGCAATCTCATTCCAGAAATCTTCACTCCATATATACTAACATGAGGGCATAAAAATATGTGTACAAGAGTGTTTATTACATCACTTTTGAAAAGTTGAAAGATTAAAAGCAACCAGGATTTCTATTAATGGGGAAACTGTATATTTATACAATGGATAACTGCTCTCAACTGTTAAAATGAATGAGGCAAATTTTATGTGTAATGCTTTGAAAAAGTTCTCCACGATATGTTGTTAAGTTAAAAAAAACACATTATAGAATATAAAAAGTAAAGCCCATTTTCATAAAAACGATATGATTATATTGTATGCTTACTGTCTACTTATAAATATGTGTATGTGTCTATAAATTCTGGAAGGATATATACTAACATCCTGACAGTGATGATCTCTCTGTGTCAAGTGGGGGGAAAATAGTTAGGTGACACCTTATGCATTAAGACAGAAGAAAAATCCCTAGGATCATGTGTGTTTTTACTTTCCCTTTTTATGATTTTTTATATTTTCCAGGTTTTTCACAATTAACATTTAACAGAAATCTGCACCTTTATTAATTACAAGAGGATAAATGGTAATTTTACTGTGCAGAAAATCTGACAGTCGTTTTAATCAAGTGATCAAATTAACTTCACCACAAGTCACTTCACCAGTAATGGGACAAAGAGACATCGTGTGCCTTTTAATACAATGTGCTGAGAAGCATATGACATTCCTTCCATGGTATTCCTATCAAAAATGCATGACCCGGATTTGATCACAAGGAAACATCAAACTCAAATTGAGGAGCATTCTACAAAATAACTGGTTAGATCTCTACAACTGTCACAGTCGTGGAAGATAAAGACTTAGGAACAGTTTCAGATGAAAGGAAACTCAGGGGACAGGAACCCTGCACACAGTCTGTAGTCCTGGGTTAGATCCTTCCAGAAAGAGGACACTAGTGGGTTAAGCGTAAAAACTTGAATACCGTCTGTACATTCGCTAATGGTATTGTATTGTTAATTTGCTGGTTTTGTTTATTGTTCTGGTTCTGAGGGTATGGACGATGTTAACATTTGGGAAATCTAAGAAAATGCTAGGCAGGAATTCTATGAAATATTTTTGCAACAATTTTGTAAGTCTGAAATTATTTCAAAATTTAAAAGTTGAGAAATAAACGTAATTGGAAAACCAATCAACAAAAAATCTATTCTTCAAAGATTTGTATCAAGTATTTCTCTAGTTCAGTGAAAATAATAATATGAATTTTAAAGTAAGGCAAAGCTGAAATGGAGGGCTTCCCTGGTGGCGCGGTGGTTGAGAGTCCGTCTGCCGATGCAGGGGACGCGGGTTCGTGCCCCAGTCCAGGAGGATCCCACATGCCGCAGTGGCTGAGCCCGTGGGCCATGGCTGCTGAGCCTGCGCGTCCAGAGCCTGTGCTCCACAACGGGAGAGGCCACAACAGTGAGAGGCCCGCGTACCGCAAAAAAAAAAAAAGTCAATATATCCTAAAGCAATCTATAGGTTCAATGCAATCCCTATCAAAATTACAATGGCATTTTTCACAGAAATAGAACAAACAATCCTAGAATTTGTGTGGAATTACAAAAGACCCCAAATAGCCAAAGCAATCTTGAGAAAGAAGAACAAAGCTGGAGGATTCATGTGCCCCGATTTCAAACTATATTACAAAGCTATTGTAATAAAAACAGTATGGTACTGGCATAAAAAGACACATAGATCAATGGAGCAGAGTAGAAAGCCCAGAAATAAACCCACACATATATGGTCAATTAATTTATGACACAGGAGCCAAGAATATACAATGGGGAAAGAACAGTCTCTTTAATAAATGGTGTTGGAAAAACTGCACAGCTGCATGCAAAAGAATGAAACTGGACCTCTGTCTCACACCATACCCTCAACTTAACTAGAAATGAATTAACTGAATATAAGACCTAAAACCATAAAACTACTGGAAGAAAAGATAGGCAGTAAGCTCCCTAACATCAGTCTTGATTTATTTGGATCTGACACCAAAAGCAAAGGCAACAAAAGCAAAAATAAATAAGTGGGACTACATCAAACTATAAAGCTTCTGCACAGCAAAGGAAACCTTCAACAAAATGAAAAGGCAACCTATTGAATGGGAGAAAATATTTGCAAATCATATATCTGATAAGGGGTTAATACCTAACATATGTAAAGAATTCATACAACTCAATATTGAAAAAAAAACCAATCTGATTAAAAAATGGGCAGAGGATCTGAATAGACATTTTTTCCAAAGAAGACATACAGATGGGCAACAGGCACATGAAAAGATGCTCAGCATCACTAATCATCAGGGAAATGCAAATCAAAACCACAATAAGATATCAATTCACACCTGTTTGAATGGCTCTTATCAAAAAGACAAGAAGTAACAAGAGTTGGTGAGGATGTGGAGAAAAGGGAACCCTTGTGTGCCTTTGGTAGGAATGTAAATTGGTGCAGCCACTATGGAAAACCAGTATGGAAGTTCCTCAAAAAATTAAAAATAGAACTGCCATATGATCCAGCAATTCCAATTCTGGGTATTTACCTGAAGAAAACAAAAGCACTAACTCAAAAAGATACATGCACCCCCATGTTCATTACAGTATTATTTACAAGCCAAGACATGGGAGCAACCTAAGTGTCCATGGGTGGATGAATAAAGAAAAGGTAATATATATCTATATAGCTATACTATATATTATATATCTACATCTATATCTATATATATAATTCAGCCATAAAAAAGGAGGAAATCTTGCCATTTGCAATAACATGAATGGATCTTGAGGGCATTATGCTAGTGAAACAAGTCAGAGAAAGACAAATACCATATGCTCTCACTTACATGTAGAATCTCAAACAAACAAAACACAATCCGCCCCCCCGCAAAAAAAAAAAAAACAAGCTCAAGATACAGAGAACAGATTGGTGGTCACCAGAGGCAGGGAGTGGGTGAAACGGGTGAAGGAGGTCAAAAGGTACAAACTTCCAGTTATAAAATAAATGTCACAGGGATGTAATGTATAGCATGGTGACTGTAGTTAATAATACTGTATTGCATATTTGAAAGTTACTAACAAAGATCTTAAAAGTTCTCATCACAAGAAAAAAATCTTTTTTATATCTATGTGTAGGGACCGATGTTAACTAGACTTACTGTGATGATCATTTTGCAACATATACAAATATCAAATCATTATGTTGTATATCTGAAACTATGTAATATGTAAAAAAAAATATCTGGAGGAACATACATTTTATTCCTGGTGTCTGGCACATCTCTGTAGTTGCCCAAGTTTTTACTGATAATGGAATTAAATCCATATTTTGAATATCCACGAATAAGTTCTGGGTCCGAATAGTTAAAATCCTTACCTGCAAGAAAAGGTATTAGTCACATAAGTATAGGTTTACTACCATCACGTTAATAAAGGACAATAACAACTATATCCTGAATTCACTCCTTTTATAACATGTCAGAGTCATTTTCCTGGAACCGAAACGACTCCCAGATGACAAGGTTAAAATCAAAGTATTCACAGAAATCAAAGCAGATTCCTTAGCAAAGTATGAACAACAAGCTACTCTAGAGTCATTCAGTTTCTCCAGAGAAGGAAGTGCTAAGCCTCCTTGGTCCCATCACGATTTGCAACTGTCGTGTGAAATTATATTAACTGCCGGATTTAGGGAAGGTGGGAGAATGGGAGCTGAAGCCCCTCTCCCAAAACTCTGTTTGAGAGAATAATCTTTCTTTTCCAATGCCCAAAGAGTGTTTTCCAAAACTGGCATAAATTCTATACTGGATATAAAGAGGATTCCCATCAAAAAGTGACCCCATTTCCCCTCGGTCCTCTTTCTTACACCTAAAAACTCCTTGGCTCTGAAAGGCGAGTGTAAGGAGGCAGGTTGCCTGGGAGCCTCAGGACAGGGGCAAGGACACGGTGGGCTCCTGATTTCTTTGTTGCCTCCCGTAAATCCCAGACAGGGGGCTGTCGAATGCTGCAGGTGGAACCACTAATGGGCACAGACAAAACAAGCGCCAGGATAAGCCTGTTCCTCCAGCCACCGGGCCAGGAAAAAGGACAACTAACCACAGAAACCCTCTGGGAGCACCCACTCTAGTCCAGTCAAGCACCAACGGGAGAACCACACCGCCCCCTGTTGGCTCCAGTGGGGAGAGCAAGGAGTGCATCCACCTCTATTCCAAGGGAACAAGGGGCCGTGCTCCTCTCCTGGCAGAAGGCGGCAGTGTTCTGATTACCTGTCTGTCTGGTGTGGGCAGGCTGAGCAGGGAGCTGGTCTTCCAGAAGCCTGCCTGGTAGAAGCAGGTGGTGCTCTGGTTCTCCCTAAGGTAGTGTCTTGTCAGTGGCGTGCTGAGCCTCCAGCCCCACCTGGCAGCAACAAGGCTTAACGAGGTGGTGCAAGGTGAGGCTAGTCACTGCGCCACGTACCCACTGCCCCTCATATCCATGGGGGTCTGGGGAGAGCTGAACCTCCACCCTCAATGGCAACAGGTTGTGCAAAGCAGGATAGTGGATACTCTGCTTACCCCATCTCCTGACCCTGGCATCAGGGAGGCCCACCGGGGAGCTGAACTCAGAGACAACAATGTCATGCAAGTCAGCGCCCAATTTTCCCACCGGGGCTGCTGAACGTCCCCTCCACCATCCACAGCGTGGCAGTGCCCACGCTCCACGGTTGCCAGGGTGGAGTCGGCAGGCCCAGCAGGAAGCAAACACACCCACCCACCTGGCCCTTGTGCTGCATCTTAACAGAGGTCGGCCTAACAAAGAAGCTTAAACGGGACCCAGAGTTTCATAATGTCCAAAATGCCCAGGATACAATCAAAAATCTTCTGTCGTACAAAGAACCAGGGAGATCTCAAATTGAATAGGAAAAGACAATTGACAGATGTCAATACCAAGATGAATCAGAGGTCAGAATGATCTCAGATCCTAAAGCAGCCATCATAAAAATGCTCAGAAACAGAAAAAGGGGAAATCTCAGCAAAAAAATAGAAGTTATAAAAAAGAACCAAATGGAAATTATAGAACTAAAAATAATCTAATAAAAACTCACTAGATGGGCTTAATATTAAGTAGAATAGTGATAACAGAATCCACCTACTCTGAGCAATGGAGAAAACAGACTAAAAAAAAAAATGAAGAGAGTCTCAGGGACCTGTGAGCTAACAACAAAAGAGCTAATATTCATATTAGTGGAGTCTCAGAAGGATAGGAGAGTGAGGAATGAAAAGGTACTCTTAAAAAATAATAGTAGAAAAGTTCACGAATTTGGTGAAAGATGGACATCTACAGCTTCAAGAGGCTGAGGAAACTCCCAAGTAGGATACACCAAAGAAATCCATGCCACATCATAATTAAGCTTCTGAAAACTCCAGAAAAAAGAAAGCTCTCAAAAGCTGCAGACGGAAAGGAGGCACTCACAGAGGAAAGATCTGAATGACTGGGGATTTCTCGTCTGAATCATGGAAGACAGAAGGAAGTGAGAAAACATTTTCGAGTGCTGAGCAGAAAGAACTATCATCAGTGAAGCCTAGGTCAGCAAAAATATCCTTCGGGAATCGCGAGAAAAATAAAGATACGTTCAGATGAAGAAACACTAAGAATTTGTGACTAGCAAACCCACCCTCAAAGAATCGAAAAAGAAAGTTCTGTAAACAAAAAAGGAAAATCATAGCAGATGAAGGGTTGCAACCTCAGAAAAGAAAAAGGAACATCCAAAAGGGTAAAAAATATACTAGCCTGTGCTCATGGGCTTCTTAAGTCTCATTCAGTGATTGGAGCAGACACTACAACACCATCTGATGTGGTGCTCCATGTACACGGAGGAAATGCTGAAGACGATCGTACTCTAAAATGGAGGATGCTAATGGACTTTGCTTTTTACGCTTTACTGGAAGTGGCAAAACATTGATTCAAGGAGACCTCAGTGAGTTACATATGTATCATGTTAATACCTAGAGCAACCACGAACAGAGCTACACAAAGCAATACATTAAAAGAATACTGGAGGGCTTCCCTGGTGGCGCAGTGGTTGAGAGTCCGCCTGCTGATGCAGGGGACACGGGTTCGTGCCCCGATCCGGGAAGATCCCACATGCCGCGGAGCGGCTGGGCCCGTGAGCCATGGCTGCGGAGCCTGCGCGTCCGGAGCCTGCGCGTCCGGAGCCTGTGCTCCGCAACGGGAGAGGCCACGGCGGTGAGAGGCCCGCGTATCGCAAAAAAAAAGAATACTGGAAGTAAATCAAGATGGGATTCTGAAACATGTTCAGGTAACTGACAATAAGGTAAGAAAAGAGAACAGAAGAATGACAAATGGAAGAAGCAAACAAAAAAATAATAAAATGGCTGACTTAAACCTTAACATATGAATAATTATATTAAATGCAAATGATCTAAATATATCAGTTAAAGACATAGATTGTCAGAGTGCATTAAAAAATATGTTCTGGGCTTCCCTGGTGGTGCAGTGGTTGAGAGTCCGCCTGCCCATGCAGGGGACACGGGTTCGTGTCCTGGTCCGGGAAGATCCCACATGCCGCGGAGCAGCTGCGCCCGTGAGCCATGGCCGCTGAGCCTGCGTGTCCAGAGCCTGTGCTCTGCAACCGGAGAGGCCACAACAGTGAGAGGCCCGCGTACCACAAAAAAAAAAAAAAAAAGTTCTAACAATATGCTGTCTACAAGAAACTCCCCTCGATGTGATGTAGGTGGATTGAAAGTAAAAGGATAGAAAAAGATATATCTTGCAAATAGTTTTAAAAGCAGGACTAACTACATTAATATCAGATAAAATAGACTTTAGAACAAAGAAAATTACTAGAGACAAAGAGAGACAGTATATACTGATAAAAGATCAGCCTACCAGTAATATATGATGATCCTAAATAGAAACATACCAAAAAACAGTCTCAAAATACATGAAACAAAAACGCATAGGGTTGAAAGGAGAAACAGACAGACCCATGATTATAATTGGACTCTTCAACACCCACTCTTAGCAGTTGTCAGAACGACTAGCCAACAACTCAGCAAGGACACATAAGAATTGAACAATACAATCAACCAACCGGATATGACTGAGATTACATATACATAAAACACTTCCCCTAACGATACTGGAATACACATTTTTTTTCAGAGTATCCATGGAGCATTCACCAAGATAGGCCATATCCTGGATCATAAAACAAACCTCAAAAAAAAACCTAAAAGAATCGAAATCATAGCGTATATTTTGTGACTACAGCGGAATCAAACTGGATGTCAATTATAGAAAGACAGAAAATTATTCAAAACACTTGGAAATTAAACAATCGATTTCCAAATAATCCAAGAAGAAAGTCTCAAAGGGAATATAAAAATACATAGAATGGAATGAAAGTGAAAATTCAACATATTAAAATATGTGGGATGCAGGTAAAGCAATATTATTAAGATATTAATTCTCCCCAGACTGATCTATAGACTCAATGCAATTCCATTCAAAATACCAGCAGGCTTTTTTGTAGAAATTGACAAGCTGTTTCTAGAATATATACGGACAAGCAAAAGACCTAGAGTAACCAAAACAATTTCTAAAAAGAATGAGAATAGAGTTCAGAAACAGATCCAACAAAAATGGCCAATTGATTTTTTAAAAATAAATTTATTTATTTTAGGCTGCATTGGGTCTTCTTTGCTGTGCGTGGGCTTTCTCTAGTTGGGGTGAGCCGGGGCTACTCTTGGTTGCGGTGCGCAGACTTCTCATTGCGGTGGCTTCTCTTTTTGCGGAGCATGGGCTCTAGGCGCACGGGCTTCAGTAGTTGTGGCACGCAGGCGCAGTAGCCGTGGCACACGGCTTAATTGCTCCGCAGCATGTGGGATCTTCCCGGACCAGGGTTCGAATGTATGTCCCCTGCATTGGCAGGTGGATTCTTAACCAGTGTGCCACCAGGGAAGTCCTGGCCAATTGATTTTTGATAAAGGGACCAAGATGGCAAAAGGAAAGTTTTTCAACAAATGGTGTTGGATCCATATGGAAAAATGAACTATGATCCTTACCTCACAGCATCACAGAAATTAATTCAAAACGGAGTTAATGTAAAACCTAAAATTTTAAAATTTCTATTAAAAAAAAGATAGAAGGAAATATTTGTGAACTTGAGGTAGGCAAAGATTTCTTAGATAAAACATAAAAAACATAAACCACACAAGAAAATGTGATAAACTGACCAGAGAAATTTAAAATCTTGCTTTTTGAATGAAACCACTCAGAGGAGAATGAAGATGCCCAGCATGGTGACTCTAGTCAGCACACTGTTTTATATACTTGCAAGTTGCTAAGACAGTATATCTTAAGTTATCTCTTGAAGTACTGAGATAACTTTTATCCTTTCCAAAGAAAATGTAATGAATAATAATGGTGAATTATGTGATTATAAATAATCTTGTTTTCAACTGTAGAAATTAGAAAACATTCTCCTCTTGGAATATAAGAATAAATTGTATATTAACAGTAAAAAAAGAAAAAAAAGAAAAAAGTTATCATCACAAGAAAAAAAATGGTAACTATGTGTGATAATGTATGTTAATTAAATTTATTGTGGTAACCATTTTGCAATATATACATATATAAAAATCATTGTGTTGTACACCTAAAATGAATACAATGATATATATCAATTATATCTCAATTAAAAAAAAGAGAGAATGAAAAGACAAGGCACAGACTTGTGCAAAATATTTGCAACTCACAAATCAAAGGATTTGATACCAGAATATATTTTAAAAGTCTTAGAAATCAGAAGACAGACATCCCAATTTAAAAAGGGACAGAAGACTTGGAGAGACACTTAACAAAAGGAGATGTACGTGGGGCCATTAAGCACATGAAAGGTGTTCAAAATCCTTAGTTGTGGGGAAATGCAAATTAAGGCCACAATGATACCATTACTCACCCATTAGAATGGTTAAAATCTGAAAATCTGACCATGTCAAGTGTTGGCCAAACCTGGAGAAAATGGAATTCTCATCCACTGCTGAAGGAAATATAAAATGGCACCCTTCCTTTGGAAACCGGTTTGTCATTTTCTTTACAGTTAAGCCTACAGCTACCATATGACCCATCCATCCCATACCTAGGTATTTACCTGAGAGAAACAAAATATGTTTTTACAAAGACTTACATGTTAATACCCACAGTGGCATTGCAATTCATTCCAGAATAGCTACAAATATATTAAAAATACATACTATGGGTCTTCCCTGGTGGCGCAGTGGTTAAGAATCCACCTGCCAATGCAGCTGACACGGGTTCAAGCCCTGGTCCGGGAAGATCCCACATGCCGCAGAGCAACTAAGCCCGTGTGCCACAACTACTGAGCCTGCACTCTAGAGCCCGTGAGCCACAACTACTGCAGCCCACGTGCCACAACTACTGAGCCCACATGGCACAACTACTGAAGCCCGCGTGCCTAGAGCTCGTGCTCTGCAACAAAAGAAGCCACCGCAATGAGAAGCCTGCGCACCACAACGAAGAGTAGCCCCCACTCACCACAACTAGAGAAAGCCGAAGCACAGCAACAAGCAACAAAGACCCAACGTGGCCTAAATAAATAAATAAATAAATTTATTTTTAAAAATACATACTGTATTTTTCTTAAAGAAAATACATAAAAGAAATGAGGAAGATATCTGAGGAGGAGGAAGAATTGGGGTGAAGTTTTTACCGTACCTATTAAAATTTATTTCTTTGAAACACAGAAAGCTATCTGAAACAGATACAGCAAACTACATAAAAATTGTTAAATTTAGGTGGTAAATACATACAAGCCTGTTTTATTATTTTCTGTGTGTGTGTGTGTGTGTGTATGGATATATATGAATATATATGAGAAATATTTCATAATTTAAAATTGAATTGCTCTAAAAAAGGACATTCTCTCACTCTTCCCAGTTATTAAATTTATGGTATATTTTCCCCTTAAAATGGATAACAGAGGAAATCAAAATACTTACCTAATTTTAAAAATGACTTCTGTTCTGTAGTTTCATCTTCATTAGGCCTTTTGACTCTTACATAAGGTCTTGGTATTTGCACTGAGCCATGTTTAGTTTGCAATTTCTTCCCAAGGGACCAAATTAATGGATTTCCTTTCTCCTGGATCTTCTTCTCCTCGTTCTTCACAGGATTATGGTGAAAATAAATACTAAAGATGGCTGTCCAGATCCCAAGTGTCAAGGATCCATAGAGTAAACACTGAATTATAACATTTCTCATTGTAAACCTAGCATTTTTGAAGGTCCATTTTAACATTTCCTAAACCAGAAGGATTTAAGAGAAGCTGTATTAGCTATTTTGATGGTTTAGAGATCATCGACTTGGCTTAAATTCAATTTACAGTGTTTTAAAAACAGGATTATTTTGATATCAGCGCTTATCATATACTTTGATACGAGAAAGTGTATCCTTTAAAAAACTCTTAAAACTGATATTTATCAGATTTCTTAACATGAAAATGTGTAACGTGCTTATAAAACATACACTATCATTTCAAGTCATTGACCCAGACTCCTGAGATAAAACTAAAGCAAACAATGTGAAAGAAGGGTTTCTCATCCCTTCCACCTTCTCGACGCATCTAGGAGTGATGGCATAGGTCTCTGTTTTAAAACGCTGATCTGACACTAATCAGACTGTTAGAAATGTAAGAACATGCACTATCCCATGGTGGAAAGAAAGTGGGCAGTGAGAAGTGCGGACCCCCCTGATGGGACTGTGAAATGGTACAGCCGCTCTGCAATCTCTGCAGGTTGAGTCTATACATAGGGAATGTGGAAGTAGTTCCATCCCTAGAAATATACCCCAAAGAGACTCTCGCCAGGAGACATGTACAAGAACATGTACTGGAGTCATGTTTGTGGTAGAAAGTAGATACAACTCTAGTTTCCCTCAACAGGAGAACTGATAAACTGAGGCTGTTCATTCAGCGTTGGAAATGAACCTACTGGAGCAACACGGATTAATATCGTAAAATCTAAAACACATAATGTTGCACAAAAAACAAGTAGGGTATGATGTTACCTATATAAATTTGGAAAACACGAAAAGCAGTGCAATTGTTTATGCGTACGCTTGAGGGTAGCAAATGTTAGGGGAAAATACCATGCGTGTGCACGGTCTACACAAATATAGGAAAAATACAGGATAGTGATAACCTCTGTGTGGGAGGGCGTCAGGAGGAGGATAAAGAGTTCGGACTGTGTCCTTAATGCTTTTTATTTTGGTCGTGGGTTGTGGGATCTTAGTTCCCCGACCAGGGATTGAACCTGGGCCCTCGGCAGTGAAAGTGAGGAGTAGTAACCACTGGACCGCCAGGGAATTCCCCTTAATGCTTACTTTTAAAAAGTTCTGAAGCAAATATGGCAAAATGAGGAGGTTTGATAAAGCCTGATGATGTGCACACAGAGTGTTCCTGACATTCCTCTCTGCATTTCTCCTATGTCTGAAATATTTCATAATTTATCAAAAAAGAAAGTCTTGAGAGGCTTCCTTTAAAGTTGATAGATTGAATACGTGTGTCTGTGTCCTCACTCTCCTGACTCAACTGTGAACAAAAATAAAGCTGAAAACTCTCCTGGGAAAAGAGTGGTGGAGAGAAAAATGCACGGCGATTTCAGTACAGGTTTGGAAGACACACGATTGGCCGTGTGACCATGACTTGGAAGGACAGAGGGAGTCACAACTCCAGGTGGGCGGAGCGAGGACTCTGAGACAGATACGCGTCTAGCAGACCCCAGGGCAGCTCAGGGTTTGGAGGCCCAGGCTTGTCAGGGGGCACGAGGGGAGGCTTTGGAAAAGGTCACATGCTTCCATGCAGGACGGTCGGCTCCGGACACCCCTCCCTGCACAGAAAAGTCAGACAAGAGCCTGGCAATTTCTCCTCTGGAGAAATGGGATTGTAGAGGCTCAGCCTCCACAGAAGGAAGCTTGAGGCCGAGGTCAGGGGAGTCACCTGGCTCTCTTTCCCGCTTCACGCACAGGATCCCAGCAGCCAGGCTGCTCAACCTGAGGTAGGAGAGGGGAGAATTATTCTGTGATGAGAAGACAGGCCCCAGAGAAAAGCCCCCCTCACAGTGAAGCGTATGGGGTGCCCAAGAAAGCAGCCGACTCCCCACGTGTCACTGTGAAGACAGGACACCTGTGGGAGGGGGTGAGCCCAACACCCAGAGGTTCCCGACAGCGTGTTAAGAGTCTCTCTTTTCCGCTGGAATGGAATGCTGTTGTGGACTGAACTGTGTCCCCCTAAACTCATATGTTGAAGTCCTAACTCCCAACGTGACGGTATTTGGAGACGGGGTCTTTAGTAATGAAGTTTAAATGAGGCCATTAGGGTGGGCCCTGACCCAATAGGACTAGTGTCCTTATAAGAAGGGGAAGAAACACCAAGGGTGCAGGCACAGAGGAAAGGCCATTTGAGGACACAGTGAGAAGCTGGCCGTCTGCAAGCCAAGGAGAGAGGCTTCAAAAGACACCAACCCTGCTGACACCTTGACCTCGTACTTCTGGGTTTCAGAATTGTGAGAAAATAAACGTCTATCGTCCAAGCCACCCAGTCTAAGGGACTTTGTTGTGGTTGCCCTAGTAAACTAGTACGGATGCCAAGGATTGGCTGAGGTGCTTGAGGGAAGCCTTCAGAAAGAAAGAAAATACAAATTGAACCAGAAAAGGGGAACAGCAAATGAGAGCTTTCGAAACATCAAAACACTGATTTTGATTGTTCAGAGAGAGCTAAGAAGACATTACATTTATGAAACCAGAGAAGCAGGCTTGAAAAAGGAACACTGAGAGAACAAAAAGAGGCTGCTGAAACTTAAAGCATGATCGCTAAAATTAAAAGTCATCAGAAGGCTGTTACACAGCATGAAAGGAATGCTCTGGAAGCACAAATAAATGAGAGAGAGGAAGAGAGAGAGATGTGCTATCTCACTCTATGCAGTATCGATATGACATCCGACTAGCGCAAAGGGTTCCAAAAGGTGATCAGAGAAAAGCATCAAATAAATAATACACACACTTCCCCCAGAACCAAAAGGGCCCATAGGATGGCCAATGCGATCGATGTAAGAAGATCCTAAAAGCTTCCAGAGGCAGGAGAAACAGGTGACATATACGAGAAGGAGAAGCAGAATGAGATCAAATTTCTCAACAGCACTGTTGGGTTCTGAAAAACTGCAGAGAAATGGCTTCAAAATTCTGTTAAATGATATTCCAGCTAGGTTTCTATATCTAGTCAAAATTTAATAAAGCTTGAGAGTAGAATAAAGATGTTTTCCAAAACAAATTACACTCCTTGCCTTCCTTTTTGGGAAACTATGTGTGGATTGTAAGTGCCAACAAGACAAAGAATGAACAAAGAATACAAGGACCCAGGGTAGTGGATTCAACCCAGGAGAGACGCAGAGCAGTCTCGGAGGGCAGGTGTGAAGTGGGCTTAGGGTGCAACCAGCAGAGATTGGAACAGAAGCTGGTGTTGAGCTCCGGGCGCTGCACCCCTACCCCACAAAGGAGATGGGTCCAAAGAATATCAGATTTGATGAATTATTTGGGGGCGGGGAAGTGCAGGTAGATGATCTCTATGATGGTAAAAACTAAGGAACGATATTGATAGAGTGATGAATATGTAACCACTGATAACTGTATTAACCAAAAAAAAAAAAAAAAGTCACATAGATTTATTGGAAAATAAGCTAAAAAACATAGAAGCCATGTAAGAAAAATGAAGTTGGTGTATAATATAGATAAACCAAGAAAGAGAAGTCTGAGAATATTATTTAAAATGTGAAGGTAACCATCGTAAGAAACAGATTAAAGAGTCTCTTGCTTTTAGGGAGTTGAACTGGGGTGGGGGCCAGTGTGGGAATTGGGAAGGGCCTGCTGACTTTCTTTTAAGATTTTGTTTTTATTTTATTTTTTATACGTATGTATTACTTTGATAAACGTTTTTGAAGCAAAGATTTTAAAAAAAGATTGAAAATGAAAACAAAATGTGAAAATAAATCAAACAGCATCAATACTGGCAAACACAGTGAACATAGATGCTCCCATCCCTGTCCCTTTAAGTCCCCGGATGTCCTGACTCCTGGGAAAAGTAATCAATGAAACGAGCCTCATGCTCTCCAGGTCCCTCCTGGGTCCAGGTCCCTCTGGCATGGGTTTTCCTTCTCATGCTCCAATTCTTCCCAAGTGACTTCCTGGCATTCAAACATTTAGCATCATCTCCCACTTTTACCCTTTCTCGGACTCGAGGGAAGAATTTGGCTTCTACAGTTTTGACCTTGGCCCTTCCCTAGGAACAAGCTTGCATATCCACTGTGGTTCTTACTGCTCTTGTTCATGTAGGAAACCCATACTGCTCAACAGAACCCAGTGGCCATAACAGCTCCATGGCCTCAAACCACCAGAAAGAGACCTGAACACACCTGGATACAATGCCTTAGGCAGAGGTGGGCACCTGCTCCCCCTACTGCCAAAGGCTCACAGCCAAGTCCATGCCCCAGAGTTACCTTTGGCTGAGGCAAGCTGCTTTGCCCAAGGTTCCCCCTCCCTGAGGGAACTCACGCTTAAAGACTGGTCGATGGGTGGAAGCCTCTTGTCTCACTTTGGGATGACTCTGAAGGCCCCTCCGGCCCAGAGTTGCCCACGGGACTGGCAGGGGCCCCTCAACCACATCACACTCCAACCTCTTCCTCTGCTTGACCCATCTCCCTCACTTTGGGAAGCCAAACCCACATCAATAAAGTGCTTCCACGCAAATCTCAGAGTCCGTTTTCTGGGGAACTGGAACTACAAGAGTTGGTAGTGGGAGTGGTCCTGGGAAACGGTCTAAAATGGGGTTTAGGGGCTGGGTCACCCTTAGCTGACTTCCCTGAGGACCCACTGCTGGTGGAAAGGCAGCATTCTGATAGCCCCTTAATGAAGCAGTGCCCTCACTAAAACTTTGCTGTGGTGACCTGGGGTGGAATCCTGGCGGAACGGAGTGTTCTGGTTGGCACATTTGAGAGATGAGGGCAGGGAGTGGTCACCACAAATACCACGGAATCAGAATGGCTGAGGTTGAGGCTGTGGATGCAACTGAGAAAAGTAATGGAAAGCTATGGGTTATTCGTCCCCAATTTAAGGCAAAATATCTGAGTCAGAGGGCCTCCTTAGCAGGGTATAAAAAGACTCACCCCTACAACCAAAGGGCGAGAAAGCAGGGCTTGATGAGGGCAGCTGAGCTGCAGGGAAGGGAAGGTTGATTCTCACCTTGGCTAGTGTTCAACCCAGGAAAGGAGGGAGACTGAGCCTCGGGATGGGAGTGTGTGGGTGGAGACACGCCGGAAACCCCAGACCCACCGGACACTCTGGACCCACAGCAATGGCCCCTCCTCTCCACGAAAGGCTAGCTCTCCTCCTCTCCTTGAAAATAACACAGAGGCCTCCGTTTCAAAAGGCAACACCTGCCCTCCCTCAGGGTCACCTCTCAAGTCTGCTCCTGGCCACCAGGTCAGTAACGAGGACCAAGTCATAACATAGCTTGGCCGGGAATGTGTGAGGCCCCCTCTGTTCCCCCAGAACTGCAGGGCCCAGGCATCACCACCCACTGGAGTCAGGGGCCTGTGCCTGGGCTGAGTCCTGAGGATGCTCGGTAAAGGGAGGGGACATAAAGCTGGATTCGGGAGAGTTTATCAGTATGGGAGCATTCCCCTAGGACATAGGATCTAACGTCCTGACAAAGATCCTGGTTGCACAATAAAGGCTCATTGACTAAATGAATAACACTCTAAAAACGAAATATTTAATTATGCAAAGAAAATGTATCGAATGTGTAAGAGAAGAAGATAAGTTCTAACTAGGGGAAGTGGATGGAGTAAAAGAACTGAAAAGAGAATGAAGCTGTTTTAACTTATATTACCACCACATCTTCCTATTAGTGTCTAAATTTTGAGAGACATCTGTTTTGATTTTCTCCAAAACCCAAAAGCAATTAGAAACTAGTGAAAGAAGAAAACAGGTGAGGGGAGGCCACCAAGTTTAATATACAAAACATACACATGAATTCATATGATAGAATTATTACTGAAAAATAAAATAAATCCATACTCTAGAAAGATTCTACCATACTAAGAAAATTTGGGAAAGAATAGATACATGCATATGTCTAACTGAATCACTTTGCTGCACACCTGAAACTAATACAACACTGTAACTCAACTCTACTCCATTATAAAATAAAAATTTTCTTACAAATTAAAAAAAAGAAAATTGGGGGAAAATTTTCTTTAGATATGAACACTTATAAAAATATCCCTCCCCCCAAGTTTCTTATTTTACTAATATCAGTTGTCTTATATTGCATTTTCTTAAAGCAGAGCTCCCATTAGTTCTCTGGAATATGCACCTCATCTCTCCCCCTCCCGCCCCCAACACCCTCCCCACACTCCCACAAAACGCAGAAAACTTCTCCTACCCAGAGATAGATCCCGCAGCTCTGTGATTGGCTCTTCAACTCTGTATTCTCAGAAGGAAACCATGTTCAATTATTTCCTTCACTAAAACTCATATGCTAGAAAAATACAGAATTAAGTTGTAAAAAATATTTCAGTGATGATTTGTATGTATAGCAAACAAAATTTTAAATGCATTCAAAAAAAAAACAAACAAACCTGAGAGTTAATGAAAAGAATCCAGTAAAGCAAAAAAGAACGCTGCCAGTAGTCACTAACACATGTGCGCACGCACACAACCGAGAAACCAAAGCCCTAAAATAAATCTGGATTTACAGTCACTGAGTTTTAAAATGTTCGTTTTTAGAGCCAGGAAAACATGACCATGCTTTAGATAATGTCACAACTAATTTTTCTGCAAATAATCAGTATTTGTAATCCCTTGCTTTCCAAGAACAATCTTAATACCGATCTCCATACAAGATCTCTGACTTTCTGATACTACCAAGAGTTTTTTTTTTCTATTTCGCTTTTTGAATAAGTAATACATTCTCTTTGTATAAATCCTTAGAAGCACAAAGGGTGTACCTTTGTGGTATACAGTGAGAACTGGCCCTGATTTTCAAGAACTAAAGTTATTACGATGCCCAGTAAGCCTCTAAGGTGGCATAACCCAGCCCGAAAAATCTGATCTTCTTAATCCTGATCCCCAGAGCCAGCATCCCATTCAAGATTCCGCGATTTGATGCACTGCTCCCACTGATTCTAGGTGGAAGGACAGCACCCCCATCTTTGTTCCCGCTTTTCAGCAGACTGAGTCCAGCCACGTACCACTGAGAAAACCACTGGCTGCTCTCTAGTTGTATTCTCCAAGCTGAGTCACAGACGGAATTAGGCAGGAGTCTACACCGAATAACTTGGAAGATGGAATTTCTTCCTGAATGCGTTCTGAGCAAATAACTTGACTGTGCTGGGTACCCTGCCCCGCATGGCAGGGCTCAAAACACAGGCGGCCCCAAGCTAACTCACAAAGCCCTGTGACATCACACAGCTCCTCACCAGCCCCAGAGGCCCCTGCCCGGGAGCTCCAATCAGCGGGCAGGATCCAGGAATTCCAAAGTTCAAAGGGTCTTTCCAGAAAGTCTTAGAATTCTCTCTCCTCAGCTGAGGAAATAGGAAAAACCTAGCACTGGGCAAATCAAAATCCTAGCCTTCTCTAGGGCAAGCCTCGTTTTTGGCTCTTCTGAAATAAACTTAAGAAAACAAAGAAGTTTTCAGAATACCTCAAGAGACAAAGATAAGCCAAAGAGTTACTGGCTGCCTTTTTATTTCTTACTCTGTATTACTCAACTTTAGATATTAGTACCTGAATTCAGCCAAATGCTCGCAAAATTTCTTCTTTCTTAACATGTCTGAGCAGATCTGACCCTCCCCCCTTGAAGGAGGCTGACTCAGTGTTTTGCCTGGGACCAGCCATCTGCTGGTATGTGAGAGGAAGGGGGTGGGTTGCGGTTTTGATACCTCTCCTGGGGCAGATACGACAGCCAATTATAAACCTCCAAACATGACTTCCAATCTCCTTCAGACAGGCTCTAAGAGAAGGTGCTTTTTTGTACTTTTATAATAATATTAAAAGGTAAGCTTCTATTCATAGTAACCCCCAACTGGAAACAACCCTAATGCGATCAACAGGAGAATGGATAAATTGTGCTTCTACATGTAACAGAATGCAAAGCAGCACTGAAATGACTGAGCCACAGAGCCACACAACAGGATGAATGCCCCAGACGTAACACTGATAGAAGCCAGACACAGCCTATAGTCCTAATTCTATGAAGCTCTAGAAGAGGCAAAACCAATCCAGGGTGATGGTGGTCAGAGTGGTGATTACCTCTGGGAGGGGGTGGGAATGCTTGCTTCTGAGAGAGGCCCAGAGTGAGCCTTTTGTAGGGCCAGACGCGCTGTATCTTGTTGATCTGAGTGAAAGCCTCACAAAGCCTACATATACAGTCACTGGGCTGTTCACTGGACACTGTGCACTCCACTGTGTGCATGTTATAGCCTAACAGCCTGAAGGAAAAAAAGTGAGTTGGCCCCAGTTTTGGACAAATTTATCACAGGAGTTTTGCAAGCATTGCATGGTTGGTTTGTTGTAATAAAGTCAAAGCTTTCCTTCTGAGAAAGGTGCACATACAATAGTTAGAATTTTATTTTATTTTTATTTTTTATTAAGATATAATTCACATAACACAAAATTCACCCTTTTAAAATAAAACAGTTCAGAGGTTTTTTAGTATGTTCACAAAGTTGTGGGACCATCACCACTATTTAATTTCAGAACATTTTCCTCAGCTCAAAGAAACCCCGTAACACCTAGCAGTCACGCCCGTTTCCCCTTCTCTCCATCCTCCATCAACCACCAGTCTACTTTCTGTCTCTGAGAATTTACTTATCCTGGACCTTTCATATAAATAGAATCACACAACACGTGGTTCTCGCGTCTGGCTTCTTTCACTGAGCATCATATTTTCAAGGCTTGCCCATACTGCAGCACATGTCAGTACTTCATTCCTTTTTATGCTCAAATAATAATCCATTGTATGAAAGTACCACATTTTGTTTATCCAGTCATCAGTTGATAAACATCTGGGTTGTTTCCACTCAGAATGGATCAAAGACCTAAGTGTTAAGAGATAAAACTATAGGACTTCCCTGGCGGTCCAGTGGTTAAGATGTCGCGTTTCCACTGCAGGGGGCCACGGGTTCGATCCCTGTCGGGGAACTAAGATCCCACATGGCACATGGTATGGCCAAAAAAAAAAAAAAAAAGAGAGAGAGAGATAAAACTATAGAAACTCTTAGAACAGGGTAAAAGCTTCATGACATTGGATTTGGTGATAACTTCTTGGATATGACACCAAAGTACAGGCAATGAAAGAAAGATAAATCGAACTACCTCAAAATTAAAAACTTATGTACCAAAGGACACAATTAAGAGTGAAAATGCAACCCACAGAATGAGAGAAAATATTAAATAAACACCTATAAACCATGCATCAGGATTGTCCATAGGAGTAGAAAAAGGGGACGTATTTCTCCACCACCTCCTGTTTCTAGTGGGTGAAGGTTTGTTCGCTCCGCCATGATTCTGAGTTGGGTATTCACAGCACTAAGGGGACAAGGGGGACAAAAGGGACCAAAGATGAGCTCTTCCACATGCACCAGCACGAATCAGTCGGACATCATCACAGAACCAGTCACCTCCACAGTGGTGAGGGCAAGAGTATAAGGAATGAGGCAGAAGAGGCGCCCCATACAGGACGCTGTTAGGAATTGTGTCACATAAACCGGGAGTAGGCAGAAATGAGCAAGCCAACCTTCACTTTTCTTCTCAAACCTCCCCTCCAGCCTCCCCTCCATCCTACCCTCATTCTCAGCTGTGATGGCAGAGAACAGAGAAGCACTCAGATGAGAACTATTGGGTTGGCCAAAAAGTTCATGGTTTTTCCGTAAGATGTTACAGAAAAACCAAAAGAATTTTTTGGCTAACTCAACACCTCATTTTCTTTCCCTACCACCTATTCCACCAACCACCAATATTTGTATATATACTCTCTGCCTTTTCTCTGTTAGAAAAGGAAAAATGTCCCTGCTCTCCCTGGAGGCAAACCCACTGTTATGCTCAGAATCCCATCCTCTTGCCTTCGCAAGGGCTGACCTCAGACTTCCGTTTGTCTCATCTTCCTGCATCACCAGTTTCTCCCTCTCCACTGAATCTTTTAGGCAGTCACCAAAAAGAACACAAATAACAAATGTTGGCGAGGATGTGGAGAAAAGGGGACCTTTATGTGCTGTTGGTGGGAAATGCAAAAAGACACATGCACCCCAACGTTCATGGCAGCATCATTTACAACTGCCAAGACATGGAAGCAACCTAAGTGTCCATTGACAGATGAACGGATAAAGAAGATGTGGTATATGGGTGTGTGTGCACACACACAATGGAATACTACTCAGCCATAAAAAAGAATGCAATATCACCATTTGTAGCAACATGGATGGACTTGGAGGGCATTACGCTAAGTGAAACAAGTCATACAGGGAAAGACAAATAGTATATGAAATCACTTATATGGGGAATCTAAAAAATACAGCAAACTAGTGAATATAACCAAAAAGAAGCAGACTCACAGATATAGAGAACAAACTAGTGGTAACCAGTGGGGGGCGGGAGGGGCAATATAGGGCTGGGGAAGTGGGAGGTACAAACTACTGGGTGTAATAAGATAGGTTCAAGGATGTATTGTACAACATGGGTATTAGAGCCAATATTTTGTAATAACTGTAAATGAAGAATAACCTTTAAAAGTGTATAAATTTTATTTTTTTAATTTACAAATACCCTTCCTTGACCCTTTGTCCCCTTCCAGCCACTGTTCTCTTGGAAAATCTTGGAAGAGGTCTCCATAGTCACTCTCTCCATCCCTCACATCCATTATTCCCTGCAGTAAAAGTTACATGAGGTCTCCAGGCTGGCTCTCCTCTCATTCCTGGGCAAGCAGGAACACTTACAGCCCTTAGCAGTTAAGAGGGGCCATGCTCCTTGTTCTGGCCAGATGGCTGTGGTCCAGGGGATTTAAGAGTAAGTAAGAAGTCCCCCCCACCAGCTCTTTTCCTGAAAAGCGACCTTTGAAGTCTGCTAGATGGCATAGCTACAAGATGGAGGGTGTAGATACCACAAGGTATAGTTACAAGATACCGGATGCACAGGAGGCCTAATTTAAGCAACATATGAACATTTGTGTTAAGCCCCTGAGACTTCAAGGGTGCTCTGTTATCCCTGCCTAATCTAATAATACTCTTAACTATACACTCTCCAAATTGACCTGCTCAGTCTCCTATCCCTACCACTTCGTTAGACCACTCTCATCCAAGTCACCAACGAACACCGGCCAAATCCAGTAGTCACTATTATGTCCTCATCTATTGGCCTCTCAGCAGATACTGCAGAATTGGTCACTTCCTCCTTTTTGAAACAGTCTCTAAACTTGGCTTGCCTGGGCATACTCTCCTTTGGTTCTTCTTCGCTGGAGTTTCTTCTTTTTCTCAGCCTCTAAAATCAGAGCGCTGTGGGGTTCAGTCCTGGATCCTCTATTACCGTTTATTTGCACTCTCTCCCAGATGACCTCAGTGATCCTTAGAGAGGAAAATACCATTTGTGTGCACTGACACCCAAATTCATACCCCCATGTCCTACCTCTCCACTGAGTCCTAAAATTTATCCAACTGTCTAAGCATCTCAAACTTGACAAATCCAATTAAAATGAAACTTCTAAGCTATAATAGTCTTTGCTTACCCCATGGCCACCCAGCTAGCGGTTACATTCTGACCTCCTCTAGGTCCCTCGGGGCTTCTCCTGGGTGCTTCTGGATCCTCGGAGTGGGTGTGAGTCATAGGGTGGAAAGTATTCCTCCTTCAACCAGAACATCTCTGCCTTTATCTGATTAGCTTCCACTTAAGGCTTCATTTGAGGGAAAAAAAAATTCCTCATCTAAGAAGCCATCTGCAGAGCCACTGAACAATTACATGATTCCGGGGCTTCCCTGGTGGCGCAGTGGTTGAGAGTCCGCCTGCCGATGCAGGGGACACGGGTTCGTGCCCCGGTCCGGGAGGATCCCACATGCCGCGGAGCGGCTGGGCCCGTGAGCCATGGCCACTGAGCCTGCGCGTCCAGAGCCTGTTGCTCTGCAACGGGAGAGGCTACAGCAGTGAGAGGCCTGCATACCGCAAAACAAACAAACAGACAAACAACAAAAAAAAACAATTACATGATTCCGTTCAGTTTGAAAAATGCCAATATAACCTCTCTGAGCCTCAGCTGTCTGATCTCTAAGCGGGGAGAGTAGTGTTGACCGCCTAGGGTGGCTGTGTAGGTGAAGTATTTAGAGGAGTTTTTAGGCACATTGTAATGAGAAGAAAATTCACAAGAGGGGAACCGGCGAACAATCAGGGAAGGGTCGTGTAATAACACTGAAGGACAGTCTTTCCAGGGAAACTTGGTAAAGGTCTGACATAAAGTTTGGTTGAGCTATTATCATGGGGATGCTTGCTGTCCATTTATTGCAAAACCAGTAGTAGCTGCCGATGGTGCTTTCCTACCAGCCTGTGAGCTCCAGGAGTGGAGAGGTTATTTCTTATTAATCTTTGCATTCTTGGACTCCAGCACACAGCTGGGAATCCTGCCCTGAATCTGGGAAACAGCAGTGTGATGTGAAGTGGAGGGCGCCCACTTCTACACCTGCAGGGAAAGGATGCTAAAGAAGCCAAGGTGTAGGACTTCCCTGGTGGCGCGGTGGTTAAGAATCCACCTGCCAATGCAGGGGACATGGGTTCGAGCCCTGGTCCGGGAAGATCCCGCATGTCACGGAGCAACTAAGCCTGTGCGCCACAACTACTGAGTCTGCGCTCTAGAGTTCGTGAGCCACAACTACTGAGCCCAAGTGCCACAAATACTGAAGGCCGTGTGCCTAGACCCCGTGCTCTGCAACAAGAGAAGCCACCACAATGGGCAGCCCGTGCACCGCAACGAAGAGTAGCCCCCGCTCGCCGCAACTAGAGAAAGCCCGCGTGCGGCAACAAAGACCCAACGTGGCCAAAAATAAATAAATAAATTTATTAAAAAAGAAAGAATCCAAGGTGTAAAACACTGTAAATCAACTCTACTTCAATAGAAAAAATAAATTAAAAAACTGCTGTAGAGCAGAAATTAACACAACTCTGTAAATCAACCCTATTTCAATGGAAAAAATAAATTAAAAAATTGCTGTACACCAGGAATTAACATAACCCTGTAAATCGACTCTACTTCAATAGAAAAAATAAATTTAAAAAACTGCTGTACAGCAGAAATGAACACAACCCTGTAAATCAACTCTACTTCAATTAAAAAAAATTTAAAAAAGAATCCAAGATGCAGGGTGGCCCCTTTCCTCCCTGGGCTGGGAGCCGTTGCACCCCTTCTGAGGAATAGCCAGGGTAAATTAGAATGTATGCTTTTCTCAGTCACCATAGAGTCACCATAGAGGAAACTTTGAGAATGCCAGCAAGGGAAGCAGTAGGGAGAAGTGCTGTAGGGACTAGAGGGAGCAGAGAAGCCAATAGCGTTTTTCCTGCTGACACTAGTTGTACTTCCTTCTTCTAGACATCATCTTACTACGGGCTGAATTTTGTCCCGCCGCCGCCACCCAGTTCATATATTGGAGTCCTAACCCCTAGTTCTTCAGAATGTGGCTGTGTTTGGAGATAGGGCCTTGGAAGAGGTGAGAAAGGTAAAATGAGGTCTTGCGGGTAAAATGAGGTCTTGCGGCTCTAATCCAATAGGACTGATTTCCTTATAAGAAGAAGAGATTAGGGACGTCCCTGGCGGTCCAGTGGGTAAGACTCTGCGCTCCCAGTGGAGGGGGCCTGGGTTCGAGCCCTGGTCGGGGAACTAGATCGTGCATGCATGCCACGACTTAGGAGTTCTAATGCCCCAACTAAGTAGCCCACACACGCAACTAAAGGTCCTGCATGCCACAGTGAGGCTCCCATGTGCCATAACTGAGACCCAGCGCTGCCAAAATAAATAAATTAATAAATAAATAAAAACAACACTAAAAAAAGAAGGCGAGATTAGGACACAGACACATACTGAGGGATGACCAAGTTAAGACCCAGAGAGGAGACAGCTGTCCACAAGCCAAGGAGAGAGGTCTCAGAGAAAACCAGTCCTGACAACACCTTGATCTTAGACCTGCAGCCTCTAGAACCATGAGACAATAATTTCTGTGGTTCAAGCCACCTGTACCACTTTGTTATGGTAGCCCTAGAAAAGGTATACACATCTCGATTGCAGAAATATATCTTCTCAGAAGCTTCTGCTCAATGGAACGGAGCTCAAGAAGAATGCTTTTGTAGAAAGCAAGGGATAAAGTGATGGAATGGGAAGTACAGGGAGTGTGGAAGGGAGTGCTTGCTGTCCCTCCTAAGACAAAAGATGTCTCCTCTTCTTTCCTGCCAGCTGGGCCTATGGTTCACAGCCTGTTGCAGTTGGCTGTGGCCATGACTATGATCTCTTCAATGGAATGCAGGTGCACCACTCCAGGCCTGGCCCAGAAACCTCCAAGGAGCATCCCCCCATGCTCTGCCTGGGATGATGGAAGCCACACGTTCAAGATGGTGGAGCCTCCATCAGCCTGGTTCCTGCAGGACCATGTGGAGCAACTTGAAATATTCACCCGGGGTAGTTAAGTGAGCGAGAAATAGACTCTTATGTGTTGTTCTATTCTATTTTGGATCTTCCTGAACAGGGGTTCAGCCTACCCAAAATATAAGACACATGTTAAAATAAACAAGTATAAACTGAGAGCATGCCGGTGTTCGGTCTTTTCTGTGGGTATGAAGGACATAGAAGACATGGGCGCTGCCCAGGAGTCGCTTAAGGGTTGCCAGGGAGACAGACGAATCATGAGAGAAAACAGGGGAAGACACAAGATAAAAATTGCTGAATTGTGTGGCACAGACTGGAGTAGCCACAGCCGGGTGTCAGGGAAAGAACCGCTGTGTCCGGGGGCACAGCTGCCAGACCAATTCGTAAGGGGAAAGGGTAATGTGACAAAACAAAACACAAGGCACTGAACAAAGCTGTGACACCAGGCGGGCAGCCGGCAGGAGGTGAAGGGAGGAGGAGGAAGATAGAACTTATGGACGGCAGGGAACGTCGGGGAGAGAGTGAGGTGTTTGTTCAAGAGTGGAGGCCAATTCTGTGGGAGTGACCGGAAAGCCTGGAACTTTCCCTGTAGGTAAAAGGAAATAAGGTGGCTGAAACCGTAGAGATTTTCTCTCAAACTCGTAGGCACGTTTCACCCTACTCGATTCTAATTAAACAGTTCTAGGGAGAAACAAAGCAGCCCTGAGCTCTATTCTCAGGTTGAGAAGGAAAAGGAAAACACATGATGGGAAAGGCATCACCCTGTTAAGATGGGTAGAACTTCAAATCGAGAGCCAGGACAACTGTCATCCTTCTGCTTCTCTGTCTCCTGAGGGAAAAAAGCAATGCTTAAAACAAAGGACAGAGAAGCAGAAACAGGGAGGTCAAGTTGAAAGAAAACAGGCAAAAACACTTGGGTATAAAATTTACCAATTTTATCATCACAAACCATCCCAAGGGTTTTTGAGGGTTGTAAGCTCTCGGAGGGCAGCACCCCCATCTCGTCCATCTCTGTGTTCCGTGATATGTGATGGTGCTAGGAGACACAGTCACTAAATAAATTCTCAAATAATGATAATGCTTAGGATAAGACAAAGGAATTGGTAAGCAACGATGTAATGTGAATATCTTTGGGTGGGGAGGGGAAGGAAACAAAAGGAGGAAAGAGGGAAAAAAGGAACTGAAAGTTCACGAAGTGACGTTAGTCTCAGTCCTGCCTGGCTCCCTCCAACCAGTCCAGGCGGGGTCATTTATCCAAAATCTCCATCCTGTCTGATTCTCCAATGAGAAAGGCCTACAGACCTTCCCAACACATGACTCTTACCTGCAAGTTCCTCCACATGCTATTGGTCAAATTTACCAGCCTATGCTCTTCCTTGTCTTAAAAATCCTTCATAAGAATCCAGGCCCCATCCACTCTTGTTCCCAGTCATTCAAACAATTCATTGCCACCACCGTTTTGGGTACCAGCAGCATTAGGAAACTCACAAGTGGGGCTGTAATTTGAAAGACTCCCATTAGAAAGTAACGAAGATTGGCTGGGGTGGGGGGGGGTTACTGTGGGCGCAGGGTTGGGGTGTGAGGTTGAGGAGAAGGCTGAATCTGGTAGTAAATGTCAGGCAGAGGCCTTCCCTTGGCTGATATCCGAGGAGGACCACCCTATTTGATAGACCGTGAGCTCACTGCTTTTATTCTAAACCAGCGTTTTGTTTGACTCAGGTTATAAAACTTAGTACAAGACAAAGGAATCTGTAAGCCATGGCAACACACGAATGTTCGGTGGAGAAGATGTTGTTTTTCATCTTCAGGTACCTCTTGGTTGGAGCAGCTAAAGGCTCTGTGTACTGAGACCTGGGCGAGGCTACACCAGGGACACAGAATAAGCATCCATAGCTCTTATCCTAGAGTGGCTCAGGTCTTCAACAGGGAAAAAGACATTGTTCAGGACACTGGTTCAAATCCCGTGAGTGGATTTGGCCAAATGAAGCTAGTTCCCCTGGATAAGTAATACCAAAATTGCTTTTGGTAGACGTTAATCATTGGCCTCTTGGTGAAATGATCAGTTTTGTTTTCAATTACTCAGAAAACATAAAACTCTGGTTCTGGGATGCCCAAAACATCTGCCTGACAAAGATGCTCTAAAAATGAGAATTACATAAACTCTATGGCCTTAGGTCAATTATTCAAAGTATTGATTATTTAATTAGAAACAGCCTATTTGAAGCCTTCTGATGTTGGTAGCTTGGTTCACGTGCTAAATAATAAACTTTTAAACAGCATTATTCACAATAGCTGAAACATGGGAGTAACCCAAGTGCCCATCGATGGATAAGGGGATAAGCAAAATGTGACATGTCCATCCAATGGAATATTATTCAGCCTTGAAAAGGAAGGACATTCTGACAGATGATACAACACGGGTGGATCTTGAGGACATTAGGCTAAGTGAAATAAGCAGTCACAAAGACAAATACTGTATGTTTCCACTTATAATATTTAGAGTAGTCAAAATCATAGAGAGAGAAAGCAGAATGCTTGCCGGGGCTGGGGAAGGAGGAGGGGAATGGGAAATGAATTGTTGAGTTTTGAGATGGACGTGCTGATGGTGGTACCACACGATAATGGTATTTTATACCCCTGAACTGTATACTTAAAAGCGGCTAAGAGGAAAATCTTTATGTGCATTTTACCACAAATAAAATTGAGGAGAAAAAGTACCTTAAGGTGATTGATACCCTTTGACTCCTGCTAAGAAAACATCACCCTCATCCACTGTGCTCTTCGTGTGCTTTTTAAAAAGCGGTTTCATTTCCACACCGCACTTTCTGCTTCCTGTCAACTTCCTGTAACACTTGTTAACTTTCACTTCGGGTTTGCTTTGACTGCTCTATTTTGGATGTCATTTTCTTTTTAAGTAAACATTAGCAACTCTAATCCATAGCCCCTATATTTTTGACTTAGTAAAAACAAAAGCAAGAAAACACCCTAGCACTTTTTTTCCTTTAATTCAAGTAGATGTCCAGTATGAGATATGTCAGGCTCTGGTGATTTTTGGATTACTTTACTCCCTCTCTCACTTAAGAATAAAAAGGGGAAGTTTTATTAGAAAATGCACAGAGCCATGTGCCCCAAAGGACTAGGTCAAACCTATAGGGTGCACACAGCTCCATAGGAACACAGAAGCAATTCATCGCTCCTTCGGGGGCTGAACAGAGAAGAGCTGTAGAACACATTTCCTCCTTCCTCTTGTCTTCCACCCAACTCTTATTTCTGTTTTCCTGTTGGTTCCAGTCAGATACAGGCACCACCTTCTCGCACTGACATGCAGGTCAGCTGCTCCAGGAGGAGGGTTAGACAGAGATGGCTTTCTGCAATGACCTAAAATGATCACTGGTTCCTAGTAATTGAAAGGAAAACTAATACATGATTTTAAAAATAAAGTTTTCCAATACTATCTTCTAACAGTGAAGTCTTAGGGATCTAGATGCCTTTCGTTTTTGTTTTTCTCACTCCCTTCTTACTACCTGTTCATTTTATTGTTTTTCCCTATTTATCCCTTAATGTAAATAGACTCTTTTGTATGTATGATGACTTTCACATACATATATATATATGGATATATATATATGTATAACTGAATCACTTTGCTGTACACCTGAAACATTATGGATCCACTATACTTCAATTAAAAAAAAAATCCCAGTTGGGAATCAAAACGCGGAAGAGGGCTACTTGGCATCTTGAACATCATTATTGAAATCTATAGCACAGGAAAAAGGAACCTTCCTACATTGTTGGTGGGAATGTAAACTGGTACAACCATTATGGAGAATAGTATAGAGGTTCCTTAAGAAACTAAAAACAGAGCTACCATATGATCCAGCAGTCCCATTCCTGGGCATATATCCAGAAAACACAAAAACTCTAATTCGAAAAGATACATGCACCCCAATGTTCACTGCAGCACTATTTACAATAGCCAAGACATGGAAGCAACCTAAATGTGTCCATCAACAGATGAGTGGATAAAGAAGATGTTGTGTATACACACACACACACACACACACACACACACATATATATATACTAGAATATTACTCAGCAATAAAAAAGAATGAAAAAATGCCATTTGCAGCAACATGGTTGGACCTACAGATTATCATAATAAGTGAAGTAAGTCAAACAGAGAAAGACAAACATCATATGATATCACTTACAGGTGGAATCTCAAAAATGATACAAATGAACTTATTTACAAAACAGAAACAGACTCATAGACATAGAAAACAAACTTAACGGTTACCAAAGGGGAAAAGGAGGGGGAGGGATAAATTAGAAGCTTGGGATTAAAATACACACATTGCTATACATAAAATAGATAACCAACAAGGACCTACTGTATAGCACAGGGAACTATATTCAATATCTTGTAATAACCTATAATGGAAAAGAATCTGAAAGGAATATATATATATATATATATATACATAAAACGAAATCACTTTGCTGTACACCTGAAACTAACACGACATTGTAAATCAACATTTCAATAAAATTTTTTTTAAAGGTAAAAAGAAAAAGTAGTACAATCCTTTTGTGAACGATTTGGCAACATGCAGAAAAGCTGAAGTAAACCAAACACAATGATCCAGCAGTGCACCCAAGAGAGGTTCACACATATATAGGAGGCAAGTATAAGAATCTTTGGTACAGTACTGTTTGCTGTGAGGAAAACTCCAAACAATCTGAATACTTCAGAATAAGAGAATTGGTAAATACATGGTGGTATTCATACAACCAATAGAATACAGAAGAGAATGAATGACTTGGAGCCACAAAGATAAACTTCAACAGCATAATATTGAAGGAGAAAAGCGGATTGCAAAAGAAAACAACCAGCATCATAACGTCCTCAAAAAGCTAAAAAAAAGTAAAATAATAATTTGTATTGTATTTTTTTAAGTTAATTTCATTTTTTAATTGAGGTAATTGTGGATTTACAATGTTGTGTTAGTTTCAGGTATACGGCAAAGTGATTCAGTTATACATACATATATATCTATTCTTTTTCAGATTCTTTTCCCTTATAGGTTATTACAAAATATTGAGTATAGTCCCCTGTGCTATACAGTAGGTCCTTGTTGGTTGTTTGTATTGTATTGATACACATATAATGCAGAGAATTATAAAAATATGTATAGGAGTAATAAATACATATTCAGAATAATGGTTACCTTACTCTGTGTGTATGTAGAGAGGGATGTACAGAGGGGCCCTCAACTGTATCTACCTTATTTCTTAAAAGATCTGAAGTAAATATGGGGCAAAATGGTAAGGTTTGATAAAGCTAGTGTGTGGGTGCATAATTTATATTATTCTCTATACACTTTTTATAAGTTTGTAATATTTTGTAATAAAACCAGTGAAAGGTCCTATTCAACTCATAGGATTCACAGAAATCGATTCCTTATAATCCGTAAGATTCTTCGTCATATCTATTAAAAACAATTGCTGTGTTTTATTTCATTGATGGCCCACAAGAGGGAGACCTAGAACGATTCAGGGACCAGATGTATAAATGTATATAAAGACAACTGGCATCTTGGGGAGCACGGCCGGAACCCCGCAGAAACCAGGGTCTGTCGAGGCTCTGTCCGGCCTCTGTCTAAGGCAGGACAGACACATTCAGAAATCTGCAGAGGGCTTCCCTGGTGGCGCAGTGGTTGAGAGTCTGCCTGCCGATGCAGGGGACACGGGTTCGTGCCCCAGTCCGGGAAAATCCCACATACCGCGGAGCGGCTGGGCCCGTGAGCCATGGCCGCTGAGCCTGCGCGTCCGGAGCCTGTTCTCCGCAACGGGAGAGGCCGCAACAGTGAGAGGCCCGCGTACGCAAAAAAAAAAAAAAAAAAAAAAAAAAAAGAAATCTGCAGAGCAACCACTCATGGTAAAGAAGACACATTGCAGCATGCGGTCCTAAAGCGAACGGCATTTTTAAAAAACACAATTTAATGAGATGTTTGCAGAGCGAAGAGCACGCAACAGCAAGAGGAAACTGGATTAACAGTGCTGGCAAACAAGGGGGCCCACAGTGTCCTCTGGAGCCTGTGGCCAGGTGCTCGGGGTCTGCTCCCCTGGAACAGCACAGAAAACCAGAAACTCCTGCCGCTTACCCAGGGAACACGGGAGAACTGCTCATCTACCTGTTTCTACCACAGCAGCTAGAAACAATACAGCTAGTGATAAGCATGGCTGTCCTATAGCTGTAATTTAAATTTACCATTATGAGGACCCCCTTTAAGATTTAAACTATGTACGATGACTTGCAGGCTTTTCCATTAATATTTCTGCTACTTACTTTATTCATTTGTTATCAGGTGCCCAAGGGTTTCAGTAAACATTGTGGACGATACATACATTAAGAATAGTCTCTTCACTGGGATCTTCGTAAACCATTACTTCTAGCCATTACTAGTTAGTGCCTCTTCACCTCTGGGAGGGCGGGGACCCCCTAGTTACCTCAACAGCAATTTATCTCCAGCAGCAAACGTTGTGCCTGCTACATCACTGGCACTCAACACGTTTGCTAAATTAATCTATAGCCAAGTGTCCGTCGATAGATGATGGGTAAGCAAAATGCGGTCTATGCATAAACGGAATATTTTTCAGCCTCCGAAAGGAAGGTATTCCTGGTAGCTGCTACAACATGGATGAAACTGAGGGCGTGAAATAAGCAAGGCACAAAAAGACAAATACTGTGTAATTCCACTTCTATGAGATACTAGAGTCATCAAATTCATAGAGACAGGAAGTAGAATGGAGGGTGTCAAGGCCTGGGTGGGAAGTGGAGGGGGAACGGGGAGTCAGTGTTTAATGGGGACAGAATTTCAGTTGAGGGAGACGAAAAAGTTCTGCAGATGACGGTGGTGGTGGTTGCACAACCTCGCGAATATACCGAAAGCTACTGAACTACACACTTAAAAATGGTTAACATGGTAAATTTCATGTTATGTACATTTTACCACAACTTAAAAAAAATACGGAAAGAAAATTAATGCAATAGAAGGGACATTGGAGAGGGTGAAATTCCCTCTGTTTAGGGTGGAAAGGCTCTGGGTGGTTCTAAACTACATCAGTGGGTCACGGTGGCCCCGTGGTGGGATCCGCAAAACAGTGCGATTTGGGGTGTATGGCCAACTCAGGGGGTCCTTCCGGAGGGAGGAGGGGACGGTCTGGAGCTCTCACCCCACCCCTCCCCCCAAACTCAGGAACCTGAGTCTGGCTCAGGGTGAAGCACACGGGTCCTGCTTCCCCCAAACACAGCCCCCAGGGGTCATCGTTCAGCTGAACACCAAGAGGAGAGGAGACCATCAGAAACCAAGGGAGAGATGCAAGAAACCACCTCGCGAGTTGAAGTGTCACAGGTGAGCGGGGTCAAAGAAACGGCCAAGCAGCCCGAAGGGTAGCGAGGGAAGGACAGAAAGGCCTTTGTGCCGAAGCGCGTATTGTAACTTTCTTCCCGCCGCCCAAACCTTCCCCGGCAAGGTTCCCAGGGGCACAGAATCACTGGTCACACCTGAGGAAGAATGGGTAAAAGGGAGGAGACAAGAAAAAGAAACAAAGAACATCTGCGGGAAGAGTGAAAACCTAGCACATCTTCATCTTCAGAGACAGAAGCTGGATTCTGCAACCCGTGCTTCCGTGACTTGGATGTCGCCCCTGAGCCAGGTCCTAGCTTCTAGGACGCAGAACAAAGCGTCCTCAAAGGGAAGTGTATCACAGGAAGAAATCACAGTCCTCCAGAATTCTCAGAAAAAGGGGGCCACCTGCCCAATCCACTGGTAAAGGGTTTTTATTACACAATCATGTAATAACTATGACCCGAGAGCTGGCTTTTATCCCACGCATCAGGCTGTTGCCCTGTGAGGTAAGAGAAAATACGCGTATATATTGGTCTCTGCCCTGGGTTCCCGATGCAAAGCTCCTAAAACCCTTGGAATTCCCTGGGTGATAGCAGTGATTAGAAGTTGGGAATATTCAGCCCCTGCTCCCCTGAGAGCATCCTCCTGAAAGGGCAGACAGGCCGGAAATGGAGTTAATGATCCAGCATGCCTCTGGGATGAAGCCTCCATAAAAATCTCCAAAGTGTGGCATCTGAAGAGCCTCCAGGTTGGTGAACACGTGGAGGTTCGCGGAGGGCTCAGCAGCTCTGCATCCCTTCCCATAAACCTTGCCCTTTGCGTCTCTTCCATATGGCTGTTCCTGAGCTGTGTCCTTTCACCATAAATCGGTAACCTAGTAAGCAGAATGTTTCTCTGAGTTCTGTGAGCTGCTCTAGCAAGTTAATTGCACCCACGGTGGAGGGGTCACAGGAATCGCTGATGGGCCAGAAACACAGGTGAGAACCTAGATTGTCGTCTGAGGTAGGGACGATCCTGTGGGACCGGGCCCTGAAGCTGTGGGATCTGACGCTATCTCCGGGTGGCTAGTATCAGAACTGAGCTATACTGTAGGACACCCAGCTGGTGTGACAGAGAATTGCTCGGCGGAAAAACCTCTACATGTCTGGGGTCGGAAGCACTCTAAGTGTGGTGGGACAGAGGAGACAGACTGAGGTTTTCTAAAACATGCCCAGAAAGAGAGGGGGACCTGTCTGGCTGCCTTTGGAAGTATGGGCTTCATACTGGGGGGGTCCAGGGTCTCCACCCGAGACATAAGCAACCAGAAACCAGGAACAGCCACTGCCGTGACCGCCCTCCCAGTCTTGACGCCTCCTTGGAGATTTAGGTCAAATGATACTTCTTGGTAATGCCTCCCCAACTTCCAGAGTTTGCTTTCTGGCCTCTGTTGCTGCTGGCGTGTTTTTTGTAGTTGCTGCACCAGCAGTTACCTTCCCGGGCTTCTGTTTGCATTTTCCTGTCAGTCTCCCCCGCCCCCACCCCACACCCCCCCGCGATGGACCACGGCTTCCCAGGAAAGCTCTGGTGTTCCTTCACCTCAGGGACCATGGAGCTGAGAGCCTGGCTGCTCAGTGAATCTTGCCGAATGAACCAATGAATGAATGAGAACCGAAGGAGTTAGAGATCATTGTGTTATGAGCATCACATTTGCACGATACTCCTGGTGGCCATGAGAACTGGAAATAGGAGAGGTGGTCCAGTTCTTCCTGCCTATCCCCGTATTTGTTCTTTAGGCAAAAGCAGTGCTTTGGGCCTTGAATTTCAGCGGGATTTGCTCCTTTGAGTCCTCTCGTGTGACACACGCTTCCCCAGCTCCCAGGCCAGTCTGAGGAAGGACGCCGCAGGATGTGAGGGTGATTACAACAAGCACAGCAACCAGACCTTTGGATCCAAGCCTCGTCCAGAAGAATCCCAGGCATCTCGGTGTCCAAACGCCTCCCTGCATCTGATGGGCCCGGGTAGCACAAACATTCTCCCTTCAGCCCTTGAAGAGAGAGCTGTTCAGAGGTGCAGGCTCATGTGGCTGTGGCATCACCGTCTCCATTTCCCTACACCGACCCCCTAGTGGTGCTGTAGCTCAGAAGTGCACAGCCTCCATTCAAGGGGCAAAGGCACCCAAGAACCTCTAGCACAGAATCAAATGATCTTCATTATAACAGCACTTTGAATAAACAGACACAAAGGGCTCTAAGTTTACAGAAGTTTGAACTCCTGTACTTTCTCCATTAGAGAAACAACTTTACAAACTAAACCTCAAAACAATATAAAGCCACGTTAATTTGATGTGAGGGACGATGCTCTTTGGCTAAATCAGACCTCTAATGTTTAATAGCAAAAAAAAAAAAAAAAAAGCAGCCTTAGGTATGGTTTAATGTTTAAACTGCTTTAGTATTTCTGGCTCTAATACTAATGTGGAGGATGCTTTTCTTGTATCAGTATATTGCACAAAATGTCATTATTAACTGAAAGCCTTTGAGAGCTGGTTCAGGATTGTCAGACCTCGTATTTAACCAATTCTGCCAGGCAGAATTTAAATGGGATGTTATTACAAACCGTAAAACTGTTGCTCACATAACAATAGAGTTAGCATGAGGCTATACTGAATTGTACCTTCAAGAGGTATCTAATTTAATATTGTAGGAATCAGGAATGGGAACTAATCACTAAAACTGGTTATTAATGCCCACAGAAAGAAAAAGAAAGACAGTTGTATCGTGGGTACAGGTTGTTGAAGGAAAGCGGTGAAGGCTGGAAGTGAAGTATTCGTGTAGGTTCAAGAACGGCCTGACCATAACTCGAAGTTTCTTACTGTTGCGTTCACTTTGTCTTCAGGTTAAAGTATCCAAACTGAGAGGAAACCTCGTTTTGCTCAGAGACACAGCTCATCACTGGGCTTCACTTGCTGCAAAGCTTTATTTTCCCCGTTAAGACCCCTGCTGCTCTTTTCTCAGGAGCCCTTCCCTCCACCATGTGCATCAAAGTTTCAGCGGAGTCATCAGTCAAGAAAGTGACCCTTTTCGTATGAAAACAGCTTTCGACTGCAAATTATCACGGCAAGAGTTTTAGCATACCAATTATAAAATAATTTAAGATGCCGACAATATGATTTACCCCGAGTCCTGTGTGTTGGGGGACAATTTCAGGGGCAGGACACAGGCTTCTAATCAAATCTTATCCAATGTCCCCCCGTGGAGAACAGCACCCCAATGCCCTCCTTGGGGTGTGCTGTAGACTGTGTTACCGACAGTGGGGTCTGGCTGCTCGCCGCTCAAAAGCCAATGAAGAGACAAGGCTGGTGGTAAGGGAAGTTAATTTTGGATGCTGGCACCCAGGGACAGGGAGGACAGACGCCTGTCCAAAGGCCGACTCACCCCCACTGACAACCAGGGGGCAAGAGCTTTTATAGGCAGAAGGAGGGGGCTACGTGCAGAAATAGCACAGGCGGCTCTGACAGGCATCTTGCAATTGGTCCTGGGTCGTCTGACCAGCGTCATCTCAATTGTTTTAAGTACAGTCGATCTTCAGTCCCAGGGTCAGGTTGTTCCCATTTCCTTGAGGCCAGTTTTCTCGGAACTGTGGCAGCTTCTGTCATGGCTACAGTCTGGTCATCACGTTAATTTCTTCCACCTGGTAGGGGTTTCAGTATCTACAAGACAGCTCACAGGACAGGGCTCAGAATATTATCTATAGCCCTTGAGGAGGAACTGAAGGTCCTTGACTTTGCTCACTGACTAAACTATTATTGTTTTGTCCTATTTGTTTTCCTTTGCTTCTGTATCTTCTCACTTCTCTGATTAAACCTGTTCCTCGGCTAAAGTTTTTCCACAGACAAAAAGCAGGTGGACAGCATGAGCAGGGGAGGACCATAGGGTCCTGCTATGCTTCATTTGTGTCCCCCCCAAATTCATAAGCTGAAACCGAGTCTTGCAGTAGTAAATTAGATACTTTTTGGACATAGTTTCCAACACTGCCTGGTACTAACTTTATCCCCACTGTGATGATATTGCGGGGGCGGGGGGGCTTTGGGAGGTGATTAGGTCATGAGGGTGGAGCCTCAGGCATGGGATCGGTGCCCTTGTAAAGAGACCCCAGAGAGCTCCCCCTCCCTCTCTGCCACGTGAGGACAATGGGAGAAGACGGCTGTCTGTGAGCCAGGAAGTGGGCTCTCACCAGACACCAAATCTGCTGGCACCTCGATCTGGGGCACCACAGCCTCCAGAGTTGCAAGAAATAGACATCTGGCATTTACAAGCCCCCCAGAGTGTATCTGCCCAGAGCAGCCGAGGGCAGTCTTCTCCTGTCCCTGCTCCTCGAGTGGCCCTGGCTGAGCTGGATCAGGCGATCCCGTCACCACCTCCCTTGCCCAGATCTGCAGGACGTGGGAGAATTAACGTCCCGATGCAGGGAGACATGTCTGTGAGGCACAGGGAGTGCAGAGCCTCCTCCGCAGCCCCCCAGCACAGGTAAGGCAATGTGTGCCTTCCCAGGGTCCCGCGCAGAAGGACTGCCCGTCCAGCAAGAGAGGGTCGCCTTCCCGGTGGCTCAGAGCTAGCAAGAAGCTCCCAGAACACTAGACTCATATAAGTCCCCTCCCACTGCCCCAGTTAACAGTATTTCAAGGATCTTTGCTGTGTACAAACCATCCAACTCTCAGAGGCTTGAAACAACAGCCATTCAATTAACTGGTGTGATTCTGCAGGTTGACTAGACTCGGCTGGGCGTCCACTTCCATGCGGCCTCCATCAAGGCAGCGGCCGGTGGGTCTTCTGGAGGGCAGGCGGAGCCAGGATTCTGGGTGGCTCTTCTCTAGGCCTCTCCATGTGGCTTCTTCACATGGGTTTGCTTATGGTCAGTGGACTTCTCCCATGATGGCCCAGAGGTCCTGGGAGCACAAGAGAGGAGGCCCAGGTCTTCTACGGCCCAGCGCTGGAACACACATCACTGCTACTAAGTCACAGGAGCAGCCCAGGTGTGGCATGGGTAGGGCGACACGGGGTGTGGAAAACGGGGGGTGGGCGGAGACTGGAGCGCAGAGAAGGGGAGTCCCTGGTGCTCACAGCTGGTGCCAGCTGGTATCCTTGCCAAGATTCAAGTTCCAAACTCAGGTCAGCCTAACTTCAAACCCACGTTCTCAATGACTGCCAGGCTGGTCGTAACCCAGGACCTAAGAAGAGAGGGGCGGAGGCTAAACCAGTGTCCAGAGAGCTCAGGCCATCCTGCACTAAGGCTCACAGCCGATGCTGGGTCAACTTTTAAAAGAGATTTTAGTTGTGCTCAGAGAAACAGGAAGGAGAGGGAGGCCCCCTGCCTGGGACAGATGGTGAAATGTAACAGATGAAAACACAGAGCCGCTGAAGTCTTATCTGGCTTCTATCCTTTCAGGGACCACGGTCTTCAAACCATGAAGGGCAGAACACACGCCAGCCTGACGGAGGCTGCATGACACATCAGACTTTGAGTCAGAAGACCTGGGGTTTGCCAAGCTCTACCCCGACCAGCTGCTCTAAAGGGACCAAACCACACCCACCCTCTGAGACTGTGGCCTGGTTCCTAAGAAGAGATGAGAAAAACAAGCCCACAGGGTGTTCTGAAGGCTAAATGAGACGATGTGAGGATTAACGAGATATCCTGGATCTAGCACAGAGCTAGGCTCTACCAGCGGTAACTGGGTCCACCTGAGGAGATCTTATCCTGTGACATGTTTTCATATTGCAAGCTTCATGATCAGATAAAACAAGGGAACATTTGCTCCCAGCTTCAAATTAAGAGCTGGCAGGGCGTCCGAAATTTTAAGCTGGGAGCAAATTCTCACTGGTTATATTAGGACAGTTCATGGATTATGGGACCCTTGTTTCTGTTAACCATTCCCTTCTGTTAAAGTCTGACTCCTTCAAGGCTAATCTCATTCTCATCTCAAATTGCATTTCACACTTTCAGGGGGATGTTCTATTTCCGCTAGCCCTTCCTCCAACTGGCCTGGGGGCTTCCTGGCCGTCCTGCAGCGGGGGCACAGGACACCAGCTTTCTCCCCCAGTTCTGTGAGGCTGCTTGCAAGTCTGCTCGGCCCTGTGCAGCTGTCCTCTGCTTGGTGTCTGGGCCTCTAGCCGGGCAGTCAGGATTTACAAACGCCCTGAAGCCAGGAAGGCAGAATTGAATGTCAGGCTCACTTCCCTACAGACCCCCTTTCTCTGGGTTCTCGGCCCCTCAGGTCCTGGCAATGGGCTTTCTTTCCTTTGCCTTTTATTTCCTACCATTTAGGGGGAAATAAAATCAAGGAAGCCCTATTTTTCTTGCACTCACGCGATTCCACTGGATTCCCGCCGGCTGCCCTGGCCTCCGGGTTCCTTCGGCCCTCAGCCCCTGCCCAGGTCGGCCACCCCGTCACACGGCCAAACACTCGACTTGTCATAACCAAACACTCTACCGCTTCTGAAACGTCAATCTCAGACACACACCGAACATCACCTTTTTTTTTTGGCTTGCGTGATCTGGGATTTTAGTTCCCCCACCAGGGATTGAACCCGGGCCCTCGGCAGTGAACGCACGGAGTCCTAACCACTGGACCGCCAGGGAAGTCCCCTGGCCACCACCTTCTATCACAGCCCACTCGCCTGCACTCCTGTGTCAACAACTGTCCCCCCAGATGAGTCCTCTAGTCCGCAGCCCTCCTCTCTCCCCTTCCTGGCACCCCCATCCTCCTACTTCCCTGCTTCGAGGGGCCTAGATTTCACCATAACTGCTCCTTTGGGAACCCCCAACCCCCTTGCTCATTTCTCCTTCTGCTGAAGCCCAACTAGGATCAAACCCAGCCACCCCTCACCTACATCCGCTGCCTGACATCACCGGAGGGACTACTGAGCACCCTCCTTCCACGTCGACTGCCAGTGGGCACCGGACCAGCCTGACCCGCACTGCTGGACGCTGCTGGTGTGTCCACTTCCCTCTCTCTTAAGTCACACTTCACAGCCGTGCCTCCTAAAATCTGCCCTATCCTCCCCCCACTTCCCCACTCTCACCAAAATCGATAGATGAAATACAGGCCATCAGATGGGAACTTGTCATCTTCCCAACACCAGTCCCACGAGGTCCCTCTGCACCTGCACCAGAAACATCCCAAAGGTCCCTCCTGTCACAATGATCGGCCCGTCCTGCTTCTCTCTGAAGCCCCCCTCCCCAAGTGTACGGGATGCTGGGCCCTCATGAGCTCATGGACCCCACTCCTCATGGCACCCCTTCCCTCCTGCATTGCCAACTCCCCCCTCAGGTGAACCCGGCTGCCCCCTATCTTCACACAAACATCTGCACGCAACCTCACACATCCCTTCAGCCTCCCCGACGCCATCTCTGCACCCCACTTCCAAGTCTCAGAAAAAAGATGTCTCTACTTGCTGTTTTTTGGTTTGTTTGTTTTGTTTTGTTTTGTTTTGTTTGGCCATGCTGTGCAGCTTTCGGGATGGGGATCTTAGTTCCCCACCCGGGACTGAACCCGGGCCCACGGCAGTGAAACCGCTGAGTCCTAACCACTGGACTGCCAGGGAATTCCCATCTTCTTGCTCCGTCCCCACGCCGCCTTCAACCCAATCTAATTGTGCTTCTGCCCTACCATTTCACTGAAAAGAGTCTTTTTAAAGTTGCCCATTATTTCCATGTTTCCAAAGCCAAACGGTCCACCATCTGTGAGCAGCGCGTGGCGGGGTTGATCACTCCACTCCTTTCCTGGAGCAGAGCCTCCCCTGACTCGTGGGACAGCCCTGGCCGTGCTCTACTCCACCCTCCTCACCAGGCAGCCCCTTCTCCTCTCCGTCCTCGCGGCGTCAGGACCCAAAGTTCTGTACCCATCAGGTTTCTCCTCTGTCTGCACCCTTTCCCTGGGTAACTGTCCTGGGTTGAAAAGCATCCCCGCAAAAATTCCCATCCTCCCGGAACCCGTGAACGTGGCCTTATTTGGAAATAGGGTCTTTGGAGATGTCCTCAAGTTCAGATGAGGTCACGCTGCAGGAGGGTGGCCCTAACCCAATGACTAGTGTCCCTATAAGGAGAGGGAGATTTGGACACAGACGCAAGGGAGGATGCCCAGTGATGAGAGGGCAGGAGTTGGGAGTGATGCAGCTGCCAGCCAAGGAACACCCATGATGCAAACAACTGACCAGGAGCTCGAAAAGCCAGGAAGGACCCTCCCTTGTAGCTTTCAGAGGGAGCACGGCTGTGCTGACACCTTGATTTCAGATTTCTGGCTTCCAGAACTGTAGTGAATACATTTCTGTTGTTCTGAGCCATGCAGTTTGTGGTACTTGGTTACGGCAGCCACAGGAAACCAATTCAGCAGTCCTAGCCAGTCCCGTGACTCCATCCACCATCTCTGCCTGGCTGATTCTGAAACATCTAACTCCAGTCCAAACCTGGTATCAGAGTCCCATACAGGATTATTACCTGACCATCTGCTTGAGTTGCCTCCTGGATGTCAAAAGGCACCTCAAACTTAACATGGTTAAAGGAGAATTACTGAATACCCCTAAATCTGCTCCCCAAGAGTCCCCCTATTTCATAAATGAAACCCATGCAGTTTCTCAGCCCTATCTCACTGTTTTCTTGTATCTTTAGCTCTACCATCTTTAATGCAAAAACCTTAATCCAGGCCACCATTATCCCTCAGGTGAACCATTATCACTCAAGTGAACCGTCATCCCTCCCCTGGACCACTTCCTGTGTCCCAGCTTCTGCTCCTACCCTGCATGTACAGGGCATCCCCATACAGCTGTGGGGGTGATCGTTCTGCAGAGAAAGTCAGATCTGGCCACTCTCAATACCCTTGCAGTAAAAGGCAAACCCTTTATGAAGGACCACAGGCCCCGTGCTGCCACCTCCTGCCCTCCCCTGGTCTTTTGTCTGTCTGCTGACTAGCCTAAGCTCATTCCACCCTCGGGGCCCGGGGATTTGTCCCTGTTCTGCTCCCCCAGGGCATTGCTGGCTTCTTCCTCCTCACTGCTCAAGTGTCTTCACGCTGCCTGACCCCAGCAGCTGAAGCTGCCCCTTGGTGCCACGTTGCTATGGCGTCTTCATAGCCCCTGGGCACGTCTGAAATGATCTTCTTTACTTGTTTACTTACTCCAGCCATTCTCCCTCTGCTGGAATGATGCTTCTTAAGGACAGAGACTCAGCTTTGTTTCTGTGGCATCTCCACCCACTAGACCAGGGCCTGGGGTCTGTTGGATAGAAGGTTCTCCACATTTATTTGTTCACTGATGGATAAAGTCCATTATGAACAGACAGTATGGAACCAGACTTATCTCTGAATATATAGTTCCATCTGAAGAACAGAAGGAAAAAATCTCTTCTTGTACAGTGCTTTCCCTGGACTTTGACCTCAAGAAGAAGTGCTTCCTCTGAGAGCCTCCAAAACCAACAAGATAAAACCCAGGGCTGTACACAGTCAAGGGCATGACTGCCACATCTGGTGGCCAGCGCGTGCAGCCCACACCTTGCCCACAGCGCCAGGGACGGTGTAGAATCTCTCAACAAGGGGGCTCCTCCTCCATGAATTAAACTCTCTCTCCTGGGTCACTACCTGGAATTTACAGGGTTCTCAATGTGTACATAGTACTCTGTTCTATTTTATGGACAGCTGCAAGGTCTACAGCAAACATACACACTTAGATACAAACGTCAAATCAAGAAACCTTGGATTTATTCCCAGGTTGGCTTCTGACTTTTGTGATATTTTTTTATAAAGGTCACTTGATTTCTCAATGCACCTAGAGTAAAGCTTGCCCTTGCTTTACTCTACAGGGAGGTTGCAAAACCTAATGAGGCTGTTCCTGAAATGTCTTATATATTTACAATCACAGGATGTACTTTTAGTCTCCCCTATAGTATCACCAAAGATGTCAGTATCACTAAAACCACTTTATCTGAGAGGAAACTGTGGCAACCATAATATGATCTCAGGCTGGAGTGGCCCTGGGCACCCCGTCAGCAGGTAGGTAGTGCAGGGCTTTGTACTGATCAAGAAGGCTGGTGGCAGTAAATAGGACCTCAGGAGTCCCTTACTCTGGCAATGCATCTTCAGCCATCCACACCCAAATTTGGGGATACAGTCTTGATGCATCCCTCTTCCTGAACAAGCCCTGCTTGCTTATTTTTCTGTACGAGTCTCCCTTTGTTGCTTCCTTTTCATTCCACATATGGCTATTCTCTTCTCTTTGCTGCATTCCTGGACGTCTGAGGTCTCTGAAACAGGATATACGGAAGTAATAGGTCCCCTGCCTGCAACCTACTGCTTCTATATATCCTGCCCATTACCACCAAATGAATATTCCCAAAATATTGTTTGGTGTGTTCCTTCCCTGCTCTAAAACTTTCTATGGCTCCCCATCACTTAAAGAATAAACTCCAGACTCTTTACAAATGACCATAATCTGGAAATGAGATTGCCTTTCCTACTTTATCCAATTTCTCCATCTTGGACAGCCTTCTGCCTTTACACACCTGCTCTGCCTATGTTTATCTCTCTCCTCTCTTCTCAATGGCCCTCCTTAACTCCACCCAGATGGTATTGGTCCAACTTGTACTTCAAGGTCCAGCCAATAACAATCACTTCTCGCCTCTCAAGCACCTGCAACTCCTCTGAGAGTCAAGCAGGCACCACCTCCTGTTATGAGTGTGTGTGTTTCCCCCCCAGAAAGATTATAGCTCTTTAAAAGGAGACATGGCGCATTATACAGTATCTCATCGATTCTCAGGCACATCTCTTTTGGCATTTTAACAACTGTGAAATCAGGATACACGTGACAGTCGATACGTGTCATAGTTTAACTGCCAGGGCATTTCTTTCTCGACGGTAAATAAAACAATGGTCTGCCATGCAACCCACCGTGTCTTGGGTTCAGTGCTTCTTTTGATTCCCTGCAGGTCCTAGCATGGGTCTTGCACACAGAAGGTGATTTTTACAAGTCTTACTGGTTGCTTGATGAGTGGATGTACCTTCAGGGGACCAGCGCAGGCACAGGTTCTGGATACATGAGAGCCACACCGGCCTCTACAAAGCACCAGTGCTGCAAACCAGAAACACAAATGACAGCCAAAGGGAGCAGGGATTGGGGGCTGTGGCTCAGCCGCGCACGTACTCAGACCAGGCACCTGCCATGGAGGGAGCCAAAGGGAGCAGGGATTGCGGGCTGTGGCTCAGCCGCGCACGTACTCAGACCAGGCACCTGCCATGGAGGGAGTCACAGAAGGATGGGGACACCCCAGTGGCTCGTGTCAACCAGGCAGGACAACAGATTGGATGCAGCTGCGATGCTGCCCGAGGAGTCCCCCTGGGAGATAGGCCAAAGTCATCCAGATTCACATCGGTCCAGGAAGGCCAGAGGGGTGTGTTAGCAAGACGCAGCACGTGGCTCCACGCTTCAGGGTTGGTTAACAAAGCCCCAGTCTAATACACAAGAGGCCATTAAATGGATTGCTATTGTCATAAAAGGGGACTCCGTGATGGAAGGTTTAGGAGAGAAACGGGCCTAAGGAGGAAACGTCCTCTGCTGGGGGATGTGTGTTGGACCATCATCTGTGCGGATGGAGGATGCTCCGTGCCCCGCCAGGTTTCCCTGAGCTACCTGACGGAGTGCACCTGTCCTACTTAATGAGGTCTTTAGTAGGTGCTGCCAGTGGTAAAAGTTACTTGAGCAATTCTTTGAACAGTAACAGCTATTATTCATAGTACTTTATAATTTATAGATATTTTCACGTCCACTGTTTTCTTTTTGAATTTTAAAAGAACACTTTACGGTAAGATTTTGTTATCTCCATTTTACAGATTAAGAAACTGAGGCTCAGAGACGGAGCAGAGGAGAAAGGCAATATGGGTTACGAACCCCTCCCAGTTCTGGGCACACTGGGAACCTCACTTCGTTTTCACAGCAAGCGATTTTGATGCTTCTTATCTCCATGGTTTAGAGGAGGATGCTGAGGTCCATATGCCTGGCTTGCATGATGGAAACAGGCCCCGTACCCTGGCATCCAGACTCCTTCAGATTCCTTGCTTTTTCCCATGAACATACTAGGCTCCATACATTGTTCTGGGGACACAGAGGCACAAAAAAGGACTGAGATATGCTCTCCGGCTGCTGGGCATGGTCTTCAGACCCTGGGCTCTCTGTGGCTTCCTGGCTACGTTTGGGTCCAGAGTCACCCTGACCACCTGCACGCACCACACGGCCCCTCCCTTTCTGGGACCTTGCTGCCTCCCTGGCCCTGCTGCTCAGGGAAACACCCTTTCCAACCTGGAGGGAAGACCTGTGTGCCTCTACTTTGGGCCAAGACATCATGTCCACAGCCCAACGGTCTTTAGCTTTCTCTTCGCACTCTGTCCCATTCCAAGCCCTGAAGCAAAAAGTAAAAAGACAGATTACCTCCCTAAGTGGGAGAAAGGAAAGGGGGAAGGAGAATGTTGTGGGTTAATGGTGTCCCCCCGCAAAGACGTGTCCAAGTCCCAATCCCCTAGCTCAGAATGTGGCCTTATTTGGGGCTTCCCTGGTGGCGCAGTGGTTGAGAGTCCGCCTGCCGATGCAGGGGACGCGGGTTCGTGTCCCGGTCTGGGAAGATCCCACATGCCACGGAGCGGCTGGGCCCGTGAGCCACAGCCGCTGAGCCTGCGCGTCCGGAGCCTGTGCTCCGCAACGGGAGAGGCCACAACAGTGAGAGGCCCGCGTACTGCAAAAAAAAAAAAAAAGAATGTGGCCTTATTTGGATATAGGGTCATTGCAGATGTAATTAGCTAAGATGAGGTCACCCTGGAACAGGGCCGGCTCCTGATCCAACGTGACTGGTGTCCTTATAAGAAGATGGCCGCGTAAAGATGCAGACACACAGTGAGAAAGCCACGTGAAGGTGGAGGATTGGGGTGATGCACCTACAAGCTGAGGGATGCCAGAGAGTGCTGGCAAAGCCCCAGAAGCTGGGAAGAGGCCAGGAAGGATTCCCTGACAGGCTTCAGAGGGAGCACAGCCCTGCTGACGTGTTGATTTTGGACTTCTAGGCTTCACAGCTATGGGACAATAAATGTCTGTTGTTATAAGCCACCCAGTTTGTGGCAGCCTCAGAACACAAATTCAGAGAGGTTTAGAGGTTAATGCCTCCAAATACTGCCCCTGCCCCCCAAATCATCAATAAAAGACCAGAAACTACTAGAGTCACGAGCAGTTGATTAGAGGGGCACTTGATCTGGACTTTGAAGAGGTAAAAGGTGAATAAAAGAAGAGTAACACATCAGGGAGGGGATGGAGAGGGCTTCTGGGGCCAGAAGTGGGGCTGAGCTTCAGGGAGCAGAGGTGATGAGGCTGGATGGGCAGGGCAGAGCCTCAGATGCTGGAGGCCTCTAGACGGGTTGCTTTAGGTGTTGGGAAACCAAGTTAGGTTTTAAAGCTGGGAACTGCTATAGTAAAAGCACTTTTTAAACAAAATGTAGTGGAAAGAAATAAGTGCTCTGAAGTTAGAACCAGGTTCACATGCTGGCCTCCCCACTCACCAGCTGTGGGACTTTAAGGAAATTGGTTAACCGCTCTGGGAGTTAGGTTTTCTCGGGCTATAGGAAGGAGACTGCAGGGAAATTCCCGGGAGAGACATGTTTTTCAATACAGTTTTGGATCTTCCCAAATCCCCAAGTACCAACAGGCAGAGCAACAGGGTATAAAAAACAAAACCCCTTGCATGACATTTACCAGACGATTAGGTGCCAGGGTGTCTCCATAAACTCCAAAATACAAGCAGCTGCGACAAGCCACTAGCGCCACAAGGCCTGCACGGTATTAGCATCTGTGGGGGAGGATGCAGAGAAGTAACAGAACAACAGGCAGAAGCCGGCAGACCGATCTGCAGACAGCGGCTGAAACTGGGAGAGGTTCAGCCCATTTTAATAGAGACTGTGAGGGTCCTGCGGTAAAACCTCAAAGGGCTGGATCCGTCCAACTTTGTGAACTCTTGAAACCGGCCCACCAGGGCTTCTTTCCCAGATAGGGTCCCACGGTGAGGAGAAACAGCTTGGAGTAAAATCAAGATAGAGCAGCACGGTGATAACAGAAGTGAAGAAAAGAGAACGTCCAGATAATTGAGAGCCAAGCCAATACATGTCCTCAGCAGGCTGCTCCATGAAAACAACAGAAGAATCTCTGTTATGTTAAAAAAAAAAAAAAAAAAAAAAAGAAGCTATTAGCACTAAGCCTTCTCATAAAAGTTCAGGAAAACTAACTTCATATAAAAATTAACAGCAGAAAAATATCAAGGTCAGATCTTCTCATACAAAGATACTATTTAGAAAAAGAAGAGTAGAGTAACATCCATACAAACAGTGCACAGGAAAAAACATGCTCATGGAACAGGGCAACACTGCAATGCACGGTGCTCGTTTCCTATTGGTGCAGAGCCACTCACCACACAATGAGCCGCTTAGAACATATTGGTTACTTTGCATTTTCCATGGGCCAGGAGCCCAAGCACAGGACAGCCAGTCCTCCGCTCAGGATCTCCTGAGGCTGGAATCAAGGTGTTGGCTGGGGCTGTGGTCTTAAATCTGAGGCTCAGGGTCCTTCTCCAAGCTCACTGGTTGTTGGGAGGATTCAATTCCTTGTGGTTGTAAAGCTAAGATCTTTGGCTTCCAGAGTCCCGCCTGCTGTTCCCAGCTACACGGCTCTCTCCAAAGCATGGAGGCTTGCTTTCTCAAGCCCAATAGGAGAGTGTCTCTGCCACTTTGAATTTCTCTGACCTCTAGATTCTCATTTAAATAGTCTCCTGATTTAGGTCAGGCCCACCTAGTATACTCTCTCTTGATTAACTTAAAGCCACCTGATGAGGAATCTTAATTATATCTGAAAAACACTCTCATCTTTGCCATGGAATGCAACCTAATCACGGGGATTTATATCACTTCCTAGTCCCAGGTCCTGCCCACTCAAGGGAAGGGGATTATACATGACATGCACACCATGTGGCTGGGCTCTTGGGGGCTAGCTTTAAAGGTAATTCTAAAAAAGCTAAAAGACGCTAAGAAAATGATACAAGATGAAAAACAACATAAATCAAAACTGGAAAATCTCAGAAATGAGTTGACAGAAATAAAAAAGAACTAGAAATAGAAGAAAAAAACATCTTAGAAATGAAGACTAAACTTGAAGAAACACAAGAATAAATAAAGGCAACAGACAATGAAAAAAAATAAAGACAGAAGGGAAAGGAGGGAAGATTTAAAAATCGAAAAAGGATAAAGATTCAAGATTGTGACAGCACTGAAGACAGACAAAGAAGATCCAGCACATGACTAACAGGAGTCCCTGAAGAAGAAAAACAGAGCAAGGGATCAGAACAAATACTAAAAACTATAATTCAAGAAAATGCTTCTAAAGAAAGATTTAAAATTATGTATTGAAAGAGAACACAATGTACCTGGGAATACTGACCCATAAAGATCAACACCAAAGCATATTCTAGTAAAATTACAGACTTCCAGGAAAAAGAAGGAATATACCTGGAGTATGTAGACAAAAAAGACAAAGTGACTTATCAAGAATACTGAGTTATATGGCTTTTCAGCAGCGATGCTTTCTACAACGAGAGCAACATATTTGAGAAGGAGATGAGCCTCCCTAACAGACAGCACCTGCATCACCTGGCTGACGTGACCATCAGATAACACACAGTGCCTCCTACCACATGGAACAAGTTCACTGTCAATGCACATTATAAAATGTTATTTACAAAAAACAGTCTGGTGGCTAGATGTAGCATGGGCTTCTCTCTGCCCTGCTTCCTGTATTCTGTTTCTCAGGAGTGGGAGAAAATGTCGAGATCAGGCCAGGTCCTGATTTCCCAGCAGGTAGGGGCAGCCGCGGGGGAGCACTGAATGGGACCACCCACCATTCCTCAAGAACAACTTAAACCTTACAACAGTTCGTAATCCTGCTGAGAACAAATATTTCCCCCACTGGCCTGTTTCAACCCCTGGAACACCACAAAATAAGCCTGTTCCCTTCTCCATCCTGTAGGTGCCCAGGTAAAAGGTAGGTCTTAGATTTTCTCTATTCACCATCTTGCCCTTCCCAGAGGTGAAGCAACAACCGGACTTTCCAAAATGTGGAAACAGGAACAGGACCACACTGATGCTGGGTGGGGTTGCTAGGCAACAGAAGCCACGCCCGGTACAGCCTGCCTCCTCCTCCTTCCCCGCCTCCTTCCCCCTCCCCCACACCTCTTCCTTTCATCCTGCTACCGACTAGTACTAATAATCATAACTAACATTTTGGGGCGCTTACCAGAGACTGTTGCAAATGCTTTACATCAATGAACTCATTCATTCCTCACCACAGCCCTATGAGGTAGGCACTATTACTACCTCTGCTTTATGAATAAGATACCAGGAAACTTGCTCACGGTCATATGAGTAGTTAAATGGTTGAGCTAAGATCCAAGCCCGGGCTCTGGGAGTTTGGCTTCAAAGCCTGTGCATTTCATTACCATCTTCTTGCGGTGCGCGGGCTTCTCATTGAGACGGCTTCTCTTGTTGCGGAGCACGGGCTCTAGGCGCGCGGGCTTCAGTAGTTGTGGCACGCGGGCTCAGTAGTTGTGGCTTGCGGGCTCTAGAGCGCAGGCTCAGCAGTTCTGGCACACGGGCTTAGTTGCTCCGCGGCATGTGGGATCTTCCCGGACCAGGGCTCGAACCCATGTCCCCTGCATTGGCAGGCGGATTCTTAACCACTGCACCGCCAAGGAAGTCCCAGAGGTTAGGTATTGACGTAGATTTGCTGTCGTCAGGACTCACAACCAGGTGGCTCTTACTGGCTAAATATGAGACAGGAAGCTAAACGGGATGGAGATTTCCAGGAGCCCGATCCTTACAGTCTCCAGGTTGGGAAACGGGGCCATCACTGCCCATGTGATGAACCTGCAGGAGCTTGGAGAAGGCTCAGCTTTAAAAAACCTCCTCACCTACTCACATGGCTAATGCCGAACTCCAGCATTAGAATTCTTTAAAGGTCTGCTTCCTGTTCCCATTTTTACTCATCATGTTAGTGATGCAATATAGGTTTTTCACTGAGCCCACTGGCTGAACAGGGAGTAGCCGAACAGGGAGCAGTCTTCCATCCTTGGCTGAACAGCCTGGAGCTCTTTCTTCAGCCTTCAGTCCCTGGGACACTGTTGTCAGGAGGCAATTCAGGACAGAAGAGCGAAGAGCCAGGGACTGCTCTGGTGACAGTGACCATAAGGCAACCAAAAACTGGGAGGTGGGAGGCCAGAGTGGAAAAATGAGGCACTGTGGGCTGTTTACTTAGTTTTTATTTTTACCATAGTTATATGCAAATATAACTTCAAGGGTCAAATCGGTTACAAAGTCATTGGACAAAGACGTTAAAAAAAAAAATGCTCCCAACTTCCTCTAGACAGCAACTACTTAAAATTGTTTTTTACCTGATTCTTAGGTATTTGCCTCCATATCACGTATCTCTGTAGGCTTTTCAAAGTTAAGATGCCCCACTTTTATAACTGATCCAATTCCCAAGGTTGGATATTCAATGACTGTTGAAAGAGAGAAGGACCTGGTGCCAGTTTTTAAAGGGCTAAACGTGGAGACCCGTGAGCTCATAGTAGCAAAGCACTCAACAATCATCTAAATGATGGCGCTTCATTACTCAAAGCTTTCACAGCAGGTTTCCCTGGAGCAGACCTGAAATATTCAAGGCAATTTACCGGAAATGTGTATTTAAAATTCTTTCTGAAAATGTTGCTTTTTTTTCAGATTTATAATATCACTTGTGGTAGTATTTGTAGTATCTGGCCTGGGAATACCCCTGGGAGACAGTCTTCGAAATACTATGGCAAAGCAAAGAGGATAGCCTGGAGCACAGGGGCAGAGACCCTCCCTGCAAAGTGTGCTGTATCCTTTAACACCGACTCTCCACATTGCAGGTTCAGGTTCATTAAAATGCAGACCCCTCTAGGAGGCAGGAACCCTGTTCCCGCGGAGCTGATAATGACTTTCCAGCAGTCCTTCCACAGATTAATTTTAATGAAAGAGAAGTGCATGGGTTCCCGCCAGGATGTCTATTTCATCTTCCTGGGATCCGGAGGTTTCCTGTTCTCTCCTCCCTTCCCAATCCCGTAACTCACTTTGGAAGGAACTGGAGAAGCAGAGCTAGCCTGTGGAAGTCATTTAACAATAGCACCTTCCCAACCACATTGTTGTATAAATTATATAAATAATCATCCATGATTGAATATGTCACAGTCATCATCTCCTACATGATTATTTGGGGTTCCATTGAGCTGCCTGCTTCCTATTGACCCATTAGTACATTGTTTCTACTATTACACTGTGTAATTATGTACTGTCTGCTAAAGAAAGTCTCCCGTCATTACACATTCTATCCCCCCAAACCATTAATGGCTTTTCTCCTGTATTTATTCTTCTGGAGGAACTTTAAAAGGACTCATTCCAATTTCTGAAAATCCTGTGAGGGGTGATGGTTAGATTCTATTCACTTTATATAGTACTTTGGGAGGTGATGGTGGCTCTATTACAGTACATCTCCCTTTCCACCAATGTGACTGCCATTCTCTGGAGATTTCTTCAAGTCTCACTGAGGTTCTTGTCATTTCCTTTATGCAGGAGCTGCACATTGATTTTTGTAAATCACGTCTTCCTTCCCTTTAGTTTTCCAGCTGGTTTCCTATTATGTTAAGAAAAGCATTAAGTTTTGAGTATTTTCCAGTCACTCACTTCATGGGATCACGTTACTAGTTCTAAGCATTTTCAGTCGATTTTAATTTGTTTTCTCGGTTGGTGATTATATTATCAGACAAATTCCTGTCTCCTTTTCAAGATTTATAACGCTCGGTCCATTCAGAATTGAATGAGAATACTTCTCTTGTTTCAGTGATTTTGTTAGGGATTTTGTATTATGTTAAGGAAAAGAACATAATAAAAGTAAAGCGACGTTTGATTATTGTTTTACTATGGATTTTCTTTATTCCGAGAATTATTCTGGATTTTGTTCAGATGAAGACTCTGTAGCCAGACTTTGGTGTCAGGTCCCATCGAGCACGTGGAACACAAAATGCTGTGCGTCAGAAAGACAAATCTATCAGTGCATAAGAAGGACTGACATTTAAACTTCCAGGAAATTGCAACCGTTTGTGGCATCAATAGGAGAGCGTATTTAAATTAGATTATTCCAGGTGACCCTGGACTATTCCAAGTGGGATGAATGGCATGCCCCTCAGCCACGGCTCACGCCCGTCCCTGCCCTCTCTGTGCAAGCCTAGTTGTGGCAACCACATTTCCCAGGTTCCCTTGAGCCCTAACTCCGCACTGGCCTGGCCAACGGAGGCCCTGGAGGAGGAGGAGAGGCCAGAGGCAAAGGGAGGCCAGAGTGTTTCTCCCCCTCATTCTCTGCCTCCTGGGGTGACCCTGGAAGAAGCTGCATGGCCTTATTGGCTCCACTCTCACTGAACAGTCCTCCTTTGATGGCCAGGCGACAGTCAGATGGCCCTGGTTTGGGGAATTTTGGTAGAATCACCTCAAACCACCTCTCCTTCCATTGGAGGCTAGCCCTAAGGGCAGCAGCAGTCAGGGAGTCAGGGTGGGCTTCGCGGGCATTCCGGCCGTGCAGGTGTGCGGGGTACCGTGCTGGTTTTGATGCTCCGTATTAAATTCTCTCTGGCTAAGGGACTTCCCTGGAGGTCCAGTGGTTAGGACTCCATGCTTCCAACGCAGGGGGCGCAGGTTCGACCCCTGGCTGGGGAACTGAGATCTCACATGCCGCGCAGCACGGCCAAAAATAAATAAATAAAATGAAAAATAAAGTGGCTCTTCCTAAAACTAAAATAAAAAAATTCCCTCTGGCTGAAACCCGGGTAGTGGGCCCTGACTAAGCTGGTCACCCCAGTCTGTGCGGCTCTTGAGGGCTCTTGGCCCCCAGCCTGGGTCCCTGACCTCTGCGGTTGGCTTCTGTGCACACTTCTGTTATCCGGGTGTGAGCGGGCAGGCAGTCTTGAGTCCCAGCACCAGGACTGCTCCTTTCCAGATCTACGTGCTTCTCTACACTAGAGGGCTCGGAACAGCAGCTGTGAACCCATCCTCCCTCCTCCAAGCTCCGCAGCCTGCCGGGTGCACAGCCAGGCTTTAGATGGGCCTTTTCACAAAGCACTTGGCACAGGGAGCGGCCCGGGCTTTGGAAAAGGCGATGGGCTCTCCTCGTTACAGAAGTCGTCCTGATGATGTGCTGATCCCTTAAGTTTTTCTTGCCAGCAGCTTAACCACGACAGTGGAAGCAAAGCCAAGTCCAGTTTTTCTCTGGATGTCAATTAATTCTTTTCCATGGTCCCTGACATTGCCTTTGCAGGCCGTTCCTCTTCCTCTCTGTTCAGCTAGAGGAAGAATAACCACTATAGTGGGTAAGAGCTTGGGTTGAAATCCAGGTCTGCCACCCACTAACTGTGTAGCCTTGGGCAAATTACTTAACCTCTCTGTGCCTTAGTTTTGTCACCTGTAAAATGGGATTAATAGCAGCACCAACTCTTCCCCGGCTTCAGATCTCCCTGACTCCTCACCTCCAGCCAAAACCCAATGCCTCGGTGTGCAGCCCAGGGAGCCCCCCTCCCCGTCTCCGCTGTGTCTGGAGCACCCGCTGTCTCTGCTTCTGGGCAAGACAGGTGCACACACTCGACCTTCCCTGGTTCCCAGAACAGATTTATTTATTTATTATTTATTTATTTATTGCCTCTACGTACAGATGAGGAAAGCAAGCTTAGATGGTTAAGAAACATGCCCCAAACCTCAGCCGGTGGGAGGCAGAGCTACGTCAGCAGTGTCTGCAGGACCCAAAGTCCTTCATCCACAACCTGCACCCTGAGGTCTCCACGTGCTCCAGGCCAAACCAAACTTGTTGCAGTTTCCAGAACATTCCATGCTGTTTCCTTCCTGTTTTTTTGCCTACACACTGTTCTCCCTGTTGCATTTTGAGAATTATGAGTAAGCGAGTTTGGCAAAAGCAAGTGGTGTGGACGTGCGAGAGTATGGAGAGTAGACAGGAGGGTGGAAGCAAGGGATGAAGTGAGACAGTCCAAGCTGTATTTAGATTTCTGAGACGGGGTGGGAATACACCCCCGTGTCCTCCCGTTCCTGAAGGGGGTGCTGTGGCTTTCTACTTGGGATCAGGACACCAAAACCTGTGGTTCCAACATTTCAGGCTGAGGCTGAAAAGTGCATATACAGCAGACCTGCATCTCACTGACTTAAACTCGGCTTAGCCTGGCACAGAGCAGTTGTCATGGCAACGCATAAGTACCACGGCGCTACTGAGAGTGGGAGTAACCGCCCAGTCACTGACCATCGATCTGCACATCTTTTGTTTCTTCCCCTACAAAACATTTCCCTTCAAGACAGGTCCATACGTGAGAAACCACTTCAGGCTGACGAGAGTCAGAACCCCCAGTGTAAATCTCTCTAGCTTCTCTGCTGGGGCCAAGGGAAGAAATGGGGAGAATTTGCTACCAAAGGTGGCTTATGACAGGGGCCTAACAATTTACATCCCGGGAGCCCGTGCCCCTGCTCCTTGGCTCAATCTCAAATCCCAGTCACTGATATTCCCACTCCACCTCCCAACTTCCTGATGCTACCTCAGGCCTGGCTTCTCCAGGGTCTGTCCTCACTCTACCTGAGAGTAGAGCTCTGAAAAAACAGTTCCTACGATTTCACAAGTCTTATCGTTTATCCCAACCATACTATTATTATTATCATTAATGATAATAATATTATCATTATTATTACTATTATTACCCTTCCTTCAAGGCTCAGCTCCAGTTTTCAGGAAGCACTCCCAGCACCAAATGTTAGTAATAATACTTGTGGAACCTAACCCAGGTCTTCTTCCTCCCTTCCTTTTCCTCCAGAGCTCTTGGTCTGTATCACGTTTACTCATTCAACAAACACTTATTGACCATCTACAAAGTGCCAGGCACTGTACTAGGTTCTGGACACTGAACAGAATAAACGTCTGTTTGCATACAACAAACATAATACATAAGTAAACTATGCAGTGTATTAGGAACATATGCCAAGGAGAAAAACGAGCAAAGGAGGGAGATGTGGAATGCCCAGAAAGTGGATTTCAATGTAAAAAAGATGGCCTAGGAGGCACTCACTGAGTGCATCTGAGCGGAGAGCCAGAAGAAAGGGGAAAGTAAATCACTGGGATTTCAAGAGAAAGGACATTGCAGGCAGACAGTAGCCAGTGCAAAGGCCCTGAGGCACAAGGGCATCTGGCCTGTTGGAGCACAGCTGGGCGCACAGCCGGCTGGACCAAGGTCAGGAGGGAGTAAGTGGTGGGAGATGAGGCCAGACAGAAATGGAGGTCTTGTAGGTCACTGTGGGTCCATGGGCTTTTGTGTGTGTGAGATTGGAGACTTTGAGGGTTTTGGGCAGAGGGTCACTCTAACTGATGTTTTGCGAATAGATCACAGGGGCTGGGGGTGGAAGTAGAAACCAGTTACCAGGTGACAGATGATCCAGTTTGGAGCAGACTGACACTAAGGAGGTGGTGAGAAGGGGGTGTTCTGGCTGTGCTCTGACGGTAGGACCACCTGGATTTGCTGATGGGATCAGAAGTGTGTATGGAGAAAACAGGCAGAGACAGCTCAGTTTCTGGCTTGAGTAACAGGAAGGCTGGCAAGGCTGTGGTGAGAAGGGAAGACGGTGAGGAAGAACAGCTTTGGGAGGGGGAGGAAGGGGACTAACGCTCGGGGGTGTTCAGTTTGAGACCCGTGTCTATGAGACCCACAGAGGAGACGTCAGGCAGGCGTTTGGATATGTGCATCTGGAGGTCACGGAAAGAGGTCCAGACCGGAGTCATCGTCGTGGGACTCATTAGGGAACCGATGATTTCTAAAGCCACAAGACAGGATGAGCACACAAGGGAGAGGAGGTCCCAGGATGGAGCCTTGGGCCACCAGCATGAGTAGATCAGGAGGGACAGTCACGGAGACCAGGAAAAATAGCCATGGAGGTAGAAGGAAAGCCACAGCGTGATGTCAGCAGGGGAAGGAAGTGCTCTGAGGGAGAGGGAGACAGTCAGTGCTGCCGGGAGCTGAGGAAGATGAGGCTGGGGGCCGAGGTGATTCAGCAACACGGCAGCCCAGAGCTTCAGGGCAGTGTTGGCTCCAAAGCCAACTGCAGGAGGGTCTGAAGAGGGAAATCAGGGGAAAAGGGGGGACAATAAGGCTAGCCAGCTTTTTGGAGGGTCTTGGTTGCAAAGGGCGTTAGACAAGCGGGCAGCTGGGGGGGGACCTGGTGAGAAGGTGGCGGTGGTGAGAGCGGCCGGGAAAGCACGTTCCTGGTGGGGCTGCAGATTCCCAGGAGCTTCAGGTCTCCCGATGCCTGGGTAGGGCTCCAGGCCAATGAGGTCAGAATCTTGGGGGCCCCTTGTTCTTTTTTCAAAAGTTTGTCAGGTGATTGCAACCTGTAGCCAAGGTTAAGAAACAACGCACTAGAAACGTTGACGGAGTGGGAAAGGGAGGGAGTCATTGCTTGAGTAGAGGAGGGGGCGTCTTTCACGGGGGGAGTGGGGCTGGTGTGCCTCTGTGGGTGTCATCGCCGGCGGGGAGCGTGGTGGGAGTTCCCTTCTGAGTGTCCCTTTTTCGGAGAAATAGGTGAGAGGTTATCGGGGGAGTGAGGGTGGGGGGGAGTGTTGGAGGCTTGAGGAGGGTGAAAGGAGAGAGAAGGCACCAGGGAAGTGTCCCGTGGTCCCAGGCAGCACCTTTAAGGGCCTCTTAAGCTTGTGGTCAGTAACTAAAAGTGCGACCACTCAGCCTGGTGACCCTCTCCCTGCAGCGCCATGGTCTGGGCACCTGCTCTGGGGCCAGCAGACCCGACTGAAGTCCTGGCTCTGCCACTTGGTGCTGTGTGGCCATCTTATTTAACGTCCCGCAGTCTTCGTTCCTTTGCTGTGAAATAGTGACAGTACCTTTCGCCGAGGAATGTGTTAGAGGTGAGAGGTCACTGCAAGCACCTGGTCCCCCTTAGGCACATCGTCGTCATAAATGTCAGCTCCTGCTGTAATTGCCAATTAGCTCCGGACGGGCTGTAGCCTCTCCAAAGAGCTTGGTTGATCTCCTCTTTGGATGGTGGGGCCTGTGCTTTCTTCTCCGTGTCCTTCAGAGAACATGTTATGTGCTGGCCACGTGGAAATCACTCGGTCAATAAATGCCCTTGGCTGAAAAATTAACTACTTCGTGAGCATTTGTCACGGTATAAGCTCTGAGATCACTGAAAGTAAGAAGATGGCAAAAGCAAGGCGCAGATACAGTCTGTTTCCCCAGCCCAGGCAGACCTCGGAGATACTGCAGGGTGGGTTCCAGACCACAAGAAAGCGAGGTATGCCTGTATTCTCTCCTCTACAACCCTCCCCATTTAACTACTGGGGTTCTGACCATCACTGCAAAGTTATAAATAAAATGCATGGTCCACACGTCTTCTACTTACAAGAAAAACATCAGATCACGTACAATAAAAGCACACACATAACACGGCCATTAAAAGAAGGATGAGAAACGTGACTGGACAACCTGACGGAGGACAGACCAGAGACCCCACGGGGAGCCATGCGTCTTCACTCTGGGCTTCCTGAGGTTGAGCAAGTACGCCTGTTTGAAGACAGCACTCCCGATTCGGCAGGCGTTATCTTCATCTGGCTGAAATGATTTTTTTTCTCTCTCTGTTTCAGAAAATGGCACGTTTTCGGAGTCCTTTAAGACACAGCTTCCTCTGGGCTGGGAGGTGGTCGCTGGTGACAGCACAAGAGCCCGGGTGCCTTCACTCTCTAACCCCAAAGCCCACTAACGGTGAAAGAGAGACGGCTGGGGGCCCCCCATTCCTGGGCTAATAAGCAGTGGCCTCATGGGAAAGGGGTGCTGACCACCCTACTGCCGAAGGGTAGGAAGGAGGTGAAGGTCAGGTATCAGGGGCCCTGCCAGCCAGCTTCCGGGTCTGCCTGAAGCGTAGGGCTGTCCCTGGTGAGGAGCCGCAAAAACGTACGGGGAGAGGCCAGCCTGGCACCATTCGACGGGATGCGATGTCCGCCACAGATTCTGCGATCAGAGGATCAGGGACCCCGGGCTGAGCCCCCCACCTGCTCCCACGCTGTCAGCTCGTGGGCCTTTGCTGCTGCCCATGGGCCCCTGACATGTCCATTCCAGCAGCACAAAGAAGCAAAGCGTGACATCGTCGTGCAAGAATGTGGGTCCTTCCTCCCACGGGCTTCTCTGTGCGTGGGACCTAACAGTGATGATAAGATGCTCATACTAGTTGAGGGCTTCATGCTCTACAAACTGCTGTTACATGTACTTCCTCCTTCAGGTCTCAGAATAACGGGGCAGGTGGGGCACACGCCCACTGTCCAGGAGAGGAAGCTGAGGCAGGGGCGGCCCACGGTGCCGGCAGGGTGGGGGTGGACAGGGGGCCTCGAATCCAGGACCCAGCTTGCTGCGGGGAGGGGTCGAGGCAGTGTGTCAACGGCCGGCCGGCAGCGGAGGGGGCCGGGGCTCGCGGGCTCAGCATCATCCTCACTGGAAAGGGGTGCTTAGAGCAGAGGGCCTCCGAGTCCCCCGGGTTCTGACGCCCCGGGATCCTGTGACAAGGATTATTCTTACACACTCAGCTCACACGTCACATGTCGGGATGAGTTCTCGGGGAGGCACCGTGCAGCCATCAGGCGCCACGAGGGCACAGCTCTCCCCGCGACCTGCCAGGTTTCACGGTGTGGCACGAGGGCCGCTAGTTCTGTGGCCTCAACTGGAGATGAGCCACATTGTGCCCTCATTAAAGTGGAAGCTTACGGGTATAAATGCAGCTGTGGCAACGTCTGATGCAAATTTACATGTGGAACGGGTCCCCCTGTCTCTTTTCCCTGCATTAACTTTCACGTGGCAAGGTCTGGAATCTAATTTTTTTTTCTGCTGAGAGCTGCCAAAGGACTTGGGGAGCTTGAGGCTTGGGTGGGTGTAAATTCTGCTCAAATCCCCAACTGACTGTCTTCTTGTAGTTTTTGCTTTAGTCCGGCTGGTCAAATCACAGACGGTCAAGGCCTTTGAGACAGAGAGACTCCCGGCATTCACGACAGAAGGCGGCAAAGCTGCTGTCCATCGAGAGTTGGGAGATGGATGCAGTTGGGTCCCAGACAGCTGGTTTTGTACGAGGTCTGCACCCAGGAGGTCTGGCTGCCGTTCCAGGCAGCCCTAAAGACCACGTGTTGAGGCCTGCTGTGTGCTCGACTCTAAAGTTGGAGGTTGACTCCAGAAAAGTTCAGTCAGTCTTGAAAAAATACAACAGATAAACCTTTCGGCAAACAATAGGAAGCAGCAGTTGCCTAAAATCTTTTATGGAGCAAAGGTAAGATATACAAGTGAGTCCAACGAGGTGGTTTAACAAGTGCTAAGAGGTGTGGCACAGCCTATAAGTGAGGGCCTGGGCTGAGTGATGGGGCTCCAACATGTCTCTCTGGGGACACAATTCAACCCACACAGCCTGCTTATGGTCACAGAGCCCATAAGAAGAACCCCCTGTGGCCCAAGACCAGCTGCAGCAAGGGGCACTTACAGTCATCCCACCCTCCCTCTTCTTCATCCCCCTAAGACGAGAGGCCCAAGGAACCATGGGGGAGCTGCTCCCCAAACAAGCACGGATAGGTGAGCTTGTGGGGTACAAGGCATGATGCAGTGGCCATGGAGGTGACACCCAACTCTCCTTCCAAAGGACCCGGGCCAGAGGCACCCTTACTGGACAGCTCCAGACCCCCCCGCCCCTACCTTGGGGTCTCCACTACGTTTGCCCCGAGGCCACGCTTTCCCCAGGCTGTCCCCACGTAGTGACAGAACATGTGGGGTTCTAGAGCTGCCCGCCCCTGCTTGTCAGTTTTCCTCTGACTGTTGACTTTTGCTTGGAGACTCCCCAACTGGTCGGGTCAGACTTTCTCAGAACCGTGTGGTCTAAGGCTTTTCCCACCCAAACCTGCCTTCCTGCCCTCCGTCCACAGGTGTCAGACCTACACCTGGTCTGAGGCTCTCCCCGCCCACCCCTGCTCGTTGCCCTGTATCCTTCACAGGCATTTCCCCCCTTACACCTCTTGCGTGTCTAATCCCGTCTTGGCATCTACCTCCCCAAGGATTCCAACAGAAACAGGAGACTCTGAAGTTGTCCGTTTCTTTGTACGAAAGGCAGAGAGAGAGATGAACTGAGTAATCCCTGGGATGCTAGTAATGCCGCCTGAGGCAGATCCCATTTTTCATTAATAAGGGTCAGGGACAGCAAAATTCACAGGCTATTGAGATGTGGACAGAGACTGTGATAAAGGAATTTCACTTTAACCGGCAGCAGAAATTCCCACTGGATTCTTTATGTGCCTCTTCTATATACTAAGGATTTTGCTTGGTACTTTCACAAATATGCCATCATGTTTACTGACATTGAGACTTTTTGCTCTTTGCACCTCACAAAATGGCCCTAAATTAATTTTAAAAATAGTTCCAAAATATTTGAGCCATGGGAAAATCATTAGACTAAATATAGAGCTTCCCAATGGACTATTATAATACCATTATTTGTGTCTGTTACCTCGCTCTCAAGGAGAGTGGAATAGTGATGGAATACAAGGCAGGGTATTTTGTGATCTCGTGTAGCCCTAGGATCAGCCATTTTGTGAATCTGAATTTACAAACAGAAAGAGATATTAGGATTAAAAAAAAAAAATGAGGATGTGAGTAAACCAGAGGAAAGTAGGTTCTTTTGCATCAGATCTTAGAAATTCTCTGAACTAGCAATCTGACCATTTCTATCAGCCCAACAACCTTGTTTTCTTCTCATTACTCAGTCCATCCCCTAGCCTGGAGGTATCTGGTTACAGTACCACAGAAGTTTAACCAAAAATAAAGAGAACTGAATTATGCCTGTCAAAGCAAATGACCAGCATATACTTGATGGCGCTGCGTCTTAGCTTCTGTAATCACTACTTTTTTCTTGCTCAGGTAACTTGAAAAATTACTAAGGAACATCAATAATCCCAGTCATCAGTATACTTTAATCAGGCTTTCTCCAATTACAAAGGGAAAACTTCTCCTCCTATAGAAGATTTATGCACTCCAATTCCATAAACACCCATCATAGATCCTCATCTGAACCCCCATAGTAACAAGAATACCCAATGCCTCTGCTTGAGTTGAGCCTCTGAAAATGGCCCTGGCAACCCACAAGCACTGTTTGGAGTGTTACAACTGCCGAGACTTGCCTTCCTGCAGATACTCAGAATGGGCTTGGGGATATATACCCTGGGGCTGCAGGCCCTCTGAGAGATCCCCGGTCATGAGGGCCAGGGCTACCTGACCACAACGAGGAACGTGTCAGGGGTGGCCAAGGGGCAGAAAGGTTGTGCTGTGACAGCTAAGTAACAGGTACTGGTATTAGTTACAAATGCTGCTTACACAGCCTTCCTTTGCTCCCCTCCTCCCTTCCTGCCTCTCTTTTCCTCTCCTCACCTTGTTCTACAAAGAATAACCTACAGGGGGACCGAAACAATACAACAAGATTAAGTTAATTAGAAGTGAGAAGTCTGTCAGTGAGGACTCTTGCCTCGCAAGAGACAGAGATCCAGCTGTATCTCAAGAAAAGACACAGGGAGAGGGAGGAGGAACTGGTCTTAGGGACAATGGGGACCAAGGCTTCCCTGTTCTCCCCATCCTACTTCTCTCTCAGTGCTGTGTTCAATCTCTCAGGCTACTGTCCTTCAATCGGGGTCAGCTCCAGTTAGAATCCCAGGGAAGGGCTCTGATTGGCTGCCCAGGACCACTCCTCCAAGAGGGTGCTTATGATTGGCTGAGCAGGTGGGCAGGGACCAGAACACTGAGTCAGAGGGGCAGCCTCTACCCCCTCAGCTGCCCCTGGATCTATGGCAACTTCGGAACAGTGCTTCTGGGAAATGAGCTCTCCTCTGGGGTGGACGTCACCTCTGAGGGCAGGCCAGATGGACTTGAGAGGGTTACAGGGCGTGTGCCCAGGAAACTATGGACTTTTTGCAATTTTCCAGAGGAATTCAGGAAAGCAAACAGCACTGACTGTGCCACTGCCATGTGCCTGCTTTGGGGACTGACATGGAGAAAAGAATGGAACTTTTTTTTTTTTTTTTTTTTTTGCTGCTTTAACGTTTTTATTTAGGAAAAGACTGAATCTGAAACTATAATGGTTCAATCTAAAGCATCCTTTTTTCAAGTGGAGTCAATTTATGTAAAATATTTTTTCTTGTCTATAAAAAACAAACTGAACAGTATTTTGATTATGAGGAAGTACAGACATGTACTTTAAACTACCCAGGCTGCTCTTTCATAAAAGAAATAGGATGCTCTTTCCCTTCCCCTCTTGCATCTCCCATGCATGGGGCTTACACTCTCCCAGGCATTCTAACGCCTGCATTTCGAGGTGGTTACAAAGTTGCCTGCAGATACTCCACCAGGGAGTGGCAGAGGCAGGTCTGACTCCAGAGGCCGTGCTCCTCCCACCTCCCTTCCCTAAATATGACCGAAAACCCTAGTAGCCATAAAAAAACAAATCGATAGAACTATACAAAAAGGAGACAATCTTGCATGAAAAAAGGGCAAGATAAACGAAGCCAAAAGGTCAATAAACAGACTGGGAAGAAATGTTTGCAACATTTAGTACTGACAAGGGGCAAAATTTTGCAATATATATGAAGGGCTCCTACAAACAGACAAGGCAGGAGAATGGACAAAGAGCACAGACAGATAATCACAGAAAGGGAACTGTGAAGGAAATACGAATGTACAAAGCCGTGTTCATCCTCATTCATAACACGAAAAAGGCACAGTAAAACTCCAATGAGACACTATTTTCACCTAACAGATTGGAAAGTATCACAGAGTTAGAAACTATACTGTATTGGAGAGGGCCTGGGCAGACAGGCGTGGGCATACACTGGTGGTGGGAGCGAAGATCGATCAACCTCTGAGAAGGACCAATTTCCTGCCTATGGAAATGAACCAGGTACACAGGCTCTGCCCCAGCAGCTCCCATCTGAGCACGTGCCCTCAGACCCCTGCCCGACGTGTGAAATGACGTACGTGTGAGCATTCCAGCCCTGGAAGCGGCCTAAATTTCCATCAGGAGGGGACAGCTCAAATACACCTAATGTAATAAATAAAAAATCATAATCACGACAAATCGTGTAACGTTTATACAACGGGATAGTATGCGGCCGTTCCCAAGGACGACGCAGCTCCCTGTCAGCAGATATGCACAATCCTCCAGACGCGTCCCCGAATTAGAAGCCACACACAGTGCTCTCCCACTTGTGGGGGGAAACGTCTGCACGAGCCACCCTCCCACTCTCCTGCGGGAGGCTGCACACCTTTCCTCTCTCCTCAAACCTCCCACACCTCTCCCTCCATCCGCTGGTGGCATCTTTTCCTATTCCTGAGGAAACCTGAAGCGGTCAGGAAGACCCCACTCCCTGCCCACAGGCTCACGTCCTCCCTCTGCCCCTCCTGTCCCACGATGGGCTGTCCTCTACTGGCACGCCTCACCCCTCCGGCCTGCCCCAGGATTTCGCTACTGAAGTTTCTCCTTCTCTTTTCTGCATCCTCGATTCCTTCCCCTGACGGTGACAGGGTCATGACACTGACAGATGAACATGCTGTAACATCCCCCTCCTTAAAAATGAGACAGCCCTCTCCCGACCCACATTCCTCTCTTGCACTGCCCCGTTTCTCCGCTCCCCTGTAAGCGAAGCTCCCGGGAACAGCCGTCCGCTTTGTGCCACATCCACTGCCCTGTCCCTTGTGAACCCGCTCCACAGGGCTGCTGCCCCGGCCACTCCTCGCCCATGTCAAGGCTGCCAGGGGGCTCCATGTCACCAAACCCCACGGTCATCTTTTTTTTTTTTTAACTTTAAAAAAAAATTGAAGCATAGTTGATTTACAATGTCATGTTAGTTTCCGCTGTACAGCAAAGTGATTCAGCTATACATATATATGTATATATACATATACATGTATATAAATGTATATACATTCTTTTTCAAATTCTTCTCCCATTTAGGTTATTACAGAATATTGGGCAGGGTCCCCGACGCTAGACAGTAGGTCCTTGTTGGTTATCCATTTTAAATATAGCCGTGTGCACCCGTGGTCATCTTGAATACTCTTGTCACTCACAGAGCACCTACTACTCCTTCCCTCCCCAGACGCTCGTCTGGTGGTCTCTGGATCCACCTCTCCTGGCTGTCTTCCTAATTCACGGCCGCTCCTTTGTGGACCCTTTGCTCACTCCTCCTTACCTCCCCAACCTCTACCCGGGGGGGGGGGGGAGGCGGTGGCCACTGGTGCAGTCCTGACACCTTCTCTTTGCTGTCTACACGCGTACCTGACTCTCTTCGCGTTTGATGGCTTGAAATCCCAGCCTTTGGTCGATGACTTCCAAATGCATATCTCCAGCCAGATGTCTCCCCTGTCGCTCTGGGATTTTCCCTCAGGTGTCTGGGTATCCTACAGGCATCTCAGATTCACTACAGCCCAAAGCAGACTCTCCACCTCCCAGCCCCTCCCGGGAGACGGGATCGTTCCACTTGTTCAGGCCCAAAACTTCAGAGCCACACAGGGCACTCTTTTCTCTCAGACCCCACATCCAATCTATCCGCAAATTCTGGGGATTCTGTCTTCAAAATATATTTGGAAGCAACTACTCACCACCCTGCCGCTCCCCCCGTGGTCGGAGCCACGGTTGTCTCTGGCTTGAATGGCAGAGATAGCTCCGCACTGTGCTGTACACATGACGGCCGGGCTGACCCTTAAAAACTCAAACTCAACCTTGTCCTTCTTCTAGTTGACATTATCCCATCTCACTCAGATAAAAGTCCCCAAACACTAGTCCACCTGTCCTTTTGCCACCTCTGGCCACACTGCCCTGCAGACCCTTCCTAGCAGCCTCCCCCCCAGCTCTGCACCTCGTTCAGCCCCTTAGAGCCGCCAGATTTCTGCTCAAATGTTCAGGGTCAGAGCCCTAGTCGGGGCTGCCTGGCAGAAGCTGGGCCCGCGGAGGGAGGGTCTGCCTGGTGGAGTGGGAGTCACAGGGGAAAGAAGCACTGTGCAAGATGCTGCCCCAGGAAAAACAAGGGAAGACGAAATCCCTGGGGTCCTTCCTCTTCCACTCCTCCAGACCCCAGTCTCCCCACCTGTCTCCCACTGGCCAAACCTGGCCAGACACCAGTTGGCCAAAGATCCTGGGACTGCAGTTCCTGGCAACACAGAGCAGGCAGGACAGCAAACATCTGAGAGCAGAGGCAATGACCCCCACAAAGAGCACCCCCCACTAGAAAGAGCAAGTCTCCAGACAGGCTGAAAAATCAGTCCCTGGTGAAGGAGTGATTAAACAACACAATGCTCTAGCTGTATCCGTTCTTAGACTTGCAACGATAAACAAAAGATTTGGAACCAGCGACCCTGTCCTATGGAGATGTAGGGTCTCATTGAAGCTCGGCTATAAAGAGCTGCTCTCCTGGCCTTCTAACCACGAGAGTCACGGACAATGCGCCGGCCTCAGCGTGTGTGCCCTGGAGTCTTGGCTGTGAGCCCGCACTGCCCCAAGCCTGCACTGCATGCCAGGGCTTTGGGAGAAGCTGGTGCACCCACCTCCACCAGATGCTGGGAAGTCCTGGACCATGGGTGAATACACTACAATGGCAGGAAAACGTTCTCTCAGGCTGGTCAAAGAACAATGAACACTGTAATTACACTTTATTTTTTGACCTAGAGGGTAAAGAGCCACAATGAGCGGGGAGGGGAAAAACAAGCCAGGCCTCCGGCACTGTGATGCTCTTGGGAGTGTGTGTTGCAATGAACTAAAATGAGCTGACGCACAGCGTTTTAGTCAGAAAATCTCTCTCTCCCCATCCTCTCCCAAGAGCTCATGCAATTCTTAGGAGTTATATTTAGGAACATTTTACAAAGTGCTGTTCTGACCCACATGGCACAGGGAGGGTTGTCAAAAACCACTATGTCCTTGAGAGCCTACTGCCTGTCCGTCCAGAGCCCTTGAACGGAGCCTCTTGTGGGCTCTGTCTGTGCACCAAATGGGCACTTATCGATTACAGTATAAAGTGCTAAGGTAAAAGGACGGGAATAGAGGTTAGCAAGGTCGAGCATGGGTTTAACTCTGCGTGTGGCTGGGCCCTCGTGGGAGGGACTCTCTGAGAGCCGGGATGACAACTGGGCATCTTCAATGGGGCTCAGAGGTCAGCAGGTCCAAGTCTGTACACACCTACAAATCCACGACATGACCTGGTGCTCTGCTCCCCAAACGTGGCCAATCCCTAGGAACTGTAAATATAGTTTTTCTGGAATCTTGTTGAAAAGCTGTAACTAGCATTCTTTTTTTTTTAAGTGTACCTTTCAGCACTTTTTTTTTTCCTTTGGCCACACCACACAACATGCGGGATCTTAGTTCCCTGACCAGGGATTGAACCCATGCCCCCTGCAGTGGAAGCGTGGAGTCTTAACCACTGGACCATCAGGGAAGTCTCTGTAACTGGCGTTCTCAAGGCCAGGTCTGGACATCAGCTGCAAGTCACACAGAGGGATGGTAACGACGGTGCTGGTAAGCGCCCTCCTGTACAAGTTCACGTTCAGTTTGAACTGCAATATATGAAGTTTGGGCCCAGTCTAACAACCAAAGTAATTTTATTCGTTGGGAAATTACTACAATTAATGTGCAATATTTAATCACGTCTGAAATAGACGGCTGAGAGGTCAGGAAGTCAGTCATGAGCCATCGTCAGATAACAGTGGTACGTATTCCAAATTTCCCAGAGTTCATCTGTCTGCTTCTGGCACGTTCAAAGCTCAGAACTAAGTTGAGAACCAACAGACACAGACCTCTAGTCAAATCCTGCAGCCCAGGGAGCCCAAACCCATTACCCGGATGGGAGGTTATGCCAGATCACCGGGACAAAAGTCACATGGGAAACTCTTGTAGAGCAGCCATTGGTGGAACCAAGGACTTTACTCCCAACTAATGCTGTTTATGTGTTGATTACCCTTAGTCAAGGAAGGGAGCATAATGGCTGGGATTACCTATCCTTTTATTTAGCAAACCGACCCCTCCCCCTGCCCAGTGCTGGGTGGCCACACAGACCCTGCTTGCTGAACCTGTCATTCTTTAGAACTGCTGGGTGTGTGTGCAGACACAGAGCTGATCAAGACAGCAGGCTACTCTCCAGAGAAAAGATGGGACAAGTCTGCCCTTGGGAGAGTATTGCCACAAGAGTTTACCTTTACCTTAATCCAAAGTACTTCTTAGATTCCATGATCAGGACTGCCTCATGGTCAACTGGTGTTATGGGTGAAGAGCAATCTGGAACACAGATAAAGAAGTGGCTTGCGTGGGTTCCCCCCCCACCCAGAAAATCAAAAGGGACCCAGGAAAGGGCTGTCAGGAGAGGTGCTGGTCCGGAGCACCTGCCTCCACTTCTCCCCATGGATGGGTATTCATGGTTCCATTTGCACCAGGGAGCACAAGCTGTCACAAGGTTACACAATCAGTGGCCAAGTTTAAAGGGAGATAAAAACCGGAATGTGACCCTCGGTCTGGTTTTCATGATTAGATAACACCCTCTTCGCTTGATAGCCCGAGCTATCAGAGCGTTTACAGAGTCGAGTCCAAACCTCATGGTTTCCTTATCCCAAGAGTTGCTTTTTTGCACAGAATTGAGTCGCTGGTGTCCTGACTACATAGACCACTGTTTTCCCCTCAACTCTGTGTCACAGGCACAGAGACCAAGGCAGCTAAGATGTTCAATCATTTGTCCAAGGTCACCCTGACAGAGGTTCCTCAATAATGCTGTCAGCCTTGTGCAAAGCTTTTCAAAAGGAGGGGCCACATTTTTTAAATGTCATTCCAGAGGACACAACAAATTAAGATCAATGGACAGAAGTTAAATGGATTACAAAGCACTCTGACAGCTAGTCTCAGTTTCCCTCATCTGTAAAATGCCTAGGAGCGTTTTCTTAGGGGATTTTAATAGAAATTAGGTAAGATAATTAATATGAACTACCTAATATAATGTCTGGTATGTAATAGGTAATCAAAAAGTTAATTCCTTTCTTCTTCCTGACAGTGGCACATATCACCACTGAATACAGGAATTCACCAGACACAGATGTCTCTCTACAGACCCTTGTTCGCCAAGATTCCTTCTAACTGTAACATTCCAAGTTTACAGGGCAGACTTTAAATCTATGAGTGCAGCACAAATTCTAAGACTTTCTAAGTTGTCAATGCTCTACTAAGATGACTCATGGTTTCCAGAGTCATTTTCATTTATATGGTATATTAATAGACAAAATGGAAAGAAAAAAGGGGGTGGGTGGGTAGGGACCAGTTAATCTAGAAAACCAGGCTAAGTGAAATTCATCCTGTAAATTCTTAATCCAGGGTTTCATTTATGTTGACTATTGTACTCTGTGTATTTCACTTCTCAACTAGATTGTAGGTCCTCAGTGCAGCATTTTAAATGGTCTTCTCTGAATGAAGTCGTGCCCTGGCTGGGGAAGAGGTGGCACCATCACGGTACGCCAGTGTGATGACCTGGAGCCCTGGGGGTACATCAAATGTCCAGGGGATGTTACTCTGGGGTGTTAGTGGTGGTACAGCAATTACAGCAACACATGCGTGGTATAAAACAGGGTTAATAACATCCTCTCCCATAGATGTATTGAAACACCCCAGCAATGGCACCTAGTAGGTGCCCTATATCGGTAACTCTATGAGGAGCCTAGACAAATGATGCCCCAAATGGACACATCTTCAAAACACCCCTTTCCCCTGAGAACCTCTGTCTTAAACCATCTGTGGGGAAGGACCAGGTGTCTTTTGTTTGCTTTTTTGTTTTAAATGCTCAGTTCATCACAAAATGATACTTTTGAAAGGTTCAATTAAAAAAGGAACTCCTAGAGCAGTAAAATTACACAAAGAGGTACAAAATACAATCGGGACAAAACACATGTCCCCATTAAAGAGGCCTTAGAAATCTTCTAAATGCCATCCCACTCCTCTTACAGGTGGCAAAATTGCTCACAGCCACACCGCAGATCAGCGGCAGTGCTGGGAGAGGACTGAACTCATTCTCTTGGAACATGGAAGCTGGTCCCCTGACAGCCCACAGTCCTGGCTAAACCCTACTTCTCATCCTTCCATCAATCAGAAGGACAGGGCCACACTAGGGTGAGGCAAAATGAGGCCCTTGCCCTGGGTGTGAAAGTTAAGGAGTTGCCCCCAAATCAGTCATGAAGATAAATAATATTTCAATGCAATATTTTGTATAGGCAAGGCTATGCTGTGATAACAAATAAATATCAAAATCTCAGTGGCTTTAACCCAATTCAATCAAGTCCAATTCAAGTTGAGTTGCCCTCCTCCATCTTACTGGGTGCCACCTGAAACACGTGACCTCCAAGATCATGTCGTCTCCAAGATCATGGTGGGAGGGGAAAAGGGAAATGGGGCAGGCATACTAACTCCTCACTGCTTGACCCAGAAATACTACTACTAATTCTGCTCGCATTTCATTGGCCAGAATTAATTACATATTCCTACCCTAACTGCCAGGGCACTGGAAAATGTAAACAATCATATAGATATTTGGTGACCACTAAGAGCCTCTGCTTGATTTGGGGGGAAAAAATTATATCTATAAACTTCATTTCATACCCCCCAAAAAATCATAATTTTACATAAAGACAGGATTGGTAACAGTGCTAAGCTGAGCAATATTGGAGCCTGAGGCAAAAGGCAAATTCAGTAACGCTGTCTTTATTCAAAATTTCTCTATTTTGTTCAGCATATATTTGATTGCATTAGTTTTGCAAAGGGAGTCATAAGTCAGGGCATTCAGAAACAGCAGACGTCAGGGGTCATTATAGAGATGCTGTGGCTTGGGCATGCCACATTTAGCTACTCGCTAACTGTGCAGGGACTTCCCTGGTGGTCCAGCGGTTAAGACTCCGCGCTTCCAATGCAGGGGGCCCGGGTTCGATCCCAGGTCAGGGCACAAGATCCTGCAGGCCGCAACTAAGAGCTTGCATGCTGCAACTAAAAGATCCCGCGTGCTGCAACTAAGATCCAGCGCAGCCAAATAAATAGATAAATAAATATTAAAAAAAAACAACTGTGCAGCCAGGTGAAGGAGAGAAGGGGTTTCGGAGGGCATCCCAACGCAATGTGCCCCCTCCATTCTAAGACTCCATTGCTTGGAAGATATATGATCAATTTATCAATATTTTTTCAGAAGGAAAAAAATGCCTGGTAAACTTCTTCTGACCCCATCTATAAGAAACACCCAAATTTCAAAAAAAAAAAATTAACATGTGGAACCCCAAAAAAGGAGAGGGCTCTTGAAATGCAGGCAATATGGTAAAATGTTTTAAGATCCCCAGGCAGTAAAGTCTGTACTCCAACAAAACAAACTCAGAAAACAAATGAATCTTATTAATGAATGATCGGGCATATTTACTCAAATCAACGGACAAAAGTACGTATTCTAACAATCGCTAGACGAGGCCCTTCAACCATGACAGGCCTCAGGCAAAGCGTTCAGTGTGCGAAACAACAGCGGCTTCCTCATTCTGAATCCGTCCCAGCAGGGGCCTCCCAGTGGCACCCGGACTTGCCCTCCTGGTTCTCCAATCATTGTGATAGGGATTAAAACATCAAACTGAGGAGATGAAATTTAAATGACAGTTGGGGAGTCATTTTGAATGGGTAAGGGTGGGCTTTATACCACGTCACATAGGCTGAAGGTCCACCCTTTTCTCCTTCTAACCAGTGTTTCTAGCATTTAGTGAAATAATGCAGTCAGTCTCCCTGAGTCTCCTGAAATCCTCCTGCAGGCAGCCAGTTAGAAAAAGGTCAAAGCAAGAAATTCCACACCTGTGGGGCAGGGATGGCCACTGGGTTTCTGAACCCAGGTGCAGTCCCCTCCAGAGCACTGCGACCTTCTGTCCAGAAAGCACTACTCCGGGACCAGGAGGGTCTTCAGTCTGGCTCCACTCTGGACTGGAGAGCCGGGAGGAGGAGGAAGGCAAACCCACCAGAAACCCACCCCTCTAAACCGCGGCACCACCCAGACAGCAGGAACTCGGACGGGAGAGGGAAACAGGGAAGATGGCTGAACCAGGGTTCCTCCTGGCTGGGTGGGGGGCACCGCCTAAGGGGCGGCCCGGAAAGCGGGCTCACCCTTCTCCCCAGGAGAGAACTGTGCATATCTCCGCACCTGGACAGGAGTGAAGGCCACCTCCTCACAGACCCCAGGGCGTTCCCAAAGCGACCTGTGTCCCGTTCTTTCTCGGGTGGCGTCCCCGCCCCACCGATTCCGGGGAGCAGCAGCGCTGACGTCAGCATTCAGGTTGTTCGAGTGACTTTGGGGGCCACTCTATCCTCAGAACCTAGAGCAGGAGCGGAGGCGACTCCCGACCGAGCACTCACCTTACTCCCAGCCAGGCGGGCAGGGGGCTGGGGGGTGAGGGTCGCGCCATCCTGCGGCCCACCTCGGCGGGTGGGGGGCGCACCGCCACCCGGGAGAACGCCCCACCGGCCCTTGGCTACGGGCGGTGCCAGACGGGCAACGCGGTGGCTGAGACCGTGGCAGCACGTGGGGGACTCGCGCGGGGTTTACCGCCCTCTCCTCCACCTTTTCTTCTGCAGTCTTAGGAACCCCGCGTTCACGGCGGCGCCGGGTTGCTGACTCCGCGCCCGACACTTACCGCCGATCCCCTGGTGAACCTGAGCAAAGCCGGGTGGGGTGGGGTACGGCGGGGTGGGGGTGAAAACCCGCACAACGCCCGCTCTCATTGCGCATTCAGGTCCGCACGCCGTGGGGGAGGGCCCCGGGCCGCGGTTTTCCGAGAAGCACGTGCGGGTCAGCGCGCATCCCACAGAAACCCGCGCTTCCGCCGCGGCCGGGTCTGCGGGGCACAGGGCGCGTGTGCGTGTTTCAGGGGGTGAGGCATAAACAGACACTGGGGGACGACATGAGTCAGGAATCATCTCGGAGCGAGTCCCGCGCCGCCGCGGCCGCAGGGGGCGGCGGGGGTCGGCGGGCGGAGCGGGAGAGCGCGCCGCACGCCGCGCACTTCCTGTTCGAGGCACGCCGCCGTCCACCGCCCCGCGAGCCTGCGTCGGTGCCAGGCCCGGCCCTTCGTTGACCCCTCGGGCCCCCGGGCCGCGGGGAGGCGGCGGAACGGGCGCCTGCCCTCCGCTCCCCGCGGGGCACCCGCACGCCCTCCGGCCGGCAGGGTGGCCTCCAGAACTCGTGCTCGCAGTCGAGCTTCAGCCCAGTTGCGAAGAGTGTTAGCGCTTGCACCTCCTCTTCCCCTCCTCCCTCCCTCCCTCTCGGCCAGAAAGGAGGACGGACCTAGTTCCAGGCTGCGGGCTGGTTTATTCTCCGGTGGAGGGTCATATAAACATACAAACTGTCTGGCTCTCGCCAGATTTTCCACTTAGGCATAGGCATAGGAGGGCTGCTTCCCAAATTGCCGTGTTTAATTGCACCTGCCTTTCTGATTACCTCTGGGAATCTGTGGGAGGAGCCGAGAGGGGGAAAATGTTGCTTCGCTTTGCAAAAGGAAGAAAACTTTGTCACCCAGCGGGAGACCTCTGCCACGCGTAGCCCGGCGAGAGACCAGAACCAGGACAGCCTTTGGCTTTGATTTCGCATCCGAAGAGCCCGTAGGAGGAAGAGGACACGTGAACTCGGCGCTCCCGCCGACCGCCACCCCAGCTCCACCTTCCCTCCCCGCGGAAGTCCCCACGCGGTGCCTTCAGGGTGCAAGGACAGTAAACAGCGCGTGCGGCTTGCGGCCGACGGCTGGGGCCGGACTGGGAAGGAGAGGACCGAATTCCAGGAACGAGTCACCCGGAATTAACTTCTGGTTAAAGTTATGGGAAGCGCGGCCATGGACACCAAGAAGAAGAAGGATGTTTCCAGCCCCGGCGGGAGCAGCGGCAAGAAGAACAGCAGCCAGAAGCGGCGTTCGCTGCGAGTGCACATTCCGGTGAGTCCCACCCCGCCGTCCCCAGCCCTCCACCCTCGCGTCGCTCCGACCCGGCGCGGAAGCGGTTAACGCGGGACGCCCCGCGCGCGCCGTGCGTGCCCCTCCTGTCACTTCGGGCGGCTTGGGGAAGGGTGGAGGCGCAGGGCCGAGCTGGGCCGCTGTGCCCGGGCTCCATCTCTCTTCCCACCCGCGTGCGAACGGGGCTCGGCGACCGTCTGCGGCGGGGGCGGGGGCGGGAGCTGCGGGGCGGGCTGTGCGCAGCACGGGATCCCGCCGGGTGCGGGCGCTGGGGCGGGGGCGGAGGGGCGGTGCGTAGCGTTGTTTTGTTGAAAAAGGACAGTGTGGACTGCGCTCCGGAGAGGTGGAGCCGCGCGCCGCAGCCCGAGACTGAGGGGAGGGGCAGTGGGTGGGGACAGCGGGGGAGGGGGGCGTTGGCTGTGTAGCTGCGCCCTCAAATGGACACTCCCTGCTCCCCAGTTTCCTTCGGGTGACTCTGGGCCGGGGGCTGGAGACTCCTCTGCAGCCGGCCCCTTTGCCTGACCCTGGGAGCACCTTTCAGGCCCTTGGGGGCTCGGGACTGCCTAAGGCGTGCAGGGCCCTCGCGAACTTCAGCCCTGGCCACGCCGGCAGCCGGCCCGGACTTTGGCGACATCGATCGGTCTGCTGCTTGACTTTGTCAAGCTGGAGGGAGCGGCGGGCGGGGTCGTGCGCTTTGCCTGCCCAGGTAGCCCGTGGCCTCCAAAGCCTTCCCTAGCCTCCCCGTGGGGGGACGTGCGGCGCAGCCCTTACCTGCACCGGAAGGAAACCCCCAACTGGGTCACACTCCCCAACCTTCACCAACCAAGTAAATGTACACACACACACACACACACACACACACACACACGAGGGCTCCATGGAAAATGCAATTTTGATCACGGATGAGGGTCTTGGGCACAGGTTGGGGGTGCGCGGTGAGTCCCACCCTCCAGGGCTGTCTCCGATGACACTTGTTAAAGACACCTCCTTAAAGCTAATCCTTCCTGACAGCAGCATGGGGCCTGGGGGAGGGCAGCTGGTCACTCACTTTCTGCTGCGAACCTCCTTAGGCACTTCACTCCTGTGTTTGTTGACCACAGTTCCTCCTTCCCAGGCCTGTGTGCACACATTGGCCAGGAAGGGTAGGGAGCCCCGGGAGCCCCAGACATCTGATGGGTACTTTAGGGAGCAGCCCCAAGTGGCGAAGGGTGGCCAGCCTCCCTGGCAGGGGAAAGCTCAGGGAGCAGGTGACTGGAGCCCTGCCTGCTGTGTGACCACCAGGGGGATGACCCAAATATGCAGGAATAGCATTCCTTTGAGTAAACATTCTATATGAAAATGAGATATTCCTGTTTACATCGCTAATGTGAGACATTTTAAGCCATGTTTGTAAATAAAAAGTTAGACACGGGCTTCCCTGGTGGCGCAGTGGTTGAGAGTCCGCCTGCCGATGCAGGAGGGGACGCGGGTTTGTGCCCCGGTCCGGGAAGATCCCACGTGCCGCGGAGCGGCTGGGCCCGTGAGCCATGGCTGCTGAGCCTGCGCGTCCGGAGCCTGTGCTCCGCAACGGGAGAGGCCACAGCAGTGAGAGGCCCGCGTACCGCAAAAAAAAAAAAAAAAAAAAAAGTTAGACACAGGTACTCCTAACCTCCCTCGGCAGTCATCGCTTGGCTGAGCCATTTAACCACTCAGCTTCTCCCATTTGTCAAACAGATAATAATTCTGCTTTGCCTACCTTTCAGGGATGTTGAAATAAAATAACCCATGAGAAAGCTCTTACTAATACAAAGTGTTATATGAATGCATGGCTATTACATCTACATCAGAGCACCTAATTTAAAAGAGAGAGAAAAGAAAATGACATTGCCCAGTGCCCAGGCCATATCGTATTTACGTTTGGTGAGGCCGGTCTCAAATAGGAGTATGTGTGGGGTGCTCTCCAGAGGTGGTGTAGGACAGAATCCAGAACCCGGAATGGGAGCGCGCAGCCAGGCTGTGAAAGCGGAAAAGCCACGATATAGTCAGAATACTCCGACCAGCCTTCCTGCTGCTGGTGATGTTTTTGGCTGATTTAGACAACGTTCTTGGCGTGATGCAGCCCTTACAGAAAGTTCTGTTCACTCAATTATTCCACGACACGTATGCTGTGCTGCTTGATGGTGAGATCCAGGGGGGAACGAGAGGAGCTCTGTCTCCACTCTCACAGGGCTTGCGTTTGCTGGGGGGGACCGAGGGGGTCTTCTCACTAACCAACTAGTAATTACCTGTTGATCCTTGTGCTGGGCTGGGTGAGAGTTACACTCTAGCTGGGAAAATACAGCATTCAGACAGATGTTAGCAGATGACCCAAGGGCACAAGGTGACCAGTGCAGGCAGTACCTGCTTTCAGAGGGGAGAGAAGGGAGAGGTGGCAGTACATAGACATGTTCAGAGAGACAATAGACCCAGAGGTGGTAGGCAGGACAGAGACGTGGCAGGGGTTACCCCTGCCAGGGAACCAGCTTAAGCACCCCCATGGAGTCGGGGAGTTGCAGGACTGCTTCCAACTCCAGGGAAGAGCCCCTTTTCATGGAAGAAAGCATTTGAGATTCAGAGTAATCAGAAATACATCAAGGCCAGATCAAGGAGAGCCTTGAGGTTGGATTGCATGATTTAGCAAATAAAAATACTAAATGCGGGCTTCCCTGGTGGCGCAGTGGTTGAGAGTCCGCCTGCCGATGCAGGGGACACGGGTTCGTGCCCCGGTCCGGGAAGATCCCACATGCCGCGGAGCGGCTGGGCCCGTGAGCCACGGCCGCTGAGCCTGCGCGTCCGGAGCCTATGCTCCGCAACGGGAGAGGCCACAACAGTGAGAGGCCCGCGTACCGAAAACAAAACAAAACTAAACTAAATGCCCAGTTAAATTAGAATTTTAAACAATGAACAACTTCTTAGTATATGAATGTGCCAGGCACCAGTTGGGATAAACTTATACTAAAAAATACCCATCATTATCTGAAATCCCAATTTAACTGGCGTCCTGTATCTTCTCTGGCAGCCCTCTCTGGAAGGTAGGCCCGGGGATGAGGATGTCCCCTGAAGCCACTGACAAGCTGCAGTAGACGCTGTTGGCGCCCTGCCCCGTGTGCCCGTAGCCCACCCAGCATGCTCCGCAGCCTTGCTGGACAGCTCCGCTCCACACCACGGTTCCTCACTGTGTCTTTCTTGCTCCTGAAGGAACCCTCCTGAATAGGGGCAGTTTGCTCAGCCGGAGTACAGGCTGGGATGGAAATGCTGGGATTGGGATTATGCCCTAAGGGGCAACCCTCAGGCAGGGAAGGATGCAGGTGGGACTGTTCCCCAGCCTCCCTGTCCCTGGGGTTGATGGTTCTGACATGGGCTCTGTAGGATGTCTCAGAGGGTCGCAGCAGGGCCCAGCCCCCGTTGCCCACAGTGGTGGTCCGATCATCAATAATGCACCCTTTCTGGTTGTTCTGACTTCCCTGCCTCACTTGCCCTGCTCCCTGGGATAAATGACTGAATCTAAGTTGTTGTCTCACTGTTTTGGGCGGGGGGGGGGGGTGATTTAAACTAAGAAGCAATTAAAGGTGATGAAAACAATGCTTTGTGAGAACTAGCTAGCCTGGTGGCAGCATGCACCAGGACATTCGGGATTCTAAAGAGTGACCCCTGGAAGACACTGTGGCCTGGCAGTCCTGTGGGTGGGCTCATTTGGTGGCGTCCAGTGCCACTCACAGTGGTGAGGCCTCCTGGGACCCAGTGTCCAAGCAGCTTGTCTTTTTACTGAATTGGATTGTGTCCTTTTTGGACACGATTGGACTCTGTCTCCACCCCCATATCTGGTGCATAAACAGAACCATGACCAAGGATGTTGGGGGAAGTCGTTGCAAACCCTCATCCTAGGCTCTGATTATCTTTAACCATCTTCACTCTGCCTTCCTACCAATAGCGCCTGCTGTGCCATGAGACACCAGAAAAGAGGAATCAATTTTAGGGGATACACTAGGGACTTGGGTGACAGCGGGTAGTGGAGACCCAGAGCTACTAACTAAGGTAATTTATTCATTGAATTCTATCGTAGGGAGAATGGCCCTTGGGCCTAATGGAGGGTGTAACCTTGCTTGATTTTAATCTCAGCTTGGATCACCTTTATGGGAAACCCTCTCGGATCTTGTCAGGGGAAAGAGAAGGAGAGAGAGGAGGGGAGGGGAGGGGAGGGGAGGGGAGGGGAGGGGAGAGAGGGGAAGGGAGAGGAGAGAGGGGAGGGGAGGGGAGGGGAGGAAGAGGAAGAGGAAAGGCTGAGTGCAGGTCCCTTTGGGGTTGCACTGGGCCTTTAAAAGTAGTGAGATGGGCGTAGTGTTCAGAGTCCTGGTGAGTTGGCACCTCGCCTGGGTTCTCTTTCCTCAGCCTTCATCTGTACCGTAAAGTGGGAATAATAATCAAGGTGGTGGGAATGCTTTTAGAAAATACCTCATTAGAAGTCTAGCTGTGTGTGGTGATCTGCTAGCACTTTGCCAGAGAAGCCGTTGCTGGGAGTAAGCATGTTCTTTCCTCCTTTTTGTCCGAGAAAACTTATTTTACCTATTAATGCTGAAATTCATGTATCTTAGATATATTTTAGTTGATGACTGTTGGCTGGGTCGTTGACTGTGTTGTTGGTCTCTGGAACTCTTCACAAGCCAGTGACAGAGCAGGAGACCAAGGGGGCAGGGAGGGCTCTGGAGAGAAGGACCCGCACAGGAGCCCGTGGGGACAGAGGCAGCTGGAGGGGGTCAGACTCGATCCGAGGTCGTGGCCCGATATTTACTGCTGGCAGAACGCACAAATCCCCAGGCCTCTTGGGAGAGGTGCTCCAGAAATCCTTCACCGTCCCTGGAGACAACCTAAAAATAGAGCGAGGGGCAGCTGGCCGGTCCCAGAAGGTTGTGGAGACACAGCTTGGCTTGGGCCTGCCACTAGGGATGCCTTTGCTTGTGGTGTCTCCGGAGGGAGGCCTCACGCGGCTGGAGGCCCAGTGCCCTTCACCTTGGCGATGGGCTGGTGACCAGTAGCCTCCATCCAATCAGATCCGCTCTGCTAGGGCAGTGCATGGGGGGAGGGGGCATCGCCCGGATGTGGGTGGGGATGAGAGCTGCCTTTCTGCCCCCCGGGGACTGGAGGACCCAGTGACAGCAGTGCTCACTGCCCAATACACCATCGAAACACCCTGGACTGAAGCCTCGGTGAAGAGAAAGGGGATGCCGGGCGGTACAGTGGGGGGTGTCAGTTTTGACCTTGGCCTTGACCTTGGTCAGTTTGTACCACCTTGAGCAAGATTTGTTGGGTTAGGGTTTAGGGCAGTGTTGTTTTTGGGTTTTTTTTTTTCCTTTTGTGTCTGGCTTTTTTTTTTTTTTTACATCTTTATTGGAGTAGAATTGCTTTACAATGGTGTGTTAGTTTCTGCTTTATAACAGTGAATCAGTTGTACATATACATATGTCCCCATATCTCTTCCCTCCTGCGTCTCCCTCCCTCCCACCCTCCCCGTCCCACCCCTCCAGGCGGTCACAGTCAGGTAGATAGCTAGTGCGAAGCAGCCGCATGGCACAGGGGCAGTGTTTTTTAAAGTGCAGTTCGTGGACCAACTTAAGCAGAACCACCGGGTGTTTGTTTAAAATGTAAAATCCTAGGTCTCAGCCCAGAGCTGCTGCATCAGAGTCTCTGGGGAGTGGGATCTGTGGTTCTTTGTTTCTGGTAAGTTCTCCAGGTGACTCCTGTGCCTACAGGGGTTTAAAAAACAATTGATTTCCAACTTCCTCAGCGTAACACTGATCCGTTCTTCTGCCCCGGTGAGTTATTCCATCAATCTGTCCATCCACCCATCTAAGTATCCGTGTGTCTGTCCATCTGTCCATCTGTCTGTCTATCTTCTGCACGTTTTCAGCTGTCATTGAGAAGAGAGATCCTTGGCTGCTGTTAAACAAAGCTGGAATATTTCTGGCTCCCAAATAAAGATGAATGTCCAGATAGGCCCCCAGCCTGAGTAACCCAATATGAACCAGCCTGTTAGGCCTCACTGCAGTGTTTCTTGACTTAGCCCTTCAGTGGTTTGGTGCATCTTGGGTGCCCTGAGCACAGGTTCTTAGTTGCTGTGCAGCATATAGGATCTTCCCAGACCAGGGCTCGAACCCATCTCCCCTGCACTGGCAGGCGGATTCCCAACCACTGCGCCACCAGGAAAGCCCTCTTGTGCTAAATTCCTAAAAGAAGTGATTGTGTGAATCCTTCTACGAGAAAACAAAGATTTTATATATGTATGTATCTTCAAGAGTTTTGCGAAGGTGCAGAAGTGTTTTTCCTATAGCTCTTTCTAATAATATTAACCCTCAATAAATGTTAAATCTAAAATAGGAACCTATAACTTAGTAAAAGGTGTCTAAGTTGATGTGGCATTTGAATATCTACAGGAGAAATTTGCAGAAGGGCCCAGAGTATGATACTGGGACCTTCAGGAGTCAAGGTACTCAGTGATAGAGCCCCCGGAACTCTCCCGTGGCTCCGGGCTTTATAAATGAGGCCTGGATGCCTCTCTGCAGCTCGCAGAGCACGGCTGGCAGTGCGTGGGCTTCCTGCAGCGTGGGCATTGCACACTGGCTGAATGTCAGTTAACAGTCCAGTGCTGGGCTATGGGGGGGATGGGCAGGCAGAGAACAGATTTAGGGGTCCCCTTCCTTGAAGACTCTACCTGCAGACCATGCACAGACTGCCGTGGACCAGCTCACGTAGTGATCTAAGCAGAGCACATTCAAAACACGTGGATTTGCAGAATCACGTCCAGTGACTTTGGGCGTACATGCAGGCTGGATTCTGTCTCATCCTCTTGTCCCCACTTTACAGGTGGCCCAGCTGAGAACAAGTACGTTCCCCGTTTCATGGTTGGATGACACTTTATTCAAGTCTTACCTCTGCTGCCCTGTTCCCACTCTCCCCCAGGACCTGTCTGTGGAGGGTCCAAGATCCTTGTGTAAACCAGGCTCTGAACACTGCATAGTGGCCTAATGATAAATGCGACCATTTACATTGGGGATCATTATTGCACCAAAAGGACGTCGCTAGTACTGAGGTTCCAGAAGCAGAAGCAGCAGCCCAATGCAGTGTGTGTTCAATATTATATCTTTCCACACATCATAAACTCTGGTTCTCAGTGCTTCACAAGTATCTTTCCCTGCCTGTTTTCTTTGAACTGCCCTTCCGAAATAAAACCCAGCAGAACTATTCTGTTGCTGATCTGCACTCAGGGGTTTCCCTTTAGACCAAAGTGTGACTCAGGAAAGGACTTGGAACCACTTCTTACTTGCCAAGGGCTTTTCACCTGCTCACACTTCATTCACTTAACTTCGACATCAGTTGTGTCCTCTGAAACCATCCAGACAAATAAATGTGCTCCTAAATGATGCTGTTTCTTGTCTGATTTCTTCTACTTTTCCAGTCTTGGTATATTCACCTCACGGCCAGCGCTGTCTATTTCTGGGCACTATTTCACTTTTATGGGGCTGCTCAGGTCACCAAACAGGCCACAGAGCCTTGGAAGGGCTGGGTTAGAACCCAGCCCTCTTTTCCCCCAGTCTCCTCCACCCACCCCCCTCTGACCCAGAACAGTGGGTATGAGTACATGTGAACGCCTGTGACTCCCAGTTCTTTCCAGACAGTAACCAGCCTGTCTTGATATCCCAGGACAGCGAACCAAATGTCAGAATGCGGTCAATGTCTTTAAAATTTGGGACAGACAAAGGCCGATGAAGTGCTGCGCAGCCGAGTTGAAACAGTCCTTAATTTGCTTGGTCAATTGACCGTGACCTTGCTGTCAGATGGGCAGAGCCACATGGGAGCGAAGCTATATCCCCAAGGGTTAACCACAGGGAATTCTTAGAGAGACCCCACTGCGGGGGGTGTGCCGCTGAACCAGAGGAAATGGTTGAGGGTTAATCAGCCGGGCTTCCCCTCCAGCGGAGGAAGGTTTCTCACGTGTGACTGGTGTAGCCCTGCATCGGAATGGTTAACCCAAATCTCATCTCTTTGTTCTTCTACCTACGTTGAAAATAATTTGATCCCCATCCTTTCCTTCCTGTTGACAGGAAGCCCTTCTCTGCCAACTCATGGCTTGTCACAGACCAATCAGATATCCTCCAGGCTCTGGGGCTCATGCCAGGGCCTCTGTGTTTTGATATACTCTGACCTGGCAGCAAAGTTGCTGATGAAGGTACAAGAAAGACCAATTTGCTCTTGGTCACCCCAGGAGTCCAGCCTTTTTTCCATGCGGCTGAGGCTGGGTCCTAGCTGTGGGAGCCGTGCAGCCCTGCCAGCCTCCTGCGGGGGCCCGGCGGGGTCTCGGTGCAGAGCCAGGCGCAGGTGGCACTGGGGTGACCTCCGCTGGTGCTGGGGTTGCAGGAGTAAGGACACGACAGGGCCGGAATTTTAGGAAGTGGGGCCCCAACTACTCAGTTAGTAAAGAACTGGAGAGCTAGGTTGCTGGGACCATGTCTACATTTGGGCGCCTTTAGAGCTGGGACTGGGAAACCTGTCAGCTCATTTATGTCTGTTTCCCAGGTACTGTGCTAGGTGTTGAGGATACAAAGGTGAATAGGGTCATGGGCTGAACTGTGTCCCCCAAAGCTATGGTGAAGTCCTAACCTTTGGTACCTGTGAACGTGACCTTATTTGGAAATAGGGTCTTTGCAGATGTAATCAGGTTACCATGAGGTTAGGCTGGGTCCCTAAACCAGTATGATTGGCGTCCTTATAAAAAGTGGGAAATTTGGATACAGAGACACAGAAGGAAGATCACATGAAGACAGAGGAGAGACTGGAGTGATGCTGTCCTAAGCCAAGGAACCCTGGGGCTACTAGAGACTGGAAGAAGCAAGGGAGGACCCTCCCCTGGAGGTTTCCAAGGGAGTGTGGCCCTGCCAACACCTTGATTTCAGGCTCTGGCCTCCAGAACTGTGAGAGAATTTCCGTAGTTTTAAGTACACACGGCTTGTTTGTGGTACTGTGTTACAGGGGCCCCAGGGACCTCATACGACAGGCTCCCTGCCTGCACAGCACAGCTGCGGGCTGTGATTATTCGATGCTGTTCCCTGGCCGCATTCTTGTCCACAGGATATTGTGTAATGAGCACCCTAGCAATTCAGACGCTGCTCGACGGGTAGTTTTGTTCATGGTGGCTATGACCGGATCAGTATTACTGATGATCAGGTACTCTCTGGGACCGCACGTTGTCATCAGATTTAGCTAATACTGATGGAGCATTTGCTCCAGGTGCCAGGTGTGTGCTTATATAAGCTGTCTCCGTTTATCTCCAAAATGACCCTGTGAGATACTATTATTGTCATTATCGGTGTTATTATCCTTATCACAGAGAAAGAACTTCAGGCCGTCCACAGCTCACAACTATTCTAATCCAACCTGCCAAGAAAGTTCTGGTGTTTAGTTGGGTTTTTGACGTCCTTGCTCTGCCCTGCCCCAGCCCCAGGGTTTGGATGCCCGTGAATGGTCCAGGCAGCCTGGGATGGGAGGCAAGACTGCTGGGCAGGACAGACACCACCCCCGTGATGGGCACACGGAGAACGAAATATCTGGTCTAGCAAGCTGCCTTCCAAGGGTTTGCCCTTGGGCTTAACCAGGTCTTTATTTGCTCCCTTTTACATGAAGGACATTGAAGGCTGTTATTTGCCCTTCTCATCTCAAAGATAAATAATCTGCCTTTTATAATTTCATAGGTCTTATTCTCTAGCTCTTTCTCATTTCTTGTTTTTTTAAATAACTGAGCATTAGAGTGAACACCAAACCAGGAATCAAGAAATCTTGCGCTGAGTCCTCTGTCCCAATGACTGCGGGGCTTCTTCTTACTGAGTTACCAGACATTCGCCAAAAGCCCTTTCTTTGTGTGCCAAGCACCAGGCAAGGCTGAGAGTAAAACTGCCACCAGGAGGGGCACGGCCCCCACCTTCACAAGGCTTAGAGTCTCCAGGGGAGCCGTGGCACAAGTCACCACATCGGTTCATTTTTGCTACCAAACACCCCCAAAACAGTGACTTAAAACGGCAAACATTTGGGACTTCCCTGGCGGTCCAGTGGTTAAGACTTCACCTTCCAATGCAGGGGGTGCAGGTTCGATCCGTGGTCAGGGTGCTAAGATCTCACATGCCTCGCAGCCAAAAAACCAAAGCATAAAACAGAAGCAATATTGTAACAAATTCAACAAAGACTTTAAAAATGGTCCACGTCAAAAAAAAAATCTTGAAAAAAACCCATTTATCTTTCTCAAATACATATACTATATAATAATTAATATTAATATTATATAATAACCAGTATATTAATCTTGTTACTATATAATTATATTATAATTATGTGATATTATATATAATTATATATAACGTATACTATACACAGATATATTATATATAATTATATGTAATATATTACATGTATTACAATTATAACATATTAATTATAATCGTTAAATATTACTTTCTAGTAGATACTTAATATATTAAGACCTTAAACAGGTTGACGTATAATTAATATTATGTTTAATAATATATTATCATTAATCGTATAGTTGCTAGATAGTAATTTTCTATGTCATATCTATAAACGAGAGGACTGCAGTCTAAGGTCTCCACTCGGCTCAGGCACCATGATTGTATGGACACTGCTTCGTCCCGAGGTCGGGTGGGCGTCGAGGGGCTGTGAGCGAGGGTGGGGAGCCCAGGTCCTCCCGAGGCTGGCATGTGATAGGCCCCCCCACCCTTTCATCACTGAGGGTGGATGAGCATCAGGGGAGCCGCTGTGCCCTTGGGGAGAGGCCAGTGCCAGGGGAACGGAGAGGTAACTTTTCACCACTCTTCTTTGCTCGTTAAGTGTATTCTGAGATTTCTGAAATGACCTGAGGACACAGGTAATAGAATATTCTCGGCTCCAAGACACAGGGAAATGCTGGGCCACAGTACCAAACTGGGTTTAGGGAGGAACCCGGCCGGGAGTCTTACCGCCAGGTGCAGAAGTGGCCTGGAGCCTGCGTGGTAGCCTCCGGGAGCAGAGATGAGGCCGCCTCCAGAGTCACGTGACTGGCCAGTGGCAAAGCAGGCAGGAAAACTCCGGTTTTCTTCTCGGGGGAATGTTGGGAAGCAGGAGACCCTTTCTGGTAGGCGGGCATTCGTGGCGCAGGTGAGGAGGGCTTCCGGGGAGCCCAGTCTGCCTGGCCCGCGTGGCGCTCTGCAGAGCTCTCTGCACCTCAGCTTAGATCAGAAAACGATTTCAAAGCAGCTCCGTTTTGCACTGGCTCAAAATCAAAGCTGTGGGCAGCGGTGAGCCATCGTGGAGTCCTTTCAGCGCGGACGCAGGCTCCAGGCTTGCACTGGCTTCCGCGCTCCATCCACACCCTCCTTCTCTAGACGTGGTGACGACAGTTTTCAGGGAAGTTTCAGAGCACAGCTCCATAGGCTTGGCGTGCGGGCACTGCGTTTATGACCATAATAAAATATGACTTAAAGTCGAATGGACATATTTGGTTATATTCCTCATTTAATGATGATCTGCCTCTGAAACGATCTTTGTTACCTTCACCTAAAAATTATTCTTAGCCAATGATTCTGTGCCTCTAGCTTTGGTCCTTCAGTGGTGGGGGAAGGAAAGAAAGCCAGTGGGGCAGAGGGAGAAGCTGGATGGTGGAGTGGTCACAACTGGCCTCAGCTGACCCCCTGGAACTGGGGTGGCCCTTCAGAGTTGTCCCAGATTGGGCGAGCGGGGGCCGGACCCTTGCCTCCTTAGTTAGAACATGTGCTCCTTTGAGGATGGTGTGCCTCTACATCTCCCTGTCCCAACCCCAAGGAAACCATCTCCCATGTGAGCAGCCCCTCACGTTGATGCCAATAATGATGGAGAGAAAGTGCAGAAGACAAACAACACCGCGGGGAAGGAAAAAAATGTGAGTCTTTGAGAATCCAGGTGCTTAGTTAACTCTACGAACTAATTCCAAAAAAGCTGGGTGAATCAGCTGTTTACAAATCTTACGGGAGTCAAAGACGGAAAGAGAAAAGTTTCAGATAAACCATGTTTTGTTGGTTCAATGAAAGGGTAATCTTCAGGAATGCTACTGTGTTAGTTGTTTTTTCCCCTCCATCTCCTACCTGGGAAAGTTATTTGGGCTTTTTGCTCAGGCTAACTGACTAGTTAGAACATCATAAATCTGCCAGGAGGTATTCTAGATGACACAGTAATCCTTTGACTGGAAACGGGTCTAGCGCCTGGACTGAAAGATGCCAAGCAGGCAGGGAGGGAGCGGGTGGCGGGTGGGTCCAAGGCCAGGCACCAGCCCCTCGGCCTCACGACCTTCGAACCATAGGAGGTGGGAGCATCCACCCACTGCGGCAACAGTCTGGACCTAGCTGTCATTTGTGCTAGGTTCTCGAGAACAGAATCGTTTGTGGGAGCAGGGAAAACATGAGGGTTTTCACCGGCTCTGTAAAAGGGGGGCATGGTGGAGGGCGGTGAGTTTGGGTGTTTGCAATTCTCATGCCATCATTGCTTCTGTGTCCACTTGGGCAGTTTACTGGTGCTTCCCGAGCCTCAGTTTCCTCACCTGTAAGATGTGGACCAGAGTCCCCACTTTGCCCCCTGGGCTTGGGGGAGAATGAGATGAGATCCCTGGGTAAAAGCAAGAGGGTGGTACCCTAGGAGTGCTGGTTTCCTCTCCACTACAAAGGGGCCCGTGGGGAAGACCGCCCTAAGAATATAGCTGTGGCTCCCATACCACGCCAGGATTTCTGGGATGGTCCCACAGTAACAGAATTTTATTCTTTTCAGTGGAAGTGATTCTTTAATTGTAAATTCAATGTAAATTCCTCTTTATCCCTTGTGGCGCTTTGGCTAAATACGTTTACAGATTTGTTCCGCAGATGTCCTTACAGTGAAATAGTCCAAAGGGCTAAAGCCTTGACCCCAGAGTGAAAGCCAGGGTGAGCCCCAGGGGTTGAGAGGTAGAGCCTTTAACCGACTGTGGTTGGAAGTGGCCTTTGCCAGGAACTTGAAGGCCAAGTCTTGGGAGGGGGCACTGCTGAGAGTTGAGTGGTGGGTATGCACATGGAAACTGGCAAAAGCTCCACCTGGGAGCGGAACACCCCTGGGGACCCCCGCAATCTCTCCCACCTCCCCCGCCATCTGCCTCGGGCCTGCAGGGCCCCGGGGGAGTCGCTGGCTCTGGGGGGGTCGTGTGCTCCCCTGCGTTGGAATGTGACAGCCCAGGAGATGGTGCTGAGCAGCTAGCCTTCTGGGGCTAATGCGTGTCTGTCCTCACCCCCTTGGGCAGCTGCCGTTTAGGCTCTCCTGGGGATTTTGCACCTCAACTCCAGAGAGTGAGTGTTGGGGCTTTTGTGGGGCTGGGGTCTGGGCTGGGCTCCCTTTGTGCCTCTGTGTCCTCAGCTCGTTCCAGTATGAGGTGGGACCTACGCCACCTTCCACAGTCAAGGCCTCGGGCGCCGTGGGCCACTCTTGGGTAGAGTCTGTGCTTCTGTTTCTCACCCCCTACAGCGCAGGGATGAGAGCCAGCGACAGAGCCAGGGAAGGGGGATGGGACGGAGGAGGGCGCGCAGGCAGGGAGTGGAAGTGGAGGAATAAAGTGCGTTTCTGCAAGGGCCAGTGATCTCTGTCCCGAAGAACGAAGGGGAAACACTTTCCGGCCTGTGTTTCTGCCCTCCCAGCTCCGCAGGCCCCCCCCCCACCCGCCCAAAGCTGCTGACACTGCTGGCTTGTACCCGCTGCCTGCCTCTCTGGCCTGGGGGTGCCTCTCAGGCTGCTAATTAACAGTTCTTATTTAGGGAGGGATGAGAGCCTTTGATGGGGGAGATGGAGCCTCATTAGGGGTTGGAAGGGCCCTCCCGGGTCTAGCATCCCATGATTTTGTGATGCCTGCCAACACTGCAGGTGCCCACCCACTGCCTGTCCCTCCCAGCCATCGGTCCCGGCAGGCAGGGCTGGGGGCCACCATAGAAAGAGTCTTGGACTGCATGGCAGAGGGATGTAATCCCAGTCCCACGTCCCCCAGCTTCATTGACTCGGGCAAAGCTCAGAGCCCCGTCTGCTACCACGAGATGACTGCTGTCTAAGTGGGTGCATCGTTCAACACGCTGAGCCCTGGACTGGTGAGGGAGGGGGCCGCATCCCCTGGTGCACTACGTTAGGCCACTGCCCTTACCTGGAACAGAAGAGGGTCAGATGGCGTTGGTTTGAAAGGCCTAGAGGATTTCATACAGACCCCAAGGAAACAGGAGGATTCCTTCACCAGATGGCATCTTTCTCCCACGATCCAGAGAAGGAATCTGCCATCAGGAGACTGGCAGGTCTCACAGGTCCACGCAGCAAGCCTGCCCAGCGTGGTCGCCAAACAAGTGGGGACGCAGGTTTGGGGAGGTGAGTCCACTCAGCGGGTTAGCAGCTGAGCAGGCGCAGGAGAGTTGGACAAAGTGTCACAAGCCCTCAGCTTCTGACGGAGCCAGGACAGCCCTGGGCTGGCGGCCCTTCTGGGCACGAAGCTTGGGTGCCCGGGGCAACCTGCTCCCCCATCCCTCAGACCTCGCCATGCCAGCCCTGCCAGCAGCTTCCCTTGGTGCGTGGGTGAAAATCCTGGAGAAGGGCCTGGCTCCACCTTCAAGGTCAAGATCAAGATTGACTACTGCTGCCTTGTTTTCTTTTGTTTAGGGAACTATAGGTTTCCAAGGGGAGCGAGCAGGCTCACACCTCCTCCGCACACAGCTCTTCCCGCTGAGAGGCTGGGAGCCTGGGATGGTGTCCGTCTTGGTCTTGCTGGGGGCAGCATCCTGTGTCCTCCATCCCCCCACCAGTGCAGCTCAGGACCAGCTTTGTTGCTGGGTCCCAAGTGAGTGTTCACTGGTACCAGTGGGATAAACATCCCCGGTGGTGCAGCAACACTGCCCCTAACCTGGTGTCCTCGCCCTGCTGGAAGCCTCAGGGGCCTGCTTCTCCTGAATCTTGTCCTGTGACCGACGTGAGAGACACCGGACGGTGTCCAGCCCCTCCTCAGAGGATGCTGGTTCTCCGAGCTTTCTGTGGTCTGAGAGCTGCTGAAAACTCCCCTGGGCTGGCGGGGGCCGGGACGGGCTGGACCTGTCGTTTGTGCCCTGGTCTTGCAGGAAGTGGGGCTCCTCTTCTACTCCCTGGACTCCTCAGGTGGAATTTCTGTTCCATTACCTTTCTTTAAAGCAGCCAGTGTGTCCCACTCAGCAGGCACTCCCTAAACACTACCGGGGTGACTTCTACCGAGGTGGCTTCTACCGAGGTGACTTCGGTTTTGCAGGTCAGACCAAAGCTTCTCATGTTTAGAAAACTCTCGAGTCACAGGACTCCCAGGAATGGCCAAAGTGAGTTACGACATCGCCTTGTCTCGCAGCAGCAATGGCATCGGGCGTTGTCGTGGTCCAGGACCACCGAGGAGGCAGGACTTCCATGCCCCTAAATCTCCCCTCCCTTCCATACTCCCAGGGAAGGAGAGGGGAGAAGGGGAGGGGAAGGGGTCCTTTAGAATCTCCAAGTTGGGAGGGACGTGGGTATTTAAATGTCCACCAAGGACCACCTAGTCCAATCCCGAGAAGGTATCATTAAAATACTTGGACTCTGAAACGGCCGGAGGCTCCGGGGCACACATACACGCAAATGTCAGATAATCTCCCTATTTCCTGAAGCTACAAGAGGTGTCACCTTCAACCTCCTTCTCACCAGGTGTCCTGTGCTGGGCTGCTGGAAGAGCAGACTTGGGTGGGGATGGTGACGTGTACTGGAGGTGGTGGTCACACGCAGGGGAGCTTTGGGGTCGACTCCTGGGAGGAGGGGAGGAAGCGGGGGGGGGCGGGGCTGAGTGGCGGTGTCCTCCCAGCCAGGGCCTCGGTCCACACTCCCAGGTTGTGCTGGGTTGGTCAGTCACGCATCCCACGAGGGTGGCTGGGCCTTGGGCGAGGTGGCAGCCTTTGGCCGAGGTAAACCTTGAAAGGGGGGCAGCGGGCGCCGTCTTCCTGTAGCACCGCCGGCCGTGGGAGCAAGCCCTCATCCCTGAAGAGGACCCTCCATGGAACGGGGCCACCTGCTACCCTTTGTCTCCTCCATCCCTTCCTGCCCAGCGATGAGAAACATAGGTCCAAGTTGTGCTGGAAGAGGTAGTCGTGTCCACCTCCACTGCTCCACCGAGGTAGCACCTGGTCTTTGCGATTCTCAAGGTCAGCCTTGAAGGGGAAGAAAGAGGAACGGTGACTAATAAAAAGAGCTGATATTCACCGAGCCGGCACGCCCAAGCATGTGTGTGCGGTGGCTTACCTGAGCCCCACCTGTGAGGTGATGCCCATTCTCCAGGTGGGAAAACCTTTGCAGCAGAGGCCAGGCTCCCAAGCCCAAGCCACCTGGCACCTGAGTGCCCGTGCAGAACCACCGTGCCCCGCAGCCAGATGGTGCGGGCAGGCAAAGTGGCCCCTGAGGACACGCACGGAAGGCGCGGGATGTTTCCCTCCAGCTGTTGTTCCAGGCTGATGGCAGACCATAAGTCTGTGGTCTTGCACCTGCAGCTCCACCTTGGGCACAGCGGCCCCATGACGGGAGGACCCGCAGTTCTGTGAACCTCGCTGGTCTGCAGGGAGCCAGCGGCAAGCGAAGACGGGTCCTGAACGTCACCAGCCAGAGGAAGTGACTTCTCCCTCCTCTGAGTCCTCACGTTGATTTGCATATGACACCGTGCTTCCCTGGTCCTCCTGGCTCTGGCCAGGCCCCCACTTAGCCACCTGCACAGCCTCTGCTTTCAACCACCCTTCATCTGCAGCAGACGTTCTTTCACAGCAATGATCAGACCTTGGCTAATGGAAGCTTGGTGGGTCTTAGGGTTTTTTCCTCATGTTGCCTTCCAAAAATTCTGCTGGTTAGTGTCTTTGGATCCCTAAGAGACCACCTTTCATGAAAAACTGAAGGAAGTAGACTGATGCCCAAGACGCTTGGCTGCAGACAAACAGCTTCTCGTCATCCGTTTTCCTTTTCTTTTTGTCTCCTCCTTTGCATCCCTTTTTTTGCTTCTTGTTTCCTCCTGTTTCCCTGCCCTCTATTTCTTCTCATCCTTTGTTTTGTTTCTTCAGAACTAGATTTCACCAGGCTTGAAAAACCTGCTCTCTGACCCAGTTCCCTTGCCTGTGGTCACTGCCCCGGCCAAGAGGCACCAGCCGAGTCCCTGTGGGGACACTGCCCCTGGTGCTTCGAGGTTCATCTGCTTCTTCTCAGACTGTGAGGTCACCTTTGAATGGAATCGTGACATGTACGCTCACCAGGCAGTACGTTAGGTATGCCCAGCACCACGACAGCCTCCGTCACGTGTTTTATCATTTAACTCTTCATCAACTCCGCCTGGTTCATGTTATTGCCCCCATTTTTACAGTTGGGGAACCTGAGGCTCAGATAGACTGAGCAATTTGCCCAAAGGATGCAGTTGGCGAGAGCAAGGCCAGCGTTTGAAGCAAGCGTGGTTGTCTCCCAAATCTATGCTCTTTCCCCTGCAAGATTTCTTCTCACTCCCCCTCTGAGTCCTAATGGGGCCGGGGGCTGGAAGGCAGAAATGCCTGATAAGAAGCTGGCGGCTCTAGAAGGCCCGCCGCTCGCTGGCAGACGGATGTTCCTGTGCCCCGTGTGTGCTCCGAGGACCCGGCCTTGTAAAGATTGTTCCGACGAGCTGGGCTTTGGGACCTGGGTTTCCCACCGTGTCCTTGGCATCCCCGAACCTAAGTTGCTTCATTTGTAGAATAGCAATGAGAATATCCACCTGAGGCTGGTGAGAGAATTAACTGACATCAGAGCACCTGGCATGTAGCAAACTTGAATGAATTTTAAAATGTCTCCTCTTTATTTGTTGGCTGTAATGTTGGAGAAGCCCTGAGAGAGCAAACCATGTAGCGGGGCCTGCAGGGTGGGAGGGCTGAGCTTTGGGTAGAGCTCACGCCAGGCCCACCCTGCTTGGGTTTTCTGTAGCTACTGGTTTTCCTTCTTATAATAATATCTTTCATCTTACTGCATTGCAGCATCCTTTGGGTAATGAAGACAGGTGTAAATAAGTATCACTGGGACCCGATAAATTCTATTTACGCAAACAAGCAAATCTCCTTGGTCCATATTTGGGGGGGCGTGGGAGCTGGGCCCGTTCACAGTCCTTTTTATTTCTTCCACTTCTTCTTCCCCCCTTCTGCTCCCACCCCCCTTCCCTGATGGTGCGTCCCACACGCACCTGATCCTCCGGCTGTTTCCTTGGCAAGTACGTCCCACTGCCCAGAGTGGGGTTTGTGGACCGTGGGTATGTGTGTGGTAGGGTGCGGATGGTGGGGTGTGGACAGTGGCGCTGTGTGTGGTGGGGTGTGGACAGTGGGGTCTGGACAGTGTGCGTGTGGACCGTAGGATGTGGATTGTGAGCGTAGAGAGTAGGGTGTGTGAGCGGTAGCGTGTGTACGGTGGGTGTCTGGAACCCCAGTGCACAGCCTCAGTCTGGGAGGAGCAGAGTCCCACGGCCATCACGAGCTGGGCGGAGAGACCGTGTCCTGCTGGGACCCTGTCCTTTCTTGCAGTGTGCCCTGCACGTCCCCTGGCTCCGTGGGATTCTGTGCTCTCGGCTCTCCCTCGAGGCAGTGGTTTGGCAATCACAGGAGGTGGGACAGGAGGACAGACGGTCCTTGTGCACCGAGAGCAGGAGAATGTGCTCTGGGCCCTGGGAGCCAAGAGAGGTGAGTCTAGTCCCAGCTCGAAGCTGAGATGGGTTCACCTAACCGCCGTGGATCTCATTCTAGGAGGTCTCTAAGGCCCCATGAAGCCCTGGGGCTCAGGCATTGGGTGGTTGTCCTTGCTGCCCTGACAGAGGCCGGATTCCCCTGGCCTGACCCTTGCAGGGAGGGGGCTGCAGGGTTGTCACACGGTTCTGCCTCCATAAGTCCGTGACGTGAGGGGTGGGACGCACACAGGCACTCACAGGGGCCTGTGTTTTGAGCAGGGGCTCTCCAGGCGCTGATGGAGGTCGAGGACCGTGCCCCCCTCAGCCACCTGGAGGTGGCTCCAGCCACCCAGGAGCATGTGCTTCTTGAGCACCGGAGGGTGTGTGTGTGTGTGCGCGCGCGCACGCATGTGGAGAGAGAGAGAGAGACACGTAGACACAGACATGCAGGTACAGACTAGGACATGGAGAATGAACCCAGTTTAATTTTCTGGAATCTGCACCTTGAATCAAGCTCCTTGTTGGTTCATTTGTAATAGGATCTTTAGAGGAATAAATGACAGTGACCCTGGGGACAGGACCCTCCTTGATCCAAGGTGGGCGTGGCGTCATAGGCTGATACGTGAACTGGGGTAAAAATAAGTGGATTCGCCTTTGGGTTGCGGCTAATCACCCAGGTGTCCTCAGGCAGGTTGCGGGGCCTGGGCCCAGATTCTGCTGTGGTTTGGGGGCCGGAAGTGTCGTGGTTTAGCAGAAGAGCCTGGATTCGGAGTGGGACTATCTTGGTTTGAGTCACATTCATCCCTTCTCATTTTTGTGTCCTGTTTCCTCTGTGGTAAAAGCAGTTGATAATATTAGGTTAAACCATGAAAATAGACAGTATTTCACCATTTTTTTCGAGCCCTGGTCCAGGAGGATCCCACATGCCACAGAGCAGCTAAGCCCGTGAGCCACAACTACTGAGCCCGTGAGCCCGCGAGCCACAACTACTGAGCCCACACGCCTAGAGCCTGTGCGCCGCAACAAGAGGAGCCACCGCGGTGAGAAGCCCGGGCACCGCAATGAAGAGTAGCCCCCGCTCGCCGCAACTAGAGAAAGCCCGTGCGCAGCAATGAAGACCCAACGCAGCTAAAAATAAATTTTAAAAAAAGGTATATAAGGGGCTTCCCTGGTGGCGCAGTGGTTGAGAGTCTGCCTGCCAATGCAGGGGACACGGGTTCCTGCCCCGGTCCAGGAAGATCCCACATGCCGCGGAGCAGCTGGGCCCGTGAGCCATGGCCGCTGAGCCTGCGCATCCGGAGCCCGTGCTCCACAATGGGAGAGGCCACAACAGGGAGAGGCCCATGTACCGCAAAAAAAAAAAAAAAGTATATGAGAACCATTTTTAAACAGTTAAGTTTCCAACCGAGAATTATTTTATTGGCAACCCTGTCATTTTGATTTTTCCCCCGTTGCTGAAGCAGAGCATTTCTCTTCCTTTTTCTGGACTCTTTCTGGAACTGGCTGCAGCCCTCTGCGTCCCCTTCATCCAGACGTGGGGCCCGGGGCACAGGGCACGGCAGGCCGGAGCCCTCGTCAGCCTCATTGCAGTCATCGCCTATTTTTTAAAAGTTGAAGAGAAAAAGTAGTCATGTCATCACCCCCCTGGTGTGAGCTCTGCGATGGAGACATGAAGGAGTGACTGAGGGCGATTCTGGAGATGCTCCGAGCTCGGGAAGCCCTTTGAGGCAGCCGCCCACCCTCTGAGGGTGAAATTAAATGTACTTCAGAGCTGGCACAAATGGTACAGAGCCCTTGCCTCCCCAGGGCACCCGCTGAGCCACGGCCAGGCCTCCCTTCTCACATCACATCCCACCTCCTGGTGGCCACTGATGCTGAGTTAGGGTCCCCTGGGGCCCTGAGATGGGACGGAGGGAGAGCCCGGGGCCCTGGCTTCCTGGGAAGGGGGGGTTGAGATCTGAGCAACGCCTACCCTCCTGGTCCCATACTCCTATGGGGGGGGGTAGTACTTCTAAGGCGATGGCCTTACTGCAGGAGCCTCAGATCTCCAGGGTCAGCATCTCCACTCCTAGGACAGAGTCTTTATCCCATGAGCTGGCTTCTTGGGACCCCAAGCCTCAGCAACCCTAGTGCATCCCGTAACCTAGGATGCAGTGCGTCTCTTGTACCCTGGGACTGGGCTGGGCCCCGGGAGCTGCAGTGGAGGAGGGGGGCTCCAGCCACTCCCACTCCTGGGGCTGGGGCTCCAGTCTTTACTGATGTCTTTTCAGGAGCCTCAGTTCAGTCCGATCTGGCCCCCTTGCAGTCTGCAGGCTTCGTGTGGGTGCTCAGGGTCTGGGCCATCCATCCACTCCCAGCTGTGGACAGTCGCTTTGAGGGAGGCGTTCTTCGAGACACAGGGGAGGAGAGGTGCAGGAGACTGGCGAGGCCCGGTCTCCCTTTTCGGTCTTGCCCCACGGAGGGCCCAGTGCAAGGCTCCTCTGAGCTGCCTTGCGGCTGTGCCTGCTGCCCCTCCTCCAGCTGAGGAGAGGGGAGGCCAGCCTCTGACCTGGGCGGATGCGGAGGCAGGCATGGCCCCAGCTCCCCTCATATCCACGGCCCTGGGGTCAGAGGGGTCTGAGGAAGGAGTGCGTTAGAGGTGACCAGACTGAAGATGCCCTCAGTTCACAAAAGAGAACCATGCAGAGTAAGACCTGTGGGTGTGAGGTGTGGAGGAGGACCAGTGGATAGGAGGGCTTCCCATCCCTTTTTCCAGAAGCATCCACGCCAGCTACTTTTGGCACAGGAGACCTCCCAGCGTCGGCAGCCCCAGGAACGTGCTCCAGGCTGTCTCCTTTAGGGCTCCACGGGGTGCCAAGGGTTAATGGTTAATGGTTTGACAGTGATGATGAAACCAAAAGCCTGTAATTTTTGCTGAACAGGGGAATACAGAAATTTCCATTTGCAGCGGACTCTGGAGAGAAACATAACATCAACATCAGAAAAAAACAAGTCGCCCACGACTGAGCTGTGGTGGTGCACGTCTCAGGGCCGGCCGGGCCGAGACAGAGGCAGAAGAGCAACTGCCATTGCAAAGGCAAAGACTGCAAGGGGGACGAGTGTTTTCCAGAAAAGGGGAAGCTCCTTGGCAAAAGCAGAAGCAACTTGTTTGCCAGAGGCCCCAACTCATCGGCCTCAAACGGGGAAAACTTGTTCTTAGCAAAATGCCCAAGTGCGTTATGACAGCAGGAAAACTCGCTCTGGCTCCGGAAAGCTGTGGGCTGGCCTTTCACAGGAGGAGGCACCATTTATTGTCATAAACAGGCTGAACCCTGGCATTTGCTAAGTTTCTTTTTCTTTGCTTTGTGTGTGTTTGTTTTTCGATATTTCCCTACGAGGCCGTTAGAAACCCGTCGGATGATGGTTGTCTTAGGGGGAAGGGTCTCAGATACAGACGTGAAAGCTCAGAGAAGATAAAGCATTTAACAAAATTCCTGGCTATCGTTCCTGGAGGGACTTGGAGTCGATCTGGTCCCCCCCTCACTTCTCGGGGTGGAAGCAGGTGGAAGTCATGCCCTTGGGAGGCTGAGAACCTGGCCTGAGGTTGAATGGTGACAGCTCCCCGAGGATTCTGTAAGGTTGTCAGCAGCTGCGAGGGGAGGGGTCAGACCTCATGGATCTTCCCTGTTCTTGGCACCGAAGGAGACGCTGACTCAAATTGATCGTCCCTCTGTGCTTCGCTGGCCGATAACCAGGCGAGGTGGCTAGATGGGGTGGGTGTGAAAGGGGCTTTTGTGGGGTGCACAGGTTGGTGGGGGGGTGTGAAGGAGTGCAGGACATCTTAATGGTCTTGGAATCCGACCACCCGAGTTCAAGTCCAGGCTTAGGACGCCTTTACTGAGCACGCACTTGGGCTGGTGCACCCGACCAGTCCGATTGCTTCCAAGCCTCAGCTTCTTGCCTCCAGGTGGAGGGAAACCCCACTTTAGGTGACTCTCTGAGCACAGGACAAGTGACCTTTGGCCTACTGTCCATTCTTCCCTTTCCAAGATGAAGTAATGTCGTGTTCACTGATCATTTCTTCGCAAGTTAAATAAACAGGCGAATTTGGTCCCTTCCTCCAGGACAGACCTTCTGGTGGTGACGTGGGTTCTCAGCCTCACGGGCACAGCCCACCTAGGACCTGCCCACCACCCTGCGGCCCAGCGGTGTCCCTCTCTACAACAGCTACACTATCCTTTGGGAAGCAGCAGGGTGCTGGGGGATGGGCCTGGAGTGGGTTCCCCGGACCAGAACACACTCAGCAATAGTAGGTGGGAGGGGCTGAATCCTGCCCGCCCCCAAAATATGTCCCCGTCCTTGCCCCTGTGAATGTGGCCTCATTTGGAAAGAGGGTTGTTGCAGATGGAATTAGTTAAGGTGAGGGAGCCCCTGATCCAGGGTGACTGTTGTCCTTATGAGAAGAGGAGAGAGACCCACACGGAGGGGAAGCCACGTGAGGATGAGGCAGAGATTGGAGTGATGTGGCCACAAGCCAAGGATGGCCAGCAGTACTGGAAGCTGGAAGAGGAGAGGAAGGATTCTACCCCCAGGTTTGCGGGGAGCCCTGCCGACACCTTGATTGTGGACTTGCAGCCTCCAGAGCTGGGAGAGAACACATTTCTGTTGCTTGAGGCCACCCTGTTTGTGGTGCTTTGTTAGGGCAGCCCCAGACCATGAATACAACAAGGTTTCATGTCCGTTTTCACCTCCATGTTTTGCTCTCTGGTCGTCTAGACCGAGACAGAGACCTGGAGAAACTGAGGCTTGGAACGCCTGGACCACGAGCTCCCCCCACCAGGCTTCTCAAGTCTTGAGATCACTTGGATTCTTGCGGACGGGAGGGCCCGAGTTGAAGGAAAATCGTACATTGCCAGTTGCCAACACGGCGCCCAGTGTGGGAGAGCAGTCTGCGCAGTCAGAAACTTTCCCCGCAGACGCCTCGTCAGGAAACCCTGTCCCTAAGCAGCTTGTCTCCAGGCCTGAGAGCCAGCAAGTGGGGAGTGTGCCCCCCCTCCACCCAGCGCAGTAACTCCACCCGTCTCCATCACAGATCACAAAGAGCTTCCTACACACTTCTTAATTTTTGTTCAGAACTCCCCGAAGAAGCCCCTGGGAAGAGGGCCTGCGGGGAGCAGGAAACCTGGGCCCTGGGCCTGCCCGGACCAGCTCTGCACAGCCGTGGCCCCCTCCCTCCCTCACCTGTGACAGGATGTGAAGATCAAACGGGACGAGGGGTGCAGACTGAATTCGAACTGACTCTTTATAAAGTTATTTATTTTCCTCCGTTTTGTTTTCTCATTTCTAGATCAAAGCATGTAAGGTGTTTGTCCAGGCTTTCTTCTGGGCGGTCGGCGCACACAGCTGCGTCCCTGGGCCTGGGCTCTGACAGCTGGGGCCCCGCAGAGGGCCGCGGGGCTGCAGGCTACTGGCTGCAGGAGAGCAGCCCTGACCTGTGCTGTAGGTGCTTCCCCTGCAACCCATCTTGATCTCACCGCGATGCCGATCTGCACCTGCTTTTCTCTTGACCTGGAATCCATCGGAGGGAAGCATTGCGTGGCAGGGCAGGGGGGTGGGGGGGGTAGGGTGAAGAGCCATTTAAACAGCCTCCTGGTGCTGGGGGCGGGAGAGCACTCGGCACTTTGCCCCTTATATTTACCAGATCAGCTTCTCACCTTGGGAGAAAAAAAGCGATCTGAGTCTTCAGAGGATGAGCCAGGCCGGGGACAGGGGATGGAGATGGGAAGGGTCCAGAGGAGGCAGAGCCTGAGCACAGCCCTCCACGGGGGGCCTTAAGGGATCGGTTCCTTCTTCCGAAGAGGACACCATCCGGTGAGAGTGTGGCTTGAAAAAAGGAACAGAGCTGATAACGGGAGGGAAAGTCACCAAGGATAGACTCGCCTAGCTCATGTCTTCACCGGCAGGCCTCCTCGCCCCAGCCAGTTAACCCTACCTCACCTCGGCCAGAGGGGGCCCACCGGCAGCTCCGGGGCTCCCAGGGATGCTTTGCCAAGGAGGACTATCCCTGCCAGCCCCAGCTCTGCTGCCCGGTGCATCTGGCGCGTGGCGTATACGATGCTGTTGTGTGCCCCGCGTGACACTAGACATCCAGGGGTGCCAGCTTAGGGCCACGGTCTTTCTGCAAGGACCCAGGGGTTTCATTTTCCATAACGATTTCAACCCGCTTTCTTCCTTGCAGGCATCCTTGCTCTGCACACAGCAATCCCCTCCCCAACCTTTTACCCCCATGCCCACTTTTTTTATTAGGCGCCCTGGTGATTTTGCTGAGAACAATTTTGGTTTTTTTTTTTTTTTTTTTTTGCGGTACGCAGGCCTCTCACTGTTGTGGCCTCTCCCGTTGCAGAGCACAGGCTCTGGACGCGCAGGCTCAGCGGCCATGGCTCATGGGCCTAGCCGCTCCGCGGCATGTGGGATCCTCCCAGACCGGGGCACGAACCCGTGTCCCCTGCATCGGCAGGCGGACCCTCAACCACTGCGCCACCAGGGAAGCCCCAATTTTGTTTTTTTAATTTTTATTGGAGTAGAGTTGATTTACAACGTTGTGTTAGTTTCAGGTGTACAGCAAAGTGAATCAGTTATACATATACATGTACCTACTCTTTTTTAGATTCTTTTCTTATGTAGGTCATTACAGAGTATTCAGTAGAGTTCCCTGTGCTATGCAGGAGGTCCTTATTAGGTATTGATTTTATATATAGTAGTGTGTATATGTCAATCCCAGTCTTCCAATTTATCCACTCCCCTGCTCCCTCCCTGGTTACCGTAAGTTTGTTTTCTATATCTGTGACTCTGTTTCTGCTTTGCAAATGTCTAGGTCCATCCACGTTGCTGCAAATGGCATTATTTTGTTCCTTTTTATGGATGAGTGATATTCCATTGTATATATATGTACCACATCTTCTTTATCCATTCCTCTGTCGATGGACATCTTGGTTGTTTCCATGTCCTGGCTATTGTAAATAGTGCTGCGGTGAACATTGGGGTGCATGTATCATTTTGAATTAGAATTTTCTCTGGATATATGCCCAGGAGTGGGATTGCAGGATCATACTGAGTAAAGTAAGTCAGACAGAGAAAGACAAATACCATATGAGATCGCTTATGTGTGGAATCTAAAAAAAAAAGGTACAAAAAACCTAATTTACAAAACAGAAATAGAGTCACGTGCTGAGAACAATTAAATAAGCAGGTGGGGACTCACATTTGTGTCATTAAAACACGAAGCCCCTTGCAAAACAACTGACTCCCATTCCCAACTGTGGGCTCCAGTGGGCCCTCCTCCTTCTATGACCACGGCTCATGGATGAGTCATGGAAACATCCTAGGATCAAACTTGGGAAGAGTATAAATACGTAAAATGTATCAACATGCTGTTTATTGATACCTGTGGTGATTATAAGGGTAGGATTTATTTTACAAAGGTAACTGGAAGAATGCTCAGTTACGCATACACGCGTATACACATACGTACATACACACGTACATACACGTACACACACACGTACATACACGTACATATACACACACACGTGCATCCATACACGGGCTGAAATGCCGTCTCCCTCTAGTGTGCTGAGTTACTTGCCCTTCAGAGAAAGAGAGGCAGCATTACAGGATAGGCTTGTCCAAAACTGCAGTCGTTCACGCCTGCGTAATTTTCATCCCACCTTAGTACTATTTTTAAACCTAAATCTATTTTATTTTTTTAAAAAATTTATTTATTTATTTGGTTGCGCTGGGTCTTAGTTGCTGCAGGCAGGCTCCTTAGTTGTGGCATGCGAACTCTTAGTTGCGGCACGCGAACTCTTAGTTGCGGCATGCACGTGGGATCTAGTGCCCTGACCAGGGATCGAACCTGGGCCCCCTGCTTTGGGAATTCGGAGTGTTCACCACTGTGCCACCAGGGAAGTCCCTAAACCTATTCTCAAAAGAAAGACCCTAAGACTAGCAGAAATGGAAAACCACCGTGGTAAAAACAGATATGTAAGCTCTGGGTAACTGGTATCCATCAGGGTGTCACCTGAAACCATCTCACGGGCTTCAGTATTTTGTACCTGAGCTGGGGGCCTCTCTCCAGAGACGCTGGTGTCCTCCGGCCGGAGGACAGCTCTCTTCTTTGCTCTGGTGGCCACGCATGTGGCTCTCGGGAGAATCCGGCCCCAGAGTGAATGGACGGGGCCCTGAGCAGAGACTCCAGGGTGCTTGTGGTTCCAAGGAGCAGATGAACTTGGGCATCCTGAGGGCAGGATCCCTTGGGGTTTTGGAAGGCGCCTGACCTCTTAGGTGAGTCCTTTTTCCCACCACAGTGTTTTGGCAAATGCCTCCCCACTGCCCCCGCCCCCCCGCCTTGGCGATTGGTGACTGGCCCCCTCCTCCATCCGTGAGGAAGGCCAGGGAAGCAGGTAGAAGTCTGAAATGTCCCTCACCATCTTGCCTTTTTTGTTTCCTTCTCACCTCTGCTAAACCCCGGTAACTGAATATTCCAGAGTCTCCCAAGCATGAGTTGACCCTGACTCTCTCTTCCAAGGTGCAGGTTTCCAGGTGGGCCCGTCGCACCTTTGTCCTTCCTTAGCAGGTGAGGGCGGTGCTTCCCAAACAGGAGCATCACCTGGAGGCTGGGGCCCACCCCCGAGTGCTGGTCCCGTAGGTCTGAGTGGGTCCGAGCATTTGCTCTCCCAGCAGGCTCCCAGGCTGCTGCCATTACTGCTGGTCCAGGGACGGCACTTTGAGAACCACTGGGTTGGGGGTTGAAGAGGCGCTGGAGTTCTTTTGCAGCTCTTGGTTCTGGTCGGCTTATTCGTCCAGAACACATTTTCTCCATTAACGATTTAGTCATCTGAGAAGGAAATGATTTGAGGCCTGGCCAAGGCAGGCACAGGTGAAGAGCAGACGCTTACAGAGGAGGAGAGGTCCATTTTCATCCCAGCAGGTGAGGGGTTAGGAGCAGTGATGCTGCCAGGAAGGAGAATTGTGGGGCAAGGACACGGTTACAGCCAGGGGACAGGAGGGAGGGCGCAAACGCCTCTCACAGCCCCGCACGGAGAGACATCAGCTTGCTGTCACCACACAGCAATGCCTGTGCCAGCCGCTGTCCTTCACCGCACCCTGGGGGACTGTGCCTGTCCCCGTTTTATGGGGGAGCTCAGATGACGCTTCAGGGTTCACCTGCCAGACCACCAACTTAGGCCATATAACCCAAGAGGGAAGTACATATATTTGAAACAAAAGTTTCATGGAGCGAGACAGGTTTGTTTGTCCCACAGATTTTTTTTAAAATTAATTTATTTTTTTAAATTAATTAATTTTGGGCCGCATTGCGCGTCTTGTGGGAATCTTAGTTCCCTGACCAGGGATTGAGCCCAGGCCCTCAGCAGTGAAAGCACCAAGTCCTAACCACTGGACCGCCAGGGAATTCCACAACAGGTATTTATCGAGCGTTTAGCTGGAGCCAGGCACTGTTTTAGATGCTCCGATCGTCAGTGAACAAAACTGTCAGAAATCCCTAACTCAGGAGCTCACATTCTAGTGCAGAAAAACAGTCAATAGCAAAGGTAAGTGTATTTCAAACTTTAGACTGTGACCTACCATAGAGGTAACAACAATAATAATAATAACTTACACGTATTTAGTGCTTGCTTTGTGCCAGGTGCTGTGGCATTTTCTCTTTTGTCCTATTTCATTTTTAAAAAACTGCAGGGGTGGTGGTGGCCCACTTGAAATAAATTTATGATCCACTGATGGAGAGGGCTGGCGTCAGAAAGCCGCTGAGCCGTTGGGTGGCCTCACCTAGGTGGGAGGCCTTCTTAGTCTCATTCTCTTTGCCCCTCTGTCTGGCCACATCCTGTCCCTCCTTCAGGTCCCAGGTCCTCTCTGACTTCCAGCCCACTGACTTCATAGAATGACAGGCGCTGAGAGCTGGAGAGGTGTTGGGGGGGGGTGACCTTGTGCAATCTCACCATTTTACAGAAAAGTAAACTGAGGCCCAGAGGTCACCGGGAGGCAAAGTAGCTGGTCTCTGAGGTGCTGCCTTAACTCCCAGACCTGCCCTTTTACCAGGGCCCCACTCCACCCCTGGGCTTGTCCATCCTCCAGAGCGTAAGACCAGCACCCCCCAAATTCTTAGGAAAGACCTGGGGAAGTGGAAGGGTTGATTTCCGGGCTCCGTCTTCCCTGACCTCCCTCTGCCCGCACCCCCCAGCAGGAGTCAGGAGGTCCAGGACCAGGCCTTGCAGTCTGAGTTGTTGAGAAGTTTCCCAATGATTGTGTCCATGGTGCCAGACGTGCAGCCAAGGCTGCAGGTCGGAGTGCTCGTGTGGGTGACGGCCACCCCTCCACTGCCTCTCCACGGCCACTGTGAGCCTCCCTGGGGCCGAGTCTCCTGTCCCCTCCTCAGGCTCCCCAGCCTGGCTCTGAGAGCACCCTCGCCTTTGATCATGACTCAACAACAACAACAACAGATGGAGGTGTGAAGGGGTGAATTTCCATCTGCTCTTAACCCCGTAGGCTTCAGTCCAGGTGTTTGAACTGGGTCCAAATCCTCCTGACCTTCAGCCTGCTGACTCCTAGCGAATTTACTTTTTTAGTTTGTTTGGTTATAAGCGGTTTCAAGTTCAGTGTCAGCTTTCTCGGGAGGCCCCACCCCACTGTGGCTAGAGACAGGCTTTGTGATCCCAGATCTGGAAGAAGGAAAAATCTGTTCACTCTCTTTGGCAGCGCACCAGCAAGATATCACTTCAGCTCTGCTCCAGAAATGATTTTTTTCTTTTGATGACATAGTTTATTGAACTCTGGGGAACATGACAACAGGGCAACACAGTTGAAAAACATAGCAACAGCTCAGCCACGGGATTGCTCAGCCTGACTTTGACAACCCTTCCACGGCACGGTCCTTAGGATCGGCAGCCCCCCGCCGACACCCCCTGGGTTCCTTTCAGGAACCCCAGAACTAGAGTGAGATGTCTGGTGTGTCTAAGTGTCAGAACTTACCAAATGAAATACGGCCCTGCTGCTGGGTGCCATTGGCTCTTCTGTGCCAACCTGATGGTTCATGTTAGGTTCTGGACAGGTGGCCCATCCGTGCTGTCTGTGGACTGTGTGTGTGTGTGTGTGCGCGTGTGTGCGCGTGTGCACGGGCTCCCATCACAACTGGTAAGTACCCAGGGTGTTGCACACTTACGTTCATGCAGGTATAGACACCTGTGTGTGTGCACAAACGTGAAATCCTTTGCACCCGTGTATATCCGGGTTTTAAACGCTGGTGTATTGGCTCGTGAGCCTGCACATATGCGGCCAGACTTGAATGAGAAGTGAGAAGGAACAGGTTTGTGGACAAGCGTCGTTTTCTAGGTGGGGAAACTGAGGCCCAAAGAGCTGGGGCACGAGTTGTGCCCAAGGCTGCAGACAGCGCCTCCTTGGCTGCAAACTAGGGTGAGAATTCCCCGCCCATGGCTCTGCCACGCCTCCTGCCTTTACTAATATCCTTTGATTTTTTCTTTATATTTTCTTTCTTTTCTCTGGTCAGTCTCTGTAATTGGCGCATGACTGAAAAAAGTCCTTACATGTTTGATTCTTAAAAAAAAAAAAAAAAAAAAGGTTTTTTTTGGTAGAGTTTTAAGGTAGATTTTGGTCCAGAGAGCACTGGGTGGGAGCTTGAGCATGACGTGTTCCCCTCCTAGAAGATTAGGAAATGACATGATTAATGTGTCTGGCAGCTGCACGTCTACAGACTTGGCACTGGGAGAACCCACGCTTTCTCTTGGTGACCTTGCCTCCAATTAAGTCCAGTGGGACATGTCCAGGGACTGTGCTTGCCCGGGACCAGGGAGACTGCTAAGGCTGCTCAGGCCCAGGGCACTGTGGGGACAGGTGAGAGCCCACGGGGCTGGGCCTGGCAGAGCCACCATGGCCAAGTCCAGGGGACACCAGGCCCTCTGTGGCCCAGGAAGCCATGCCCGTGGGGATGGGAGGTATCTCGGTGCTGCTGACCCCAGCCCGGGACACCATGCAGGTGGAGTTGGCCTCCAGCCTTCTCCTCTGGGTCTGCATTCAGTGTGTCATGATTGTCGCTTCTGGAAGTAGGGGAGCCACCTGGAGGGAGAGAGAACCGGCAGGTGAGGTTCAGCCCAAGCCTTCACAGGGCCCCTCTGTACTTCCCGTTCTAGCCCTGCCCTCACGGACATCTCTTCTCTGGTCTCCCCCTTCCCAGGAGACGTACCATTAGCGCCCCTTAAGCGCTGTTGCAGGAGCTGGAGGGCGGGGTGGGGGGAGCCAAGAGCTCTGGTCCTGGGAAAGTCTCATGCGGGTCAGCTTTGCAGCTTTAGCACCCCCCCTCCCTCCCCGCCCCCCGCCCCGCTCTCGGCTAGCCCAGAGAAAACCACAGAGAAAAAAAGATTCCTCTCTGCTCAGGCCCGCTCAGTGGGGGCCTTCTGAAGGCGGGAGGATAAAGAGAAGTTAGCTAGAAATAGCGCTTAATAGGTCAGCAGCATCTTCAAGGGAAATGATAAAGGTGTCAGTGCCTAAAAGCTCACGGCCGACAGAGTGGGAGAAAGAGCCGCATTTACTCTCTTCTTCTCTCTTCCCTCCTCCCATCTTTACAGTTGCCGCCCTTCTCCAAATGGCTCTCGCCGTTAAAAAAAATATTTAATGCTTTCTGCATATGTTAATTCTACGTGGACTACTTCTGTATGATTCTTAACCATCTCTCTGCTTCAGTTGTGAAGCACTGTGGATGCTCTGAGAAGCTGGGGTGCAGATGCCAGACGCATTGTCAGGAGCCTCGTCTGGGTACCATCCCGGGGACCGTCGGCCACGCGCTCCCTGGGAGCTGCCTTGTTTTCCTTGCCTTTTTCTTCCATAATTATATCTTCCTGCCCACTTTGTTCCTTTCCCTCTCATCACCCCTGAACTGGCTCCATCAGGGAGCTGAAGGCCACTTGAAAACATCTGTCATAGTATTTGAAAAAATACTACTTTCTCCTTAATTCAAAGACAGTTGGTATCTCAGCCCCAGTTCTAAGGGGTGTACGCTCTCCTGTAACTTGGCAGGGGCGGAGGGGGCTGACACGAAGCCCTCCCACGCGGCCCTGGCTGGGAGCCGTGGATGTCACCCTTAGGTCACACCGTCTGTCTGTCTAACCTGTGCTCCTGCAGGGAGATGAGAGCTGGCCCTGGAGGGGTGCCCAGGGCAGGGCGGGGCTCAAAGGAGGGACGTTTGAGTCTAATTCAAACAAGTAGCCGCCTCAGATCTAAGTGCTGGCTGCTGGGTGGAGTGGCCCGTATTTCAAGGTGACCTTGCCGGGGGGGGGGGGCGGGGGGGGCTTCTTACCTGACGGACTGAGCTGGGCCCTTTCATATCAAAGAAGCTGCTCCTCTCACTTCCTGCGGGGTTTCCACTGAGGGACGATCCAGCTTCCAGCACCTGAACACATGAGTCTCCCCATGGTCCCAAGGGAACTTGACCCAGGACCTGACAGCTGAAACCAGCCCAGCTGCCCAGAGACGTGTCCACCGCCAGGGCACAGCGCCCTCCCAGCTCGGAGCCCAAGGGGCTGGGCAGGGGCCTGGGAGACTCACACTCCCGCTGGGCCCCCCGCCGGGGCTGCAGGGACAGGCAAGCCAGCCATCCCAAGTGACAGGCCCTCCTTTTATTTCCATCCCCGTGGACCCCGCAGGCTTCCCACACTCTGTTCCGGTGACCTCAGCCCCAGGGGGAGAAGCATCTGTCTTCTCTGCTGACTCATTCAAACGCACTGCCTTTCTCTTTGGGTGTCTGTCTGCATAGAAATGTCCCTTATCTAGCGGGCAGTCGCGAAGCAGAAATACGCATGGCTGTGAGGTATGGGGGGCATCCCCTCACCCACCCCTCAGATGTGGGGTCTGAGGACATTTCATATTTATTTTTAAAAGGGCTCCAGCTCCTGGACCGAAAGTACTACCTAATCAATCATCAGGTTTTGTGGCTGCTGCCACTGCCGACTGAAGGATCTGGAATAAAATCTATTTTAGCTTCTGCTGCTGTGGTCAGGGCAGCTTGATCTCAGGACGTCCACGAAGTGCCGTTTCTAACATCTTACAGACGAGATTTTGGCACTCTTACTGGGCTTGCAGACTTAGACCTGAGTGTTATAATATGAAGTGCCTCTGAAGGGGACAGAGAAGGCAAAGTAAACAAACTTTCTGAGGGCTTCCTGTTAGGGGTTGAACTGAACAATCAGATGTGTTGAAGTCCCGACCCCAGTACCTCAGAATTTGGTCTTATTTGGAAATAGGGTCTTTGCAGATGGAATTAGTCAAGATGAGGCCACAGTGGAGCAGGATAGGCCCCTAACCCCATATGACTGTGTCCTTATAAAAAGAGGAAATTTGGACACGGGGGACGCCGTGTGTAGATGGGAGCAGAGATGGGGGGCGATGCATCCACAGGCCAACACCAGAGGCTAGGAAGCGGCCTGGACGAGATTCTCCCTCGGAGCCCCAGAAGGAGGCAAACCTGCCGACACCTTGATCCTGGATTTCTGGCCTTTAGAGCTGTGACTCACTGTGTTTCTGTTGCTTGAAGCCACCGGGTGCCGTGCTTTGCCATGGCAGTCCCAGGAGGCTAACACGTGGCCATGGGGAAGGGGCTGCACTGGAATCACAGGACTGCGGCGTTTGGTGCTGACCCTCGGTCGCCCCCTCCGGGCCTCAGGAGAGTCTTCCAGGGTCCCTGCTGACCCTCGTGTCTGAGTTCCCAGAAGCAGAGGTGATGCTTGTGCCGCTGCTACTCCCCATTCATGCTGCTTAGGAAGCCCTAGCCCTTCCAGGTGCAGAAGAGTCCGGAGGAGTGTGGTTTCGCCACCTTGTCAACTCATCAACTACTTCAGCCACAAAGGCCACTGAAGTCCTTCTGCCTGTGGACACCACACGATGCAGACAAGCTCTCCAGGCTTCATTGCATCCACTCCTAGGAAAGGGAAGGCGGAAGTTCAATCTGCTCCAGGTCCCGGACCGGAAGGAATGTGTGGTATAGGCCTGACGGACGGCAGCCTCGTGGGGCTCTGACAGTGACCTAGCTGGGGGTACTGGCTGGTGGGATGGGCGGGGCACCCCAGAAACCTGCACTCGCCCCCTGGAAGTTGTCCACCTGCTCTGCAAATTATCCATGATGTCGGGGTTAGGTAGAATCATGCTGGTAAAAGAGAGAGGTTTTCTACTCAGCTCACCAGAGTTGGAGACTACAAGAGTCCCCAAGGACTGTCCCACCATCATCAAGGAGCGTCCCCAGAAGGTCATGGGGGATCAAAACTTGTGTAGGGAGCAGAGGGGGCACCAGAAAACTCCTGAGTTCCGCGCGCGGGGTTTTGTGGCCATTGGACCGGGAGGGAGCTGAGGACTAAGGTGGGTGCTGATCACACCAGCTACGCCGAGCAAGGTCCTCACCCTCTCGTCTTGGGCTCCTGTCCTGAGAGGAAGGTACTGGACTGGAGCGGTGCAGACATGTCTTACCAGCTCCACTGCCTCGACCTGGCCCCAGCCGCCACCGTCTCTTGCTTGGACTGTAGCAGTAGCCTCCTTGCTGGTCTCCCAGCTTCCACCCTTTCACCCCAACAGTCTGCTCTCAACAGGGTGGCCAGAGTGATCGTGTTAAGATATATCGGATCATGTCATCCCCTGCTAGAACCTTCCAGTGGCTCCCCGTCATTTTCAGGGTTGAAGTCCTAGCCCTTCCAGGTCCAGAAGAGTGTGGTTTCACTACCTTTTCAACTCATCAACTACTTCAGCCACAAAGGCCACCGTGCTCTGCCACGGCTGCTGCCTCAGGGCCTTTGCACTTGCAGTTCTCCCTGCTGGAAAACTCATTCCTGCAGGAATCCACATGATGAAGTAAGGAAGAGATCCGCTCGCTGACCATAAGGGAAGGAAAACCCTCTCAGTGCCTCTCCCACAGTCACAGCCCATCTCCCAACCCAACCCCTTCGTCCTTCAAGCATGTTTTGGTCTCCTGTTTTTCGTTTGCCCTCTGCCTGATGAGAGCTGTGGTTGGTGTGTTCATTCAGTGCCTCCTTGAGTGGTTCCAAGGACCTCAGCTGAGTTGGTGATATGCGGGCCGCCCTTTTCTCGGGCTTCACTGAACCAGCCTCTGGGGGTGGTTATCGGCTAGCACGAGCAGACAGCACGGTTTCCAGGGTGAGGAGGGCGCCCGAGCACGTAACACAGGCCCCGATGCAGACACGTGTGCCATCTGCAGTGGATCTAGCGTGCTCAGGTGCACACAAATGTGCTTTTGTTAGGTGTCACCAAGTTTCCCTCCAGGAGGGTGGTACCGACTTCCACGTCCCACAGCAGTGGGCGGGAGCGCCTGCTGACAAAGGTGCGGGTGTGCCTCTTCATTTCTGCCTCTCTGGTAGGTGAGAGATGGTCTCAGCATTGTTGCTGGTGGTGTAGTTTGGTTGCCGTTAGTACACCTTCTCTCTCTCTTTTTATTTTTACTTGAGTATAGTTACTTTACAATGTTGTGTTAGTTTTACTGTACAGCAAAGTGAATCAGCTAGATGTATACATATATTCCCCTCTTTTTTGGATTTCCTTCTCATTTAGGTCACCGCGGAGCATCGAATCCCCTGTGCTACACAGTAGGTTCTCATTAGTTAGCTGTGTTATACAGAGTATCCGTAGCGTGTATATGTTAATCCCAATCTCCCAGTTCATCCCACTGCCCCCTTTCCCCCTTGGTATCCATACGTTTGTTCTTTACATCTGTCTCTATGTCTCTTTCTTTTTAAAAATCTTTATTGACACATAATTCACGTAACAATTTCCCCGTTTAAAGTGTACAGTTCCGTGGTTTTTAGTGTATTCACAGACTTGTACCACCACCATCACAGTCAGTTCTAGAATATTTTCATCTCCCCCGAGAGAAACTCTTTACCCTTTAACTGTCTCCTCTCTGTTCCCCCCATCCCCCTATCCCAGCCCTAAGGATGTTGAGGAACCACAAAACAACTCTGTCTCTATAGATTTTCCTCTTCTGAACTTTGGCATAAATGGAATCACATAACAACACGTGGTCTCTTATGACTGGCTTCTTTCACTTGTGATAATGTTTTCAAGGTTCATCCATGTTCTAGTACAGTCGTCCCTCAGTTTCCACGGGGGGACTGGTTCCAGGACCCCCTTCGGATACCAAAATCTTTGGATGTTCAAGTCCCTTATATAGAATGGTGTAGTATTTGCGTGTAACCTATGCATGTCCTTATAATACCTGATACAACGTAAACGCTATGTAAATGAATGCGCAAATTCAAGTTTTGCTTTCTGGAACTTGAATTTTTTTTCCCGAATACTTTTAATCCGCCGCTGGTTGAATTTGTGACTGTGCAGCTGGGGATATCGAGGGCCAGCTGTATGTATCTATATTTCTTTCCTTTTATGGCTAAACACTATTACAGTGTATGAATGAGTACACATCATTTTGTTTATCCATTCATCAGTTAAAGGACATTTGAGGGCTTCCCCGGTGGCCCAGTGGTTGAGAGTCCACCTGCCGATGCAGGGGACGCGGGTTCGTGCCCCGGTCCGGGAGGATCCCACATGCCGCGGAGCAGCTGGGCCCGTGAGCCACGGCCGCTGAGCCTGCGCGTCCGGAGCCTGTGCTCCGCAACGGGAGAGGCCACAACAGTGAGAGGCCTGCGTACCACAAAAAAAAAAAAAAAAAAAAAAGGACATTTGAGTTGTTTCTGACTTTTGGCTATTAGGAGTAATGCTGCTATAAACATTCATGTATAAGTTTCTGTGTGGACGTATGTTTTCATTTCTTGGGTTTATACCCAGGAATGGAATTGGTGCTCATGTAGTAACTCTGGGCTATAACCATCTTACATTCCCACTGTCAGTGTAAGAGGGTTCCAGCTTCTCCTCATCCTCACCAACACTTATTACTGTCTGTCTGTTCATTCTAACCATCCTAGTGGGTGAGACGTGGCATCTCATTGTGGGATTTTTTTTTTTTTTTTTCGGCTGCATTGGGTCTTAGTTGCCATGCACAGGCTTTCTCTAGTTGCGGCGAGTGGGGGCTTCTCTTCATTGAGGTGTGCAGGCTTCTCATTGCGGTGGCTTCTCTTGTTGCAGAGCACGGGCTCTAGGCGCACGGGCTTCAGTAGTTGTGGCACGCGGGCTTCCGTAGTTGTGGCTCATGGGTTCTAGAGCACAGGCTCAGTAGTTGCGGCGCACAAGCTTAGTTGCTCTGCGGCATGTGGGATCTTCCCGGACCAGGGCTCAAATCTGTGTCCCCTGCATTGGCAGGCGGATTCTTAACCACTGGACCACCAGGGAAGCCCTCACTGTGGTTTTGATTTGCACTTCCCTAATGACCAATGTTGTCAAGTATCTTTTCATGTGCTTTTTAGACATTTGTAAATCTTCCTTGGAGAAATATCTATTCGTATCTTTGCCTGTTTTTAAGTCGGGTTGTCTTTTTATTATTAAGAGTTCTTTATATATTCTGGATACAAGTTCCTTATTAGATATTATATGATTTGCAAATATTTTTTTCCATTCTGTAGGTTGTCTTTTCACTTTTTTGGTGGTGTCTTTTGAAAGAGGCAAGTTTTTAATTTTGATGAAGTCCAGTTCTGTTTTTTTCCTTTGTTGCCTGTGCTTTTGGTGTCATATCTAAGAATCCTCAGAACACACCAAGTGGACTCATATGTTGGTAGTTTCTTATTAATATTTTAATGAAGCCAAAGGCCCTTAAAGGGGGGTATTTGCTTTACCAGATTTTCTAGCATTGTCATCTCAGTGAGATGGGCTTTTGGGGTCATTTTCTTTTTTCATGCATTAGACTAGTCATTCTGTCTTTCAGCAGGTCTTTTCTGAGCATCTACTCAGGGTCTGTACTAGATCAGATGAATCAAACGTCAGCCCCGCTTTCAAGGAGAGCCCCACCCCATTTGTTGGCTGGGATGGATGTCCATCCCAGTACCCTCTCAAGACCCCTACACTGCCACTCGGACCCTCGGGACCATCTCACGGCTCCATGGGAAGGAGATGCAGGTCTTCCTGACAAAAGCATGGAGGCCCGTGGACAGGAGTCGCAGTCATTCTGGGGCCTGGGGCTCCTCCTGGGTAGGAGGTGCTCATGGCTACTTGCTGAAGGAATCGGTGGTGCCCAGAGCCCCGGAAGCCACTTGAGATTCCTCCTTTGTTCCAAGGTGAGCGCAAATCCCAGGCTCATGTTGAACCGGATCGTTACTCTGGCATTTTCTGGGCAGGATGCAAAGAGAGGGAAGTAGGGTGAGGCAGGTCCATCACATCTGCTGCACACCTGGAACCCAGCACAGCCCGAGGTGCGTCTGAGGAAACGTAGCACCGGCCTGGCTGCCTTGGGGTCCCCTGGGGCTGCCCACAGGGACGAGCAGGGGCTGACGTTTGCAGCTGTGCCAGAAGAGGCTACAGCAACCCAGGTTCTACCTAAGGCCCTCTCAAGATATTTCTGTTGAAATGTGTGTTCGGAAAAGCTGTGCTTCTACCCAGGAACTGGTTTATTTTCTCTTTCTGTAAAACGAGCAGTCTGTAACGCATTGTGGTTTATTTTTCTTGGTCTACAGCAGTGGTTCTCAACTGCACGTTAGACTCACCTGAGGGTCATTTAAGACTCCCAGGACCCAGCTGCACCCTAAATCAATTACATGAGAAACTCTGAGACCAGGCACTGGGGCTTTTTTTTTTTTTTTTTTTTTTTTTGCTGTACGCGGGCCTCTCACTGTTGTGGCCTCTCCCGTTGCGGAGCACAGCCTCCGGACGCGCAGGCTCAGTGGCCATGGCTCACGGGCCCAGCCGCTCCGAGGCATGTGGGATCCTCCCGGACCGGGGCACGAACCCGTGTCCCCTGCAGGGGCAGGCGGACTCTCAACCACTGCGCCACCAGGGAAGCCTCTGTTGTTTTTTATTTCCTCAGGTGATGTGCATTTGAGGTTGAGAGCCAGTGGGCTACAGTAAGTTTGGAACCAAATGCCCAACTTGACTGTAGTTTTTTCCAACACACCTGTTTTCTCCGGTTTCAGTTTTCCATCTTAAATTGTTTCTGATCCTGATTTCTGTTGGCTGATGGGCAGTGAAGGTAGCCTTTGGCTTAACCATAGCCTTGCCTGGCTACGGTCTCTGCCATGATGTACATTTGTGATGTTAGGAAAACATTCTGCTGAATGAATGGATGAGTGAATGCAGTAATGAAAAAGCAGGAGGCTAACTGGCGTTGCAGTGGGGTTCTGTTTATCTCCAAAGTGGTGTTTTATGAAAAGCAGGTTCGATTAGAGGAAGAAGAAGAGATACATGGAGAATGTTATAGAAATTCTAAAGGGGCCTTGTTGACCTCCTCAGTATGTTTGGGAATGTGGTGACTCTGGTATTTAGGTTTAATTTCACTTTAAAAGTTTTGTTTTCGCTTACAGTAATTACTTTTTCGTGATAAACACAAATCCTTGGCTTTCTTTGATTAGGGTAAATTTTTACCTTAGAAATGAAACAAAGAGAGAGGAAGGGAAAGTGGGGAGGGGATTTCCTTAGCTACCCAAGAGCTGGAAAATGGAAAGAGGAAATGGGTGAAATTAACAGAGCTGGAAGGAGGGGAGAGACAGAGAAAGAGGGCGTGGGAGGCTAAGCCCGGGGTGGTGGAGGCCCAGATGTGCACATGATCTCCCGGGGCAGGGGCAGCAGGAGAGGTCACCTACCTTTTAGGGTGACCGGTTGTCCCGGATCGCCTGGGACTGAGGGGTTTCTAGAGACATGGTACTTTCTGTTTTAAAACCAGGACAGTTCTGGGCAAACCAAGACTAGTTGGTCACCCTAACTATTGGCTGAGGACCTACTAGTTGCTTCGTTATTCATTCTTGTTTGGAGGCAATTGGAGGCAGGAAAGCGCAGGGCAGGAGTCCCAGGTGGGACAGGAAGTGTGGCCTGGCTACTAGTGACAAGGATTTGAAGCTCCAGCGTCTGTAGTTCTGAGTATACCTTTACCTAACCCATCTGTTCTAAGGAAGGGATGCACCACACAAATCCCCAGTGGAGGGGGTGGAAAGTGAAAGCACTGAGGTCCCGAGGAGGCCCACAGAGTGGTCAGGGCAGGAAGCATCCTTCTCCGAGGCAGCAGGCTTGGGCCTTTCAGGCAAAAGTCCCGTCTCGAACTTGTTCTTCCCCCTAGACTAGGACTGGCTTGGAGGGCGGACTTTGCCCTCCCTCTTCGTGTCCTTATTGCCTGTGTGCCTGGTACGTAAGTGTCCAGTACGTCTTTGTTAAGTCCAGCCAAGTGGAGGCCCACGTTGGGGTGTCTGGCGTAGACATTAAGGGTTATGGGTATTTACAGAAAGATCGACATAACCTTACTTAAAATATCATTGAGGATACAACACATACAAAGTATTAATACTTAGAGAATAATATGGAATGAATTTGTTGAAGAAAACCAAAGCACCATGTTATGTTTGGGTTCAGGGCTTACTCTCAGAGGACGGGTCAACCCAAATCGATTCAGATAGCAGAGCAGGGCGAGGAAGCCAAGTAAACAACTTTTTAAATCACAGTAAGTTGGGGTCTTCCCTGGTGGCGCAGTGGTTGAGAGCCTGCCTGCCAATGCAGGGGACATGGGTTCGAGCCCTGGTCTGGGAGGATCCCACACCAGCCGCGGAGCAACTAGGCCCATGAGCCACAACTACTGAGCCTGCGCGTCTGGAGCCTGTGCTCCACAACAAGAGAGGCCGTGACAGTGAGAGGCCCGCGCACCACGATGAAGAGCGGCCCCCGCTCGCCGCAACTAGAGAAAGCCCTCGCACAGAAACGAAGACCCAACACAGCCAAAAATAATAAGTAAATAAATAAATCACAGTAAGTTGTACTGAGATTTTATAGAGATAGAGAGTAGACGCCGAAAAATAGAGTTTGTTGGCCAGGTTACCCTGGGGTAACAGATGACCCCAATCCCAGCCACGAGTAGTGGCAGAAGTGTGTTTCTCTCTCCTCTGTGTGTCCATCACGGGCAGCTGTGACGCCCTGTTTGTTCTGGGAACCCAGGCTGAAGGAGCAGGTCCTATCTGAGTCCTTGTCCCAGGGATAAGAGAGGGAATCAGAACTCAGCAGAGCTCAGCAGTTTGGGGGATTCAGTGGAAGGGCCCCCCAGGACCTACCTGCCCCGCTATCCTCAGCACCACCTTCGTATTAAATGACAGCTTTAGGAAGTGGCAGCTCGTCTTCAAGGCATGAGGACAGGACTAACAGTAAAGCCAGCCATGCCGGGCCTGCACATGAGTGGTCACTGAGTCATCGCAGGGCCCTGAGGCTGCAGTAGTCCTTTTACAGAGGGAGGGGCTCTGGGCCAGGTTAAGTAACTCACTTTAGGCCACAGAACCAGAGAGTAAGGGACAGATTCAAACTCTGATCCTAAAGCCAGTGGGTCCCCAGCCCTCCCCTCCATCCCCCTTCCTCCCTCCCCCTCCCCTTCCTCCCTCCCCCTCCCCTTCCTCCCTCCCCCCTCCCCCCTCTCCTTCCTCCCTCCCCCCTCCCCCCTCCCCTCCCCCTTCCCCTCCCTCCCCCTCCCCTTCCTCCCTCCCCTCCCCCTTCCCCTCCCTCCCCTCCCCCTTCCCCTCCCTCCCCTCCCCTTCCTCCCTCCCCTCCCCCTTCCCCTCCCTCCCCCTCCCCTTCCTCCCTCCCCTCCCCCCTTCCCCTCCCTCCCCCCACCCCTTGCAGCTGCCTGGTACAGTGCTGACTCATGTTTAAATAACTAGGTTATATTCTGGATGAGAAGATAAGGAAGCCAGTCACAAAATACCACATGGTGAATGATTCCGTTTATAAGAAGTGTTCAGAAGGGGTAAATCCACAGACATAGAAAGTCGATCAGTGGTTGCCAGGGGCTGGGGGAAGAGAGGGGCGTGGGAAGTGACCACTAGTAGACGTGGGGTTTCTTTTGGGAGTGATGAAAATGCTTTAAAATTGCGTTGATGCTTACACGGTAGGTCTGTGAAACACTAAAACAGTTCATTAATGCACTTTAAATGGGTTAATTGTATGGTATGTGAATTCTATCTTGATAGAGCTGTTAAAAAAAGAAAGAAAAAGCAAGTGGGTGAGTTTCCTGGGGCTACCATAACAAAGCACCACAAACTGGAGGCCTTGGAACAGCAGACATTTACTGTCTCCCTGATCTGGGGTCAAAGGTCTAAAACCAAGGTGTGGGCAGGGCCGTGCTGGGCAGGGTCTGTTCCAGGCCTCGCTCCTTGGTTCGTGGCTGGTCATGTTCTCTCTCTCTACGTGTCTGCATCTGTGTTCAAATTCCCCCTTTTTATAAGGACACCATCATATTAAACTAGGGCTCACCCTAATGCCCTCACCTTAACTTGATTACTTCTGTAAAGGCCCTATTTCCAAATAAGGTCGTGTTCAGCGGTCCTGGGGGTTAGGGCTCCCACACATTTTGGGGGCGTGGGGACACAATTCAACCCATAACAGCAAGGAAGAGTACTTATATAATACATACCTATAGAGTACCTATATATTACATTCTTCTTTTTTCATTTTTATTTATTTTTTTGTTGGTGCCAATGATAAGTTTAATCTTTCAAGTGAAAGTTAGAATTTTGGTAAACACATATCCACCACTGTGAATTTGACATTTTCCCAATCGTTAAAGACATTTCTAGGGTTTCCCTGGTGGTGCAGTAGTTAAGAGTCTGCCTGCCAATGCAGGGGACACGGGTTCGAGCCCTGGTCTGGGAAGATCCCACATGTTGTGGAGCAACTAAGCCCCTGTGCCACAACTACTGAGCCTGAGCTCTAGAGCCCGCGAGCCACAACTACTGAGCCCGTGTGCCACAACTACTGAAGCCCACGTGCCTAGAGCCTGTGCTCCGCAACAAGAGAAGCCACCGCAATTAGAAGCCTAGGCGCCACAACTAGAGAAAGCCCGTGTGCAGCAACAAAGACCCAATGCAACCAAAAAAATTAAATAAATAAATTTATCTTTAAAAAAGGGTATTTCTATTCAGTGATTAGATCAGTGATAATATTAATGATCTGTTTTAATTATTGTATAATAAAATGTATCAACATTTGAAAATTCTGCATAGCTCAGTGAAACAGTATTTTCCAGACAACCGATGCACTGCATCACAGAATCATACATGGAAAAAAGATGAATTCAAAATGCAAAGTAGACCAATGCAGTTCAATGCAAAACAGTACAAAAGGGTCACTGACATATTTTCAGACTCCAAGTTGCAACTAACCTTTAAGAAACTACTGCTGGTTGGAGGGCTTCCCTTCCCTGGTGGTGTAGTGGTTAAGAATCCACCTGCCAATGCAGGGACACAGGTTCAAGCCCTGGTCCGGGAAGATCCCACATGCCGCAGAGCAACGAAGCCCGTGTGCCACAACTACTGAGCCTGCGCTCTAGAGCCCGGGAGCCACAACTACTGAAGCCCATGCACCTAGAGCCCGTGGTCTGCAACAAAGAGAAGCCACCACAATGAGAAGCTCATGCACCGCAATGAAGAGCAGCCCCCACTCGCCACAACTAGAGAAAAACCCATGTGCAGCAATGAAGACCCAACGCAGCCAAAAATAAATAAATAAATTTAATAAAACTACTACTTGTCGAATTTTGATGTACTAGCAAAGAAGAATATACACAATTATCTGAGAGACTTCTTTTAAAGTTGTTAAACATTTTATAGGTTTCAGCTTAAGTTTTAGTGTTGATTCAATTTTCAGAAAAAGATTAACTGATAGGGAATCTGTGTAGCCAACAAATCTGGATACACAACCTTCCTGTTCTTGCATCTTTCACAGGGACGTCTGCAGGCAGGGGCCCGGGCGGGGGCAGGGGGGCCTGTAGGAAAGCAGCATCCAGTTTAAAAGGACGAGGGAAGGCATCCTTCTTAGTAGGCACAGGAAGACGAGTCCAGCTTGTCTAAGAGAGGACATGCTTGGGGACTGCTGTTATAGAGGGCAGCCTGGGGAAAAAAATTGTTTTGTGCCCTGGTGTGATTTGTGTTGGTTTCAGTTAAATCAGGAAGACTAGGGCTTGTTAAGCACCACCCTGGCCTTCCATCCACCACCTGGGCAGCCCAGAGCCTTCTGTTCCACGGTGCGTTTGAGGTGATTTTAGGTCACAGGCTTTCAGAACTGGAGCACCTGCCTGAGTCTAGCCAAGCTCAGCCCATCAGCACTCGGCTGTTGTTGAACCAAGCCTGGCTTCCAGCTTCAATGGAAGACCTGGTTGCCAGGAACCTTCCAGAGCCTTCCAGAGCCTTGGCAGCATGTCCAGGGACCAAGAGGGGAGCCTTACCAAATGCAAGGACCCTCCAGTGCCTCTTTATTCACTTGTTCCTTCTTCTCTCTCAAACTCTCAGCCTCAACCTTAATCCTTTCACGAAGCTCTTTTTTTTTTTTTACAACTTTCTTCCAAAGCAGCCACGTCCTTCCAACAACCGCTATGGTGGCTGCTGTCTACACTGCATGAGGTACTGCACTGACCCTCCGCCTGCTTGTTCCTTGTCTCCACGACCTTCCTCCCGGCCAGGACTGAAGTCCACGAGGTTGGGGGTCTTGTCTTCTACATCTCTTGGGTCCCAGGAATGCAGCATGAGGCTGGTACATGTTTGGGGGTCCCCCTGGATATTTGTTGTTAGGAGAGGGACCTCCAAGAGATAGAGCAAGATCTGTGGTGGATGGTGGAGACCCTGCACAGACCGAGGGGGCCTTGTGAAGGGGCAAGGCCATGCTGTGTGTTTAACTGCAAAGTCAAAGAGGAAAACGGAGGTTTCCCAAGTGCCACCCTGCTCCCGTGAAGATGAGTGGCCTGACCTCCCGGATGACGGGGCCCCCGCGTCCCAGGTCTGAGGACCTTGCTCCTTGGTCGGCATTGACCCTGGATGAGACATTCAGGTAGAGACTTGCAGTGTTCAGAATCACGGGGGCTCCCCGGAGCCTCGGGCTGGGGCCTAAAAGTTAATGGGATGGAAGCCAGAGGAACCCATGCCGGTGGGGGAGGGAGGCTTTGTTGGTTTTTTTTTTTCTTTTTCTTTGTTTTTATTGAAGTATAGTTGATATGCAATATTATATTAGTTTGATAATTGTACCGCAGGTACACGGTACATAAGAGGAGGAAGTCTTTGTGCAGGCTGAGGCTGGGGTGGGTTCAGAGAAGACCCTACGAGGAAGAGAGACCCGTGTAGGCTTTGAGAAGCAAATACCTAAGCATGTGTAGCTTATTTACCCCCAATCCATCTGTGCTCCTTTGTGTGCCTCATCTTTTCGGCTGCTGGCAGGAATGGCAAATCCTTCCCCTTCTACCCAGTCCTCTGCACCTTCCACAGCTGGGCTTGTTTGGACTGAAGTTGGGGAAAGGCCACTGCAGGCCATGTGAACAAACCCAGCTTTCCAGCAGGCAGGGCTGAGTTCCTCCTTGTCAGGTGCAGGGGGTCAAAATCAAGATCACCTGGGTCCTGGTCCTCTCGGCATCCGGCCAGGTGGCCTCGGGCAAGTCACTGCCCAGTTGGTCGCCTGTGATTTAGAGCTCATATACGTATCAGTTATTTGGCAGTGGTAATTCCGTAACTGGGCAGGTGACGTGCTCCAAACGCAAACGCTCTAACGCACATGTGTATGGTCAGTGCGCTTCCTTGGAGGAGCTCAAGGACCCTGCTCGACATTCACGGCTCGGGGCAGCTTGTGGCCTGGGAACAGTCTCCACACGTGGGGCCCCAGGGAGTAAGTCTCTTAAGACCTTTGAGGGTCCGGGACGTGGCTAGGAAACATGGAGAAACTGTTACCCTTTGGGGTGGGAGTTGGTTTGTTTCTGATTCCTCTCCATTGAAATCAGGGCATGAGGTCCCACTGATTCCAAAAGTCTTTGCGGTCCAGGAGTTCTAGAACCGCTAGTTCTGCCTGGATGGAGGTATCCAGTGAGTGGCCGGGTGGCAAAGGAATCTAAGCCAATTTGGCGCGTTAGCAAACACCTGGGTGCTTTGGTAAATATCGGAGGCCTCCGGTACTGGAGGTGGATGAGGCCATGTATCCCCTCACCTCCCCTACCCTGACAACCGCAGTACCAGGTGATACGTTACACTGAAAGGAAATCTCAGACCAGAGTTGGCTAAAGCCTTACGGATGATTTTAGGTGGCAGGTACAACCTGTTGTAGCTCAGAGGAAGGCTTGCTGCCCTTTGGCAGGTTCTCTCTGAGCAGAAGCCAGAGGTATCCTTGGGGCGGGACGGGCCGACCTAACAGCAGAGTTCCGCATCAGGACCCCTGAGGTGGAGGGTGCAGGACAGAAGGCATCCCGGCCTCGAGGGCCGCAGGGGGTGCTGCCAGGCTGGCTGGATTCTCTAACCGCTTCTTTCCAGGCTGCTGCAGCCTGTGCCGTCCTCCTGAGCCAGCCCTTCCTCGACACAACTCATTTTGCCAATGAAAAGGAGCTTTAACATTTCTTGAGCTGATCAAGATGTTCTCTGCCACAGATTTCAATAAGGATGTTCCACGTGCCAAGTCGCCCTCTTCCGCATGTTGATTCCCAGCTGGGATATTTTATTTTATTTTATTTATTTATTTTTCTGAAGTATAGTTGATTTATAATGTTTCAGGTATACAATAAAGTGATTCATTTTATATACGTGTATTCTTCAGGTTCTTTCCATTATAGACTTTTACAAGACATTGAATATCGTTTCCCTGTGCTATACAGTAGGTTATTGTTGTTTATCTATTTTATATATGAGTATGTATCTGTTAATCCCAAATTCTCAATTTATTCCCTCCTCCACTTTCCCCTTTGGTAACCATAAGTTTGTTTTCTATGTCTGTGAGTCTGTCTCTGTTTTGTAAAAAAGTTCATTTGTATCATTTTTTAGATTCCACATATGACTGGTATCACGTGGTATTTGTCTTTGTCTTACTTACTCCACTGAGTATGATAATCTCTAGGTCCATCCATGTAGCTGCAAATGGCATTATTTCATTCTTTTTTATGGCTGAATGATATTCCGTTGTATATCTATACCACATCTTCTTTATCCGTTCATTGGTTGATGGACATTTCGGTTGCTTCCATGTCTTGGCTATTGTAAATAGTGCTGCTATGAACATAAGGGGTGCATGTATCTTTTCGAATTAGAGTTTTCTCCAGATATATGCCCAGGAGTGGGACTGCTGGATCCTATGGTAACTCTATTTTTAGTTTTTTAAGGAACCTCCATACTGTTCTCCATAGTGGCTGTACCAATTTACGTTCCCACCAAAAGTGTAGGAAGGTTCCCTTTTCTCCACACCTTCTCCAGAATTTATTATTTGTAGACTTTTTGATGATGGCCATTCTGACCAGTGTGAGGTGGTACCTCATTGTAGTGCTGATTTGCATCTCTCTAATGATTTGCGATGTTGAGCATCTTTTCATGTGTCTGTTGGCCATCTGCATGTCTTCTTTGGAGAAATGTCTATTTAGGTCTTCTGCCTGTTTTTGATTGGCCAACTGGGATACTGTAGAGGCCACCAAACTGCCGCTGCCCTAACGTATTGCGTAGTGAGTGGATACAGGCGCGCTGACCTCAAGCTGTTTGTAGAAACGGGATTCCAAAGTCAAGTGCCACAGCCACCCACATCCCTGCTTGACCTGGAACATCTTAGATGCTGTTGCCAGTGGATGGTCAAGCCAACGCCAGGCCAACGCCACGCCCAGCTTCCAAGTGAAATACAAGTGTAGCTAGTGCAGCAGGAGCCAGACCCTGGGCCCAGGGGGAGCCTCTTGTTTGGTTTTCCCATGCACAGAACCGGTGGCCCCAGGATTGGTGACTGAGTACGTGGACAGGATCGACCGCCTCCAAAAGGAAGGAGGACGAAGGCTTTCCTTAGCAGCTGCCGTCAGTCTGCACGTGCCTCGCGGGTGTGACACGCGGGCCCGGTGCCGTGGCTGATGTGGACGCTCCGTGAGGGGTGTGGTTCCCCTCCTGCAGTGGCGCCTTGTCACAGGAATGAGCTTGGCGCGCAGCGTTTGAGTTTGGGGCTCGCGGCTAAAGATGGTGCGGGACTTGGCAAAGGGCTTGTGCTAGATTCCTGGACCGCTGAGACTCTAACCCTGGTCTGTCGCACAGGGGCCGGGTGGGGGCACCCTTACTCACGTGTGACCTGTGTTTCTAGTCTTCTGTGTCACTTACAGAGCGAGGTGATACTGTGCATGGTTTGCGATTTTCCTACCACACCTCCCACGTCATTGGAATTCTTTGACGTCGCCGCTGTGATTTCCTGACAGCACAGCGTGTGGCTCTGTCGGAGCATCCTCGACAAGACCTCCCCCCTCCTTGCGCACTCGGGTGGCATCTGGGCCTCCTCACTGCTGCAGACTCTCTTTGTGCAGAAAGCTTTGTTTGCAGTTCGGATTTTCTTTAGGGCCAAGCCCCTAAAAGGGGAATTGCCACCTTTGAGAGTGCGAGCACATTCCTCTTTTTTTTTTTTTTTTTGCGGTACGCAGGTCTCTTACTGTTCCGGCCTCTCCCGCCGCGGAGCACAGGCTGCGGACGCGCAGGCTCAGCGGCCTCGGCTCACAGGCCCAGCCGCTTCGCAGCATGTGGGATCTTCCCGGACCAGGGCACGAACCCACGTCCCCTGCATCGGCAGGCGGACTCTCAACCACTGCGCCACCAGGGAAGCCCTCCTCTTATTTTTAATTACACAAGTAATAAGCCTGTACCACAGAAAACCCAGGAGATACAAATAAGCAAAAGTAAATAGATAAAACGGGGTGGGGTGTGAACCTGTCAGAACTGGAGGGAAACGCACCTGTGATTGAGTGCCCGCATTGCAACTGGTTTGTCTGTGACCCTGGCGACTTAGACTCTCTGAACTACAATTTCCTTATTCACACAGTAGATAGTATCTTACCCAGTTACCTACTGTGCAGGTTGAGATGGCGTATGTAAATACCAGCACGAAAAATACACTCAAGAAACCAATTCCACGAGAAAGGCCGGGTCGTAACCTACAGATGCCTGCGAAGCCTGTTGAGGGGAGGGGGACCCATGAGAACCCTGGGTGACAGTTTAGCACAAGCCCACGAGGTGGGAAGGTTGGATGGCTGTGGGCCTGGCTCTTGTGGGCCTGGTACAGCACCCTGAAGAATTGGGGTTTGTTCTGTAGGTGATATGGAAGTGGTGTTTTCGTTAGTTTGGTTTTGCTTTGTCATTTTGGATCTGGTGAAGGTGCTGAGAGTAATGATTGGAAAGCAGTGTTTAGGAGGATTAATTGGGGGCGGGCGAATCGAGGGGATGGGCCACAGGCAGGAATATCCCCCAGACCAGTGGTAGGGCCACTGGTCCTACATTCAAGAGTGCTGACCCTCCACCCTCTCAGGAGCAGGTGAAAAAGCTCCGAGCTGAAGAGGAGATGTGAGCCTTTAAGGGTCAGTGGAGATTTTGGAAGCGAGAACACGTATGCAGGAGAAGACGTTGGCCGTGTTCGTGGTGGTAGCTTGGTGGCCGGAGCACGGTGGTTTGTGCTTCTCCATCTCTGATGAATAGTACCAGGTACCTGAGACCGGGGCTTGCTGGCGGTCAGAACTGCAGAAAGTCACTCACGCCCCGTGTCATTCTCAGGCGCTTGTCTCTAAGTGTAGCAGACCTTTGACCACTTTGGACGGGGGAGCCCGTTTCCCTGGCCTGGCCAGCTATTCCAGGCAAAACTAATCAGGCTTTTTGCCTCAAGCTTGTTTGTATTGCTTTGGAATAAAGCACTCAGAAAATAAAACAAGTCCCGCTAACCCAGCAAGGCGAGTTCCAGAACCAGCTGGAGAAACTATTGTGATTGGCTGCGTCCCCGGTGGACCCCTCGTTCCTGCGCCCAGGGGGTAGCTGCAGGGCTGACTCCAGAGCGCCTGAAGTGGCGCCAGCTTTTTGCCAAACCGTGAGTTTACGCTAGCACTGCCCTCTGGTTCCAGAATAATCCCTCACATCCCAAGCCGATGCTTATTTTTGTCCAAATGCTTGCTCATACGTTTTCCCAACAGCAGCCCCGGGAGATGTACAGAGCCAGTGTGTCTCACTCCGGCTATCTCCTCAGAGGAAGGACTGAGGTTCAGAGAAATGGACCTGGGCTGCTGTCACAGAATATTTGTGTTTAGGTCTGAGAGGACCCAGAGGTATTTCAGGTGACAACAGGGTGACTGCCACCAGGGAGAAGTTGAGATTATGAGGCTCCCACGCCACGCAGGGGAAGCACAGGGTGGGTGAGGAGGCATGAAGAGTGGGGGAAGATGTGGTTTCTGTGGGAAGGAGCAGGCGAGGCAGCTGAGCCCGCATAGCATTGGCAAGTTTGAATAACTTCAGCTCTGGGGGCTGTGGGTGCAGGGGCCACCCTTGGTTGTCTGGTCCATGGAGGGGTGAGAGCCAGATGGAAGAGGTGAGGGGGTGTGGGCTCTGCATCTGCTGGTTTTCATGAGAAAGGTATGCTCCCAGGGGAGCAGTTTACTCTCTCTAGGGATTGGCGAACCCTGGGAGGCCTCAGACGTCAGAGCATCAGAATTACAGGAACTAGGACAGGGTTGATACAGGCAGGGACGATGTTGCCTTCTAGATGTTTGTTTGCAGGTAGTCTGGTCAGCGTTGAGGGTCTGGGGTTTCAGATGGGAGTTTGATTAGCAGAGCCTTTGGAAAGGGCCTCAGCCATCATTCTTGCCAGAGAGAAAGCGAGAACCCCAGGGGGTCCAGGTCTCTGAAGCCATCACGCTGCTTCCCTCTGAAGGGAGACGGGGGCCGTGCAGGGGGCTGCGCTGGCAGGGGACTTGGAGCTCAGATGCCATCGACTGTGGCATCATCAGCCTTCCTCGCCTGCATTTGTCCTGCTGCCTTTTTAAAAGACCTTGCTGGGCCCTCCCTCCTGCCCCCTTGCCTGTGTAGTAAGGAGTTGCCTCGGCAGCAGCCCCCGACACGGTGGTAATGACAGCTTGCTGCAGTCCCGTCAATGAGGGGATCTGCCCGTGCACTGCCTGCATCGTGAGCTCCGGCCAGCAAGGCTGCCGCCTGCGCTGTCTCGGGCCAGCCCATGCTGCTGCCATCGCTTGTTGCACTGCTTTGGGGACTGGAACACACCCAGCCGGGTCCCCATCTGTTGCAGACGTGCGGCGGCGGCGGCTCGGAGAGCAGCTGAACCCTAGAAATCGCCTGTGCTGAGGGGGCTGGGAAACCCTCCCTCTCTCGGGGACCTTTGGAGCGAGCGAGGCAGCAGGATTTTTCAGAGCCGGGGGCGCTGTGTCTCCCCCATCACTAGTGAGCCAGCGTTTCCCAGCCCTGCACTTCTGATGAGCACCCGGGAAGAGGAGACCTCCAGGACCACTTGGGGCTGAGTAAGCAGACCTCCCGGAGCTGGATTTCCGCATGCATGGTGATTGTACGTTCGGGGTGGGGGGTGGGGGGGGAGGGGGGAGCTCTGTTCTCTCGTGATGCTTTGTCTCCGCCGCCGTATGCAAGACGGATGGTGAGTTCTCGCTTTGTTCCTTGGGAGCCTCTCGTTAAATTAAACACCTCCAGGCCGAACCAAATGTTCCTTCCCTACCTAGGTGCTGTGTGTTCTCTCCTTACGTAACTTTTTCTTGGTGGTTCGGAGAATCACTCGTGAAGGTGGCATGGTACGTGCGTGGGCGCATTCATCTGTGTTCCCCGTACGAGTTCAGTCTCCCCTCCCCCTCCCACCCACCTGAGTGCGAGGTCTCCCCACACAATCCCCCACCTGCCTGAAAGTTCCCTAGCTGAAATCTTCAAGTCTGACGTTCCCTGCTTTTCCTCTCCCTTCCCTGAGTCATCACTGATTGAATCTGTCCTAAACGGAAAGGATCGGGGATGCTGCAGGGACCCTTGGGCATGGCCCCGTGGTCCCTGGGAAGGCCCTGGACCACATATTCGCGTTGGCTGGTCTCCTGCCCTTGGAGGGTGAGCTGTCGAAAGCGTACTTGTTGCTTTTAACTTCTGGGAAATACATTGAAGAAACAGAAAACAGGAGGAGGGTGGGGAAAGACAGGAAGGGGAGGAAGAGAGGATGGGAGATGTCCTGACCCACGACTGAGCTAAGGCTGGTCTGTTGTCTGCGGGAAGGAGGAGGGTGGAGGCTGAGAACCGGAAGCCTGAACTGGCGCACGGGTCTGCAGAGCCACGAGTGGAGCTGCGGGCTGGACGGGTCGGACCGGAGACGTGGCCCAGGCTCGACCTCCACCGGCACTGGTGCACACTGCTTTGAGCAAGCCACATCGGTTTTCCTCTGGGGCTTTCTTCCCCCTACAGTCCCCTCCCATAAGCCAGGGGCTGCACTAGTTACGGGGGGCGAGAACTTGAGCTTAGAGTCCCCGATTGCTGGTATTTGAGTCTTGGTGATTGGGAGAGATGGGTGGGGATGGAGTGGGGTTATAATAGAATGAAGCTTGAGCCTTTGCTTCTGAATTTACAGTCTAGTGGGGAGAAAAGAGACTATGAGACGATTCAAGACTCGCGGGCTGTGGGGAATCAAGCCCTGGATCGTGGCAGACTCTAGGTGATGAAAGACAGGTCCTTGGGGTTGGCCGGGGGCAGGTGGGAGAGGGCTGCGCAGAGGAGCTGGGACTCGGCAGGCGCCCCCGGGCCTGGGGCGCAATGGGGTGCAGCAGATGGTTCTGCCTGGAGGCTTACGTGCGAGAGCAGGGGAGACCCCAAAGCATAAACGGTGGGGGGACTCTCAGGTGTGACGAGGTAAGAGGCCTGCCGGAGCCGAGGGCAGGGGGTGGAGAGTCAGCACATGAAGCTTCCTGGGAGTGGGAGAGACACAGGCAGTGAGCTTGAGCCAGCCTCCGTGGGCTCCGCTGACCTATCAGCCAGGTGACCCCTCGCCCTGAAAACAGCCCAGGGAGGCCTCGTCACCCGGCCTCTCAGGACCGGGCTCCTTACCTCTCTAGCTGCTTCCCCAGTTTGCATGGAAACTTCCAAGGGCTCAATCAGTCTAAGGTGGGGTGTTCTGTTTTCGGTTTTGTTTTTACCCACTATTAAGCCTATGAGACAGATGTAAGCTCCTTTTTACAGAAGAGGAAACAGAAGGTTAAAAGGTTAAATTCATTCAGGGAAAATAACTGAAAATCTAGGATATTTAAGGTTCTTAATCTTCTTGCCTCACCTAAAGTCGCAAGCGTTGAATTGGGAAGAGAAGCCAGGTATCCTGAGGCCTGACTCCCTCTTTATTGAGGAGTTGAGTGGAGGAAGGGGGCTGGGAGACAGAGGATGGGTGGAGGGAACCTCATCCCAGGCCTTGGGCTCCTCTTCAGGGCTGGTCCCCAGGCTGGTATTGAAATCAGATCTTCAGTGAAACAGTCTCTTGAGTCCTACGTGCCAGGCACTGGCCGTTCCAGGATGAGAAAGACATGTGGTCTTGACGTCATCAATGAATGGTGCTGAACAGCCAGGGATCCCAGAGGTGTGAATTTTGGGTTCTCATTTCGGCTCAGCTGTTTCTGATTTTTGGTCTTTTGGAGCAGACACAGTTTTTATTTTATTTATTTATTTTTGGCTGCGTTGGGTCTCCGTTGCTGCGCGCGGAGTTTCTCTAGTTGCGGTAAGCAGGGGCTGCTCTTCGCTGCAGTACGTGGGCTTCTCATTGCAGTGGCTTCTCTTGTTGCGGAGCACGGGCTCTAGGTGCGCAGGCTTCAGTAGTTGCGGCGCGCGGGCTCAGTAGTTGTGGCGCACGGGCTTAGTTGCTCCGCGGCATGTGGGATCTTCCTGGACCAGGGCTCGAACCTGCGTCCCCTGCATTGGCAGGAGGATTAACCACTGTGCCACCAGGGAAGTCCCAAACACAGTTTTTTTAAATTGAGATATAATTGACATACAACATTATATTAGTTTTAGGTGTACAGCATAATGATTCCATATTTGTATATAATGTGAAATGATCATCACAATAGTTAACATCCATCACCATCATAGTTACAAAAAGATTTTTTTCTTGTGATGAGAACTTTTAAGGTCTCCTCTCTTAGCAACTTTCAAATGTGCAGTACTGTGTTATTAACTATATCAACCCAGCTGTTAACTAATGGAATCCTTCTTGGATTTTTCCAGCCCCTCACTGCTCTCCTTCAAATGACAGAAACCTTATTCTTCCTTTGAAAGTATTCCAGGGACTTCCCTGGCAGTCCAGTAGGTCCCAATGCAGAGGGCACGTGTTCGATCCCTGGTTGGGGAACTAAGATCCCACATGCCACGTGGCGGGGAAAAAAAAAAAATGTATTCCAGTCTCTCCTATCCCAAGACGCCCATCCCCTCCTACCAAACCCCTTTAGCACTTCCTCATATGCTGCCCGTGGGCTAATATAATTTAATGCCTATTCTTTTTGGGTTTTGCATTATTTTGTATTAAGTTGTGTTCATTTAGTTCTTGTAGATTGATTCAATTGATAACTCCCTGTGGTCAGTTGCCCCCCACCCCTGGCACTGTATGGACCCTGTGGCCCATGTCTGGTCATGAAAGCACGCATCTCAGCTCTCATCATGGGTGGTGACTTCAAGAAAGCAGGGCAGGACCTACAGGCAAGTGGCTTGCTGGAGGCTCTAGCTTCCCCCCCTCCTTCAGCCCTTTTGTCTGCCTGGACCAGACTTCTTTCCCAGAGCATGACTTAAGGTCCTAGAGCCCTAAAGCGGTTTAACGAGAGACTGCAGAGCTCTCGCCTCGATGACTAAAATTTCAGTTATGAGAGGGGTGTGATCAATTTCCTCTTTAACCCCAGAGCCCTTGGGCCCTGGGCTTGGGAGTTGGACTTGAGTCTGAATCCGTGTCCTACTCTTTACCAGCTGGGGACCCAGGCAAATTATTTCATCTTTCTGCACCTGATTTTTCTTCTAAAAATGGAGATAACAATAACTCAATAACCACTGGGTTGGATGAAACCAGCTGACCAAGGGCCAGTTCCGGGCACGTAATAGATGCTCAATGAGCAGCAGGCCCTCCCTTTAGGTGGCGGTCAGCTGTGGGGTTCCCCTGCTGAGCCCAGCAGAACCTCTCCAACCAGGACCTTGAAGTGACCTGCTTTTCTGAGTTCCCTGGGTCTGTTCACTTGGGTTATTCATCAGGAAATCGAGGCTGGAGGGCTCTGGGTTCTGTTGGGTTCACGTAGTTCCCCTGCGGCTCCAGTCTGGCCACTTCTCCATCTGTCCTTGGTGACGGACACATCCGGTCCCTCCCCCCGGCCTGCCTGTCCTGTGTGGACAGGTTGTGCCCTCCGGTGGGTCATCTGCGTCTCCTGTTCATCCTAAGATACAGCGTGGTGGGAGGTGGGGAGAGAGTAGGAGAAAAGCAAACCTAGACCTGGGTTTCGTTTTGACTTTACTCTGCGGGCAAGGTACGTGCTGACATTTTACTGTCTCATGTCTGCTTTTAAGGGTGGCTTCCATATGCCTGTGATCCTGGCCCAGCTCCTCAGTTAGAGCCTTGCTGTGCAGGTCCCAGTAAAGAAGAGAACAGAACCCGGCGAGGTGGCCGGGACACAGCAGGCCCACCGGCTACAGGCAGCACCACATCTACCCCTGGAGGGTTGGGGGGTCCGGGCCACCCAGGGCTTGCAAGTCAGTGTTCAGCGTTGTCTCCCAGCCCACTCCTACTTCTCTTCTGGGTCCAGGGCTCCCAGTATCGGGTCTCACGGCTTCTTGGATTGAGAATCAGACATGGAATCGAGGGCAGAGGAGAGACAAGAGGAGGCACCTCAGCAGACTCATAACCCAAACAAGAGACATTCTCCTCGACGGGGAGCTGCACTGACTAAGTCACGTGCAAAGTTTTCACGGCCGAAAGTAAAATTGGGGCCGACACTTGTGGGCATTTGGGGTGGTCTGAGACGTCCGTGGTGGAAGGGGGAACCGGGATGGCCTGTGTTCAGGGGAAAGGTCATAAGGAAACAGACAGAATGTTCTCCTCACCTAGGGTAGGGACGGTGCACAACCCTCCAAATAACCAGGACCAACAAGCAGACTCTTCCATGAACCATAGTGGGTGTGGGACTGTCTCAGGAAGGAAAAAAGATGACAAAACATGAGGTATGATGCATCAGGGCAAAAAGGCTCCTTCCGCACGGGAGTGAATCTGGCCCTAGGACCTGGCGCCACAGTTCTGGCGCTGGTTGAGGTGGATGCTCCTTTGCTTTATGCAAACCGTGGACACCCGATGGCTAAATCCTGCCCGCCCCGTTCTTCTTATCAAAGCTGGGAGATGTGGGAAGACATTTCTAGAAATATTTTCACCAGAAAGGATCAGAAGGGTGATTTCTACTTATCCAAAAATCAGCTATAATTTTTTAACTGCCATTACTGTTAGCCCTTCCCTACCCAGCTTTGGCAGGAAGCAAGCAGTTCTTAAAGGTGAGTTTCTGGATGATGGAAACTCCTCCCCAGATAGAGCACTTGACTGGCCAGGTGAGCCTTCCTGTCTCAGAGTCAAGACCGAGCTGGTGGGGCGTCTGGACGTGCTCTCGGGGCGGGGGGGGGTGTCTGCATTTCATCAGAGAGCAGGACTGATACGCTTTTAAGGCCAGGAAGGCAGAGGTGGAAGGGAAGCTTCCAGTACCCAGGTGCTGGGGAGAGACCTCCAACAGAGGGGCAGGGCAGCAGCCACTCCTTCTGAACGAGGCCAGGCTGACTCTGGCCCGGCGTGCCGGGGGCTTCCTGATACTGCACGGATTTGGGGGTGGGTGGGGTGGGAAGGGGCTGGACAGGGCTGAGGATTCATCCGTTTTGAACCGATTTTCTGCTCAGATTCCCGGAGCCCCCTGGCCCCTGGTGGGATTTGCCCTTCACGTTAAGCCAAGTCCCAAGCCAGGCATTTACCCAGAAGGGCCAGGCCTGGCTTGGAGCTTGCTGCAGGCATCTGTCGCCACCCATTCACTCTGAGTCATCCCACACTCAATCTGCTCAAATCACAGAGCCTTGAAATGCGCTTTCCAGTTGGCCTTCCACCACAGATCGGAGGTGGGGGGGGCACTTGGGAAGAAGGAGGGTCCCGGGCGGGGGTGGGACACGCCCAAGTCTGGCCTGGGGTAGAGTCGGGGGGCTCGGAATGCCTTGCCTGGGGCCGAGAACCCCTTGCTTCCATCCCCTGGGGTAGGGTCAGGATGCCCCTCCCAGCTTCGCCCGCCCCTCGAGGTCTCACTAGCGGCCACCTGGCGGCTCTCCCTGGAGGACTCACTCCTCTTCCAGGCTGGCTGCCTGCACAGGGGGTGCTGGGCCTGGATTGGGGGCTGGCCAGCTCCGCCCCCGGGAGAGGCTCGGAGAGGGGGCCTGGGAGAGGAGGGGGCCCTAGCTGCTGCCTTGGTCTGTTTCTCCTCCTCATTTCAGCCCCTATTCCCTTCCAAACCCCTGCTGGCTAGATGGGAACCATTCCCCCACTGTCTCCTAAGGGAGGAGAAAAGACTTCAGCCAGAGTCGCAAGTGTTCCTCTAAGCCTGGCCCCCGACCTGCACCAGGGTCTCCTGGGGGCCGGGGTCCCACCCCACCCACTGAATGGAGGTTCCCGGCACCATCTGTGCCCTGAAGACCAGCTTTGCAGGAGAGGAATCTCTGTGCGTGAGTTGGAATCAGCCTTTTCCCCTCCTGCTCATTTATCTAAAAAGAAGATTCTAGACCTTGCCCAAGGTCCAACCTGGCACCGAATCTAGCAGTTTCTCCCCCCAAATCAGTTTTTTCTAATTTCACTCATGGAGAAAGATAAGGAACTCATTGTGCAATTGCCCAAAAAAAATCCAAAGAATATTTTCAATAATCTCAAATGCCTAGGGACTCTGGTTAATCCAGGGTCCTGACTGAGAGATGCCAGCCATGCCTCATCTGGAATCCTAACTGTCAAAAAACTGGAGCCCAGTAACATGCACTTAACAGTGAAGCCAACGTGACATCACCCGGGCTCTGACACTGGAGATACTTCAGGATCTCAGCAACCGCCACTCTGACAAAATCTGGAATCCAGTAACTAAAGATGTCCGGTTGAGATAAGCTGGCTGTGGCCACTGTTCCTCATCACGTTTCAATATCCACATGTTCTTGGCGCTTGGTGATCCCTACACCTCCTACTTGGCAGGAGGGAAAGGTGTAGTTTATAGAGAGGGGATGGGGAATCATGGCCTCAGCCCTGGAGTGTCCTTGGGCATCCCCTTCCCCACTCCTAGGGACCCCTGCAGGGCTCCCCAAGCTGGCTTCACCCAAGCACTTTTTCTGTCTGTCTCCACACCATCCAGTTTTCTCTCTTCTCTCTCTTAGGCCTTCAGAGTCCTCTTCTGAGCTTAGCTAATCCAATAACCTGCCAACTCAGAGAAAGGGTTAGTTTAAGGAGTTATCTCTCCTGGCTATTTAAATACTGCCTTGATCCAAATAAGGGGTCTTTGGATAGGAAATGTGAGCACCTTTGTAGCTTTGGGACATCTCATATTTGGGGATTTACCTTTGGGAAAAATTGGGCTCTTCGTGTCCAGCAGATCTTTCCTCCTGGATCTGTAGCTACTGTGCGTCTAACCTGGGTTCTGGAAAGTGAAACACTGGCCTTTCGTATCCCCGGTAAGGGAAGAAGGGACAGCTGCGCCCTATCTGATGTGTGTAACAAGGTGTTTTGGCACCAGGAGGGCAATTGAACCTGGAGAATTTTTGCTAGAAAATAAAGTATATAACTGGTCTGTAACACACAGCACAGCTGCTTCCTGGAAATTCTACTCCCACTGCTTGAAAAAGCATATTCAGTATTCCAGAATTAGTAACATGGACATCTTCCCTGGATTCTGTTGATTGCTTGTTTTGTTTTTTTCTCCCCTATGGTATAGGGATGGGTGGTGGTTGACCAGTCACTTTTTGGTCAGCTTTACTGACCCATAGTCTACATATAATAAAATTCACCAGTTTTAAGTATACAGTTAGGTGGGTTGTGATCAGTCTGCAGTCACGTGACCACTAGCCCAATGGTGATAACGGAACGTTTCCATCACCCACAAAAGGCCCTTCTGGTCCCTCTGCAGCCTGTCCCCTACCCATCCCCCTCTTGAGACTGAGGGTGGCTCTGTGTCTTCCCTATGAATGTCTTCCAGCACCACCCCAGACACGCAGGGGCTACTTAACAGATGTTTAAAAGGATAAATACATCAGTGGTTCTAACATATTTTTGAAATCCCCATGAGACTTCTTCTGGTTCCTCCCATTCACCCTCGGTTCTGAAAGATTGTCTAACAAGCATTCGTTAATAAATAATTTCTGCATTTAGTCATTCCTGATCTCAGCCTTCTGATCAGCCTTAGATAATCAGTGTCACCAGAGTTGATGAAGAGCCAGCTAAAAGCAGAGACTCACTGTCTTTATTGCATGTGCTGTCCCGGGCAAGTGTGCAGTTCCCTTTCCACTTTTCAAAAGACTAGAAACGCTGCAGGAGCATCCGTTGCCATTTTTTGTTGTCTCCCCTCCTAGACCAGAAATCACTGACCTACGTCACCCCCGCCTTCTTTGGTTTTGGATTTTTTTTTTTGGTAGTAAATGAAGTCAGCACTTGAGCAATTTAGGGGCGTACCTGGAGAACACCCCCAAAGGCTTTCTCAGTTTACAGGGACTTTCTACGTCCCTAATTCATCACCAAGGGCTCAGAGTCCCTTCACTTTGCTTGGCTGAACTGCCCTTTCTCCTGTAAGTTTGGGACCGATCTTGCAGCGATCAGGGTGCCGTTGAATCTGGCTTTTTCCCCTAATCAAAGCTCTGAGAGACAAGATGCTATGGTCTACTCACTGGGCTCAATAATAATATTTTGCCCCTAAATAATGGCATCTTACCCATAAAAGTCAGTCATTTCTTTTAAAGTAATAGCTAACATTTTCCAAGTAATTGTCATGCATTATTATAATCTCTTTATATGTTAGTTCAGATGTATTCTGTGTTTACATATTTAAATGTTAACTCATAATTTTGCAGGAAATCCTGTGACTCCCATTTTGTAGATTAGGAAACTGAGGCACAGAGAAATTAAATTTCACAAGATTACATAGTTTTCTGATCATCTGTTGCTATATCACAAACCACCCCAAACCTTAAGGATATGGCTTGGGATCATCACTGGTCTAGGGGCTGCCTGGCTCAGTCCAGCAGTTCTCCTTTGGGGTTCCTCATACATTTTCAATCCAGTGGCCCCCGGGGCTGGAGTTCTCAAGGTTTCTTCATGCTCCTGTCTGGCTCCTGAGTTGGTTTCACATCCCTTTCTCCATATGCTGCTTCACCACGTGGCTAGCTTGAGCTTCCCCATAGCATGGTGGTCTCAGGGCGGTGGAATTTTTAACACGGCAGCTTTTTTTCCCCCAGGGAAGAGTCCAGGAGAGCCAGGGATAAACTTTTTATCACCGAACTCAGAAGTCTAACTAACTCAAGTAGTTATTCTGTGCTTCCGGGTTACATCAAAAATTAAATAGAATAGACACAAACGTAGGTTACACGGGTGCCATTGCTCACCCATCCGGCCAACGTTCGGTGGTCTGACAGCGTTGTCTGTTGGTGAGGCTGTGGCGTAAACAGAGGCTGTCCTACACCAGAGCAGAATGACCCAGACCTAAGGAGGGCAGGTGGCAACGTCTGTCAGAAGCCATGACCGCGTTGCCCTTTGAGCAGCGATCACACGGTCCTAGAAACATGAAGAACATGCAGAGTTTTCACCGCAGCAGCCTGTGACGTAGACGGGGGGTGGTGGAGCTATTGTGTTCCATGCAGAACACACCGCAGATACCAGAAAACCCTATGTGCCGACTTTGAAAGATCTCCTGGACATACACAGTGATAAACAAGGAATGGAGCAGAATGTATACCAGGGAACCCTTTGTATTAGAAAGGGGGGAAATACTTGACGTATGCGCTCACATAAAGAAGCCCCAACTGGATGTGCAGCTAGAAGTGGTCCCTTTGGGGGGGGGGCGTGGCACGGATGGGGACAAGGGTGGAAGAGCCCAGCTTTTCAATTGTGCATCCCTTTGTTTTGACTTTCAAATCCTATGAGTTTATTTTTCCGTCTGCACACAAAAAGTTAGTCGGATGACATAGCTGTTGCCCACAGAGTGCTCACAACCTCGACAGAAAGTTTGTGCATAAACGGCAAATGGACAGTGCTTGAGTGGGTTGATTTTAAATGTAGTGGGGTGAGACATCGTTTCCAGCGGACTTGACAGCAAAGGCGTCATGAATCCACGAGACCCGCATTAGTTCTGAAGTCATCCTTCAGAGGACATGAGTGGGTGAAGAGGACGGGTCAGTCCCAGCCGGACAGCATGGCGCCGGGCGGTGCCTCTCAAACCCCAGGATGGAGGAGGCAAGCCGACCTGCTGGCCTTGACACTGGGCCCTTGAAAGCTCCATTGTGAGAGCCACTGGCTTACAGTTACATTCCAGCGACATATGTTATTTTTTTATAAATTTACTTATTTATTTAATTTATTTATTTGGCTGCGTTGGGTCTTCGTTGCTGCACGTGGGCTCTCTTTAGTTGCGGCGAGTGGGGGCTACTCTTCGTTGCGGTGCGTGGGCTTCTCACTGCGGTGGCTTCTCTTGTTGTGGAGCACGGGCTCTAGGTGCGTGGGCTTCAGTAGTTGTGGCTCTCAGGCTCAGTAGTTGTGGCTCGCGGGCTCTAGAGCGCAGGCTCAGTAGTTGTGGCACACGGGCTTCGTTGCTCCGTGGCATGTGGGATCTTCCCAGACCAGGGCTCAAACCCGTGTCTCCTGCATTGGCAGGCGGATTCTTAACCACTGTGCCACGAGGGAAGTCCATCAAAGTATTTTAAATTGCAAATTGTTGCAATAAAGGAGGGCTGGCTTCCTGACTGCTACCTTTAAGATGGTTTGTGTATAATAACCTTGAACTTGTGGGGGGTCGTGAGCCCCGGTCTGGAGGTGGGGAGGGATAGGGGTGTCCCAGGCCACGTGCAGGCAGCAGAATAACCAGGAGGAAGCAGATGTAAATCCAGGCTGTGGCCTGGGTGCCCTGGACACCAGGCGAGGAGAGCCGCACCTTCTCCCACAGGCAGGAGGGACCACAGAAGGTTTCAGCCAACAGGGTCTCTGCTCAGTGCTGCCCTGTTCCCCGGGCTAGGCACACAGGCAACAGAGGACCAGACCACGTGATCTTCTAACTGTGTCCTCTGAACCATGAAAATGGGGCCGTGTACAAACTAGAGGGGACCACGCGGAGCCTCTGGAATCCTGCCTGGCAGCTCTGGTTTCCCTTCCGCCTGTGGGATTTCCCTTTCTTCTTCATGGACCTCCCTGGGGGTGCGCTGGTCTCCTAGATCAGTTTAGAACAGATCTTTTGGAAATGTCGGCTCCCCACAGCGGTCCTGGAAGGTCAGAGTCCACTCGCTTTGGACACAGGACCTGGGACGTGGAGCCCCGTGTTTTGCAAGTAAGAGGGGGTGTCCCCAAGACCTTGTAGGTGCCAACGGCAGAGATATGTGACCCAGAGGCTTCCAGGACCAAGAGTGAAAACGAAAGGGCTGGTGATACCAGGGGACAGACAATCCCAAGGGGTCCTCTGGCTTAGGAACATCCCCACAGGACCTGACCCAGAATCTTCCATGCTTTTTTCAGTGAGAAATAAAGATCCCAAACCATCTAGCAGGGACTAGATGAAAAATGGTGGGGAGTCACACAGGGAGATGTTTCGAGCCCAATCCCACCCCGAAGGGAGACCCAGGTGGCCTCGGGACACAAGGTACACATGAGGACACTCCAGGGACCAGATCTTCCTGAGAGATGATGGCTTTTACCCCAATTCCTAGGATGTGAGAAGTAGGCTGTTTTTCCCCTTCCTCGAAAAAGCAAAGCTACAAACAATCCCTGTGCTGTGTACCTGACTCCCTGCTGTGGTGGCAGCTGATCTAGAAGTTTCTGCACTTATGGTGACTTTGGCCTCACACCTGGCATTTCTCTTCCCTCCCCTCCTTATATAACAAGCCGGCCTCTTGAATAGAATGTGTTTGTTGGCCGCAAAAACAAAAACAAAAACCCCAGCAAACTCCTTGTTTGGTTTCGTTAGTGCCGTGGTCTGTGGCCTTGAGTCCCCGACTGGGAGCCACTAGTTACTCTGTGCCCATGGGGTCTCCAGTCGGGCCCTGGGATTTGTGTCCCCCGCCCTCCAGACCTCCTGAGGCTGCCCGGTGACCCCGGCTGCCACCTGCTCCCATCTGGAGCGTGAAGGCCAGAGCCCTCGCCCCAGGGTCTACACTGGACGGCTCGGCCTGCGAGAGGGGACGTGGGTTTGCAGACCTTCCTCCCGGCCCTGCTGCTGCCTGACCCCAGCTAGCTGTTCCATCTCCAGGTTTATCTTCTCTGCCCGAGATCCCCGTGGCCTCAGGGCCCTGAGTCTGGGCGTGTGCAATACACCTGCTCCCCTGCGTTCCGGAAGGACTCAGAGCCATGGATGCAGGACCAAGTGACCACTCCAGCTCCTGTCCCCACGTGGACTGATGACCACAGGCCTCTTGGGGCAGCCCAAGGCAGCCCCTCAGCTAGACTGCAGGCTCCTTGCTGTCTCCTGTAGAAATGACAGGAGGTGGGTGATCAGGGCCCAGAGTGGTGGGTGATCGGTTGGCCGACAGAACTGAGGCCATCTCTGCCTATTTGATGCTATTAATTTTTTTTTAATTAATAGACTTTTTTTTGAGAAGTTTTAGATTTACAGAACAATTGAGCAGAGCGTACAGAGAGCTCCCTTGTACCCCCTTCCCCTCCCCTCCAGCATCCCCTAGTATTAGCGGTGCATTTGTCACAACTGACGAGCCTTTATTAATACACTATTATTAACTGAAAGAGTTATATCGGGCTCATTCTTGGTTTTGTACATTTTATGGGTTTTGACAGATGTATAGTGACGTGTATGCACCATTACAGTATCAGTAGTTTCACTGCCCTAAAAATTCCCAGTGCTTTGCCTGTTCATCCTCCCCCATCCCCTGGCAGCTACTTACAGGTGTTTGTCCTGCCGCCTCTGGGCCTGACCCCAGGGTGCACCCACCAGGTGGGTGGGTCACAGGGGCAGTGTGACCCATCATGGCCTTGGGGCTCAACCCGGCATGTGGAAGGGAGTCTGCCATCTCGGCGCCAGGAGGAGAGATGGCCTAGAACAGAATTTGGGGGCTGGAAGGCCTTTGGAGGAGCTCCAGGATTCAGACCCAGATACCTCCTATCTCAGGTGAGAAAACTGAGGACCAGAGACGGGATGTGAGTTTCCAGTCAGCACAGCTGGTTGGAACAGAAATCTGTATCCAGGCCTCAGAGAGGGCATAGGTTCAATTCAGCTTCTTTTTTAACAATAGGAGCTAAGTTAGTAAAAAGGACCAAAAAATAAATTTTGCAAAGAGCTAGCCACTTGCCTGTTTTGAGTGTCATCATTAACCTGCCCCGTGGGGGACTCTGGCCCAAGGTGGGGTGCCTGGAACCCTCAGTGGCCACTGGGCTCTGAGGGAGGACGCCGTGTGCCTCCAGTGCCCCCTGTTCTACCCGAGAACTCTGAGTTCCCACGAGGAGCCACCCGACATGTGCCCTGCGTGTGCCTGGTGTGTGCCCGAGGGGCTCCGGGCAGGCCCTGCCCAGGAAGGAAGGGGAAGTGGGCAGATAGCATCTCCTGGAGCCGCTGATCTCCACGTACCTGCTGCGTTAGGCTTTGACACGCAGCACCTGGAGCCCTTCTCTGCAGAGTGCCCTCCAGCCTTCCATCAGATGGAGGGCGCTGAGGCTTTTGTGGCTCCCTCCCGAAAGTTCCCGGAGCAGCTGCTCACCCTAATGGGCATGACCACAAGCGTGGAGCAATCCCAGGAAGTAACACATTCACACAAAGCCAGTGGATGACAAAGGGCAACTTGGAACAAGAGCTCTGTCGCTGGACGCAAAGATACCAAGAGAACTGAAATTAGAGGATGGCCGACCTTGTATAATAATTACAACTGACACCTGGGTGCGCAGGGCAGCCAGGTCCGTGCTATCACCTTACGTAATGGAAACGTACGCTAGAAGGTCAGAGTCAACTAGAGAGAGCACGGTGTGATAGAGAACTTGGCTAGAAGTTGCAAGACCAGGAGTTGGTTCTGGCTCGGTCATGACTCTACCACGTGGCGTTGAGCACCTCACTCAAATCTCTCTGGAAACCTGTGACCCCACCTGTAATGGAAGGGGATCAATTTGGAAGATCTCTGACATTTTCCAACGGCGACACCCTGTGACTGCGTTATTTCCCTGGTTTAGGTGTCAGGAGACCAGGGAGTCTGCGGTAGGCCTGGACCAGAGGGGCACAGGTGCTGACAGATCCCACTCTGGAGGGGTCTCGGTAGGTGCTTGCCCCCAGGGCTGTAACTGCTGTTCTGGGTCTGGGGTGGCCTGGGACTGCTGGAGTTGGCAGGACCCACGGTGGGTCAGAGCAGCAGTGCCCACTGCTCAGAGGGCCAGGGGAGGGATGGATGTGGTTGGAGGAAAGGGGAGGTGGGAATTCCCTGACGGTCCATTGGTTAGGACTCTGCACTTTCACTGCCAAGGGCGTGGCCAAAAAAAAAAAAAAATGTTCCATCCCTGGTCGGGGAACTAGGATCCTGCAAGCCATGCAGCGCGGCCAAAAAAAAAAAAGGGTTGGGGGGAAGGTAAGGAATTGCCTACCTCCCATCCATGACAGTGACGAGATGTGATTCTCTGTCTCCATCCTGTGTGCGTATTTCTGGGCACAGAGTACAAAGGGAGGTCAGAGGGCTTCGGCCAGGACAGAGGACAAAAGATGGTGTTCGTCCCTGTTCACTCTCGTGACATCTGGAAGGACAGGGGGTGTCGGCTCCCCTCTGAAATCTACCCGCACTGCTTCAAAGCTCATGTGGTGCACAGTTGTCCAGACGTTTTGTCCACAACGCAGTAACATGTATATTTTATTCATGTCTGTGTGAATAATTGAAACAATTTTAGGAAACAATGAGATGCATCCTTATTCTAATTTATATTTTGGTGGTTGTATAATCCACTAAATCGATTTCATGATCCACTGATGGGTAGGCACTGTTAGTTAGAAAAGCTAAATGCTTCTGGAGCAGCCAGTTCAGCCTGGGATGAAAGTTAGAGCGAATAAATAAAAGCCCCTTCTTCGTTATGCTTACTTAGTGCAGAAGCCCTTGCGTTCTATTCAAGTCCCTGGTGTTTGCTGCTTCCCCTGAACTCCTTGTACTTTTCAGTCTGTAACATGTGGTCACAGCAGGTGGTGACACACAGGTAGGAATGGAAGAAGCTTTGGGCACCTGCAGAAATCTTTTGATAAACAGTTTTATAAATATGGACACGGGGTATTCTCCAGATTCTGAGCTGAAAACTGTGTGGACTTTGGCTCCTGGGCCAAATCCCAGAGCCACATTGGGTAGGTGGTTGAGAGCAGAAAGTAGGTCTCTAAGCCCTGAGTCTTGCATGAGAGCCCCCTGCATGGAGGAGGGTGTGTCTCGGAGCTGCCAGCAGTGCTGTGACCTTATAAACACGTTCCCTGGGTGCTCAATTTAATTCTCATTCAAGTTTTCTGTCCTGCGGTTCGTCTTGAAGCCCAGACCCAAACCATGTGATTTTCCCCCTGTGCCCCCGCTGCCTGTGGGGCGCTAGGCAGGCGGGTGGAGAGGCAGCTGTCGGGGTCCATTTGGGTCTGCGGGACACACCCAGCAGCGTCTCCACTTTCCCTCGTGGTCGCTTTTTTCCTTCATGGAGAGGTCTTAACATGTGGGAGGCCTGATGACTAGCAGAGTCACCTAGCTGGCCGGGCAGTGGATGGCACCCACAGAGGGTTCAACACCAAGGCTACCACAGTCTCAGTTGGTGATTTGGCATTTTACTTGCGGGTAAATAACCCTCCCCAGAAACCCAGCGCTGGTCTTTGCAGACCCTCTCTTAAGGTTTGTCTTAGTAAAATCGTGAAATGTCAGAGTTGAAAACAGCCCTAGAAATTAAGGGCCGGCTGTCCTCTGACAGACAGCCACTTCTCTTTGTCCTTGCTTTCAGATGGGCCAAGTGGCCCGAGAGATCCCATTAGAACATCCTTCTCTGATCATGAGGTCTTAGTGTTTCCTGTACCCTAGGCTGTCATCAGTCATTTATGTCTCAGTGTGAATGAGCTTCTTGGCACCTTTTCCAGTGTCGGTTTTGTGTGGGCAAAGACTCCCGTTTGAGTCCTGCCCGCGTGTCCGGCAGGGTGGAGGAGCGCGTCCCTGGGTGAATAAGCGTCTCCCTGCTGTCAGCTAACTGTGGTGGGTGGAGGGAGACGGCAGGTGGGTACCACACAGCGTCATCACACGCCTGGTGGAAACTCACACCACTTACCCAGCAAGCGACGCGAGAACAATTCTCATCATTCCACAGATGACGCTAGAATGTGATTTCGGGACTTTTCCAACCTGCTGTTCCCCTTTACACGTTGTAAATCTTCCATGACAGTAAAAAATAGGACTATTTGGGCTGTCTCCTGTTTTTTTTTACTGAACCTGCAGGAGCGAAGACCTTTCACACCTGTCTTTTCCTCTCATCCGTCTTTCTCCCTTGGAGATTTCGAGGTCCTTGACAAAGTCAGGGCTCTGTGTGTACAGAGACCCCCTGCTGACCGAGTGGGCCCCACTCCCCTCCCCAGGGGTAGCTGACTGTCTCCAAACTGCCACCTTCCTGCGGCCGGACTCGCTCAAGGTCAGCACCCACCAGCTCGAGGGTGGTGGGGGGAGGGGTCTAGGTTTCTGCATCAGTCAGGGTTCCGGAGACGGAATCAAGAGGAGCAAGAGGTACACACACCTGTGTACGCATGTACGCATCCTGCTTGCATGTCCTTAGTATACACACACACATATATCCTTAATACATATTTATCACATATTAATATATTAAGTACGTGCAATGTATACTTAATATAAATATTAACTAATAGTAACAGTTGTATATATTACATATGTTAAGCTATATCATTACATATTATATGTCACAATAGGCCATTAACTGATACATGTTATTTATATTATAAATATAACTATAGTGTTAAGATAATAAACATTACATATCAAGGGATTTGTTTTAAGGAATTGGCTCGTGTTGGCGGGAGCTGGCAAATCCTGAATCCACAGGGCAGGCCAGCAGGTGGAAACTCAGGCGGGCGTTGATGCTAAGACCTTGAGGCAGAATTTCTTCTTCTTTCAGAAACCTCAGTTTTTGCTCTAAGGCCTTCAGCTGACTGGATGAAGGCCAGCCGCGTCGTGGAGGGTGATCTCCTTTACTTAAGCTCCGCGGATTCTAGATGCTAACCGCACCTACAGATACCTTCCCAGAGGGTGATCTCCTTTACTTAAGCTCCGCGGATTCTAGATGCTAACCGCACCTACAGATACCTTCCCAGAGGGTGATCTCCTTTGCTTAAGCTCCGCGGATTCTAGATGCTAACCGCACCTACAGATACCTTCCCAGAGGGTGATCTCCTTTGCTTAAGCTCCGCGGATTCTAGATGCTAACCGCACCTACAGATACCTTCCCAGAGGGTGATCTCCTTTGCTTAAGCTCCGCGGATTCTAGATGCTAACCGCACCTACAGATACCTTCCCAGCAGCACCTAGCTTAGTGCTGATCAAACCGCTGGGCGCTGCGGTCTGGCCAAGTTGACACGTGAAATTAACCATCACAGGCTCTGTGATGGCGCTGGGTCATCAGAGCCCAAAGCTCTCTCCTCTATAACACCACTCTCCTCCCATCACCTGGCTTGGCCTAAAACGCCACCTGTGGAGACTGGGATTGTTCTGGATTGAGGCAGCACCTGCAACCCCGGCCATATTTGCTGACAAGAGCGCGAAAGATGCCTGCGATGGGCTCTGGGGGGGCTGCAGCAGACCAGGCAGCTCAGCTCCACACCTGTGTCTCCTGGGCCCCCCAGGGCACTTGCCTCCTTCCCTGCTGACCATGAGCTGACCCAGACCCTCTGCGTCCTCCACCCAGCCTGCCCCTCCCACTGCCTCTATCCGGGAGGAGCTCGGGCTGGAAGAACACAAGAGGCTGGGGCCTAGTCCTTAGTGGTTAGCAGAGTCTGGACTCAACCTGGCCTGGGAACATTTGCCTTTAAGAGGTCACTTTGGGGGCCTGAGCTGGGAAGGTGTGGAGGGAGGGCCCTGGGAATGTGGATTGGGGTCCCCAGGCGTCCCACAGCCCAAGTCCCTGTTCCCCTCTGCACAGCATCCTTGGCTGTAGAGCCAGGAGGCCACAGGTCCTTCCAAGGTTTCATTTACCTCTGGTCAAGCAAAGGCTACCCACAGGGCAGGGCCTGGCCCCATGGCCTTTCAGCAGGAAGAGAGCCTCTGGGAGCAGCCTGCACTGTGTAACCCCGCTTCAGGATTGCCGGGCTCCGGTTATTAACCAGCCTGTCTTCTGCTTGGGAAAGGGATAAAGATGGCTCTCTAATTATAGGAGGGGCAGCTAGCGTCTTTGCAGAAGCTCCTCACCTGATTTCAGACCCAAGTGGAGCGTGGGAGACTGCCCTGGCTTCCCAGGTCGGTGGTTGCCCCGGGTGACGCCCTTGGCCTCTCTGTGGCCTTGATTGGTGAGGCCGGAGTGCGTCTCGGCCAGTGGTCCTGATGCAACCCAGTTTTGTGTGAGAGCTCACACTATGGGAAGGGCTGTCTTTTTTTTTAACCTTTTTTAAAAATTGAAGTATGGTTGATTTACAGTGTTTCGGGTGTGCAGCAAAGTGATTCAGATATATATATATATATATATATATCCTTTTTCAGATTCTTTTCCATTATAGGTTATTACAAGACACTGAATATAGCTCCCTGTGCTATACAGTAGGTCCTTGTTTATCTAGTTCACATATAGTAGTGTGCATCTATTAATTCTAAACTCCTAATTTATCCCTCCCCTGCATCCCCCTTTTGTAACCATAAGTTTGTTGTCTATGTCTGTGAGTCTGTTTCTGTTTTGTAAATAAGTTCATTTGTATCATTTTTTAGATTCCACATATAAGTGATGTCATATGATGTTTGTCTTTGATTTACTCCACTTAGTGTGATAATCTGTAGGTCCAACCATGTAGCTGCAGATGGCATTTTTTCATTCTTTTTTATGGCTGAATAATATTCCACTGCATATATGTACCACATCTTCTTTATTTATTCCTCTGTTGATGGACGTTTAGGTTGCTTCCAGGTCTTTGCTATTGTAAATAGTGCTGCTATGAACATAAGGGTGCACGTATCTTTTCAAATTAGAGTTTTCAGATTTCTGCCTTTTGCACGGCCCAGGGCTTCTTTCTTGGGAGAAAGTCCTGCCCACCACGGGGCCAAAGCACTTTCCCTCCTGCGGTTGGCCAGTAGGCATCACATGGGCACAAAGACCCAGGGTCGTTGGCCAGGGCAGCGAGGGAGCCCCCAAACAGCTATGTGAATCAATCCTGGGACCATCAGGTGAGGGGAGGTGGGAGGGTGGCCGCAGGAGCGAAAAATAGTGGGTTTTTTTCTCTTTTATATCAGGAAGCCTCTCAGAGTGTAGTCAGAAACCATGATGTCTTCTGTGGAAAATAAATAATTCTGGAACTTCTCCAAGAGTTAAGTTTAGGCTTTTTCCCTAATTTGTCCCCTGTCCCTCCCCTGTTGCCGAGTTCCAGTGATTCTGGGTTCGTTCCTTATTTTTCTGAGAGTCGTTATGGCTCTCAGGCTTCACTTCTCAAAGGCTCCAAGTGACCATGGCTCTGGTCGCTACCCCCAACATTAGTACCAAGAATTGCCCGTATGGTGGTTTTGAGGGATTGAGCAAAGCCAGTCCATCTGGAGACGCCTCCCTTGAGTATCCCATGTGAGGGCCTCACCAAGGCCTTTGCCACAATTCCAACAGCTCGGGTGCAGAGGAGGTTAGATGGTGCGAGCAGCCCCCCATGTTGGTGACAGGGAGTACGGGGGTCAGGGGGACAGGCAGGGCAGGGGGCCAGGTACCCTTAGTCTGAGGATACCACTCACGGCTTTCCAGAATCATGCTGAGCTGGGATGCACCTGGCATTTGTACTAGCGATCCATGTGCTTAAAATTGAGGGACCTTAGAAATCACCTGAGAAACTAGAGGGTTAGTACTTAAGAAGCAGATTGAGACACACATTAAGACAGAAAGCCAGATATGTGTCTGGGTCCCGACCCGCTCAGCTAAGAAGCATCACCAGGGAAGCAAGGGGCACCCCCTCATCCCTCCGTTGGTGGAGCCCACACCATGTCTGGAGACTCTGCCCTGAGCTGGGAGAACAGTGGAGAGTATTTGGTAGTTTGAGAGATGAAGAAAATTATTTTGATGACAAATCCTAGAAGATGAGAAGCATTTTATTCTCAGCCTAGCAGTGCTCCCTTAAACTGCTCCTGACCCCATCTGCTCTTTAGCCCAACAGATAAGAACAGAGAATGTCTGAGCTTACAGGCATCTTCTGAAATTATCTAGTTAAACCCTGTCATCTGACAGATGGAAAACTGGATTGAGACGTGCCCGAGATCTCCCAGATCCCCAGACAGGAAACCATAGAACTGGGCTGGAACCCGGCCTTCCGGCTCTATCTCTGTGAACAGGTCGTGTTCTTACGTGCCCGAGGGGTGCGGGCTCGTCGACGCCCAGACAGCGCCCTGGGTCAGCTGTCTGCACCCAGGTAGCCCCAGATGCCGCTGATGGACACTCTTTGGGCTCAGGTCTGCTCAGCAGGGGAGGAACATGAAACCGTCCTCAAAGTGTTCCCTCCTCGGTAGGAGTCTAACGGCTGGTAATCGCACAGGAATGTTCTGTGGTCACCCTGACGTTTAAAACCCCTGGTTGGCCCTTAGGTGCAGGCCATGGCCCCTGGCATTGGCAGCCTTTCTGTTTGTCCTGTGTGTGCACTTCCACCAGGGCTCTTTCTGGGGTAGCCCAGCTGCATCAACAAAGGAGTTTTGTAAGACAAAGCATCAGAAATGCTGAAAAGGCAGAACTATATCTGACCGATACACACCTACTGTCAAGGCTAAGACGGGAGTAAAAGAGCCCTCATTTCTCAAGAATTCACACATCAGTTGGTTGTAAACAGCATAGAGAAATGTTGGGATAAGCGGCCGGGGAGCGGGTGAGCTATCGGTAAGACCCCAAACCACACAAAATGTGGATGATCGAATTTGGTGGTGGGATGCTTGATACTTGTCTGTCCTTTGCAACATCAGCATGAAATACTTCTTAACATTTTTCTGTTGAAGTACAGCTGATCTACAATGTTGTATTAGGTGAATTACTTTTCATTAAGAAGTAGACCTTAAAGAGACAGTATCACAGGCTGCCTTGGTAGTGAATCACGGAACTGTACAGACCCTCCTCCATCCGTTCTCTTCCCCTGTGATCTCACTGTGCCACGGAGACTCACTTTGCATAGAAGAACCCTGTATCTTCACAGCCTCCAATACCAAGTTGCTTTTTTCAGTCTTTTTTTTTTCAGTTTTTTGGCTGCGTTGGGTCTTCGTTGCTGCGTGCGGGCTTTCTCTAGTTGCTGCGAGCGGGGGCTCCTCTTCGTTGCAGTGCGCGGGCTTCTCATTGCGGTGGCTGCTCTGCGTGCGGGCTGTAGGCACGCGGGCTCAGTAGTTGTGGCTCGCGGGCTCTAGAGCGCAGGCTCAGTAGTTGTGATGTACGGGCTTAGTTGCTCCGCGGCATGTGGGGCCTTCCCGGACCAGGGCTCGAACCCGTGTCCCCTGCGTTGGCAGGCGGATTCTTAACCACTGTGCCACCAGGGAAGAGTCCCCCGGGTTGTTTTTTGTCACTGGAGCTGAGCCATCCCAAGGCGGTGGGAGGGTTCAATAGAAAGATCGCTGAGCTGGGAGCGGGTGGACCTGGGTTATAGGGCCTGCTTGCTACTGTCTGGTTGTCTGGCCTTGGGCAAGTGGCTTAACCTCTCTGACCCTCCGTATCTTCATCTATAGACTGGGGTGATACCACTTGCCTTTCCTACTTGTATGGGCTCCTCTGAGGACCAAAGGAGGCAACAAATGGAAGTTTTAAGGACATTCTAATGGCAAATTAATGACAGCTCTGCTGCTGAGACCTGACTTTTTTGAGTTAGACTTTTGGCTTTTGTCTGAAATTCTGAAGAGGGGCAGGGATGGGGTATTAAGGTTGGCTCGCATCTTGGGAATTTTCTCAAACCTGGGGCTTTTCTCTTTTGTCCTGTTGCTTTCCTGACAGGCGACTTTATCAGCCCAAATCCTGAAAAGGCACTTTCCCCAGAGACCCTGCTATTTATCTCCGGAGCACGTGGTCAGGGTCTAAAATACAGTGTGTGCAGCTGAGGACAATCCCAGAGGACAAAGCGTCTCTTCGTGCCTCAGTGTGTCCCAGTGAACTGGCCACCCAGCACCAGGGAGGGTCTGAATGCCTGCGAATGGGGAGGGAGAATTCAGGATGGCCAGATGTGGACAAAGCAGTGAGGGAGGCACAAAGCTCTGGTGGGCATTTAAACCCCGTGAGCAGGGTGAGCTCCCGGTGCCTGGCCTTCGGGAATGTCAGCCGAGCTGAGAGGCCAGGCCTCAGTCACTCCACCTGCTAATAGTCTCATGGTCACCGCTGCAGTCGGAGATTTTCCCACACCAGCCTCCACGGTGCGCACTGTTTCCTGGTGAGCTCGGGGAGGTGAGAGCCAAGATCAGAATCGTGGAATGTGGGATGGGGGAGCCTTCCAGCAAAGTCCACTACTGGTGCCAAGGGACTTCTCTGTGGGGATGCTTGACCGAGGAAAACGCACCGCGCGCTGCTGTGGTCGCCTATGTGGCGCCCTCCTTGTCTCGCTGTGGGCGGGACGAGCATCAGGGGACCAGCCGCAGGCCCGCCCAGGGCTCCAGGCAGCCTGGGATGGGAGCGAGACCCGCGTCCTGGTCTCGGCTCTTTCAAGACCGCCTTGTCCTGAGTCACTTAACCGCCAGGGCCTCCGTCGCTAGAGCCTGATGGTTCCATGAGGAATAATCGAGTATGTGCAACAGGGCTTTGGTGTGTAGAAACTGCTCTGCTGAACAAAAGTGAGAGGGTAATGATTATTTGAAACCGCAGAGGAACGTACTCATTAAAATAGGAGCTAAGCGTCCACACCTGGTTCCTCCTCTTCCTTAGGGACCTGCAATCTCGCGGGGTCTGCCCGTTCGCCGCCCCTCCTGCCCATCAGCACAGGCGTGCACCCCCTACACGTGCTGCCGGGGCAGGGGCTGCTTTGTCCAGGAGTTGATTCAGTCACTTCTGCACACCTGCTGCATGTGGCGCAGAATAGCGAGATGAATGATTTCCCCTCACCCTTGACTGGTTCACAGTCCAGTTAGAGAAATAGACTGATAAATGGTATTAAGATAGCACGATAAGTCCTGTAATAAAGGTAGTCTAAGGTACTGTGGTAGCACAGATAAGAGAAGAATGAATTCTGCCTGAGGGATCGTATCTGAATTGGGCTTTGCATGACAGTAGGAGTTCACCCTGTGAGCCAGGATCTTCGGGCTGGGAGCTGGAGGCAAGTGGGCAGGAGGCAAGGGCTTCAAGCTTCAGAGGGACAGCCAGCTCCGTCCTGCAGGGACCCAAGTGAAGCGAAGTCTGTTCTCCCAGGAAGGGGTTGTACGGTTGGCGAAGGGTGACCTTGAACTGAGGAGCTGAGACAGCATTCCAGGCAACGTGTCCACAGACGCACAGCTGTGTTTAAAAAGCTATCAAGATCCTGCCTGGGCTCTTGCTGAAAGAAGGAGACGGGGTGCAGAGCACATCAGAAATAAGGCTGCAGAGGTCGGCAAATCCACGGGGCCTGTATTGGAGCCTGCAGGGCCCGACTGAGAGCTCCTGACTGTGAATCACCCATGGGAAGCTGGTGGCTCCCCGCCTGGGCTGCCGGCCGAATCACCGTGAAGCCTGCACTGCACCGCAGACCAATCGACTCTGTGGTGGGACCCAACTCCCGAGGTGCAACCAGCCTGGGATGCTGAAATAAACCAGCACCAGAGGGGCTGAGTCTGGAATCTGCCTACGTAAGAGATTGCCAGCAAGTCCCAGTGGACTAGGTGTGGGAGTCATTGCCTAGGCTATGGTGGAGGCCCTGGGGCTTTAGGGCAGAGGCCAGCATAATGGGGCCACGGTTTTAGGAATCACTGTTCTAGCAGAGGTTTGCAGATAGCTTGAAACAGGCTAAGCTGAAAGATTTGGAGAACAATTAGGAAACCCAAAAGAGAGCTGGGCAAGGGAGGGTGCAGACCTGGACCCCACAGCAGAGGGGTTGGGAGGGTGGAAGGGGTTAAAAGAAAGATTAGGTACACAGAAAACTACAAAACGTTGCTGAAATAAATTAAAGAAGACACAAATAAATGGAGAGACCTCCCATGTACATGGATTGGAGACTTAATATTGAGATGGTAATACTACCCAAAGTCATCTACAGATTCAATGCAATCCCTATCAAAATCCCAATGGCATTTTTTTTCAGATATAGAAAAATCCATCCTAAAATTTGTATGAACTCTCAAGGGACCCCAAGTAACCAAAACAATCTTGGAAAAAAAAAAAAAGAACAAAGTTAGAGGTCTCACACTCCCTGAGCTCAAAACTTATTACAGAGTTACAATCATCAAAACAATGTGGTACTGGCATAAAGACAGACATATAGACCAATGAAATAGAACAAAGAGTCCAGAAAGAAACTCTTCCATACGTATATGGCCAAATGATTTTCAGCAAAAGTGCCAAGACCATTCACTGGGAGAAGATAGTCTTTGCAATACTTGGTGCTGGGAAAATTGGATATCCACATGTGGAAGAATAAAGTTGGACCCTTACCTTATTATACAATATATAAAAATTACAGTAGTTCCCCTTATCCATAGGGGATATGTTCCAAAACCCCCAGTGGATGCCTAAAACCGTGGATAGAACTGAACCATGGATACTATGATTTTTCCTATACATACATACCTAGGATAAAGTTTAATTTATGAAGTAGGTTCAGTAAGAGAATATCCAAATTGCCAGTGTCCCTCCTCTCGCACTTTGGGGCCATTATTAAGTAAAATAAGGATCGTGTGAGCATAAACACTGTGGTACCGCAACAGTCGAACAGATAACCAAGACGGCTACTAAGTGACTGGCAAGGGGGTAGCACATGTACTGTGTGGATATACGCTGGAAAAGGGATGACGACTCACGTCCCAGGCGGGACAGAACAGGACAGTGCAAGATTTCATCAAGTTACTCAGAATGGCACGAAATTCAAAAAACAAAATTGTTTATTTCTGGAATTTTGAATTGTTTACTTCTGGAATTTTCTTTTTTTTTAATTTTTATTTTATGTTATTATTATTATTTTGGCCACGCTGTGAGGCATGTGGGATCTTAGTTCCCCAACCGGGGAATGAACCCATGCCCCCTGCAGTGGAAGCACAGAGTCTTAACCACTGGACTGCCAGGGAAGTCCCTGGAATTTTCTTTTTTTTCCCCCCCCCTTATTTATTTATTTATTTGGCTGCGTCAGATCTTAGTTGCCGCATGCAGGATCTTCACTGAGATACGCGGGGTCTTCTAGCTGTGGCATGTGGACTCTTAGTTGCGGCATGCATGTGGGATTTAATTCCCTGACCAGGGATCGAACCCGGGCCCCCTGCATTGGGAACATGGAGTCTTAACCACTGGACCACCAGGGAATTCCCTGGAATTTTCCATTAAATACTTTTGGACCCTGGTTGACCTCAAGTAACTGAAACGTTGGAAGGCAAAACTGCTGATAAGGCGGGGGGGAACTTCTGTAACTCAAAATGGATCAAAGACTTAAACATAAGAGCTTAAACTGTAAAACTTAAAGAAAATAGGGGAAAACCTCCATGACATTGGATTTGGCAATGATTTCTTGGGTATGACACCAAAGCACAGGCAACAAAGTATTGATAAAAATATCAACAGATAAATTGGACTACATCAAAATTAAAAACTTTTGTGCACCACAGGACACAATCCACACAGTGAAAAGGCAACCTACAGAATGGGAAAAAAATACTTGCAATTCATATATCTGATAAAAGGTTAATATCCAGATTATATAACGAAATCCTACCAGCTCAGCAACAAACAAGCTGGTTAAAAAATAGTCAAAGGGCTTCTTGAATAGACGTTTTTCTAGAAAAGATATACAGATAGCCAACAAGCACAAGAAAAGATGCTCAACATTATTAATCATTAGGGAAATGCAAATCAAAACCACAGTGAGATACCGTCTCATACCTATTAGGATGGTCACCATAAAAAACAAAAACTAAAGTAAAACAGAAAATAATAACAAGTATTGGTGAGGATGAAATTGGCACCCTTGTGTACCATTGGTGGGAATGTAAAATGGTGCAGCTGCTATGGAAAAAGTATGGGGGTTCCTCAAAAGTATTAAAAATAAATTACTGTGTGATCTAGCAATTCCACATCTGGATATATACCCGAAAGAAATGAAAGCAGGGTCGCAGAGATATTTGTACACCCACTGTATTAGTTTACTAGGGCTGCCATAACAAAGTATCACAGACTGGGTGGCTTAAACAACAGAAATTTATTTTCTCACAATTGTAGAGGCTAGAAGTCCAAGGTCAGGGTGTCGGCAGGGTGAGTTTCTTCTGAGAAACTCCTTCTTTGGCTCATAGATGGCCATCTTCTCTCTGTGTCTTCATGTGTCTTACTTCTGTGTCTCTTTCCTGATCTCCTCTTCTTATAAGGACACTAGTGCTACTGGATTGAAGTCTTATTAGAGAGGCCATCCATATGACCTCATTTTAACGTAATTACCTTTTCAAAGACCCTCTCTATCTGGGAATGCAGGGTTGGCATCGTTGTTGGTTTTTTTTCGGCCGCGCTGCGTGGCTTGTGGGATCTTAGTTCCCCAACCAGGGATTGAACCCGTGCCCTCAGCAGTGAAATACAGTCACATTCTGAGATAATGGGGTGGGAACTTCAAACCTATGAGTTTTGAGGGGTACGCAGTTCAATCCATAACACCTGTGTTCATAGCATTATTCACAGTAGCCAAAGGGTGTGGAAGCACCCTGTGTCCCTTGATGGATGAACAGATAAACAAAATGTGGTCTATCCATACAATGGAACATGATTCAGCCTTTAAAAGGAAGGAAATTCTGTTACACGCTACAACACGGATGAACCTGAGGACATTATGCTAAGTGAAATAAGCCCGTCACAGAAAGACAAATACTGTACGATTCCACTTACATGAGGTCCCTAGAGTTGTCACATTCATAGAGACAGAAAGTAGAATGGGGGCAGGGGGTGCCAGAGGCTGGGGCAGGGGGCTGGGGGGTGGTTGTCAAATGCATATGGGGTTTCAGTTTGCAGAGGGAAGGGCCCTGGAGGTTAGTTGCCCAACAGCGTGAATGTGCTTAACTGCCCTGAACTGTACACTTAAAATGGTTAAGATGGTAAACCTTGTGTACATGTATTTTAACCACAATAAAAAAGGAAAAAAGAAAAAAACCAAAAGGTTAGGGATGCAGGCAGCTTCTCCTGGTGGAGGACTGCCCAGGTGCGGTTCCTGCCCAGGCATGGAGGTGTCCACCGGGCAAGACACAGGAGGAAAGGGGAGCAGGGTGAGGGTGACGTGATGACTTCATTTTTGACACCACGAGTCTTTGGCGAGCTGCTCCCCCCAAGGCCATCTCTCTGGACCACGATGTCATCAGGCCTTTCTGACCGCTTTGCCCTAGCGGCCAGCCCTCCCATGCGGCCCTGCCATCTTTCCAGGAGGACACACTTCCTTGGGCCACATTCGCGTCATGAAATGAAGTCCTGAGCGCTGCGGTGGGCTTTGCCCCCCCTTTTCTGCTTTTCCTCCCTTGCTCTCTTCCTTCTGCCCTGCGGTCCCAGCCTCTTCTTCCTGCTCCTTCCCCTGGGGGGACGGGAAGGGAAGCTGGAGGAGGGTCAGGATCTCCGAGGGGGGCCAGCACGTCTCCACCCCTCCTTTCACCTTGTTGGCCCTCCGCGTCCTCCCTGGGACTTGACATTCGAGGAGGTCTCAGGGAGGGGGTGGTGATACACACGGAGAGCCAGGAGTGGCCCTGGACGAGGCCAGATGGGCACCTGAGGGTCCAGGTCGTTGACCACGTGCTCTCTTTCCGTCCTAGGACCTGAGTTCCTTTGCCATGCCGCTCCTGGATGGAGACCTGGAGAGTTCAGAAAAGCATCCTTCTCGTAAGGTAAGCCACCTTCCTCACAGCTTCTCACGGCTCACCTGAGGTGCCACTGAGGCAGAACTCCCTCAGCGCGAACCCAAGACACATCCACCCGTGCTCTCACCTGTACATCCACCTGTTCTCCCACCTACATGCCCACCTGTGCTCCCACCTGTGCTCTGACCTGCGCTCCCACCCGTGCACCTGGCTGCTGCTGAGCTCAGCCTCACACCTGCCAGGCTTCACTCCTTTCTCTTCTCTCCTCTTCCCTCTGGGCTCGTCCGCGGCCACGGGACTCCCCAAAGAGGGCAGAGGTGATGCCGAAGATTGACAGTGAGCTGAGCACCCTGAGCGCCCGAGGAGCTGATTAGCGAAGAGAGGAGGTTGAAAGCATTAGTGAAATCGGGATGTGGAGACCAACTGTCTCCCCCGCAGACGGGAGCCCCTTCTCCCTGCCCGTTCCTCTCCCTTTCGTCCTCTTTCCCCCTTTCCCTTTCCTCTCTTTAACCCACATTCTCTCCTCTCCCGCTGGTCAGTTTTTCCTCCAGAGGAAGCTGGAGCCGTGGAGGGCAGGCAGCCGAGGAGTGCGCATCCCGGGGTGGGTGGGTTGGCCATGGCAAACAAAGGGAGGTCAAGGTGGCCCGCGGTCAGGGTGAGTGTGCGGCAGACGGCTGGGGCGGCTGGTGGGCCGAGGCTTTGGGAGGGGCTGCCGTGGGCAGTGTCTGAGAGCAGAGACAAGAGCTAGGCTGAATTCTTTGGCCCTGGAGGCTCCACGTCCCTCATCCCACCAGGCTGATGGGAAATGTGAATCTCCATCGTTATTGGGACTTCCTTCCTAGATTGTGCAAAGGTCCTGGGGTCCCATGCAGCACCTACACTTGGGTTTTAAATGAAGGAACTGGACTTCAGGATGGTGGAAAGACTTTCCCACAGTCACGGGGCTGCCTAATAACTGAGCCGGCTTCAGTCTGGGTTTCTTGGCGCTCAGCCCGGTGTGCGTTGCACTGCGTCTGGACACCCTGAACTGGGGCCAGTGGTGCAGGCCATGCAGGGAAGTGTCCTCGGCCGGACAGGTACCTCACGGAGGCTTTCTGCCCTTTCTGGATCATCTCTGCATCTTTGTACCCTGTGACTAAGACCCCCATCTCCTTAGGGGACTGAAAATCCTCAGGGACTGCCAAGCTGAATGTGGACTGGACACTTGGCGGCCTCCTCTCCCATCTAGGTACACTCAGAGTTCAGTGGAGGGGCCACAGCTGAGCTCCCCTTTATGGGTGTTCTGGACTCAAGGATGCCAACCCTGGGACTTCTCTGGCAGTCCAGTGGTTAGGACTCCGCGCTTCCACTGCTGAGGGCACGGATTCGATCCCTGGTCAGGGAACTAAGATCCCACAAGCCACGCAGCGCAGCCAAAAATAAAACCAACAACGATGCCAACCCTGCGTTCCCAAGCATCGGTTGATATGGGAGCTGCCTGGTCTTCCCACCTGTCCCCTCTCCTGGCTCCCCTGTTCCCAGAGGAGGCAGCTCTGTGTTACATAACACATCTCGGTACAAGAGCTTCATGGTCACCTTGACTCTGCACAGCTCTGTGTGCAGCTCCCAGGCCAGCATTGGGAGGTAGGTCAGTGCCATCGACGTCCCTGGGATCATTCAACACCACTGTGGTCACTCTGGGTCAGCCAGCATGGCCTGGTCTGGGGCATTCGCCCAGATGCCCACAGGTTTTCCTGTCTGTGTCCCTTGATCCTGGGATGGGGAGCCCGGCTCCTTTGTTCATTTTTCCTGGCAGCTTCCCTTCTGTGTGACCCGGGACAAGATATTCTCTGTGAACCTGTCTCCCCATCGGCAAACCCGGGCTCGTGGCGGTGCTCACCTTTACTTATGAGGATTCAATGAGCTTGTCGATGGAGCAGACGTAGAGCAGTGACTGGCCCAGGACACGTGCTCAGGGACAGTCTGGGAACGCAGGCGTGGCCTCAGGACATCCCCCACTTCGGAGCACCGTGAAGGGGTGCACCCACGACCCATTTACCTGAGCCGTCGGGAACGTGGCATCTGGCCAGGCCTTAGACGTGGCTCGGGGCCTCTTGTCCACTGCTGGCCGTGTGCACTGTTCCTCCATTCCCCCTGCCGAGAACGCCAGCCCCTTTCTGTCTGGAGCACACAGGGACTCAGACCGGAGCCACGCACCATTAGCACACTGGCCCCGAGGGCACTGGCCGTGTCCTGCATCCCAGGCACAGCCTCCACACCTCCCCAGCCTGAGTCGGGCTCCACAGACCCTCACCTCGAGGTTTTGTCCAACTCAGCCCCCCTTTCCTGGCGCCCTTCACCTTTAACCCCTTCGCCCACACCCATTTCCCTCAGGCTCCCAAGGGGTGCCCAGTGCCCAGCTGTCAGTCACCGTCGAGGCCAGCCCCGCGGACCCCTCGCTCACCTTCACACGTGCAACCCTCCTCTTCGCTTTCCTGCATCCTCGGGGCTGAGACCAAGCACCGGGTGGCCTGGCCCTGGCCCCCGCGGCCCTCCCTGCAGTGGCAGACAGAGGTGGGCCTGGAAGCTCTGCTCGCGGAGGCCTGAGAGCCCGCCGCGTAGCTCTGCAGAGCCGGCAGGCACTCGGGAGGCTCTGGGCCCTTCGTTCACGTTTACGCCTCGGGAGACGTGCCCTTACATTTAGCAAGGTGTCAATTTACTGCAGCTTGCTAAGAGGCACGGGCTCTGTCCCCAATGGCTGTGATCGTGCCGATACCCACGCCACCCCTCCCAACCTACAGGAAGCAGACCCGGGGGCCCAGCGCCACCGCCCCCTCGCCAGGGTCAGGGCGGGAGACACGGGGGACAAGGCCGGGATGGGCCACAGCCACCACTGTCTGGCCGTGTGGGGAGAGGGCCCGCTTTCTGGAGCCCCCTCCTGAAGCCCAATGGCTGAGTGCCTGGCCCTTTTGGCCTGCAATTCTGAGCCCGGAATTGGAATCAGTCCCAGTCGGAGAATCCTAGGGCTCCCCTTGCCCGCCAGGTAAGGTTCAAACCGGCACCCAGGCCCTTCGAGACTGCCATTTGGCTCAACCTGCCCCGGTGACCCGTCCGCGGTGGCCCAAGTGAGTGGCTGTCTGTCTGTCCTCCCGGCTCCAGCTCCTCTCTCCCCCCGACCCTGGGACACCTCTGCCCATCGGCCTGTCCACAGCCCGTCGGCTTTCAGCGCCTTCCCTGCTTCAGGGCCCCGTGATGGGCACTGTCTCCCTCTAAAATCTCTCCCCGTCTGGGCCACTCTCAGGGCAGCCCTGTCTTGCCTGCTGTTCTCCAGGGTCTCGCGGGGACCCCATCCTTGCCCACATCTTGTTCCCTGCGTGCAGTGAGCGTCAGCTTTGCTCAGCAATCCCTCCTCCCTAGGCAGAGCTCACTGTGCAGTGTGGAGGGGATGGGGCAGCAGCGGGGCTGGCCTCCTACTGTGACTCCCTCCCTCTGCCTTCAAGCTTGACCTTGACTCCTCTTCCGTTTCACGTGGCCGTTTCTGCTTTTCTCGGGAGGTGAATGGTGTGAGGGTCAAGGCCGTGGGCCTGAGGTCCCGCCCACCACTTACCAGCTTTGGGGCCTTCCCTCAGCCTCCAGCCAGCGCCCTCTCTGAGCTCCAGGCTCAGTGGCACCCAGAGGGTGATGGTGACAGGCCACTAGAACGTCTGCCCTAAATGACCGTGTCCCCCCTGCCCCCGTGCTGAAGAGCTCTGTGGTTCCCCCTCAAAGGAGGGTCAGGTTCTCACCCCACGTGGAGTCTTTCCGTAAATCAGCCCAGCCTCCCCGACTCTCCACGTCTACCAAGGGTCTCTTTGTAGCGAATTCGTGACAGTGAGGGCTGACCTCCCAGACGTACCTGCTGTGTACCATCATGTACACGTACCTGCTGTGTACACCTGCTGTGTACCTGTGTGGCAGGTGCTTCCCTTGTATATATCCTGTCATCTTGACGACCCTGCGAGTCGGCCTAGTGTCCCCATTGGATACATGAGAACACTGACACGTAGGTCACTTGTCACTGCTGGAAACTGAGCTGGGATTCAGACTCCTGTATCTTTGTCCCGAACCCTGACACGTACCACCCTGCCGTGGGGTCTTCCTCCACCCCTGGGCCTGCTGTCCCTACGCCCCACCCCCACGTCCACAGGCGCACGCCGCCCGCTGCTCCAAAAGCTCTGTGTTCATTACTCTTAGGATGCAGAAAAGCCCCAGAAAGCCTGAGTCCCGTAGGCGGGTTGGTAGTGGCTGAACCCAATGCTCTAGAGGCAGAGAATCTAGATGCTATTCACACCAAATGGTTAGCAAAAGAAAACCCTGAACTCCATAAGGAGGAGAGCCTGAGTTATATGGCTCTGGGGAAGCTCGGCCTCTGCCTCAGATTCCCACTCGGCGAGGGGACTGGCACGGGGCCAGCCTCTGCACCCCTCCCCGCCATGGCCACACTGGTCCTTTAACGCAGGGTGGAGGGTCTCAGGGAGAAGGGGGCGTGCGGTTGAGGGTCCCCGCAGGGCATCACTTCCTTTAAGGGACTTCAAGCCCAGCTCGGGGGCTCCCTCTAGTGGTGGAGGAGCTCACAGGGGTCCTGGGTCCAGGCAGGCACCCCAGTGGATAGAGGCACGGAGGCTTCCTCTGCCCTGTGCGCAGTGCACCGATCGTCACCTGCCGTGCGGAGCCCAGGGTCTCAGTGTGCTGCACGACCCCTGCCAGGCCTCATGCTTGCCCCAGAGCCCAGGGGACACGTCGTTTTTTCCTTTTCTCCTGCAGAGCTGGGTGGGCCCCGAGGCCCTTCTGGCTCCTGTGTTGCAGGCTTACCCACGGGACGGCAGCAGGTCACGTATAGAGTCCAATTCCTGTGCGTCAGGTCTGACCGATGCCCCTTCAGACGTCCCTGAGGGGCAGGTACGGCCCCTCATTTCACGCAGGAGGAGACGGAGGCTTAGGGAGTCTACATAACCTCCAGGGTGGCCCAGAGGCGAGCGGGTCAGGCCCAGGCACTCAGATGGGAGTGCCAGCTGCTACACCCACCAGCAGGACACGTTCGAAATTCCCTGAGTCTGTGAGCTGTGTGCCTTGGCTTAAATATGGAGTCCAGTAAGTTTTGAAACCATCCCTACAATTTCAAGCCGTCGCCGAAGTGAGCCTCAGAGCTTTGCAGCCTTGTTCGCTTTCTTCCCGGCCTCTGCCTGCAACCCCCATCACTCCAGCGCCGAAGCTGCTTGGAGGTGAAAGCCTCATCACTTCCCACGCCAGGGTCCCCTCAGGATGGAGCCCTGGGCCCACTGTCTTTCAGATCAGAGAGATCAGATCTGTAGTCAGACTTCGAGCAGGACAGGCACGAGGTCTTGAGGAGTGAAGGCCAGGAGACGAGGCCGCAAATAGGACGAAGGGGGGAGGTGCCGTGTTTCGAGCCTTCTCGACTGCATGGCTGTCCTCCCCCACCTCCAGAAGACCCTTCCAGAGAACTGGGTGGAGGCCAGTGTGCTCCTGGATGCTGCGGCCCGGCCTGTGGGTGGGTCGTCCCGGGGTCCGGTCCTTCCCCTGGGCCGCCTCTGTCTGTGGAAGAGCGTGGGGCTGTTTCTCGGGCCGGGTGTCGTGGCAGCAGCTGGATGATGGGGGACAGTGGGAGGGCAGGCACGACAGGGACAGGTCCTCACAGGCTCTGAGTGACCTCACCCGTCCGTCTGTCTGTCTTGTCTGTCTGCAGGTGGACAGCCCCTTCGGCTCAAGCAGCCCCTCCAAAGGCTTCTTCTCCAGAGGCCCCCAGCACCGGCCCTCCAGCCCCGTGTCTGCTCCCGTGAGGCCCAAGACCAGCCCCGGCTCCCCCAAAACTGTGTTCCCGTTCTCCTACCAGGAGTCCCCGCCGCGCTCCCCCCGCCGCATGAGCTTCAGCGGGATCTTCCGTTCCTCGTCCAAAGAATCTTCCCCCAACTCCAACCCGTCTACCTCGCCCGGGGGCATCCGGTTCTTCTCCCGCTCCAGAAAAAGTAAGGCACTGATGGCTATTGTTCAGGTGGGTGCAGGGCTGCCAGGGGGCTGCTCACAGCCGCTTGGCCGCAGTGCCACCTGCAGGGACACCAAAGCTGGCCGGGTGGCTGTCACTGATGGTGCTGAGTATGTGCGTCTGGTCTGTCCCCCAGGAACAAATTTACCTCCAGCGCAACGTGTTTCCACCTGTCGCTTTATTCCTGCACTAATCCACCCAGTATGGCGTGGCTTGTGGGGTTAATGTAAATACCCCGATACTCACAGTATGGCTGTGAGGACAGCCACGTGGAACGCTAGCCTCCAGCCTTCTCTGGAAATCAGCAGCGGCCCACGCCTGGGGACGGCCCAGCCCTTTCTTTGATCTGCCCTGTGCAGCCCCCAGTGCTTACGGCTTGGCGTTTGGGGGATTTGAGTGAACCTGTTTCTGGCACATCCTGACCTTTTCTGTCTCAGGCTCTGGGTAGGTGGGGTTGATTTGTTACAGAAACAGGGGAAGCAGATGTGTGTTTCAGAGAGAGTTCTTTAGGCTCATGAGTATTTGTGATCTAAGGACAAAATATTCTCCACTGAGCACCGTTGATCATATCTAGAAATATACCAGGGAAACCATAAAGTAGATGGAGTTTATTTTCACCTTTCCCGTGTCTTAGTGCATTTCCCTCCTCTTTACGACTCTTTCTGATGACATAGGAAGTTCCTATCGAAGAATGCAATGATTTGGAAAACAAGCTTGCCCATCGCGCCTCCTTTCTCTCCGGGTTGTATTTGCAAGAGGACCTGTGGGCTGGAGCTATTACTCTATCTGCAAGGCCAGCCCAAGTGCAGTTTCAGTCTCCATGACTTGTAAGGAAAAGGGTGACTTGTAAGGAAGGGGTGGGGAGCTTTCTTCTTTAATTTTTTTCGGTGGTTTGGGGTATCGTTCCTAGCACCCCTAAAGGCATCCCCATGATGACTGAACTCATGTGTAAGCATACAAATGTCACAGGACAAGGTGGTCCTCACACAGACAGTACGGGTGACGTGCAGTTAGGAACTTAGATATGAAGCCAGATAGGGAGGTGTGTCCTAGCACTGACATCCCAACACCCTAGAGAGCATCCCCAGTTTCCTGGACAGGGACCCTGAAATTCTCAAATATGCTATCACGCACCACCTCTTAGAGGGGAGGGGATATCAGACCAGACCTTCACCAGGTGTCCTGTTTCCCCACAGGTGGCATTGTGCCTGGGTTGCTTACAACAGATCTAGGTTATATGAATTTCCTGGGGCAGCCATTACAAAGTACCCCGAACTGGGTGGCTTAAACAACAGAAATTTATTCTCTCAGTTCCAGAGGCCAGAAACCAAAATCAAGACGTCAGCAGGGCCATGGTCCCTCCGAAGAGTCTAGGGGAGAATCTGTTCCAGGCCTTTCTCTTAGCTCCTAGTGTTGCTGGTGGTCCTGGGTGCTCCTTGGCTTGTGGAAGCAGCACGCCAGTCTCTGCGTCCACCGTCACTGTCACATGGCCCTCTCCCGCCGTGTGTCTGTCTGTGTCTGTGTCTGTGTCTGTGTCTTTGTGCTTCTGCGTCTCCTCTTCTTCTAAGGACAACGGTCATTTTGGATTGAGGGCCACGCTACTTCAGGATGACCTCCTCCTAACTAATTACATCTGCAATGACCCTATTTCCAAATAAGTTCGCTTTCTGTGGTTCCTGGAAGGACATGAATTTTGGAGGGGGGGGGACACAGGTTACATTGAAAAGCCAAGATCTGCAATTCATGTCCCTGGCTGGGGAGGTGCAGGACTTGTGGGTGTAGGGTGGTCATTCTGTTAAGACCAGGGTCATCTCTTGGTGTTTTTTTGGCTGTGCTGCACGGCATGTGGGATCTTAGTTCCCTGACCAGGGATGGAACCCATGCCCCCTACAGTGGAAGCGCAGAGTCTTAACCACTGGACCAGCAGGGAAGTCCCAGGACCAGGGTCATTCCTGAAGGCAGAAAGGGGCAGTCTGGGAGGTCTGGGGGAGCCAGCAGGTGGGATGCTGGGTCCTGAAGATGGGCCAGATGTTCAGCTTCCCGGGAAGCAGGAGTCCGTGCTGCCCTTCTCCGGTCAGTGTTTTTAAAGCCCATTCAGTGTGCTAGAAAGCACCCAGCTGCGAAGGTGTGTCTTGTTAGGTGCTGTGCAGCAAGTGTAGCCTGTTAAGGCTTCTCTGCTGTCTGGCTGGGTAGCCGTAGGCGGGGCTCAAGAAGACCGCGGAGTGACTGGGGCTTCTTGTAAAGACATGCGTTGATTAGGTCAGGGCGGGGGCTCGGCTTCTTCAGAGAAGCTGTCTGGGAGCGGGTGTTCAGACCAGGGTGGGCCTGGACCCAGGACGGTAGCCCGTGCTGTTGCCCTTGAATCACCGAGCCCAGGTCCTTGGCCTTCCCCGAGGACGTGGGAAACCAGCCCTGCCCAGCCCGATGATGAAGCAGGAAGATCTGAGTCTGTGTCCAGGCGGCGTGTGTGCTCTACTCCACGGGGTTCTCCCCTCAGGTCCTAGCCACCTGATTTTTTCACTGGGCTTGCTGTGAGGCTTGCGTGGAGGGTATACAATCTATCTGCTTTTCCTGCCTGAATCTACGCCCGGGTCAACGTGCCCAGACTACATATTGCTCCCGCTGCCCCAGAACTGGTTTCACAAGATTGAGCTTGAGAGTAACGGCAGCGGCCTGCATGGAGGGTCTGGATAAGCAGCTACCTATGAAACCCGCTGCGTCCGTTGGAAAGATGTCGTGAAGATGCCATTTGTCACACGAGCCCCCTGGGAGAAATTTCCTGTCTCGGTACCAAGAATAGCTGTACTTCTGAGCAACTCGATTGTTTTTGTCTGTGATAGACACTGATCACGTAACGACCCAATTTTCCCTGTCTGCATTGCCTGCTGGAAATCTTAGAACCAAATGTGTATGAGGGGCATTAAGGGATACATTTCTAGCCTGGTTTCTGAATCCATTTTTGGTCCCCATCCTTTTACTCCCCCCCCTCTTTTTTTTAAAACAAGGAAGACAATTTATTGGAAGGATTTGGGTGTATTTACAGAATTCAAAGAAGAGCTGAATGCTCAGGACTCAGGAAGGGAAGGAACCAGGCTGGTTCTGGGGGGCTTGGCAGCAAGAATTCACGGAGGTCCAGAGATTTCCTAGTCTTCGTGTCTCTCCGTTTACCGTTCCAGCTTCCTCATCGTAGGACCTCTGATCAACCCAGTTGGGATCTCGGAACCAATCGGTTACTGGGGGGCTGGGAGGCAGGACCATGCAGCAAAAGCAAAGTAACCAAGAACCCACCCAGGAAGTGAGCAGAAGTTCCTGGAGAAGAGGCGCAGTTGGCAGCTCTCCAGGCACCCGTAACACCCTCCTTGTCCACCGCCCAGCGTGTGTGCACACACAGCCTCCCACTTTTACGAAGATTCCCTCATTGAACTCGGTCCAGTCACCCTACACACAGTGGTAAGAGTCCTTGCTGCTTCCCCAGCATCATGTCCAGGCATCACCACTAAGGATGTCAGCATGACGGACGGAGTCCTCCATCTTAAAGTAGTGAAATTCCCATTTCTCCTCCAGTGCTGTCTGCACCGTGTCCTTCTATCCGGTGACTTTCAGCCTACATGATGACATAGAATCTAAAGGTGCAGCCAACCCCCCGGGTGACACTCAAGCTTGGTAAACACTGCCTTCTAGTATTAGGGGAAAGAAAGAGGGAAGACAGAAATTCTGAGCACAGTCATTTTCAAAGGGAAATAAAGGAAAAGGAGATAATTCAGACACTTCAAGAACAAGAGAGGTAATACGGATGGAGGCTACAGTTCCAAATGCTATGTCTGGTCCCAGGACCAGCACGTACCTAGGCTGGCTGGTGTTCTTTGCCCAGGGAGGAAAACCAGCCCTTTGTTCTAGAAGGACCCTACCTCTTGGAGGGGCTGCTTGTATGGAGTGGCTGTAGCCTTCCTCTGGTCTCCGGGCCCAGTGGCGTGTTGATTCAAGACACGTCTTGGGGACTCTGGGGTTTTCGTCACACTCCTCCCAGGCCCGCTGTTAGAAGCAAACCTAATTCCCTTAGGGGATCAGGGTCAGCCACCCCAATCAAAGCAATAACCTTCTATACAGCCTCCTCGTCTAATACAGTGGTCGGCGTACTCCAGCCTGGGACAAAATCCAGCCTGAATCCTTTATTAATTTGTGTACATGAATCACTGAGACACAGTCACGCCCTTGTTTCTTTCCCCTGAGGCTGTTTTCACACGTAGCAGCAGACTTGAGCTGTTGAGCTATCCGAGACCACGTGACCCACAAAGTAGAACATGTTTACGCCTTGTCTAGTTCCCAAGAAGTCTTACGTGACCATGTGGCAGTAGAAGCTTCCAGAAAACAGCAAATCTTATCTCCAAAAGATTTTTTACAGCTTGATTGAGGATGACTTTGCCTTTGTAGATGAGGAAAGGGAAGTGCACGTCAGTATGTTCTTGAACTGCAAATAATAAGATGAAAGTCTTTTTAAAAGCAAAAACAATCTTGCGTGGTCAGCAAGGCAGGACCTCAAGAAGGACTGAAGATCACGTTACTAAGCTTTGCTCCCTAATCATTGACAATAATCAGTGTCTGCTATGCATGTTCGAAGTGCATCGAACGTGAGCATTGTTTTTCTCTGCCATATGTATACCCCTTTATTTTACTTACGTGCTTGTAATACTCTACGAATACGTTATGTACATCATAAAACACACCAAAAAATTAATTTAAAGGAAGAGATCAAAATAAAGAGAAATTAAAGTTGCCACACTTTTCTTTCCACATCCTGTGGACCATTCTGCACACACTCTGGGTTCCTAACTAATCTGCATCCCAGGTTGATCTGGAGACCAATCTCCTCGGTGTCCGCATGCAGGGCCCACTTCCTGGGCGAGCGGACAGGAAAAGCAAGATTCTCAAAACTAAGAACTGTAGCAAATTTACTGTTTTTGCTTTCTCCATCTTCTGTTGGCCAATACCTAAAAGCATTTCCACATCAGACAATTCCTTTTAACGCAACATACAGCAAACACACAGAATCGAGGACAGGACCTGTAATGGCACAAAACTCATATACGCCCTCAGACTCTCACGGGACCCAACTGAAAAGGCTCCACGGGTGGAATTGGTCTTAAGCAGGGCGCAAAAGAGGGGAACGGCAAAGAACGGCAGAGAGAGGACAGAAGGAAGTTCCAGATGGGCCAAAAGACCACAGGCTGCAGGGAAGAGCATGCGGGGAGACAGAAAGAAGCTTTCCTGGGCTGAAGTAGAGAGACTGGGCTCTGAGAGCACAGCAGGGACGAGGAGGCCAGTTGATGGTGGGGGGATGGTATGAGGACAACCTACGTCACCATTTAAAAAGAAACAAAACTTTAGGTTGACCACAGAGACGGCTGACAACCATTATAGGTCTCTGTAAAGGGAGAACGGACCAAAATGAAGCTGGGAGAATATTATTAGGGCTGCTTGTGTAGACAGTGAGAAAGGCCTGTGAGGAAATGCGGCCACCATCCTAGTCCAAGGTAGCTTGGGACGCAGACCAGAGACCAGGACCACTGGAACGGTTGGCAGAAACAGAGAGGGATGGAAAAAGAATTAATGGGGGCATACGAAGGGTAGGCAAAAAAGCAGGAAATGAAAAGAGAGAAGGACAGAGCCCCAAACCTTGTGCATTCTTGCCAGCCGTGGGCTTGTCCAGTGACAGAGGTTATTGATACTGGTAACTCAAGACAAACCGCTCCTTGCCCAGGGCTCGCCGAAGCCTCTTCTTCAGGGCCTTTCTCGGCTTGGGGCTGCTGTGCACCAAGATGCTGGAGTGCAGACAGATGCCGGCGTAGGTCACCGCTTCCCAGGCCCAGTGCCGGTGCTTCCGGAAGGTTGGGATGTTCACAAGGACAATTTTCAGGCACAGGAAATATGATGAAAAAGAAGGCAAGTGACTTCCGGGCCACGGTGTGAGCCCAGGTGCTGGGATCACTCGGGCCGGGTCTGTGGTCCCTCATCTGCCCCAAGTGCCGGCGCAGCGAGAACACGAGCGAGAGGGTGGACGCCAGGAACAGGAGGAATGGAACTGACCGCATGGTAATTGCGTGAGGTAGAAAAAAAGCGCAAAGAGACGGTCTGTATTCTACCAGCCAGGGTGTCGTTTCCATGGGAACTCTGGGTGGCAACCAACTGCACAAGAACTGACTTCTCGGCTGATGGTGATGTCAGACCAGACAGGATCAGGGAGCCCAGCAGCAGCCCGGGCACTGACCGAGAAACCCTGCACTTCAGCCAGAAGAAGACGGGGTGAGAGAAGGATGCTATCTTCACACGGTAGAAGACAGCAAGCCAGCTGGTCGGCCAGAAAGTGAGAGTGTTGATGAAGCTCCAGGAGATTCTGAAATAAAATTTGGAACCAATTTTCCAAATTGGTTCGTTCTGGAGGGCCATCCCTTGCAGACAGAACCGGGAGGCGGCCAGGCGGGCCACAATCACGTCACCTGCGGGCAGCGTCCAGCAGCATCCAGCGTCCCACTCCGGCTCAGCACGATGACTGTGAGGCCGTTCTGCAGCCTGGCAGCCACCGACTCCGGGAGAAAGGTGACCATGCAGGTCCACGTGGGTGAGGGGGGCACTTTCTCCAGGGAGACTTCTACTCCGGGTGCTGGGACACACCCACGGGGAAGCACGGCCTCTCTGGATGAGCTGCTCTGTTGAGAGACTGCAGGCCCAGAGGCTCTCCTTGGATTCATGCAAAAGCATAGCTACCAGCAAACATCACCATCCCACCACCTCCCCAGTCCCACCCCTGCCGGTCCTCCAGGATTTGAAAGGAGGATCCTTGTCAGTTCTCTGGGCGCTTAAATCCCTCCCAGCTCAGTGATACCCTGTCTCTGTTTGCATAACCCGTATTTGCCTGCTCTCTATCAGAGCCAGGTGTAGGGAAATGGTGACAGAAGAGAGGCTCCAGGGGTGATTGAAAATACCCATACTTTGCCCTTTATTTCTCACCATACTATTTCTTTCCTAACTTTTCCTTAAAAGATGTCCTTAACCTCGTTTCCCTCCTGTAACCACAAACGTTCCCTGGCCCCTCATGTCCCGGCTTAATAGTTTATTCCGTTTCCCGTGCGTACTGTATTAAGACCCACCTGCCGAGTGGGTGGAGTGGGAAGTCATTTGTGTGCACAAGTCTTGGAAGCACTAAGAAAAGGCCCCCTGTTACCTCCAGTGGCTGCTCCTGCCGCCTAGACTGGCGGGCTCCGTACTGGAGTTCCAGGAGTCTGCACTTAAAACATGAGTTTCCCTGATGTGTTAACATCGCTCGTTATTTAAATCTGCATAAAAACTCCATGACGTCAGATTTTGACCATTTTCATCAAAGCAGAAACTGAGGCCCAGAGGGGCTAAGTCCCTGAGCAGAGGCCGCACTGCTAAGTGGCAGAAGCAGGGTTTGAACTCACGTGGTGGCCGCTTTTACCTACAGTGCCCTACTGTGCGAGGCTTCCTCCAGCTCCGAATACAAGGCATTGCCCATCCTTGCAGGCCGGATAAATGCAGCAAAGCTCAGAAAAAAACCAAAGGAACGAAAGCTCCTTCCCCAGCCAAAGTCGGGGGCTCCTCCAGCAGAGGTTTCCCCCCGACCTTCACACGAGAGGGCGCCCGCACCTCACACCCGGTTCCTGCTGCGTGCAGCCCTCAAGCTGCTCCTACTTTTCATGGACATCCCACCACCAGGCCTCATCCTTTCCCCCCCGAGAAGGTTAGCATCAGACCCCATGTGGCTCCCGACAGGCCTGTCTGATTCCCCCTTCCATCCTCCCGCCCAGGCCCCTACAAGCCCTGTACCTGGACAAACAAGCACTTGTCCTGCTTGGTGCTTCCGGGGAGTCCGTGCTTTCCCAGTGCCTTCTAGCAGCCACGGACACGGGCGGGAGGGCCTCCCCTGAGCTCAGGGTCCCCGGGACCTTCCTCCCGGCCTCCGCTGGCGCAGGGCCTGCTGTCTCCTGGAATAAACTCAGCACAGGAATGCCTGGGAGCGCTCAGATCATCCTCCAGCCACAGCCAGGGGAGCCACGGGGTGGCCACGGGTGTGGGCCCAGCCAGGTGGATGGTTTCAGGTGGTCTGTACACGTGAGACCCTCCTCCCCAGGTCACGTGCCCCATGGCGGAGGGGCGGCCTGTCAGGGTGTCAGTTCTGCCTGCTGTTAACCTGGAGCATCCAGGTGTGTCCTGTATCTCCTTGTAAAGTACCTTAATTCTTCTGTGGAATGAGGCAGCCTGTGAATTTCAAGAACATAACTTGGACTTCCCTGAATATGCTTCTGGAACTGGGCAAGGTTCACAGGGTCTGTGTACAGCCTTGCTCGACAGGGAGTTGAGAACACGTCAGTTCCCTCACCCGACGAACACTTCAAGGTTAGTCATTTTATCCCAGATTTCAGCTTCCCGGACATTTGTAGAATTCCGTCTTCTTCCGGGGGCGGGGTCGAGGTTTTCTCTCCCAGGCTGTTGTTCAGACTTTCGGGAGGACAGAGAAGTACACATCTTGTTCAAAGGGAGATGTTTCTCTCGGGAGCGTTTACATTTCCCTCAGAAGCAAAGACCTTGTTTTGGCTTAGTCCCAAAGAACGATTTTCTAGCTGTGCAGTGGAGTATCAGAAGCCCTGGTGACTCAGGCTCCGAGGAAGCACGAGCCTGCAGGTGGATCGGGTGCTGCTTCCTTCCGGGAAGAGCGCTGGAAGCGTGACAAGGTGGTCAGGCGGTGATTCGTGCAGCGGGGCTGGGGTATGGCTGATGCAAAAGACGACCAGGCCTGACCCCCCTAATCTGGGCCCCTCGGGCATGGCAAGACGGGGAGGAAGCTCATCTCTGTGCAAACTCTGGACCATTTATTCTTCCTTCCGCGATGAGGAACAATAATGTCTCCTATTTTTGAAAGTCTTCTTCAAGAATTGCCTTCAGAGCCATATCTATTCTCTAATATTCTTGGTGACGGGCAGGTTTGGTCTTTGGAAGTCAGATTTTCTCTCTGTAAAGAGATCTCTTTGGGCCAGTAATGTTTGGGGTCAGAAGTTGAGGATGAAGCCGCGTTGGTAGAAATGCACAACCGTGAGTCTGGGCGGAGGTGTGGCACAGACTTAACCACGGTGCCCAAGGCCGACCAGGGCTCCACCTTCAGCTCAGCTCACCGTTTGGGCCGCAGCAGCTGACTCACCTCCCTCTGCCCTCGGTACGAAGCAGTGTCCTTCTGACGGGACCTCGCCAACCACACGGTGAGGTTTGGAGACAGTGGTTTTTCTGCTTCGACTCCTAGTGTAGTGTGGAGGGTGAAACACTTTAATAGAGAATATGTTTTCAACTTAGATCCTTCTTCCCCCTTTTCTCCCTCTGCATCCCAGTGATTAGAGTCAGGCCACGGAGGACTGCAGGACACCCTGCCCATCCCAGTGTGGCTCCGTAGGGTTGACCCCTGACTTGCCGAACACACTGAGGCATCAGTGCCCACGCAGGTCTGTCCCTTCTCCTCCGTGGCTGTCTAACCTGATGATACTCAAAATAAGGCCCATCACCAGACCCCTGGGGACAGAGGGGGGTCCCGGCTTCAGCACTAGAGGCACCTTGTCCTGTGGGTTACCTTTTAGGGTAACCGTTTTGCTGGACGTCTCAGGAGGGGCAGGAGGTCTCTGGCCGTGGCTCTCACCCACCCAGTGCAGGAGCTTTTCCATCTCTCTAACAGGCCCGGCCGCCCTGGGGCACCACTGGCCAAACGCTAGCTATTCTAAGCCAGTCCACCGGCTCTCTGGTCAGCCTGAGGTTCTCAGGGAAATCCTGGGCCCTTTCCTTTCCCTGTGACTGTTTCATCTCAGAGTCTGTGTCCAGCAGAGGCTCGGCTGCGCTCCTGGTCCTGGGATGCTACAGATGGGGGTTAGCGACCATCTGGGCTGCAGCTGCTCCGACACTGCCCTCAGACAACCCGCAGAGACCTGGCTTAGAAGAGAATCAAATGCAAACCACCCAAAGGGTGAAAATTCCTGACACTGGGAGGAGGAGACGGTTTTCTGGAAAGTGTATTTCGTGTGGGCCTCACTTCTCCCCTCCCCCCTCCCCCCTCCCAGTGTCCCACCCACCATCACTTCCTCCAGAAGGTCTGCTGTTGACGAGAGCTTTCCTGCGAGCTCCTTCCCACCCCCAGAAAAAGGAGATGGATTTTGACACATGCTGTTGTTTGCATGAGTGATATTCGAGAACAAAGCCTTCCGGGGTTCAGCCCGCCGCTTCCCCACCCTCCGCTGAGCTTGTGTGAGAGGTGATGACAGAATCTCTCTTCTTTCCAGGAGATGTCGGTGTAGGCTGGGTGCTCCGTTTGGGTTTGCCGTCGTACTGCTACTCACGTGGCGTCACAGAAGGAGATGAAGTTGAGTGTGAAATTCCCATTCGGTACAGTTCCTGCAGGTGCATTGGCTGCCCGTAGGCTCTGCACACATCAGACACTCAGACCATCATGGAAAGAATCGTCCTCCAATGTTAGGAAGGCACCTGACCCCAGCCCACAAGGTCGTAGTCAGCTTCAAGTTAGCGGGTCAGGAATGCAGGGCTCATGTAGGAATTCAAGGCAAGTTATCAGTCCCAGTGCTTGTTGGGGGAACTAAGCAAGACAAAGCACTGATTTCAGACAACGTTAGGTGGATTTTAAAGACACACAAGTTTCATTTAATCCTTCTAATAACTGTTATGGGTTTACTTGTGTCCCCTCAACAAAGATATGTTGAAGTCCTACCCGCCAGCATCTCTGATTGTGACCTTATCTGGAAATGAACTCATCGATGGTGTAATGAGTTAAGATAAAGTCACACCAGAGTAGGGTGGGCGCCTAACCCATTGTGACTGGTGCTTTAGGAGAAGATGGTGATGGGGGAACACAGAGACGCGCAGGGAGAGCACCACGTGACGACAGAGGTAGAGACCGCAGCGATGGGTCTACGACCCCAGGGTTGCCAGCAACCACCAGAAGCAGGAAGAGGCAAGGAAGGGGCAGGGCCCTGCTGACACCACGATTTCGGACCGTGAGGGAACCCATTTCTGAGGTACCTGGTTTGTGGGGCCCTGGTACAGGCAGCAGGAAACCGGTACAGGGACCTTCCATGGGAAAGTGATGCTGTTTAACAGATGGGAGGCTGAGATCCATGGAGCAAGCTTGGCCTGTGATCTGTCGTCCATCACAAGAGTACGGTCAGTGAGGGAGGGTGCCGTGTGGCTCAGATGCCCCCCACTCTTCCCAGATGGGGAGAGAAGGCCGGCTGTGAGGCCGTCCAGCTGCTGCCAGTTCCTCGACATTTGACCTCGAAATCATTGGTGATTTTCGAGAGAGCAGGTCGGGTAGCCGGGAAGGGAAAGAAGCCGTATTAGGGGCTGAGGCCTGAGTGGGAGGCCGGGAGTCAGAGACTGGCCTTCTTTCACAGCGTTTGGGCAGAAGGGAAGGAAGCAAGAAGCGTGTGGCGGGACCTCCGAGCTCATCCACAGCCTGGGCTCCCTGCCTCTCCCAGCCCCTCCCTGAGGCCGCGTGGGACCGCGTGATGAGGTTTCCACCAAAGGGAGTGAGAGTTCAGGGCTTCTGCCTAAGAGGGTTCCGGGCAGATCAGAGGTCTTTTGTCTGCAGCTGCGGGCTGGAGGCAAGAGACAGAAAGCCGAGGTGGTGCAGGTGCAGGAGGTAAGCAGCTGGATCTGGGGCCTCGTAGGGAAGGCGGCCGGGCCTGCTGCCTTCCGCATAGGGGGGCTGTGCCATGAGCACAGTCCCTTTTGAGGTCACACTACTGAGGACCCAAGGCTCATTTCTCACTGTGGCAAAAGTGGGCCCATCCCGACAGAGGCGGGTGGACAGAACTAAATGGAAGCTAAGGCTTGCCTTGTTTGCTTCAAGGTAGGAGAGACCTGGGTGCATTTATAGGTGGAGCAGAGATGATGCACGGGCAGGTGTGACGGGGCAGGGGCATGAGCTGGTGTCCATCTCTGTGATGACTTCTGTTCTCCACTCTACTGCTGGGGTTTTGCTCCGGGGGGACATGTCCCATCTGTCCTCATGGCCCCAACGAGGCCATCTGAACCCCCCAGAACAGCCATCCCCCGAGTCAGCCCTCCGGCCTCTCTGGAGGGTTCGGGGACTCATATGCATCTCAGTCTCCTGTGTGCCGTAAAGCCCAGGTGTCGTGCCTTCCCTGCGGCTCCCACAGGTTCCCGGGGGCTCAGAGGTGGGGCTCAGGTCCACTCTGCAAGCCCAGAGCCGGCATTGGCCTCCGGTCTCCCCGCGAGGCAGCTCTTTGTCCCCGGGCAGGGAGGGACTTGCTCTGCGTCCCAGAGCTCAGTAGCGAATGGACACGTGGGAGCTGCTCTGCCCCGAACGCAGTGGGTGCTCAGCAAAGCTGGACTCACCCCTTTCCCGAGGACGCCCTGGAGTTTGCTCCTGAGAAGAGTTGACCTGCCCTCTGACCTCCCTGAGTTAGCTCTCAGTGGTGGCTCCTGTGCGGGGCCCCGGGGAGCCACCAGCACCATCTTTCTGTGCCTGGCTGGTCCTTACGCATATGTGTGTGTTTTAGAGCACGGTGCTCTGCTGTGTCAGTGCTGTCAGGTATCTGAGCCCTGCATCCTCTGGGCCCATCCTTAGGAGTGTCTTCTGCCGGGTACAAAGGTCGTCTTCAGCTCAGGAGAGGCAGACGGGTGGCCGGGTGGCCGTGCTGCCCTTGGCTGCCGTGTGCAGCAACCTCCTTTTTTCTCTTCTGCCCCCAAACTCCATCCCTTGGCTTTCCTTCCCCAAGTTCATTACACGGATCTGTGTGCACAGTCTGTCCCTCACCAGGAGGCTCTGACGGCTGCCCAGCAGCCACTCCCCCTCTTTCTTCATGACAGAACCTGGCTTTACCCAGGGCCCAGCCCCTGGGCACGAGTTACAGATGATCTAACGCCCCTTCCCCATTTGGGGACATGCCTGGCTTCCACTTCACTGGGCTCAGGGTGAGCCAGCAAAACTTAAGAGGAGCTCTGCGAGGGATCAGAGAAAAGGTGCCTCCCCTTCAACAAAAAGAGGTGCCGCTGGAGGACTGATCCCCCCTCCTTCCTCTGTCTGCGGTGTGAGGCCACGGTTTCCGGGGCACATTGTCCATCTTGTGACCAGGGCCAACACAGAGGACGGCGGGGCAGACAGGTGGGAAGGTAATCTTGATGGAGCTGGCATCACGGAGCTCGTTATTTTAGGTAATAAACGTCCTGGTAGTTTAGTCTCTTTTAAGTTATATGTTTCTGTTTCTGTTATAATGCTGTTAAAACATCCTAACTAATTTACACATCTCCTTGGTGACAGAGGTGAAATTCCTTCGGATGGCGCGATTAAGGCAAAACTGGAAGAACTAATCTGGAATATTCCAGACCCAGGGCTGGGTGTGGGGAGGACTGGAGCACAGACAGACTTTAATCCCCTCACCCCCGTGCTATCAGGGGAAACAGAGCAGGTAAAAGGACAGATGGGGGCAGGGCGGTCTGGGGCGGGGCAGTGGCCAGGGAGTGAGTCTTCTCTGTTAAGTGACCACGACTGAGCCAGAGGAGGAGTCTATGGGGAGGAAATGCAAACTGCAGATGAGCTAAAAGCCTCATTATGTATGCCAGCCCCCAGCCGTTCTCCCTCGACCAAGTAAATAAGCAAGCAAGGTTATCAGGCCACCTTTTGGCGAGGTCTTAGGTCTGAGTCCTGCCTCCTGTAAGTTCAATTTTTCTGTGTTTTCTCTGTACGGCTCCTTCCACTTGGTTTCGTTTTTGTTTGTTTGCTTACTTTCGAAAAGCTGCCACCTAGCCTTCGACGACTTGAGGCTCTGAAGGGGCGGCCACCCCCACTCTGTGCAAAGCCCTGGGGCAGCTGGTCCACCGGGAGCCACAGAGCAGAGGCAGGATGTCCGCGTTAGATCTCTCCCACATTCAAGACAAGACGAGTTGATACGTGTCCCCCTTTCACCCTTCTATTCTGAATGTTTCTTTGAATCTGATTTCCCACAAGAAGGCGTGCGGGTGAGCGCGCAGCTCTGCGTCCCCCGGGCCCTGGAGACAGGCCCTTCGAAACTCCGGGGGCTTCTCTGGCTTTGCGGCCGAGTGACCGCTAGAGGGCGATATAGCCCCACGTGCTGAGCCTGCCCGGGGGCAAGGCAGGACCCGCTGTCCCTGCCTGGGTCTCCATGTTCACCTTCAGTGCCCTGGACTACGGAGCAGGCTGGCGGGCCTCACCCCTGACCAGCCTGACGCAGCCTTTTAAAGGGGGGAACATTCGTCTAGTGGGTGCTTAATGGGAGCCTGCTGTGATCCTGGCTACTGGGGACACAGCCTCGAACCGCTGAGTCCCTGCCCTTGTGGGACTGCATTCTGCTGGGGGGAGGGGAGGCGATGAGAGACAGAACCGCTGTGCGGCTCCAAGAAAAACGAAGGGGAAGGGATGAGGGTTGGAGGGGCGCACTTTAACGTAGGACCATCAGGAAAGCTGCTTCGGAGGCATCTGAGCAGGCACGGGATGGAGCCAGGTGTGGCCGGGCAGGGGTGTGGGACAGGGCGTGCCCGGCAGAGGGGAGAGCAGTGCAGATGTCCTGCGGCAGGGGCAGCCTCCAGGCCTTCAGGGAGCAGCTAGCATGGCTAGAGCCAAGTGGGGAGGGAGAGGGAGGGAGGGGTGATCACAGGGCTCGGGTGGGGCTTACAGGATCCCAGGGTCTCACTGAGTGATCCAGGGAGCCGTCGGAAGGTGCTGGTGAGGGAATCACTTGCTCTTGGGAGGGATCAGTCTGGCTACTGTACAGAGATGCTGGACACAGAAGTAGGGGACCAGCCGGGGCCACTGGAATAGACCTGGAGAGCAGTTACGACCGTCTCCCACCTCCTCTGAGACCTCCTCTCGCCCTGCATTCTCCAGAAAGCCTTGCCTGATTATTCTTGCCTTGAGCGACCTGCCAGAGCTCTCGGATGTAACTTATTTTAAGTTTCTGCCCAGTAGGTGGCCCCTTGTGACGTGCTCCCGTCACCTTCTGTCTTTGAGAAAAGCGTGTGTCCGGCTCTTCACACGCTTACCTCCATGCTCTTCCTCCCCAGTGCCGGGCAGAACCTCAGCAGCACGAGGCCCCTGGATGGTCTCCCTGCCTGGGAAGAGCACCGGCTCTGGGCTGAGAACGAGTCTGGATGTGCCCGTGGGTCTGGATGAAGGATGGACGCCATCCTCACCTGCAAGACAAGGGCTGGCCCGCGTCACGTGGGAAAGGGGTGGGTTATTCCGAGGACCCTGGAACTTCTTTTTCTGTCCTCTTCCTCCATGGGCTCCTGGTCCAAGAGCTGCAGTGCCCTTTTCCTGCCACCCTCAGACCCAAACCAACTCTCAGGGAAGGTTCTGGCAAAGGTATTCCAACTAAGATGTACATTATAGAAGTTCAGGGCTACATCCTCTGGGGGTAGTTGACACATATAAGCATATAAATGAGCAGGGGCTTCTAGCATCAAAACCAGATGCAAGGGAATTCCTGGCGGTCCAGTGGTTAGGACTCCGAGCTTCCACTGCAGGGGGCATGGGTTCGATCCCTGATCTGGGAGCTAAGATCCCGCATGCCTTGGTGCGGCCAAAATAAAGTAAAACAAAGTAAAAGTTAATAGCGATTCTAAAAAAAAAAAAAGATGTGACAGATGCTTTCTTTTGGATCATGCGGTGTTGGCTCCTGGGGTGAGACGGTGGTATTTTGCTAGCTGACCCTCCTCTGAGCAAGAACTGGCATCTTGTCCTACTTGGACAGCTGTCCGCCCCGAGTGATCGCTGCTGCCAGAAGTCAGCCGCGCTGGGCGCTAGGACGTTATCTTTGTCCTACTAGAAAAAACAGTGTTGAAAATCGCTGACTTGGACAGCAACCTACTATGATGACACCAAGGGCTACTCTCAGTCACGACCGTGTGGTATCTGTAGGACAGGCCAAGAGGAGAAGGTGCTGCACGTACCCTGGGATCTGGGGAGTTGCAGCAGCCCAGCGAGGGCAACGTACAGCACGGGGCGTTCACATGAGGCCACGAAGCGTCATTGCAGCGGTGACCCGAAACTTCTTTGACTGCAGCCCACGGTCAGAAATACATTGTATGTCGTAATCCAGCCATTTCTCATGAAACAGTATTTACCCTGGCCTATGTGTGCTATTTTCAGTTCGACCCTCGTTGGTTGTAAGAGCACGCTTTATCTGACCCGCACAGTTGGTTGCATGATGGGGCAGGCGTGGGGTGTGTGATTGCTCTTTGGAAAATACCACCCTAGATGGTCATAAACAGCATGATGGGCCTGGGAACGCCTGCGGAGAGAGTCTGGCTGGGAACTTCAGGGCACGGAGAATCAGTGGGGTGGTGGAAGGAGGCGTCGGGACTTTGCAAGGAATGAGGAACGGTAGACGTTTGAACTGTTTCTAAGACCAGCTCACAACCGTGACCGAGGTCGTGTGTACTTTGAACACCCCAAGTATATTTAATTTTCTCTTCGTAGTTAAATTAAAATACTACCCTTCCATCGCGAATGACTATGATTCTGGGCTAGGTCATTTACATCTCGGTTCTTTAAAGCCCCGCTCCCGGGCTGTGGGTCTGGAGCAGAGGATGTAATGAGAGCTGCTTGAAATGCCAGTGAGTTTCCCAGCGAGGTTTTACTGAACTTGTAAAACTTCTGTCCTTTCACACTATCTCTGTGTTAGATCGTAGACAGCTCTTCTTTTCTCTCCCAGCAACTGAAGTTTATTTTTCAAATAGAAGTCTGCTTTCCCATAAAATGCCAAGGGTTTTGTACTGTGTGTGGAGGAATGGACTTGGGCTTTTAAGATTTTAATTAGGAGCCTCCAAGTCTTCAATTCACATGCCAAGGGCACCCCGGGGCGAGAACCTCCTGCCTCTACTCACCCCGGAACCGGACCGGGGCCACAGCACAGCCTGTGAGCTTCGACAGGGCCCGTCCCCCGGAGTCTAGAGCAGGGTCTGACTCAGTGATTTAGTCCCCAGCACTTGGGTCTGGACCTCGAGGCTGGTTACCCTGCAGAACCTCCACGCTGACACCAGTCTTCTCGCGTAAGGAGGCCGTTTCTGTGACCAGCAGGATGGAACCACTCTGACTATTTAAAACAGATGGAACTGAGTGATGATACGGTTCTAAAGGCGAGGGAGGATCTGAAAAGCCAAGCAAGAGTGGGAGGCCAGCCGGGGATTGGTGCCGACCCCCCGTGTCCCTCGTGGGAAAGGAGGAGGAGGAGGGCAGCAGGGGGTGGGGGGAGGCGGTGGAGGGGGACACGCAGGGGTGTCCCGGTGGGAGCTGTGTGTCTGGCAATACTGGGGGCCAGAGATGCTGTGCAAGGCCTGGCCCTCCCCGCAGCCAGAGGCCAGCCGAGAGGGGAGCCCGGGCACCACAGCTGCAGAGTCAGCCCCCTGTGCACCAAGCAGGGCAGGGGCAGGTGAGGCGTGGGAATGGGGGCCAACAGCAAGGTGCCAGCCCCCGTGAATGCCACTGGGTGATGCATGTGCCCTGATGCCTGGGATGCAAGAGCAGACCCGTCCAGGCACCCCTTCCCCCGCAGCACCACGGTGACGGGAAAGCTTCTTTCAGGGCACCAGAAGCAGAGGCTCTTAGGGCAACTCCACTCACAGGAATCGGCTCTAGAAGGACGTCCTTGACGTCCGGCCCAGCCCACAGATTCTGTCACGTGCAGATCCCTGTGTTTGATGCTCACTGAGTGCCGTTTTCATACCCGCACACAGCCGGTTCTGCTTGTGCTCTAGAGAAGGCCCCGGGGCCGGGGAGGTGGAGAGGCCCCTGGGAGGAGATGCACGGGGAGAAGAGGTGACCTGACCGCTTCCTAGAAGCTGCGCGTGGGTGGCCAGCAGGGAGTTTCACCCCACAACACGCGGGAACCCCCTAAATCTCTCCCCCCGCCCAGTCCCGCGCTAGGACAGGCAGCCTCCTGCTTCTCCCCAGCAGATGTCACTCACCTTTTTCACTCTCCACCTTGGCAGGTCCTCTGGCCTGGGCCTGACTTCCTTTCCTTCCGCACATTTTCTTCTATAAATCAGCGTGTCTTTGGGACTCCTGGTCTGTGTGGCTGTCCTCCCCGATGAACACAGTGACATGCAGAGACGGCGTGGCTCACACGGGACCCCAGTGCGAGGTTCGGGGGCGCAGTATGGGGGGAGATGGGGATGCCAATCGTGACACAGGCAGGATCCCGAGGCCTATGGCTCCTGCCTGGGGGGCCTGGAAGCCCCCTGGCCTAGCCTCTGGGCACATACAGGTGATGCACAGACATTTATCACTAGTGCAAAAGGTGCGTACTCAGCCAAGAAGCTGAATGCTGTAAACGTGGAGGTGAGAGCTGCGGAAGGTCTCAGGGCTCTCGGACCCCGTGGGAGCCACCTTGCTGCCTGGGAGGTGATGCAAGGAGAGGGGTCTTTTGAAGCAGGGTCGACAAACTCTTCCTATAGAAGGCCAGGTGGTAGATGTTTTGGGGTTTCTGGTCCACCTGGTCTCTGCTGCCACGACTCAGCCACAGACAAATGTAAACTGTGTTCCAATAAATCTTTATTTATAAAAGCAGGTGGCCGGGGCTTCCCTGGTGGCGCAGTGTTTAAGAATCCACCTGCCAGTGCAGGGGACACAGGTTCGAGCCCTGGTCCGGGAAGAGCCCACGTGCCGCGGAGCACCTAAGCCCGTGCGCCACAACTACTGAGCCTGCGTGCCGCAACTACTGAAGACCTCGCGCCTAGAGCCCGTGCTCCACAACAAGAGAAGCTACCTTAATGAGAGGCCTGTGCACCGCAACGAAAAGGAGCTTCCACTCGCTGCAACTAAAAACAAGAAAGCCCACGTGCAGCAACAAAGACACAACGCAGCCAAAAATAAATAAATAAATTTATTTTTTTTTTAAAAAACAAACAGGTGGCCAACAGGATTGGCCTCTGTTGAACAAATCTGGCCATCTTGTCCCCTCTTCGACCCTTCAGTGCCTCCCCAACATGCTCAAGTTAAAATCTGAAGTCTCGCCACCCCTCCACGCTCTGGCCCTTGGCTGGCTCTGACCGCAGCCTCTCATGACCACCAGCCTCCTGCCCGCCTGGTCCTGGAAGACGCCAAACTCGCCCCACCTCCAGGCCCTCTGCTCCGAACACCCTAGTGACGGATGCCGTGCTGCCTGCAGAGCCCCCTCAGGAGTGAGGGGCTCGGTCCCCGAGCTGCTGACCGTGCCACTAACAGAGCCACCTGTCATAGTGCCATGGCCCTTCCTGAGCCGGCCTGCGCCCCGCAGCTTGTCAGTGAGCAGCTGTAAAGGACCGGCCCCTAACCCCACTCCCGACGGCTCCCAGGGCTGTCCCCGCCCCCGAGCTTTCTGTAGGGCCCTCGCCGGGTCTATGTGGCCCCTCACCTTCGCCCCTGGCCGACTTCTTCCCCTTCCCCTTCCCTGGTTGTGGATGCTGATCCCAAGAACATCTCTGAATTGCATCCCACCAGTTTCCATCTCATGCGTGCCTCTGGGGAAGCTGCACCAACTCCTGTCGCGGGTGGCCGCGCAGGCATTGCCCCTGCCCTCAGTTCCCGCCCCGATGTCCCGTGGTCGGTGGCCATTTGAGGGAAGGCAGGACAGAGTGGTTGAACCGACGAATGGGTGCTCGGGGCTGGAGGGCGGGCTCTGGGCTCGGGGTGAGGCAGCCCGTGAGGTGGGAGAGGACTTGGGCCGCTGGGGCTGCTTGCGGTCACTTGTACCAGTGGCCCTGGGTCTGTCCCCAAATGTCATGCGATCCAGAGTCGTGTGTGTTCTGCCCTGTGCCTGGTTGAGGGAGGTGCTCCCTGCTTGCCCGTGCTCCGCCTCCCGGTCCCGAGGCTGAGGGCGCTGGGCCCTGCACTCCCCAGCCCACACCGGAGCCCTCTGCATCCAGGCAGCTGGTCAGGTCTGAATCCTGGGGCTGAGCAGACTTCAGAAAAACGTGACTCATCTTGCCTGCCCGCAAAGAAAGGAAAAGTATGTGTGGCATCCAAGTTTCCTGAAAAGTTCAGCCAACACATTGCAGAGTTATGTGGCCTGGCACCCAGTGTGGTCCCCGGGGAGAGTGCCCTCTGCTGGCCACCACACAGACGACCCCAAAGGAGCCGATGTGGGCCCCAGGCTGCGCCGGGTTGCAGGGGTCAGCAATTATTATTATTATTTGGGAGAAGCCACAGAAAAACATCTCCTTTCCCTCAGCAAATTATAGAGCTCTCTAGTCCTCTAAGGGCTGCTTGGGCGATGATTCTACCACAGGACGCAGTAAAAGGAGATCCTAGCAAACGCTGCATTCTTGCTTGGACCACTTCTTAATTCCTCTTTAAAAGTAAGATTTTATTTTGACAATTTCAAACTTACATAAAAGTTGCAAAGATAGTACAAAGAATTCTCACATACCTTTCATCCAGATGCCCCAGTGTTAACATTTTGTTACCACATTTGCTTATGTTCACCCCCCGCTTTTCAGTACACATACATTTGTGTGTGTTTATATGAAATCTGAACCATCAAGAAGAAGTTTCAGTCATAATGTCCCCTGACCCCTAAGTACTTCAGTGCACATTTCATAAAAACAGGGACATTCTCCTCACTACGGTTTAATTATCAAAACCGGGAAATTAACATTAATACAACCATGTTCACTGAGCTGCAGACTTTATTCTCGGTTCACAGAGTGTCTCAGTGACATTTTTGGAAGAGGAAACCCCCGTCACGTGCTGTGTTTGGTGGTCCTTTCTCCTCGGTCCCTCTCGATCCGGAGCCTCCTTCAATCCTGTCTTCGTGACATTTTTCAAGACTGCACAGGCCAGTTACTGTGTAGACCGTCCTTCACTCTGGGTTCATCTGACGTTTCCTCAGGATTCGATTCAGGTCAGCTGGTTGGGCAGGAGGGCCGTGCGTCTGGCGTCCTGTCCTGGCATCACAGCGGGGAGCACTTGATGTCACGCTGACCCATTCTGGATGACACTAACTGATTGCTTGGTTAAGGGAGGTGTCTGTCCCAGTTCAGAAAGTTATTACTTTTCCCTTTATAAGCGATAAATGTTTCATGGGGAGCTACTTTTAGAATCATTTAAATACCTTCTTTCTCATCAAGCTTTCACTTGCTAGTTTTAGCATCAGTCATTTATTCTGCCTGAATTATTACAGCGGTGGTTGCCAAGGTGATTTTCTGATATTATCACTAATTCTACGTTGATTGGTTGGAATTTCCCCTAAGGAAGAAATTTTCCTTTTCTCCTTATGTATGTACGTAGGTACATACTCATGGGTTTATATTTTATTCAGCAGGTTTCAGTCTGTCATTTTCATGTTTTGATGCTCCAGTTGTCCTGTTGGCCAGCAGGAGCCCCTTCAGGCTGGCCCCTGTGTCTCATGTCTGCCCCCAGCATGCTGTAAGCACTTCTTATTTTCTGGTGCAACAAAACCGTCCCGCCTCATCTTGTGCTTTCCCTGCCACAGTCCCTGAATCAGCCATTTCTCCAAAGAGCCCTTGTTACTTTCAGTGGCGAAAAGTATTTAGAAATAAGATCCAAATTGTGCTCATTGCAACTGAGGTGTCATGGCTTCTAAGCCTTCTTGGCAGACGTACTAGAAATACGCTTACGTACAGGAGAGTAGTTGGATAAGATAAAGAAGGTGCATCCACACAGTGGAGTATTAGGTAGCTGTAAAAAAAAAATGATATCTTTGAGGTGATATATGGCAAAAGACATGAACAGACAATTCTCAAGAGACGTGGAAATGGTCCTTCAACAGTACAGTGAGCACTTAGGCATCAGTAGACAGCCTGTCCCTAAACCCAGATTGTAGGATTCACCTATATTTTCCTCTAGTATCTGTTATGGCTTAGTTTAACTCTTGTGTTCCAGAACTTTTTCATCACCCCAAACAGAAACCTCATACCAGTAGCTGTCACTCTCCACCCAGCTCCTGGCTAATCTGCTTTCTGTCTCTATAGATTTGCCTGTTCTGGACTTTTCATATAAATGGAATCATACAAAATGTGGCCTTCTGTGTCTTACTTCTCTCACCCAGCATATCATTTTGAAGGTTTATCCACGTTGTAGCATGTGTCAGTACCTCGTTCCTTTTTGTGGCTGAATAATAATCCATTGCATGGCTAGACCAGGTTTTGTTTATCCATTCATCTGTTGGTAGACATTTGGGTGGTTACCACCTTTTGGCTACTGTAAGTAGTACTGCTGTGGACATTCACGTGTACACGTTTTTGTTTAAACACCTGTCTTCAGTTCTTTTGGGTAGATACCTAGGAGTGGAATTGCTGGGTCATTTGGTAATCCTCTATTTAACTTAATGAGGAACGGTGAAACTGTTTTCCACGGTGGCTGCGCCATTTTACACTCCCACCAGCAATGTATGAGGGTTTTCATTTCTCCACCTCCCCTCCAGCACTTGTTACTTTCCATTTGTTGTTGTTATTATTATTGCCATCCTAGTGGATGTGAAGTGGCATCTCACTGTGGTTTTGATTTGTTGTTCCCTAATGACACTGAGCATCTTTTCATGTACATATTGGCCATTTGTATATATGTCTTCTTGGGAAAAATGTCTATTCGTTTTTTAAGTGCATTTTTTTTTTTTTAAAGAAGGTGTTGGGGTAGGAGTTAATTAATTAATTTATTATTTGGCTGTGTTGGGTTTTCGTTTCTGTGCGAGGGCTTTCTCCAGTTGCGGCGAGCGGGGGCCACTCTTCATCGCGGTGCGAGGGCCTCTCACTATCGCATCCTCTGTTGTTGCGGAGCACAGGCTCCAGACGCGCAGGCTCAGTAGTTGTGGCTCGCAGGCTCTAGAGCGCAGGCTCAGTAGTTGTGGTGCACGGGCCTAGTTGCTCCGCGGCATGTGGGATCCTCCCAGACCAGGGCTCGAACCTGTGTCCCCTGCATTGGCAGGCGGACTCTCAACCACTGCGCCACCAGGGAAGCCCCGGGTGCATTGTTTTTTTGTTGTTGTTGAGTTGTAGGAGTTCTTTATACATTCTGGACACTAGGCACTTATCAGATATATAATTTGCAGACGTTTTCTCCCTTTCTGGGGGTTGTCTTTTCACTCCCTTAATAGTGTCCTTTGATGTACAAAAATGTCTAATTTTGATGACAGCAAGGTTTTGATGACCAAAAATACTTAATGTTCTGCTCCTTAGTACCTGACCCATGGAGACACTCAGACTTGTTGACATGAAGGATGGGGACAGGTCACTGGTTCCGAGGAATGAACCTCTCCTGGGAGGATGAGAGGCCAGGACAGGCTGATGGACAAGGGGACTGTCTCACTGCCACCACATCAGGAAAGGCTGGCTCAGGGTCTAACAGTTCCTTTAAAGCCCCTAGGGAGGGGAGAGAAAAGACAGCAAATTCTCTGGAACATCCATTTCTTTTTTTTTTTTTTTTTTTTTTTTTTTGGGAAAGAATGAGGGTTTTTTTAATATCTTTATTGGAGGATAATTGCTTTACAATGGTGTGTCAGTTTCTGCTTTATAACAAAGTGAATCAGTTATACATATACATATATCCCCATATCTCTTCCCTCTTGCGTCTCCCTCCCTCCCACCCTCCCTGTCCCACCTCTCCAGGCGGTCACAAAGCACCGAGCTGATCTCCCCGTGCTATGCGGCTGCTTCCCACTAGCTATCTACCTTACGTTTGGTAGTGTATATATGTCCATGCCTCTCTCTCGCTTTGTCACAGCTCACCCTTTGCCCTCCCCATATCCTCAAGTCCATTCTCTAGTAGGTCTGTGTCTTTATTCCTGTCTTACCCCTAGGTTCTTCATGACATTTTTTTTTCTTAAATTCCATATATATGTGTTAGCACACGGTATTTGTCTTTCTCTTTCTGACTTACTTCACTCTGTTTGACAGTCTCTAGGTCCATCCACCTCACTACAAATAACTCAGTTTCGTTCCTTTTTATGGCTGAGTAATATTCCATTGTGTATATGTGCCACATCTTCTTTACCCATTCATCCGATGATGGGCACTATATCAGGGTATATGCCCAGCAGTGGGATTGCTGGGTCATATGGTAGTTCTATTTGTAGTTTTTTAAGGAACCTCCATACTGGAATATCCATTTCTGCGTTTCATCTTCTGACCCTCAGGAAGTCCTCCTGCTTGGCTGTAGTGAGTCTAGTTTCTTCCCAGCATTTCTCTCCGGAGGCGACGGCTGAAAGACCTCCTTTTCTGGCTCACGGGCCTCCCTCCATGAGGAGAACCTTTCACCCTCTTCCTCACCCTCTGACCCTCCGAGGACCCTCGACCAGCCCCAAGTCGCCTAAAGGCCGGGACGCTGGGTTCTAGAACATTGGTGAATCAGCCAATTCTCTTAGATCGTCCCTGAAGGAAGGTTGGGATAAAATGAGAGCCGATGGCGTGGGAGAGGCTGCTACTTCCAACAGTGTTCCTCGACTTTTTTTTTTTTTTTTAAGCATTTGCTAAAGCAGTTTAGCAATTGAGAATGTGCTTTGCTGACTTTTTTCTGCTGTAGACACTAATCACCATTTACTAGAGTTTTTGTTGTTTGTGTTTCGTTTTCTCCCTTTTACATTTGGGTTTCAGTGAAGTAGTTCAATCATGTGGTTAAAAAAAAAAATCAAGCAATACAAAATGATCCAGTGTTGAAAGGTCCCTGCCCCACTCCTCCGAAACCCAAAAGGGGCTCCTTTACATTATGTACCCCTTCAACTATTGCACAAGTTGTCAGTGACAAACCTTGCACGTGGTCTTATCACAATACTCACTCCCCACGTCTTCCTCAATTTCCCTCCGCTCTCCTTTTTTTTAAAAATCAATCAACCTTTTCTTTTGATCATCTCCTACAGAGTCTTTTTAGGCATCCTTTAATCACCCCCTTACAATTTTAATAAAACACAAATACCACATACTATTTATGTGCCGTATGTATCTGTGCTTTATGTATATAAAAAGAAGATGTTCCCTCCCGCCCCCAGGAACCAATTTTCAGCCTCTTAGGGACAGTGTCGCCCCCACAGCAAATGATGCCTTAAGCAGAGCTTGAGTGATGTCCGTGAGTATGGTAACAGCTGATGCATTTGGGGTAAAGCCAATCTGAATTAGCAAACGATCTGAATTATAGAATATCTTTGTTATGTTTCGTCAGCCTCAGGAAATGAACCGGCTACAGAAGTTAACTTTCCAGATATCGGGAACGTACGCCTTTAAGCACCCAAACATGCATCTTTTCAAGTGTTAGGTGCGGCAGACATTTTGCAGTTTTCTTATTCAAGAGATACTAAGTATAATTTCACTCCTTATAGATGATCTAGGGTCCTTACCAGATTGCCCTATGATGGGCATCCAGACACCGCTGAGATGTGAAGATTGTTTGCAGACTTAGGGACTGAAGGACCTGGGAGTGATCTCTCCTACTGCGAGCCTCCTTCCATGTACCGGCTGCGTGGTCTGCAGAAGTGTTTTGCCTTGAATAGCACCCCGGCTCTCCTCCCTCGAAACTTGCTGCTAAGATGCCGGGGTTCTTTGTGTGTATGGTTGAAAAGAGTAAATGATTAGGAGGAAAGTCCCTGGGCTCTTGATTCGAGAAATGCAGTGCTTGGGCTTTGAGTGTTTGGGCTCAAGAGCAGGGTTCTGTCCCAGTACCTCCGACTCAGTCGAGACCTGGAAGAGGAGCTGCCAACACGTGGTCCTCCCAGTTCAAGTCCAAGTGCCCCCGCCCTCTGCCCAATGCAGGGCCCAGGCAGAAAGCCCTGCCCCAGCCGCCGGGGGAGGGGAGGCAGCTTCAGAACTGGGCTCTCCAGGTGATGCCCTCTGAGGCGCACGGGGCCCTCTCCGGGCTGCTTTAAGGTCCCGATGATGCCGTCTGTGTGTAAGATGCTCTGCAGCTGACAGGGTATTTTTCCTAATTTATCTTGTTTGATTCCCAAAAACCTCTGTAAAATGGGCTCAGGCTGTGTTATGATCTCTTCGATGGGAGAAATGTGGAAGAATAAACGACATAGCTCAGAATCGCATGCCGGTACCTGAACCTGTATCGCTTTGAGGTGCTATGTCTGACTCAAGTCTTTTAAACCTTTCAGGACGTCACCTTGTTGGAGAATATATTTCACCATTCAAAAGGAGCAGATCACAGGCCCATTTCAACTCAGGCTGGTGGTTCTAAACTGGTGGCTTCCAAATGATGAAAATGCCAAAGTAGTTGGGGTTCTCCTGGGAGCCCTGGATTCCAGAAAATGGAGACGGTGCTTGGTTGCCCGGGAGATGGGGGCCCAAGTGGACCACACTCGGGCTTTCCGCCAAGTCTGTGAGTTCACGGGTCTTCACCCTTGCCAAGGGTTTTGCACATTCCTCCGGCCCTCTGGCCTTTCTAAGACATGACTTAGAGGGAGAAGTAAACAGAAAAGCCAGACGCTCAGCCTCTAGACCCTTTGGAATCTAGCGTTTGAAAGCCCTTGCTCTGTGGCCTTGAGTCTGGGGTTCCCCCTGGGGCCATCTGAAAGCTAGAGTCGGGAGCAGATCTCATCAACTCTTGCCTTTGGCACCTTCAGAGCCCTTGGCCTGGCGAGAGACCCCAGGGACTGCAGGGCCCACGAGAAGAGATTAAATGAGGTTACCACTGGGTCCTTCCATGGGGCACGTGATGCCCCTGAAGATTTCAAGGATAGCTGGGAATTCCATACTTTTGGGGTGTTGCACTTTGGCGTGCTAGAAATAATTATTGCCATTGGTTTTTGCTTTTTCTGTACTTTCCTGTATTTTGAAAATTAAGATACCCCTATTGTCACTGGGTTTAGATGTCACTGGTATGAGTTGAACTCTTCAAGCCGAGGTGGTTCATCTTTGCCAAAAAAATCACCCTCTTGTCACTCAAAGCGCCTGTCACTGGAGTTCCCGGGGGAGCCAGGAGGCGTGCGTGACCTGGAAGGGGGCCGCTGGTGTGCAGGAAAGGCGTGGGTGCCTGAGTCGGTCGGGGACTGTCATCCTCGGAGCCACGGCCTCATAAACAGCTCTGGGGAAGAGGAAAGGAAGCCCCAAGGAGGTGACACATGATCTCACTCAGAGTCAAGTGCCACGGTGACCTTTAGAACTTTCCATGAAATCCAACACGGTATTTTGCAACCAGCAGGAGAGCACCAGCAAATGCGCTAGCGGGCGCGCAGCCCCCCTCTGCTCTGAGCACCGCCCCCCAAGGCCTCTTACGTAATGGGGTTTTGTTTGGCTCGCGGCCTTTCAGGGGTCTGGTGCTTTTCAGGTACCGTCACGTGATCTGTAAAGGTGACTGAGTGCATTTGCAGTGGATGTGTCTTCATTTCCTTTTCAAACATCCCAACCCAGAAGAGGCAGCCTGGGGTCCTAAATGCCACTGGATGGGGGACCGGCGACCCGGGCTGCCAGTGCAGCCCCGCCACTGGCTCCCGGGGGATCTTGGGCAAATCGTTTTGCTTCTCTGAACCTCCGTTGCTTTTGTTTCTTAAACTGAATAGTGAGGGCTGGCCTCCCTACCTCACAGCCTGGTTGAGATGAACCAAGGAAAGTGCTTTGGGAAGAGCCTGGAAACTCAGTACACACGGAAGGCCCTGGTCTCCACCGGGATGCACCCTCCTGGACGCAGCCCTGGACGCTGGGGCGCAGTTGAGGGGTGTGTCTGGAGCCGGGGGTGAGAAGTGGGGAAGGTCTGCACTGGGTCTCAGCCGCTTCTCTCTCATCCAGGCCTCTGGTCACCATCTTGGTGAGATTCTTTGCAGCAGCGCATAACCTAGCACTCAGAGAGGCTTCCGTGACAAGGGAGGTTTGGGCCTTTAAATTTTTTCATTACTATTACTTTTATTATTATATGAAAACTGGAAATCCAGAGGCGGGGTGGACTTCAAGGACGATTGCTCCTTGGGGTGTTCCGTGGGCCGCCCAGCCTGGGCTTCTGATGGGAGGACAGTGGGCCTGTCTCCACGGCCCCTGGGTCCTCAGCCATCAGGGCCTCCTGCTGCACATGCTGGGGACGGGGCGGGTGGAGGGACCAACAGATGCTGGGCATCAACTGTGGTGTCCGCACGGACAGATGACAAGTCCGGGGGTCTAGCAGGAAGCCAGCGATAGCCTCCCGGCTCAGTGCCTGTCCCCCACCCCGTGCTGTGAGAACAGGCCTCCGGATCACCAGCCGACAGCTGCCAACGGTTGAACTGGTTTACCCGCACCTGGGGTCACCGGGGCCTCCGGGAGAAGTGCAGCACGCCACGCGGAGGGAGTGGGCCGTTCCGTTCTTGCATCTGAAGCAGCGGTGAGCGGACACCTGTCTGCAGCCCCCTCAGCACCCCTGCTTCCCCCCCCTCGCGCACCCCCGGCAGGCCCATCTCATAGACAGTCACCTCCACACCTGGCTCTTGACCAGGATGTAGTATCCAGATGTGCAGAGGCCAACACACCTGGTAAAATCCGAAAGATCGGGTACCTGGGCCCATTCCCCATCGTCATGCTGAGGGCCTGAGCCCAGAAGATACCCCTTAGGGTCAGTGCAAAGCTTTGGCTGATGGAGGGCAGGGGAGCCATTAGCACAGCCTCCCTGGGCTCCTGGACGGTCAGGGACAGGATACACTGCCCCCAAGGTAACCAGAGAGCGCGGAGCACAGCCCACGTCTGGCCTACCTGCCTGCTTGTGAGCCACCTCTAAGGAGTCGTTCAGGAAGTACTGATTGTGTTTCTCCCATCAGGTCAGATCCCCGCTGTCAGGGAGCTTTCCGTCTGGCTGGGGAGAAAAGAAACACAAAATGAAACAAGCTCACAGCATGCAGTGTCTCCAGGGAGTATTCTTCAACACCATTTCATTTTTCGAGTTCTCCAGGGTGGTCTTATAGTTGAAAACCCAGAAGAAGAACAAAAACGAAATGCAATTGGAGTTCCCTAAAATTCCGCCCCTCCCCAGATCCTGCAGACCTAGTGTCGAGGCAGCGATCTGGGGAGCCTTGTTCCCTCAGCCTGGGGAAAAGTGCTTAAAACATAAAGGCTTCTGCTGCCCCCACTACCTATCCCGGGCTTCCGGGTGTAGCAGCCACCAAGAGAGTGACCTGTAAAGTAGGCTCCAGAAATACATTTTAAAACACCGTTCCATCTTGGAAGCCACTAGTTCCTTCTTTTTCAGCTCTTCCCTTAAAAAAAAAAAAAAAAAAAAAATCCCCAAGTGTGGAAAGCATTCCATGAGGACGTGTTCCTGCCAGCTGAATCATAGTTGCGTGAAGGAGTTTCACCTCTTGTTCATTTGGGACCATCAGCTGGTAGAAGCCGCGAAGAAGGGGTGGTTAGTCCTCCTGAGAGCGGCCACTGCCCCCGGCCCGTTGGTCAGACGCGCTAAAGGAAGTGTCCTCGGTCACTCAACCTGCAACATGAGTGTCGCCTTGCCCCGTGCACCTGCACGCATCTCAGTGGTGCAAAGGCGTTGTCCCAAGTTAAGGAATTTCAGGCATGTGTGAATCGAACAGAGAGACCCAGTGGTAAGAGGGCCGATTGTAAAATGCCTGGGAATTTGGCAAGCCCGTCTGTGCCATGTTGGTGCCCTGAAGTGGACCAAGCTTGGAGTGTCTGCACCACAGAAAGCGGCAGACCCTACGAATCAGCCCTACCTCTCCCTGCCCCACCCCCCGGCGGGACACCCGTTCAGGATTTCCCGCACGCAGCTGCGTCTCCACTCCTGAAGCCCACTGTCACCTACAGCCTTCTTCTCTGCTCTTGGGTGAAGCTGACCCCGGGAAGAACATTTTGAGTGAGGTCAGAAGCACACGTCGGTGTCTCTTTGGAGCCTTGTGTCCACTGTTAAGGTCATCATGTCGTCTCGTAGCTTGTCTTAGAGCTGCACTTAACCTCACCTCCTTCCATCCAGATCTTCCCAGGATCCACCCTGTGGGACAGAGAACTGCTCTGCGCCCAAAACGACGTTTTGCTCCATCAGGCCACCTCCACCGTGTCTTTTCAGAATATCCTGTTACCATTTCAGTAGCAGAACAGTGACCCCAAATGACCTAGGTAGTTCTTTTCTTCACCCTGCCTGAGCTGCCATGTCCTTACTCCCCTCTACGAAGGCACTGAATGTTCCTGTTGAATGAATCCTTAGCGTATGGAGCCCACAGCTGGGCAGCGGCAGTGAACTCCAGCCCCGCAGGGAGTTATTCAACTTTAAATAAAATGGTGTTAATAATACCTGCCCCCCAGGTTTGTGGGAAGGATGAAATAAAATCATAATTGTGAGGTGACCAGCACTTCACCTGGCATATGGTAGGCACAACACAAATGGGATCTATTATTTTCCTAATTACAATGTAGTTCTTAGAGGACAAGAATGTCTTTGAATTATTCATAGCACTAATCCCCTCCATCAACAACTGTCCTGCACATTTGGTAGAGGTTTAATAAGTACTTGATGAGTGAACAGCCGTATAAACTATGTACAGCACCATCAGACATGCCCAAGTTGCTGTTTATTTCCCATTCTCTTTTAGTCGCTAGACTTTGAAATGTTATCCTTTCTACCTACTTTATCATAAAGTCCAAGAATCTTGCGTCGGCTTAGACAAAGCCTTTCATTTTCCTTTTAATCGAACATGGTCCTTTCTTACTGGAATCCTTGTTTCGCGATTTTTCCTAAGGAAGTTCTGCTTTGTTTTATTTTATTTTTAAATCAGGAGAATATTTCCATTTCTGTTAAGAGCTGAACTGATTTTTTAAAAAGAGGAATTCTAAATATGAAACTCCAACACCTACCTTCTTAGACTTTTTCAGAGCTTAATCACAGTAAATTTGGGCTACCTTTTTTTTTTTTGGTTGCACCAGGCCTTAGTTGCGATATGCCGGCTCCTTCGTCGTGGCATGTGAACTCTTAGTTGCGGCGTGCACGTGGGATCTAGTTCCCCCGATCAGGGATCGAACCCGGGCCCCCTGCCTTGGGAGCGCGGAGTCTTATCCACTGCGCCCCCCAGGGAAGTTCCTGGGCTACCACTTTTCACACAGATGTAATCCACTAGTATACTGGAGGACCCAAGTGGAGGTGGGTTTTGTGACTTGTTTTGGGAAACTGGGTTCATCCACAGGCTCAGTGGTGGCCTGGCCTCTCCTTTTCTCTGGACCTGCCAACGCTCAAGGCCAACTCAAGCTCTCCTTTCCAAGCAGGGCCATGCGATTGCCTCTCCGTCCACCTGTGCTGGTGATGCTTGTCCATGCTGGCCACTGGCCATTGATCACATATCGCTATTTTATGTAGTTATTAGTAGAGCAGTTTGTCTTTGTCTTTCCAAGTCGTTTTCAAATCCCTTGAGGGCATGACACATTTCCTTTGTTTGTTCATGCATCCTGCCTACAAGGATTTGATCACTGGATCTCCATCAGTCCCAGCAGAAAGAAAAGTCATGGCAAACGGCCATTAGGCGTTCAGACTTCTGGAAGGAGACAAAATCCTAATCCGAGCAGGTCTCGTCTTGGTTGAGAGGGGAAACTGGGGTCGGAGACAAGGAGTAGCTTTCTCAAGGTCACAAAGGTAATTAGGGGCGGATTTCCGTAACTTCCCTTTAGTCTAGTGAAGATATCAGCAAAAGAAATTGAAAATTTTTTCCCGTATGTTTTTTTTTTTTTAAGTTTTGTTTTTAGTTGCAAAACACATACATACTAGAAGGTTTTTGTTTTATTAGATCAGGGGTTTGGCTTAGGATTCAAGGAGGTTAGAATTCTAGTCCTGGTTCGGCCACTAGTTACAAGACTTTGGGCAAGTCACACCCCCTTCCTGAGCCTCAGTTTCCCCATCTGTCACGGAAAGGGGGTTGGATTTGATCCCCTCTAAAATCTCTTTGGGTCCTGTCATTCTGCAATTCTTAGCAAGTCGAGGGCTCAAGATCCTCCCGTTGAACTCCAGGGGACCCCATGTCCCCTCCTTAAAGGTGGTCTTGCGTCTTTCAACTCAAGGAGCCACGAGCTGAAGTAGATCCAGCGATTTCCAGCCCAGGGACCTGTGGCTTCTCCAGCAAGAAGCAGCCGGAGCCTGCTGACCCTGGGGAGCCCTGGAACACATGAATCAAAATAGTTGTGTGATGTCATGTCATGATGGGAATGTGCTCTGGCCAATTGGTGCCAAGAATTGTCTGGACGGGGTAGTTTCCTTTTACAGTCTTTTTAAAGAGACATCTGCAGACCTGCACATGACCGGCAGGCCTGCCCTCCTTTCGCCTATTTCGTCTTCCCCCCCTTTTTAATTTTAAGGAGGAAAAAGCCCTGAGCGTCTGAGTGCGTGGCAGACCTTAATGACATAAACAGACCCACGGCGAGGCCCTGCGTGTGCTTCCAGGAGCTTCTTGCCTACTTAAGGGCAGCAGCCGCTCTGGCTGCGGGGCTGGAGGTGCAGAGGTGAAGACAGCCGAGTGTCTCTCGGGGAGGAAGCCCTGCGTTGGGACCGCCTGGCCTGTCCCACGGCTGCTGGCCCCGAGGGTGGCCCCTCCTGCGTTTGCTGGAGACCCTGGCCAGGACACCTGGCCTCCCGGGCTGGGGCTTGAGCGCGCGCAGCATCTCTGAGCTCTCGGGGCCCACACCTGCCGGCTGATGCAGTGCCTCTCCTGGCCCCTGGCCACCTGAGGCTGACGCTGCTCCAGCGCGTCCTGGCATGCTCACCTGTCCCCGCTCCTGTGGCCACAGATCCTCATGAAGCGGTTCGGCAGCCTCAGGGGGAACAAGAAACACAAGGACCCAAACCGAAGCACCGCGCGGCGGCAGTCGGAGCCCCATGGCCTTTTTGGTAGGACACTGCCCTTTGCCCAGTTCTCTGCTGGTCCCCTGGGCGTGTGTGTGTGTGTGTGTGTGTGTGTGTGTGCGCGCGCGCGCGCACACAGCCTCCTAAGTGACAGCTGCGTGAGGATGTAATTGCTAGGCAGTAGACAGAGGGACAGATTGATAAGTGTGTCCTTATGGACGGCCCTGCTGCTCATGAACTGCCCAACGGTGCTTTTCCTGAGGCTGTTTTCTCTAACTTGCCCTAATGAGGTTAGTGATCAATTGGACTGTCATTCATTTAGGCAAAACCAGAGGCCTGGGGAAAAGTAAGAGTGGATTGGAACTGTTATTTGCAGCTGTTAAGAATGAAATGTGCGTGTATAGAGAAAACTAGTGCTGGGGGTCAGGGAGAAGGAGTTCCTCTGTCCCCCTTTGCCCCATAGCTGTGTAATCAGGCAGGTCAAGGGTTAACTGGTGGGGGGAAGACCGCCTGCCTGATTTGCGTCCCCTGGGAGAGAAGCCTGCTCTGTGGTCTCCCTGGCTTCTGGGACCTTCTACAGCTTCTCCCAGTACAGGGGGTTGGGACCAGTGTGGCTGGAATGTGGGATGAAGCGCCTGCAACTCAGTATTTCCAGCGACCTGTGGGTTTGCGGGGCGGGGTGGGGGGGGGGGGGGCGGGGTGCCTTTCCCTGGCTGGAGTCAGGCAGGGAGATTCCAAAGCATTCGGAGCTTCCCGGGGGCCTGGCTGGGGCCTGCGCACCCAAAGTGAGGTGGTAAGCCTTAAGAATCGGAGTTCACCTGCCCTGGACGCTACTGCTTGTATGACATGGGATATTCCTAAACACTCAGTTGTAAGACGGAATAACAGGGCCCTGCTCACACAGCCCGGTGGTAGCAAAGATGGGAAAAGTTGTCGGGTGCAGTCGATTGTGTCCCTCGAGTAGAATGCGACATGGTACCTGGCAAAAAATACTCGTTATGTGTAGTAGGGAAATGGCTTTGACAAAACATCTGGGCAGTATGTGAAAACTAGAATACAGGCATACCTCATTTCATTGCGTGTTTTTTTTTTTACAAATTGAAGGTTTGTGGCAACCCTGTGTGGTCACATGATGATCAGCATGTTTTTAGCAATAAAGTATTTTTAATTAAGGGATGTACATTGTTTTTTAGACATAATGCTATTTTATTGCACACTTAGTAGGCTACATTATAGTGGAAACATTACTCTTCTATGCACTGGGAAACTGAAAAAAATCGCGTGGTTCCCTTTTTTGCGATACTCGCTTGATTGCAGTGGGTTGGAAACCGAACGTGCACTATCACCAAGATAATGCCTGTAGTAAGAAAAGAAAAAGGTAAATATAAAACTTGCCGACTACTTCTGGAATTACTTCTGGAAGCCTCTAGTGGACCTAGTGTGATGGTGATGACCCCGGGGAAGACAAGCAAAGGAGACAGCAGCCCTGGAATTCAGGGAGTTTCCTTGTGAAGGAACTAGAGAGTAATATCTAATCGCATTGCGTGCAAAGGTGAATTTCTGGAGGAACACGATGCCTGGCCTGACTGGGTGGGGGATGACAGACTCCCTGGACTTAATTAGATGTGGTTTTAAAAGGAGACTCTTCTTTTAAATAATAAAGTAATAAACATTCATTTACTATAGAATTAAATCCAAATCTATTATTTAACTGAAAGTCTGTTTTTGCTAATGGGCACAGGTGGGCCCATCATTAAAAGCCTATTATTCTTTGCCAGTGGTTTCTCCCCTTGTGTTTAAAATCTGACTGTCATCCTGTCTCCTCTGCTTCTGAAATCAAAAATAACATTTGCATGTCGATCAGGTTTCACAAGTGCTCACATGCAAATGCCCAGCTCTGACCGCAGGGTCAGAAAAATCAGAGCTGCTTCCAGAACCTTCCTCTGGGATTTGGGAAGCAGCCCAAGTATCCTGATTTTCCTTTTGTGGGGATCCCAGTGGGAGAGCAGTCCAGAGCAGGGGCAGATGGCAGGTGCCGTCTCCTCAGTCAGTGCTGGCCATGGATATGCCAAGTGAAAAAAGCCTGAGACTGTGGACCGACCATCCTCCCAATCCCTGCCTGCCACCTACACCTTCCCCACCGGCAAGACCCGTATAACCATCCCTCTCTAAAACCATCCCCATTGCCTATTCGGTGACCTCCAGTCTTCTCAGGGACAGGGACCATGTCCCCAAAGCAGCGTTCCATCCGTCCTTCTGACCCCGATGCCTCCAAGCATCACAGGCTCTCACTACAGAATCGCTGGCTATGGAATGGATTGAAACGGTGTCACTCCAAGGTTATTCCTGGTTCTCCAGCAGCATTGTTTGAGTTTTGTTTTTTTTTTTTTCTAATTCCCTTCCAGTATCTCCCTCTCCTTCCTGCAGTTATTCCTGTAGCCAGAAGTATTTCAGAGAAGGCCTCTTCTTCCCCCTAAGAAAGCTTCCATGAGGGTTGTAAGAATGTCTGTCTTTTACTCATTCTCCATCTTCCCCAAAACAAGCGAACGTAGGTCGTCGGCATGATTCCACGTGCTCTTTGGCCTCTTCTGTGGCCCCATCAGTTTTTTCCGGGAACCACTCCCTGTATCCTCTGCTCCAGTTCAAGGTGGAGCCATTCCTCACGCACGTGCACGCACACGCACACGCGCACACACACACACACACACACACACACACACACACAGCTGTCCCTGTAGCCACTTGAGCAGCCAGAACCTCCACGAGAGGGAATCAAGGCCTGGCAGATTGGCAATTACTGAGCCCACTTATGTTTGCTTGCCGCTGGCATTTTTGTTTGGAAGTAGTGGCTCTGGCTGGAACCTTGAACACTTCAAGCCTTGTGATAAAATGCCCTGGAAAGTTCTGATTCACGAAGAGCTTGTCCCTTTCAGCCCCAGAGCTTCGCGCCCGCCCAGCTCCCCCTCCAAAGCTAAGAAAAGCACGTCCCACCGCAGGTGAATGTGCGCCGTGGGGTAGACCAGTGACGATCTGGACTTACGCCTTTCTTTTCAGCCTCTTTGGTCAACAGAGATCCAGATTATGTGAACAAAGAGCACGTGGCAATAGTAATAAAAATGTAAAAGGAAGATTAGGAAAGGATTTTGCTAATCAGATAACAGAATTGACTGTAGCAGCTTTTCTGCCCTTTGCAGTTAGAGGCGAGTAATTAAACAAAAGCTACCTGGAGTCTTAAGAGATCCCTTCTGAGGGCCGGCGCTAGAGCCGGGAAGCCAGCGGGTGTGTCAGGACGGTGGCACTCTCTCCCCAAGCTGCCGGGGTCCAGGTGACACTGGAGACCAGAGCCTCTGGCGAATCTTGCTTTGCGTGGAGCCTTATCCTGGGGATGAATGCACAACCACTTCTGGAACAAAACCCCAGAGTTCCTCCTGCCCAGAGTCACTCGTCACCCCAGCACTGCCTGTCCCAGTCTGTTGTCCCCTGTTAATGCCAGCGGAGCCCTCGGCTGGCTGTGCCACTGGGGCAAGCGTGGATCATTCTTTGCCTTAAGCAGCGGGCAAGGCTGTTGTCCATCCTGCCTCCCCCACTGTGTCTCCCCCTCCCCCGGGGTCCTCTGCTCCCTGCCCGGCCCCTCATGATCTCCGTGCTGCTTCTAGATGCCCACCTGCCTGCCTGGCTCCTGGTGTCCAGATCGGGGTGGACTTGAGAGATCCCAGTATTCATTCAGTCACTCGTTTGAATATATGTATTTAGCTTTTTATGATGGAAAATTTCAAGCATACGGAGAAATAGGGAGAATGGAGTAATGGTACCCATCTTCAGACTCAGCAATGAGAAACACTCGGCCAGTCCCACCAGTGTCTGAGCTGCTCTGTGCCAGCCCTGGGGGCACAGACACCAGTCCGCCCTCCCAGGGCAAAACACTGAGGTGGTTTTCTAAATTGTGGTGAAATAGACAGAACGTAAGATTTACCATCTTATTTTTAAGTGTACAGTTCACTGGCGTGAAGTACATTCACGCTGCAGAGCAGCCGTCACCACCTGCATCTCCAGAATCGTCCAGCATCCCCAGCCGAACCCCTGCACCCGTTGAACAACAACTGTCCGTTCTGTCTGCCCCCCCAGCCCCGCCCCCCCCAACTTCCTGCCTCTGTGGACCAACTGCTCCAGGTTCCTCGTACGAGTGGAATCACCCGGTATTCCTCCTCTGTGTCTGGCTTGTTCGACAGCCAAGCGGGTTTTCGTTTGCGACGCCGGGCGGTGGTGAGCCCAGTGAGGAAGAGGCAGGAGGAGAGGTTGGCCGGCTGGGCGGAGGGCTTGAGTGACAGGAGGGGTGGGCCGTGCAGACCTCTGTGGTAGGTCCTTCCAGACAGATGGGAGGCTCAGGCCCTGCGGAGGGAGACCCCTGGGGCGGTCCAGGAGCGCCAAGGGGCCAGTGTGTCTGGCCAGGAAGCAGAGCAAAACACTCAGCGGGAGGACAGGCACAGAGGCTGGTTTACTCACCGTCTTGTGGGCACAGGGCGTGAGATGAAGCCCCTGGGGGTCTCGAGAAGAGCACTGCTGGGCTCTGGGGGCTGGAGACTTGCCCAGGGCCACAGCATCGTGAGGGCAGCGCTGGGACTGGAGCCCGTGCCCCACCCCCTCCGCAGGCCCCGTGCCTACCTAGAGACGCCAACCCCGGCTCCCATTCTCTCTGTGCCCACACAGAAAACTCTGGAGAGGCAGCACCTCGTTTGCAAGGAGTGGGGATTTCAGATTCCATAGCGTCAGAGGCAGAAGCACTTGGGGTCAGAGCAGAGCGTTCACCGGTGCTCCTAGGAGGAGCGGTCATCTGGGCTAGAAATCAAATGAGGCCTGGCTCCCCACCCCCCGTCCATCCCATCCTCAGCCGAGCTCGAGGAGCTCATCATTCCTCTGCCCTGTTTTCCTCTGTGTGGCCGCCACCAAACGCTGCGTGGCGGGTCCTGGACCAGCCCCCGGTAGATGACAGGTGGAAGGAGGGGCCCAGGCAAGGGCTTCCCGGGAAAGTCTCAGTTAAGCACTTCCGGATTCATGCTCTCCCGGAGGACGCCCTGGCTCACCGGCGAGTCAGCGGTCACCACCTGGCAGGCAGGCAGCCGGGCTGTCGCTCTCGGGTCCCTTCTCCCCGTCCTGCCCCCAGCAGGACAGACGAGGACCCTTCTCGCCACAAGGTGGCCCGATGGTGGTGGAAACGGTGAGTGAAGTGAGTGCTCGCGAGCTGCCAGCAGGAAGCGTGGCTTGGGGAGCTGCTTTCCCTGGGGGGATCCCGGTTCTGGGCAGAGAGCCTTGACCCCGGACATGGTGTGTCTGTGATTCCAGGACTGAGGATGTCTGAACGTGTCTGAAGACGGTAGGACACGATCGCAGAGCCTGGTGGAATGTTAGAGAAATAAGGGAGAAAGAAGATTGGTGAGAGGGGGTGGACCTCGCATAGTGACCCTGGAAAGTAATGGAGATGCCTCGGGGCCGGAAAGCCTGGCTGAGGTTGTCACTGCCGCTCATCACCCAGACCCTCGAGCGGGACCCGGACCAGGGTGGGCCTAAGGGCTCAGCGACCTCGGCACCCAAGAAGGCATCAGCTGGGGCTTCCGGCATCCAGACCAGATTGAGAACCTGGGGCATTTAAGGAGAAGGTGCATTCTGTCCTCAGGTCATAATTTGTCTTTAATGCTTGAGAAGGAAAATGTGCATGGTCCAAATCCTCTGGAGAACCCGGGCGCCAAGATGCTTCTGGTACTGCTGCGGCCCGTGGCCCTGGCACTGCTGGCCTCTGCAGGTGACTCCTGATCGTGGCGGTGGTCCAGGGTGTAACCCCCAGGAGGGAGCGTGTCCCCTCCCAGGGAGACCCCCAGTCAGACCTGTGGAGTCCAGGGTGATTGGCACCCCGGAGCCACGTGCTGCAGTGTGGGTGGGCCTGCAGTGAACCCAGGGTGGAGGCACGGCACACACCTGGGGCTCCAGGGCCAAGGGCACTGCTGAGATGAAGAGTTGGACGTGGCTCAAGGCAGATTCAGGGAGAGTTTTGGTGACGCAGATATAACTAAAATGCTTTGCTGAGAGAGGTAACGAAAATCAGCTCATACTCGTGATTTCACAAATGCACAGCAAATAAGTGATGAAACTGCTGGGGCTCAGCCTAGCCTGCATTCAGCCTTCCTGTGGCTTTCACGTCTATATTCCGAATACCAAAGCCAAGACCTTTCCTCCTAGAAACGTTCAGCTTTGCTGGGGACCCGAGGCCGAAAGAAGCAGAGGACGAGACCCTGACTGCTGAATCCTCAGGCCTGGGGGCTGCTTGTCTCCCTCTGTGCTTGGTACTCAGGAGAGGGGAGGCCTTGGGAGATCATTCAGATATGTGTGCGCTTCTGCAAGGGTTTCTGAGAAATTCTCTGTTAGAGTCAAATGCGTGCTTTTCCTTGCAGCAATTCTGTTGACAAATAATTCACTGTGTATGTATATTGGGAAGCCGTTTCGTGTCTGCCAGTACAGAGCAAAGAAAGAAAAAGAGAAGGCCTGGTATAGATGATGGGGAGGTGTATTTTTTTTAATTTAATTGTATTTATTTTTTTATACAGCAGGTTCTTAGTAGTTATCCATTTTATACAGATTAGTGGGAGGTGTATAATCCCATGTTGTTCAGGCGAGGTGAGGCCGACAGATCAGGAGAGGACGCCACACGACAGGCAGCTGGTTACTCCCAGTCCCCAAGAGGACGCGGCACGGCAGCCCCGCAGGGAAGCCCCAGGATCCGTCAGGGACAGAAGGAGCTAGGGGAGAGCGGGCAAGGGGCTTCCCGGGAAAGTCTCAGTTAAGCACTTCCGGATTCATCCTCTCCCAGGAACCTTTACTGTGGTCTCCATGGGAAAGTCAAGGTCAGTCAGAGTAAGCAGGTGTAGGATGGGCTAGTTTGAATTTCAGCAGGCGCTGGGGTCCCTAGTTGTCTAGTACCTGCCCCTGGGATCGTCAGGCAGGGGGATAGTACCTCCTGGACTCTGTAAGAACCAGCTGACAGGGTGCTCCCCAGTATGGGCTGTGGACTGGTTTGTTTGCAGATGAAAGGCCACTCCCTGTAAGCACCGGCTCACCCTGGCAGTGGCGGGCTCTCCCCAGTCAGCGAGGCCCCACGTGCCAGAACGTCAAGACTACAGAAAATGAGAACGTGCAGTCGATACAAGATGCTACTCCCTTGGTTCTCACTTCTGTAACTTTTTCTTTTTTTAATTGGAATAGAGTTGATTTACAGTGTGTGTTAGTTTCAGGTGTACAGCAAAGTGAATCAGTTATACATATACATGTATCCACTCTTTTTAGATTCTTTTCCCAAATAGGTCATTACAGAGGATTGAGTAGAGTTCCCCGTGCTGTACAGCAGGTCCTTATTAGTTATCTGTTGTATATACAGTAGTGTGTGTATGTGAGTCCCAGTCTCCCAGTTTACCCCTCCCCCCACCCCGTGTAACCGTGTTTCCTACATGTGCCTCTGTCTGTTTTGTAGATGAGCTCGCTTGTGCCCTTCTTTAGATCCCACATTAAGCGATATCATATGATATTGTCTTTCTTGCTCTGACTTACTTCACTCGGGTCGATCATCTCTGCGTCCACTCACGTTGATGCAAAGGGCATTATTTCATTCTTTTTAATGTCTGAGTAATATTCCAGTGTGTGTGTATGCCATGTCGTCTTTATCCAGTCCTCTGTTGATGGATATTTATGTTACTTCCATGTCGTGGGGGTTGGCTTTAACTTCTAAGTGTTTTCAACTCCACTGGGTAGCGATCTGCCTGCCTTGAGAGCCCAGTCTCCAGCACAGAAGGGAGGAGGGGCTGGTGTCCCCAAATCCAGACGCCCTGGACTCCTGGGCCTGACGTGCCCAGCAGCTCAGGCATCTGAGGAGCAAGGTAAAGGGCTGTCTGTGCCCGACGGGTCTCCTTCAGGTCCTCCATCCCATCTCCAGGCCTCAGGAAATGCCTGTGAGTGACCGCACACCAGCCCGTGGGGGCCGCCTTCACCCCATTGGTCATCAGCCCTATTCCACGAACCAACCACGTGCCCGCTCTTAGTGTGGCCGGTGGACGTGTGAGGAGTGGGTTCTGAAAACACACGTGGCCGGGGATGCTTTAAGCCACTTTTACATGGAGTCTGGGAGTTGCCTAATTGTGGCTTAATTTCTGGATAAATAAGGTGATGGGAAGGTGTGGCCAGACCAACATAAGGGCCCGTTGGAGATACGGCATCACCTGTGGGCCCTCGGGAGGCGCACGGGTCGCTCCACGTCAGGGTTTCCTTGGAGCAGAGCTCCGCTCACCGTCCTGACTTCCCCGGGTCTGGCCCCTCAGCCCTGTCCTGTCTGTCTTTTCTCGCTGGTTCTGCACCCGCCTCGGCATCAGACGTGAACATCACGATTCTTGTGGTTCCCACCTGCTGCTCCATCTCCATGGCTCTCTCTGTTAACGTATTCACTGAACACATCTATTAAGCTTCTACCTTGGGGTGTGGGTCTAGCTGCAGGGGACAGTGGTGAGCTGTATAGATGCTGAGCAAATACGCATAAATAGTAATTAATGTATGATGAAATATTAAAGAGTAAATCGAGATGTTGTCAGAAGGATGGATTTCGTTGTGCAGGAAGGCTGCTCCAGACAAGAGCAGGCTCTAGAAGGTGAGATCGGCACCCAGCGGGGAGGCGAGGGGAGGAGAGGGGAGCAGAAGGGGTCCAGATGGGAGAAGCTGTGTGCAAAGGTCCGGGGCAGGCCGGGCCTGGCACATGGAGGGACGTAAAGGGGTTCCCAGAGCCCGGGGGGATTCAGGGGTGTCTCTGGCACCTGGAAGGTCATCCTCAGTGGGTACCACGCAGCTCAGCATCCCTCACAGACATTCGGGGAAGGTGATGGCCATCACTCCCCAGCTGACCGCCCCTGCTGAGATCAGTGTGGCCGTCACTGGAGGCAGGTCCACGTTTGCAGGATCTGCCTGATGAGTGGCCGGTCTGTCGGCAGCACAGGGAAGGGAACGGCTCCACCCTAGAAAAGCAGATTTTCTCCCAAACAGCGCACAGTGGATCTCTTCTGGAGCTTCTGCTGTGCAGCTGTGGCAGCCCCTAATCCACCTCTGCTTCCTGGGAGCGCCAAGCGCCCAGCTAACAGCGGCCCTTGAGGAGTTTGCCCTCATTCCAGGCTTCTCTGGGTCACGTGGCTGAGAAGGGCCCTTCTGGGTCCACGGTTGTCTTCAGAAGATAAAGCGAATCACACCAACTCTACTTTTCCTGCCACCTCCTCCTCTAGGTCCACTGCCCTGGAGATGTTCTCTAGAGAATCTTTCCTGGGCTCTCCAAGACCTGCCTCAGCCTCACTTATGTTTGAATAAAACAGTAACTCAACACAGAGCCTGATTAATCTGGCTGGGCTGTCTCATTAAACTCCTCAGGCATGGAGACTGTCTCATTCTTCTCTCTGCTTGTGACAGATCTCTCTCTCTCTCTCTCTCTCTCTTTTTTTAAATTTATTTAGTTATTTGGCCAGGTCTTAGTTGCAGCAGGATCTTCGTTATGGCACGTGGGATCTTTAGTTGCGGCACGCAAACTCTTAGTTGTGGCACACGAGATCTACTTCGCTGACCAGGGATTGAATCCAGGCCCTCTGCATTGGGAGCCCGGAGTCTTAGCCACTGGACCTCCAGGGAAGTTCCGTGACAGATCTCTTGTTACTCTTGTTCCTTTTCCCCATGTTCCTCAATAACAGGACCTCAGTTTCATTTTGTGGCAATGCACATGGCTTAATACGGCATGTGACAAAGTTCTTCAGTGAGCTCTATGTGGGAATGTTGTTTACACTTATGGGAAAGACTCTTAAAAGGGGGAGAAGTGAATCCCCCCTTCATTCCTTTTACCTTTCCCCTGCCTTGAATGTAGATGTGATGGTTGGAGCCCTAGCAGCTATCTTGGATCAGAAGGTGACCACTGAGGATGGAAGACACAGAATGAAGTTAGTGGAGAATAAAGACAGGAGCCTGGGTTAACATTGTGAAGCTGCCATAGTAGCTCTGGACTGCCTGTCTTTCAGACATCTTTTGTGTGATAGAAGAATAAACCTCTTTCTTGCTTAAGCCACTGTTATTTTGGATTTTTCTGTTAAATAAGGACAAACTTAACCCCAACTGATATAGCCTAACATGCAGCTGGATCCATACCAGGCACTCGGTAGTTACTTGAGGACTGAGCAAGTGATCTGTGAGCTTCTCCCGTGTGTAGGTGTGGCTCCTTCAGACCAAAGATACCGAGGCACAGGCGGGTGAGGGCTGCCCAGACCGAGATGAGGGCCCTGTTTCTGAGGTCATCCCGCTGACCTTTGTCCAGCTCCGTATTCCCTAGAGCCGTGTGCTCACTATATTGCAGGCAGGCGCTCTTTAAGGAAACTCTGATATTCTAAATTTAGACTAAAAAATATTAGGTCTGTGGATGCCTTATACAAATAGGTCATTTCTTCGGATTGCCCTGTCCTTGTCTGTGGATTTTAAAATATGACTTAGTTTGAGACGATCCCACTGCAGAGAGCGGTGGATGTGTTATTTCAGCTGAAGGTGCAAAGGAGAACTTCACACCCATCTTTGGAGCCACTGTGTAGAGCTTGGGAGTAGACTGTGAAATCTGGACTCTGTACCAACAGGGCTTTTAAAAAAAAATATTACAGTTAATCGTAGACTTTTTTTCTTCCAGTTTTATTGAGGTACAATTGACATACAGCACTTTATAAGTTCAAGGTGGACAGCATAATGATTTGACTCCCAGACGTCATGAAATTACCACAATAAGTTTAATGAACACCCACCATCTGATATAGATACAAAATAAAAGAAAAAGGAAAAAAATTTTCCCTTGTGATTAAAAACTCTTAGGATCACTCACTTAACAACTTCCATGTGTAACATCCGGCAGTGGTCATTGTATGTATCAGGGTGCATCACATCCCTAGCACTTATTTATCTTATAACTGGAAGTGGGTACCTTTCGACCACCTTCATCCAATTGCCCCCTCTCACTCCCCAACCCCACTTCTGGTAACCAAAACTCTGATCTCTTTTTCTGTGAGCGTGTTTGTTTGTTTGGTTTTGAAGTATAATTGCCTACAATACTGTGTTAATTCCTGGTACACAGAATAGTGATTCGCTATTTCTGTGCATTTTTAAATGATCCCCCCGGGCCACCTGGGCCTTGACGTTCCTTTCTATGAAGTTGTCTCTGGCGCACATCTTTGGATAAGCCAGACTCCCGCAGGTTAGCCCGTCTGATACATGTATTTATTTCACGTGCGCCAGGTTGGTGCTGAGAATGATGTGAAGACGTAGGAGGTGCCTCAGTGGCTTGCGTGTAGGCTTGTGGTGAGGGGCACCTACCTGGAGAGAGAGGGGCCCCCAGGACGGGCGCTGGGGTTGAATGCTCTGGGGCTCCCATGCGAGTTGGGGTGGCGTCTGCCCTGGACCCAGGGGTGAGGCCGGATTGGTGGAGACGCGGGGGCGGGGCAGTCAAGGAAAAGTCTAGAAAGAGAAGATGGGACCAGATTTTAGAAGACCTAGAATGCCAGGCTGGAGGGTGAGCCAAGACCTGGGGCTCCTGGGGGGTGTGAGCGGGGAGCATCCTGTTAGGAGGGGGTTCGGGGAGGGAACTGGTGAGCTGGAGGCTTCACAGAGGGGAGCTTGTCCTTCGAGAGCAGAGCCCTCCAGGGCCTCAGCTGCAGCCTCCCCCAGCCTCCCCAGGGCTGCAGGCGTGTCGAGACCCGAGGCAGCCCCCCGCTCGCCTGTGGGCAGCCCTGTGGCTCTGAGCCTAATGTCTGGCGGGCAGGTGTCTCCCGGTGCCAGCCAGGTGTGGGCCCGGATCGCTGGCCTGGAGAACCAGACCTGAGAGGCGTCTGGGGGGGAGAGCAGGGCCAAGCGGGGAGTGCCCGGGCCGTGGCCTGGGTGCTTGGGACATCACTGTGAGCTATCCGTGATGATGTCCCTTGCGTGGCTTCCTCACAGTTCATGTTCAATAATCCTATTAGGGCAGGTAGAGCAAAAGGTGGTGGTGAGCAGCTGAGACCCAGAGAGGCCAGGAGATGTGGTGGTTACCATGGCAACCTGCCCAAGAAGAGGTGGGCGTCTAGCAACTCAGCCACCTCCAAGCGGCGCGGGCCTCGTGTCACGGGCCCTCCTGCTGCTGAAGGTGCGTGGGGTGGACCGCTACGCACCCCTCCTCTCCTGCAGTGACATCAGAGTATCCCCTTCTCTGCCGTTCTTCTCTGTCCCCACCCGCTGCTGCCCCCGCTGGCCATGACTCGGGGAGGCTGAGTCAGAAGTCCCCTCTGTCCTCCCTGCTTCTCATTCCTGGGTGACACAGCTGGTCACAGAATACTGAGAGCTGATCGGAAGGGACAACGGAAGTGGCCCAGCCTAGAGGCGGCCTCTGAGCAGCTCTGGCCATGACCCTGAGGAGGTGCCCAGATGGCACCACAGAGAGAGAGAGCGCTGTTCCTTCCGGCTGGCACACGGGGATGAGTCACCCTGGGGTACGCTGAGCCTGGGGGGATTACCCTCCCCTCCGCAGCCCTTCCAGGGTCTCCCTTCTCAGGGGTCTCCCGCTACAGCAGGGTCCAGCCTCCCTTCTCCAGGGTCACCCCCAGCGGGGCCCCGGTGGCAGGGGTAGAGAGCACTTGGAGCCCACCCGTCCTGATGCCCCCGTCCAGGCGCTTCTGCCTCTGGACACACTGCAGCCACACGGGCGGGTCCACTCCTGCCAGAGGGTCACTGCTCACCACACACAGATCTACCTTGAATTCCTCCAGCACCAAGCACCTTTGACACCACCTTGTTGATTCTTGACTAACAATGCAGTACTAACCTGTAAAACCTTGTTCATGTAAATGTTGCTACAGCAGAAGCTTACAGAAACATGTACAAGTCGTAGGAGGTAAATTTGCACACTTTGAACACACTCGAGTAAAACGTGCAGATTAAGAGACAGAACATCACCAGCACCCCAGAAGCCTCTCCCAGGTCCCCTCAGCCACTCCCCCCGCAAGATGAGTGTTGTCTGGTTTTGAACTTTGTATGATGGGTCCGTAAGAAATTTATCTCTGTCTGGCTTCTTTCACCTGAACGTTATGAGATGTAACCCAGCCCATGCTGTGGCTGAAGTTCATTCACTTCACTGCTGGGTCGTTGCTCTGTCCTCTGCATAGACCACGCCTCCTCCATCGCCCACCTGTGGGCAGGCACTGGCGGGTCTCCAGTCTGGGGCTCTGACAGTTCCTGGTGCTGCTGTGAACGTTCTTGTAAATCCTCATGCGTTTCTGTTAGACACGCACTAGGTCTGCGGTAGAAGGGCAGGCATGTGCGCAGCCTTGGTGGATACGACAGCATTAGCCAATGCGTGTGCCCCGCTTCCCGGGCTAGTCTGTAAGCAGGAGCCACGGCTCCTCCTCCTTCGTTTCCCTTCCCCGTGCTCCTAACCCAGTGCCTCGAGCTGCACAACCAGCCTTCTCTGCCCATCATCCAGCTCTGCACAAATGCAGGTGTTTTTCTCACCTGGTAATTGAGATGTAGCCTCCCCAGGAGGCCCCCCAGGATCCTCTCTGAAGGGTAGTGCCCAGGGCCCCATGTCCTGACCTGCTTCCCCACTAGCAAGGACTCAGGCTCAGCCTGTTAACTGCACACGGTGAAGACAGGGCAGGTGGGGACCCAGTGGACTGGGGAGGAGTTCTGTTCTCTAAGGCTGCTTTCTTCCTGGGGCTCAGCTTTTGGGGTTTATTTATGACTGGGAACTGTGGCAGGACCTGGTTTGTAACCACCAGCTGTCGCTATAGCAACTCCTCACTTACACCACTAAAAATAGATCCTCTTCATCCCTGGGAAGAAAAATCAAAGAAAATCAAAGTTGGGGAGGGTCTGTCCGCTCAGCTGCGGGTCCCCAGACAGATTTCACGGTGCAGCGATGTAGCTCTTGGGGCCTCTTTCACCGCCCACCTAAGAGCAGAAAGGGCTGGGGTGGGTGTCAAGTCCACCCCACTGGCATCCTCCAGGCTCCTGGGATGCTGGCATCTCCCCTGCTCTCACCTCATCTGTCTTCTCCTTTATAGGCTGAACTGCAGAATTTAATCTTTAATTATAAAGTCATTTCACTTGGGCTTTATTCAATTCCTTAATCTTAAATCTTAATTCTTCTCTGGGATTGTAAATATTTTTCAAGGTCAGGGACTTAATTAGTAGGGTGGTATGAGAACTCGAAATCCTGTCCTATGAGAAAGAGTTGAAAGAACTGGAAATGTTGGCGTGGGCAGGAGTGAACTTGGGACGGGTGGGAACAGTCTGCAGATACTTGAAGGACTGTCCTAGTGAAGACGGACTTCCTTGTTCTCATCCCACAGGAACACGGGACTCAACTCCATGGGAAAAGCAATATTTCGCCCCAAGAAAATATGTGCATTTCTTTGTAAAGCATTTTCTTGCGTTTTTAAAATCATGAAAGTAGTAAAAGAACATTTCAAAATGTTTGAAAGCTGGGGAGAGCCCCCATGATGACGAGCGCGCACAGCACATGCAAAGGTATTCACCTTTGCATTAGTGTGCCTGTACCAAGCACAGGCTTTGGAGGTGACTGCTCTGGGAGAGGTACCTGGTGTGGACAGGGCGGGGCCGAAGCCAGCTCCACTCTGTCACCTAGTGGGGCGGCCATCCTCGTAGGTGGCTGTGAAGACTCAGGGTGACACCCAGAGCACCCTGCCCCCCACACAGCGCTCAGCAGTGTCGGTTGTTATCGCCAGGGGTGTTCCAGCTGAGGGTGAGTTTTTAAACACAGGATGGGAGATTTACTGAGACTCTCTCTGAGGTCCTGGCTGCGAAATTCTGGCTGGATTAGAACACAGATGTGGGTGAGAATGAGAAATTAGCTTGAAACGTGGAGTGGTCGGGACCAATAGTGCAGGAAGTGGCCCCCTGTGCACCGGCCAAGGGCAGGCAGGGGCATTAGGGAGCCTTGGATGTGGCCGTTCCTAGGGAGACCTCCCCTCTGCTCCAGTGGGACTCTCACTGCCCGGGAGCCACACACGATGGCAGCCAGTGATATATACCCACTCCTTTTTTTGTTTTTTTCATTTTTCTTATTGTCATAAAACATACATAACATAAAATGTGCCGTTTTAACCATCTTTAAGTGTCTGGTTCAGTGACATTAAGCACATTCACGTCGTCGTGCAGCCGTCGCCGCCATCCACCTCCAGAATTTTCTCATCTTGCAAAGCTGAGACCCCGTCCCCAGTTAAGCAGCAGCTCCCCATTCCCCCTCCCCCAGCTCCCACTGTTCTACACTCTGTCTCTGTGAATTTGACTGTTCTATAAGCTCATATGAGCGGATCGTACCGTATTTGTACTCTCGTGACTGCTGTAGCACGTGTCAGAACGTCCCTCCTTTTTAAGACTGAATAATATTCCATTGTTACGTAGCTGCCACGTTCGCTTACGCATCCATCTGTCGTGGACCTGGTCTCTGTCCGCCTAGATGGGCAGTGATGGACCCCGTTCTTCTCATGCTGGACCAGACTCACGCGCTCGCTTCACGTGGGGTGAAATGAGCGGCCCCACTGCTGCCGGGCCCTCCCGGGGCTGCGTGTGCGCCCGCAACGGAGAGGGCCTCGTGCCTCCCCTGCTGTGTGATGAAGAGGTGCTGAGGGTCTAGGGGCCTCCTCTGAGGTGCTGCTGGGTGTCGGCCCCCCGAGGGGATCTGTGGAGGAGGACACCTGCAGCGTGATTGAGGGACAGCAGGCATCCCCAAGGGCCCTCGTCTGATTTTCTCAAGGTGCAAGCTTTGGCTCCTGGCATCATCCTCTGTTACACCGTCCCTCCCAGAGGGCTCTGTGCCCCTTCAGCCTGCGCAAATCAGCACCAACACCTGAGCAGGAGTTAGCTTGTCACACAGAGCAGGGGTGATGAGTGAGGGGTAGTTACTTGGGGTTAGGAAATGTGTCTGGATACTGGGCCAGGGAGGTGGTCTGAGGGCACCAGGTTCTTAGAAGAGATGGTAGAGAAGCCGGGAGGGCTTCCAGGAGGAGGCAGCGGGCCTTGGAGACATGCCTGGCCTTCTTCACGAGTGAGTGAGGGCCAGCCCTGCCACCTGAGGGGTCTGGAGGGTTCTCCTGGGCCAGGGACTCCGAACAGCACAGCCCACGGGGGGTCACCTCTTCCTCGGGTGCAGTGTCCGCAGGAGCAGGGCAGAGCTGACTCGCTGTGGAGACCCTCCTGGGCTTGCCAAGAGGATTAAGAAGGGCTCTGGAGGCTTCCCTGGTGGCGCAGTGGTTGAGAGTCCGCCTGCCGATGCAGGGGACGCGGGTTCGTGCCCTGGTCCAGGAAGATCCCACATGCCGCGGAGCGGCTGGGCCCGTGAGCCGTGGCCGCTGACCCTGAGCGTCTGGAGCCTGTGCTCTGCAACGGGAGAGGCCACAACAGTGAGAGTCCCGCGTACCGCAAAAAAAAAAAAAAAAAAAGGGCTCTGGGGCCAGAAAGGCCAACAGTTTTATTTGGTTGGGTTGGCTGAAACATGGACCCTATAGAGGAAGGTCTCCAAAGGCTTAGGGAGATTGGAAAGTTAGCCTAGATTCCCATGTAAGTCCTGCGCGCTCTCTCTCTCTCTCTCTCTCTCTCTCTCTCTCTCTCTCTCTCTCTCCTCTCTCTCTCTCTCTCTCTCTCTCTCACACACACACACACACACACACACACACACACCTGGGATGGTCCAGAGGACACCCCTTTCACCAAGACGGTGACAGACAGTTTGTGAGGGAGGCTCTTTGATCAGCTCTGTGGTCGCTCTCATCCGAGGTCAGAGATGACAGCGGGAACGGCAGCCACTGCTCTGGGAATCCTAAACGCAGTGGGGATCGCTGGATCCTGGGCGGCAGGGCCGTGTGGCAACACTTAATCCCCAGAGACGAGACGGGCGTGGTTACCGTGAGGGACAGCAGTGTCAAAGCAGCAGTGTAAACAGGCCGACTCCGGCGGACCGATGGCTGGTTGATCACGGCGGTCCTGGAGGTGAGGTAGATGCAGGCCTCAATTCTTACTTGAAAATCAATGACGAGTTCCAGTTCAAGTGAACCAAAGCCTAACTCGAATCAGAGCATCATGGCCCCTCAGTTAATCCCGAGTTTTGAGTCAGTTTACAAACCCAGAGCCCCTTGAACGAAGGGGAGGGCGGGTCGCCTTGAGAAAGGACCCCAGGATACTGTCAGAACTGTCCACTACTAACCTTTCTCCCAGCCTTCCCTGAAGCTGCCTGTGGCCTTTACCAGGGTGAATGCGTTGGCAAAAAGGTAATAATTAGACTCTTCAGAGATGAGTGTACACTGACTCTGAGCTGACACCAGCCTCCGGAGACCCAGAGCGTTGCTGCGGTGCCCCCGCCCCGGCAGGAGCTTAGGGAAGGAGACGGGGCTGGTGACTCCAGCAGAGAATTTCTCCAGCTCCCTGGGTGGAGGGCGAAAGTCCTTCCCGTCTGCAGACCTCAGTTTCCCCGTTTCTGGAGGCTGAGACCTGAGGGGGGGGGTGAGGGGGGAGAAGGGAGGAGATGGGGCCAGGGCTGTTAGAGGCTGAGAAGTGGGAGCTGGTTAGAGGGTTCAAAGGCATTTGGGGAAGTGAGGAATGTCCTGTAATCAGAACCTGCAGCCCGTGTCTATCTAATCGGGTTGGGTGTGTGTTAGCAGCACGTCCAGAATAAGAGAGTGCCGGATGATGTGACAGCCCCTGAGCCGGGACTGGTGTTGAGCTGCTGGCTGACGGGGGACCCGAGGTGCCCGCTCTCCGTCCCCCACCCTCGCCGGCACAGAACCCCGAGAGCGTCTGTCCCTCCCCACCAGAGCCTTGCTGGTTTCGGGAGAACGGACGAATTCTACCTCCCCCGGACCGCCAGCAGGGAGAGGCTACAAGTGACTGGGAATAGATGCTTGTCCTAGGCAGGTGTGATGCCCAGGGCAGGAAAGGAGCCCTGGTGTCTGGGGAGGAAAAGACTGGTCAGGGTGGAGCAGAAGAAGGAGGAATTTTCAAACAGTCCTACCACCTTTGCAGCCCCGCCCAGCGCAGGTCTTTCAGGCCCCGCAAGCCACATGTAGGGAGCAGCATTTAGCTTTGCTCCAAGAGGACTCATGTGAAGGACAGTCGCGGGGTGCCCCTGGCCAGCATACACAGTCTTTGTGCTACATCCACAGGGGATTATAGATCTCAGAGCAGAAGGAATCTGAAAGGCCCTCATCCCAGCCTCCTGCTTTCAAGTGGGTGCAGCATCATTGCACCTGTTTTGCAAATGAGGCACCTGGGGCTCAGATTATTTGCACAACACCAAGTGGCTAAATATACCGGGAGTTCCCAGATCCACTTCAATCCCTAGAATAATATTGTTTTGTTTAAATACATACGCAGTTGAATAGGTAATGCTCGTGCGTGCATGTTTAAACATTCAAAAAGTATAAAAAAGGTAATGGTAAAAAGTAAGCATTCTTCCCCGCTGGACCACAGCCTCCCAGTTTCTCTGCGCAGAGGCAACAGTTCAGAGACAGTCTATGCACTGACAAGCTTTTTATGTTTTTGTATCATACCATCTTCCTGTTCTACAACTTGGTTTTGAACCCCTTGGCTTCACTTCCTGGTGGCACACCGGGAGGTGCCCTGTTCCTTTTTGTGGCTGTACGTTGCTCCACTGTGTACCGAGTCAGTCCTCCGTCGATGAAGCTGCTCTCCATCCTTTGCTGTTAAAAAAAATGTTGCAACAAATACTGCTGTACATAGTTTTGTGTGCATGTGTGTAAATGTATCTGTGATATAAACGCCTAGGAGTAAAATCGTCAGGTCAAAGAGTACATGTATTCCTATTGTGACAGCTTTGGCGGAATTGCCCTCCATGGAGGTTGTACAGTGTATACTCTCTAAAAGAGGATGTTCCCCGACATCTCACCACACACTGTGATCAAAGCCTTTTGATCTTTGTTGTGTGGTGGTTTTGGAACTGAGCTACGGGATAGATAACCTTGGTGCTAGAATAGGGGCAAACATGTGGGCGTGAGGACACCATGCATTGATTCGGAGCCCACCCCTCTCCTTGATCCATGAGTGTTTCTGGGTATCACAGCAGAGATGCCCCTCCCTGTCCTGTGATAGCTCCTTGGGCTACTAAAATATTTCCACACGTGTTGCCCCACAGATCTGCGCGGTGCCCCCCAACAAAGGAGGTAGGGGCAGGGATTCTGTCTCTTGATTTTTACTGGAAACACCACAGTCCCCAAAACACCATGAGCTGAAGTGCCCCCAGGCAGTACCGCCAATGTCAAGGGCAGGCGCCGGAGGCTGCCCACCTGCCCACCGCGCAAGCACACTGCAGCCTGATGGCATCTTCACAACGGTAGCTGCCATCACGGCTTCCTGTGATTTTCCCGAAGGCGATGGAAGCCGAGGGCTGCTGGAAAACTCCACAACCCAGAGTTGGCTGGCTCAGCCCCCACCCGCGTCCTCCACTGTACTTTAACCCATGCTGCTGGCCGCTTCCACTGCTCTGCCCCCGTCTGCATGCTCGGGGGTGCGGGCAGCACCCAGGTGATTCTGCCTGAGTCACTCCACCCCCCTTGGGACGTCTCCTGCCCCCCTCCTTCACCCTTTGCGTTCCTCCAGGCCACCTGTGGTGCTCCTGTAAGAGGGTTTACTGTAAGGTGTCCTCGTCACCAGTGCCTTCCTCTGTGCCCCCCCCGCCCCGCTCGCCTGCAAGGCCTCCACGTCTTCAGCCCTGAGACCCTCCCGCAAACCGTTTGTGGAAGAAATAAATGAAGGGCTCTAGGAAATGCACCCTGCTCTGGATTCCACATCCTTTGTCCTCCAACTCGGGTTCCTTGAACTCACGTTCAAGGAACTTGAGGAACTCGGGAGATTTGAATATTTCTACTCTGTTCCATGGAATGTGACTGTACACCAACGAGATCCCATGTCCCCTCTGGTTACATCCTTCATCTCAGTGTCCCCCTGAGACCTCAGGCCACTCAGCCCCACCTGGCCTCCCCTTCATGTGTCCCACCGGGCCTGATGCCCAAAGTTTCCACTCTAAAAAAAATGTATATATGTGTGTGTGTGTGTGTGTGTGTGTGTGTGTGTATACACACACACACATATATAATTTGAGATATAATTCACGTACCACATAACTCATTCATTTAAAGTGTACGATTCAATGGCTTTTAGTATGTGACTCTTCCATAAACACACCTTAAGTTGAAAATATCAAAAGTCGAAATGCATTTAATACCCCTAACTTACCGCACATCGCAGCTTAGCCCAGCCCACCTTAAATGCCCTCAGAGCGCTCACATGAGCCTACAGGTGGGCAAAGCCCTCTAACACAAAGCCTATCTTATGATAAAGTGTTGACTAGCTTGTGTAATTTACTGGACACTGTACTGAAGGTGAAAAGCAGCGTGGCCTTCTGGGTCCAGAGCGGCTGTCTGTCACGGTTTCCCCTGGTGATCCCGGGGCTGCCTGGGAGCTGCGGCTGCCGCCCTGCATCACCACAGAGGATTGGACCGCATATCACTGCCCAGGAAAAGAGCAAAATTCAAACTTTGAAGTACAGTTTCTGCTGAATTCGTATCACTTTCACACCATCATAAAGTCAAAAAATCGTCAATCAAACCATCGTAAGGCAGGGACTGTCTATATTCACAGTCATGCCTCTAGCACCGCAATCCATTTTAGAACATTTTCATCACTCCACGAAGAAACCCTGTACCCCTTAGCCATCACCCACTCCCACAGTCCTGAGCAACCACAAATCTCTTTTCTGTCTCCGTGGATTTGCCTGTTCTTGTCATTTCAGGGAACCATTCTCTGTGTGGCCTCAGTGACTGCCTTCTTTCACTCAGCATCATGTTTTCAAACTTTCCATTCTTTCCCCCAGGCCAGCTTACAAGGAGGGACCGATCAAGGTTGGGGTATGACCAGCTAATGTCCCTGAACTTAGCTCCACAGGAGGAAGGGCGCCAGGGAAACCAGAGTATTAAACGGCAGCGAAGTGAGGGGGAGACATCTTTTCTCTGCTGTCTTGGTCAGATCTGAGTCCACATTGGTTATATCAGAATCTGGGGGATACAAGAGATAACCAACTAATAAAAATAGGTATTAAAAGCTTGCTGTGCTCCAGCCACTAGGCCTAACCGTAGGAGATGTGCCAGCAGGATTTTGCAACGTAGGTAATATTAACATGCAGGACACAGCAGCCAGCTCCCCACCAAGTGCTCCAGCCAGCGCTGGAGGAATTCTGTAAGGACAACAGCTGGGAAGGAGTAGTCAAGGGAGGCTGCAAGGAGGAGGTGGCCTGTGAGCTGGGCCTTGAAGGGCACAGGGCTGGTTGGCAGAGGAGGGGAAGAATTCAGAGCCGAGGTATGTGTGGTGTTTGTACAGGGTTGCCGTGGAGACCAGGGGGACAGGAGCCACAGGGGAAAGGTTGGGCCAGACAACATCTACGAGAGCAATTGAAAGGAAACACCATCACTTATAGATGTGTGAGGGGGCACCGGCCCGTGGTGGTGAATGCTCCACATCTGTCCACCCCAGACAAACTCCACTTGTACTTGGAGCTTAGAGACGCCCACCCTGCTGTGCCCAGGCCTCCAGGGCAGAAGGTTCTGGATGCCCCCCTATGGTCACGGTGCCAGCAGCCAGCGGGACGTGGAGCGTGCAGCATGGTGGCAGCACCGCTCCTGCGGGAGCTGGCGGTCACCCTGGGTCCCCGGACGGAAGGGAGTGCTCTCGGGAAACAGGTCCAAGGTCACTCCCAGCCACATGGTCACACAGCGTCTCTCCGCTGGCCTCTGGTGCCAGCCCTTTCTTCGGTTGGAGCTCAGTCCTAAATGGAAAGCAGATCCTGAAAGAGATGAGAGGGCGGAGGGGGCAGGAAGGGGGCATTTCTGAGCCGTGGAGAGGGGAGCGGGCCAATCCGAGAGATGGCAGCTCTGCAGGAGGGGGTGCTGCTTGGGTGTGAGGTGAGACAGGGCAGTGTCTAGGGCTCCATACTGCTCCCAGCAGGGACGGGGCAGGGGGCACAGGAAGTCCGGGAAGGGGACTGGGAATGGGCGGACCCGGAGGTGGTGAGGGCCCCATCCTGTGGGCACACAGGGACACATGCCCGCCTAGGCTGCCACCCCTGCCCGAACACTTTAACGACCTGGGCATCTTCCAGATGCTCTGTAGGCTGTTTGTTCTCCACCCAGTTCACGAGCCTGGTGTGGTATGTTTCCAGTTGTGTTCCTTTAATGATTGGATCCCATGCCGAGAACAATAAAAACCAGATACCACTTCTCTTACTCTGGAAAACAGGAACCAAGACTTGGAGGCAGGCTTTTAATTCGGAAGGTGACCCCAGCAAGCAGGGAGGGAGGAGGAAGAGGGAGGGGGCGCATAAGTGCACTACCAAGGTTACCAGGTGGGTCCAGGCCGGCTGAAGATCACCCCTGGGGGTGTTAACACCTCTGTGCTTCAGGGCTGGGCTCAGCTGTGGACTGAATGGGCACTGGTGGCTTCAGGGGGGCCCTGTCCACACGGGGGACTGTCTACTACAGGTGCCCTGGAATCACAGGTGGCTGGGGGGTGAGCCCTGGGTCCACAAGCCCTGCCTCACCAGGAGAGACAATGCCAGGGCCCCCTCTATCTCCCTCTGCCCTTCTCTGCCGGTCTCTGTCACCTTTGTCCCCCTCTGGACCGGGTTCCTGGACCTTTCTCACCAGTGCACATCTCCTAGACCTTGACAGAACTTTGTTTTAAAAGCAGACGCTCTGAATGTGTGACTTCAGGGTGTCAAGGTCTGTTCTGAGTTATCTATTTTAAGAAAGTTGTTTTCCGCAAATAGCAGAAAGGACACACACACAAAGCTTTAGTTCCTGCAGACCAGACTCCTCAGCCAGCGCCATCGACCCACTCCGGAAGGCCCATGGTGTCGGTCTATTAGGCAGAATCTCCTACTTAGGGCACTCGTGGGCTACAAGCGACAGAAAGCCTAACTCAGACAGGCTTGAACAATAACAGAACCCGGGTAGGAAGTGGAGCCTTGGTGTGCTGTGAGGGGCAGATGTCAGGGTGGAATTCAGCATTGAGTGTGGCCTCCCAGGAAGGATAAAGGGAGGAAGCAGGGGCGGGCAGGGAGAGCCCTGGGCTGGACGCAGCTCTGACACTGTGGACTGAGGGGACGGGAGGATGGGTAGTGAGAGCCCCAGACAGCTGCCCATTTCAGAGGAGGCTCCGGCCGGGTAGACGGGCATTGCTGCTTCAAGCACCACGTCCCCTCCCGCAGGATCAGCCTGCCCTCGCTCCACATCAGTCGTGGCCATGGCTGTGGCCGGGAGCACGGCCTCGGGGCGGAGGGGAGCGAGGGGTGTGCTCTCCAGCAGGAGGCCTGAGCGGTGCATCTTCCCGCCCAACGTGGCAGCTCGTGCAAGGAGCTGGGCCGGGCCGAGCCTGGGGACGGGCTACAGGGTTCTCTCCGGGCTGGGGAGCTTTGCCGTCTGGCACTGACTCTGCTTGCATTGCTCAGCTCCTCAGAAGATACACGTGGTCTCTGGGCAACGGTGGGCAGGGGCGACATTTCAGGCACTTCCCTCCATACCCTGCATTTCCCGAGTTTCAGGGCCTTATGCTTAACAGGGCCTCCGGGACTAGTGATCTGGTGAACGAGAACTGGAAAATCCCACTGGGAAGTCAGCCTTGGACTCCATGGAAGGGGGTCCCATTGGGCCTGGTGTCAGTTGGAGCTCCTAGCCACAGGCCTAGAAATGAGTTCTAGCTTGTTTAAGTGGACCCCCCGAAATGTATTAAAGGGTATTGAGTAGCTCACAGAATCCCCAGGATGCACAGAACCAGGCTGGGTATTCCCAAGAAGTGTCCAAAGTCCAGAGCAAGGACACTGGACTCCCACACAGCGCTGGACGTGAACACCGTGACCCCGTGCCAGGCCCTGGACATGCCAGTAGGACTTTTGCACTGCTATGGACTGAATTGTGCCCCCCACCCCCACCCCGCTCCAAATTCATATGTTGAAGCTCTAACCTTTAATGTAACTATTTGAAGATAAGGCTTTTAGGAGGTAATTAAGGTTAAATGAGGTCAGAGCAGGGAAACCTAATCCCATAGGATTGGTGGCCTTATAACAAGAGGAAGAGAGAGAGATTTCTCTCAGCAGCACTTGACCATGTTGGTACCTTGATCTTGGACTTCCCAGCCTCAGGGAAGTGGGAAAATAAATTTCTGTTGTTTACTCCACGCAATCTGTGGTGTTGTGTTATGGCAGCCCAAGCAGACTAAGACAGCCACCCATCTCTGGAAACCAGGGGATCCTGCTTCGCACCTACTTCTGTGCAGTGGGTGCTGAGTCTGGCCCAGGACGTCCACCCATCAGTCTAGGTCCCATGGGGGCTTGCCACCGCAGCCCCTGGGGGGCTGGGAAAGTGAGTTTTTGAGCCCCTCTCCCATTCTAGAGACCAAGCATAGCGAAGATTTGACAGATGCTGGGTGGGCAGAAGAACTGACAAAGCCCTCCCAACATCAGGACAGTGGACTTGAGGGAGGTCTCCAGAAAGGTTGGGACCAGCTGCCAGGAGACATCGCCCATGTGGTCATACTTCTTGGTAAGTCACCAAGTCTCAGGATGGGTGATTAGCTTTGTAGGCTAAAAAAAACACCCCACTATTTTCAGCACACCGAGAACAGATCTATTTCTTGGTTCATAAAAACTACCCAGAGCTAAGGTTTTCTCACCTCCGTGGCACAGATAATGGGCACGTGTGTGGACCAGCATACGTACACCAGCGCTCTACCAGCTGGGCGACACAGGGAACCAGTCCAACAGCTGCAGGGGGATTGCAAGGACGATCTGGAACGGGGCCGAAGCCCGGCCACCCTTCCCGTAGACCGTGTGTGGAAGGGTGTTTGTAGTTCCCTGCTCTGTGCCCTTGGATGACCGTTTTCCCACTATTCTCTTCTCTTGGAGTTTCTCCAAAAAGGTTCTTCTTATTAAATTAGAGTAAACTCTTATTTCTGTCTCCCTGCAGGTGACAACAGGGCAACCTCGTTCCTTCTTTTGTTTCCCCAGATTCTTACGGGGCAAGTCACGGCTGCTCTTGCTTACTGCCAACACTTATTTCTAGAAAAGGTTACAGAGGCTAAAGGCGCAGCCACTGTCCCTCCCCACACCCCGAGCCCCACCCGGCTCGGTATGTGCCCTCACCTGCCCCATAGAAGTGCACATCTTTGAGTCAGTTGCTTGCCTCAGATCTACATGTTTTCTGAAGTGTTTAGAAACTGTTTTCCTTAGAGGAATTCATACCACTAACTGATAGAATTTTATTAATCTCTGTGCCTTGCAAAATGAATTTCTGTGGAGCCACATTATAGTCTTGGTGATGCCTAAGCCTCGGTTTCCACATCAGCATAATGGGAAACACGCCCCCCATCTGCCTTTGTTAAGTGATTATTATGCACCTGTTACGTGCAGGACTGGGCTGCATTCAGGTTGTGCTTGGTGGGCTCTGGTGGTGTGAGCCCTGAGTTGATGAGACCAGGGCTGGTGGGTTCAGTCCCCATCTGGACGAGGTGGGCTTGCTCTGCCCAGCCCCCTGCTTCTCTAATGAACACCCCGGCACACAAAGGGGGCTGGAATGACGCGGCATTCTTACCAGACGAAGGTCTCTATCCATTCCCTTGGCAAACGTACTCAACGTCTAACAGTAAACGCTTCCACATGTATCTTCCTGCGATCTCTGAGTTAAAGGACAAGGGAACCGTGGGTTTAGTGTCATGTCTGACCCCTGGGGGTTAATATCAACCTGGCTTGTGTGGTGTTTGTTTCTCTGTTGGTCAGTGGCCCTAAACAGACATACCTACGGCTCTACCTTGGCCCCAAGACATGGCTGGGCTCATGGATTTGGATGAAGCTGTCCCTTGGAAGCCCTTGCAAAATCTCCATCTTGGTGTCCATTTTCCTTGGCACTTGGAAGCCAAACATAAGCGAAGAATGTTAATAACAGCATTGGGTGTTTAATGAGCATTTACTGTATGTCAGGCACTTTTCTTACACGGTCTTCTTTACTCCGCACAACGCCACTCTAACATCTATATTCAGATGGAGACATGAGCTGAGAAAAAAGAGACTTATTCAAGTTACTCGGCTAGTAAATGGCAGAGCAGGGACCCAAGGCCAGGATTCTCTACCCACACCGGTAAACCCTTCTCTGTCAGTGAGAATCCTCTAGGGGATGGATGGGGAAAAGTACAGATCCTTGAACTTGACCCCCTAAACTGTGATATACTTGGTCTGGGGTGGGGTCCAGGAGTTTGCATTTTTTTTTAATAAATTTATTTATTTATTTATTTTGGGCTGCATTGTGTCTTCGTTGCTGCGCTCAGGCTTTCTCTAGTTGCAGCGAGAGGGGGCTACTCGTCCTTGCAGTGCACAGGCTTCTCATTGTGGTGGCTTCTCTTGTGGAGCACGGGCTCTAGGCGCACGGGCTTCAGTAGTTGTGGCACGCGGGCTCTAGAGTTCAGGCTCAGTAGTTGTGGCGCACGGGCTTAGCTGCTCTGCGGCATGTGGGATCTTCCCGGACCAGAGCTTGAACCCGCGTCCCCTGCATTGCAGGCAGATTCTTAACCACCGCACCACCAGGGAAGTCCCAGGAGTTTGCATTTTTGACAAGACTTCTAAGTAATTCCAGTGCAGGTGTTGGAGTGACGACACTTACATACCGTCTTCATGAGTTGGTAGTTGTTGACAGTGGGTGATGGGAAAGTGGAATGTCATGATTCTGTTCTACTTGTCAATGGGTTTAAATTTTCATACCAAAAAGTAAAAAAAAAAACTGAACTGCACACATGCAAGAGACCTGGCAACGCGTCCTTTAAAAAACTGCTAATTCACGGTCTGGCTTGCAAGCCAGAGATGTGTCCTGAGAGACCAGAATTAAAGGATCAAGGCTGCCTTGGTAAGGGAGGGACCTGAGCAAAAGGCAAGAAAGTCCGCGATTCTCTCCACTCCCAGAAGACAGTTTAGGGCATGTAGATTTGCAAACTAGCCTATCTGGTTTCTGAAATGTCAGATTCAGAACTCTTTCTTCACTGACACCCCACCCCCAATCCTTCTGGGATTTTTGCACTTGAGTCTTCCTTCTCCAGGTTCAACATATTTTGTTATCCTGCCTTGATTTAAATATCCGGCCACAGAAAGGAGAAATTGGAAACCTCTTCAGCGCCAGAGGAAGGTCCATTCAGCAGGGCGGAGATTGTTTGTAGAGGGAACACCCAAAGCAGCTTGCTCCCCCTCCCCCATGGCCTGAACACAAGGACAGCCCATAAATACAGTTTGCTTTTGGGAATCTGCTGAAAATACCCTGTACCCAGATGAGTGACGGAAAATGTAAACGCAAGTGGAACGAATTTGCAGGGTACAGCATTTTTCTTCTCTGAATCATCAAGCTGTATGTAAACCTCCACAAAAGATAAAGATTGAGGTAGGAGAACCTTGTCACACCTTCTGTTGGCAGTTGAACCCCAACTGAGCGTGTGGTTGACCCAAGTCCCATTTTTGGTGACGGGGCCTGATTTCCCCCGGGCTCCCCTCCTGCAGCCGGCAGCCCTGGGAACCATCTCCTGAGTCAGGCCAGCGGGCACCTCCCACCCGCCAGCCTCAGATTGTGGTAGGAAGACACAGAGGTAACGGAGTACCTCATGAACAGTTTTGCTGAGGGTAAGCCTAGATGCCAGTAGTTACTAGAATTCTGAGCTCATTAATTAGGCCTGTCTTTAAAAAAAAAAGAAGAACATTCATCCTTCTTTCCCTTCACAGTGTTGGACAGTAGTTGGCTACATGGAGAGCATGAGGAGAAAAGCAATTTGAGCTCTGGAGCCATTTAGTCCTGGGTTCAAGTCCAGCTCAGCCCAGTGACCTTGAGTGAATAACTACATCTCTTCCTACTGTGGTATCCCAACTTTACAGTGGAGGCAGCACCGTGCTCTGTGACAGGTGATGGCGGGAGTCATGTCCCAGGGCGTTTGTGGGGCCTTGCCAAGGTCACGCTCTGTACATTGTCCCTCCACGCCCTTTCCCCACCCTTTTAGGGTGTGGTGAGAGTTTTCTTGCTTAATATGACCCCGTTCACTGTCGGGGCCTCCTGTGCCCTTGGGCCACTGCTGCCCTGAGCCTGGGCTTTGCATTGCCCCCTGGCCAGCCCGCCTGGAGCCCTGTGTTGCCCTGGGCCCGGGTCACTGGCTGGCCTTGTCTAACCTGGCTCCTGGTCAGGTGCTCGGTCCTCTGTGTGCCCTGCATTTCCCACCGCGGGGGCTCGGGAACCTCTTCCAGGGCCCGACCCAGTCCTCGGGCTCCCAGGGTTGGGTGGGGTGCTCAGGCCTGTGGTGTTCACCTCTCAGCATCCCCACCGAGAAGAGAGCATTTGGTCTTTGCGTTTCCGCTGCTCTCCCGCCGAGGCAACGGCCACATCAGCCCTCCACCTCCTCCAGCCTTGGGGATCCTTGGGAGGCTGGCGCGCGAGCAGGGGAAGCACGAGTGAGTTTCTCAGAAGGTCACTCAATGGTCCCACAAAGCAGCGGGGGCTTCTCCAGCCGCTGGTCAGGATGAGGGACCCTGGAAATGTGGCAGCGGCAGTACCCCCGCTACGCTGCCCCGCGATGCCTACCGACGACCCCCAAGGATGGCCCCATCAGGGTCGAGCAGACACTGCTGTTACTCCCCAGACAAAGCCCCTCCAGCCTGGGAAGGGTCTGAGAGAGGGCGACTGGGTTCCAGGGACATGACCCTGTTTTTACCTAGGTGCGTGAGCTTGTCCTCTGACCGACGCTCAGCGTTCTGGGTGAGTGAACAACTCTTGGTCCCTCCCTGAGTTTTACCTGGTGAAACGGAGTGCTTGCAGGGCTGGAGCTCCCGGGGCGGCTGCAGGTGGCAGGGACCTCGTTGGCGTATCCTGAGGCAGAGGCAGGGCTGGGCCTGACAGCCTCATCCTCCCTGTAGGTAGACACCTCTGGAGTGTGTATTCAAGCGCCCTTCTCCTTGCGGTCCTGGCCCAGAGGCCAAGGGAACCACAGTGGCCTCAGGGTCAGGTCTGAGCAGTATAAGCAACGCCAGAGCATGTTCTGGAGGCAGCCTGCAGGGACATCGGCCTGAGCTGCTGTCGCTGCCACAGTAACGCTCCCGCCAAGCAGGTTTGCATCTTTCTTGTGAATGCATATCTTGGAAGCAAGTGGGGAAGGCTTCCGCCAATGACATTATAAAACCAGTTGGCCTTCCAGGGTGCATCTGAGCGAAGCAGATCACTGGCGGTCGCACACACTCTGGCCCCCGTTTTCCCCTTGGTGTCCTCCTGGACTCACCTTTACAGTTTATCAGTATCCATCATGGGACGATGCTCTGACCCTTTCAGGACCTGTTTCATGGCCTGGGGGTGCTAGTGAAGGAGACATTTGGAGGATCTCACTGGATAAAGGCAGGGCAAGGGGGGAGCCTGACTTCCAGGTCCAGGGCCGTGAACAGGTTTTCCGGCTCCCTCACCTCTAACTACTCATTCCCTCCCGCAAGGAAGCCTTGGTTTCTCCTTTGGTGTCCCGGGGCCAAGAGGCAGAGAGGCCAGTGGCTCAGAGCCCGGACTCTGGGGCCAGACGGCATGAGTTCTCCGCAGCTCTGACTCTCCCCAGCTTTGGTGCCTCGGGAAAGTCATGTGATCTCCCGGTACTTCCTCATCTCTCAGGGGCCACAAAGCCTCCCTCAAGGGGTGTGGTGAGATTAAATCAGCTACTGTTTGTAGATCGCCCCAAACAATGCCTGATGCAGAATAACCACCTAACACAAGGGCTGGGGAATATGCGCTTTCTCATCCGTGAGTGTTCAAAAGAACTGATGCTTGCCCTTCCACTAAAGCATTCTAATCGCATCTTTCTAGGATACGCATCCCTGACCGTCCAGGCAGCCCCCCCCCACACACACTCTCGTGAGCCTTCTTTGCATGCCTCAGGCAACACCACTGTGGGTGGCCGAGGCTCAGCCTGCACTGGCCTGGGTCTCCCGCAGACAGCTTCCCTCCACCGTCCCCGGGGCCCCTCTCATACACTGCAGCCAGGACACCGGCTAGGACAGGCCAGCTGGCAGCCTTGTGGCAAGAGCAAGTGCGCCACACAAGCCCAAGGACTCCGGCTGCACCAGGCACGCTGTGGCATCAGAACCCGCCGTCACAGCTGGGGCTGCAGGAAGGTAGGGGGCCCAGGGTGTGACTGCTGGGGAGATGGCTAAGTCACACCCTGCCCCTGGTCCCCTACTGATGGCAAAGGTCATTTTCAGTGCTTTGTAGTTTGCTCTGTCAGTTGTGTCCCTGGGCGTCATTGGGAAGGCCTTAATTGGCTTGGAGAAATGGGGCCTTTGACACGGCTTGGTGGTTGAAGCTGCCTGTGAGCAGGGGCTCCCCTTGTCCGATCCAAACCCATTTGGGCTGGTTTTCGCTCTGATGGGGAGCTGCAGCCCCGGGTCACACTGACACTGGCTACATAGTTTGGTATTGCACCTTTCACTCCAAGGCAAGATGCCGTCTGTTTCTGACCTGCCTGACAGGGCAGTTCCACAGACCTTGTTTCATCTTTCCCCTGACCAGCAGGGCTCAGGAGACCCAGGCTCCAAGCCTGAAGTCCTACCTCCAGTGGCCCTGATCTTGGCAGTCAGGGGGCACAGCCCTAAGCTGGTGTGTGCAGCTGTCCAGTAAAGAGGCAATAGGAGAGGTGGCGTTGGAGGCCAGCCCTGTCCCTGAGACCCCTGCCGGCCTGAAGCTGGCTTAGAGCGTGCCCCAGGAGAACAGGCAGACCTGCGGCCCTTGCTTTAACCCGGGATGGGCCCCAGAGCCTGGGCACTCAGACAGAGGTGGACATTCACCCAAATCCTTAGACGCCCCAGGAGGGCCTCAGGGAGCTGATCTTTTGGACCACAGGATTGGTTTCTTTCTGGGCCCTTGTAAAAGCTGACTGCAGTGACTCTCACACCCGCTTCTCTCTGAAAAGTCCCGGTTTCCCTTCCTGGGCCTGCAGCTGCTCAGCTGCCTGGGCACAGCCTTGTGCCACGTCCCCTTACGTAAGAAGGCAAATCAAGAACTGGCCTGACGGGGACACGTGCCTCCTAAGTCAGGCTCCCAGGTCGGCTGAGCTTAGGAGTCGGGGACAACTTCCCCCTCCATCCCTGCCGGACAGAGAGACACGGCCTCAGCCAGGGAGATCACAGCGCAGCACGACAAAGCCGCAAAACAACCTTTCGTGTATTCATAACATCGTATTAGGTACCCGTGTGTACCGACCCAGCCCCCTCACTGCCTGTCTCCCTAAGGAGTGTCTGTCGGGCACAGCTCGGCTGCAGCGGGAACACACCCGACGGTCCCCAGGGCCAGCGCTGTGTGATGGACGGTGTTGGCAGGGGATGTGCTCTGTGTTCAGTCTGCTGGACTAATCCTGTTTGGGGCTTAGTGCTCGACAACAACTTTACCAGCAGGATTAACTTCTGATTCTCGTACATCTGTCTGTGTGTGTGTGTGTGTGTGTGTGTGTGTTTTATGACCAGACTGAGAAAAGGGAACAAACGCAATAATTTGGGCCCTTCTCTTATCAGCAGGAATGAGAAGGAAACCTGACATCCTGCTTGGACTCTGATACCAGCAGCTTGATAAGAGAACATTTCATCATGTATTTCAGACGCCCGGGGCCTCTGCTCGGGGCAGCTGAAAGTACATCCCAGTTGCCTTTACGTTTTATCAGAACCTTGAGAAATTCTCATTAACCTGCTCATCGTTAGAAATGAGTTTGGCATTTGGCTGGTCAATTCAGTGGGGTATCTTACAGTAGATAGTATCTGATACTCAAAAAAAAAAACCCTCGTTCAGCTCAGGGTTCTTTGTTTCCTGTTGCTGAGGCTGCCAGGGATAGGACTGTTGAGTACTAACTGGACATGCTGTGTCCGCTGAGTCCTAGGTTCGGGGGTTGGTCAGACTTGGGTTCAAAACCTGGTCCCCGCCACTCCGCAGCCTTACTCCTACAGTGCTTTTCTGACCAGTAGCATCCCTCCCCGCGCCCCCAAGCCTTGGCATCCACAGAGGGATAAATACCTCCCTCACACATGGTGCTGGGCTCCCTTAGACGAGACGTGTAGCCCAGCACAATAATGCAGGGGTTCCACAAATGCTCCAGTGCTGGTCTCCTCCCCTCTTTTCCTCTCCTGTGAGATTTTTCTGCTGAATACAAACCTCAAATAAAGGCAAGCAGCACCCTCCAGAGAAAGTGTGCATGCCTTTTGTGAACACGTGCATGAACGTTCAGATGGCATCGTCTGTAATAGTCCCAATGGAGAAACTCCCCAGATGCCCACAGCAGTCGAAATCATAAATACACTGCAGTAAGCTCACATGATGGAATGTTCTGTAGCAACGTGAAGAAACAGTCTACAGCCACGTGCAGCAAGTATGGTAAACCTCACAAATAATATGAGCAAAAGGAGCCTGACGTAAAAGAATATGAAACACGAAACAGGCAAGACTCGTATATGATGTTAGAATCGTGATTATCTTCGGCGGTGGGTGGTGCCTCCGAGGGGCTTCTGGGACCTGGTGCCGTTCGGTTCCTTAACTGAGAGCTGCTTCCACGGATGCACTCACTTTGTGCAAATTCTTCCAGTCATACACTCAAGATTGGTACATTTTTCTGCATTATGCTCCAATAAAATGTTTATTTATTTAGTTAGTTAATTAGTTAGTTTTGGCTGCGTTGGGTCTTCGTTGCTGCATGTGGGCTTTCTCTAGTTGCGGCGAGCGGGGGCTACTCTTCGCTGCGGTGCGCAGGCTTCTCATTGCGGTGGCTTCTCTTGTTCCAGAGCACAGCCTCTAGGTGCGCGGGCTTCAGTAGTTGTGGCACGCAGGCTCAGTAGTTGTGGCGCGTGGGCTCTAGAGCGCAGGCTCAGTAGTTGTGGCGTGCAGGCTCAGTAGTTGTGGCGCACGGGCTTAGTCGCTCTGCGGCCTGTGGGGTCTTCCCGGACCAGGGCTCGAACCTGTGTCCCCTGCATTGGCAGCAGATTCTTAACCACTGTGCCACCAGGGAAGTCCCTAAAACGTTTTTTAAAACCACGAGTAGCAAGGTGATATGAGAGGAGGAATGCTATCGAGTTCATTTCATCAGTAATACAGACGGAGGAGAGTGGGGGAGCGTCAACTCCTGGGGCTGGAGCTTGGGAGCAGAATTGCTGCCGTCCAGGCTGGTCCAGATGCTAGCAGGTTGAGAACACTGATCTATTTGCCCATTGGTAAAATAAGTTGGAAACACGCCGGAGAAGCAGCGGGGGAGTTCTGCAAACAGATTTTCTTGCTTAGAGCAGCTGCAGAGGGGTATTCGTCATGGCAGAGAAGAGCCACTTTCCCTTCTGTGCCTCTGGTACCCACTGATGAGTGAGTCAAAGAACTTGAAATGGCATTAAAGAAGGTTGAGCTGCTCTCAGCGATTGTGAGAGACTGGAAGGGAGGGCGGGGTGGGCGGGGGTCTTTCAGCCCAGGGTTCCCTTTCTCTTTGGGCAAACTGGTGCATACTTCACTGGAGGGAGAAAACAGATCCAGGGAGAAATGAGCGGTGCCAAGGACGTGTAAGGATGCTTGGAGGCAAAACTGTGCCATTGGCAGCTGGACATCCGCTTTACTTTGTTCCAGTTCTCCGGCTGTAACCTCCAGCTTCTGGCCTTGGGGGCTCATCTGCAGTCCTGAACTTGAGCCCCTCCCAGGATACCTCTGGTCTCTGGTCTCCCCCGCTTACCGTCATCCCACCCCCCCAGTCACATCGCTCATCCTTCACACGATCACAATTAATTCATGCTACTGTCTTATCCAATCATTTGGATATTTTAACTTGGGGTTCCTGGGACTGTGAATGCTCCATCCTGAGCACTAAGTTATTAGCAGGTGACTGTTAAAGTTCAGAGTTGCATTTGTCTGTGCACAGAATGGATATGGCGTGCCCTGGATGGGCTTACTAGCGGACGAGGAGAGAAATCAAACCTATATAAGAGATAAGTTAGACGAGCAGATGGGAACACAACTGGTGAGCCTTCAGGAATGGGCTTGGTGTGTGGATCTGGTTCTCGGGTTCAGGGTAGACCTGCACCCCAGCCTGTCCCCTGTCAGCAGTGATGAAGAGTCTGGCTGAAATGTCAAGGTCTACTTTCTCACATCAGGGAGGAGAGCCAATGAGTGCCTTTGAATTTCCCTTTGACAGTGCGGGAGGGGGAGTGGTCTCCCTCCCTTTTGAAGGACAGGGACCAGGGATATTGGGAATGTGGAAGACGAGCTCGGGCTAACCCAACAAAAGTTGACTTTTTCTGAAAATTGAACTGTTAATCATTGTGTCTTTCTTATTAAAAAGGCATGTTGTAGAACAACACTGTCCAGTAGAACTTTGTGCAAAATGAAGTGTTCTGTGTCTGTGCTGTCCAATATGGTAGCCACTGGCCGCCACAAATATGGACAGTGCACCTGTTCCTGGGGTTGCTGTAACAAAGCACCACAAACCGGGTGGCTTAAAGCAACGGGAACTTGTCTCTCATGGTTCTGGAGGCTGGAAGTCTAAAATCAAGGTGTCAGTAGGTCGGCTCCTGTTAATAGGCTCTAAGGGAGAATCTTCCAGGCCTGTGTCCCAGCGTCTGGCACTTGTTGGTGTTCCTTGGCTTGCGGCTGCCTCATTCCCATCTCCGCCTCCATCCTCACGTGGCATCCTCCCCTGCGTATCTGTATCCAGATTTCCCCCTTCCTGTAAGGACACCAGTCATATTGGATTAGGGCCCAGCCTAATGACCTCATTTTAACTTGATGATCTCTGTAAGGACCGTAGGGTCCCCATAAGGTCACAGTCACAGGTTTTGGGGGCTTAGAACTTCAACATATCCTTTTGGGGGACATAGTTCAACCCGTAGCAGCAATGAGGAACTGAACATTTGACTTTATTTAATTTTAAATGTAAACATCCACCCGTGGCTAGTGACCGGCTCCTGGGCAGCCCAGCTGCAGACTCTGGAGGGAGAATTTGGATAATTCCGCATTTCGGTTCAGAGCCACCCTTGGGCCAGCGACCGCTCCAGCGGGTGTCACCTGCTGGCTCCAGTGAGGCTTCTTCCCTGGGCAGCAGCCCCCGAGGGCTGGGAGAGGGGAAGGGGCCCGACTAATCCCTCACCGACGAGGATGCCATGAGCCGGCGCTCTGAGGGGCGATGCCAAGCTGCTGTTCCTCAGACCCGCATACTGAGCCGGTGTCTCAAAATCCAAGCTCCACGAGGACGGGACCACTTCTCTTGTGCCCATTGTCTCCAGCACCCGGAACTGAGCCTACCCTTGACGATGCTTAATTCACTCAGTTTAAAAGATTGAGGTGCCAGAGAGAGGGCTGCTAAAAGTCCCCTCCCATTCTCCTTTGGGGGAAAGAAAATATTTTGCAATGACTTATTCAATGACCTCTTTCCTACTAAACATTAAGACAGAGGCCACATCGCTCCGAACTGCATTGTAAGGTATCAGTGGGACTACTTGACGCATCTCGGATGCGGCGGACTATCGGTAGGCATGGCAATCTCCTTTTGGGGCTTCCTGTTTTTGCAGTTTGCGGGCAGTACTTTGTGACAGGTGATGGCAGCCGACCACTATCCCCCTCCACTACCCTCTTGCTTCCCTCCCCCCACCTCCCCCAATGTATCTAATCGTCATCGTTGGCAAAGACCAGCCTCATCCAAGAGCCTCGTCCAAGAGCCTGGTCCAAGAGCCACGCCCTCACCGCGCCTACAGCACTGCTGTGTTTGCTCTGCTGTGTTCCAGCCTCCTTATCTTATCTTACCTTCATTTATCTATGAATACCTTTTCTTTTTCCAAAACGGATTTATGCATACTTAATCATATTCTTGCCCTGGGGCTTTAATGGGCTTGTACATTTCTTTCTGTCTCCTCAGCCCGACCCGTTATCCCAAGCACAGGCTCTCTGGCTCGCGCCTTTTTATCCCCGTCCAAACACTTCGCTGTGCAGTAGGTGCCCAGTGAATACTTAACCATCTCATTGATGGATTATTTCAAAGCAGGAATACCCTGAAAGGCCCCTTTGCCGTGTCTTAACTGAAAAATAAACTTCTGCAGTGGGAAGGGGGGAAGCTCTTTATACCGGCCTCCTTCATGCTAAAGGCTGGCGGGACAATGAAAGGGAAATGTTTCTTCCCCGCCTCAACCCCAGTGAATCTGAGGCACCCCCAGGTTCCTCATGGTAACCCTACCTCCTCTTTCTCAGCAGGGGGCTGAGACCGTAACCTTGACCGTCAGCACCCAGGCCAGTCTCCCCAAGATCTGCTGGGACTCCTCCAGCAGCAGCCTCACCCAAGGGAGGAAAGCGAGCTTCGTGAGGGATTTTCTCTAGTCACCAGGCAGGACCTCTGCCCAGAGGTCTTCACTGCAGCTGTGCCCTCGTGATAACTGTTCATTTGGCTCCTCAGCCGTCTCCTCCTAAAACGAGGGTGAGCTTTTCACAGCTGACACCCCAGCTATCAAGGAGGGGACAGTTCGGCGCTAGGGGGAGGAGGGGATCAGGGTCAGAGAAAAAGGGGTGGCCTCAAACATCATCAGCGTGTTTAGGGGTACCGCTCAGGGTTGCTGGGAAGGCTGCTGACTTGGAGGTTGTTTCCTTCTAACTGAAACTCTACCATTTAAGCTTGGTAGTCATTGCACTAGAGTGTGACCGGCTACAGGACCTTCCACAGAAGTGGGTTTTCCCAGGGACACGGACTGCATCTCTGGGTGCCCGGGGCAGGTAGGGGAGAGGCCAAGCTCCAGACACCCAGAGGCCTTCTCCCTCAGAGACAGGAATTTGCTTGGATTCGCCTCAACCCTTTGCACCCCACCTTCTCTATCCTGGTGCCCCTGGGCCTTTGTGTCTTGGAGGTGGAAAGGCCAGGCAGAGAGGGCGTCCAGTTTGGTGCTACTTCGGTGGCTCTGAGGTTCTGACCCGTCAGGACCCGACACCTGCCTTGGCCCGCCTGTCCCCTGGGTCCAGTCCTTGCTTTGCTGATGTTGGGGGCGGGGGCAGTGCCTGGACTTGTTTGGGTCCCACTGACCCAGATGTGATGGACCGCCTGCCCCACGGCCCCTCTTGCAACCAGCAGCTCCCCGAGGGCAGGTGCCTTTTTCTTCTCTCTCACCAAGAATCTGGAGCCCAGAGAGAGGGGCTGGGCCTGCAGGGGGCAGCCAGCCGGGGCTCCAGCAGGCCTAGAGAAGAAGGCTGCCCTGGATCGGCCACTCACCGCGCTCCATGGCCGGGCACCGAGCTGGGCGGCTCTCGGGCCCTCTGCGGCCGGAGGGCTAGCGAGCTTGGCCCGGAGCGGCCTGCTCCTGCCTCTTCCCTTCCCCTTTGGCTGCCCCTTCGCCCAGCCTTTCCTCCCAGCCGTGTTCACTTCTTGCTGACTTGAAAGGAGAGGGAGGTTTGTTCCAGCCCTGCCCACACCGGGATCTGCAGCCTGTTTTTCCGACTGGGGGTTCAAAACCTAAGACCCTGCATTTTTTAAAGTTTGACGCTGATGGGTGGGCGGTCGAGGGGGAGCCTTTTGTAACCTTTCGTAACTGCGGGTGATGGTTTTCAGTATTTAGGCAGGAAAAAGACATGCTTGTTCTGAGTCAGAGGAGGAATGATGACATTCAGAGCTGTATGACGCCCGGCAGGAGGCCCGGCCTGCAGACCGGTGACTGCAGCAGTGAAGAAGGCCTCGCCTTGTCCCCCCAAAGCCCCCCGCGTCCCCACCTGCCCAGGTCACCAGAGCAGCCACTTGGCCACGTCCACATAAGGTCCCATGGCATCATGCTGTCCCAGAGCCCGGCTGGGGGACCCTGCTGCCTCTCCGACACTGCAGGTCACCACACGTGGCATTGAGTAGGCCCCAGGCAGGATGGAGTTTTCTCTGAAAGCACCATTAGTTGTGGCTGAGGCTTGTCAGAGCCACACTCTGAATGGTAAAGAGCAAGGGGAAGAGGGGGAGGGGGGGAGGGGGGAGGGGGAGGGGGGAGGGGGAGGGGAGGGAGGGGAGGGTGGGGGAGGGGGAATTTGGGGACTGAAAGAGAACAAAGGCCTGTAGAGCCCCTGGCAGCCCTGGCAGGGGCTGGGAGGAAACCCTGATATGAGGTCAGACTCCTGGGCTTTCAGGGGCGCGCTGGGGACTCTAGCAGGCCAGGCTGGGCCCTGGTGCCGGCATCAAGCCCACGCCCTCCGGCCCCTGAAGGGCTGGCATCGAGTGTGCACAGGGTGGGGTCCACCTCCTCCGCCAGATGAACCCCCGACTCTGTTGAGGCTGGCGGCTGCAATGCCTGTGGTTTCCATCTGTGTCCAGTGGACCAAAGCCTCCATGTGGGCCCGCTCTGAAGGTCTGCATGCTGGGCTGAGGGCTAGGCCAGAGCCCAGGCTTGCAGCTTCTGCTCCGGCCACCATGAAGAGAACAGCTTCCAGCACGCTTTGGGAGCTAAGCTAGCCTGTTCCCAGCGGAGGTATCCCATTCAAGAGTTCAAGTTTGGGGCTTCCCTGGTGGTGCAGTGGTTGAGAGTCCGCCTGCCGATGCGGGGGACGTGGGTTCGTGCCCCGGTCCGGGAAGATCCCACGTGCCGCGGAGCGGCTGGGCCCGTGAGCCATGGCCGCTGAGCCTGCGCGTCCGGAGCCTGTGCTCCGCGACGGGAGAGGCCACAACGGTGAGAGGCCCGCGTACCGCAAAAAAAAAAGAGTTCAGGTTTGATCCGTCCATTCCACTGATGGCTAAACTGAGCCTCAGGTTACACAGGAGCAGCCTTATGGGCAACAGAGCTGGAGTTTGCGCTGAAGCTTTTGCAGAATGAGTTGAAAGAGGGCTGGGGCTGTGTTTCCCATCAGTGCATTCAAAGCCCCCGGCACAGCGTCCAGCTCGATGCTGGCCCTCGGAGCCCTGCGTGAACACGTTCATGCGCGAACCCACAGAAGGGCCTGTACCCCACGCCTGCTGGGAAGGGCTTGTCCTCGCTGGGAGTCGCTCGGCTAATTCACACTGGGGCATCTGCCTTATCCTCCCCGGGAAGCTGGCAGATGTTTTCTCAGATGGCTTTCTCGGGGAAAGGAAGGCAGAAGAGCTCCGAAGGGGACGGTCCTTATGACTCCGTGGTCACGTCAGAGGGCGCAGGTTAAGCCGTGACATGGAAGAACAGGTGACCAGTGCTTTAATTTACACAGCACGGAGCCATCGGACTGGGCGCAGCTGCAGGCTCCGTGCCCAGGGGACACACCCCCCACCCTCCCTCCCCCGGTTATGTCACCGCAGCAGCCTCACCTGGTGTCATGTAAACGTCACATGACCTTGGCAGGGCTGCCCAGCTAGCACCTCGGAAGCTTGGCTGCAGGAGGCCAGGACCGTCTGGCGCCTCCCTGGCCTCCCCCCCACTGCCAGCCTGATGACCCATTCCTGGTCCTGTGACCATGGCATGGCCTCACATGCACCCAGGGCCTGGAAGAAGGGACAGCCCTCGTGTGGGTTAAGACAGGCAGATTCTGACAGCAGGGACAGTGGGGACATCCCCACAGGGTCCTTAGGGATGGCGTGTGCATCACACACCCTGACCCCCTGTTCCGGGCCCTTCGCATCCTGCGTGAGGGGTGCGTGGAAGCCGGGCTATGGGGCTACAAGGAGGCTGCTGCCACCATAGGAAAGGGCCGTCGGAGACCCAGGAGGAGAAACAGAGCAGTAACAAAGCGATAGCAAAGCTGGGAGGGACTTTGAAAAGAAAGCACTCTGGGGTCTGGCCATGCACCAGAATCTTATTCAGCCTTAAAAAGGAATAAATTCTGACCCCTGCGACGACATGGAAGAACCCTGAGAGCATTACGCTCAGTGAAAGAAACCAGCAAGAAAGGACAAGCGCTAGGTGATCCCACTTGTATGAGGGACTAGAGGAGTCACATTCACAGAAACGGAAAGTAGATGGTGGGTGTCAGGCCCGGGGAGTGGAGCAGGGAGACAGTGTTTCATGGGGACAGAGTTTCAGTTCTGGGAGATGAAAAAGTGGTTAAGAGTCCACACTCCCACTGCAGGGAGCGCAGGTTCGATCTCTGGTCGGGGAACTAAGGTCCCGCATGCCTTTCGGTGCAGCCAATTAAAAAAAAAAAAAATAGGTTATGAGCCTGGATGGTGGTGGTGATGGTTACACAACAGTGTGAATGTATTTAATGCCACTGAATTGAACACTTTTAAAAAGGGTTCAGATGGTAGATTTTATGTCCTGTGTATTTTACCACAATTAAAAATAACTTTAAGAAAGGTTAGAGAGTTCTGATCAACAAATTATCTTTTTCAGAAAGTTCTGCTAACGTCTTTGTCAGCTGTTCATAAGTATTCACGTACTCGGCATACAGGTGTCTAAACAAAACCAAACCACAATTTTTAGAAGCAGAAAGAAATAATAAGATAAGCCCTGAAGGTGTGCAGATGCACGGGACCCTCTGCAGGCCTGGAGGGGCTGTGTGGACAGAGCAGGCAAAGGGGGGCTCACGGGAGAGACGGGAGCCTGGGAGGAGAGGTGGACGTTTTCACTCCTGCAGAAGCTGCTCTGGGCCAGCAGCCACCTGGCAAGGGCCTCGCCCTTGCGTCTTTGCTCTGGAACCCCCGTGTGGCCCTAGGAGAAGAGCCCCGGGGCCTCCTGCACTGGTCCTGGGCTTTTCTGGGAGCTCAGTCCCACCGGGAGCCCCTCGAAGAAGACGTCACTTGTTGGGGCCGCAGTGCTGCCCTGGGCGAGGCGTGGAATGTGACGCCTGCCTCTCCTGCCGGGCTCTGACCTTCCAGTTCTCTCCCACTGCCCTGCCTTCCCGGCAGCCTGGAGGGCACCAGAGCCAACACCTCACTCTTTCCCCTGCTCAGCAGGGGTGGCTCCAGCCTGTCTCCTGAGATGACCTTCAGGCCAGAGGGAGGGGTTTCCAGCTGCTCTTTTTAATCGAGCAGGTCTTGGGCCAAGGTGGTGCTTCTGTTGAAAACCTTAGGACTATCCCTCAGAGCCCGCCCTTCATCCTTCAAGGCCCACAGGAGTTGGTACCAGGTGCCCCCCGCCCCATTAGCCTGGACCACACAGACAGCCCGTCAAACTCATGTTAGAGAACTTTCATGAACGATCGGGTTTATGGATGTAGAGTTTACACACAGTAAAATTCACCCTTTTTAGTGTATGGCTCTGTGAGTTTTGAGAAACATATATAATTATATAATCACCACCACCATCAAGACAGGGAACAATTCCATCACCCCCAAATGTTCCCTCAGGCCCCTTTACAGTCCACTTCTCCCCTCCTCCACTCTCAACCCCTGGCAGCCTATAATTTTTCCCTACCCTATAATTTTGCTTTTCCCAGAATGTCATATAAGTGAAAAACTCCCGTATATAGGCTTTGGGGGCTGGCTTCTTTCAGTTAGCAAAATGTGTCTGTGAATGACCCACGTTGTTGCACGTATCAGTGGTTCTTTCCCTGTTATTACTGAGTAGTGTCCCATGGTATGGATGCACCAGTTTGTTTATTAATTCACCAGTTGAAGGACATTCGGGTGGTTTCCATTTTCAAACTATGAATAAAGCCACTATAAACGTTTGCATCAGGCTTTTGTGCGAATAAAAGTTTTCATTTCCCTTGTGAGTGGGATTGCCGGGTTATACGGTAAATGTATGTTTAACTTCATAGGAAACTCAAACTACTTCCCAAGCTGGCTGTACCGTTTTGCGTTCCCACCAGCGACGTATGAGAGTTCCTGTTGCGCTACATCCTCCCTAGCGCTAAGTACGGTCCGCTTTTAAGAACGTTTTCAGCTAGTCTAAGAGGTGCGTAGGGGTAGCTCATTGCAGTTTGAATGAGCAGATTCCTGGTGATTAATGATGTTGCGTATCTTTTAGTGTGCCTTTCATCTGTGTATCCTCTTTGGTGAAGTATCTATTTAATCTTCTGTCCACTTTTCTTTCTAATTGAATTATTTGTTCTCTTATTATGGAGTTTTGAGAGTTGTTTATATATTCCGGACACAAGTCCTTTATCACATATGTGTTTTGCAAGTATTTTTCTGCAAGTATTTTTCTCCCTGTCACTTGTCGTTTTTCCTTTCTTTAACGGTATCTTTTAAAGAGCTTAAGTTTTGTTGAATCCGATGTATTCATTTGTTCTGTTATGGACTGTGCTTTTGTCGAGCAGTTTGTTGAACAAAGGAGGTGCCGCGTTAAGTCCCGCGAATATTTACTGAGGCGGGTCTGCGCGCCAGGCACCGTGCATGCGGGGGTCACGGTGATAGATAAGCTCACGGTCAGTGGAGGACGTGAGGTCTGTAAAGATGGAACTACAGCATACTGTAACTTTATGATGTCAGAAGGTGCACGGTACCTAAAAAGGAAGAATAAAAAAGCTCCGGAAACCAGTGAAGGCTTTACAAAGGAGGAACTTAGCCAGAAGGAGATGCTGAAGCTGTGGACGGAATCAGATGATCAGTGGGGGCAAACCCGCTTCCCCAAGCGTAGCATGGGGATCTCAGTTCTCACACACCGATTCTAGAAAGCCAGAGAGAAGATGACGTGGAGGCAGAGCGTGCTAACTGGGTACCGCTGAGGCCGGGGACCCAGCCCTGCGCTTGCGTCTCTTCCCTGCACCCTCTGTGGCCCCCTTCTCGTGGCGTGTGTAGTAACTGCTCTCCCGCCAGCCTTGAGCTGGTTGGCCACGATTCACAGGGGTGGCGCCTTTCGGGTAAAAATGACCTGGAGAAAGGGGAGCCTGGGGCATCAAAGAGATTGATCGAGCAGGTGAGGTACTTGGAAGGGGACTTGCTCATAGGGGCTGCCTTCTCCCCATCCGTGAAACAAGCTCTGATGTTGGTGGTTATTGTAGGTCGGCCTCGGGAAGGTGAGGAATTCTAGGCTCCCCGGAAAGACGGTCCCTTTTCCAGTTCCCCCTGGTGGAGTTGTTAGCAGGGAAAGTGCAGGAATGAGGCTGTGATCTTTTAGAAGGTCCTGAACTCCCAGAGCTGTTCTCGTGTGGTTGTTGTTTGAGGTTCTGGGTTATCTTTAGAAGGACGCAGCCAGGACGTGTGTTTCCATCCTGAGATGCTTGGTTCCCTTCTGTCAGCAGCTTTCTTTCCTCCCCTTCTTCCTCCTCCGTGGAGAGTCTACCCATTCATCCCTGGGGGTTGCGGGGTGCTCTCAGCCCCTCTCTCCGTGAGGCAGATGAGAAGAGCTGGGAGCTCAGGGCAGCCCCATAGAAACAGCACCGGTGGCAGAGGCTCGGCCTGGATGCCAGCCCTGCTGGAGGCCACCCTGGTCTCACACACACCCGCCACCCATCTCACCGGCTTCTCACACCCAGAAGGCCTGGCGGGTGGTGTCAGATGGTGTGTTGAGTCAACAGAGCCATAGGAGAGCCCTCGTTGGAGTCCCGTGGCAGCGGCCGCCGCCAGCACCCCGCGGAGGGGAGGGAAGGGGAGGCGAGGGATGCCTGCTCTGGCCGGCAGCCACCTGGCCTGCTGGGCGCCCAGCGGGAGGCCAGAGCGGGCATCACACTCACCCACAAGCCGGCTCCCCGGCTCCAGGCCTCAGCCTCCTCTGCCTGCTGGGCAGAACGAGGCTTTCCAAAGTGGTGGTTTGCAAACCGCTCCCGGGCCCACAGGCCATCAGTCCTGGTAGAGAGGTGCGTTCCAGACGCCTTGCGGGCTGCACATCTGGAAATGACCGCACACACCTCGGGGAGGGGACGGGGCTCGGAGCCCTTCCTAGGTCCCCATGGCCCATCCCCCCCCTTACTGAGTCCAGCATGGAGAAGTGGGGAGGTTAAACAGCCCAGAAGCCACCCAAAGGGGGGCCACCAAGCACGGCAGGAGGGACCGCGCTCCACGAGCCGGGGGCGCCCGCAGTCTGCGCCAGGGGAGCTAGCATCAAGGGTTCTGAGTGTTTCCAACATACAAATTGCAGAGAGTGTAGGAATAACTCAAGGTACAATTTCAGATTTTAAAAAGTCCGCCCTGGGAGCTTCCGAGTGGCAGGTTTCCCTGTCAGCTGGAATAATAAACAGGTGATGGGCAGTGAACAACCAGGAATTCCTGTCCTGTGGCAGGGACAGCCACAGAGGCTTGGTGTCCCAGGCACAGAGAAGGGAGGCCCGCCTCAGAGCCCCTGGTCAGCACGGGCGCGCTTTCAGGCAGAGGCCCTGCTGACTCTTGAAGAGGCCCCGTCTTCCCCCTCCCTGTACAGAACTGTAGTCCCGTCTCAGCAGGGCCAATTCCAAGTGTACCCTCAAACCAGATCCACCGATTCACATCACAGCGAGTACCGGCAGGCTGGCTTTGCCAGGACAATTTGCCTGGACGATGCTGTATTATAAACAGGCATCTCAGAGAGATCAAGGTCAGAGAGACCTGTCTGAACTTGCATAGAGGCTAGTCCTGACCTAAGGGCACATCTGAGCAGCGCAGGGCACGAGGAAGGCTCCTGCCCAGAAATATTCGGGCCCCATCTGTGGCCAGTGTCAGAAAGCCTTGCCCCTGCCCCCGGGCACCTCGGCACCAGCCAGCGAGTATGAAACTCCATGGCCTCCTGCTGAGTTACTGTCCTTCCTTTATGTGCTGTCAGGAAATGACAGTCACCACACTGACTGAGGACAGACTGCCCTCCCCCTCTCCCAAACCCAGCATGTCTGAGTCAGGGCTGGCCACCACCCCCTCCACCCTGTGCAGCCTGTGGGCGTATTTGGGGTGGCTGGCGGGCACGGGGAGAGGAGCCTGCATGCGGTGGTGTGGGTACCCCGAGTGCCACCCTCCCAGCTCTGAGCCCATGCACCTGCCGTGCCCCCATGGGAACGTGCACTCTTTCCTCTCACCTACACAGACGGTCTCCTGCCCTGACACTCATGCTGGCGAATCGGAGTCTGAACCCTCTCAGAGCTCAGGGAAGGTGCCCGCCTGGGTGTCTGAAGACCCGTGTCATTGCCGTGCATGGTCCAGCTTCCGTCCTAGCTGTCACCCACGGGCCTGACACATCATCTCTCAGGGCCTGCGTTTCATCATTGCCGTGCATGGTCTAGATTCCGTCCTAGCTGTCGCCCACGGGCCTGGCACATCATCTCCCGGGGCCTGCGTTTCCTCCACTGTAAAATGAGGTCATGAAACATTTGTCCACTAAGGTGACCCACCACCGTTTCCACCGCTCCGATTCACTTGGTGGGAGCCACCCTGTCACATTCGGCTGCATTAACCTGTGTGGTACCAGAGGATGCCTCTTACTTTTGTGATTCCACAGAGACCAGCATCAGAGGGCACTGGCGTAGCTATTTCCCCTACATTGTCAACTCCTTAGCAAATTGTTTTTTAGAAACTGCTTTATATGGGAACCGATTGTTCTAGAATCTCTCCCTCTTACAAAGCCACTGAGGGTTGTTTTTTGTTTTTTTTTCTTGTCCGTTTGCCAAGGATTGCCTTTGAGGTTCCACATCAAAAGGCACATATGCTCTTATCTTTTGCTGTAGTGAAGTAGCTAGGGTTACATTTGGGGGCCACGAAGCAGAACTCAGGCCTCCAGAGGAGCATGAAAAGGGTACAGCTCTTCTAAAGGCCAGACAGACACCAGAGGCTGGACCAGACTGCTGGAACTCATCCAAAGTCACCCCTGTGAATGCCCATGACATTCCCCCCACCACTGTTTCTGTTTCGTTTTCTTTTGCCGGTTTACCCATGCAAACATCGACACGCTAGAGCCAGCTACTTAATAACTAGGTCCAGAATGCTGTTGGGTATACAAAGCCCTGTGAAACTGCAGCGTTTCCTGCATTTCTTCTAGGAGAATAAGAACCTTAGAAAATGTCCTAAAAGAGTTTGTTTTCTTAGAAGAAAGAATTTTTTACCTACCACGTTGCCATCATGCTTTGACGGACTCCAAAATGACTTCCGTCTCCAAAAGATTTCTGATAGTTTCAATTATAGAAGATTGTAAAACAGACTCTTAGAGTCTATAAGCAAAACTTGCAGCCCCGAACCTTATTCCAATTAATATATGAACTGAGTAAGCTCAGGTATGGCCAGAGTCAAAGCCATTGAATGTAAAGTTATCCAGGCCCATTTCTGGAGAAGAGTCCAAAAACTCTACCCCTGAGAGAGGGGCCCTGGTGGAGTGGACGGGGTAGAGAGGACACCAGGAGAGCATCTTCTAGGAAATGGGTGATTCTGGAGCGTCTGGAGCAAGGTCTCAAAGCAGCCAGCTAGAAAGGAGCGGGGGCCCTTGGGACGAGACGTAATTCAAGGGAGTCTCTGCGTGAGACTGGCCTGGGCTGCAGGAAGAATAGTTTCCATCAGAGGCCAGGCAGGGGCCTTGGAACTCAGAAAGAAGAGAATTTGCTTGCAAAGAAGGGAGCTGTGAGAGAGAGAGGGCTGAGGCCTCATTCCACAGGCCACGAAGAATGGGAACTAGAGTTACTTTAGAAGTCTCTTATCTGTAAAATGAGGAGGTTGGATGGAATGAATGGTTCCAAACTCGTCTGGCCACCTGTATCACCTGGGGAACTTCAGAAATGCAGGTTCCCAGACCCACTCAACAGAATCCTTAGGACCTGAGACTGTGTATTCTCCGAGCTGCCCGGTGACCCTGCTCAGCCGGGTTTGAGAACTGTGGGGCGAGAGCCTCTCAGCTGACCCGGTGACTCAGGCGTCCTGCCCAGCATGTTGGGTCAGACTCCGGGGATGGAGACGGGGGACTGCCCAGGCCAAGGGTCTTGAGCCAAGCCTTCCCATGGGAAACAGAGGCAGAAAGTTATCCAAAGTTCAGTGGAAAAGTTATGGGGACTCTTCAGGGATGCTCTGCCCAGAGCCTCAGAGCAGATCACCACCGGGCTGGGACAGACCCAGGCCACACACGAGCCGTGCCCGGGGTGGGCGGCCCAACCACCCAGCGACACCCCAGCCCACGGAGGCCGGAGAAGTGTGGTTTCCCCTTGAGTAGAGTTCAAGCCCCTGAAAGTCCAGCTGCCACCGGACATGGGTGGTTCCTTAAAATCAAGAAGGACCTAGAAACCTACCATCGAGCCTCAGACCTCAGGTCAAGCCTGTGCCCAGGATTCACCAGGGTCTCAGGTTTGGGCCCGAATTTCCTGATGGTGCAGCTTCCTATTTAGACACGGGGCTCACACTGCCTTTGTATTTCCCAGGCTCCCGTAGGTTACTCTGAAAGACACCGCAGGGAGGAGCGAGGCGGAGATTTCCTTTCCTTCCAGAGTTCCCACCTCGGGTTATTCCCCCCACCTCCTTGGCTGTCCTGCCCTGCTGAGTCAGTTAGCAGCTCCAGGCTAAATTTCATCCCATCAGGCATCATGCGTCATTCGGCGTGCTCGGTGGACACAGTGGTGAGCCTGTGGTCTGGGAATTCACAAAGAGGCACAGGGGCCCATCCACGGGTGCCTCCACCTGTACCGCAATGGCGTGTCTGGAGTGTTGCAGACCTTCCTCCTGGACAGGGCCTGGCTCAAGCCAGCCCGTCCTCGCCCCATCCTCTCCGGACCTGAGTAATGGATGCTTGGACCGAGGCTGGTGAGGCCTCAGGGTGCTTGTTGCGACCCTAGAATGGATCTGCTGCCCAGCTCTGGGGAACTGCCTCTGCACCTTTGGTCTCATTGACATCAGCCCTGGGTGGGAACACACTGGTGTCTGACGGACATCAGCGGTGCACCTTTACACGAGGACCGCTCTCCACAGGGCAGCCCGGACCCCAGAACGTGCACACCCTGCTTGTCTTTCTTCTGCCCGAGGCCTTCCGTCCCTCCTAACGTCCCTCTCTGTGGCATGGTCCCTTAGCAGCAGGGGTCCCTGCCTCTCCCTGGCCGGGGCATTTTGTTTGACACACGCTGTCTGTATCACCATCCTCCCATGACCCTCGTCACCATCCCTCCAAAGTTAGGAACGATACCCCCCCATCTCTGTGATGCGTAGTTAGTTGTTTTTAAAGCCGCAATGTAAGCAAACCCCCATCCAGTGTAAATTGAAAATCTGTTCTTCTTACTCCGTGCTCTTGGAATAATGGTCAGCAAGGACGTTTAAGATCAGGAACAAAATGAATTTTTTCTTTCTCTTTTCCTTTTTTTCTGAGCACCGGGTTTTCCCAGTGAGTTTTATTTGGGCAGACCTGGGGACGGGGCGGCCCTGCATCTAAAAGAAGGTGTTGGGCCTCTTGGTGGTGAAGTGTGGCTTGTGCCGGTGACGGAGGACCCGGTGGGGCAGTGGGAATTGGATCTTGGAGTCGTGGAACTGTTTGACTGCTGGTCGGTGGCACCTTGCTGGCTGCGATCTCCTCCCCCTTCACGATCTGGATCGAGTGGGCCCGGGCACGGTGCCGGGAGCCCATGCCTCGGTCTGCAGGTATCAGGAGGGGGGCACTTGGGGAACGAGTGGCCACAGCATCTGGTCCCAGCAGGTACTGGCTACCAAGTGTGTAGAACCTCCAAATTCACTTTGAGGGGCACGGCTGCAGCCCCCCAAAGGCGACAAGATCCACTTACTGTTAGCATCTCTGTTGAAACCGCTGTTACAAGAACCAGCAGTTCTTGGGTTTAGGTGCTTGGAAAATGAATTTTTTCATTTTGGTTTTTCTTCCTTGGTATTTCAGACCCAGCCTCGTTAGCCAAGTGCTAACATGCGTGAAAAGGGCTGGTGCCTGAGGAAGGGCGGAGGGAGGGGGGAGCGCATGCAGGTGCACACCACACGGCCATCTTGTCTACCTGGTTTATTTTTACAAAATGGGGTTGGCTAGTTAGTGGTGAGACTAGGCCTGGATCTTCAGGCTCCTGAAATGCAAGCCTGTCCTCTGCATCGCTCTGCTGGCCCCTGTTCGCTTTCTTCCAGTGGCACCGCCGTTCTCCTTTCTCCCCTTCTTTCCAGGCATAGCTCAGGCCAGCACAGCCTGGCCCTGTGAAGTCACCAGCTCCTGGCTCCCTGGTGTCTGGAGCCACTGGCCTGGTGTCTGGTGTGGCTGCCAGAGTCGTTTCTGTTCACTCACTGAGCCTATTCACGGGCCCTGGCTGCAGCCTCAGGAGGCTCGGAGGCATTGTTCACTCTCTGAGGCTGACAGCGGCGCCAACAGAGACCTCAAGGAGCTGGGGAAGGAGGGAGAGCCTTCTCGGAAGAACAAGACAGGGGAACCTGTGTGTCCTTCTTGGTTTTGTTGCCACAGCTCCGTGCTGTCTGGGCCCATGGGAATGTTGTCTTAATCAGAGGTGGACCCTTTTCATTCTCCGGAGTTGAGGCCCAGCTCTTCCGGGTGTGTCCGTGGGACGTCCCCGCCCCTCCAGCCACTCCTCCAAGCGCCTCTGGTTTTGGCCTTACAGGCATTTCACTCTTGGTGCTCATTGAGTGTTGCTGTTGGTGTTGGTGCTGGTTTTCCTTTTGTCCCGTTTCCTCCAGCCAGACTGAAAGGTGGGACTTGTCTGCTGCATCTTGACCTGGCCCATAGCAGCTGGCCAATCGGACACATGGTTCTCCTGAGAGACTGAGTTTGGCAGTTTATCCCACAATTAGGAAATAAATTGGGACTGGAGCCTTGACTGCGGCCTCACGGAAGACTCCAACCCCAAACCATCCAACTAAGCTGCTCCCAAATTCCTGACACACTGAAACTGTGCGAATTAATAAACATTTATTGTTGTTTTAAGTCAAAAAAAAAAAGCAATAAAACAAAAAGAAAGAAATTGGTCTCTTTAAAAGGAATGGGGGGACTTCCCTGGTGGCGCTGTGGTTAAGAATCCACCTGCCAATGCAGGGGACACGGGTTCAGGCCCTGGTCCGGGAAGATCCCACGTGCCGCGGAGCGACTAAGCCTGTGCACCACAACTACTGAGCCTGCATGCCACAACTACTGAAGCCGGGGCACCTAGAGCCTGTGCTCCACAACAAGAGAAGCCACCGCAATGAGAAGCCTGTACATGCACCGCAACAAAGAGTAGCTTCCGCTCGCCGCCAACTAGAGAAAGCCCGTGTGCAGCAACGAAGACCCAACACAGCCAAAAATAAATAAATAAATAAAAACAACAACCAAAAAAAGTAGGTTAAAAGTGATGGAGGATTGTATCAGCATTACCCCATTTTCCCCTTTATTGTGACACCAATACTCAAAAAAAGAAAAAAGATTTAGGTATATCGTGCTTACCTGGCCCCCTTTCCTTTCATAAGACAGTTTTCCCCCCACTGGTAAAGTGGCATAAGTGTGAGCAGAAGTCCCCTCTCTGGTGAAAATGTCTCTACTCTTTCTGGCTGGCACGGAAGAGAAAACATCTTTGAAAGCACCCATCCTCGCCCCGCCAACGCTGCCCCGCCACCGCAGGGAGGCCCCCTGTGCCTCCCGCGTCCCCTCCCGTCCTTCAGCAACACCAGCGTCCCTCCAGGCACCCATGCTTCCCTCCTCTTGGCCTGTGGAACCACGCTTTCTGGAAGGGTGACTCGCACACCCAAAGTGTGATTCTAAGTGTTTGTGTTCCTTCCCTGGACGATATTCCAGTTTAATCATGGCAAAAACAGTCTAGAATTTGGGTCCGGCTGTGACCTCTGCCATTCACTCCCTAAAGTGAATGGATCCATAATTTTTCTAAGCCCCAATTTCTTCACCTGTGAAGTGGGGTCATAAACCTGCCCCCTTTCTCTCTCTCGGGGTGGGGGGGTGGGAGCTGCTAGGAGTGTGTCCCAGCACTTTGTAACCAGTAAGATGGTATCCTAAGACTCCACCCTCTTAGAGATGTTTCAGGTTTCAGTGCAAAGAGGGGGCGAGTTTTTGGTTCTAGGAAAGTTCTTTCCCCGTACCCGAAGCTACACACATTCCGAATCCACACAGCATTTTACCTGTCCCCTCCTCCACCCCCACCCACCCCCATAGTCCAGGGTATCGTCCTGTTTCCCAGCAGGAATCACCTGCTCTGGGAAGGGAGGAGAGAGGAAGTAGGAGACCAGGTGGAAAGGTGGATGCATCTCTTGAACTTGGAAAGATTTCCATGAGAGGAGCTTCCCTGAGGGACGTGGAGTTCCATTTGGTTCCACCAGAAACAGACTGTTCCCACCACCGGCTGGAAAGCCTGGCATCTTCTCCTTATCCTGAGCAGCTCCCCGAGGCTGTGTGTGTCTAGGGCGCGTCCTCTGCATCCAGCCGTCCCTTTTGCCCTCTGTGGGGACCGGGTCAGGATCGCCCTGGTGCTCGTGTGGGATGAGATCCGGCGGACACAGAAGCTGCCGTCGGGGCTTCAAGGAGCCGTCTTAGGTAGCAAGCTGCTTCGTCACAGTCTCTAATTCTTCGCACTTGAGAAACGAACGTTCTGTGCCAAGAACTAGCCAGGAGTTCCACCAGCTCTGAAAGTCCCCCCACAGTGGCCACTAGGCTTCATCCTGAAGACTGTCCTAAGGGGGACAGCATCCTACAGAGAGAAGGGGAAATGGGGAGAGTTGAGGGGGAGAGTGGGCCTGGGCGGGAGCAGGCCCTGTCCTCCGTCTGGCCGGAGCCAGCTGGGCGCCAGGATCAGGGTGCGGGCGCTTCCAGACAGTGTTAGCCGGCCTCTTGCCTCAACAGCAGAACAGTGGCTGAAAAAAGCGATTTTCTGAATAACAAATACATCATTCGTGTGATATTAAACATCATATTGAAGGATAGCAAAGGGCCCTCCGTGATCCTCTTCCCTGCCGGTCGTTCCCATCACCAGATGCAGCCCGTGTTTCCAGATCCTCCCAGGCACTCTGGGCGAGTGCAGACAGCGGGATGCAGGTGTACAGGTTCTTCCCCGTCTGTGAAACTCTAAATGGATCCTTCTATGCAGACGGCTCTGCGGTTTGCTTCCTTCACTTACCCCTCTGTCTGGGAGATGAGAAGGACGGTGGGGCTTGCCGTGTTCCGTAGGGAAGAAGGCTGTGGACGTGCAGTGCGTTATGTAGCCTCTTCCTGCTGGTGAGCACCTGTGTCTCAAGCTCTGCTCTGAAGCACCAGGGAGGTGGATGACCCCAGACACTGGCTGGTTAGTGCCGACACGAATACGTCTGACGCACGAATGCCCAGTAGCAGAATGGCTGGGGAAGAACTTGTGTTTGTAGTCGTGAGAGATGCTGCCGAAATGACCCCTCAGGGGCACTGATTTCCTCTGGCCTCAGAAAATTCCCCCGCGGGCCTGGAGCAGGGTTGCTGCCAGATGGGGACGGGTCTAGACTGAGCCCTGCGAGACAGAGTAGGGTCCACCCCACCCTGGTGATTTTTGCTGCTGGCTGAGGGTGCGGAGATCACTGGGGCTGCTTGTCCTTTATGTGAAGAACTCAGGCCCCCGAGGGGCTCCGCCTGAGGGGTCCCTGCGGGTTGTCAGGATGTGGTCAGTGGCACAGGCTTTTGAGCCTAAGAGCCACCCCCCTCAGTCCAGCTCTCTTTCCCCCTCTGTTCGGTCTGCAGCACAAACCCCGAATGCAGGGAACACCCCAAAGAAAGCACAGGAAGGGCCTCTGTGTCCAGTGGCCCAGGCGAGAGTTGGGAGCAGGGACCAGGACGTTTCCCGCTGGACCGTGGCGCCTACGCGGGCTGTCACAGGAGCCAGTGAAGGCCACACCACCACCCCTGGGGCCTGAGGCCCGCGAGGTGCCCGTCCACAAACAAAGCAGCCCGAGGGCTTCCTTCTCCCATCCGGCACAGCCCCCTGAGAGGCTCGGGCCCGCCCCAGCCTGGCACGTGGCCTCACTCCTGCTCCGTGGGTATCACCCACAGTCTGGCCTGCCTGCCAGAGCACCTTCATCTCCCCCTGCAGAGCTGCTGGACCATCAGATCTCCAGCTGCTCGGGGTCCCCAGTCTCCGTCCTCCCCTCCTCACTCCCCCAGCCCCATCTCCAAACGGGCCTTGCTTCTCAAGACCTTTGGGGCCTTTGCTCTTAGGGGCCTTTCACGTCATAAGTCTGGAGACCTTCAAAACCGTGGTGACAGCATTCTACCTCCTGATTTCACCTGGAGCTCCCCCCAGGTCAGCCTGGGGCCCGGGAGGCAGGGATCCCCACTTGGCGTGGTTCCGTGGGATACGGGGTCCCTGGAAAATGACACTCCTCCTTTACCTGGTTGCTCTCCCAATGCGTCTGCCTGGGAAATATGGGAGGGAAGATGCCAACTGAGCTTGAGCCCTGGCCCTGCCCCCTTCTCTTTCTCTGCCTGTTGGGGGCCGGCATTGACCAAGCACCTGCCCCTGGCCCAGGACAGCTCTGGGCCCAAGCACCTGCCCCTGGGCCAGGACAGCTCTGGGCCAATGATGCGTTTGGGGGCCGGGGGGAGGGGCGGGGAGCGGGGAGAGAATTCCATACTTTACATTTGGTTTGGTGTGAAGCAGGCAGCTCGTTGTTCACTCTGGTAGCGCTCGGTACAGACGAAATGTGCTGAGTTCAGGGCTGGGAGGCTCCTAGGGCCGCAGAGTCAGCAGGAGGGAGATGGGATGAGTTAGGCAGCCGCTCTGGGGTGTGTGTGCACAGCGATGGCATGAGAGGACGTGGCACAGAGCGGCACAGAGAAAGAGCCCCAGGCTGGTGGCTCGTAGGCTGACCAGTCTTTGTCAAGGTCAGAAAGAACGAGAGGATGGCCCTTGGACCATGTCTACTGATGTCTTTGCTTTGGCTTGCGTGATTAAGTATTTTTAAATAACCAATTTAAAATAAAAATTTTATTCAGTTACCTATAAATGTGAGAGATCAGACTCAAATCCAGAGTCTGATCTTAGAAAACAAATCAATATCAGGCAATTATTGTATTCATTTCCTAGAGCTGCCGTAACAAAGTACCACAAACTGGGTGGCATAAAACGACAAGTTTTTTTCTCTCACGGCTCCAGAGGCTGGAAGTCTGAAACCAACGTGTCAGGAGGGCCACGCTCTCTCTGAGACTCTGGATCAAATCCCTCCTCGCCTCTTCTAGCTTCTTTTTGCCTTCTTCCAGTTTTGTGGAGAAATAATTGATACGCATCTCTGTATACGTTTAAGGCATACAGCACGATACTTTGATTTGCGTGTATTGTGAAATCATGATCACAGTGGGTCGGCTAACATCCCTCATTTCTATAGAAACAATAAAAAGAAAAGAAAAAGGAAAAGAACTTTTCTCCCTGTGACGAGCGCTCAGGATTTACTTTCTTAACAACTGTCCTGTATGTCATACAGCAGTGTTGACTGCAGTCGTCATTTTGTACACGACATCCCTGGTACTTATTTATCTTATAACTGGTAATTTGTACCCTTTGATCACCTTCCTCCACTCTTCTAGCTTCTGATGGTCGCCAGCAGCGCTTGGTGTTCCTTGACTCACAGAGGCGTCACTCTGATCTCTGCCTCTGTCATCACATGGCCTTCTCCTCTGTGTGTGTGTGTGTGTGTGTGTGTGTGTGTGTGTGTGTGTGTGTCTTCTCCTCTTATAAGGACACTACACATAGAGTTAAGAGCCCAAACTACTCCAGTATAATCTCAGCTTGATTCCATCTGCAAAGACCTTATTTCCAAATAAGGTCACATTCATAGGTACCGGAGGTTAAGACTTTAACATAGCTCTCTGGGGGTGGGGGAACACCATTCAGCTCATAACAATGATCTTATGGTGTAGTCAGCTAGGTGTGAGTGAGAAAGGCCCCCAGGATTGTACCAACCCTGTCGAAGTGGACGGCCTGTCACTCTGGCAGACTCCTGTCCCCAGCCTCCTTGCAGTTCCTTGGTCACCGATCCCCACCCGCTTCCTCCTGGTTCCTGTCTATCTGAGTCTTCACTCTGCAAGGCTCCTTCCTTCCCGAAGCCGCCCCCAGCGTGCATCTTCATGGTGATTCTCACTGCTGCACACTCACGGTGACCACCTTCACGTGGCACATTTTGACAATAACAGCGTGTCTCGTCTGGTCCCCGGTGTATGTTGTCAGGTGACGTCTGCAACCCTGACCTTTGTCTCTGCTGAATACTTCATGAACTTCCTTATGTCTCGTCTCGAGTAATATGGGTTCCCCTCCGTGTGCTCTTGGCACCATGCTCTGTAGGGGAGGAGGGGAGATCCAATGGTCTTGGACTCAGTGGCAGAAAATAGCCTCCGAAGTGTGTGTGTAAGAAGTCTTTAACCCCGACAGCTTCTGTATGGCCCCTTCACAGCAAGGGGGCTCTGCCCGCGACTCAAGTCGGATGTCGAGGGGATTTCTGGGCACAGCTGATTCTAAGGGATTAGAAGTCATTGTCTACTAGCTTGTCCCCAGTATTCAGAATTTGATCTTTTATATTCCTGCCATTTGAGATTTTTGGCCCTTGTAGATGGAAGCCCCTTTCCCTGTGTCAGCCAGATTTCTAACGGCCCTGTGTGGTTTCCTCCTCAACTTCAGGCCTCTCTTCCTCTCCATCAACACCCACCCAAGTGGCCAAGCAGCACACGTTTCCTCTCGAATCCTATAAGCATGAGCCTGAGCGACTGGAAAATCGCATCTATGCCTCCTCTTCCCCTCCGGACACAGGCCAGAGGTTCTGCCCGTCCTCCTTCCAGAGTTCAGCCAGGCCTCCGTCAGCATCGCCAACACACCATTCTCCCTCCAAATCTGTAAGTCTGGGCCTTCTCCTGGGGGCCGGGCCGCCAGCTATGGGAGGGAGGGCAGAGTCTGTACACAGCTGAAACTAAAGCTGTGCACTCCTGTGACATTTTTGGTACATTTTATCATGAATCACAAACTGAGAAAAAAGTGGCGAGAGCACAGTAGGCAAATGGAAACCAAATGAATGGTAACATCTGGAACATGATCAGAAAAAGCTTTTTGCTCTCTTAGCTTCTTTTTTTTTTTTTTGTGGTACGCGGGCCTCTCACTGCTGTGGCCTCTCCCGTTGCGGAGCACAGGCTCCGGATGCGCAGGCTCAGCGGCCATGGCTCACAGGCCCAGCCGCTCCGCGGCATGTGGGATCTTCCCGGACCGGGGCACGAACCCGCGTCCCCTGGGTCGGCAGGCGGACTCTCAACCACTGCGCCACCAGGGAAGCCCTCTTAGCTTCTTTTTAAAAATCAGTCATTAAAAGCTTTCTTTGAATTTATCTTGATTGGGTTACTAAAGTAAAAAGTCATAGGCAAAGCCAAAAAATTGTTTTTTTGTAGAAATTCTATTCTAGGTTTTAAAGATTTAAAGTCTGACATCATTTGACTTGGGAAGCATTCTCGGAAAGGTGAACCTTTCAAAGCAGAGTGGGATGGTGAAACAGGTGTCTTTGCATCCTTCGGAGGATTGGGACTCGTGGGTATGGATGGAAGAAGCTGGCTTAGCACCAGCGCTTAAACACTCTGCATTTCAACACCGTGGGCCCTGCGTGTGGGGACCACCATCACCGCCCCCTAGTTCGTGTTGGCTACCACAGACCCTCATTATCATTCCTGTGCCCAGCAAGGACCCGAGGCCCGTATCGGTGGAGTCTCTCCGGATGGATGTAACTATTTTATTCAGCTGTGGTGTTAGCTCCCTGCGGCTGCCGTAACAAAGGGGCACAAACTGGGGGGCTTAAAACAACAGGAGGCTATTGTCTCACGGTTCTGGAGAGGCTGGAAGGGGGCAATCAAGGTTTCGGCAGGACCACGTTCCCTCTGCAATCTCTGGGGGGGGGAGGGTATTTCCTGGCCTCTCCCAGCTTCCGGTAGCCCCGGGATTTTCTTGGATTGTGGCAGCGTCACTCCACCTCCATCTTCACGTGGCTGTCTTCCCTCTGTCTCTGTTTGTGTCCAGTTTTAAACTCTTATGGGAACAGCAGTCGTGTTGGATGAGGGCCCAACCCAACTCAGTACGACCGCTTCTTGATGACCTCTGCAAAGACCTGATTTCCAAATAAGGTCGCCTTCACAGGTATCAGTGGTCAGGACCTCAGCATAGCGTTTGGGGGGACACCATCCAACCATAACAGTTGCTACCTCTGGGGAGAAAGAAGATGTGTTTGTCATGCAGAGAACCTACTGTGACTCTTCTCCTTGCTCCTCTGATGGTTATTTTATTAGGTGCAAGCTTAGCAGAGTATTGTTTTAAGTGCCGAGGAATAAAATGCAAGGTGTTGTCTCCGCCCTCTAGGGCTTACAGTCTTACTGGGAACAGAATAGCACTCAGATAAAACAGTTCAATAAAAGCGGAAAGTAGGTTGGGTGGGCATCTGGAGTGAAACAAATAGTCCACACTGCAGGGGATGGGAAAGGGAAAATACTGTGGTCTGATAAGGGCAAGGAAGCCTTGGGTGATTGTAGGGTCTAAATAAGGGGAGAGGGGAGGGGAGGGCCTCCTGGAAAAGAAAATTAACCATGGCCTGGGGTGGGAAGGAGTGTGACGTGTAGCATAGGGTAGGAGCTGGGGGTGGGGGGCTGTCTCTGGGAGGTGGGCATCTGGCAGAGATTGGGGACCAGAGGACCGCTCACTAGAGACGTGGAGAGGTGCAGGCCTTGGCCGCTTACAGCTAAGGGCCCAGGAGGAAGGTCATCCGTGTTCTTGGGTATGAATGAGAAAAGATCTAGAGGTTTCTGTTTTCCCAGGCATTTAGCAAAGAGATTTGGTCATAGAGATAATAGAACAAATATATCCAAAAAAGGAATGATGCGGCAACCCAAAGATGATCAAAAGCAGGAAGCCACTACTCCCCTCGGGCTGGAGGGACGTGTTGGGAGCCCATCAGATGGGAGGTGGAACCAGTGTGTCTGCCTGGCAGGAGCTGGAACTGCAGAGGAGAAGCAGCCACTGGCCAGAGATGCCATGCGAGGCAGAGGGGTAGAAAGTCTGGCGTCTCCACTGCTTCCTGCCTTCCACCTTGTGCCAAACCTGCCGAGAGGCCAGTGGGCCAGGAGGTCTGGGACAGAAACCCTGGGGGAGGAGGGAGGAGACCAGAGGAGGGAGCCAAGAGGGAAGCGACTGGTCGAGAAGCATCAAGTCTCAAAATGTTGGCTTCTTCTCATGGACCAGGGATAACTGACAGGTTAACCCCGTGTAAGAAGAGACACTGCATGGACGAGGAGACGGTCATTTCGACTTTAGATCATTTGAAGTGATGGTACGGACGCAGACACAGGGTTTTTCCGTGATTGCAGAAGTTCTGTGCTCGGGACAGCCTCTCCCAGTTTAAGTGAGAGAGAATCCAGAGGGCGTTCTGGGTCTGCCCACTGTGCCCTGCCCCCACCCCAATTGTGACTAGAAAGTGATATTCTTAACTGTTCATACCACACAACTATGAAGCTCTTGGTGAAAACCAGCGAGCCTGGGCCCTTCCAGGCTTTCTGAGGCGGTTCTGGGGCCAGGGAGGAGGGGTTCTCGGCGGTATCCCGTACTCAGCGGTGGGCACGGACCCTGTGCCCTGGTCAGAGCCTGCGATTCCACAAACAGACTGGTGGAACTGATAGCACCGTGAAGTTTTAACAACCGTGCAGATGTCATGGATGGATAAACATGATGGAAACATACAATGGAATAGTATTCAGCCTTGAAAAGGAAAGGAAATCCTGACGGACGCTACAACGTGGATGAACCTTGAGGACGTTATGCTAAGTGAAATACACCAGTCTTAAAAGGACCGATGTCGTATGATTCCACTTATAGGAGGTCCCTAGAGCCGTCAGGTTCATAGAGACAGAAAGCAAAATGGTGGTCACCAGGGTCTGGATGGGGAGAAATGGGGAGTCAGTGTTTAATGGGGACAGAGTTTCAGTTTGGGAAGATGAAAAAAGTTCTGAAGGTGATGGTGGCGATGGTCACACAACCATATTAATGTACTTGATGCCACTGAATTGTACTCTTAAAAATGGTTAAAAGGATGAATTTTATGTTAAGTATATTTTACCACAGTTCTTTTTCATGATTTAGGAGGCCACAGTTATTTGGACTCCATATACCTTATTGTCCATGATCATTTTACAAAGTTCACCTTGTACAATCTATTAAGAGGTGCTTCTAGGCAATTTGGTAAAAATAAGTGACATGGGGATGGTAGCTGTCTATTTTAGAAACTATATTCAAAATTTATTTTAAGACGCGTTTAGCAGCACATATGTACAAAACAATTAACGCACTTAGTTTTACCTATATATAGGTTATAAATACAATTTTAGAAAACCCTACACATCTGTATATATCAGTTAATGATAGTAAATCTCTATAGTCTCAAAATATATCATTATGCCCATTATACCTTCACATAATACGTATTTGATTATTCTAATATACTATTAATGCTGATTGAGCAATCCTTTAATTATTATGAATTAGAGACACTTTCGGTTGTATCCTTTCACCACTTTTTTTTTTAATGATCGAGTCAACACTGCAATGTTTATATAGTTTGAGCTTCAGAAAATCACAATCAAATCGGAATCAAAATCAAATCAGAAAATCAAAACCAAAACACTTATGTTCTGAAATGATCTGTTTCAAAATTGGAAGACAGGGTCCCCACTGGCTACAGACATTAAACAGGGGCCTTCATCATGTGTGAGTTTTATCCCACAAGGCCTCCAGGAGCTTCTTCGGCATGTTGGTCACAGCCCCTGCAGCTGTAGTTTGGCCCAGGTCTCTGCTTTCAGCAGCCCTTGGCAGCAGGGCTGGTGATGGATTCAAGTTCATTTAAGTGTTTCTGTCTAATTGGATTATGTTGACTGTCCTTATGTGCTAAGTTCCTTAAGAGTTTAGCTGATTTCATGCATTCCGTTACTGGCATAATCTTTATAGAGGAATGTGAGCTGCTTAAAGACGTCTATCAGCCTGAAAATATTTAGATATAATTCATCTCTGCCTTTTGGAATAAAAAGATGCTCTCTGTAAACACTGACTTTTATCAAAGCGGATCACTTTTATAAAATCCCTTTTATAATCACTTTTATAAACTTTGTTCCCATGAATTTTATTCTAAAATTGGAGAGGGGATGAGGGTAATGAATTAGTCTTTAGTAGACAGCGCTCATTTTATCATTTATTTACTCAGCAAATATTTATGAAGCAACCGCCCGGTGCCAGACACTGTGCTCGGAAAGGCTGATGGGATGACAAGTACGTAAGCGGCTCTTATGAGGCAGGGACAGTGTTCATTTTGTTCACCATTTATTAACAGCACATTTTGCAAGGGAGGGGTTCGGTAAATAGCTGAGGACTCACTGAACAAAGGAAGGAGCTCCTGTCTATTGGGGGGCCACAAACAGGGAAATAGTCGTAATAGAATATTCGATAGAGCCTGAGTAGTTCTCATGGGAGAAAATCTCCAGTCCAGCGTGAGCACAAACGCCAGGCCCAGGGCTTCCCGGGTGGTGCAGAGGTTAGGGATCCGCCTGCCAACGCAGGGGACACGGGTTCGAGCCCCGATCCGGGAAGATCCCACACGCCGCGGAGCAACTAAGCCCGTGTGCCACAACTACTGAGCCTGTTCTCTAGAGCCTGCGAGCCACGACTACTGAGCCTGCATGCCACAGCTACTGAGCCCATGCGCCACAACTACTGAGCCTGCGCTCTAGGGCCCATGAGCCACGACTACTGAGCCTGCGCTCTGGAGCCCACGAGCCGCAACTACTGAGCCCGCGTGCCACGACTACTAAAGCCCGCACACCCAGAGCCTGTGCTCCGCAACAGGAGAAGCCACTGCAATGAGAAGCCCACGCAGCGCAATGAAGAGCAGCCCCTCCTCACTGCATCTAGAGAAAACCCGCGCACAGCAACGAAGACCCAGCACAGCCAAAAATTAACTAACTAATTAATTAAAAAAACAATCCCAGAGGAAGGAAGTGGACGTTTTTAGCAGCAGCAGCAGAGAGCAATAATCAGCTCTGCATTTTAGGATGGTCCCTCCGGTGGGGTGTGGAAATTAGATTGGATTTGGGTACAGCAGGGGCTCAGATGAGATGCAGTGTGAAATGATCTGGGCCTGGTGGCAGCTGACAGTGGAAAGAAGGGGGCTGGTGTTAAAACGTAGAGAGCTGTTTAAGACGTCAAATTGAAAGGAACTGGGGATGTAGTTATTGATTAGTTGAGGGCAGAAAAGAGAAGAATCAAGGACGATTCCGAAGGTTTTGCCTTGGGAAACTGGATGGGTGGTAGTTGCACTTGCTGGGATAGGGAACAGAGGAGAAGGAGAAGCAGGCTGTGTGTGTGTGCATGTGTGTATGTGAGCACATGGAGGTGTGTATAAGTGGACACAGGTGTGTGTTGGCTGGTGCTGGTACAACAGGTGCCCGTGGGATAATTAAGTAGAGGTGTCCAAAGGGCAACTGGATATGTGAGTCTGGAGCTAAAAATTAAGATTTTAATTAATTTGTTTGTTTGTTTATATTTATTTTTTTGACCGCACCATGCGGCTTGCAGCATCTCAGTTCCCCAACCAGGGATTGAACCCGGGCCACGGCAGTGAAAGCCTGGAATCCTAACCACTAGGCCACCAGGGAACTCCCCTGGAAATTAAGATTTTTAAATCATCAGAATGTAGAAGGTAATTTGTGCCATGAGAGTAGATGAAATAATCCGGAGAGATGTATGGTGGTTGAGAAGAAAGCCAGAAGAACGTGGGCATTTGAAGGACAAACAAAGGATGGGGATTCTGAACTGCCTGGAAGGTAGGCAGAAAACCAGGCAAACACAGTATCACAGAAGCACAAGAACTGTATTTCGTTGTGTTTCATGCACTTGGAGGGCGTGATCAGTGACGTTCCTGGCCATGGACCGTAAGGACTGAGGTCATCGGTAGCCTTGGCAGGAATAGTTTCAAGGGCACGGTCAGGAGCAGAAGCCGTGTGATGTGGGGTGAATGATTAAGAGGTGAAGATGTGGGCCTGTAGTGTAGATGACTTTCCAGAATCCTGACTTCGAGGGGGAAGAGATGGGGCTGTAGCTGGAAGAATGGAGGTGATGGTTTGTCCCCATAAGGATTTAAACACTGACAGGGAACAAGTTAGTAGGAAGGGAGCAGTTAAAGATAGAAGGGGAAAAGCAAGCGTTACATCTGGGCTTGTAAAGGAAATGGGTGAGTTTCCTTAGGAGGTGGGAGCACACGGTGAGCGTATTTGTCTGGAACCAATGGAAGAATCCTCTTCCGTGGGGTCGAAAACTTGATGTGAAGGTATTCAAATGATCGGTCCTGATCCCATTTCCTTTCTACAGCAGTCACGCCCGTCTCCCCCTCATTTTCTTCTAGTAATTTCACTCTTGACCTGTGTCCTCAATCAGAGTACCCAGAAGCAGAGGCTGAGACGGGGTTTCAGATGCAAGTTTGTTTATTTATTAGGAGTGCTCTCAGAAGAAAGCTCTCAGGACCAAGGGAAGGGAAGAAACAAAGCAAAGGTATGGTTTCACATGAGATTTAGCCTCAGCCTGTTAACAGGGCAGCTCTGGAGTGTAAACTGCACCAGAATTTGCTCTGCCTCGAGGCAAGGAAACTGGGCTTTTTTTTTTTTTTTTTTAATTTATTTTTGGCTGCATTGGGTCTTTGTTGCTGAGCCCGTACTTTCTCTAGTTGCAGTGAGCGGGGCTACTCTTCGTTGCGGTGCACGGGCTTCTCATTGCGGTGGCTTCTCTTGCTGCGGAGCACGGGCTCTAGGCGCGTGGGCTTCAGTAGTTGTGGCTCGCAGGTTCTAGAGCGCAGGTTCAGTAGTTGTGGCACACGGGCTTAGTTGCTCCACGGCATGTGGGATCTTCCCGGACCAGGGCTCAAACCCGTGTTCCCCGTATTAGCGGGTGGATTCTTAACCTCTGTGCCACCAGGGAAGCCCCCGAAACTGGGCTTTTGTGTCTTCATATGGCGGCGCCCTTAACTATGGGATGCCCAGGATGAGGGAAATGTACCTGCAGCTGGGATGGGGCCTGTCACCCAAGGACAGTCCTGTAAGGAGGTTGCATGTTTGGGCCATTAGCAGCAGCCCCTGTAGCAACTTGGTGTCCCCAAAACTAGTCACAGGGAACCTAAGACACCTGTTGCAGCCTGGAGTCTCCATGCTCTTCTTCTCTTGCCAGCTTGATTCCTGTAACCAGCAGGGGTAGGTACTGTATCCGTTTTTCTATTGCTGAATAACAAACCTCCCCCCAGTTCAGGACAACAGCCTTTTATTTAACTCTCCCTTCTGCGGGCCAGCAGTTTGGGTTGGGCATTCTTCTTGGCTCAGCTGCGCTAACTCACACATCTGTGGTCACTTAGCAGGTCACTTGGGGACTGGCTGGACCAGAGTGACCTCAGCCAGAACAGCTTGTCTCTGTTCCATGTGGTCTCCTCCTGCAACCGGCTAGCCTGGACGTGTTCTCATGACCGTGACGGGGCTCCACGAGACAGGGTGCCCCATACCAGGCTTCTTGAGGCCGGGCTCACAACCGCCCCTCTGTAGCTCCTCCATCCTGGGTAGAATTTGTGTCCTCTCCCCTTGGATCTGGGTTGGGCTTATGACTTGCTTTGGCCCGCAGAACGAAATGGAAGTGACAGTCACATTGCAGAGGGCATGGACACAGGGAGATGGGGAGGATGCGGGCCGGTTTTGAAATATACCTCCTGTCTTATCACTTGATTCCAGCAGCTGGATCTGCAGTTGAACACACAATGTGCTCGAGTCTAGAGGCTCATTTATCTATATTTAAGGAGTCTAATTTAGACGGCTAACCTCTCCGAGAGTAACTTCCTGTTAAGCAGACTGCTGCAGTTTGTGTTCCCCAAGCAATAGAGAATCTAAGATAGATATTAGAGTGCAGGATGTTTATTAGGAAGTGCTCTTAGGATCAACACCTGTGGAGGAGGGAAGGAGGGAAGAAGGACAGAGGGAGAAGTTGCGGTGTGGTGCAGTCTCAACAAAGTCCTCTGCAGACCACAGGGAGCTCCTCAGAGAGGCCCCAAGTTGGGCCAAAGGAGCCAGACCTTTATACCATCATCACCAGTCATTAGATGACAGCTGTCCTAGAAGGGACTTGACCCTGGGCAAGGCAGCTCTCTTCAGCCAAGGGCCATCCTAGCTGATAGTTGAGGGTCACCAATTGGCAGATTCCCAACAGCTGGAGGAAAATCCTTCATTGTTGAAAGGGGATCAGAGTAGTACAGGTGACCCTTGAACACCGCAGGTTTGAACTGCATGGGTACACTTCTATGCAGATTTTTGTCAACAGTAAATACTGCAGTACTGCACAGTCTGAGGTCAGTTGAATCCTTGGATACATGACCACAGATATAGAGGAACCATGTATATGTAGAGCTGACTTAAGTTACACTGGATTTTCCACTGTGTGAAAGGTCAGCACCCCTAACCCTCACATTGTTAAGGGTCAACTGTACATCACAGCCTCTGATACATGGACTTATTCTCTATTCTTCCAATTTATGATACCAAGATTCTGGTGGGTGAAAATAAGGGCTATCATATTTCTCCTATGATATAGTTAATATGTAATTGAACTGAAGAAAAAGGTTCAGGATGGTTGGTTGGGACTGAATGAAAAAGGTTTCATTAGGCCCAGGGGGAGAGGAACTAAAGCCCCAAGCCAACAACCAGCACCAGCATCCCAGCGGTAGGAGTGAGCCACCACGGAAGTGGATCATCCAGCCCCAGTCAAGCCTTCAGATGAGACCACAGCCCCAGCCCAAACCCGACTAGACACCTGGCAAGAGATCCTGCACCAGGACCACCCGCCAAGCTGCTCATGAACCACTGATCCACAGAAACCATTAAGACATAATGTATTAGTCTGCTGGGGCTGCCATAACAAAATATCACAGACTGGGTGACTTAAACAACAGAAATTTATTTCTCACAGTTCTGGGGGCCAGAAGTCCGAGATCAAGGTGTTGACAGGTTTGGTTTCTCCTGAGGGCTCTCTCCTTGGGTGCAGGTGACCATCATCTCTCTGTGTCCTCACCTGGCCTTTCCTCCAAGCGCACACATCCCTGGTGTCTCTTCCTCCTCTTACAAAGACACCAGTTCTATTGGATTAGGGCCCCACCCTTGTGACCTCATGTGACCTTAATTACTTCTTTCTCTTTTTTTTTTTTTTCATTTTTGGCCACGTTGGGTCTTCGTTACTGCGCAAGGGCTTTCTCTAGTTGTGGCAGATGGGGGCTACTCTTCGTTTTGGAGCACAGGCTCTAGGCATGTGGGCTCAGTAGTTGTGGTTCATGGGCTCTAGAGCGCAGGCTCTGTAGTTGTGGCACACAGGCTTAGTTGCTCCATGGCATGTGGGATCTTCCCAGACCAGGGCTCGAACCTGTGTCCCCTGCATTGGCAGGCAGATTCTTAACCACTGCACCACCAGGGAAGTCCCCTTAATTACTTCTTTAAAGGTCCTATCTCCAAATACAATCCCATTGAGGGTTAGGGCTTCAACATATGAATTTGGGGGGCTGGGGGGAAACAATTCAGCCCATAACAGATAATAAAGTATTAATTGTTGTCTCAAGCCCCTGAGCTTTGGGGTGATCTGCTGTGTATCAAAAGATAACTGATACTTGTTTGATCTCGTATGTGGGGAAGCAACAATTCAGTGGAGTCAAGAATAGATAATAAACTCAGGAACTTTGGGCTCTTTTAAAAAACTGACCATCTTGTCTCTGAATCAATCTCTAAGATCCCTAGTTTTCCTAGTATGAAAATTTGGAAAGAAATCAGTAACCAATTTTCAAGATTGCTATTTGGAATAATTAGCCCCTTTTTTAAGATGGAAAAGCCCTTTTTAAAAATATTTACGTATTTATTTGGTAGCGCTAGTTCTTAGTTGCGGCTCGCGGGCTCCTTCATTGCGGCACGTGAGCTCCTTAGTTGTGGCTCCAGGGCTCCTTAGTTGCGGCACACAGCCTCCTTAGTTGTGGCATGCAAACTCTTAGTTATAGCATGCATGTGGGATCTAGTTCCCTGACCAGGGATCAAACCCAGGGCCCCTGCCTTGGGAGTGTGGAGTCTTATCCACTGCACCACCAGGCAAATCCCAGAAAAGCCCTTTAAACATCTAAAAATATTTCAAATCACTGGACATTAAGAAGTAGTTAAAAATTTTCTATGCACTACTTTGTTTTATATTTCTGTCTACCATTTAAAACACCAGGTTATGTAACCTAATAAGGTCTTGACGTTAAGACAATCTGCCCAGAAATGGCAAACTAGCGGTTCCATCGTCTGTTACTCACAACAGATTAGATACTTTAAAAATAGTTTGAAAAAAATTCACATTGTATCAAGGAGTAGGCGCTACAGAGGGAACTGATTCAAGATGGGACTGGTTATCACGAGAGCTGGAACTCAGACAAGTGCTGTCTGTGTGTTGGAGAGGCTGGCAGAGAATGTACATTCTGCTAGCTGTCCAGAAGAGGTATTAGCACTAGCATTCCTCCTGTGTTCCTGCAGTGTTGGTGTCCTGACTTCATGAGCGGAAAGAAGGCGGAGCCCAAGTAAGAGAGATGTACTTGGCTGAGAGCTTGGCCCGTATTCTGGGCAGTGGTCTGGGTCTGTGGGATTCTCCTTTACTCTGTTCCCCAGGGTAGCTGAACTCCAAGGAGAGGATATTGGGTCTTTTTACCTCAACATTTTTTTAACGCTTGATAAATGCCCTGTTTCTGTCACCTCCCCAAGGACCCAAGAAGGAACTCATTCCTTCAACAGTTATTTCCCAAGACCCTATCGTTTGCCTGGCACTGAGCACTCAAAGGTGGCTGAGATGATTCCTGCCCTCAAGAGTCTCCCAGCAAGAAGTAAGTCCTGCAGAATCAGGACCCTGAGCTAAAGCATTGGAGGAGCACCTCCCACCTCTTCCCTCATGGGTCACAACCTAACAGATGGGGGATCGGTTTCGAAAGACTCACAGGTCCCACGGCTCTGCCCTTGGCAGTGTTGTGATCACGGAGATACAAGCGTGGGGTAAAAAAATGTAAATCTCCAGTGGTGGATTATTTTGCTGTCTGGGATGATGGCGCCAACCCTTCCCGTGGTTAAATCTGCCATCACGACAGTGGCCACCTTAGGATTCATCTTGAAATTTCCCCCCTGGAGGAGCAATCCCGCCTTCACCTGGCAGAAGCAATGGTTAAAATGTTGGTGTCACACAGAGTTGGGATCTACGCCGGAGTTAATAGCGAGGATATACGAATGGTATCTCTCCCAGGAGGCAGAATCCATCACGATCATCTGTTTCTCTCACTTGGGCTGGTGTGAAGGACGTCACCTAAGTAAGTAACAGGCCAAACGTATCTCTGCTGAAAAAAGTGTCTCAGTCACCGAGTTCTCTAAGCTAGGGGCAGAAGCCACCTTGCAGGGTGTGGCTGAGTGGCTGTGAGATGACAGAGGATGGACAGAGAACGTGGACAACTTTGTCAAGAAGTTTGGCCTGAAGACGAGCTGTGAGCAAGGGCTGTAGCTGGAGGGGCTTCCAGAAGGGCATTTCTTTTGAAGACGTGTGTGTCTTACGCATGTGAATATGCTGGCGAAAGGAGTTACAAGCTCCTGAACCTTCGAGGCCTCTCTCCCCGTGCCTCTGTTTGAAAGGAAGATCGTGTTTAGTTCACAGGATAGCGATAAGGATCAAATGAAATAATCTGTGTAAAGTTACCCAAGGGCTCCTGAGCTAGGCTTGAATTGAATTGAATTGAATTGAATTGAACCAAGGCAATTGGGTTCCAAAACCCATGCTCTTGCTCTGGTTTTTCGCTACCTCTTGAGACGTCCCAGACTCTCAGCCTATCCATTGCACACTGACTCAGCATCTTAGCCCGTACCCCTAATTCAGGGCTTTGCACACTCTGGCCCATGGGCCAAACCTGGCCCATTGTTTTTGTCATTAAAGTTTTATTAATATGTGGCCACAATTATTCGTTTAGACGTGTTCTTTAGCTGCTTTCATGCTACAACAGCAGACGTGAGTAGATGCAACAGAGACTGGGTGGCCTTCAAAGCCTGAAATATTTACTACCTGACCTTTTTTCAGAAAAAAAAAATAATAATAATGCCAGCTTCTGACTAATCTGTCCCTGAGCTTCCCTTTACTACCTCCCAAATTAGTTGCTAAGACGTCCTGTGCAAAGTGGCAGAATGAGACTAGTCCTCAAAAAGGCAAGAAACAGGCTGTAGAGCTTTGCCCCCACCAAGTGCATGGGGCACATCCCACTGGGGAGGGCAAGTGGGTTAGTCACTAGTCCCCCCCACGAGAGGCCCAGGAATCAGAACGGCCGAAAAGATGGCAAACTGGCCAATAGGCCTATAGAGCTAGGACTGAAGGATTTGCACTCTCCTCCCCCTCAGAGTGTTATAACAGGATGCAGTCTGCTTTTGGACTGGACTGGGGACATTTGGAATAATATGAGTTTAGGTGGAAGGGCCCTTGTTCTTCCCCTTAATCTCCTTGAGTTAGGAAAGGATGCAGATTTGATGCAGGCAGCACAGATGAGCATCATAAACTTCACTGGCTACCCTGGCAGTGGTTTTCAGAGAAGTGTGTTGGTCGGACTTGCATTTTAATAGAAGGATGCCTCCAGTGATGAGCTGGAGGTTGAACTTCACGGAGGGAAGATAAGCAAGCCAACCAGAAAGTCTTACAATAATCCAGTGAGAGATGACAAAGCACTGAATTATGGCCACAGGAGTGGAGATTTGGAGGAAGGGATCAGTTATAAAAGAATCTGAGGCAGAATAGGCTGGCCTCAGTGATGCCCAGATAAGTGGCATGTGGAAGGAGGGGTCTAGGGTGAATCCCCAGTTTCTGGCATGAAAGGATGGATGCCCTTGTCGTCAAATTAGGAAGGGGAAGTAGATCTGGGGATGAAAGACAAGTTCTATTTGGGGCACACTTTCTTTGATTCTTTTGGGACATCAAATAGAGGTATCAAGAGCCTGGATATATAGTCTGGAGTGGAGAAGCAGAGGTTAGAAAAATGATCTTCTTTGTGCATTTCATTTACCATTTATTAAACCAAAGAGCTTTACCTGTATAACTGCTGGCGCCGGGAAGAAAACATAGTTTCATCTTATAAGGGACACTTTACTAACACAGTTGTATGAAAATGCATTTTAGGGGCTGAACATTCAAGAGTGGAAAAATTACTGTACCTAATCATGCATTCAAGATGGGCTTGTCTTGATTTGCATTTAGATGGGAATTCCTTTAGCTCAGAACCAGGATTGTCCCCTAACTCGCAGCATTAGAAAAGCATTAACTTTAGCTGGTGAAGTATCGTTGGTACAACAGTGACACAGCCATAACACCAGTACTAATAGTGTTCTCTTAATGACTCAGTAGAAATTAGCTGCTGGAGTGGTGGAAAAGTTTAGATGCTTTCCTTGGCATCTCTCTGAGAATGGAGTGCCTGCCCTGTTAATGAATGACGCCCAAATTCTGCAGCAGAGCTGGAGTAAACCTGTTTCAAGGGGGTGTGTGTTGTAACATTTTTTCCACTATGTTTCTTTTTTTTTTTTTGGCCTCCCTGGGTGCACTGCATGTGGGATCTTAGTTCCCCGACCAGGGATGGAACCCGCGCCCCCTGCAGTGGAAGCGCGGAGTCTTAACCACTGGATCACCAGGGAAGTCCCTCCACTAGTTTTGAGGCTTAGCGTGGAACCCTAAACCAAGGTTATTTTGAGTCCTGAGTGAGACTGACATCTGCTCATCTTGAGTGTGATTAAAGCAGATGTATATTTTATTCAGAAAAAGGGAAATTGAAGCAAGTAGTTCAGTAAAAAGCCCGCTAAGGCAGGGCTCCGCAGCCCCCGGTACTGCTCCGAGGCCTGTTAGGAACGGGGCGGCACAGCAGGAGGTGAGCAGCTGGCGACTGGGTGACGCTTCACCTGCAGCTTCCCATCGCTCGCTCGCATCACCGCCTGAACCACCGCCCCTCCCCCACCCCCATCCCTGGAAAAATTGTCTTCCATGAAACCGGTCCCTGGTACCAAAAAAGTTGGGGACCACTGCTCTAAGGAACTACAGAGAGGAGATTCTACTATGATTTCTACAGCTCTGCCAATGTTTCCCTCTCTGCACACTGTCTCAAAAGCAAATTAAAAGTCCCTTGCTTATAATGTGTTCACTCACAAATTGGTAAGCCTATTCAGTGATCTTGGTTTAGCCTGATTAAGCCATTCCACTTACTTTCTTTGCCTTTAATTTTAAAAATTAGATGCATCTGGAGAAGTATTTCATGCTCTCTTAAAAATAGCATTCCTCTAAGATGAAAAGTTCTGGAGGTCGGTTGCACAACAATGTTAATGTACTTGACACTACGAACTGTGCGCTTGAGAATGGTTATGAAGGGAAATTTTATGTTAGGTGTAATTTGCTACAATTAGGATAATTTTTTAAAAAATCATTCCTCTAGTGATATAAAGAGAAGCATAAAGAGGAGAATAAAAACTTCCTGTAGTTCTACCACTTCGAGACGGTTAAATTGTGGGGTCGCATTCTTTGCTTGGCCTTTGTTGTTCCTTTATACACAGATATAGAAATAGACATATCAGAAACGTAGACAATGGAATAAACTGTTTAGCAACTTAGGTTTTCACTTAATATTATAACCAGGCCCCTGTCTTCAATTTATATATTTTGGTTGTCAGGAGAATGTCATTTTTAAGTCTCCTGTTCATAAAACTTGGTGGTTACACAGCATTAACTAACTTTATACTATTCAGACTATAAAGCACACTGCCAGGTCTAATACGGTAAACAACAAATATCATGTATAGCCTGGAGCATGTGTATAACATACCAAAGCCGTTGGATAGAGACCATGTTGATATTTGGATACAGAATAGCGCAATTTCAATAGATATACTCACTAACAATCAGATTCTTTTAAGACACTGAGTATACACCATACTTTGGTACCTGGAGGTCAGAAGGGTTTTGAGCTTTTGCCTGCCCACGACTCAGCTGCCAGTTTGAGGGGTCAGGTGAGCAGGGCAGTGAAAGGAACACGTTTTACCTTAAGGTCTGTCCTCATTCCTGGACTTGAATCTGACCTTCCACTTTTATTTTGTCTGGCAATTAAGACTGGTTTGGGGGGGGTCCCCAAATACCAATTCATGTGCATCACCCATGCTTCATGACACTAGAATTGGGTCATAATATCAATACAGTTTATCCTTTTCCGGGATGTAAGAATGAATTGCAGAAATAATTTCCCACTAGCTGTGTTTGATGTGTTGGAACATAGCTAGTGGAAAATATGTACTTAATTCATTCAGGATTTTTCCTAGGATGCCCCCCATGAGGCTGCATGCAGCACTTCATGCTGAAATAATCAAAGAAATGATCTTCAAAATAGAGGCCTGGTCTTAGTGGTTCAAGACCCCGTCTCCTTCCTGCTGTCAGGACATGGTTCCACAGATGGGGCTATGTTTTCACTCCGCCTGTCCACTTGCTCAATCTTACAAACAGGCGATTAAAGAAAAAGTCTGTTTCCCACTCGGCGTAAACTGTAGACCGCATTCACCGTGTGCATTCGGTTTGTAAACACCTAGTCAGTGTCCACGCAAGGACCCCTATGTTAAGGTATCTGTGTGATGTGAGAGGAAAGCCTTAAAGTCAGCATAAATACTCAACCACTGCCTTTTTATAAGGTGGTAAAAGCAAATATAAAGGCTTTTAGAGCCAGCGGCTCCAGGCATGTAGCATGTCATCAGCATTTAGCTTGCTGGCCTGACTTAAATGGAAGGGCGTACACATCACGCCCTCTCCTGAACAAAGCAAAGCCATTTTTAATTTATTTTTCTGAGAATCAGAGAGAAGGCAAGAGACAAAACTAGAGCTGGGAGTATATTGCCTGGATAAAATAAACAGACAGTAAAAGGTCTATTCAAAACAAAATTAGAGATAAAGAGACTGCTTTAAAAAAAAAAACCACAAAGACCAACACGAGAAGATCAAGTTGTATTTACAAATATACTTGGTTGAGGGCTTCCCTGGTGGCGCAGTGGTTGAGAGTCCGCCTGCAGATGCAGGGGACACAGGTTCGTGCCCCGGTCCGGGAAGATCCCACATGCCGCGGAGCGGCTGGGCCCGTGAGCCATGGCCGCTGAGCCTGCGCGTCCGGAGCCTGTGCTCCGCAACGGGAGAGGCCACAGCAGTGAGAGGCCTGCGTACCGCAAAAAAACAAACAAACAAAAAATACTTGGTTGAGCGCATAGAATAAGGTCAAATTTTATTTCCATTCAAACAGCGCTATAACAGGTTGGTTTGGACCCTGGGTGATTGCTGGGTCACCAAATCCCTTCACTACTTAACGAGTCAAGCGGGGCCTTCACGCAGCTCATTATGGAAGCAGAAACTCTATAACCGTTCATTCTATCGCACTCTTTTCCCTTCCAGTCTTATTGAATTAAATTCTAAATTGACTTAGAATGTTAGAAGCAGTTATTAGGAGAGTCAGTGCCTTATTTCCAGCTTGGTCCTTTGATACAAAAGGGCAGCTGTCGAAATAATATAAACCAGCTCCTTATTCGTCTACACCAGAAAGGACTTTGATGGAATGACTATAACACACACTGTTTTAGATGCTTAGTGATGCTAGCTGTAGGTTAGTTAAAAAGCATCTTATCACTTGTTCCTCGTTGACTCTGTCCAAGATACTGGCATTCGTTTACTCAGATCCTTACAAGTGGATCTGATCCTTCAAAGATTTATGCGTAGCTAAATATATTGTTGGACTAAAGATACTTGCATATGAAATGAGCTTTTTTTCTCATTGTCATGTAGCATATTTTGTAGTATCCTCTGTTTTAAACTTCTGGTTATTTCCAATTTTTCTTGGTTCATCAGACACATATTTATATTTCTCTGTGGTCATGATAAACAATGATGTACTTATAATTTTTTAAACTTAACCACAAAAATGAAGCACAATATAGTACTACTAAGATTTTAAGTTTAGCCTGAGTTTTCAGTCATTATAGTTTATTCACTGAAAAAAATCCCAGGGCTTAAAAAGCACATTATCCTTGGCATATTGCTGTTAACCAGATTTATAAAGTTCGGTTTATCTGTCAGACCATTTTTATAAAGTTGGGTTTGTGTGTCTGAGCGTATCACAGAGAACTGGCAGGCTGTATTTTCATCACATTTGGGTAGTATGTTTGAGATGGTCTGACTTGAGGTACAGGCTGTATGGGGATGTGATAATTTTTTGAGCTCTTGCTAAATGCTGGTATAGGTGCTTTATGTGTAGTTAACTCACGTGTTCCTTACGACCCTATAAGGCGGGTACAGTTGTGATCCCCATTTTACAGATGAGCACACTGAGGCACAGACAGCTTCATGGTTGTGGGACCCATGCAGTCACACATTCTGGGTTTAATGCCCTGTTGTTGTCATAGTCTTGAAATTCTTAATTATTGAGCCAGGGGCCCCTTGCTTTTCTTTGGGGCCGAGCCTGGCAAACAGTGTAGCCAGTGCTGGAGTTTTTTGGAGTTTTTTTTTAAAGATTTTTTTTTTTTTCTGATGTGGACCTTTTTTTAATTTCTTAAATTTTTTTGTGGTACGCGGGCCTCTCACCGCTGTGGCCTCTCCTGCCGTGGAGCACGGGCTCCGGACGCAGAGGCTCAGCGGCCATGGCTCACAGGCCCAGCCGCTCTGCGGCATGTGAGATCCTCCTGGACCGGGGCACGAACCCGTGTCCCCTGCATCTGCAGGCGGACTCTCAACCACTGCACCACTAGGGAAGCCCTGACGTGGACCATTTTTAAAGTCTCTATTGAATTTGTTACAATATTGCTTCTGCTTTATGTTTTGGTTTTTTGGCCTGGAGGCATGTGGGAAATTAGCTCCCTGACCAGGGAATGAACCTGCACCCCCTGCTTTGGAAGGCGAAGTGTTAACCACTGGATCGCCAGGGAAGTCCCAATGCTGGAGTTTAAAACCATGTTCTAGTGCGAGAGCCAAGCTTAGGCCCTGGTGGCCTGCTCCAGGATGTACACTCCTGGCCCTTGCTAGCCCTCCTCTCAGAGTAGGTTCTGGTCCAGGAGATGTAGGTTTCTTCTCCTCTGAGCCAGTCTGCGCACACGCAGTTCTCTGTGGAGCATGAGGGCGCAGCCGTGGGGAGTGATGACTTACGGACGGCTGACGCCTCCCAGGAGGAATCAGCTGGTGTCTCATGGGTTATTTTAAAGAGGAAAATGGAAATAACGGTGCCTGACAGCGTCCTCGTGGGTCTGATTCCTCCCAGTGGCAGGGCAAGGCTGCCCAGAGACGGGGCCCTCTAACTCCTCGGATTTTGAGCCCTTTACGAGTATATAACTATTGCTGTTCTTTTCTGAAGAATGCAAAGGAAACAACACATAAGGAGAAAAATAAAATATAATTACCTGTTCACGTATTTCCTGAGTAATACCTATAATTTGGGCAACTCCCCTGAGGTTAAATGTGGGAAGAATTTCCTTTTCAAGAGTGAATTCAACAGCAGTGACACAGCCCGAGCTTCTCTGACACCCCACACCCCACCTTGTCTCAATTCTCTGTCTCTGCCACTGTCCCAGACATCAGACAGAGGATGGGAAAAGTTTGGGAAAAAGCCATAAGGCACAGCGAGCCGCCCTTCACAGTATAGATGCCGGGAGCAAATTTCTCTTTGTTCAGCTCTAGATCGTTGTTCTGCTTGTAAACCTAAGATCCTGCATGTGTCCTCATGTCCTCGGTGTCAGTCATGTTTGAGCCGCCCTGTCCTCCTGACCGCTCCCAAGCCTGTGTCACCTCGTCTGCAAAGAGCCTTCACCAGCAACCAGAAAGCAGGCACCATAATACTTTGACGAGTTGCTGATAAAGGTTAGGGAAGGAAGGAGGGGGAGAAAAGGTCTGAGCTGCTGGGGATAATGAAGCTTTAAAAAAAAAAAAATCGTAAATCATTGTTTAAAAATATAAATAAAAATCTTTGAACACTATCTAGGACCACTGGAGGAGAGCAGTACTAAACAAAACTTAATTTTCAAGTTGTATTCTTTTGAGGAGAGTTATAAACAGAAGAGAATACTAAGAGTAAGCCCCTAAGCCACCCAGGCACTAAAAAGGTGTTGGCAAAGGTCTTCGATAAGTTAAGCTCATAACTTCTGGAAGCGTTTGAATGCTATGTACAGCCACCCTGTGTGGCTCTTGTGATCCTGTCCACTTCCCTTTATTGGCTTTCTTTTGCTTCCATAAAGCCTTCACTGCTGTATTGAAAGCCTTCTTCTGATGAATCCTTCTAGTTTTAATTATTACTCTTCTTGAAAAACTCACCTTCAACTGAAACATGGGCTTGGGGACTCTGGCTTGAAGACACAGGGACCTCTGGAGGCAAGGGTGTGAGTTTGTTTGAGATCTACCATACAGACAACCCCAGGTTCTCGCCCTCATGAGAAGATAAGTCTGCTTTCTGAATACCTGCACAGGGGGTACGGGTTCTGAAAACAGAGATTAAGTAAAGGCCTATATACAGACTAATGAGCACCCCACCCCAAGTCCCCGTTGCCCTGCTTTGCTCCCGGAATGTTGGCGCTGGGCTCTCCCCATGACCACCCACCCAAGTAGGAAAATGGATTTGTCTTCAGAGGAAAGACCTGCAGAAATGGCAGCTTTGGCTTGCCACTTGTATTTCACTACAGTGAAGCCCATCGGTCAATGATTCCCATCCATGCACACAGACCCCTCAACCTAGCTCTTGAGGGCAACCCAATTAAATATGCATCCAAGGAAAACCACGTATTTGAGGAAACCCTGTGTTGTGAGAGACTGAGACAAAAGCAAACAGAAAAAAAGAAACTTGGAGGAAGCAATTAAAGGGAGTAAAAGAAACTACAGCCATGAAACAAGAGCAGGGTGCTATAAAAAAAAAAGGGGGGGGGGAGTATTCCATGACCAAGAATTCTAGGAAGCTAAAAATATGCAAATAGATTTGCATAGATATTCATCCATACCTACACTGGAAGGTAAAGTTGAGCACATCTCCCAGAAAGTTGACAAAAGACAACCATTAAAATTTATTTTAAAAAGAAAGAAAGAAAATGAGAGCATCCGTCCAGGAGGTTCACCCTCTAAATACTAGGAGCCCAGAGGGGAAGAACCAGGGAGACAGGATGAGAATCAGAAGAGAAAAAGGGCCTTGCCCGTGAGTGAAGGGCCTGAGTTTCCAGACTAATGCCCAGGACAAAGTTCACCAAAACAAAAAGAAAGGAAAAAACAGGGAAAAGAAAAGAAGACCTACACCAAGACACAGCATCATGGAATTTCAAAAAACGATAAGGATAAAGACAGGATCTTAAAAGCTTCCAGAGAGGAGGTGCAAGCAAAGTTTACTTTAAAAACCAAGAATCGTGAGTCAGAACGGCTTCAGACTTCAGAACAACAGAAGCTAGCAGGCAATGAGGTGATGCTTTCAAAACAGAGGGAAAATGATTGCAAAATTAGTAATTTGGCAGGGCATCAAATTGAGAGCCATTATCAGACATGCAAGTTCCCCCAAAATTACCTCCCCGTGTACTTTTTCCTCAGAGAGATACTGGAGCATCTGGTCCTTCATGATATGGGCGTAAATTAAGACCCAGGCATCAGGAAAGATGCCCAGGCTAATGGGGAAGGGAAGTAGCCATGGGACCACCGTGTGGAGGGTCCAGATTTTGACTGGAACCTGGAGAGCCTGGGAAGATGTCTCCAAGAAAAGAACAAAACCCACAGATCAGGTGATGTGTCTGATCATACTGGTAGCCCGAAGTTACGCAGCTTTGTCATATTGGTAGGTGGGAGTAATTAAATTATGCATGTTCCGCTAATTATGCATGTTCTGCTAATTATCATTTTATAAGGACCATTTTAATCCTGTTTTCAGACTGAACGTGATTAAAGCTATATTAGTCAACACTGAAATAGCTAAAAATGTCTCTTTAAACTATATATACGTCGAAAAGCATTTAGGCAGAAACCTCTTTTTTTTTTTAAACAAGCAAACTTCATGGCAGTTTTCTAACGCTGAAACAATCGATGCATGAATGACATGACTGGGATAAATGGTACAGGACTTCTTGGTTTATAAAAGGTAATATAAATGTGGGGTCTGGGGGGTTTTTTAATTGAAGTACAGTTGATTTACTATAGTATGTTAGTTTCAGTTCTACAGCATTGTGATTCAGTATTTTTAGGGTTTATACTCCATTAAAAGTTGTTACAAGATGACAGGTATAATTTCCTGTGCTGTACAATATATTCTTGTTGCTTATCCATTTTATACATAGTAGTTTGTATCTCTTAATCCCCTGCACCTAGCCTGCCCCTCTCCCCTTCCCTGTCCCCGCCGGTAACCACTGGTTTGTTTGCCATATCTGTGAGTTTGTTTCTGTTTTGCTATATACATTCATTTGTATTATTTTTAGATTCCATAAAGATGTGATATCGTACACTATTTGTCTTTCTCTGACTTATTTCACTAAGCATAATACCCTCCAGGTCCATCCATGTTGCTGCAAATGGCAGAATTTCACTATTTTTATGGCTGAGTAGTATTCCATTGCATATGTGTGTGTGTGTGTGTGTGTGTGTGTGTGTGTGTGTATACACACATACATATATACGCACCACATCTTTATCCATTTGTCTGTTGATGGACGCTTAGGTTGCTTCCATATCTGGGCTATTGTAAATAGAGCTGCTATAAACATTGGGGTGCATGTATCTTTTCAAATTAGTGTTTTCATTTTTGGATTATAGCTGCGGTGGGTTCTATTATGATCGTTAAGATTTCCTCTTGTAACAATTGAAGTGTGTTTCTCAGTAAAAATGGAAAGAAATGCCTACCCAAACAATCCAAGGTCATTAAACCCAGAGGAGAGGGTGAAGGGGCTCCTTTAACTCGTACTAGACTGTGAGTTGTTTCTGAGCTTTGGGTTTTGCTCCCGTGCAGTCCAGCAGTTTTCAACCTTGTTGGTCTCAGGACCCTTTTATACTCATGACTATTGAGGACCCCAAGGGCTTGTATTTTGTGGGTTTCATCTATGGATATTTACCATATTAAAAATTAAGACAGCAAATTTTAGTTATTAATTTATCTAAAAAGATCAATAGTAAACTCATTACATAGTATTGTAAATATATTTTTAATCAAAAAATAGTGAGAAGAGTGTCATTGCTTTACATTATTGCAAATCTTTTTAATGTCTGGGTTAAAAGACAGTGGGATTCTCTTATCTGCTTCTGCATTCGTTCTATTACCATATGTCGTTTTGGTTGAAGTACATGAAGAAAATCCAGCCTCTCGCAGATGCACAGTTGGAAAAGGGAGGAGAATTTTAATAGCCCCTTCAGGAAATTGTGGGTAGTCTTCTTGACAAGCAGTAGTTTCTTAAAGGTTAGTTGCAATGTGGAATCTGAAACCGTATTAATGAATTTTCATAGTCTATTTAATAGAGTTTATTTTATTACATTAAAACCCACTGTTCTGTCTTGCACTTTAAGTGGGTCTTTAACCCATGCATGATTTTGTAACATCCTGCATTGGTCATTGGGAAAATGTCAGGTCAATGATTTATGCAGATCGTCCAAATGTTGGCACACGTCATTCCACAATATCCAAAAAGCTAAATTGCATTTATTAATAACACTACCATCTCCCCTGGAGAAGTCTCTAAGTATTGGGAAGCTGTCACACTCATTGTGGCCGATACAGCTTCTCCAAAATGCTAATTTTAACTCGAAAACTCAAATTTTGTCATTGACAACAAGTCCGGTCAGTTGTTTTCCTTGAAGTGACAGATCCACTTCGTTCAGTTTGGAAAAAACGTCTGCCAGATACCCAAGTCTGAGTAACCACAGTTTTTTAGTTTTTCAACGTTTTAGTTAAAAAGGCAGCTCAGTCCCACAAGTGCCTTTGCTCAAGAATACTGTCATAAGTTGGCCTGCAAACAGCAGTATTTTATGTGTACTTCTTGTTTCAGTCACACAGGATATTAAAAAGACATGTACTCAAGGGTTGAGATTTAATAAAGTGAATACATTTTGCTGTGCCATCAAAGACACTCCTAGGTGAAACTGGCTTTTGCCCCAGGAGCAGAAGTTTGGTTGAGTCTGCCACTGCCTTGATGTGGGCTCAGATGCTGGGGTCTCCCAGTGTGCCGACAGTACGGGGCACAGGCAGCAGTGGCTGAAAATGAGATGATGCCCTAGTGTTGCTATGAAATGGTTTGATCTTGTAGCCTCCCTGAAAAGGTTGCCAGGACCCTCGGGAGTTCTCTGACCACACTTTGAGACTGCTGTAAGGCTCTGCTATAATCCACAGATCCTTAGGAATGCTAAGTGACAGAGACAGGGACGGCTGAGCTTCATAACCTAATGCTAAGGTTATGACCTAAGGTTATGACCTAAGGTTATGACCATAACCTCATCCCCTCTTCTGGTCCCAATTTCAACACACAAACCATCCCCTAGAGGGAAAGTTTTCTTAGCCACCCACTTCCCAGCAGGAAAATAATAAACCATTACCACTTTTCTTTTAAATTTTTGATATTTGGGAAAACAAGTAGAAATACCAAGTCGTCATTATTTTTTTCCACTCCCGTGTGTGTGCGTGTGCGCACGCACGTGTGCGTGTGCGTGTTTGTGATTTTCCTCCCAGATATGCAGATCTGCATACCTGAATATACCTTTAAAAATCACCACCAACATGTCAAGGCAGTTTGGCATAGACTAATACCATTTTCTCGGTATTACTTGAAACTTAAAAATAAATGAGCTGAAAGCATTCTTCCCTGAGGCCAAACTTAGTTCCGGACACTGCGTACTTTCTCTCGGGTGAAAGGAAATTTGAGCATGGTTAAATGAGAAACTTAACATTTCCTGTAACTAGTGTCCCATCCATATGACTAAATCTTTCAACCAAGAGGTGTCAGGAGGTATAGACATCTTTCTTTATTATCTAGTCTATGGCCATAAACTACAATAAAAAATCTTGGCCCAATACTCACATACACGTATATGTAATTAAGATGGATTTCTTGAGACAATAACTACCCTCAACAACCTGCAATGCAAAGTGATTTTTCTATGATATTTCATTTTAAACTAAGTTAGTCCTGACCCATTAAACTGCTTTCATGAGCCATGAATGGGTCACAGTTTACCGTTTTAAAAATGCTGGTTTAGACTTGCATTCTTATCTCACATTCAGTAAAACTGAAAAAAAGAAAAAAGACTTGCATTCTTACCACCTGCTTTGTCCTGTTCCAGGTAGAGCAGATGTGCTTGTGGGGCTGTTACCAGGGGCTGTTTCCCTCATCCTGCTGACTCCCCTTATGGCTTCGATAAGAGGACCCTGTCTTCCCACTGAAAGTCTCCCCCTTTTGCCCTGTGAACTCCAGCCCCGGGTCTCTGTCTCTTGGTGCCGACTCTTCTTGTCCTCCTGGACCAGTTTCCCCAAAGTGCAGGGTGAGCCACTGGGGCATGCCAGATGACTTCAGGGCGGTATAAGGAGGAACATTTTTACAGCAATATATTTGTGAATCAGGAAAAAAAAATCAAGAATATCCAAACCTATGATTTCATGGAATTTTGGCTAAAGACTAGTTTTTGTTCTTTTTTAAAATTTATTTATTTATTTTTGGCTGTGTTAGGTCTTCGTTTCTGTGCGAGGACTTTCTCCAGTTGCGGCGAGCGGGGGCCACTCTTCATTGCGGTGCGCGGGCCTCTCACTGTCACGGCCTCTCCTGTTGCGGAGCACAGGCTCCAGACGCGCAGGCTCAGTAGTTGTGGCTCATGGGCTTAGTTGCTCCGCGGCATGTGGGATCTTCCCAGACCAGGGCTCGAACCCATGTCCCCTGCATTGGCAGGCAGATTCTTAACCACTGCGCCACCAGGGAAGCCCTCTTTTCTTTTTTTTCTTTTTTTCCTTTTTTCCGGTACGCGGGCGTCTCACTGTTGTGGCCTCTCCCGTTGCGGAGCACAGGCTCCGGACGCGCAGGCTCAGCGGCCATGGCTCACGGGCCCAGCTGCTCTGCGGCATGTGGGATCTTCCCGGACCAGGGCACGAACCCGTGTCCCCTGCATCGACAGGCGGACTCTCAACCACTGCGCCACCAGGGAAGCCCCTAGGTTTTTTTTTAAAGTCAATTTCAATAATTGTAGAGTTTGTATGGGGACATGACAAAAATCATAAAAATGGCACCTGACTGAAGTTTGGGAAGCACAGCTGATGAATTAAAAATCCTCTGTCACCCCACCCCCTCCTCCTTTCCTGCAGAGAGCCACAAACGCACAGCTACCCTACTTACATCCTGAAAGGCGCTTCTTGGAGAGCCAGTCAGCATCTGAGGCTTAACAGCTTTATCACGGCATTTCTCCTTCTTACCTCAAACAGGCTCATCCTGCCAATTTCCCCTGATATTCCAGTCTCTTTTCTGTTTATTTCCTAATCCACTGAAATACCAAGTCCAAACTAGTTTTACCTCTGTGATACTTCTCAGACTTGCTTAATTTCTACATTTGTCGTAAAGGTATCTGAAATAGTCTCGCTGCTTCCAGGTCCTCCCATATCCAACCCTTTCCACTCTACACAGATACTAAAATCTTTTCATATCGCCAAAAACAGTTTGAGGGAATTGACATACATTCCTTATATCCTGCGTTTGAAATCTAATTCCATTCCTTTAGCTTCCAGTGGTCTCTACCAATCTTTCTTTAACTTCTCTGCCAGGACACTCCACTCTCTACAAGGACCTACTGTATAGCAGAAGGAACTATACTCCATGTCTTGTAATAATCTATAATGGAAAAGAATCCAAAAAGAATACATACACACACACACACACACACATAACTGAGTCACTTTGTTGTGCACCTAAAACTAACACAACATTGTAAATCAACTATATATCAATAAAAATTAAAAAAAAAAAAAAACACTCCACTCTCAGCTAAATGCCATTTGCCTGCTGTGTCCTGCAAGCGTCTTTACCTTCAGGGCTTGTCCTCTGCCATAGCTATTCTCTGAGATGCTATATCCTTTCCTTGCTTCCTTCAAAATCTGCCTCAGTACTTCTCTGTAGGACCTCTCTCTCCGAGTACCTTAGCATTTGTGTCCACTATTCAGTTGCTATAGTTTTGTGTTTTTTTTTTTAATTTAAAGTACTTTGTAATTTTTTACAGTTACATATGAAGAAATACAGTTTCCACAATTAGACTATAATCTTCACCGAATTAGAATATCATCTCCTGGCGGCAGGGCCTGTATCTAATATAATAACCAAATATCACTTAGAATGTTTTTGGCTGCGAAGTAACAGAAAACTCCCAACTCAAAACGAGTTGAAGGACAAAGACATCTGTTGTCTCATCTTACAGGTCCAGAGGTAGGACAGGCCCCAGGCAAGGTGAGATAGAGGCCTGCTCAGTGATATCACCAAGGACCCAAGCTCTTTCAGCACTGGCTTCCTCTGAAGGCTGGTCCTCAACAGCAGTCAGGGTTACATGCTGCCTGTGGCAAGAATAGGGGACGGGCGGGGACGTGAACACGTGCCCATGGGCGCTGGCCCTCTTCAACCATAAGTCCTTCCCTTTAGTCCAAAGGGACTAGCTTGAGAAAGATTGTCACCATCGCGACTTGTGTAAGGAAACAGTATATACTGCAACGAAACTAGTGGGGTATTCTGGAAAGGAAGGTGGTGGGAGAGGAATGGATGCCAAGTAGGCAACCAATCGTATCCACTACAGTTAAGTACAGTGTGCCACACACGGAGGGCTACACATTGCCGACAATTGAGTCTAAGGTGGGGACTATATACACATATGTATCCATATATATTCATACATATATATTACGTAATATTACACATATACGGGTATATATGGTACATACATAATATCACACAGAGCAACAGAAATATCATCTTCTCTGAATAAACAAATAAAATGATATATTTAGATAAGAATCAGAGTGTATGGATAATACACTAAACACGTAAATATGGGTAAGATTATACATTATCAGGGAACTGCAAAGTAAAGAACTAAAAGTGAGAGGCACTAGATCACATGATTACTTATGTAGAAAATCCTAACTCGTCAGCAAAACATCCACTAGAACTTACAAGTAAATTTATCAAGGTCACAGGATACAAGGTTAATATACAAAAATCAATTGTGTCTTTATGTTAACAGGGAAATGAAATTTTAAAAACAGTTTCATTTACAAGAGCATCAAAAAGCATAAAATACCTAGGAATAAATTGAACAAAAGACATGTAAGACCTCTACACTGAAAATTACAAATGATTGCTGAGAGAAATCAAAGACACAAATAAACAGAAAGATATAACACGATCACGAACTAGAAGACTCAATATTTTCAAGATGTGACTTCTTCCCAAATTGACCTACAGATCAAATGCAATCCCAACCAAAATTCCAGTGGCCTTTTTTTTAAAAAAAAAACCCCAAACTGTAATAAAGGATTTAGAGGAGCCAAAACAATTTTTTAAATGAACAACAAAGTTAGAGAATGTTCACTACCTGATTTCAGGACTTGCTACAGAGCTATAAGAATCAAGCCAGGAGGGCTTCCCTGGTGGCGCAGTGGTTGAGAGTCCGCCTGCCGATGCAGGGGACACGGGTTCGTGCCCCGGTCCGGGAAGATCCCACATGCCGCGGAGCGGCTGGGCCCGTGAGCCATGGCCGCTGAGCCTGCGCGTCCGGAGCCTGTGCTCCGCAACGGGAGAGGCCACAACAGTGAGAGGCCCGCGTACCGCAAAAAAAAAAAAAGCCAGGATGGCCATGATGAAAGTATAGAAATAGATCAATGACCAGAATAGAGAGTCTAGACCTAGACCCCACATATATGGTCAATTGATTTATTTTTTATTTATTTTATTGAACTATAGTTGATTTACAATGTTGTGTTAATTTCTGCTGTACAGCAAAGCGATTCAGTTTATACATATATATATATATTTATTTATTTATTTATATTTATATATTCTTTTTCTTACTCTTTTCCACTACAGTTTATCACAGGATATTGAATATAGTTCCCTGTGCTCTACAGTAGGACCTTGTTGTTTATCCATCCTGTAGATAATAGTTTGCATCTTCTAATCCCAAACTCCCAATCCTTCCCTCCCTGCCCCCTTGGCAACCACAGGTCTGTTCTCTGTGTCTGTGAGTCTGTTTCTGTTTCATAGATAAATTTATTTGTGTCATATTTTAGGCTCCACATATAGGTGATATCGTGTGAGATTTGGCTTTCTCTGACTTCACTTAGTGTGACCATCTCCAGGTCCATCCATGTTACTGCAAATGACATTATTTCATTCTTTTTTATGGCTGAGAAGTATTCCATTTTATAATATATGTACCACATCTTCTTTATCCATTCATCTGTTGATGCACATGTAGGTTGTTTCCATGTCTTGGCTATGGTGATGTGGTCAGTCGATTTTAGATGAAGGTGCTAAGGTAGTTCAATGGGGAAAATAAAGTCTTTTTAACAAGCACTGTGGAACAACTGGATATCAGTATGGGAAAAAAGAACCTAAACCCTTACCACACATGATAAAAAATTAAACCAAAACAGATCATAGGTCTAATGTCAAAGTCAAAATATAAAGTTTCTAGAAAGAAACACTGGAGAAAATCTTCACAGTCTTGGGGGAGGCAAGGGTTTCTTAGATAGAACACAAAAAGCATGAATCATAAAAGGATGGACTGGATCTCATTGAAATTTTTAAATTTTGCTCTTTGAAAAATATGGTTAGGAATATGAAAACACAAGCCACAGAATGGGATAAAATGTTCACAATACATGTATCTGACAAAGAACTTGTATCCTAACTATATTTTTAAAAACTCATTGTATTATCTATTGCTGTGTAACAAATTACCACAAACGTAGCAGCTTAAAGCATGTATTAAGATCTCACACTTTCTGTGGGTCAGACGTCGAGGCATAGCTTAGTTGGGTCTCCTGCCTCAGGGTCTTTTATGAAACTGCAGTCAAGACATCAGCCAGGGCTGGGATGTCATCTGAAGACCTGACTGGGGAGGGATCCATTTCAAAGATCATGCGGTTGATGGCAGACTGTTGGACTGAGGGCCTCAGTTCCTTGCCAAATGGCCTCTCCAACATGGTAGCTTGCTTCATCAAAGCCAGCAAGGGGGAGAGTCTGCTAGTATGAGAGAAGCCACAGTCTTATGTAGCCTAATCATGGAAGTGATGGCCCATCACCTTTGCTGTGTTTTGTCTATTAGAAACAAGTCACTAGGTCCAGCTCACATCCAAGGGGAAGAAGTAGCAGGGTCTTTGCAACAGTTACAGAAACATTAAGCACTATGACACATGTTATCTTTTTAGCTATTTTTAATAGTCATCTATTTTCACTCTTAATAAGCTTGTAAAATCATGATTGAACCAGCTTTAAACTGTCATTATGAACAGTTAATTGAACTGGCTGAGCAATACTTAGTTTTTTAATTTGCACAGTATTATGGGATAATAAGAGTTGTCAACGTAATGAAATGTATTTAGCTCCCCAGTAAGTCGTGTTAAACACAAACCTGATAATCAAAGATTTCAATTAGCAAAAAATAAAAACTAATTTGGATTTATTTGTGAAAGGCAAGAGACAGACATATTCTAGACCCTGACTAATGAGCTCCACAGAACCAGGATTTGAAGAGTAACAAATAAATGCTGTGTGTGTTTAGGGTTCCTACTTCATATCTTTGATGTGAATTTCTAATCACACCAGATATTTAAATGACTCACCTTCTGTGGTTCCTGGCATATAGCACATAGTAAATATTTGCTGAATGACTATCTTCAAAATCTTAACATTGTCTACTTTTTGGAATTTAGAAGACAATTTAACAGAAGCCAGACAAAAAGAATTTTGTTTTGGTTAAGTCCATTTTCTTCATCTCTTATTTAATGATACCTCCTTTGAAACAGGAGCTCCTCCTTTGAAACAGTTCAGCTGACTCACTGAACTGTAGAATTGGTTGCCTTACTCTCTGAAAAGATCCTGTGGAATAAATGCTCTTTAAAGGAAATCATAAATAAATGTTAGGAAGGTACCAGCTTTATTTTATGCTATCTGAAATTGTTATTTAGAAAACTATCAAAATGAACAAAACCTTTCCCCCAAATATAATGATTAAAATCGATCAGAAGAATTAATAGTTGTGGTGTTAAATATCTTATATTTTTGAGTTTTTATCAAAATTTGACACCACTTTAAAAGATCCATTGTTCTCACTTAACAGAAAGTAAAATTTTAGGGTGACAGCAAGAGCTGGGAAAGCTCTCCGCCAATGTCCAAACCAGGATGCAAAGTGCGGTCCACAGCCTGCAGTCCTCAGAGAGAGTCTGAAAGAGCACAGTCACTTCCTTTTTTCTTCAAAATACCAGCTCCAACGCTCAAGGGAATGTGGGTATAATTATTTCTAAATAGAAATGAGGTCCAGGAAAAGCAGGAGTAAATGGAATGAAATCATCTCTGAACCCATCTATGCTGTTAAAATTACCTGCTTACCCACCATGTTTTTAACTGATTTCCTAATAACAAACAACGCATTTCACTCAACTATTTCTGCAATACCTACTATGTGTCAGGCACAGGCCATACAAAGATGATCAAACAGGGTCATTCTGCCACTTCAAAGAGTTTATGGCATTTAGGGGAGACAGAAGAGTAAATCGCAATTCCATGTTAACTGCCTTAGAGAAGCATGTGGGTTCAGAGAAGCAATTAACCAGGTAAGTTGTGAGAAGAGGTCAAGAAGCAGGAGAGGCTGCCTGGTGAGCCTTCTTTTTAAGACTCATTCCTTTTTTTTTTTTTTTTTTTTTTTAACAGGCAAACCTTGAATTTATTTTAGATCGCATCTTTTCAAATAAAAATTCTTAATGGAAATTTTCTTAAATTAAGATCCCAGGGAAAAATAGAACCAAATGATAAAACGTCTGATGAGTATGAGGGCTGATTTTTCTTTTTTTTTTTTTCTTTTTTTTTTGGCCACGCTGCTTCTTCTCATCTTAAAGACTCAATGTTAAAGGAGTGAGTAGGACCTAGCCAAGTGACAGAAGTAGGAAGGGAGGCCAGAATATTCAAACTCTTAGTGCCGTGAGCAGGGTATATTCCAGGAACAAAGCATCAGGGCTCCCGTGTAGGGGATGCAGCGGGGGTTAGCAAGCAAAGGTGAAGAAATAAAATGATCAGGTCCTGCTCGGGGCTGAAGAGTTTGCACGACATTCCTAAAGGTTCTTGAGAGTCACTGGATGGTTCTAAACCGAGTAACAAGAACAAGTCTGTGTTTAAAAGGAGCTCTGGCTCCAGGGTAGGGAACAGACTAGAAAAGGGCAAGACAGGAGAAACTGGAGTTGTTCCAACAACAAGCCTAGCTGAGGAGTATGGTGGAGTCAGAGACACCTTGGGCAGTGTCCAAGGACACTGAGATAAACCAAGAGGACCCAGGGACCATTTGCGATGGATGAGTTTGAATTGCCCATAGAAAATTCAAACGGAGATGACCAGGAAGCAGTCTGGAGCGCAGGAGAGCTCTGAGCTTGTGGCTGAGGCTTCAAGGCCATCAGCACAGGCACGGGGGTGAAGGCTGGCTAGAGAGAGTAGAGCGAGAGGTAGGACGGGGTGCACGCACATCTCCTGCCCGCACGGGTGGAGTTTCCCGTCCCACCTTTGCTACCGCACAGAGGATGTCTTTGCATGGAACCAGAGCTCACAGAAGACAGCAGGGGGAAACATCGACGCTTCTAAATTATTCAGGAGCTCCTTATCCAGTATTTAAGGTTGATTGATTTCTTGCAGTAGCTATTTAAGATTGAAAAAAACAAAAAAAAAGGCAAAGTGAACGCATATCCGACCTCATTGCATAAAGGAAAGCTTTTTTGGCAGTCGTTTTATGATTAAGCTCGCAGCCTGATGTCTTCCCCTTCTGATAGTCATTCAAAACACTGGGCACAATTATGTAAGACAGTCCTTAATCATTTAGTATTTCTCACCAACCAAAAAGTCACACTTGTAATGGCTCCATGTATTGCAGGCATTCTTTCAGTAAAGTTCAACTCTGTTCCCTCCCATCACCCTGGAGTCCTGTCATCCCAGACTGGTTGCAGAAGCTGATGGGGTACAGGTAGAAATACCACGAATCTGCACAAGGTCCAGCAAGGACAACCTGGCACCTCTCTACCATGATATTGCCAGTTTAGTTCTCGAGGGAGATGAGGTAGCATCGCCGTGCAAGCCCCTTCTTTTTGCATGCAGAACATGGCCTGAGCCCTTCCTCTCTGCTCTCCTCCTCTCCTGGCTTCCCTGCCTGCCTGGAATAGCTAAAATTAAGTCTGGCGTGTAAGTCCGTTGAGACTTGAAGAGAACATCACCGTGAAAAGGCAACCGATGGCCACCAGCTTCAAATTATTTGTACAAACCAATCCATCACTCATCTCAGCCTGTCGACATTTCTGTGCATGTCTGAAAAGCTTCGCAGGGCTTTAGGTCCCTGAAATTGACTTCGTGTGTCATAGAACAGCGTCATCTGCCTCTTTCTGGTGTCCTATGACTGCGCTCCTTTCTAAGGAAGAAAGCATGAGATGTCTTACAAAGTGAAAACAACCCGTGGAAATAAATTCAGCCTCACTAGATACGTTTTTATTTTAGTCTACTTCTGTACACCCATTATCAAGTGAGGTAAAATTAAGAGAATCACGTTAATTTGTTTCCATTTCTATTCTCTACCAACGTGGACAGTAATAGGTTCAGGACATTTTGGTCTGAGGACCACTTTTGCAGAGTTCACAGCCTCCAGAAATACATACTCCCGCTGGCTGCCCATTTCTGCCTCCCAAGAAACAACTCATCAGTATTACAGTGAAATAGATGGTGCGCCTAATAAATATCAACGAGGGATTTCTTTTTTACAGTGTGCCAAATTTACTGCAGGAAATTCAAGTGTAGACTTTTCCAACATTAGGAGGATCGACACTTCCACTATGTACTACCAAACTTCTTTTTAATTAGACTTTATATTTCGAGATCATTGTGGGTTCACATGAAGTTTTTAGAGATAATACAGCAATCCTGCGTGCCCTTCACCTAGTTCCCTCAATGGTAACATCTTGCAAAACTACAGTACAGGAGAAATTGGAACCTTCGTACGTTGCTGGTGAAAATGTAAAAAGGTGCAGTCACTGTGGAAAACAGTTTGACGGTTTCTCTAAATGTTTAAAATATAGAGTTACCATATGACCCAGAAATTCCATTCCCGGATCTATACCTAACAGAAATGAAAACATACTTCCACACAAACCCTTGTACATGAATGTTTATGGCAGCAATATTCATATTCACAATAGCCCAAAAGTGAAAATTACCCAAGCAACCATCAACTGATAAATGGATAAATAAAATGTGGTATATCCATACAATGGAATGTTTTTCAGCAATAAAAAGAAATTAAGTGCGAATAAATGTTACAACATGGATGAACCTTGAATACATTATGCTGAGTGAAAGAAGCCAGAGATGAAAGACCACATACTGTATGATTCCATTTATATGAAATGTCCAGAATAGGCAAGTCTATAGAGACAGAAAATAGATTAGTGGTTGCCTACGAGTGAGCATGGGGGTTAAGGGAGTAATAGGCAGTGACTGGTAATGGGTATGGGGCTTGTCTTTGGGATAATGAAAATGCTGTAAACACAGATGGTTACACAACCCTGTGTGTATACTGAAAGTCATATTTTATGTTATGTGAATTGTATCTCAATAAAGATTTTTTTCTAAATGAGCCCCAGTTGTCGTTTCCTCCACAGAATTAAATCAGCTTGGCTTGACTCATGGGGGAAAATATAGTATGATAACACAAACAGAATATTGACTTTGAAACAGTCAAAATACAGAACAGATCCATCACCACAAGGGTCCCTCATGTTGCCCTTTTATAGCCACAGGTACTTCTGTTCCCCCACCCGCATCCCTGACCCCTAGCATCCACTAGTCTGTTCTCCACTTCTATAATTTTTTTCATTTCAAGAATGTTCTATAAATGGAATCATACAGTATATAACCTTTAGGGATCGGCTTTTTTCACTCAGCATACTTCCCCGGGCATTCATGCACGTGGTTGTATGTATCAATAGCTCACTGCTTTTCACTGCTGTGTAGTATTCCACAGTATAGATGGAACATTGTTTGTTGAATGACATCTGTTATTTCCAGTTTGGGCTGTTACAAATGAAGCTGATGTGAACATTCATACATAGGTTTTTGTTTTTGTTTTTGTTTTTGTTTTAACATCTTTATTGGAGTATAATTGCTTTACAATGGTGTGTTAGTTTCTGCTATAACAAAGTGAATCAGCTGTACGTGTACATATATCCCCATATCCCCTACATCTTGCGTCTCCCTCCCACCCTCTCTATCCCACCCCTCTAGGTGGTCACAAGCACCGAGCTGATCTCCCTGTGCTACGGAGCTGCTTCCCACTAGCTATCTGTTTTACATTTGGTAGTGTATATACGTCCATGCCACTCTCTCACTTCGTCCCAGCTTACCCTTCCTCCTCCCTGTATCCTCAAGTCCATTCTCTACATCTGCGTCTCTATTCCTGTCCTGCCCCTAGATTCTTCAAAACCATTTTTTTTCTTTTTTAGATTCCATATATATGTGTTAGCATACGGTATTTGTTTTTCTCTTTCTGACTTACTTCATTCTGTATGACAGACTCTAGGTCCACCCACCTCACTACAAATAACTCAATTTCTTTTCTTTTTATGGCTGAGTAATATTCCATTGTATATATGTGCTACATCTTCTTTATCCATTCATCTGTCGATGGACACTTAGGTTGCTTCCATGTCCTAGCTATTGTAAATAGAGCTGCAGTGAACATTGTGGGACATGACTCTTTTTGAATTATGGTTTTCTCAGGGTGTATGCCCAGTAGTGGGATTGCTGGGTCGTATGGTAGTTCTATTTTTAGCTTTTTTAGCTTTTTAAGTAACCTCCATACTGTTCTCCATAGTGGCTGTATCAATTTACATTCCCACCAACAGTGCAAGAGGGTTCCCTTTTCTCCACACCCTCTCCAGCATTTCTTGTTTGTAGATTTTCTGATGATGCCCATTCTAACTGGTGTGAGGTGATACCTCATGGTAGTTTTGATTTGCATTTCTCTAATGATTAGTGATGTTGAGCATCCTTTCATGTGTTTGTTGGCAATCTGTATATCTTCTTTGTAGAAATGTCGATTTAGGTCTTCTGCCCATTTTTGGATTGGGTTGTTTGTTTGTTTGTTTTAAATTCATTTATTTATCTTTGGCTGCATTGGGTCTTTGTTGCTGCACGTGGGCTTTCTCTAGTTGCGGCGAGCGGGAGCTTCTTTTCTTTATGGTGCGCCGGCTTCTCACTGCGGTGGCTTCTCTTGTTGCGGAGCACAGGCTCTAGGCGCACGGGCTTCAGTAGTTGTGGCATGTGGGCTCAGTCGTTGTGGCTAGCAGGCTCCAGAGCGCAGGCTCAGTAGTTGTGGCGCATGGGCCCAGCCGCCCCGCAGCATGTGGGATCTTCCCAGACCACAGCTTGAACCCGTGTCCCCCACACTGACAGGAGGATTCCCAACCACTGCGCCACCAGGGAAGTCCTGTTTGTTTTTTTGATATTGAGCTGCATGAGCTGCTTGTATATTTTGGAGATTAATCCTTTGTCAGTTGCTTCATTTGCAAATATTTTCTCCCATTCTGAGGGTTGTCTTTTTGTCTTGTTTATGGTTTCCTTTGCTGTGCAAAAGCTTTTAAGCTTCATTAGGGCCCATTTGTTTATTTTTGTTTTTATTTCCATTTCTCTAGGAGGTGGGTCACAAAGGATCTTGCTGTGATTTATGCCATAGAGTGTTCTGCCTATGTTTTCCTCTAAGAGTTTTAGGTCTTACATTTAGGTCTTTAATCCATTTTGAGTTTATTTTTGTGTATGGTGTTAGGAAGTGTTCTAATTTCATTCTTTTACATGCAGCTCTCCAGTTTTCCCAGCACCACTTACTGAAGAGGCTGTCTTTTCTCCACTGTACATTCCTGCCTCCTTTACCAAAGATAAGGTGACCATATCTGTGTGGGTTTATCCCTGGGCTTTCTATCCTGTTCCATTGATCTATATTTCTGTTTTGGTGCCAGTACCATACTGTCTTGATTACTGTAGCTTTGTAGTATAGTCTGAAGTCAGGGAGCCTGATTCCTCCAGCTCCATTTGTGTTTCTCAAGATTGCTTTGGCAATTCAGGGTCTTTTGTGTTTCCATACAAATTGTGAAATTTTTTGTTCAAGTTCTGTGAAAAATGCCATTGGTAGTTTGATAGGGATTGCATTGAATCTGTAGACTGCTTTGGGTAGTATAGTCATTTTCACAATATTGATTCTTCCAATCCAAGAACGTGGTATATCTCTCCATCTGTTGGTATCATCTTTAATTTCTTTCATCAATGTCTTATAGTTTTCTGCATACTGGTCTTTTGTCTCCTTAGGTGGGTTTATTCCTAGGTATTTTATTCTTTTTGTTGCAGTGGTAAATGGGAGTGTTTCCTTAATTTCTATTTCAGATTTTTCATCATTAGTGTATAGGAATGCAAGAGATTTCTGTGCATTAATTTTGTATCCTGATACTTTACCAAATGCATCGATTAGCTCTAGTAGTTTTCTGGTAGCATCTTTAGGAGTCTCTATGTATAGTATCATGTCATCTGCAAACAGTGACAGCTTTACTTCTTCTTTTCTGATTTGGATTCCTTTTATTTCGTTTTCTTCTCTGATTGCTGTGGCTAAAACTTCCAAAGCTATGTTGAATAATAGTGGTGAGAGTGGTCAACCTTGTCTTGTTCCTGATCTTAGTGGAAGCGGTTTCAGTTTTTCACCTTTGAGGATGATGTTGGCTTTGGGTTTGTCATATATGGCCTTTATTATGTTGAGGTAAGTTCCCTCTATGCCTACTTTCTGGAGGGTTTTTATCATAAATGGGTGTTGAACTATGTCAAAAGCTTTCTCTGTATCTATTGAGATGATCATATGGTTTTTCTCCTTCAGTTTGTTAATATGGTGTATCACATTGATTGATTTGCGTATATTGAAGAATCCTTGCATTCCTGGGATAAGTCCCACTTGATCATGGTGTATGATCCTTTTAATGTGCTGTTGGATTCTGTTTGCTAGTATTTTGTTGAGGATTTTTGCATCTATGTTCATCAGTGATATTGGTCTGTAGTTTTCTTTCTTTGTGACATCTTTGTCTGGTTTTGGTATCAGGGTGATGGTGGCCTCGTAGAATGAGTTTGGGAGTGTTCCTCCCTCTGCTATATTTTGAAAGAGTTTGAGAAGCATAGATGTTAGCTCTTCTCTAAATGTTTGATAGAATTCGCCTGTGAAGCCATCTGGTCCTGGGCTTTTGTTTGTTGGAAGATTTTTAATCAGAGTTTCAATTTCAGTGCTTGTGATTGGTCTGTCCATATTTTCTATTTCTTCCTGGTTCTGTCTCGGAAGGTTGTGCATTTCTAAGAATTTGTCCATTTCTTCCAGGTTGTCCATTTTATTGGCATATAGTTGCTTGTAATAATCTCTCATGATTCTTTGTATTTCTGCAGTGTCAGTTGTTACTTCCCCTTTTTCATTTCTAATTCTATTGATCTGAGTCTTCTCCCTTTTTTTCTTGATGAGTCTGGCTAATGGTTTATCAATTTTATCTTCTCAAAGAACCAGCTTTTAGTTTTATTGATCTTTGCTATCATTTCATTCATTTCTTTTTCATTTATTTCTGATCTGATCTTTATGATTTCTTTCCTTCTGCTAACTTTGGGGGTTTTTTGTTCTTTTTTCTCTAATTGCTTTATGTGTAAGGTTAGGTTGTTTCTTTGAGATGTTTCTTGTTTCTTAAGGTAGGATTGTATTGCTATAAACTTCCCTCTTAGAACTGCTTTTGCTGCATCCCATAGGCTTTGGGTCGTCGTGTTTTCATTGTCATTTGTTTCTAGGTATTTTTTTATTTCCTCTTTGATTTCTTCAGTGATCTCTTGGTTATTAAGTAGTGTATTGTTTAGCCTCCATATGTTTGTATTTTTTACAGTTTTTTTTCCTGTAATTCATATCTAGTCTCATAGCGTTGTGGTCAGAAAAGATACTTGATACGATTTCAGTTTTCTTAAATTTACCAAGGCTTGACTCATGACCCAAGATATGATCTATCCTGGATAATGTTCCATGAGCACTTGGGAAGAAAGTGTATTCTGTTATTTTTGGATGGGATGTCCTATAAATATCAATTAAGTCCAACATGTTTAGTGTATCATTTAAAGCTTGTGTTTCCTTATTTATTTTCATTTTGGATGATCTGTCCATTGGTGAAAGTGGGGTGTTTAAGTCCCCTAGTATTATTGTGTTACTGTCAATTTCCCCTTTTATGGCTGTTAACATTTGCCTTATGTATTGAGGTGCTCCTATGTTGGGTGCATAAATATTTACAATTTTTATATCTTCTTCTTGGATTGATCCCTCGATCCTTCTGTAGTGTCCTTCTTTTCTCTTGTAATAGTCTTTATTTTAAAGTCTATTTTGTCTGATATGAGTATTGCTACTCCAGCTTTCTTTTGATTTCCATTTGCATGGAATATCTTTTTCCATCCCCCTCACTTTCAGTCTGTATGTGTCCCTAGGTCTGAAGTGGGTCTCTTGTAGACAGCATATATACAGGTCTTGTTTTTGTACCCATTCATCCAGTCTGTGTCTTCTGGTTGGAGCATTTAATCCATTTATATTTAAGGTAATTATCGATATGTATGTTTCTATTCCCATTTTCTTAATTGTTTTGGGTTTGTTATTGTAGGTCTTTTCCTTCTCTTGTGTTTCCTGCCTAGAGAAGTTCCTTTAGCATTTGTTGTAAAGCTGGTTTGGTGGTGCTGAATTCTCTTAGCTTTTGCTTGTCCGTGAAGGTTTTAATTTCTCTGTAGAATCTGAATGAGATCCTTGCTGGGTAGAGTAATCTTGGTTGTAGGTTTTTCCCTTTCATCACTTTAAATATGTACTGCCACACCCTTCTGGCTTGCAGAGTTAATGCTGAAAGATCAGCTATTAACCTTATGGGGATTCCCTTGTATGTTATTTGTTGTTTTTTCCTTGCTGCTTTTAATATTTTTTCTTTGTATTTAATTTTTGATAGTTTGATTAATATGTGTCTTGGCATGTTTCTCCTTGGATTTATCCTGTATGGGACTCTCTGTGCTTCCTGGACTAGTTGACTATTTCCTTTCCCATATTAGGGAAGTTTTCAACTATAATCTCTTCAAATATTTTCTCAGTCCCTTTTTTTTTCTCTTCTTCTTCTGGGACCCCTATAATTCGAATGTTGGTGTGTTTAATCTTGTCCCAGAGGTCTCTGAGACTGTCCTCAATTCTTTTCATTCTTTTTTCTTTATTCTGCTCTGCAGTAGTTATTTCCACTATTTTATCTTCCAGGTCACTTATCCGTTCTTCTGCCTCAGTTATTCTGCTATTGATTCCTTGTAGAGAATTTTTAATTTCATTTATTGTGTTGTTCATCATTGTTAGTTTGCTCTTTAGTTCTTCTAGGTCCTTGTTAAATGTTTCTTGTATTTTCATCATTCTGTTTCCAAGATTTTGGATCATCTTTACTATCATTACTCTGAATTCCATTTCAGGTAGACTGCCTATTTCCTCTTCATTTGTTTGGTCTGGTGGGTTTTTACCTTGCTTCTTCATCTGCTGTGTGTTTCTCTGTCTTCTCATTTTGCTTAACTTACTGTGTTTGGGGTCTCCTTTTCGCAGGCTGCAGGTTTGTAGTTCCCATTGTTTTTGGTGTCTTCCCCCAGTGGGTAGGGTTGGTTCAGAGGGCTGTGTAGGCTTCCTGGTGGAGGGGTCTGGTGGATGAGGCTGGATCTTGTCTTTCTGATGGGCAGGACTGCGTCTGGTGGTGTGTTTTGGGGTGTCTGTGAACTTACTATGATTTTAGGCAGCCTCTCTCTGCTAATGGGTGGGGTTGTGTTCCTGTCTTGCTATTTGCTTGGCATGGGGTGTCCAGCACTGGAGCTTGCTGGTCGTTGAGTGGACCTGGGTCTTAGCGTTGAGACAGAGATCTCTGGGAGAACTCTCACTGATTGATATTACGTTGGGCCGGGAGTTCTCTGGTGGACCAGCGTCCTAAACTCGGCTCTCCCAAGTCAGAGGCTCAGGCCTGACACCCAGCTGGAGCACCAAGACCATGTCAGCCACACGGCCAGGTATGTGGGGGAGTTTCTTGCCTTTTGAGAAGTCTGAGGTCTTCTGCCAGCATTCAGTAGGTGTTCTTTAGGAGTTGTTCCACATGTAGATGTATTTTTGATGTATTTGTGGTGAGGAAGGTGATCTCCATGTCTTATTCCTCCACCATGTTGAATATCTCCCCCCCTCCAACCCCATACATAGGTTTTTGTGTGAACATGTTTCGTTTTCCCTGGGATAAATGCCCAAGAGTGCCACTGATGTGTCATATGGCAGTTGGGAGCTTAGATTCATAAGAAACTGCAAAATCGTTTCCCAGAGTGGTGGTATGATTTTGCATCCCCACAGCAATGCACAAGTGATTCTGTTTCTCTGTATCCTCACTGGCATTTGGTGTGGTCACTGTTTTTATTTTGGCCATTCTAATAGGGGTGTAGTGATAGCTTATTGTGGTTTTGATTTGCGTTTCCCTAATGGCTAATGATGTTGGACATGTTTTCATGCGCTTATTTTGCCATCTTTCTATATTTTTCAGTGAAATGCTTCCATATCTTTTGCCCATGTTCTGATTGGATTGTTTTCTTTTTCTCCTGTTGAGTTTTTATTTTATTTATTTATTTTTGGCTGCATTGGGTCTTTGTTGCTGCAAGCAGGCTTTCTCTAGTTGCGGCGAGCAGGGGCTAGTCTTCGCTGCGGTGCCCGGGCTTCTCATTGCGGTGGCTTCCCCTGTTGCGGAGCACAGGCTCCAGGCCCACGGGCCTCAGCAGTTGAGGTACGTGGGCTCAGTAGTTGTGGCTCGTGGGCTCTAGAGCACAGGCTCAGTAGTTGTGGCACACGGGCTTAGTTGCTCCGCAGCATGTGGGATCTTCCCGGACCAGGGCTCGAACCCGTGTCCCCTGCATTGGCAGGGGGATTCTTAACCACCGTGCCACCAGGGAAGCCCTGTACATGTTCTCTTAAGTGAATACCTAAGCATTTAATTTTCTTTGTGGTCATCATAAATAATATTGTTTTTAATATCAGTTTCCACATGTTCATTGTTAGCATGAACATTGTTAGCACAAATGTGATTGATTTTTGTGTGTTGAATGTGATTGATATTTGTGTGTTGATCTTGTATCCTGTAACCTTGGCTGCACTAATTAGTCCTAGTTTTGGTGTTTTGGGATTTGTTTGTTTGTTTATCTAGTAGGTTCCTTGGGACTTTCTATGAAGACAACCATGTCATCTGCAAATAGGGATGGTTTTATTTCTTCCTTTGCAATTTGTATGCCTTTAATTTTTTTTTCTTCCCTTGTTGCAGTGGCTAGAACTTCTAGTACTATGTTGATTAAGAACAGTGTGAAAGCCCACATCCTTGCCTTGTTCCTGAACTTAAGAGAGAAAGCATTCAGTCTTTTGCTGTTAAGCATGACACAGCTGAGCATTTTTACCACCATGTCTTACAAAATTAGTTCTGTCTTCTTTTCCTCCCCCCACATTTTTTAAGGCAAAGATTAAGACTTAGGGATTGGCAGGACTTCCCTGGTGACCCATTGGTTAAGACTCCATGCTCCCAATGTAGGGGGCATGGGTTTGACCCCTGGTTGGGGAACTAAGATCCCTCATGCCACATGGCGTGACTAAAAAAAAAGACTTGGGTATTGGCCCAACTGAGATGACAGAGCAGAAAGAAAGCATAAAGGAAATTTAAGTACTTCCTCCTCCAGGCTAGGCTTGCGAGAGTGACAGAACCAAGTTCCTTTGGTGGGGGCGGGACTTCACAGCCTTAATCAGCGCTGGGGAGCTAATCTCTTTATCAGGGCCCTTGCACTCTGCAGTGAGCTAAGGGCCCCCTGCACCTGGGGCAGTCATTGCCTGTAACACAGGAGAGCCTCACGGAATGGGGTGCCTGTCCCCTCTCTGGTTACCCTGCTCTTCCAGGAAGCTCTCGGCTGCCAGCCTCGCTGCCTGCCAACCTGAGTTGGCGATTGGAGAGTCTCAGATACCCAGATCCAGGGTGACAGGAGTGGCCAGGGCCAGATTTAGATTTGTATGTGCTTTTGGCAGTGGCTCCCCAAAGAAGAGAATGGGCTATGAAGAGAGGAAGCACGTTAAAGAGTTCCATGGCTGGGTAAAACTGATAGCGACACAGTGCATCTACAGTACGTATATTCCACAGAACAAAATTTTTATTAGGGGAAAGGGATGGGCAATTTAGTCTAAACTTTATAAAGAAAAGCAAGCAATCACTCCCTCACCCACTCCCCTCCACCCCGACCCCCGCCTTTGGGGTCAGCTCCCCCTGGGGTCCTGCAGCCTCCATTCCCCTCTCCCTGGCACGTCGCTCCGCCCACCCCACCCCCACCTGGCAGCGCTCCCCTCGTGCCCCACCCCCGGGCTGGCCGAGACCACACCTGCGCAGGTTAAACCTGCAGGGACGCGCTGCCGTGGGTGGCGGGGGAAGGTGAGTGGATGTGAGCGGTGGGATGGGAGGACGAGGCAAGGATGAGAAAACGGGCCTCTGCTAATGGCCGGTCGGCGGCCCTGGCGGGAAGGAGGGATGCGGCCATAGGGGCGCCCCGGCCGCCCTCGAGCGAGCCAGCCCCTGGCTCCTCGGGGTCCTAGTCCCACGGTTCCATCTCGCCGGTCCATACCAACGCGCGAGGCGCCAGGGGGAGGCCGGGAGCGGGCCGTTCCACTCGGGGAGGGGCGGCAGGTTAGGCCGCGGCCCGCGCCACCTGCGGCCTGGGGCGGGGGTGGGCCGGAGGCTGGGCCACGCCGCCCGTTCTGTGCAGCGCGGGCGGGCCGGGCCGCGCCGCGCCGCCCCCCGCCCCGCCAGCCGCCCGGGAGGCCCCTCCTCCCAGCGACCCGGCGCGGAGCTAGGCCGGAGCGCTCCGCGGAGCCGCAGAGACCGCCTCCGTGTCCCCGCCCCCCCACCCCCCCCCCACACGCTCCCCGCCCGCCTCCCTGCGCCTCCCCCCAGTCCCCCTCGTCCCGCCCCCGCGCCCCCAACCGCTCGCCGGCCTGCACCCGCCCCCTGGCCGCTCGCCCCTCGGCCCCGCCCCCCGCGTTCGCACCACTGCTGCTCCCCTGCCCTCCGGCCCCCCGCGGCCTCCGCCGCGCCCCTGTATCCCCGGCATCCCCGCCCTCCGCCCCCGCGCGCCACCCCCCCCCCGCGTCCCCGCGCCCCCGCCCGCGCGGCCGGGGACGAGCGCGGCCGAGCGCATGCTGATCCCTGTCCTGCTCCTCCTCAGGCGGCGCTGGCGGCGGCCCCGGGACCCGCGGAAGCCGGCATGCTGGAGAAATTCGAGTTGGAAGAAGAAGGTGAGTGCCCCCCGCTGGAACGCGCTTCCGTGTCTACGCCGGGGGCCCGGAGGGGCCGGGGCGCGGGGACAGACGGGGGTTCACGCCCCGGAGGCCGCGGGACCCAGTCGCCCACCGCCCGTCCGGCTTCGGGCGGCGCGCCCTGCGGGGGCTGGCGGTGGAGACGCGGAGCCAGCAGAGCGTGTCTGCAGTGGCCGCGGGTGCCTTTCGGTGGCGAAATCTCGCTGGGTTCTAAGGGGAGCCCGCAGCCCGGCCATCCACACGGATGGTCGGTCCTTTTGTCCTTACAAGCCGAACTGGAATGAGAGCAAGGTGACGTGCCGTAGTAATTGTTTGTAATGCCACCATATATGTAGGGGTAACCCCCAGATTAAGCCTATGGTCCGTACCTTTAAATAACACACAGTGGTTCCCTTATCTGTACTTGTGAAAATACCACCAGCAGGGTGTGTCTTCTTGTCTTGATAGGGAAAGTTCAATAGGAAAAGCGGTGGCGGCTTAGCGAATTGGTTTTGAGTTCAGGTGATCCTGTCATTCCATCGTTCCTGTCTTCTCTTCGCTCACTCGGTATTTTTCCTTTTCCTGCCCCGTTTTCTTCTTCTTACCTGGGTCTTATTTTGAAGCTGTTGAAATGTGGGGGGATGAGTTTGTTCTTTGGCAAAATGAATATTTAACGTGGACTGTGATGAGCTTTTATCTGGATCTTATTTGGAAACTGTTAAAATTTGAAGGGGATGAGCTTGTTCTTTGGCAGAATTAGTATTTAAAATGAGATACGATGAGTTCAAAGTCTAAAGAGAACTTTGTATAAGATGCTTGACAATTTGAGGAATTTAAAAGACCTCCACACTATCTTGTGTTTTTCCGTTATTCGTTTAGTGAGTTCTCTTTTTTCCAAGAGTATTGATGGAATAAAGCTCCTGGAACAAAGCATGTGCCATGTGGATGCTGTGCCCTCTGCCAACTTTACTTTAATACTTCTGTTTATTTACAGTCAGGCAGTTACTTAAATAAGCATGCACAACCACTATGAGAACTTTAAGCCGACAGTATCAGGCCAGTGCCTACGTTTATTTTATGTTTTAAGAGTTCCCGCATTTCACAGACATGTTAGCCAGAAGATAACGTGTTCATAGTAATTATCATTAAAAGTCTGCCGCCATATTTATTATTAACAAGCAGTTACATGATACATTTCAGAATTTTACTAGGGCTTAATTTGCACTCTGTCCTACTGTCCTACTGAAAAATAATCCAGTGTGTTCAGTCGAATCCACCTCATTATTCCGTGATTTTATTATATTGCAGGTCAAACTTGGGGCACTGTCCACAGGGCAGTATGGTGTGCCCCCCTTCGTTAAGACTCTGAATATCTAAATCATAGAGTTTTCTTTGTCCCTGATTTCAGTAACAATGAGACTCAACAATTAATTGCATTTAATCATTTTGCAGATTCACATGGGGGCAAAGGAAAGTAGAGAGCAGATGCTATTGGAGAGGTGCCATAGTTATGGTTTAGAGCATAGGCCCAGCTTCAGACCGTATCTTAACTTCTTATTAAGCTGTGTGACCTTGGACAAGTTACTTAACCTCCCTGTGCCTTAGTTTTCCCATTCATAAGGTGGAGCTAATATCGGGGGTTTTTGAGGATTAAATGAGATAATCCATGTAATGGTATTTAGTACAATGTAAATCCACAGTAAGCACTTAGTACATGTTAGTTACTGTTACTGTTTAAGTGCCATCTACCTTTGTACTGAACTCATGGACTTTTTAAGCTTTTTATTAATGAATCATCCATAGAGAATTTTTCTCAGTACAGGTTTGATGGAGTTTTTTTCCTTCCTTGAGATTTATGAATTCAATTATGTTGCATTTCTCAAAGAAGATATTTGAGAAATATCTCTATGCCTTATTTCTTTTGCATTGTTTCTGCCAAGGGAATGAATATAAAATACTAAACCTAAGCATCTAAGACAAGGAATTTCCCATTTTCACCCATCTGTTTTTATCGATATTGCTGACATTACTCTAAAGCATACTGAATCACACAAATAACCCTGTCAAATTTTTCTAGATTCTTAAGGAGGCACAATGTTAAAAAGCAGTTGCTTGGAAGCTGTTAGCCAAGCCTGAAGGGGTAGTGTTGGCATGGTTGTCTAAAGTGCTGCTTTGTTCCTTTTGAACTTTAGATTGCTTATTCATCCAAAATACGGAAAAACTGAATATCAAGCAGAATCTTACATTTATTCGGGGGAACAATAAGTCCTAACAGTAGGACATTACACCTTTAAATAGTACCCTGTGAGCTGATGTGTTAGCAGCCTACATAATATTGCTACCTAGCTGTTGAATAGGTCCTCATTTAATCTTCCAGCTTCCTTCTTATTCACTTGGTGTCATCATTTGTGCATTGCGACCTGGATGCTTTCCTTAGATGGGGATGTATTTGGTATACATGGAAACACCTGATTGCTAATATTTTTGTTACCAAGCCTTTTCCTATTTCCTAATAAATTCTAACAGATACTCTGTTCGTTAGAAAGGCATTAGTGAAGTTGGCGTAATCTGTTAAAACGTTAATTTGCTTCTGGGAAGAAAGAAGAAATTGTGCCTCTGTCTCCCATGTGTTGTCCAGGTCCTCTTTTGCCTGGGTTCTGACACCAAGTGCCCACCCACTTCTTCCTACCATCGCACCCTGACAGAGGGACCTTTCCAGAGCGTGAATTGACAGCACCACTCCTTTATGGGAAAATCTTTACCACTTTCCTGGGTCTGTGTATAGAATACATGCAGACTTCTCTTCATCTGCAGCCTCACCGCCTCATCCCGGCCGTACACACCAATGATCAGAGAGCTTTCTGTGCATAAGCCCTGCCAGAGAGCTTTTTAAAAGGCAGAGTCTAGTTCTGTGGGTCTGGGGTGGAACCTGGGAGTCTGCATTTCTGCTCAGCTCCCAAGTGCTGCTGCTGCTGCTGCTGCTGCTTCACTGACCCTGCGCTGAATAATGAGGCTCTAGAACAGGCACGGGCAAACTTTTTCTGTAAAGGGCCAGATGGTCTCGGTCTCCGTCCCTGTCAAGACTGCTCAGCCTGCCCGTGCAGCAGCAAAGCAGCAACGCGGTCCAAGTGGCAGGGCTGCGGTCCAGTCAAACTGTATTTACGGAAAGAGGCCAGGTTTGGCCCACAAGCAGAGTTAGCCAGACCCCTGTTCTGTGACCCTTCATGGTCTCGGTGCCTGAGGGTTTACATCCTTTGGAGGGTGGAGGGTAAGACCTTCTCTTGCTCCCTTTTTCCACCTGCCAACCTTCCTACATCACGGCTCAGCCCAAGTCTCACCCTCTCCGAGGCCGCTCCCTAAAGCCCTTCTGTACTTCTCCATAATCCATCTTTCTCTTCCCAGCAGGTGCTCAGCGGTGTTTTGGTATCTCAGTGACTACATTCAGTGTTTATGTTTCCTTTATGGGAATGATGGGAGGATGAAATGATTCGGTATCTGCAAAGTGATGCGAGCAGTGCCAGCCCATAGCAGTCACTTTATGTGTCTGCGTTTCAAGTGTTTAATTATATCAGCCACACCTGTTTGTTTTTATCAGGATTAACCGTCTTGAACTTATTTAACCACAGGGCCCAGCACCTTCGTAAGCACCTAAACGCAGCCAGTGAGCGCCTTCTCAAGTCGATGAGTATTCAGAAACGTATTCATGATTAACAACTCTGTAATTCTGGCACTACCTCAAGAACTTTACGGCCCCTGGGAACCACCTGTGTTATCGCCGCCTTCTTGTCATTCCAGCTGTCGCAGACTCTCCGGTTTCTTCGGGCTTTCAGCAGGTCGCTTCTTCCCAGTCACCTGTCCCCTCTCCCCTCACCACCTGCCTGCTTCCTTCAGTCCAGGCGGTCCTTTCTGTCCAAGCTGTTCCTTCCTCACCTGCAAGGCATTTCCCAAAGGATAAGCCCTTCAGAACTTGCCTCCAAACTTATTTTCCTAGCAAGATTGGTCAAGCTAGTCTGCACGATCAAAAATAGGGAAGAAGTGGGGGTAGAAGTACAAGCGAGGGGAAAGCATTATTTTTCAGTCAAGGATCTTGGAATCGTAGGCCCAGTTCTGTAATGAAGTAGCTGTATTCTTGAATAATCCTTGTCTCTTGGGGCGTTGCTTGCTTGTTTTGTTGTCGTTGTGGGTTTTCTCGGTAGACCAAAGCCCAGCATTGGTGAACTTGTACTTTTCCTTCCAGCTTGAAAATATGACCTAAGGCGACCAGCAACCACTCTACAATAAACCAAAAACGTGCATTCACTGTAACTTGTTCCTTCTCAACTGAAGGATATTGCCCTGAAGTGAGCAAAGATTGGTTCTTGTTGGGGGACAAAAAATCTTAGCTATTACAGTGGTTTCTGGCTCTCCAAAGGGCCCCTGAATGGATATACAATGTATCTGTGGTATTAAAGTTTCATGGGGGTAGGACAGTTGAGGGGGGAATGTATAGAAAGGCTGGGGGGGGGTGGATAATGAAAACAAGTTTGAGAAACACTGCCCTAACTTACTTAAGGGAGAATGTCTTCCTGTGAATTTGTGGAACCTTTTAAAGTGTCCCCTTATCACTTAGCTTTGGTAAGTGAGGCTCAGCTGGGTCCACTTGGCTTATTGACTGTACTGTGAGGGGTACTGACCTCTGGTGGTGACAAGGTTTGTGATCGCAGCTTGGTTGCTGGCCGATCATCTCGTAGTATTAGAAGGCTCTGATAATCTATCTTCCAGACTCTTTCCTTCCCGGCTGAGCTTGCATACTTACCTTAGAGAAGAGGTTTATTGTTTCTTGTTTATAAACATAGTTACAGCTTTATGAAATGTTTACAATTAAACGTTTTCTGCTCCGGCTGACCCCGTGTTTGAAAGCTTGCCATTTTCAACAGACATTTTAAAGTCAGGCTTCACATTTGATGGTATCTTAGATTTGATAAGATAAGAGTAGTTGTTTTATAGGCTGCGGAGGTTTTGTTATCTGAAACGTTAAGACCCCTGACTATTTTAACCAAGAGGGGAGTGCGCGGCAGGGTTTGAGGATCCGTAAGTGGGACCTGCCACCGGGCTTCTCAGGTCATCCGGAGGCAGGGCCGCGCTGAGTCATGTCCACGATGATGAAGGGACCTCCACGACCTTCCCGCTCAGGACTGGTTCTGCCTGCTCATTGGTGAGCCCTCAGCAGCCCCAGCAGGCGGCTGGCAGGAGTCCAGGCCAGCGGGTCAGACTGTCTGCTCCATGGCTGGGGTGTTTCCACCCTACAGCTCTGCGTGGGGTGGGCAGAGCCCTCGCAAAGTTGTTATGCCAGGACCCCTGTGACTTTACATTTTACCTGTGAATTTTAAAGTGGGGAAATTTTGCCATCACAAAGCATTTGGAATTTATTTGAAGAAACTGGAAGAATTTTTGTCCTTTTTCTATGATTATAGTAACCGGTGTATGTTATGTATATTGAGGCACTGTTATAAATCCCTTACATTTATCTCATCTAATCCTCAAAACAACTCTTAAGGGGTAAATATTTTTATCTTCTCTGTTTATAGAGGAGGAGATTAAGAGGGGTTAAATAAGTGACCACAGGGAGGGGGTGGGGCGGGGGAGGACATATCTGGGAAGGTGGGGTCGCCAGGTTTCAAACACAGGCTTTAGACTTGCAGCCCAGGCTCTGAGCCGGTCTTCGTAACATGAAATAATCCCTTATCTGGAAAACCTCTTTGCATTTCCTCGCTTCCCATTCCTTCTTCAGCGCATATCCACCACTCCACCCAAATTCCCTGAGTTGGTCACTCGCGGCTCCATTTTGCAAACTCCAGTGGACACTTAATCGTCTTCCCATTTTGCACTCTTCGTAGGCGTCACCAGGGCTGACCTCTGCTCCCTTCTCCCACGGAGCACTCCTGGCGCACTCCTCAAACCTGCCTGCTCGTTGTTTCCTTGATGGCTCTTACCCTTTTTCCTTTCTGTTTTGTTTTGTTTTGTTTTGTTTTGCAGTAGCAGGTGGAGTGAGGGCTAATTCACAAGCCATGCGTTTGAACATTAGCTATGGGGCTTGCTCCTGGCTCTTCGCCAAGCCACTTGTCTTCTCCTCCTGGGCCCTCCCCCGGGCAATCTCCCTCACTTCCATGGCTTCAGTTACCACCTGCCTGTTGCCCAGTGTTTAATTACCACGATGCTTTAAAAACTGATGATGCCCAAAGAGGTATCTGCAGCCAGATCTCCCTTCTGAGTATTTGGTTGCCTATTGGATGTCTCTGCCTGAGTCATCGCACCGTCTCTCTGGTCTGTCCCCCTGCTTCTCCCTCGCGCCTCTTTTTTTCCCCCCAACCTAATTCAGTAAGTGCTACCACGTTCACCTGTTTTTTGGTTTTGTTTTTTAACAAGAATGACGTTGAGCTATGGCTCTCTCACTCTCCCACACCCAAGCGGTCGGTCCTCTCGCTTTCACCTCCTGAATACCTACCTGTCTCCGCCAGCGTCACCTTTCTATTGACTATTAAACAGCCTAGTCTCTCCAGCATCTGCTCTCGCCCCGTCCAATCAACTTTACATGCTGCAATTAGAGATATTTTTAAAAACATGTATCTGATCGTGTCACTTCCGGGCTTAAAAGCCTCTGACTTTCCTTCGCCTTTAGGCTGGAGCCCAGACCTACCTCCCTCTTCCATCTGCCCACCTCACCGCGCACCTCCCTCCTCCTGGCCTTGTTCCTCCGTGCCTGCTGGACTTTGCACAGGCTGTTCCCTCTCCCTGGATTGTTCTTCCCTGTCCTCTTGGCCACCTGCTAGTTTTCTTCAGGTCTCAGCCTACATGTCACTTCCTCGGGAAAATTGACTTTCTGGAAGCCCCAGACAGGCCTTCACATATTATCTCATGATCCCTCATGGTTGGTGGGGCTGTTAAGGTGAAAGGCATTTATTCATGTTTCTCTGCCATTGTGGAAGCTCTGTGAGCATGGGGACTGAAAACTTAACTGTTTGCCAGGTCTCAAAGATATGATGATGACCGAGACCTCGTTTCAGTAAATGTTTGTCGCATACGTGAACACATGTAGTTTTTGGAGCTTTCCCTTTTACTCTGGCACGTGGGCTCAGTGTACTTCAGTGGTTAATGTTGTTTCTTATAAAGAAATAAGGCATTTCTACTTAAGGCAATGAGAGGAAACCCACTTGCCAAGTTTACGCGTGCTAATCAAAGAGCAGTGACAAGGTAGCTGTAAGATGACCCGCATATACCTCCCAGATGCACCGAGGCTTCTCCTCCTAAGCATGAGGTCAAAATAGACGGTGTCCCGCGGCTGAACAACTCAGAGGCAGTAACGGCGGATAGAAACGTGACGACTTGCTTGCGTAACCTGGTGCCTGAGGAGAAAGTCTTTTAGATCTTTCTCTTGCGGCTGTGATCGCACTTGCACTGATATTAGGGGGAATGAAGTCCGGCTTAACTCAGATACTAAAAGGAGAGTCATTTTGGGGAGGAAACTAATTTGGGAACCTTTCGGTCAAATTTTAGTCACTTTTAAATCTTTTAATTTGTCGCTTCTTTCCCACTTTGAGCTATTTCCTATGTATCTGAGTTTATGTCACATCATTGAGGTTTCTGAACTTTGTTAATAACCTGATTTATTTTATCTTAGGTCGTACTTTGATCATTTGCTTCTAACAGTAAGTTGCTACCAGTAAGCTGTTATTTTATAGACCACATACTACGGGACGCGTAGTTGTTTCATTAAGACCTCCTCAAGAATACCCGCGTCCACGTTCTCACATGTGTATTTTTACCTTTGTTGGGCTCTTTTCACAGTGACTCCTGTAGCTTTGATGCTTACACGTGTGGCATGTCCCCCCCTTAAGCTGCATATATAATTAGTGTCGTGTAATTAAGAGCATGAGTCAGACCCAGATTGGAGTCCCATTTCTTCTACTTAATAGCTGTGAGACCTTAGGCAAGTTATTTCAAGCTTCAGTTTCTTCAAGTGTGAGTAGGAAACAATAATAGCTCCTAGCTAATAGGATTATACGTGCATTAAGTAACCTGAATGTAACAGTCACTTGAGTACCTGCTGTGTAGCGCAGTCTCTACAGGTGTAACTATGATGATGACCCTAGAAAGGACCAAAAAGGCAACTGCGCATAAATTTCAAAATCAAGCCACCATTAGTGCATCATCCGGCGACAGCCATCTGGCTGGCGATGGCTTCAGTGTCTGCACCGTCGGACTTTTCCCCGTGTGAATGTCGTCCCTACCACCCAGTGGACAGCATTTGTGATTGAATGTTTGAGTTTATTTATCCCCATTCCTCAGAATCACTCTGCAAGAAAGATGGTGTTATCCCCATTTTACGAACGAAGAGATTCAGGCCAAGGGGATGCAGGAATTTGCTCAGCGTCACACAGAAGGTGATGACAGTTCTCATACAGGTTTGGTCTAGATCTGCCCTGTTCTGTCTCCTGTACTCGCTCCCCCTGGAGCTTCAAAGTCCTAGAGTCCCCGTTGGAGAAGACTGGCCTGCTCCCTGATGTACCTGAGGAAAGGACCCAGGCCTGTGAGCTTCTCAGGGAATTGTATATTGTTAGTGCCTTACTCTGCAGATCATTTTTCGTATTTTGATTTGAACAGCACTTACCCATGTTGTAAGAACAGCCAGGGCCCCACAGCAGAAAGACCCGTTGTATTGCTGAACCCCAAAGATGTGCGTGCATTTACCGACATCTGTTTAAGCGCTGGTAACTGCAATGAGTCAGGATGCGTCCGAACTGCATGGTGTCCAAATGTCAAAACTGCAGCACGCTGGTGGGGACATGGTGACAAGCCAGTCTTCAGTGCACCTGCCTGATGCACCGAGCTGGGCTGCCACATTGTGAGTCAACATGGTTTGCTGAATGCGTTCATTTCTCTCTCATCCCCCGAAAATGCTACTGAAATGACAGCAAATCAGAAAGCAGCCTTGCTCAACAAGAGCACAAGCTTAATTCTTGGAAAAGACCAGTTAAGTGGATAAACCTGTGTCAAGTCCGTTCAAGGAAAAAAATGAGTGAAAACGCCAAGTATTAGAAATAAGAGGGGCTTCTTAATTATAAATGCAGAGATTTAGAAAATAACTTGAAAAGAAATCTGAATATGTCAAACTATATCAATATATTTAAAAACCTTTTCAATCACTTTTGAGTAAATTTTACAAGTTCGTATTTTCTTGGTTAACTATCCCTTTCATCAATCACCACAGAAGAAATTAAAAAGTAATTAATTGAATTGTACACTTTAAATGGGTGAACTGTATGGATGTGAATTATCTCAATAAAGGTTTTGGGGTTTTTTTAAGCAATGAAAGGTCCTCGCCCTTCCTCTGCCCCTGCATTAGAGGCCTGGTATTCAGCCTGTTGATGGGTAAATTCTGTAAAACCTTCAAGAAGCAGTTAAGGCCTAGGTCATCTGAATTACTTTAGGGCTTAGGGAAAGATGGCGGCTTCCCAGCTCCTTCTGTGAAGCTCGCTCGATCCTGACATCAGAACCAGAGGATAGCGCACAAAGAAGAAAACAAATGATTAGCCTGGCATTTAACATACGGGCAGGACTCCTACAAAAACGTCAGCAGGATGAGCCACGCAGTCTCGTGTGACCAAACAAGGTTTTGTCCTAGAAATGCAGGGCTGCAGTTTGTTCAGAAGTCCACCGAGGAGTTAATGTCAGCAGATTAAAGGAGAGAAACCTCTGGTCATCTAAGTAGATACTGAACTAGCAACTGATAAAATTCAACATATGTTCCTTTTACAAAATCCTTATTAAGCTAGAGGGAGAAGGAAGCTCCTTTAAATTGCTGAAAGCGTGTTTGACAGAAGTGGGGACTGACATCTGTACACTGCTGTGTATGAGGTAGATGGCTGGTGAGGGCCTGCTGTACAGCACGGGGGGAGAAAAGAAGGTACAGCCTCTTCACAGGGCATGTATTAAGTTAACCTTGGAAATGCCTTCCAATAAGCATTAGGTGCAGACACGTACTGTTTGATTCCACTCATACGAGGTACCTAGAATAGTCAAATCATAGAGTCAGAAAGTACATTGGTCTATGTCAGGGGCTGGGGAGGTGGGCGGGTGGGGAGGGGGAGTGGGGAGTTAGTGTTTCACGGGGACAGAGTTTCAGTTTAGGAAGGTGAGAAATTCGGGAGGTGGATGATGGTGCGAGTCACACAACCACCTGACTGTATGTACCTAGTGCCGCTGAACGGTGCTGTTACACAGGGTTACAGTAGTGTGTTTTACATGATGTGACTTTTACCACAGGAAAAAAAAGAAAACATTTTAAAAAAAGAAGTGGGCTGGGGTGGCCGCGTGTCGTTCCTGGCATCACCGTCATCCAGGTGTTCCTTACCCCGCTGGCCTGCTGGCGCTGGGGGCTGGATCCCTGTGAGTTAACCTTGGTCCTCTCTGTTGCTTCGGCCTAGTATAGTAATTGGGTTCTGTTTCCTGAAAAAGAGGCAACACTGGCTGTGGTTCACAGAAGTAAACCCAACGCCATTTTAAAATGGATGGGGCTCACTGTCATTTCAAGGTCACGGCCTTGTTGGGTCTGTGACACTCCTTAGGCGTTTATTGCAGCTAACTTTGAGCTGTTATCTCATCGGGGAAGCTTTGTGCCTTTACTTACCTACGCTTTTCCTTCTTTCTTAGTAACTCTTTGCCCCCTTATCTAGCAGAGCATATGCATCTCCCTCTTCAGTGGACACTTTTGCCCCCAGCACACACAGAACCAAATGCAAAAAGCATGGAAAGGAAAAAAAAATCTAATGCACTTCATTTATTCTGCTACCTTGTAAGTCCTGTGCAACTATATTTAAGCTTTGACTTTGTTAATATTCATGTTTGTAAGCACTTTAAGAAAACGGATATATATGAGAGTTTAATCTTTTCCATATGCTTTTAACTTCCATATTCCCCTTTTCGCTTATTTCTTGCTTAACTATTTTAAATGGTTTTCTAAAAAGAAAAGATACTATATGAATATAGAAAACTTATGTTTCTAAGCATAGAATAAAGCATAAAAGACAAATTTTAAAATAACTAACCTATTGATAATCTTTTTCTTTGTGGAATTACAATGAAGTGTCTTACGTTAAGTTAAAATTACAGGATTGGAAGTAAGGAGTTAGTTTTTTTTGGTTGGGGTGTTTTTAGTGACATTTGGGCAATGTGTAAATTTTGTTTTAGAACGCCTCTCATCCTCGCACTCTCAGCTCTCTAAGATGGGGATCGAATCATTACCATGGCCCCTGCCTTTCATGGATGTGTCTTTCAGTGACATACAATATAGCAGGCATGAGCTTGTCCTGACACCCGTGAGGAAGTTGCTGGGGACCCGTCTGCTGCCTCAGAAGCCGCCGTCTAAAGCAGATCTATAGCTTTGGCACAAGGCACATCAGGGCTTCGAAAGGGCGTCGCTCACAAAGCGCTAGCGGGGGTGTTCGCAGTGGAGGGGTGCTGGTGCCTTGAGGGCCTTTAGGGAAGGTGCAGGGGGCCTGTGAACTGAACTTGGAAGGCGGAGGAGGCTCCTGAGGCCGCCATGACAAAGTGCCACAAACCCCGTGGCTTGGAACAACGGAACTTTATTCTCCCACACTCGGGAGGCCAGACATCCGAGCTCAGGGGGTCCGCAGGGCTGGTCCCGTCTGGAGGCTCCAGGGAGAATCTGTCCTAGGCCTCTGTCCTGGCTTCTGGTGGTTGCTCGTGCTCCCAGGCGTCCCGTGGCTCGTGGCAGCATCACTCTGATCTCTGCCTCCATCGACCTTCTCCTGTGTCTGTGTCCGCTCTCATCTGTAAGGACATTGGTAATCGGATTTAGGGCCCAACCTGATAATCCAGGGTGACCTCGTCTCCAAAGACCCTTGTTCCAAATAAGGCCGCGTTCTGACGTTCCAGGTGGACGTATCTTGTGGGGGCCACCATTCAGCCCATACAGAAAGGCAGGTAGGAGTCCAGTGGCCACCTGGGCCGTGTGCCCAGTAGAGGCAGGCATGAGGACACGGGCCCAGGGTTCAGAAGCTGCCTTTGAAAAGGAAGTGTCCATGGGATCCCAGGGTGTGAAACTCCTCAGGGCCGCGGCGTGTGAGGTGCTGTGCTGCGGTGAGGACTTGTCAAGGGTGGTGTGTGAGCAGATCTGCTTGCAGGGAGAGAAACACTCGGCCATGCCTTCCTGGTTAGAGCGCACAGCTGTTTGCACGTAAACTGAGATGTTGCGTTTCCCAAGTTGTTCTGTTGACCTTCACAGCGTAAACACTTCAACGTATACGTTCTCCTTCCCAGTAGCACTCTTCAGTAGCTCCCTGGGCTGATGCTGGGTTAGCGTGTGACTGGACAGCGTAACGTCATTCCACGGCGGGTGGCTTTCGTAGACCAGTGGCTCAGGTGCCAGCGTGACACTCTGCAGTTACACTTCTCCCCGGGGACGGATAAAATAACCCAACAGTGGGACACGGCGATACTTTCTGAGCCCCAGTTACCTTTTGAACAAGAGCTTGAACTTGCCTTCTCAGGAATTTTAATAACTTATTCCAAACGACCTGTTATTGTTGAATGGTTTTGGGTTTTTGGGGGTGTTTTTCCTTTTTGGTTTAACTCCAGATACTCTTATTTTCTGTTTCAGTGCGCTTCTTCCTTCAGGTACAGCTTGGGCTTCATCATGATTAAATAGTACAAATGGTGCTCTCATCAACAAGTTTTACCAAAGGTAGAGAAGCAATGACTTTTTTTTTTGTTTGTTTTGTTTTGCTGTGTGTGGGCCCCTCACTGCTGTGGCCTCTCCCGTTGCGGAGCACAGGCTCCGGACGCGCAGGCTCAGCGGCCATGGCTCACGGGCCCAGCCGCTCCGCGGCACGTGGGATCTTCCCGGACCGGGGCACGAACCCGTGTCCCCTGCATCGGCAGGCGGACTCTCAACCACGGCGCCACCAGGGAAGCCCAGCAATGACATTTTTATGGTATTTTACTTTATTCTCCTGACTTTAAATGCTGACACTTCTGTTATTGATGTTACTGCATCAGTAATAATCTAGGCTTATCATGAACCAAAATACATTTTAGTGTCATCTTGCTTTGCTTGGTCAAGCTTTTTTTACATTAAAAAAAAGATAGTGTTACAGATCCACCTCAAAACTGAGAACCCCAGGCTAATCATGAGAAAAAACATCAAATTCCAGTCGAAGGGCATCCTCCAAAGTATCTGCCCGGTACTCCTCAAAACTACCGAGACCGGGCTTCCCTGGTGGCGCAGTGGTTGGGAGTCCGCCTGCCGATGCAGGGGACACGGGTTCGTGCCCCGGTCCGGGAGGATCCCACGTGCCGCGGAGCGGCTGGGCCCGTGAGCCGTGGCCGCTGAGCCTGCGCGTCCGGAGCCTGTGCCCCGCAACGGGAGAGGCCACAGCAGTGAGAGACCCGCGTACCGCAAAAAAAAAAAAAATAAAAAACTACCGAGACCATCAAATCAAGGTTTGAAGAGCTGTCACTGCCAAGAGGAGCCCAAGGAGACAGGGCTGCATGTGAGGTGCTGTCCTGGAGGGAGAGAAACTAAGGCAATTGAATAATTCTAACAGACGTACCACACTGGGGTAAGCCGCTAGTGGTTGAGGGCACACCTGTCACCACCTGGAGGCTGGTGATGCTCCAGAGGGGACAGAGGGCCCAGCGCTCCACACCCTGCTGGCTTGGGGGCTGCAGGTGTGAGCAGGGAAGTCCTGGGGGGCCTGGCGGGGAGTCACAGCCCCAGCGGACTCAGGAGAACGTGGGCCGTGCCCCACACAGCCCCGTCATCGAGGTGGACCCTGCCGGCTGGAGCACTGATCCTGACATGGTTGTTGGATTGTGACTCAGAGTATGGGATAGATACCGTGAGTCCATACTGAGATAGACAGACCGACAGACAACTCTCCTCTACAGAAATGTTCCAAGTACAGTAAGTTCCCTACATACAAACGAGTTCCGTTCCAAGAGTGCATTCGTAAGTCTAAATTTGTTGTAAGTCCAGCAAAGTTAGCCTAGGTGCCCAACTAACACAATCGGCTGTATAGCCCTGCACTGTAATAGGCTTAGAATACTTTTCACACTATTAGTACATTAAAAACAAACACAAAAAATAAAGAACACTTTTAATCTCACAGGACAGTACCGTGGAAAGTACAGCAGTACGGTACAACAGCTGGCATCCAGGGGCTGGCATCGAGTGACAGGCAAGAAGAGTTACTGACTGGAGGAGGGGGAGGAGGCGGGAGACGGAAGAGCTGAAGGGTCGTCAGCAACAGGAGACGGAGGGCAAGCTGCCATTTCACTCACGCCTGACGCTGATGGCACAGGTTCCGGTTCCTTGCTGGATTCAGTTCTATCTACCCAGTTGAAAAAACGATCCAGCCGTGTCTGGGTAGCAGCTCTCTTTTTCTTATCATAGATGACACGGTGGCACTGGATTGCTGAACGGCTGCTGCAGCCTTCATGTACCGTTCGTTGTACGTTAAGGTCCTGTGCCTCCAACACTAGCAGCACCTCCTCAAATGCAGAGAACCCCCTTGCCATTGCCTGCGTCGTGAATCTCTTTGGTTCTTCAGTTACTGCTTCCTCTTGTCTCTCTTCGTCCTTTCTCTGGGCCTCCAGTTCCATCAGGTCTTCATTCGTAGACTCCTCGTGTTGCACAGCAAGGAGTTCAGTGATGTCGTCCTCTTGCAGATCTAGCTCCAGCTTCTCACTGAGGGTCTCTAAGTTGCTGAAGACCTCTTTGGACTCTTCATCCACCTTCTCAAATCCACGAAAATCATGAACAAACTGTGGGGAAAGGTTCTTCCAAACCCCATTCACGGTGACGGCCGTCACCTCATGCCAAGCAAAGTCAATTTTTTTTTATGGCCTGTAGATGTTATAGTCCTTCAGAGATTGTCGCAGGGCTGTTCCTGATTCATCAGTCGCCTTTACTGCCTGAAGAAAAGTGTGACATAAATAATATTTCTTGAAAGTCGCTATAACTCCCTGGTCCATAGGTTGGATGAGCGATGTAGTATTCGGTGGCAGGTGCACTACTTTGACGTTGGGATGCAAGTCATCCATGAATGGGCGGTCGCCCGGAGCATTGTAGAGCGACAAAAGAATGTGGAATGGGACGTTCTTCTCCAAGCAATATTTCTCTACCTCCGGTATAAAGTGGTGGAAAAACCAGTCCTGGAAAATGGCCTGTGTAACCCAGGCCTTGGGGTTATTCTTCCACACAATAGGAAGAGAGCCCTTGGCTATGTTTCTAAGGGCCCTTGGGTTCTCTGAATGATAAACTAAGAGAGGCTTCAGCTTCATATCACCGGAAACATTGCCACCAAACAACAGAGTTAGCCTGTCCTTTGCTGCTCTGTAGCCTGGCATCAACTTTCCCTCCTTGCTGATGTAACTTTGGTCTGGCATCCTCTTCCAGTACAGTCCTGTCTCGTCCACATTAAACACCTGCTCAGGTAAATACGCGCCTTCATCAATAATTTCTTGAAGCGTTTCAGGAAATTCCTGGGCAGCTACCGTATCTGCACTCGCTGCCTCGCCGCTTACTTCTACGTTGTGAAGTTGGCTCCAGCCTTGAACCGATGAAGCCAGCCGTGGCTGGCATTAAAAGATGCGCCCTCTGATTCTTCGCCGTGTTTCTTCTTCAAGCCTTCGTAAAGCCTTTTAGCTTTCTCTTGAATCAGCATTAAGCTGAGCGAGACTCAACACTAATGCCGGTCCTGCCTCCGCACACTGAGAAGTTTCTCCATCTCCTCCACCAGTTTTCCACGCCTCTTCGATATTATTGTCTGCACAGCAGACTTTACATGTTCCATGATCTTGTCCTTGTTCTTTAGAATCGTGTACAGTAAAGTGCGCAAGAGCACAACCACTTGTCGAAGACGCGCGCTCATGCCGGCGTACGCCAGACACGTGAACTGACTTATGTGATCGGACACGCGAAGGCACATTCGCCTCTTTGAAAGTTCGCAACTTGAAGGTTCACGCGTGGGGGATTTACTGTAATTTATGCAGATGCTTCGCCCTCAGGGAGGTGGACCGTGACTTCCCTGCCAAGACTGCAGTGTGGGAAGAGGGGGGAAGAGTCCCTGTAGGGGAAAGACCCGACAGATCCTACCTGGGCCAGGTGACCCAGGTGATGAGGTGTGTTGACAGCAGGTGCCCTAGATACAGTGGGATGCGAAGGCACTTCGCCTTCTGGTCTTCCTGCTAAAACACACAAACCCCAAAACTGAGATCATGAGGAAAAGATCGTACAAATCCGGAATGAGGGCCGTTCTACAGAATGCCTGACCAGTACTCCTGGTCAAGGTCTCAAGGTCAAGTACTCAAGGTCATCAAACACAAGGAATGTCTGAGAAGCCATCACTGCCTAGGGCAGGCCACGGAGCATGATGACTAAATGTGCTGTCCTGGATGGGGTCCTGGGACAGAAAAAGGATGTTAGGGGAAAACTAAGGCAACCCTGTTAAAGTGTGAACTTTTTAGTAATGTGTCAGTGATGGTTCGTTGGTTGTGACAGATGTGCCGGAGGAACGTCAGATGTTATCTTTAGGGGAAATCCGGTATGGGGTGTATAAGGAACTGCTGTGTCTTCACAGCTTCTCTATATAAATCTAAAGCTATTCAAAATAAAATGTTTATTTAAATATTTTTAAAAATTAACAAACGAATTAAGATGTTTACCACAAAGCTTACAGTGTCTTAAAAATTCTAAAAGTTGGAGTATTTCTTTCCATAGTATTTTAAGATTTTATTTCAGATACTCGTATTGTGATGTTAACATCTATAAAATGTGCACTCCTTTTATGAAAACTCTTGATTTAATTAACAGACAAACTGTCTTGTAAGGGTTCCGTTCTGGGAGATGGAGCGTTACATTTTGTTATAGTTTCCCCCTTGATGTCCTTCATTTGCATTTTAGGAGAATGGATTTGACCAGCACTTCGTAAACTTTGTAAGTTAAATGTTAGTTATGCGTGGGCTTGCCTGCACTGGTCCTTTGAGCCTTGTGTCTGCACAGATCCCCTCTGAATAGGCTTCGAGGAAACGACTCATTTAGCAGCCTGGTAGTCGTCATCCTTGGCAGTGCGGGAGCAGTGGTGGCAGAGAAGGACCGGGACTTCGCGTGTGGCTGTTGTGTGAACGTCCTGCATTCCAGTTCTTTCCTGTGCAAGACTCCTATTTTCCGGGAGATAAACGTTTTGAGAAAAACGGAAGCATGCTGACTCAAATTCCATCCATCCACTCACCGACTGCCACTTACCTTGTTCATAAGCCCGGACTTGTCCTGTGGCAGCACTCATGACGGTGTACTGACTGTTAATGTCTCTCCCGCACTGGTTTGTAGTACCTGCAAGGCAGCGGCATGTGTGTTGGGTCCCCAGGGACCCCCAGCCTCCAGCACCGTGGAAGCTGTTGGGAGGGAGCAGATGGCTGTGGGCGCCTCGCCTGCATCCAAGTTCTCCTATTTGAACAGCTCCGACCGAGGGTGTTCTCTGGCAGCTGGGCTTGTGGGCGCAGGGCAGGAATGTCAGAGGTCATGCCCCAGGGTAACCCCTCACCAAAGAGGGCGGGGTGCTCCTGACTAGGAGGCAGTTCTGAGGTCCGTGCGCGGCCTCTCCAGGGTCCCCAGCAGCTGCCACTCTGCACAGAGCTGTGACCTGCTTCCTGGAGCTCCCTTTTTGACTCTTTCCTTCCGTCTCACTTCCCCTGGTCTCAGGGTCAGCTTTGGGAGAACCCACACTGAGACCGTATGCAGTAAGTCGGTATCTATCGGTGAAATTAATAAGCATAGTAAATGAGTAAGATCCTGACCATTCAAAGAAATTATCATCCAGGAAGAAAAAGGTTATCAGAGCTGTGCAGATCACATGAATGAGACATAAAGTGACGATTGATGAGAAGTACAGACAGAACATGCGTATTCAGGGGAAGACGTCGCTGCAGACTTCCCTCCTTACCCTTCTGACTCAGGGTCGGCTCCTGCCTGGTGACCTTGAGCCATCCAGCACCTCACCTGTCGCGTGGCTCACATCCCGGTGCCCTCGTTCTGCCAGCCGGTGAGCTGGGAGGACAGAGGTGTGTCTGCTGTGTCCCCTCGTGTCTCGACACTGGGACAGTGCCCCGCAGACAGTAGCTTCACAGGTGTCTGTTGGGCCCGTGCGTTCATGGGGAGACTAAGCGGCAGAGTTTCCATGAGGAGAGGGTTGGAGTCGTGGCACGGATTCAAATCCCACTCCAGTCACTGCCTAACTTGCTGATTTCAGGCCCGTTGCTCAGTCAGCTCATACGTAAAGTGAAGAAATCGAGGCACACCCTTCAAGGTCGTGACATCAATTAAATGAGGTCATTTCCTGTAGTACCTGGAGTTACAGCACAGAAATGAGCGCTCAGATGTTCACTGCTTTTGTGGAGAAGATGGCGTTTGAGGTTGGGTTGAAATTGGACGAGGAAAAAGTGGAGAAGGGAGTTTAAATTACAGCAGAAGGAACAAATGCCAGAACGTGAGATTAAGGACGGTAGGGAGCTTATTAGCAGGGAGCTGTGTGCCTGGACCCGAGAACAGGAAGTAGGGAAATGAGGCCACGGAGAAGCCAGACCACGGAGGTTCGTGAACGCCAGCCTGAGTTGTCTGACTTTATTCCACCAGCAGAAGGGGAGATATCTGAGAAGGGAACTGCCCATGAAGTGACGGGATTATGAACTATGAGTTACAGTACCCTGAAGAGAGGTCAGAAATGAAAATAGAGGTTTGGGAGTGGTTCACGTAGTTTATCATGAAATTGGCAAACCAGTCAGCATACACTGCCTGTCTACCACAGTAGGAAGTAGAATAACAGGGTCCTTTCCACAGTCAAGGAACTTGGTTAGCGTCACGCTGTTTAACACTTACCTTGCTAATTAGTATGTACAATATCGTAATATTTTTCTTCTGGGATATTTCCCAGGTAATCTAAATCTTCCCCAAATGAACAGATTGGTGTGGGCTCAGCGGCATTGTCAAAGAGGTCTCTTGGAGATGTATTCCTTGAGTGAACCAGGAGATAGGAGTGAGGTCCTCCCGGGCAGTGGGCAGTGGGCCATTGTCCAGCTACAGGCACAGCTTTGGAGTCACAGTACCTTGTCATTCGTTTTGCCAACTGTCAGTTAACTTCTACAGAAATTTAAATAATAAAGACTCCTTTATGTGCATTTGTTCACATCGTTGCTGTTTTCAGGGCTCCTTGTCTCCTTGTGTAGATCCTTATTTCCATTTCATGTTTATATAAATGATGCCTTCAGATTTTTTAAATTTCCAGTTATTCCTTGCTAGTATATAGAAATACAGTGGCATGTTTTTTTGTTGTTGTTTTTTTACTAACTGCATTCTCTGACCTCGCTAAACTCTTTTTTTAGATCTGGGAACTTTTTTATAGATTCTTTGGTGTTTTCTATGTAGAAAATCATAGAGTCTGCCAATAAAGACAGTTTTGCTTTTCCCTTTTATATCTGTAGGCTTCATTTTTTTTCCTTGCCTTCTTGTACTAGTGAGGGCAGCAGTGTTGAGCACCATGAGCTTCTCGCTCTTACAGGGAAAACACTTCTTATTTTCCATTAAGTCTGTTAGCAGTAGATTTTTCATGCATACTCTTTTTTTTTTTAAATTTTTTTATGCGGTACGCGGGCCTCTCACCGTTGTGGCCTCTCCCGTCGCGGAGCACAGGCTCCGGACGCGCAGGCTCAGCGGCCATGGCTCACGGGCCCCGCCGCTCCGCGGCACGTGGGATCCTCCCAGACCGGGGCACGAACCCGCGTCCCCTGCATCGGCAGGCGGACTCTCAACCACTGCGCCACCAGGGAAGCCCTGCATGCTCTTAATCTGATAGAGGAAGTTCTTTATTGTTACTGATGTTTGCCTTTTTTTTCTTTCCTTTTTAGCAGAAGACTCAGAAAGTGGTGTTTACATGCGATTCATGAGGTCACACAAGTGTTACGACATCGTTCCAACCAGCTCCAAGCTTGTGGTCTTTGATACCACGTTACAAGTGAGTGTGCCCAGTTTCCCTGAATCTGGGGTATATTATTTGGTGCCTGCTTTGTTGGGTAAGTTAAATCCAGCAGTACCCGCAGACAGTATCCAGTCCTTTCTGCACGTCAGGTCCCGTGCTGAGGTTTTGTCTGAGTTGTCAGTCGTCATGGCAGCCTTCTGAGGAATGTGCTGTTTTACGGATAAGGAAGCTCATTATCTAGAGTTTGCTCACATTCTAGCATTTAAGAACTCAGCCCACAGAGCTGGTGAGTGACGGGGCCTGGAATTGGCGCTCGGGTCTGTGTGATGCGCGCCGGCCCCAAGCCCTTAACCGCTAGCTGCACCTCCTCCCTCGGCTCGTCCTGAAGCCCTTAGCTGTTCAGTAGAACGGTGAGGTTGAAATAATACTGGTTAAAAAGAGAGCATCACTCAGGTGGGTAATCTCTTAAGAGAAAACTCTGCTGATCTCTTTCAGCAGAAAATTTGAACCTGATTATTTTGGTATTAAAATTATGCTTATTGTAACTCGTTTTATACCAATATGACTTACAATCAGACGTGAAAAGTCCCAAATAATACATTCAATGCGAAGACCAGATTACATCCGGTGTAATAAAATATGTGTGCGTACACAGGTATACGTGTGTGCATTTGGTGTATAGATTTATACATAAATCTTTACCAAGCAGGATTGTTTTCACCTGGGTTCCCCCAAAGTAGATGCTGAGCCAGGAATTCATGGGCAGTGGGCGCTTTATTAGGGCGTCCTGCCAGGGGAGCCCCTGGGGGACTGGGGGAGAAGGGGAAGGGGCAAAGGCCAGGGAGGGCAGCCTCCGCTGATCCCTCAGGGGGACCCCAGCGGGTAAGGTGCCTGTGCGAGTTCACCCCGGCCTCTTTCAGCCTCGTCCAGGGCTGCCCCGGGAGATGTGTGCCCTGGCCCTGCCAGCTCGTCCCAGCGCTCGGGGCCCTCTCCCCAGGCCTCCCCAGCCTGCTCTGCTGGCGGCCCCAGCGGCCCGCCCTGTGGCTCTTCCTTGAGGCCGCCTGGGCTCTAGGAGCTGCTTTGCCCGCATCAGGCTCAGCCGTACAGGATTCTCAGGGATGTAGACGTGGCTTAGTTCTTAATTTTATTTTCCAATTTTTTTTTTTTTTATAAACTGGCCTAAAATCCTATGACTTTGCTAAATTCACTTCGGACCAGGTAACCTTCAAGGTCCCTTCTACAACTCTGATTTCTTTGACACAAAGAGGACAGAGAGGCATCCAGGTGCAGTGTTACAGGAAATATTCTCTACCACGGTAACTACAGACTTCAATAGTAAAGTAACGAGAAATTCTGAGTTCCCCAAATAAAGAAGTAGACCAGCCCGTCTCACCCTCGCTCCACCCTCCAAAGTCCTGACTGTCGCTTTCCACCAACAGAAAAGCACATGACAGCGCGTACGCCCTGCACCTGCTTTCACTCCTGTTCAGCTTTTCCCGTGTTGTAAAATTAACTCTTTTCTGAATTTAGAATTTAGCCAGAGTGAGTAAGACATGAAAAATGTGATGCTTTATGGATCAACGGAGGTCACTAATCCAGTGACTCTCACTTCCCTAATTAATAGAAGCTGCATGTGCCTGTCTCCTGGAAGTCACGAATCCTTGAGGCTCTAAGCTTTAAAGGAGCTAAAACTGGTTACCATGGAAATGGGGGGGTTGGCACTGGTTACAGCAAAGTTAAAGATGTGTTTGAAAGGGCTGAGTCGACTGTTGTCTAGACACAGACAGCAGTGGTGGTCGTGGACATGTCTCGAGAACGAGGGAAGCGAGCAGGGGAGACACAGCCCGTCCCCGAGACCAGGTGACCGTCCTCTGGGCGGGGTCGTGGCCTAGACGGCTCCCTGTGCGCGCATGTGATAGGACAGCATGGAGCCACCGAGGAGGGCGGAAAAAACGTTTGTGGAGAATGTGTTTGTTTTTTCTTTTAAGATTTAATTTTTTATTTATTTTTGGCTGTGTTGGGTCTTCGTTGCCGTGCATGGGCTTTCTCTAGTTGCCGCGAGTGGGGGCTACTCTTCGTTGTGGTACGCGGGCTTCTCATTGCGGTGGCTTCTCTTGCTGCAGAGCACGGGCTCTAGGCGCGTGGACTTCAGTAGTTGCGGCACGTGGGCTCAGTAGTTGTGGCACACGGGCTCAGTAGTTGTGGCTCGCGGGCTCTAGAGCGTGGGCTCAGTAGTTGTGGCGCACAGGCTTAGTTGCTCTGCGGCGTGTGAGATCTTCCTGGACCAGGGCTCGAACCCATGTCCCCTGCATTGGCAGGTGGATTCTTATCCACTGCGCCACCGGGGACGTCCCCTAATGTATTTATTTTTAAGTTAAAAAAAAGCAGGTTGCAGAGCAACACTTATATTCTGACCAAGTTACCCTGAGGGCCCAGAGTATCAGAGACACAGCTGGTCTGGGAACCAGAGTCAGCTGTTCACAGGTGAACTGAAAACGGGGTCGCAGACAATGGAGAAGAGAGGGAGAGAAGGGCCGCTCGCCCCAGGCGGCCGCGCCCTCAGCCTCCAGCTCGGCCTCTGCGAGGCCCGTGGGCCTCCGGCAGGTGGGGCTGTGACGCGCCCCAGGGTCCTGTCGCGTCGGTGTGAGAGATGGCGCCTTGGTCCTGGTGCCCCGGAGCCCAGTGTACGTCCTAGAGTCGCGTCCCTCCCCCTTGGCCCGCCTGCTTCTCCCTCGGCGTCGGTGGTCGTCCGGAGCCCCGACTGCGGTGTGACTGAGGGAGGGGGTGATGCCCGACTCCCACCGGCTCCCTCACCCAGTGTCGCGGGGCGCCCGGTGCTCAGGCTGGACGGGGCAGATGCCGCCCGCTCGGCTTGCACGGTCACTCGGCATCTCAGCCGAGTTGTTCCTTCCCGACCAGGACCCCGTAGTAAGCCAGGAACTGTTTCTCGAGAGGAAAATAACTACCTGCAGACGAAGGCATCACTTTTTGCTCTTTGTTTGTTTGTTCCAAAAACCCAGTGAATCTCCTGCTGGTGCCTGATGGGGGCCTCATTCGGCGTCCCCAGCTCGGCCTCGCAGGGGGCCCCAGGCCCGGGTGGACGAGGGGCCTGCCCTGCTGCAGAGCTGTGTCTTGCTCTGGGCCCCTGTGAAGACTTAGTCTGACCGTGTCAGAGCAGCGCTCAGACACGGTGTGTGCCGCTTGCGGAGACCTGCCAAGGGTGGCAGGGGTGCGGGCAGCAGCCTGAGTGGCATGGGGGTCTCTCCAACGCTCCAGGCTGCGGCCTCCCTCACCCTGACCCCTCACTGGCTGGCTGGCCGATGTCACACCGAGGCGTCTAAAGCGTTGCCACTTCCTGCCCATCAGACCCGTCAGCACTGTGTCATCGATGTCACGGGACCGTGTGATGTGAGGCCTGTGGGGTGGTCAGCATCTCTGCAGACTGTGTGCAGTCAGAGAGCCAGAGGTGAGGGTGTGAGAGTGTGCCATGCAATGTCAAGGCAGACTGCTTCTCGGGGTCCTTGTACGTTGGTACAGAGAAAAAGCGTGCGCGGCTGACGGCTGCAGGGCCCTGCGATGCTGCGTCTGGAGTTACAGGAATCCAGTCACTCTGGGAGATGCGGTCACAGCCAGATGGGCAGCTTCCCTGGGGTGTGACGGCCAGCCTCTCCATCTGCGCACTTCCCCAGGGGTGCTCTGCTGCGCTTGGCTTGCCAATCTGGTAGCTTCAGGGGCGTCCTCCCTAGGCCTCCTCGGCACGATATCTCTCGCCCCGTGGGTCCGAGAGCCAGTGTAGGGATCCCAATGACATACTCAGGACTGAGCGGGTAACCACAGTGTGGCCTGCAGCCCCGTGAGCTCCTTGGGCTTGACCTTGGCTGAGACTCCGTCTGTCACCTGACTGACTGTAAGCCCCCGCTTTGACCAGTGACCATGGTGGCATTTGGGGTTCTAGGAATTAGCGTCCACTCAGAGCCAGCATCCGGTCACCCTGGAAAGTCTGCGTCTCCTTTTCCCCAGTGCTCAGTCATCCTAGGAAGTGGGACAGGAGGAACGGCACGTCCTGGGCGGGGCACTGTCCTCGGGGGACCCCGCGCCCCTGAGAATGGGGCTCTGGGTCTGAGAGCGGCTCAGGTCTGGAAACGGTGAGAGGACAAGACTCCATGTTGATGACTCAGGTTGGGGTTTTGGCCCCTGGACTGAGAATTTTTCTTGTTACGTAGATCAGGCAACACTTTAGAGGGCCATGCATCTGTCTCACTCCTAGGGTTGCTGTAACTGGTTAGCCACGACCAAACCGTCTGCGAATCAGAACATTCTCACCCCTGGCCACGAGCCTGCCCTGCTCCCTCAGGACCTGCCACCACACTGGCATCAGTGAGGCCGTCATGGTGCTGCCCCCTGCAGAGCGCAGCCAGCACGCAGCTTCTCAGGGGGTAGGGGTCCCCGCACGCAGACATTTCTCAAAAACCTGGGGAGGCTGTGACCTCGGGGCCCTTTGGGGAAAGGTAGCTGAGGGCTGGGTGTGCAGGCCGCATGTGCTGAAATCTCCCTGAGCCTGTGGGTTCACTCTTCCTCGTTAGGCCTCCGAAGTTCTGGCATCTCGGCCTCCTCAAACATGCACTCGGCAATGCCCTGCATTTCAAGGCAGTCAACTCAGAAAGCTTCAGAGCCTTTCCCAGTGGCATGCACTAAACGTTAAATCCACATTTCTGGTAAATCCACCTGTGTCAATAAACCCTACCGTATCCAGTGTTCAATTCCCTCTCCTTGGTCTAATATTATTAGAAGCTATTCCCACACTTACTTCCCAGGTTTCTGCAGATATGAAATAGCGGAGCTTTATCGTTGTTTCCATGTGTGAGGCCCCCTCTCGGGGGCAGGCTGGAGTCTGTCCCCAGTCACAGGTCTCGGGGCCGCAGAGGCAGCTGTGGTTGTCTGGAGAATGGAGAACGAGCGACCCCGTGCAAGGCGTCTGCCCAGGAAAACTTGCTGCTGGGCTTCCAGGCAAAGAAAGGCAATTCTGACACCACGCAGCCAGCCGTTTCCACCACCAAGGGGGGCTCGGAGTCGCTCTGGTGTTCAGGAATCTCTGCGTCGTCCGAGTCCAGCTCTGTCGCTGTGCTGGGTTCCAGGGCTGCACTCCTTCCAAATCAGAGCCCCGGCTTTCACGTCAGAGACCGGGGAGACTGTGAGTTCGGGGTGGTGACTCTCCGAGTCCCGCAGAATTACATTTTGTGTTGGATTTGGGAAAGGTCAGCCTGGTAGCTACAAGAGAAGGGCGTTTTAGGGCTGCCATAGAGGCTGCCAGGTTCTCGGTGACCGAGAGTCCCCAGTCGGAGCTTGTCCTTTCCCCGGTGTGTGAGCCCCATCCTCTGGCAGGACTCTGCCCACACCGGATCTCACGTTCCTGTCGCTGCAGTGACAGCTAGTGCAGCAGCGCCTGGCCCCTGCTCTCCTCTGGCGGCTGCGGAGTGGGGCGGGGACACCACGGTCACAGGTGATGCTTGTTCCCTCTCGATGCCGCTGCCTGCCCGGGATCACTGGGGATCTGAGTCCCCGCTGACCCAGAGCTCAGCACTGTGTTCAGGCCCAAAGACATGCGCCCGGTCCCAAACCCTCTGTCCCCAGAACCCTGCCTGGTGCGTGCGCTTCTGTATCAGTCAGGGTCCAGTCAGGACACAGAAGCCATAGCAGCCGTTGAACAGAAAACTAACGTAAACCAGTGGTAATTGGACGTAAGTCAACTGGGTCACTGACAGGGTAAGTACTGACCTCTGAGGCAGCGTTCTCAGACCTGCAGCTTTAGCATCACTAGGAACTTCCGGGACACACAGACCGTCAGGCCACCTCAGACCCAGTAAACCGAAAGTCATGGTGAGGCCCAGTGGTCGTGTCTTACCGAGTCCTTCCAGCGGTTCTGGCTCTAGCGCTCTGCGGCTCGAAAACCGCTGCTCTGGGGCATCAGGGAGGTAAGGAAGAGCCTGTGGCGCCTTCCGAGGGGCCGCCTCTGGCTGGGGCTGTGCCTCGGCGGCAGGCGGTGGGGGTAGAACGTGCGGAGGCCGCTCAGGCGGGACTCAGCCACTGCTGCTGCAGGAGGGAAGCAGGTGGAGCGGCCGGCAGGCGGGATGTGCGCTGGGCCGGGCCCTCTCCCCACAGTCCTGTGTCCTGACCTCCAGGCGCTGCGGCACGTGACCTTACCTGGACGTAGGGCCACTAAGAGGTAATTAGTCACGAAGGCGTCGGTCTTGTAGTCCACCGTGATTGGCGTCGTTCGTTATACAAAGGGGAGATATGGACACAGAATCCTGCATACGGGGAGAGTACCGGTGACAATGAAGGCAGAAATCAGTGTGACGCGTGTGCAAGCCCAGGGGTGTCAGGGCGTGCCTGCACACCACCAGCGGCCAGGTGAGAAGCCTAGAACAGATCTTTCTGCACAGAAAAGGAACCAAGCCTGCTGACACCCTGATCTCAGACTTCCAGCCTCCGGGACTGTGAGACGATCAGTCTCTGTTGTTTGTGCCCCTAGTTCATGGTGCTCTGTTGTGGCCGCCCTCGCACACCGATACAGGTGGTCATCAGGTGAAGCAGCCCTTCTTCAGCCTAGCCCTCCAGTCCTCGCTGGCCTCCCTCCTGTCAGGCTGCAGTAGAGCCCATGGCAGACTTGAGATGTGGTCCACAGGGCCCCAGTGTCACGAAGCAGAGTCAGAAGGGAGGGTTTGGGGCTGAGAGACAGTAGTTTGGTAAATGGCGGAGTAGAGAACACATACCGTCCCTTCCGAGGAAGTCTGGCAGCACAGATAGTACTGATAGGTATGGTTTAGCGCCTTCAGGTTGTAAATGGTAACCTCTCAGGAGGTCTGGAAGGCTCCAAAGTAAATAGAACCGCACAGTGGAATCACCACTACCAGGACCGGGGGGCGACGGGAGCACTGAGAACCATATGGGTCTTCCCTCACCATGGCAGTGTGAGGGAGTGTGTGTTTCTAGCAACATTCTACTAACAACGTTTTTCATAAACTTTTTTAGATTTTGATAGAAGAGTTGTGAAGATAGTACAGATCGTTCCCATATACCCCACACCCAGTTCGCTCCATTTTTGCCATCTTACGTTAGTATGGTCACATTTGTCACAGTTAACGAACCAGTACTGATACATAGTTATTGCCTGAAGTTCATAGTTTGTTTAGATTTCTCTGTGTCTTTTCCTGATGTCATTTTTCTGCTCGAGGATCCCATCCAGGTTACTGTTAACATTTAGTCGTCACGTCCCCTCAGGCTCCCCTTTGCTGTGACAGTTTCTCAGACTTCCTGGCTTTTGGGAACCTTGACAGTTTTGAGGAGCTGGCCAGGTGCGCTGTAGGATGCCCCCAAATGGAATTTGTCGGATGTTTTTTTCTCATGACCAGACTTGGATTATGGGCTTTGGAAGGAAGACCACAGAGGTAAAGTGCGCCTCACGTCATATCAGAACTGCTTACTGCTTATCGCTGTCGATCTTAACCTCAGTCACCTGGCTGCGGTATGTCTATCAGGTTTCTTTACTGTAAAGTTCCTCTTTTCCATACTGTCCTCTTTAGGAGAAGGTCACTCTGCACCGCCCACACGTAAGGAGTGGGAAGTTGAGGGCTACGCAAGTCGGTTGGAATTCTTCTGCAAAGGACGTGTGTTCCTTCCTTTCACTTATTTATTCAGTCATTTGTGTCGGCATACGTTTATGGAGATAGATAGATATATTCCATTGGGTTATAATCCACTATTACTTTGTTTTATTGTTCAAATCATTCCAATTGATACGATTTTAATAGTGCCAATGAAAGAGAAAACAGGCAAGTGTCCAAATAAGTGGCTGTTTGCCAAACACGGGTTTTTAGAAGCACATGTAGAAAATATAGAAAGACGAGCATATAAGTAAGTTGAAGAAGGGCATGACTAGGAGGGGGCTGCCCAGGGTCCTCTTGTTTGTTTTTTTTTTTGTTGTTTTTGCGGTACGCGGGCCTCTCACTGTTGTGGCCTCTCCCGTTGCGGAGCACAGGCCCCGGACGCACAGGCTCAGCAGCCATGGCTCACGGGCCCAGCCTCTCCGCGGCATGTGGGATCTTCCCGGACCGGGGCACGAACCCGCGTCCCCTGCATCGGCAGGCAGACCCCCAACCACTGCGCCACCAGGGAAGCCCCCAGGGTCCTCTTAATTGGGGTTAGAATTGAGATCCACAAGCGGGAAGCAGGTGCTCGCCTGCTTTAGAAGCAAGAAGGATAAGGGTTCGCTCTGTTGCTCGAGATTCATGCTGCAGGTGCCGATAAAGAGGAAGGGAAACTCTTCAGCCCGTTTTGTGCTTTTTCATTATCAAGGAAAATGATCTTCAAAACGGAAAAAGTACAGTGAATGGTGATTAGAAGAAGTTGCAGTCCAGGATAGGTGTGGACGGTAGGAGGTGCCTGTTTGCTTTCTGATCCCTAGTTTAATCAGGATGCAGACTGCCAGGCTCTCAGTGGGAGTGGAAGAATGGTGGAGAACAGGTCTGAGGCCTGACGCCCGAGGTTCCAGGTGAGAGGAAAAAAAGAGTCCTCAGAAAACGGTGGGAAATGTGGTGTCATTCCCAGGTAAGGTGTTTGAATGAATTATTCATAAAGTAATAAAAGTAGTAATCTCTGGAAACCTATCATGAACCGACCCCAGAAAGTCGGGGAGATGAACCCGATTTCCTTTTGGGACTGTTCGTAGATGTGGTAATACCGTGAAAGGCAAATCTGGGTTTCATCTTGACGGTTGACAGAGCCTCGTGCCCTGTCCTGATGGAGAAGATGCAGAAGTGTATCTTGGCAGCTCAGTGAATTGCTGGCTTATGGACCTTAGGGGAACGTCAGTGAAATCGCAGCCTGCCTGGAGCGAGGTTTCTAGCTGTACTGGATGCCTCTCGTGGGCCGGGCCACCTGCTACTGCAGCTAGCCCTGCAGGCGTGGTGGGTGGCACCTCCGCTTCTGTAACCAGCAGGGATGAGCAGGTGGGGAAACGCCCCTGCCTCGCACGCTTGGGGAGGACGAACCCGGTGCCGTCGAGCCCCTCCCTGCCAGGCCCCTGTCCTGCGGCCAGCTCCACCACCCTTCACACACTGACGCTGGCTCCCCTGCTAGCCTGTGTCACTCCCGCCCCCGGGACCACATTCTCAAATAAACCACATGCGAGCCAGGCTCTGCTTTCTGGGTAAGACACTGCTGGGGCGCCTTAAGATTCCTTCACTGTAAGCTCGGCAGCATCTGAACAATGACTTGAATACTGACTTTGTTGACCGCATCCTCTAATTAACAGATGACTTGAAACCAGGAGAGAGAGCGAATAATAACTCATATCCAGAAAGATTCCTCAGTAAGCTGAATTGCTCCTAGGCCCAATTAGTAAGTAGCTGCCACCCGGAGCAGTGGGGATTAGAGCGCGTCGCGGAAGAGAACAAGGCTGGGGGCTCAGAGCTGTGGCGCTCCCACGGGGCGGGACCTGCTGCCGACAGCCAGCAGGCTGTTAACCCAGAAGCACAGGCCGTGGTTTTAAGCGTCACACAGTTTAAAAGTGGTACGAGAAAAGCTTACCTGAAAACAGCAGTCCCTGTTCCTTACGCCCTTGTCATACTCCCCAGAACCGGCAGTTCAGCTGTTAAATCTGGCGTTCACTGCCACATTACCTTGATTCATTAGTTTTAGACACGTTTTCCTCCCTAATTCGGTAGCTGGGTTCTTTGTTCCTTGTGTGGCTTCCTTCCTCCCCTCATGCCCGGTGTCACTATCTCAGTACCGGGGTGCTTTCATTCGTTTGACTGTGTCACTGGGCCCAGTGGTTTACGTGGTTACATTTCCTATTTGTACAGTTCAGTGTTGTTCCTGGAGCTTAGAATTCTTCCGTTTTTTATTTTATTCTTTGAACACCTAAGGCTTTTCCCACCGGCTGACTTCTCAGTAGGATTTCCTGTGCAGCCGGACTTGGCCCACACATTTCCAGCCCTACTTGGAGCCACGCCTGCGGCCCTGCGTCTTCTTGCCCGTCACCGTCACCTGAGACTTTCACTCGTTCATGGAGGGAATTGCCTCCACCCTCTCCTGATTTTTGAACACATGCTTTTCTGCTTTCGTGATTTATTCCCTCTGTTTTGGCGGAGCACTTTCTCCAGGAGCTTCCGGCCCTAGTGCACTCGGGCTGCATAACAAAACCCCGCAGGCTGGCAGGCTTCACAGGAATTTCTCCCCCAGCCCTGGAGGCTGAGAGTCCAAGACCAAGTGCCGGGTGGCGTCAGTTCCCGGCGAGGCCTCTCTTCCTGGCTTGCAGACAGCTGCCTGGAGCGCACGAGAGCTCTGGTCTTTCTCATACGGACACTAATCCCAACCTTGTGGCCTCGTCGAACGCTATCCAGCTCCATCAGGGGGTGCAAACGTCAGGGGGGTCAGGGGGTGCAAACGCTGTCCGTACACGTCCCAGGAAAAGATGCATGAGAGTTAGCTACTTACACTCAATCTGTAGACTGTGTGTAGATTCCACGAGGTCGGTTGAGAATTTCGAAGGCGTCGTCCCCATTGCTTTTAGCTGCCAGTGTCGCTGAAGAGACAGCTGTCGTGGTTTTTCTCTTCTTTAATCTCCATCTTTTTATGTGCGGTTTTCCCCCTCGGAAGCTTTTGGGGTTTTCTCTCTATCTCTGGTGCTTCCACGCCGGGCGCCTGGTTGTGGTCTTTTCCACTTGTGAGCCAGGCACCCGATGGGCCTTTGGACCTGACACACGTGTCACTCGGTCCGTGTTCATTGTGCTGTTCGTTCCGAGATTCTCTTCCTGCTGTTTCCTTTCTTCTGGAACTTCAGTCGGGAGATCTTGGGCCCCCTGAATTGATCCTTTAATATTCTTATCCTGTCTCCTTCTCTCGTTACTTTTCTGTGCTGCTTCTTAGAAGCTTCTTTGTTCTTAACCCATCCAGTGAGACGCATTCAAAACTAGAAGTCGTGCGGCTGCAACGTTCAGGGTTGTGTCGAGTGGCTCGTAATTAAGAGTGAGCACCGGCAGCTGGGGGGTGATCACAGGGGAGCTTCTGCCTGGGGGGGTCTCACTGAAGAGTGTTGGCCACCGTCCTTTTCATTGGAAGCCCCCAAATGTTCATCTCTGTGTCGTTTATTTCTGAAGCAGTTTCTCCAGGAAAATAATCCTTTGATGGTGATGGCAGGTGGCTTTGGTCATGACCTGATTTGAAACAATCTTCCTGTTTGTTTTCAGCCCTGCCCCTGCCCAAGCATCCGGAGCCTCCAGTCTTGGGTCTTCCGGGTCAGGGGGATCAGTGGGCTCCTCTCCGCGCCCCTCCCCACGAGGCTCCTCCTCTTGGTCAGCGTGAACCGTGCTCCACCTGCTTCTCGTCCTGGCATCTCCTCGCTCACTTTCCTTCTAGTTTATACTCCCTGTAGTTTGAGAATAACTTTTCAAGAGGAAGAGATGCCAGAAATGTTTCTCTGCCACTTTTAAACCTAAGGAGCCACGAGGGAAACTCCAGGAAGGAGATGCATGAGGTCCTGCGGGAGTAGAGGAGGGATTCGACTCGGCCGGGCGTGACGTGGGTAGGTTGTGTTGAGGACTTAGAAGTTACAGGCAAACTGGGCTTTAACAGGTGGAGCAGAAGGTAAGTCCCTTTGAAGTAGAAGGAACATTGTGACACAGCCAAAAAAACGGAAGATAAGTTCACGGACTGAGGAGTCTGCTGGACGGTAGGGGTCAGGCTGGGGCTGCATCGCAGAGGGTCTTGGAGACAAACCTGAGAAGCTGGGCCCATCCTCGCTCAGGGGAGACGCTGTCAGGTGTTGTGAAATCCATTTGATGAGCTCTGATGTAAAAACTTAGTAAACTGTAGTGAACAGTTTTAAAGAGCTTTAGCTATGTATCAGCATTAATTTTAAGAGCCCCACGATTAACTTAATTATTGAGAATCAGGGTAAAACTGTGTGTGGAAAGCAGGGAAGCATTAGAGGAATCAGATTCCCATTTTGGGGGAACACAGATGTGCTACTTGGCATTTAGATTGCCAGAATCTCTTAGCGCAACTAAGGCCGGCTTACCCTTTTTAAAAATCATTTTTATAGGGCTTCCCTGGTGGCGCAGTGGTTGAGAGTACGCCTGTCGATGCAGGGGACGTGGGTTCGTGCCCCGGTCCGGGAAGATCCCACATGCTGCGGAGCGGCTGGGCCCGTGAGCCATGGCCGCTGAGCCTGCGCGTCCGGAGCCTGTGCTCCGCAACGGGAGAGGCCACAGCAGTGAGAGGCCCGCGTACCGCAAAAAAAAAAAAAAAAAAAAAAAAATCATTTTTATATTAGACTTTTATTTTCCTCTTTACTTAGCTGATTGTCACATTTGGTTGTTTGAAAATCCTATTAAGGGGCTTCCCTGGTGGTGCAGTGGTTAGGAATCCGCCTGCCAATGCAGGGGACATGGGTTCGAGCCCTGGTCTGGGAAGGTCCCACATGCCGTGGAGCAACTAAGCCCGTGCGCCACAACTACTGAAGCCTTTGCACCTAGAGCCCATGCTCCGCAACAAGAGAAGCCACCGCAGTGAAAAGCCCACGCACCGCAACGAAGAGTAGCCCCCACTTGCCGCAACTAGAGAAAGCCCGTGGTCAGCAACAAAGACCCAGTGCAGCCAAAAGTAAATAAATAAATTTATAAAAAAGAAAAAAGAAAATCCTATTAAAATATAAAATTTTTAATTGTTAACAGTTTGAGCAAATTGCGTTATCAGTTGAAAGAAATTTTCAGAGGCACTCAAGGCCCCTAGAGTTTTTCCCTTAGAAGTAGGCCACACAGCCTCTGTTGATGGTTCGTTGGTGACACCCTGTGCCTTCTGTAATTGAGGAGTTTCCCGGGCGTAGTTTTAAATTGCCCCTCAAACACTCCGTGCATGTGGTGCTAAGAAAGCCAAGTTTAGAAGGTTTCGTCACTGCAGAGGCTGCAGTGAAAGCACAGCAGCAGGCAGGGCTGCTGATCTGGGGACGCTGAGACGTCCCCCGCTAAGGTACTGAGAGCACATCTTGTCCACTTTAGGGAGTTCTGTCGGGTCTCTGGAGGGTGGAATTGTGACTCCCTCCATGACGTGTGGACCTGTCAACAGTTTGTGTGGCTGAAATTAAAACTAACTCATTCTCTGCTTCTGGTCTGTCAGTAGAGAGTGGAAAATTAAAGCTCTTATTCTTTTTAGCTCTTCATAGCAAGTCTGGTTAGTCCACGCACTTGCGGGAGTTCCCTGGTGGCCTAGTGGTTAGGATTCAGCACTTCCACTGCCAAGCGCCCAGGTTCAGCCCCTGGTCAGGGAACTGAGATCCTGCGAGCCGTGCGGCGTGGCCAAGAAACGAAAAAAACAAACAAAAAAAAAACATGCCCTTGGTGAGGAAAGCGCTATCTGTTAGCCCCATCTTGTAGCTAAGAATGTTGAGGCTCAGAGAGGGTTAAGGACCTGAGCTGACGAAAAGTCAGTCTGTCCAGTTGGTCCTGCAGCTTCGCCCACTGAAACCACCAGGAGGCTTTTTTGCTTCACTCCAAGTATTTTCCTTAGCGTCTGGTTGTTTTATTGATACCTTCTTGTGCAGAAGTGAAGGCACTTTTCACCTTGAACTCTTCATGTCCCCTTTGCCGCTGGACGGCTGCTTCCCTGGGTTTTTCCCTCACGTGACATCAGCAGTGTATCCTCAGGATGACCTGAGGTCAGCACACATCACCACCCCACCCTCTGCGTCCCTGGCCTGTCCGTCTTCAGTACCTGAGAGAGTCAGTGCTGTGCGGGCATTGCCTTGTGTTTTGTGTGCAGAGGCCTTGAAACCCCTTTAGTAACTAACTTGGAGCATTTAGGGGCTGTTTAAGAGCTTGTAGGTAGCAGGTTGGAGAAGTTATCATGGGGAAGCAGGATTTTCTCTGTTTCTGAAAGAACAGTCATTACATTGAGTGTTAAAGTTAGGCCCTGCTTCTGTTGGTGTTGCCATCGGTCTGATTGCTGCTCCTTTGGAAGTTAATGTCTCTTCTTCCCTCTGGATGGTTTTTTCTTTGCTTTTGATTTTTAGCATCTTACCTACGATGTGCTAGGTGTGGTTTTCTTTGTATTTTTCCTGCCTGGGTTTTATCTGATGCTTTTGATAGATGCAGATTTTCTATTGAAAGTCGCCTATTTGAACATGATTTGGAAAATGCCTTTGGAAAAATTCCAGAATTTTGTAGCTCAGTTCATATCTTTCTTTTCTCTCAAGAATTGTAGTTCCCTGAATCCTGCCTGTGTGCTGCCCGCCAGCACTTTCTAATGGGGATTTGTATGTTTTGTCCAACTCGTGCGGTTGTTTTCAGCTACTTCATCATGGCCAAACCAGAACTTTCCGGAGTGGCTTTTCAACAGCTGTGGTCACTTAGGGTTACGTGAATGATCCTGATGAATGATTTTAATACTGGTTTTCTCTGCTAAATCTGTTATTTTGGAGGAAACAGTAAGCAGTTTGTGGTTTTAAAAGTGCCCCCACTCCCTGCCTCCTCCAGCGAGTTAGAAAAACAAGCTAAGCAGATACTTCATGTGTTTCAGAATCCGTTCATCCATGACTTCCCCCCATATTCTTTTATAATATTTTCTAGGTCCACAGTCAAGGATTCCCAGAGCATCATCAAGGTAGAAATAGACCATGCACACCGGCACACCGTCCCCGAATGCCATTTAGTTACACAAACAGTGTGAATATTTTTGTGATTCTTGATACAAGCTGTGGTTCAGAAACCATTTTACCAGTTTGTGGATGCCATTTAGCTACTGTCTGGCTCTCGTGCCCTTGGGTTGGCTCTGCTCACCTCCTCTTCCTAGTTTCCTGCCAGTTTGTTCAACAGATTGATGGAGTCCCTGCCGTACTCAGGACGGTGCTGGAGTCGGCTAAGACAAGTGTGGAAAATGACTAATGAGAATCCCCCTCACCCACCAGCTGTCCTTCTGCCCTTGTGCAGGTGAACCAGGCACCTACATAAGTCATTCTAAATAGAGGCAAAATGAGTCACAGTAAAGGCAGAAACAGGTGTCGAGTTATTACTTCTACTCTGACTTGAAGCTCTAGTTTCCTAAAATCCTCTCTTTTCACTATTAAGTTAACAAGGGGTTTCGGAGTATAGTGGGTGAGAAAATAACCTTTTTCTTTCTTAGTAAAAAAAGATAACTGTACCACAGAATAAAAAAAAATTTTAAGAGATACACTTCCACTGCCTCAACTCCATAATATAGAAGTTTAATTTTTTTGCTTGTTTCTCTTTGATCTTTTCTGTGTAAATACATGTTTTATATAATTATAATGCATAATTTTATAGTCTGCATTTTCACTGCCATAGACCTTTTTTTTACTTCAACATAATCTTCACAGTTATACTATTTGATGCTTTTTCTCACTGGTATACCAACATTTAACAAGTTTTGTTGGAGGCAGATCTTTCTCCAGTTTTCAGTGTTAGAAATAATGCCACATAATTGAACATCTCTGATTCAGGAATCCTACTCCTAAAATTTTTGTATGAGTAAGTAATTCAACAGAGAAAAAGCTAGTACACAAACAGTATGAATATTTTTGTGATTCTTGATACAAGCTGTGGCTCAAAAACTATTCTAACAATTCATGGAGCCACCAGTGGGTTGACAACTGCACTTGTGTCGGGCACTATAACGAAAAAATACTGGCTTATTTAGCAGCTATAAATGGTACTTTAAATTTGCTTTAATTTTCATTTCTTTATCAGTAAAATTGAACCATTTTCCATATGTTATTTGCTGTCTGTATTTAGAGGTCATTTTCAGCATTGAGCTTTTGGCTTTTAATAAATCATCACTTCTGCTGCCTGTCACGGTGTCCCGGAGGGTGTTTGTCCCGAGGGCTCAGGGAGACACTGTATGTGAACTACTCTGAACAGGGCCCAGCCCATAATAGGCACACAGTGAATGTCTGTCTCAAGAAGATATAAAAGTAGGAGTATATTACATCTTTCATTCCTTCTCTTTCTCAACCTCAGGGAAATGAAGGGGGAATGCTTGTTGTTTTGTTATTGAACATATGAAAAACAAATTTTCATTTCAAGTACTTTGATAGAACTTCAGTATTTCTGAATGAACTAATAACCACATATAGGAAAGAGCAAACTCGGAAGTTTGGGGAATTCCCTGGAGGTCCAGTGGTTAGGAGTCGGCGCTTTCACTGCCGAGGGCCCGGGTTCAGTCCCCGGTTGGGGAAGTAAGAGCCCACAAGCTGTGTGGCGTGGCCCGAAAAAAACAAACCTCTGAAGTTTAATTCTTCTGTGTGGTTTTAATTACATAAAGTCTCTCTGATTGCATTGTTTCAGTTTGAAAAAATAATCTCCAATCCCTATATACCTTTCAATATAATACAAAAGCATATTGCTGATGTTAATAAATTCAGTTATTTTTAACTGGTAAGATTTGGTTGAGTGTTTCAGTGGAAGGTATTTTTCTCCCTGCATATATATAGACTAAAAATGCGTGTTGTCTCTCTCATTGGTCTTAGGTTAAAAAGGCCTTCTTTGCCCTAGTAGCCAACGGTGTCCGAGCAGCGCCTCTGTGGGAGAGTAAAAGACAAAGTTTTGTAGGTGAGCGGCACGGGCCGGGGATCTGAAAGCCTGAGTTAGCTCAAGAAGTGCTTGTTTGGAGTGCAGCCTAGTAGACATGTTACCAATCGAAGGACAGCCTTGCTTTTACATCCTGTGCGGTGGGACTGCGAGTGAATTCAAAACATTTATGTACCTGTGTGGAGTTTCTTTGGATTCAGCGCCGTTTTGGCTCTGAAGCCTCCTCAGTGCCCTTGCCGGTCCCCTGGTCCCAAGGCTGAGGCCCGACCCCTCCCTGTCGGTCCCTCCGCTTGCGGTCCTGCCGCGGGCCATCCCCGCTCCCTCCCCGGTGAGCACTTTTCTGACACAGCAGATGAATCGATGGAAACGTGATTGGTACCTTTGATAAAGCGTTGTTACGCTATTAAAAATACCACGTAACTCACGGTATCTAAGCTCCATAATTTTCTCATCTTATGAATCACAGTGGACAATGGGTGTTGTCCCTCTTAGGAGGCATCGCATCATTCTGAAATGGCACTCGGTGTCCGCCGCCCCTCGGGCTGCAGCTGCCTCAGGGGAGAGGTTCACGCCTTCATCTCTGTAGTCCTGGTGTCCGGCACACAGTGGGCCCTTCGTAAATTGTGCCTGTGAAAGGTGCTGTTTTTAGGAGGATTCTCAGAAAACAATCCAAGTGCTACCAAAAGTGTCATGTTTCTAGAGCTTATGGGATACTTTATCTTATTTTAAAGTATCCTAAATTATTTACATGTAGCCACAAGTCTTTTGTGATGTTTAATAAACATTCAGAAAGTTTTGTCTTGGTGAATTGCCAACTACTGTGATTAATTCCATTAATTACTATCGGGTTTGATTTCAGCTAAATTTGTGTATCTTAGTGTGGTGTAGATAATTAACAGATTAACAGTTTTAAATAATGTATTAAGCTGTGCTGGTAGTCTTCAAGGCTGTCTAGTAAATAAATACTCCAGGTTTGCTCATCATCTGAAATTTTTCTTTAATAATGTTTTCGTAGTTTTACATTTAATATATAATTCTTTCTTCCAGGAATGCTAACAATTACAGATTTCATTAATATACTTCATAGATACTATAAGTCACCCATGGTAAGTGCCAGAAATCCTATGTCAAGTAAGTGGAGCTATATATTTCTCTGTACGTATTTAGAGCTGTGTGTGTGTGTGTGTGTGTGTGTGTGTGTGTGTTTTAAGATTTTGTGTTTTTCTTTTTTGGTACCGGCTTGGTGGTGCCGGTGGTTGATTTTTCCAAGTATACATAATGTGCAGGAAACCTCAGTGTAAATCAGTCTGATATTTGGAGCTTAAGAAGGTAGTCTCAGGAAGTATAAAAGCCAATAGCCTCTTTATTCCGCTTTCAGGAGTCCTCAGGTTAGTGGGATTCTGTGTGCTTATTTATTGCCTGGATGGTCTATACATTCCATTAAATTTCTGCTCTTTAACGGCATTATGGGCATGCCGTAGCGTTGAGATCTGCCTGGACCCGTGAATGAAGGAGGCCCCTCGCACCCTTCCAGACCAGGGGTGGCTGTGCCCAGTGAAGCCCACGGTGGAGGTGAGAACAACACAGGCCTGACTCCCGGGCCTTATGCAGTTACCCCTGAAATTTTATAAAAGAAATACACGGACTGTGTGCTTCTAAAGTAAAAATTTTAATTGGAGAAATTCAGTTTTGACATTTTTCTGCCACTTAAGAAAAGACTGCTACTGGCTAATTTTAGTGGCAGATCCCTGGTTCCTGGTCCAACTGTTGTATAAGAGCATAGTTTGAAAACTACATATGGCCTTTATCTAACACTGATTTTTGTGATTCTACCAGCTTGTTTGGTGTTTGGTTTTGGTTTTTGTTGTTGTTTTTGAGTTGGTTTTGTTTTGTTGTTTTTGTTTTTGTTTTTTTTTGGCAAGGTTGGGGAAGGACAGAATTGTATACTTTCTTTATCTAGTACTGTTTTGGGTATCTAATAGGTAAAAGGCAATCCAGTTAATACTGTTTTTACATGTAATGGTCAGTATTGCCCAATAATTAAATTCCTACACAAAATGGAAAAATAAGCTTCTGCTTAAGACATACTCTTAGAAGGAAGTTTTACCAAAGACTTCATAAGTATTCCATATTTATTTCACATGACATACCTGATTTCTTTTTTTTTTTTTTTTCTGCGGTACGCGGGCCTCTCACTGCTGTGGCCTCTCCCGTTGCGGAGCACAGGCTCTGGACACGCAGGCTCAGCGGCCATGGCTCACGGGCCCAGCCGCTCCGCGGCATGTGGGATCTTCCTGGACCAGGGCACGAACCCGTGTCCCCTGCATCGGCAGGCGGACTCTCAACCGCTGCGCCACCAGGGAAGCCCCATACCTGATCTCTTAAATACTGCCAAATGCAGCTGAATATTGGTTTTCCTTATAATGGTCATATCTCTGCTTTTGGGCTGGCAGAATCAGCACAAATATGATTAATAAGTGGCTACATTTTAATAAAATGCAGCTAAACCCCGTATAATAGATCTCAGCAGTAGCTAATTAAATCAGAATTTCTAAAGAGCAGTTATATCTAAATATATAGTCCAAAGTTTTTCTTAATACTTGAGGATACATTTTGTTTCCTCTATATTACACCTCATTTTCTAATTATAAACAGAAAAGTGCTATTGTGAAAGCTATGGCTTATTTCATTTTTAAGAATTTATCACTACTATATAAAAACACAATTGATTTTTATATATTAACCTTTCATCTTGTAAGATTCACTTATTCTAGTAGTCTTTTTGTACATTTGTTAGGATTTTTCTGTGTACGTAATGATGTTATCTGCAGATACAGTCAGTTGTACCCACCCCATTTGTTGAAAAGACTTTCTTTCTGTCATAGAATTGTTTTACTGCCTTAAATGTGGGTCTGTTGCTGGGCTCTGTTCTGTCCTGTTGTTCTACTTGTCTGTCTCTATGCCAATACAACAGTCTCTTGATAACTATTAAAAAAAAAAAAAATGCCTGCTGATGTTATTGGGAGGCAGTCCGTAGAGCAGTTTGGGAAGGAGTTGGCATCTTAACAATACCGAGTTTTGCAGTCTGTGGACACGCGATATTTCCTTTTCTTGCTTTATTTCATTGGCTAAGACCTCCAGTAGAGCGTTGACATCAAGAAAGCGGACCTCCTTCCCTTGTGTCCCATCTTAGAGGGAAAGCATTCAGTATTTCACTGTTACTTATGGTGTTAGCGGTAGTTTTTTCATAGATGCCCTTTATCATGTTGAGGACGTTTGTTCTTTTCCAGGTTGGCCAAGAGTGTTTCTCGTGAATGCATGTTGAATTGTGTCACATGCTTTGTCTGTAGCTGTTGAGATTATCATATTCTTTTTCTCCATTCTCTTAGATACTGTTTCTTCAAGTATTTTTCTGTCCCCTCCCCCACTTTCTAGGATTCTAGTTACTCAACTGAGACTGCTGTTTTGTAGGGGTTTTCCCAGTATTGTTTCCTCTCAGTGCTTCATTTCAGATATATTTTATTTCTGTGTCTTCATTTCCACTGTTATTTTCTCCACAATACCATACCTACTATATTTTTCCTTTCAGATAGTGTATTTTCTGTCCTAGAAGTTCCATTTGGTTCTTCTTTATATTTTCCATTTCTCTCCTTACTGTGTTCATGTTTTCCTTTAAATCCTTGAACATGTTATATATCAGTTGTTACATATCTGAGATATATGTGTGTGTGTGTGTGTGTGTGTGTATCAGATGCTCTTTCCTTCACCTCTGTTCTGGGTCTGATTCTAAAGGGTGGTTTTTCTCCTGTTATGGGTTACATTTTCCTGCTTCTTGCAAATGTAATAATTTCTAGCGGATGCTGGACATTGTTAATGTCATGTGGTTGAATATCTGTATTGTCTTCCTTTAAAGAGTTGGAGTTTGTCTGGACAGGCAGTTAAATTACTTGCAGGTCCTTTTTTAAAAACAGCTTTTATTGAGACACAGTTCATATATCCTATATTTCACCCATTTAGTGTATACAATTCAGTGGCTTTTAGTATATTCAGAGTTGTGCAGCCATCACTACAGTCAATTTCGGAACATTCTCATTACCCGAAAAAGAAACTTCACACCTTTAGCTGTGACACGCCACCAGTCCACCATCACCGCCAGCCCTAGGCAACCACTGATCTACTTTGTCTCTGTAGATTTGCCTGTACTGGACAACTCATGTAAATGGAATCACACGATATGTGGTCCTCCGTGACCGGCTTCTTTCACGGAACATAGTGTTTTCAGGGCTCCTCCATGTTGTAGCATATATCAGTACTTCATTCCTTTTTATTGCCAAATAATATTCCATTGTATGGCCATACCACATTTTACTTATTGATCAGTTGATGGACATTGAATGGTTTCCACTATTTGGCTGTTGTGAATGATGCTGCTATGAACAGTCATGTATGTACAGGAGCTTATGTGGATATATGTTTTCATTTCTCTTGGGTGTAGACCTGGAGTAGAATTTATGGGTCACATTGTAATCTGTGTGTAACTATTTGAGGAACTGCCGGACTTCTCCACAGCGGCTGCATCATTTTACATTCCCACCAGCAGTGTGTCAGGGTGCCGATTTCTCCACGTCCTCGCTGACCCTTGTTACTGTCTCTCTTTTTGACGATAGCCATTCTAGTGGATGTGAATTGGTACCTCATTGTTATTTCGGTTTGCGTGTCCCTGATGGCTAATGCTGTTGAGTATCTTTTCACGTGCTTATTTCGAGGCTGTTTTTAAGCTTTGTTGGGGTGTTAAGCGTTACTCTGGCTGGTTCAGTTCTACTAGTACTTCTGGGATCTCCATGGATTTCCCTGGTTATTCAGCAAGGACTTTTCACTCTGCCTGGTGAGAAGGCAGATGCCTTCTCACCCCGTGCGTGCCCGGCTTGGTGTTCAGTCGGGGCCTCCAGGCAGTGTCTGCGCAGCCTTCTTTTCTCTTTCTGGACAGCTCCACCTTGTTTGGTAGTCTGTCCTTCAGGTTCCATCCGGCTCAGGCGGCCCAGACTTTGATTTCTACCTCCTCAGCTCACTGAGACCTGCTCCACTTGGGGTCAGCTGCCTGCACCAGTCCACAGAGTGCCTCTCAAGAGGGACGTGGCGGTCACGGGGCTCAGCCCGCTTCCCTTCTCTCAGGGACGACGGCCCTGCCTCGCGTGTTGTCTGATGTCTGAAGATGGTTCCACGTATTGTTTCCCATTTTCTAGTTGTTTTCAGCGGGAGACTCAGGGTGGTCCCATCTCCTCCGTCAGGGCTGATAGAGCTCTGTTGATACTTGAACCACACCTTTCTCACTGTTTTGTTGTTGTCGTTGTGTGGTTGCTGACTGGGTTTCAGTATCATTTTTAACTTACCACAGTCTATTGAGAGTTAGTGTCGGAATTATATGAAAAATACAGTTCCATTTAATCCACCCCTATCGTTTTTGTTTTAAACAAAATGAAGGGTAAAAGGGAAAAGATTAGCTTTTTATATTTACCCACATAGGTACCATTTCTTGTTCTTCTCTATGGATCTACAGAGTCACCGTCTGTTGTCATTTCATCTGGAGAACTCCCACCAGCATTTTTGTGTGGTCCACATTGGTGATGAATTATCACAGTTTCTGTTTGTCTGACAATGTCATTATTTCATCTTGATTTTTTTTTTTATCTTGATTTTTGAAGGACAGTTTTGCTGTTTTATAGAGATTGAGTTAGCTGTTGTTTGGTTTTTGGGGTTTTTTTCTTTAACACTTTATGGATGTAATTTCATTGTCTTCTGGCCTCCCAGAGCTTCTGATAAGAAGTCGGTAGAAATCCCCATCCTCGTCTCCTCTGTGTAAGGCACCGTTTCTTTCTGGCTCAGGGCTTTCTCTTTTTTTTTTTTTTTTTTTTTTTTTTTCCCGGTACACGGGCCTCTCACTGTTGTGGCCTCTCCCGTTGCGGAGCACAGGCTCCGGACGCGCAGGCTCAGCAGCCATGGCTCACGGGCCCAGCCGCTCTGCGGCACGTGGGATCTTCCCAGACCGGGGCACGAACCCGTGTCCCCTGCATCGGCAGGCGGACTCTCAACCACTGCACCACCAGGGAAGCCCTACCTTTTTTTTTTTAATTATTAAATTCTGTGCTTGAGCGGTGGTTGCTTCTTCCCTGCCACCTACGGAGCCTGCCGTGGTGGCACTTCTTGTTTCTCCTCTCGTGCCCTGCCCACTCAGTTCTCTCTTTTCTTCCTCCTGACCCTTCTGCTCATCTCCCTGCAGCTTCTCTTCTTTGGAAATCTGAGTCCACTTCCTCCACGTGCACGTTCTCCTTCAGGTCCTTGGTCCTTGCAGTTGAAATTCAGGTCTTTCAGAATCCTCCTGGAGAACTGCCTCAGTGATGGAGAGCCCTGTGCCATCTCCCTGGAGCAGAATTAGTCACTATTTCAGCGCCCCCATTAACTACCCACACAGCACTTTTCATACTGTATTCTGATTAGTTGCAGGGCAGTGTTTCTCAGCTGGGAGTGATGTTGCTTCCCAGGGGACATTTGACAACATCTAGAGACATTTTTTATCATAGCTGGGGGAAGGGTGGGGCAGTTCTACTGGCGTCTAGTGGGCAGAGGCCAGGGATGCTGCTAAATGTCCTACAGTGCACAGGACGGCCCTACAACAGAAGCATCCAGCCTAAAATGTCAGTAGTGCCAAGGTCGAGAAAGGCTGTCATAGGGGGGTATCTGAGGTTCTTTCTTGTTAGGTAGTTCTTTGAGGTGGAGACTGTATCTTCCTCATGTTTGTACCTTACACACACACACACACACACACCCCTTCCCACCCTGCCAGCGCCGAACACCCCCAGTTCCTAAGGGACCCCCGTGTTAGCTGAGTCATGGCCATGCTGGTGACCGTAGCTAAAGCTCCGAGGGGGGTGTGCAGGCAGAGCACGGGCATCACCTCAGAACCGCCTAAGTGAGATGTAGACCAGGATTGTTCTGCTTTCAACTGTGAAAACCAGAGCCTCATCTTCCTCAGTTAGGCTTTCTCTCTGTCGTGGATGTTGTTCAGTCACCTGGCATCAAAATGGGGGAGGGGGGGCGCAGGTTCTTACTTAGTCATTCGTCTCTATTCCCCTGTTTTATTATTCTCTAAACCTTTTGGTTCTTCCTTTCAGTTGCCCCTACACTCCCACAGTCACCATTCGAGACCTAACTGTCCTGACACTCGGTTTTGCATCTGGCTCTGGTGCTGTCACGTCGTCCCACTGCTTAAACCCATCAGTGCTGGCCTGGCTTTCTCTCCCAGACACGGAGCCCACCTCGGGTCATTAGTCCCCAGACTCCTTGCTCCTGTCCCCCAGCACCGTCTCCTTTCTGTGTTTCGGGAACATGAGGAAGTCCTTTTCCTCTCCAGGCCCTTACGAGTTTATCTTCTTTTATGTGAAGTCCATACATCATGCAGAGCCTGGCTGAAATCTACCTCCTGAAGTTTTCCTTGTCTGACCTCTGACCTCTGCTCACCCCTACTCTCCCTGCATCCCTGCACTAATAAGCCTTTTAGAGTATGCTCTGATATGTACGCCTTCTTGTTGGTGGTTTCTTGCCAGTTGTTGGTGGCATTTCAGTATAGGACTGTCTTAGTGTTGCCAACTGGATTTTAAGCTTCAAGAAGCTTCAGGAAGAGGCCAGGTTTTCCTACTGCAGGGCCCCCAGGAGTCCCAGTGCAACACTGCAGGAGGCAGAGTGACTTTCTTAAGCTGAGCTGCAGTGGAGGCTGCAGCAGGTGGGGAGGCCCTCCGCCTCAGGCTCACAGAACACATGGTCCTCACAAGCTGAATGTGGAGGGCCTTCTCTCCAGCTGTTTAGGAAGGGAAACAGATTCAGAGACCTTAAGTACTTTGACCAAAAGCGGCAGCCAAGATGCAGTGATGTGAGTGCTTGACGACTCCAGGTGACTAAGTGCTGTACCCACTGCCCAGCCTCCAGGCTCTCCAGACTCAACGCCCTCTCTACCTTTGTGAAGACGCCCATGTGGTCCAGGCATAACCTGATCCAGCAACTTAATTAGCACGATTTAACCAACTGCCCTTTTAAAATCAGACATGCTAAAAATCTTATGTATCCTCAGAAAGAAGGAATGTGTGTATATGTGCGTGTGTGTGTGTGGGGGGGGTGTTCTAAAATTTAAGTGTATCAGAAATGTTCAAATTAAATTAATGAAAATATTGTTGGTTTATGTTTTAAATTTATAAAGCATTTGTCTTCAAAGAAAGGTAGAGCACTTTTTGTCTCTCATTTATATTTCTAATATTTCTGAATTATCTTGATTGTTTCCATCTGCTGAATTATGGGACTCAGCAGTAGTTATGAAATAGTAATTTCTTTTTTTTTCCCTTATGTTGTGTGTGTTAACATTTGTAAATAAGAGTTTTTCTTATTTCTAGGTACAGATTTATGAATTAGAGGAACATAAGATTGAAACATGGAGGGGTAAGCACTGTTGAGTGTTAAAAACCTTTTAATATGAGGGAAAAAATGTTCTACATATGTATAAAATATTTTCATTTCACAGGTCCTCTGCTTAGTAACTGACTACATGAAGACATTGCTTTCTATGTTAATTCTGACCGTGTGCCATGTGCTACTCTAAATATTGCCCGTTCTGTTTAGTACACATGTATAGAGAACCTATAACAAGTCTTTAGACTAAGGCTGGGATACAGATGGGATATAGTAACTAGTGCCCGAGTCTCTGGCCCCCAGTGGAGCCACCATTCACCTCTAAGCATTACCTTCCAAATCTTTGCCTTTGTATGGAAAATGCACCAAAGGAATGCCTGAAATTAACAAAAGCAAGGATCTGTTCCTATTTAAATTCAGTCATTATTTCTTTACATTATGATTATTTCTTTACAAATTATGGAGACAAGTAGAACAAGTGAAACTTAAACTAGATGATTTGGATAAAATCACACGAAAATAACTTCAAGATTGCTTGCTTTCGTTTGCAGCACTGAAATTCACCCTTTATAATCACAATACCCTTTTCTGAAATGGAGCCATTTTTTAAACTGTAATTTCATGATTGTGAAATTGTTCAGTCTTAATGAGACCCGTCCTGCTGGGTTGGTACAGAGGGGGCAAAGGACCAATCAGTAAGAATATCCTCGATGGGAGCCTGTGATGGGGATCCCTGAGGAAGAAGCCTCTGTAGGGTGTTGGGGGAGAAGCCTGCATTAGAAACTGAGGGGCCAACTCATCTCAAGGAAGTTTTTCATTTAAACCTGAGGTTTAGCTTTGTGCTCCCGTTATCTGCTTGGTGTGACAAGCACCCCTGTGACTGGCTGCGAGATCTGAACATCCGTTAGGGTGCTCTAAAGAGAGCTGGGCCTCCTTTAATCCCATATGATTTAGAGGTTTCATTGAACGATGTATTTGATTGATGATAGCTTTATCAAGTCAGACCAAACGAAGTAAGTCAACATGGGATCCACATTTTAGCACTGCCTATTATGCAGTGAATATATATTTTTTAACACCAAGACAGATACTTTGTAATAAATTCTATTGTATAAGTAATGTCAGACCAAGGTTTAAGTGTATTTACATTTTGATATTACATGGTATTTGGTAGTAATGATAATAATAATAATGTCGAGATTTTCTTGAATGCCTTCTGTGTAGAAACCTCAGTAAAGCAAATTACAGCTTATCTTTACAAAGATAATGTCTGCATACTAGAAAGATCCCCAGATACAGTAAATCAAGCTTTGGTGTGGAAAATAAAACTTAAGAACATTTAAAGAACAAAGTTTGTTATAACTTTTACCTTTTAACTTGTGAAAATTAGTTTCAAAGGATTTCACAGTCTTCCTTTGTTGAGGGTGATAGTGACTTGGTAACATTCTAGTGACCTCTGCTGGTATTGCTCTTTTATCAGATTTCTTGACTTCTGATTTTTACAACATCTATTGTAATACTGTTTTTAAATACTTAACTTTTCCACAAAGGCAACATCCTGAAACAGTTTGGAAGTTGTTTAATAATAGCCACAACTATAAGTAACACAATAGTGTTCAGTAAATTAATTCGATTTGGGTTTTTAATCCTTCTAATTATTACCTGTAAATTGAAGGGTATTTTAATTTATGTAATAATTACAAACAGCAAATATGTTACTAATTACATATTTTCTTTCTATAAATACAGAGCTTTATTTACAAGAAACATTTAAGCCTTTAGTGAATATATCTCCAGACGCAAGGTAAACTTGTCAAGTTTTTCTCCTTTGAAAACATTCCATTCATTCAGATTCATCTGTTTTGTCACCATGGGTGATAGATTTTTTTTTTTTTTAATCTAGATAGGGGCCAGCCTCCTTAATATTAAATTCAGTAAACTTAGAGACAGTAGAAATCACAGCCATTGTTGGTCCAAAGGACTGAGAATGAACTAGGAAGATGGTCATACTGAGCAGTTTGAAAGTCCAGATCACCTGCAGCAGAAACACACTAGGGAGCTCATTAAAGCTGCAGATTTCTGGGCTCTTCTCCCAGTCAGTCTTTGGACGGTTTTAGTGCCCCGGAATGTGCATTAAAACAACTCCCCCAGGGGTCCCAACGTGCACTGAAGTTGAAAAATCAGTCTCCTTAGGCACTGGTCCAGAGGTGGTCAGAGGATGGGGCTGCCCACAAGTGTTGACCCAAGCCTTCTGGGACAGCTCGGATACATTTTCAGAAATAAAAGCATTCTTTTTTTTTTTTTTTTTTTTTTTTGCGGTATGCGGGCTTCTCACTTTTGTGGCCTTCTCCCATTGCGGAGCACAGGCTCCGGACGCGCAGGCTCAGCGGCCATGGCTCATGGGCCCAGCCGCTCTGCGGCATGTGGGATCCTCCCAGACCGGGGCACGAACCCGGGTCCCCTGCATCGGCAGGCGGACTCTCAACCACTGCACCACCAGGGAAGCCCTAAAAGCATTCTTAAAACTAGTGCACTAGTGAGAAAAAGTGGAATATTGATTTTTATTATTTTATTTCCAAGTCCTAAAAAACAGCTCCACCCAGCACACCTCCTTGTCGGCAGTCACAGGAGAAGCTGGAGCAGCCAGCAGTGGGCAGGCTGAGCACAGAAGCGGCCAGTGCAGGGGGCCCCGGCCACAGTGCCCTCTGTTGCCAGGGTCGTCCATTAGCTTCCCGAGGGGTTAGCTTCTGTCATTTCTCAAATAAAAGCATCAAACCTGCTATTAAAAAACTGCTCTCCTAGAGATTTTTGTAGTCCACACTTGGATTTGAGGCTTATTAACAGATTACGGAAAATCGAAACTTTTGCTGAGATCTCCAGTTTAAAACTTTTCTAGAACGCTGTTTTAGGTCAGTCAACCTTTTAATATTGTAATTTAAAGACACAAAGTACGTTTAAAGCAGGGGTGGTCCAAAGTTTTCTAATTCTTCTTTAAAGCCTCCTAACAACTGTAATGGCTTTTCCCGCAGCCTCTTCGATGCTGTACACTCGTTGATCAAAAATAAAATCCACAGATTGCCAGTTATTGACCCTATCAGTGGGAATGCACTTTATATACTTACCCACAAAAGAATCCTCAAGTTCCTCCAGCTTTTTGTAAGTAGTTTTTAGTGTTTCTAAAGACATAGCTGCATCTACTTTAATTTACTTCAAGTAAATTGGCTCCTGTTACCCTCATAGAAGAAATCGTTAGTTTTGAGGTCTCCGTTTCCTAAACTTCAGTTTCTCAACTCACTACTATTTGAACTGTACATTCTCAAAGTTGATTCCAGTTAAAAAGTAATCACCTTTCAGTGCAAATAAAAACACTTGGAATTCTCTATTTAAGTGAGAATATTTTATCACCTAAAATGAGGAGAAGCAAAGCAGTTCGCGAGTCAGTCTGATTAAGGAACTGCTTACTCAAGATAGCTTGAGCCAGACTGCCTTATGATGCTTTACTGGTGTCATGATTGGGGACATGCTCAGAAGTCCTGGCCCCAGGATGGTCTTATTATTTACTGCAGCAGTGATAGAAAAGCCCAAAGCAAATAAAATTTTGACAACAGAATACCATGTTGGTCCAAATCAGGGCTATATTGTCTGTAGGTTTTCTCAATTGCATCGGAAATGAGATGGCTTCATAATCATCCAAAACTCAGAACCTCTTCGGTCGGCAGTATTAAAAAGAGGCTCAGAAGGGCCAGAGTGTTCACAGGAGGGCTTCAATTTTTTCCTTTTAATTACATGCACTGAAGTTGAGGTTATAAGTAATTGGTCAACTAGAACCAGTAAGGGGCCTCATTCATAGTTCAGAAGAGATCATATTCAGAATCATTTTTTAAAAAGAATTTAGTAGACATTAAAAATCTACGTCAAGTTAGCTTTCCTGTCTTCTCCACAGCTTCAAATTAGGAAATAAAGCAGCATTCTAGTGTGGCATGAAGGAGCCCAGGCTGCTCCGACAGCACCGCAGAGGATTTAAGTGATGGGGAGAAATGCCTTGTCCATCAAACCAGCCCTATATTTTAATAGTCTGTGTAAATGTAACAGTCATCATGTTTAAATAAACACTAAGAAAGAATGTAGGAAGGAGAAGAGTGATTTACAAAAAAGCATGAAGTTTGGTAAAGAGGCAGTCTAGGGAAGAAGAATTAAGGAGGCGGGGGACATTGTTGGTCAGACTTCCTGTCTGCCATGGGCTGAACGCATGCAGTCGCCTTGGCACTGAGCTTTAACAGGACCCAGGGTGGGGCTGTACCAGGCTCTTAGCCCACGTACCCCTTAGAGTCGCCATTTTAAAACAGTACTAATTATGAGAGGAGCTAAACACTGTTAAGCATTACGCTGTGTCAGGCACTTGACACGATAAATCCAGTCCTAGCCACCACCCTCTCAGGTAGGTATTTTTATTCATCTGATTTGGAAGCGATAACATTCAGCAAGGTTGCGTAGCTTTGCCACGGTTGCCGGTGGTGGTGGTGGAGCAGCCCTCCCTCTAACAGCTCCGTCCGTCCGTGTCCAGAGGCAGCTTAGATCCTCGGGCTCAGGGCGCCTGGCTCACAGGGCCGACGGCACCCGGAGGCCCTTAGCATTTCCGTGGCCGCGCTGCCGACGGGGAGGCACAGCCTGAGACAGGCCTTTGGCGTCTTCTCCTCTACAACAAGTAGAGGAGGTGGCCTCTGCCAGTACTGCCTTATATTTGGGCCAATATGGTAATTAGAATCATGCCGTTAGAATATTCAGCTAGGGATTTTCAGATAAAAATGAAGAATTTTAAATAAACTCCAGAACCTGATTTTTACTGCCTTGAGATCATGTTCCGAGAAAAAGTAGCGTTGCCCTTAGAGACGTTTGACAGTCAGCCTAAGTGTGCAGATGGAACAGGGGTTTATCCTGCATCGAGATGGGCTAGATGACCTAATAGGTCTTTCTTTTTTTCTCTCTAAATTTCTAGGATTCTCATGATTTGAATATTGATGAACTCTTTGACTTGAACATTTTGTTTCTTCTAATTGTTCATCTTTTCCTGATAATTATAAGGTACACCAGGAGGATGGAAGCAACTGTACCCTTTATAAAAGGTGGATTTTTGAAACCATAGACCTAATTTTGTTTTAGTCAAACATGATCCTAGACTTCTCTCTTCTGACTTCTCCCTCCTCCTTTAAAACAGCCCGTGAAAAGTTAACTTTTAAATGTTCTTTTAATTCTGTTCAGTTGGCTTGTTCTTGTTCCTAGTAGACAAAAATTGGAGTCCTCCAATGGAGAATTCAGGATGTAGAGGTGGGATGGTGTGGGAACTAGCTTAGCAGCTCAGACAGCCACCATCAGACGCTTTGGGTTTGGAAATGTGTGGGTTCTTAATAAACATTACCTAATGATGACAGCAGGACAATGAATTTAACATGAATAATTTAAGAAGATTCTCAGTGGCTGATGGGTCTTAATTTCCAAATAGACCTGTTGTTCCCTCCTGTCCGGTTTTCCAGTGGGTGAAGAGAAGGAGAAAATGTTACAATGTTAGTGCTTTGCAGTATTTTTACTACGTAGTTAAATATAAGCATAAACATATAAGCTGGTTTGAACAAAAGACACAGTTCTTGTATGTAACATTTTCATGTTAATTCAGATATCCGGGTGGATTGTTAGAAAAGACTAATTTGTTGCACATAGTTTTTCATCGAATGTGGACATGTGAACACTGAAAAGGTCTGCTCTGGCTCTAGAGCATCTGTGCCCGTCTTCCTGTCTAGATGTCTGATATGCCAAAGCCTGCTTTCATGAAGCAGAACCTGGGTGCACTCGGAATCGGGACCTACCACAACATCGCCTTCATACACCCAGACACTCCCATCATTAAAGCCTTGAACGTCTTCGTGGAAAGACGAGTGTCAGCCTTGCCTGTTGTGGACGAGTCAGGTCTGTGTGCTGGGCCGTACCAGTTGAACAGAAACAACGGTTTATCTCCTTAGGGTAAAACTATTGTTAAATGACCTGGCATATCAGATAAGTGGGGAAATGAAAACTTAGACCAAGGAGTACTCAGGAGAATAAGAATTTTATACTGGCTTATTTTCACATTTTTCATTAAGATATGATTTCATGTCCCTTTTAAAATAGTCGTTTATTTTGTTTAGCAATATTTAATTCTTAGTAAATATCTAGTTAAGATTGATATTAAATGCTGTTTTTTGTTTCTAAGACATTATTCTAACATACATTTTTATTTTTAGGAAAAGTTGTAGATATTTATTCCAAATTTGATGTAATTGTAAGTATTTTTAATTTTGTTAAACCTGTCATCTAGAATGCATTTAAAGCATATTCATTAGTCTGTTTTTTGTGACTTTTCCTATTTTAATAATTCCTAGCTTCTTTGAGGATGAGGACCTTATCAGAGAATTCCATAGTCCCCAACAGTAATTGTACTTTTAATATTCATTGGTTTAGCAGTGAATAACATATTAGTAGCATTTTATTTTCTTAACGTTTTATTTTATGTTGGAATATAGCCGATTAACAATGTTGTGACAGCTTCAGATGCACAGCAAAGGCTCGGCCATACATATACATGTATCCATTCTCCCCCAGACTCCCCTCCCATGCAGGCTGCCGCAGAACATTGAGCAGAGTTCCCTCTGCTATACAGTAGGTCCTTGTTGGTTATCCTTTTCAAATATAACAGTGTGTACTTGTCAATCCCCAAATCCCTAACTATTCCCTTCCCTCCATCTTGCCCCTGCCCCGTAACCATAAGTTCATTCTCTAAGTCTGTGACTCTGTTTCTGTTTTGAAAATACATTCATTTGTATCATTTCTTTTTAGATTCCCCATATAAGTGATATCATCCGATATTTCTCATTCTCTGTCTGACTTACTTCACTCAGTATGACAATCTCTAGGTCCATCCATGTTGCTGCAATGGCATTATTCCATTCTTTTTTATGGCTGAGAAATATTCCATTGTATGTATATACCACGTCTTCTTTATCCATTCCTCTGTCGATGGACATTTAGGTTGCTTCCATGTCTTGGCTATTGTAAACAGTGCTGCAATGAACATTGGGGTGCATGTATCCTTTTGGACCATGTTTTTCTCCGGATATATGCCCAGGAGTGGGATTGCAGGGTTGTATGGTAGCACTATTTTTAGTTTTTTAAGGACCCTCCATACTGTTCTCCATAGTGGCTGCACCAATTTACATTCCCACCAACAGTGTAGGAGGGTTCCCTTCTCTCCACACCCTCTCCAGCATTTACTGTTTGTGGATTTTTTGATGATGGCCATTCTGACTGGTGTGAGGTGATACCTCACTGTAGTTTTGATTTGTATTTCTCTGATCATTAGCGATGGTGACCATCTTTTCATGTGCCTCTTTGCCATCTGTATGTCTTCCTTGGAAAAATGTCTATTTGGGTCTTATGCCCCTTTTTTTTTTTTTGCGGTACGCGGGCCTCTCACTGTTGTGGCCTCTCCTGTTGCGGAGCACAGGCTCCGGACGCGCAGGCTCAGCGGCCATGGCTCATGGGCCCAGCCGCTCTGTGGCATGTGGCGTCTTCCCGGACCGGGGCACAAACCCGTGTCCCCTGCATCGGCAGGTAGACTCTCAACCACTGTGTCACCAGGGAAGCCCCTTATGCCCATTTTTTGATTGGGTTGTTTTGATATTAAGCCACACGAGCTGTTTGTAAATTTTGGAGACTAAATCCCTTGTCAGTCTCATCATTTGAAAATATTTTCTTCCAATCTGTGGGTTGTCTTTTCGTTTTATGGTTTCCTTTGCTGTGCAAAAGCTTGAGTTTAATTAGGTCCCATTTATTTTTGTTTTTATTTCCATTATTCTGGGAGACAGATGGGAAAAGATATTGCTGCGATTTATGTCAGAGAGTGTTCTGCCTATGTTTTCCTCTAAGAGTTTTATAGTGTCTGGTCTCACATTTATGTTTTTAATCCATTTTGAGCTTATTTTTGTGTATGGTGTTAAAGAATGATCTAATTTCATTTTTTTACATGTAGCTATCCAGTTTTCCCAGTACCATTTGTTGGAGAGACTGCCTTTCCACCACTGTATAGTCTTGCCTCCTTTGTTGTAGGTTAATTAACCATAGGTGCGTGGGTTCATTTCTGGGCTTTCTATCCTGTTCCATTGATCTACAGTTCTGTTTTTGTGCCACTACCATACTGTTTTGATGACCACAGCTTTGTAGTATAGTCTGAAGTCAGGGAGCCTGATTTCTCCCGCTCCATTTTTCTTTCTCAAGATTGCTTTGGCTATTTGGGGTCTTTTGTGTCTCCATACAAATTTTAAGATTTTTTTTTGTTCCAGTTCTGTGAAAAATTCCATTGGTAATTTGATAGGGATTGCACTGAATTTGTAGACTGCCTTGGGTAGTATAGTCATTTTGACAGTATTTATTCCATTCCAAGAACATGGTATATCTTTCCATCTGTTTGTGTCTTCTCCAGTTTATTTCATCGGCATCTTATAGTTTTTGGAGTACAGGTCTTTTGTCTCCTTAGGTAGGTTTATTCCTAGGCATTTTATTCTTTTTGATGCAGTGGTAAATGGGATTGTTTCTTGAATTTCTCTTTCTGATCTTTCATTGTTAGTGTGTAGAAATGCAGCAGGTGTCTGTGTATTAATTTTGTAGCCTGCAACTTTACCAAATTCATTGATGAGCTCTATAGTTTTCTGGTAGCGTCTTTAGAATTTTCTGTGTATACTATCATGTCATCTGCAAACAGTGATTTGGATTCCTTTTATTTCTTCTTCTTCTCTGCCGTAGCTAGGACTTCCAAAACTGTGTTGAATAAAAGTGGTGAGAGTGGGCATCCTTGTCTTGTTCCTGATCTTAGAGGAAATGCTTTCAGCTGATCTTAGAGGAAATGCTTTCAGCTTTTCACCCTTTAGTATGATGCTAGCTGTAGGTTTGTCATATATGGCCTTTACTATGTTGAGGTAGGTTCCCTCTGTGCCCACTTTCTGGAGAGTTTTTATCATAAATCGGTGTTAAATTTTGTCAAAAGCTTTTTCTGCTTGATGATCATAGGTTTTTATTCTTCAATTTGTTGATATGGTGTATCACACTGATTGATTTGTGGATTCTGAGAAATCCTTGATCATGGTGTATGATCCTTTTGATGTATTGTTGGATTCAAATTGCTAGTATTTTGTTGAGGAGTTTTGCTTCTATGTTCATCAGTGATACTGGCCGGTAATTTTCTTTTTTAGTGGTATCTTTGTCTGGTTTTGGTATTAGGGTGATGGTGGCCTCATAGAATGAGTTAGGGAGTTTTCCTTCCTCTGCAATTTTCTGGAACAGTTTCCGAAGGATAGGTGTTAGCTGTTTTCTAAATGTCTGATAGAATTCACCTGTGAAGCCATCAGGTCCTGGCCTTTTGTTTGTGGTTTTTTAATTACAGTTTCAATTTCAGTGCTTGTGATTGGTCTGTTCATATTTTCTGACTCTTCCTGGTTCAGTCCTGGGAGACTGTACCTTTCCATATTAGTAGCATTTTATAATTCTTTGTCTTTTCAGTACGTGAGTCACTTATCCGTTACTACAGCATGTGTATGTGTTAAATAGTCATGTTTCTATACCAGAGACATTGATTCATTCTGCCAACAGGCATGTGCTTAGTGCGCAGGTGGATTCCTGGTCACCCACATCCCACTACTTGCTAATTGGGAACAACTGTTCTGAAGAGGACAGCAAATGTATTTAATAACATTATGTAAAGTTCTGTTTTTTATTCCCTGGTTTAAATTTACTAGATTGATTTTGGTCCTACATCCTTCCACTCGATACTTTTCCCCCATTCATTTAAATTCATTTCCTTAGAGTTTTACATTATTTCTAAGAAAGGGAACTGAAACTTTGATAGCCCCAAACCTGCATACCGTTTTTTTGCCTTAATATTGACCATAGCATTAAGTATTCTTTTGTAGCTGTCTCAGACCCTTTTGTTTCATCTTATTCTATTTAACATAACAGACACCAAAAAAATAGGCTTATTGGAATTTGGTTGGGTGGGACCCTGTAAGGTTAATCAGAACCTTGAGCAGCCACTCCGATCTACAGGGCTTCCTCCGTGATCACCCCCGCAAAGTCTTTCTAGCAAAAGCCTTGTTCCCTAGCCCTGGGGACTTCTCACCCTTTGCAGGTGTTACTCCACCTCTCGAAACACTGTTCATTCAGGGAACATAGGGTGAAAGTGGGGGGATAAATTAGGAGTTTAGGACTAACAGATACAAACTACTGTATATAAAATAAACAACAAGGCCCTACTGTATAGCACAGGGAACTATATTCAATATCTTATAGTAACCTATAATGAAAAAATATACATATAAATAAGTCACTTTGCTGTACACCAGCAACTAACACTACATTGTAAATCAACTATACTTCAATTAAAAAAAAAAAGAACCCTATAGGGTAAGGATAGGGGAATCTTCTGTAGGACATACAGTCAGAATTCAACCGTTTTAAACGGTTGCTTCATAATAAAGGTACACCTTATAAGCTTTAAATGATTATTGATAAGATGATGAAATAACAGTACTGATGGCATGTCATAAGCTGGTACAGTGGTACTAAGTTATGATAAACATTAATGTTTTTAAACAACAAGCTGCTTTGAACTAACTTTGGTCATTAAATGTGAATTGAAATGAAGGATATAACTCACTGTTACTTTATTATAGAACCTTGCTGCTGAAAAAACATACAACAACCTAGACATCACAGTGACCCAGGCCCTGCAGCACCGGTCACAGTATTTCGAAGGCGTAGTGAAGTGCAGTAAGCTGGAAGTACTGGAGACCATCGTGGACAGAATAGTGAGAGCCGAGGTAAAGTGGCTGCATCCGGGTCCCTCCCCACCGCCCCGTCTGCCATGAGCACCTAACTAGGAAACAGTGCCGCAGGAATTCTGAGTCACAGGACCAGCCCGTGAGGCAGCCTTCCAGTCCAGTCCTGTGACACAGTCTCCCTGCTCCAGAACCTAGCACATGTCTTGGCACATAGTAGGTCATCTGTGAATGTTCACTGAATTGAATTTAATTTATAAGTCCTGACATCATAGCTGAATCAAATAAAGATACTTTCATCGTTTTAAAACATACTTGAGAAAACAGAAATCCCAAGAGCTTTAAGTTTCATTAGAGTATTGATGAATTTAAAGCTAAAAATGTGTAATTATGTGGTCTTAACAAGTAAGTCAATAAAATGTATTCTGATCTTTTTTTTTTTTAAGTTAAACACCCTGCTCCGTCCTCAGCAGAGCTGACTCCCCAAGCTTCAGCTGCCATGGCTTTTACCCTGTTTCACTAGTCTCAACACGAAGTCTTTTTCTACTTGAATTTAACATCCATTACTAGTTTTCCAGAGGGTTCTAATTGACTTAGGAATACATCTAAGGTTTTTATTGTTCTCTTGTATATACCTTTTGAAGATCATAAGCAGAAATAGGTAAGACATTCCTCCCTAATTTTAAGGACAATGGACCACATCCATCTGATGGAATCCTTTATAACAGTTAAAAATCATGTTAAAGGAGAATACTGTTGATATGGAAAAACAATATATTGCTAAGAGAAAGGCCAGTTACTATATATAGTGTGATGCTTCGTGTTAAAATATGTGCACGTGCATAGAAAAGAGACTAGAAAGACTCGCACCTCAGTATTAACACGGCTGTTTCTGTGGAGAACGCCAGCACGCCTTCGTGTTCCCAAGACCCCTGTTTGAGCGCGTGCTACTGTCAGGTAGGAGAAGAAGTGATTGGCTTGTCCTGGAAGTCCATCTGGTGAGCAGCACAAACTTTAATATGAAAATAGGTCATTGAGGGAAATACAGGTGTAATTAAAGTTTTCTCAAGTTACCCACCTTGACTTTTTTCGTCATTAATTTTTTTCACCATATGACTCCTTGTTGGGGGACAAACCAGTTTTTAGCTTCAACATGTGTGTGTGTGTGTATATATATATATATATACACACATACACATATATATACACATATACAGACATACACATATATATACGCACCCACATACACATATATATGCACACACACATATACACACATATACACACGCACACATACATACACATATACACCATACATACACATATATACACATATATATGCGCGCGCACATATATATGCGCACACATATATGCGCACACGCATATACACACACACATATATACACATACGCACACATGCATATACACACACACATACACATATATACACACACACACACATATATATACGCACATATTTTATATATATATAGTATTTTTTTTGGCTGCACTGAGCAGCTTGTGGGATCTTAGTTCCCCAACCAGGGACTGAACCCAGGCCCTCGGCAGTGAAAGCACAGAATCCTAACCAGTGGACCACCAGGGAATTCCCAGCTTCAACATATTTTGTTAGGAGAAGGGTATACGGTATCAGCGATGATTTGGTTTATTTATATGACAAATATCACACTAGCTTTTAGAAAAGAAACATTCATAAGTTTAGACTCAGCAACAGATGATAATATTTTTGGTGGTCATTTCTGTCTGGCAGAACTAATTCTAAGTGAAATGGTTTCCCCTTGACCTTTAGTAGTTCAAAAGATAGTTATTTATCATTATTAAATGTTAACAACAAAATGTGTCTAGTATAGAATATACAGCATTCTCTGGCCCTAGATGTAAATCAACTTATGATTAAAGTTAATAGATAATTGTGTTATATCACAGGGTTATTGAAGAACATAACTTTTTCTAGAGAAGCTTTTAAAAGAAGTTTATGTTGATTAGCATGAGAAAGATGACAAAGTGATTTTTTTCTCTTTTAACCTAAAAGAAGCTATGATGTCAAAAGCATCACCGGCACAGTATCATTAGAGACAAACTATAAAAATGATTTCCCCGCTCCTCCCATCTCCCTCCTGTGCCACCCATTCTGTACCAGCGGGTTCTAACTGTTCAGTGTGGAGAAGAGGATCTCCAGGGTAACCGACTGGCATGTGGTTGCCTCAAGCCTAAATTCTAAAGCTTTTAAATCAGAGAAGCGTGATGCTCTCTCCCTCCTTTCCTGTTTTAAGGACACTTTGCTATAGTAATACCTCAGAACATTGTCCACTCACTTATAAAAGACTTTCAAGTAGAAAACAAGATGTGAATGTAATTTATTTCACTTGATTATAGTTGATCATTCTCTGTTATTCTTAATATATGAACTTCATAGAGAAAAGGGAAAATATAATCTAAGAGCAGTGACCTTTTATTTAGTTTCACTGCTTATTTGGACTTCTCTCCCAGGTAAAAACAGTTATCTGATAGTTAACAGAAACCGAGATACAACTTTTAAAAATTAAAAACCGTTTTAGAGATTAGAGCCACATGAAGCAGCTACTGTGATACTTCATGTTTTGAATTTATCTTTCATATATTAATATTTTGAAAATAGAAAACTCAGCAGGACATATCTGGCTAATTTTTCTTAAAAGTAGTCAAGCAAATCAGCATTGCATTTTAACAGAGCCAAGACCATTGCATGGCTTTGTGCACTGTTACTTTCTCTCATTTGTGGGATCTGTTCATTGTATAGCACATGAAAGACTTTTCTTCTAACGTCCATTTTAAACCTTTACTTATTTCAACTTTCACACGTGGCCTCCTTTCCTCTTGTTTGCAGGTCCATCGGCTGGTGGTAGTAAACGAAACAGACAGTATCGTGGGTATTATTTCCCTGTCGGATATTCTGCAAGCCCTGATACTCACCCCCGCAGGTATAAATGCCAGTGTCTGACCTTTACTGTAAGTGCGCAGGGAGCCGGGGCAGGGGCGGGGATGCGGGGCAGCAAGCCCTCCCTCGCCCACCTGCCAGCCTCACCTTTCTGTGCAGTACTTTGTAAACCATTTTCATTTTCTTTGTGGTTTTGAAAAGCTTATAGAAAGTATTCTGACTTAAGAGCATCCTGTCGACACCCAGAAGTGCTTAAGTAATCAAGAATTCATTGCCATGATCGTCACAACCTTGCCCATTAAAAAGTGAAGATCTCCTCAGTTTTGCTTTATGTTTAGGGCTACTAACTGGAAATCAGGAGGGAAATTCTTTGGGACCTAAGTATTGAAACCATCTACCCTTCAAAAAGAAAAAAAAAGCTTACTAGTAGTGGGTATATAAAAGTTTGACCTACGCAAACTTTTTTCCATTAATAGTGTATGGAAATTACGTTAACTGCCAAACATCGGTGACTAAACTCATTTTCTGCCAGATTAACTCTAAGCAAACCCTCAGGTCACAGTCAGGGAGCCCGTGAGGCAGGGGGAGGGAGGGGCCTTTGGTGTTTCTCCTGTGTCACACAGTTTAATTGTTTAATGGCTGAAGGGGTCCTAAAACCACCAGCCCTCCACTTCCCCTCCCCACCCACACGAAGTACAGACAACCCAGCCTCAGGCCTCACAGAACAAGGCCAAGACAGGAGACTAAACCATGTGCCCTTTGAACTCTTAGAAGTTAAACATTAAAATGTGCCTTTACTAGGGTATTGATTTTTCTTTAGTTCAGAAATCAATCACACTGGCTAAGACTAGTTTTCACAGTTGGCCTATAGCCTGGAGATACCCACCCGAAAAGGAATCCCCGTCACCAGCGAGAAACAGATCACACTGATTAAGTGAGAAGGGCAGGGGCGTGATTCCGGGGGGCGGTGACTCCCAGCAGGCTGTAGAGGAGCAGCAGCTGGACATTGTTAGAAACGCACAGGTGGGGCCCAGCCCATGTCTGCTGAGTCAGAAACTCTAGACACGGGGCTTGTTGCAGTCATTTTCAAATGTCAGATATGTGAGAACCTGAAACTCATGGTAACCTCTTTTTAATCATTACATAAGTTTTAGTACAGCATTCGAGTTCAACATGTGTGCACGCTACAGAGTGATCACCCCCCAAGACCAGCTATCATCCACCACCACACAGCTGAGCCTCTCACCCACTGCAGCCACCCCCACCCCCTTTCCTTCTGGTAAACCACTGTTGTGTTCTCCATGTTCTTCTGTTGTCTTTGTTCATCAGTTTTGGCTTGGGTCTTTTTAGATTCCACATATGAATGAAACCATATGGTATTTATCTTTCTCTGTCTTGATTTATTTCACTTAGAAATAAGTGAAAGATCCATCCATGTTCTCAAAAATGGCAGGATTTCATTTTTGTTTTTTTTATGGCTCATGATAATCTCTGTAGTCATGAGAAAAGGACTAAAAGATGTGAGACTGTTCACAGCATTACTTGTAATAACCTCAAACTGGAAATAACCCAAATATCTTTGAGCAGAAGAACGGACAGACTGCATTCTGTCCATTAGTGGAATGCATTGATGGTGAACACACATAGCTGTATCGGACGGTGGTTGAACCCCACAGACGAAACAGAGCAAGGAAGCAGGACCAATGCAAAGAGTGTGATTGCATTTATCTACAGTTGACCCTTGAACACCACGGGTCCACTTATACGTGAATTTTTTTCAATAGTAGATACTGCAGTGCTACACAGTCCATGGTTGGTTGAATCCACAGACACCGAACTGCGGATATGGAGGGGAATCGTGGATACAAAGGATAAGTTGTGTGTAGCGCCCCAGTGTTGTTCAAGGGTCAGCTGTGCAGCTCCTCTGTGCATGTTAGGAAAAGGACTCATCTCCAGGCAGGCTCATCCCCACAGGGATGTAACTTGGCACCTTCAGAAAAAGACGCCCCTTTTCTAGTCAGCTGGCCCTGGGCCAAGGCACACAGCTTGCCAGGCTGAGTCAGGCCAAATGTCAACTCGCTTCTGTCCCCGTGGCCAAGATTCTTTGTGATTACCAATTCAGAGTAAGCAATTCTTTATCCTGTCTATGTCTTGGTGTCACAAACCATAAGAATGAGAATGTTCGCCTGGATGAGTTTAAATTTCCATCCAAATTTGATATTTCAAAAATTCTAAATTATTAATGCAAGTCAGCATTAATGAAAATGCAAGGAGGAAACCTGTTTCACGGCTGGATTTGGAATGTTTGTTATCACAGAAATAAATATTGTAAAGACAGGGATAGTCGAATTAGAATTCTTTGTAGCACGGTGTGTATAACGCTGTTCATTTAGGAAAATCCCCTGTATTCCTAATAACCGGATTACCGGTGAACACCGGGAGTGGCGCTGTCTTGGAAGAGAGGGAGCGCCTCCATCAGATCAGACGCTAGCATACTCGGGTGACCGTGTGGTGCGAGCATCAGACTAGAGGTCCAGCCTGGGCAGCCCAACCCCGCTGTCCCCTCGGAGCTGTGTGAGTGTGGGCCAGCTTGCTGCTCACCTGTGCAGCCTCCGTCCCTCCCTTCAGCTATAGGATGAGCAGCCTGACACAGGCCTAGTGGCCCTCCAGAGATACTCTGATTGAAACCACAGCCGTGTGTGAACGCTGTGCGCCGTCAGACCCCATACCCGGGACAAGCCCCATACCTGGACAAGCCCTGCTGAGTGGATGTTTATGGAATAATCAGTAAGAGATGCTTTTTAAAAGAATCCACTATTATGTGAATAAAAGGTACCGGTGGTTATTCTTTTCACCAGATAATGGACACAATTCCCCATTAAGGATACTGATTTGATATAATAACATCTTCTCTTTTTTAAAAAGTTTTTAGCAGTTTCACTGTCCAGCCTAATTCAGACTATCCAGACAAACCTAAGTATCCACATGTGCAGCTCGTGAGTAAACAGCCTGATGGCAGCAGCTACAATTTTAGCCCCTTATTTTTATAGAGTGTTGATCTCTTTCAAAGTTGAGTGTCTTCTAGTGTCTGATGAGAAAATACAGAATCTGTTGTAATGAAAAAAATGGCAGCTCCCCCTCCCAACCCATTTCAAAATATCCTGGCAAGGTGAGAGTAGGTTTTATGTGCAGTTACTGTAAGCATGTTTAATGCTTTTACGTTTTTATAAGTATGTACAACAGAAATACTTGGCACCTTCGCTAAAACTTAAATACATATTTCTTTTAAAAACTTTTAGCAGCAGAACCCTCTTCTTTTCCAAATTAAACCTTGCATATTTAGAATTATGATATGCAGGGAATTCCCTGATGGTCCAGTGGTTAGGACTTCGCGCTTTCACTGCCGTGGCCCAAGTTCAGTCTCTGGTCTGGGAACTAAGATCCCTCAAGCCTTGTGGCATGGCCAGAAGGAAAAAAAAAAAAAAGTGCTAGAATTACGATATGCAAAATGGATTAAAAGCGTGCTGCACTGATGGCAGGTGGGGATGGGGAGCCTGGAGCTCACCTGCTCATTCCCCACGTCTCCTAAGGCTCTGCAGGTGCGGGTAGGTGCCACCAGGCAGAGAACCACCACTGCGCTCATATAGGACATGCACGGCTGCAACGTATTTTTATATGGCTTTGAAACTTTCCTTTCCCATCTCCTAATAGGTGCCAAGCAGAAGGAGACAGAAACCGAATGACAACCGTGAGTGGAGGAGCCCCTGCAGGAGAACTTGAACAAAGATGCTGGGTCACGCTTTGCCTCATGAACACTGACCGCGATAGAACAGAGTCCGATGGCTGAGAATGTGTATCAGGGTTTAGTGATGGGTGTTTTTTCCAGTGATGTTGAAACTAAGCATAAAAAAGAAAGATTTTGTGTTTGAAGATGCGAGCTTGCATTAAAAGACTCTTCAGACCGTTGTCTGAAAGATTTCAGATGCTGTATGTCATTAAAGTGCACTGTGTCCTGAATTTCTATTATTTTTCATTTTAAAGAATTCACTGGTATCTAACAGGTAATATGACATAAGGCGAGTGTGTGGCATATTGAGATCTAGTGCCTTATGTCAGAACAGCGATATGTCATCACTACTGCCCATCGCAGCTGGAGCGTCCTTGTGAACTGACACTGCTGGAGTGTGAACGTCTGAACCTTTACCAAATCAGTTTGTTTTCATTAGATTTGTTGAATAGCTGTAATTTGAATATAAATAATTACTTTATAAAACTTTAATGATGGTTTTATGTGTTAGTGTTCTGTTCTGAACTATAGTGTAAACAAGGCTGATTTACAACAGCTTTATTTATTTTTACTTTCATGCAATTTTTTACACATCTTTTGGTGGGTAAACTTCACCGTACCCATTAATAAACCATTGGTTGCTATTTTAAAAGGGCGAAATTCTCATTAAGTTTGATCTGGAAAGGATATGACTTCTCTAATAGCCACTGTTAGGTTTTAAAAGCTGAAGTTTCTAACAGCATTTGTGGGAACCTCTCTGTGGGGCTGCAAACAAAGTGCCGGGAAGATGTCTATTTTTTCTTGTGTTTTGACATGAAAATCATGACGTTTGTGTGATTGCTGATGCGATTGTTTTGTAAATTTTACTGTGGCATATACAGTATTGTCATATGGTGAGGAGAAACACAATGTTTCCTAATGTAAGTGCTCTGAAAATGTCGACACTCTATATATATATACATATATATATGTGTGTGTGTGTGTATATATATATATATATGAGTATAGTTTGGTTTTTTGTTTTGGGGGGTTTTTTTGCAGATTGAAAAATTAAAATAAATCTTACTATCTGCCATCTTGTTACAGAAGTTCTTTAAAATACTTTGTATTTCAGCACATTTCTTTTTTTAACATCTTTGAGTATAACTGCTTTACAATGGTGTGTTAGTTTCTGCTTTATAACGAAGTGAATCAGCTATAGGTATACATATATCCCCATTTCTCCTTCCTCTTGCCTCTCCCTCCCACCCTCCCTATCCCACCCCTCTAGGTGGTCACAAAGCACCAAGCTGATCTCCCTGTCAGCACATATTAATTAAAATTCTACATGCAGTTTCCCACTTAGATATTTCTCCCCAAATAAAGGAGAACATGAATTCTCATATTCTTTTTTTACATCAACAGAAAAAAACCTTAATGATTTGATTCATAGACTTTCTCCATTATTAAATAGAACATATTTAATTAAAAATTGCCATGCAGATTTTCTTGTGCTAGGTGTCAATTTTTTCATCTCCTAGTAGGCCAAATATGAGAGAAGGAGGTTTTTGTCTATGTTTTCCCCATAGAAATAGTAGTGGTTGTGACTTAGGCTAATGGTAATACTTAGAGAACAATGAAATACCAGAAAGTTTTTAAAAACCCCTTTTAAAACTCTGTCCAAAAAAAAAAACCCACAAATACCTAGGAATGAACCTGACCAAGGAGGTGAAAGACATATGCTGAGAACTATAAAACACTGATAAAGGAAATTGAAGATTATTCAAAGAAATGGAAATACATCCCATGCTCTTAGACTGGAAGAATATTATTAAAATGGCCTTACTACCCAAAGCAATCTACAGATTTAATGCAATCTCTATCAAATTACCATGACATTATTTTACAGAACGAGAATAATCCTAAAATTTATATGGAACCACAAAAGACCCAGAATTGCCAAAGCAATACTAAGGAAAAAGAACAAAGCTGGAGGCATAACCCTCCCAGACTCCAGACAATACTACAAAGCTACAGTAATCAAAAGAGCATCGTATTGGCACAGACATATGGATCAATGGAACAGAATAGAGAGCCCAGAATTAAACCCACACACCTACGGCCAGTTAATCTTCAACAAAGGAGGCAAAAACACATAACGTAGGAAAGAAAGACTCTTCAGCAAGTGGTGTTGGGAAAGTTGGACAGCTGCATGTAAATCAATGAAGTGAGAACACTCCCTCACACCATACTCAAAAATAAACTCAAAAATGGCTTAAAGACTTAAATATAAGACATGACACCATAAAATTCCTAGAAGAGAACATAGGCAAAACATTCTCTGACATTAATTGTAACGATGTTTTCTTAGGTCAGTCTTCCAAGGCAAAAGAAATAAAAGCAAAAATAAATGGGACCTAATCAAACTTACAAGCTTTTGCACAGCAAAGGAAACCATAAACAAAAATGAAAACCTATGAAATGGGAGAAAATATTTACAATGTGGTCAACAAAAGCTTAATTTCCAAAATATACAAACAGCTCATACAGCTCAATATCAAAAAAACAACCCAATCAAAAAATGGGCAGAAGACCTAAATAGACATTTCTCCAAAGAAGATATACAGATGGCCAACAGATGCATGAAAAGATGCTCAACATCGCTAATGATTAGAGAAATGCAAATCAAAACTACAATGAGGTATCACCTCACACCAGTCAGAATGGCCATCATCAAAAAATCTACAAATAATAAATGCTGGAGAGGGTGTGGAGAAAAGGGAACCCTCCTACACAGTTGGTGGGAATGTAAATTGGTGCAGCCACTATGGAGAACAGTATGGAGGGTCCTTAAATAAAAACAGGGTTGCCATATAATCGTGCAATCCCACTCCTGGTCATATATCCAAAAAGACAAAAACTAATCCGAAAAGATACACGCACCCCAATGTTCATAGCAGCACTATTTATAATAGCCAAGATATGGAAGTAAGTGTCCATCAACAGATGAATATACAAAGAAGATGTGGTACATATATACAATGGAATATTACTCAGCAATAAGAAAGAATGAAATAATGCCGTTTGCAGCAACATGGATGGACCTAGAGATTATCAAGTGAAGTCAGAGACAGACAAATTATATGATATCACTTATATGTGGAATCTAAAAAAGTGATACAAATGAACTTATTTACAAAACAGAAATAGATTCACATAGAAAACAACCTTACGGTTAACAAAGGGTAAAGTGGGGGGCGGGGCAAGTTAGGAGTTTGGGGTTAACAGATACACACTACTATATATAAAACAGGGCATCCCTGGTGGCTCAGTGGTTAAGAATCCGCCTGCCAACACAGGGGACACAGATTCAAGCCCTGGTCCGGCAAGAGCAACTAAGCCCGTGCGCCACAACTACTGAGCCTGCGCTTTAGAGCCCGCGAGCCACAACTACTGAAGCCCGCATGCCTAGAGCCCGTGCTCCGCAACAAGAGAGCCCACGGCAATGAGAAGCCTGCGCACTACAACGAAGAGTAGCCCCCGCTCACCGCAACTAGAGAAAGCCCGCGTGCAGCAACGAAGACCCAACACAGCCAAAAATAATAATAAAATAGATAAAACAAGGACTTACTGTATAGCACAGAGAACTATACTCAATATCTTGTAATAATCTATAGTGGAAAAAAAATGGAAAAAGAATATATGTATATACACATATGAATCACTTTGCTGCACACCTGAAACTAACACAACATTGTAAATCAACTATACCTCAATTTAAAAAAGAAAATATACTTGGGAAAAGGAAAAAATCTCAAAGCTGCTAAAATAACACAGTTTTTAAACTCAAAGTATCCATTGTCAATCCGCCCCTTGCTTGTGTAGCATACGGGAGCATGCACAGACTATGCACGGTGTGAAGGAGGCATGCTGTGTGTCTTCTGCTTCAGAAGACAGCTGGGAGCCACTTAACAAAGAACCATGTCAGCACTGTCTCCTCCTACGACGCACACACATGTCCTGCAGGCCTCTGACCATCCCCCACGCGTACCTTTTTGTTTGTTTGTTTAAGGGGTTTGAGTTGTGTGGGCAGGTCAAGCACATCAGGGTGTGGAGCAGATGTGTTACACACATTGGCCTAAGTGAAGCAACCTAGTCTAGTGATCAGGCTACAACTAACGAAGATCCATTATCCTTCTGTTTCCACCTAACTTATTTGTTCCCAGCAAATGATCAAGACTGGGTTACAGAAAACGTGCTTCTCCGTGCCCCTCTAGGAATAAGGAAAAGTGGCACTTGAAGGCCAAGTGAAGGAAGGATTCTAAGGGGAAACGTCTAAACAATTTGAGAGATAGCACTCACTTTGGAAACCCTTGCAGGACAAGCCTCAAGTGTTTGTAGCGCCCTCATCACCCTGAGGCTCGCTAAGACCCAGCGGGCCATGGGTTCACTTAAGCGCCCACTGTGACTCTGGCCCTCACACTGACAGCACCTCCAAAGACTGTGAACAAAAGTGACGAATCTGAAAGGAAGAGCATATCAGAAACACCACGTCTGTTCCAGAAATGGAGGGCATCTGTTCTGTATTCTAATCTCTGAGAAAAACTTATAGACGTATTGAGCCGATAACATTTCTCATAACATTTTTTTAGAGAAACATCTTTGCATGAAGAGACAGTCCTCTTAAACCACTGGTTCTCAACCTGGGGAGGTTCTGACCCTAGAGGACATTTGGCAAAGTGGAGACATTTTTGGTTGTCACCACTGGGGGTGGAGAGAGGGGCTGTGTGCTACTGGCATGTGGTGGGTAGAGACCACAGGTGCCACAAAACTCACTACACTGCACAGGATGGCCCCCATGACAAAGAGTATCCAGCCCAAGATGTCTGTAGTGGTGAAGTTAGAAACTCTGCCCTAACCAATTAGAATCGTCTTGGTATTGTGATTGTATTTGTTACTTCCTAACTGAATCCACCTGTCTTTGGAAGAAAAACTCAGTGGGCAGCCTTTCTGGGAAAGGAGACAATTGAAATAATCCACAGGCCAATTCCATGGGTCCATATGACCCTCATCACAATCTCCTTCCAAAGCATTTTCACCAAAAAGGGGGCTTTTGCTTTGCTTAATAGCACTCTAAGGAGAAAACTGCTACCCACAGGGAAACACGTGGAAAGTCAATTTCACTCCGTTATTTTATTTTCATAAAGAAATCGAGAACAAACTCTAAATTGTTTCTCACGTACAATCACCTACAAAGCTGGCATAATTGTAAGTCCGTGTATGAAGCACACTTAAAACACCTTCACGAGAAACCACTGAAATTCCACCTCATTGTGGATCACCCCATCTTACTTCTTGTTCCAAACACACTGCATTAAAACTTACCTTTAGATGTCGACCTCAGCAAGGGCAGAGTACAATTATTCAGCTCTCAAAGCAAACTGAGGTTCCTTCCTGCGGGGAAGCTGGAAGAAATTCAGGTGCCCAGTTCTCTCCAGACATCTCTGCGCGGGAAGCGCTGCCGAGCTCTGCACCTCACAGATCAGAAGCTGAAACATCGGTCCTGACTTCAACCCTGTGTCTCCCTCCCTGGAAAACCTGCACCCCAGGCACGGGATTTCGTCGGCGACCAGAGCAAACGCCTAGTTATGGCGCACTGAAGACAGAGGCTTGGTGCCACGGCCGTTCCTGCTCGCCACGGTCAGGACTCTAGCATCGCGGACCCCCGCCCTCCCGGCCACAGGACAGCAGAGAAGGCTGGCCAGCGCTCCCGGTGTCACCGGTGCTCGTTCGCCACAGGCCGGGGCCACCTCGCTCATTCCAGTGACCCAAGCGGTCCCAGGGCGCCTTTGAGGAAGAAACGCTTCCCACCCCCCAGGGGCAAAGCCGCGCCCCTCCAGCTGAGGCCTGTTCCCTCCCGCCGCCTCCTGCGCCTCGGCTCCGGGGCCCGAGGGCCTAGCACTCGAGGCCCGCCTCCCGGCCCTGCACACCTGAGACCTCGGGCTCCGCCGCCCTTTCAACAAGCTCCCCGGCGTCCCGGCCGCCCCAGCACGGGGCTCGGCTGCCTCGGGGCGGCAGGGCCTCGCTGCGCGGGGCGCCCCCCGCCCCGTCACCGCCCGGTCCCCGCGCCCCCCGCCCCACGCGGGACTCTCCGTCCCCGCACGCGGCGCAGACACACTGGAAACCTCCCTCGAAAAGACATCACAAAACGGCAGCGTTTCGGACAGAGCTTTCGAAGGCGTTCAGACCGGTAAGCCCGAAAAGGGGCCCCTTACAACTAACATTCGTCACAGTCGTCGCACTGCAATTTTAAACCAGAACTCTAGTCACCTCACCTCACCGCTCAGAAACCACCAACGGCCCGCGTCCCAACCTCCTCCGCGGGGACGAAGCCCCTCCCACCCCGCCCGCCCGCTCTCCAGGCTCCAATCCAGACCCCGCTTACCTCTGAAGGCGCCCGTGACGCTCCCCGCCCGCGAACAGACGCCTCCCGCCTCCGAGCCTCACGTGAGGTAGGACGCCCGGAGCCCTACGCACCACGAGTCCTTGCTCCGTCCTGCCTTCTTCCCTGCGCGCCCAGAGCAGGCTTGAAACCACCTGGCATCCACAAGCAGCGGAAGGGCGCTCCCAGGAAGCCGCTGTAAAATCCCTCACCTCTCCTAGCCTGCAGCCGCCCTCTGCAGAGTCACTGAGCGGGATACATACATCGACACGCACACTTCCGTGGAAGGGCGCGCTGGCAATGCGCAAGGACTGTGTACGTGTGACGGGCAGATGCTGCCATCGTTGACACGGTGGTCACCTGAGTCCCTAGGAAGGTGACAAGATCCTATTCGTCTCCGTTCACTTGCCCTGGCACCTGGGAGGTGCTTCCTGAATGTTCGTTCACCCAATGTTTGATGGGCGGTCGGTAAGGGCCAGTACTGATACATCTACTAGGATCGTGGATCTGGTGACGTGCTCCGGTCACGAGAGCTCTTCTCTCGAACTTGCTGGCTTACTTGATAAAGTTAGAAAGATGCCACAGAAGATGGAGCGTCATCTACAAGCTCAGAGGCAGCCCTCTTCTCTGCCTTAAGCTTCTACGTTCGAGGACTGACACAGGGATCCCGGAAGGAGATGCTGAACGAAGTTTCCTGAGGATAAGGGGGTTCCGCCTTTGCTAACACAAAGGGCACTCCCTTACTGGAGGCCCCCCAGACAGGTGCCCTCACGGGAGGGGATGCCGGAGGGCACAGAGGTCAAGAGCAGGGAACACAGTGGACCCCAAGTGAAGGGCGCTCCCTCCCCCTGTGAGGAGAACAGAGAAAAGGACACCAGTGCCTGCGCAGAGACGAAAATGAGCCTGGCTTCAGGAGCTGGGAGTGGAACAGACCAGAAGGGCATGAGTGTAAGGCCAGCCCCTCACACGCTCACAGAAGGAGCAGAGGATCCAAGGAGCTCGCTCCTGACCCTCTGAAAATCCAGGAAGAGCCACTCCGGGATGCTTCGAGAATTCCGTGCACCATCTTTCTTTGCCCCTTGTCTTTTTTGCCAGCTGAAACAATTTCCAGAAACCAAAGTAACGCTGAGGAAAAACCCCAGGGCGAGTCCTCATCAGAATTGTTGCGTGGAAGCAGGGGCAGAGCCGGGCGGTCCCTGGTTTGCAGGTTTCCAGTAAGCCCGTCTGGAATGAGGGGAATTGGGTGGCTCGTGGCCCACATCATCCCTGCTACTTTTCAGAAACATGTCATAGAGGAGAGTTGTTTAGTCCTGATCAACGGGGCTTCAGTATTAACTTACTGTGCACAGAGCACCTGCCTGGGCCATACCTGTGAACACAACAAATCCCTGCCCTCGTGGGGGGTCGGGGGCGGATTAAGGAAGGAGAGCAACACCGGGTGTCTCATGGGTTTTGCTCCAGCTGCTTCCTCTCCCTGGAATCCCCACCCCAGATTTCAGCTCAGCTAATTCCCTCACTGCCTTAGAGTCTTGCTGAAATCTCACCCTCTTGATGAGGCCTGTTCTGACCACATGGTATTAATAATTACAATCAACACAAATAATGCAAAGAACAGAAGGCGGAGGAGCTGCTGCAAGGCGCTAAGTGCTTTCCCCTGGAGCCACTCTTCTCAATCCTCACACGCCATCGCAAGGCGGTCTTCATCAGCACAGAAATGTTCACTGGGCCAAGTTCATACTGCTTCAAATTTGAGGACATTGGGACTTGTTAACAGTCCTAACTCCAAAGCCCATGCTCTTAACCCCAGATCTAAACGGCTGCTGTGGGTTGAACTGTGTCCCCCAAAAGGATTTGCTGAAGTCCTCACCCCCAGGACCTGTGAATGTGGCATTATTTGGGTCTTTACAGATGTCAAGTTAGATGAGGTCGTAGTGGAATAGGGCAGGCCCTAATCCTATAATATAACTGGTGACCTTATGAGAAGAGAGAGGCACAGAGACACTGAGAGGACAAGCCATGTGATGGCAGACTGATGCGCGTGACACAGCTAGGTGCTGAGTATGTGTTTGAAATGTTCCATACTAAAAACTTGTTTTTAAGACTTTACAGGGACTTCCCTGGTGGCACAGTGGCTGAGAATCCGCCTGCCAATGCAGGGGACATGGGTTCAAGCCCTGGTCTGGGAAGATCCCACATTCCGTGGAGCAACTAAGCCCATGCGCCACAACTACTGAGCTTGCGCTCTAGAACCCGTGAGCCACAACTACTGAGCCCGCATGCCACAACTACTGAAGCCCACACACTTAGAGCCCGTGCTCCGCAACAAGAGAAGCCACCGCAATGAGAAGCCTGCGCACTGCAACGAAGAGTAGCCCCCGCTCACCACAACTAGAGAAAGCCCGTGTGCAGCAATGAAGACCCAATGCAGCCAAAAGTAAATAAATAAATTTTAAAAAAAAACTTTGCAAAAACTTTTTACAGAAGTAAACAGTTTGCTTTCCTTTTAAAGTAATTTTATCTTAACCTAGACATATTAACATTACATAAGTGATAGGATATAGCCAAGAATTAAAAAGCAGACACTTGAGATTTTTCAAGTGGTAACAGAGATTCACTCAGCAATCACTTGAAATGCGTTCACTAGAAACTGGCCACGCTACTCACGATTACTAGCATTTCAAAGCTGGCACTCAAAAGTTGCCATATTATAGATTTCAGACAACACAACACTTAGTGATGAATAATTTAGATTTGTTCATAATACTTGTGCACCTGAAAGTTCTGTTTATTATGCTATAGTTGATCCAAATGCTCTTTTTAGGAATAGGCGTTTTTAAGGAATGTGAACAGTTATTGAAGAACAGTGGGTGCTTTCCTCTGTCATCTGCAAATTGTCTTGAAGAATGCTCCCCACCTCTGCTGTGAAACAGAAATGATGGTGTAAGCAAGTGGGGAGCACACCTTGCAGGGAAGTGAAACGATGGGAAATGGCCTCCCCCACAGCAGCTCACCGGCAGCCTCGGACCCTTCTGCTGGTCCACAATCATTTTCAGGTGGGGGTCACTGACTTGGGGAGCAGCCCTCCTCCTCCCCCAGCCCCGTGCTTGGGGCCCTGTGAGTCCACAGCCCCCACTGTCTGCCCCTCCTGCCTCCCTGCCCTCCGCGTCCAGCCTAGATTCCAGTCCAGACAGCACCAACACCCTGCCCCTCTCCTCCTGAAAAGTCGCAGCCCTAGATGGCCTCATGCTCTGGCTTGGCTGACCGCAGCTGTCACTTCTTCATTTGCTTAGTTTTTCATCACCTATCATTAATTCAGCTCCAAACACTCAGCAAGAAATGCTGGTCCCCTCACACTGAGTTCAAAAAGATGAGCTAACCCACCTGTGCCCTTGTTCTTAGACGCATCCCTGCTGGGCCTTGCCACCCTCTTGCCCAGCCTGGACCAGTGACTTTTCTAGACCTGCTGCCTAGCCAGATGCTTGTCGATTTTATTAGTTCTTTCCGAAACCAACATTTTCCTTTGTTGGTAATATTTAATTTTTGTTTTGTATGTTTTTAATTTCAGCTCATTAATTTTCCCTCCTTCTGCTTTCCTTGAGTTTATTGCATTCTTACCGCAAGTTCTTAAATAGATCACTAAAATCATTAATATTCAGCCTTTTCTGTTGTTCTAATGTAAGCATTTAAGATTAAAATTTCCCTTTTATGGCATCCCATAAGCCTTGACTTGTGTTTATTTGTAGCATTTTTCTTATCATTCAGTTTAAATATTTTCTAATTTCCCTTATGGTTTTTTTTTGACCCATGAATTATATAGAAGTATATTTCCTATTTCCCAAACGTATGGGGTTCTCTTTCTATGTTTTTTGTTATTGATTTCCGACTTAACTGCATTGTGGTCAGAGAATGTGGCCGATGTGAGAAATTCTTGGAAATTTGTTGAGACTTGCTTCATGACCCCACCACATGGCCAGTTTCATAAATGGCTTGAATATATTTCTTTTCGTTTGTTGAGAGCAATGTCTGATAGCTGGTTATTACACAAGTTTGTTAATTCTGCTCCTCAAATCTTTCCTCTCCTCACTGATTTTTTTTTTAATATAATAGTGTTTATTTTTACTTGTTGACAGTTTGCTTTATTTATTTTATTTATGGCTGTGTTGGGTCTTCGTTTCTGTGCGAGGGCTTTCTCTAGTTGTGGCAAGCGGGGGCCACTCTTCATCGCGGTGCGCGGGCCTCTCACTATCGTGGCCTCTCTTGTTGTGGAGCACAGGCTTCAGACGCGCAGGCTCAGTAATTGTGGCTCACGGGCCCAGTTGCTCCGCGGCACGTGGGATCTACCCAGACCAGGGCTCGAACCCGTGTCCCCTGCATTGGCAGGCAGACTCTCAACCACTGCGCCACCAGGGAAGCCCTCCTCACTGATTTTTAAAAACTACTTCACCTATCAATTACTGAAAGGTATTAAAATATCCTATATGATTTCTTTTTCTCCTTGTAGTTTTGTCAAGTTTTGCTTAATATATTTTACCTGAATAGAATGTTATTGCTTATATAAGTTTAGCATTGTAACATGTTCCTAGTGATTTAAACCTTTTATAATATTTAGAGACTCTCTATCCATAATAATGGTTTTGCTTTGAAACCTATTTTAATTTTTTTTTTTTTAATCAATGTAGCTTCACAAGCTTTCTTTTGGTTAGTATTTGGTATATCCTTTTCCAACATTTACTTTCAATTTTTTGTATGTTTTAGATGTTTCTCTTATAATCGTCATATGGATAGATTTTTTTTTTTTTTTTTTTTTTTTTTTTTTTTTTTTGCGGTACGCGGGCCTCTCACTATTGTGGCCTCTCCCATTGTGGAGCACAGGCTCCGGATGCGCAGGCTCAGCGGCCATGGCTCACGGGCCCAGCCGCTCCATGGCATGTGGGATCTTCCCGGACCGGGGCACGAACCCGTGTCCCCTGCATCAGCCGGCGGACCCTCAATCACTGCGCCACCAGGGAAGCCCTGGATAGATTTTTTTTTTAAATACATTCTGTCAATTTTTGTCTTTAGAACATTTTAGGTCCATTTGTTATAATTACTGATATATTTGTATTTGGGTTTACTTTTTGTTTTCTATTTTCATGCCCTTATTTTATGTTTCTTTTTCCCTCCTATTCTTTTATTTTTTTCTCATTCCACTCCATTTCTTATTCCATTTTTTCCTTCTATTTGGAATTTGTTCATATTTCAACACTGTCTCAAATAGATAGGAACTTTTTAAGACATTTAACTATCATGCAGTTACCCCAACTGAACATAATTAACAAAATCCCTTAATATCATGTAATACTCTTCAGTTTCAAACATCCCCAATGCCACACACATTTGGTGTGTTCATATCAGGATCTAAACAAGAGCCACACGTTGGAGTTGGTTGATTTCTCTCTCAGCTCTTTTAAGCTGTAAGAATTCTCTACCCACCTTCCTTTTTCCAGGTCATTTAGTTGTTGAAGAAATCGAGAGGCTTATCCGATAGATCTCTGCACATTCTGGATTGCTGATGTTTCACTGGGTGTCACTTAGCATGTTCCTCTATCCCAGTAGTTAGACCTGGGGCTTCGTCAGACTCAGGTTTCATTTTTTGGCAAAAACATTTCATAGACGGAACTTGTACTTCCTATTACAAGACAGTCAGGCATTGTGTGTTTCCTGACATGCAATTCAGCAAAAAAACCAGAAAGCAAACACTCAAAAACAAGAAATGGAGTGTCAAAAAGCCTCAGAAGGGCTTCCCTGGTGGTGCAGTGGTTAAGAATCCGCCTGCCAATGCAGGGGACACGGGTTTGAGCCCTGGTCCAGGAAGATCCCACATGCCACGGAACAACTAAGCCCAGGCGCCACAACTACTGAGCCTGTGCTCTAGAGCCCATGCACCACAACTACTGAAGCCCACGCACCTACAGCCTATGCTCTGCAGCAAGAGAAGCCACCGCAATGAGAAGCCCGCGCACCGCAACAAAGAGTAGCCCCCACTCGCCACAACTAGAGAAAGCCCACGTGCAGCAACGAAGACCCAACACAGCCAAAAAAAAAAAAAAAAAAAAGCCTCAAATATTCCACTGCTGCTCCAGTCTGGCATAAACAAAAAACCTTAACATTCCAGAATCTTTAGTCTTATTTTAGACCATCCATTTTCATCTTTCATTTATTTGAAAATAATTAAATAAGCATATTTTAAAAGAAATGTTTATTTTGTGATATATCATGAAAAAAATTTTCCTATGTATTCAGTGAAAGAGAAAAGTATGACCACATAATACTAACACTAGTCAGTCCAGCAGCTAGCATAAACTTCTATTTTTGGCTCTTTGGAGGTAAGAAAATTTAAACATTTAGAAGATGAAATAAAAATGATTAAAATACACATAAATATTTCATGATGATTTGGTAAAATGGGTTTTAAGTACCATTTCTGAACAATGCACTCCAACTAAAGAAATATCAAAGCTTTATCCTTGGATTTTATCCAATATATGTTGAAAATTTTGGTGGCTCAAGAAATTTTTTCAGCTGTAATTAACAGAATCAGCTTGACTATCATACTGCTTTGGCTATTTAAAGTTCTTTTCTTTCTAGTTAATGATACAGCCAAGAGATGAGTATCGAGAGCAGGTGAAAAGAATTACGTTCTGGGGCTTCCCTCATGGGGCAGTGGTTAAGAATCTGCCTGCCAGTGCAGGGGAAACGGGTTCGAGCCCTGGGCCAGGAAGATCCCACCTGCCGCAGAACAACTAAGCCCGTGCACCACAACTACTGAGCCTGTGCTCTGTCACCCACGAGCCACAGCTACTGAGCCCTCGTGCCACAACTACTGAAGACCCCGCCCCTACAGCCCACGCTCCACAACAAAAGAAGTCACTGCAATGAGAAGCCCATGCACCACAACGAACAGTAGCCCCTGCTCGCCACAACTAGAGAAAGCCCGTGAGCAGCAACGAAGACCCAATGCAGCCAAATAAATAAATTTATTAAAAAAAAAAAATTATGTCCTGATAAGTTTTTTCGAAGCTGGTTTTTACACATGTTGTTTCTTATCCATGCTCTCTTTGCTTTGCTCTCATGAAACTCTCCCCCAAGATGGATATATATTGACAACAGCCCAGGGATGGAAGAGGGAAATAAAGGAAAGTTGTCATTCTCTCCATCCCTTTTTGAATATCTCAACTCAGGTCAAAATACCTCAGTTCTGGGCTTCCCTGGTGGCGCAGTGGTTGAGAGTCCGCCTGCCGATGCAGGGGACGGGGGTTCGTGCCCCGGTCCGGGAAGATCCCACATGCCGCGGAGCGGCTGGGCCCGTGAGCCATGGCCGCTGAGCCTGCGCGTCCGGAGCCTATGCTCCGCAACGGGAGAGGCCACAACAGTGAGAGGCCCGTGTACGGCAACAAAAAAAAACAAAACAAAAAAACCCCCGTCGGTTCTAACACCAGGCTTCAACCTTAGCATAAATGTGCATAAGGAGGAAGAATACAGGAAACACTAGGGGTTTGCCATGTTTCCATTGATCACTCAAGGAGTTTTTCCCTTTACTTGGCACCCCAGTGTTTTGTACATCTGAAATAATGCAACCTGGTAAGATTTAGGGCTGGTGAAGGGACTAGCTTCTTTTGTAAAGTGGGGAAAAAGCTACGATGAACTCAGGTATATTCCCAGACAGCTCCATCTAGGAAATAGTATACATTTAAGTTGAAAATCCAGAAGTTGATTCTCTTTAAATTATCTGTTCTTATGTGTCTCTTGGAAAGCTTCTGCATCCTCCTCGGGTTACCCATGCTCTTATTTGAAGACCTCCAATTTTTAAGTGTATACTGATACCACAGGAGACTAGAATCAATTTCACCCCCTTTTAAGTACATTCCCTAGGTTTCTACCAGCTGACAGAACACATTCAGAAACCTAAATGAGCGCCATCAGAGCATCATCCTAGGAAATCTGGATTAAATTGACCATTTCTCAGAGATAATCTGAATGAAATTGGAAAGTATATGCCAACCTCATTTAGCATCACAATTTAACAGTACTGGAAGTCAGCCCTTTACCAGCTTATGAAACTCACTCTGTACAAGTATTGCGTTGGGTTCAAGTTACACCCAGATGGCAGTTGCTCGAAATAACCTTTGCGTGGAAAGGTACTATGCTCTTCTGCAAGTGGGAAATGACTGCTTTCCTACTGGGGAAAGGCGGGGACAGAGTGGGTCTTGCACAGTGTGTGTAGGGATGGTCTCTAATCTCTGACTTTTCGGCATGGGGGGAAGATGCAGGGGGTGGGGTGGGGCAGAGGTCCTAGAACGGGGCCCCGGAGAGGAGCAGCCCATGTCCTTCTCGTCTTCTAGGCAGCGCTTCCCCTCTCAGCTACGCCTGGGGAGGAGGAGACACTGCCAGCAGGGAGGAACTCCACAAGGGCCCTCAGTGAAGTAGAGCTGCCTCAGGACCACGTGGTGCCCTGAATCTGGGAAGGTCTGCCAACAGGAGCTGTGTGGAGGGAGTTAACACAGCAAGTTCATCAACAATAGAATTAGTTGGACTTCCCTGGTGGCGCAGCGGTTAAGAATCCGCCTGCCAATGCAGGGGACACGGGTTCCATCCCTGGTCCGGGAAGATCCCACATGCTGCAAAGCAACTAAGCCCGTGCGTCACAACTACTGAGCCTGCGCTCTAGAGCCCGCGAGCCACAACTACTGAGCCCACGTGCCACAACTACTGAAGCCCGCATGCCTAGAGCCCGTGCTCCGCAACCAGAGAAGCCACTGCAATGAGAAGCCCACGCACCACGAAGAGTAGCCCCCGCTCACTGCAACTAGAGAAAACCCGCGCGTAGCAACGAAGAGCCAATGCAGCCATAAATAAATTAAAATTTTTAAAATTAAGAGAATTAGCATAAATTGTAATTTGAGTTTATTAAATATCAGTGGGAAAGGTATAAAATCTTATTGCTTTCACTTTAAAAACTTGTTCTATGAAATTTAAATATTCATTCAGCTTAATAAAAAATTATATTTTTACCAAAATAATGATTGGCATGTGGCTTTCTGTAAGCCACCAAAATGCACAATAGGAAGCACAAAAGCACAGCTGTTAGAAGTGTAGGTGCTGAAATAAAAATACGTGTGGGTGCTGGCATTCTAGGCTCCACTTGACAGATGTGCCATCTGGAGCAGGTCGGCAGCCCTAAAGCTCAGTTTTCTGTGTTTCAAATGGAGATACTGCATCAAACCCATCCTCAGAGTTGGTGTGAGAATTAACCGAGATAATGCATACAAAGCAGTTGGAACCAAGTAAAAGCTCCATAAACTGCTATTGTCGTAGATCATGATAGAGTCATATAATGGAATACTACATAGACGGTCAGAATTATGCTGTAGATGGATGCATATTTGCCAAAGAAAAATGGTGTAAAATGGCATGGACAGTATTTCATTTTTGTAGGTTACAAATGTATAGATATGTGATTAGAAAAAAAGTCTAGAAATACATTATACCAAAGTACCAACAGCAGTTACCTCTGGATAATGGAATTTCAAGAGAATTTTTTAAAATTATTATTTCTTCCACCATGTGAGTATACAATAGGAAATCTGCTACCCAGAAGAGGGCCCTCACCCAACCCTGCTGGCACCCTGATCTCAGACTTCCAGCCTCCAGGAGAAAGAAATCTCTGTTGTTTATAAGCCACCCGGCCTGTGACACTTTGTTACAGCAGCCCACATGGGCTAAGAGAGGGTTACTTAAGAAAAAGCCTGACTCTGAGCTAATAAGCCTTTCGTTGTATGGATCTATCCAGTGATGGTGAGTAATCCTGGCTGCCTCCGCGGTTTACCCAATTTGCAGCAATTACTTCAATGGGGAAGGGGGGCCATGAGTGGAATAAAAACTGCAAAACTAAAGTTACAAAATGTTGACAACGTCAAAATCAATAATTCTTGTTTAACGGAAATCTACTTACACAATCTGAAATTTGAAAAGCACCAAATTACCATCATTCCTAAGATACGCCCCCTCCAATTGTATAGAATTTAAGTGCTCTACCCCCTGATATTTTCCTTGACTGCATTACTGGCCGGCCCATCCACCTCCCCCTCTGTAAGTATTCTGACTAAATACTGACAATGGCCAACTCTGTACCAAGTTCACGCAATGACACAAGAGCTGCTCCTGAGAACCAGCCAGTTAACAAGCAAAGGCCTTGCCTTGCGTCCTGGCTCCTGAGAAAAGCTATAGGTTGACTGCCTTAGTGACAGGTTACACGTAAAGGTGAGGCACAGTGGGCTCTGGAGGGCAGTACTGCTCTCCCACTTGGGTTCCGCTGCCCCCCAAGAACAGCAGTTGTCTCCTGTTTCTACTTGTTGCACCCCTCTCTGCTGTGTGTCTTCGGCGGCTTATGGCTCCTGTTTCCCTGTGTGTCTTTCAGCTTCTACCCTGCTTCTGACTTGACGCATCTTACACTCAAGCTCCGAGGGGCTGGGAAAGCTGAGCCAATCGCACAGATGAGATCACCCTTCCGAGCCAGGCTTTGAGCAGGCCACCCCTGGGTCAGGTGCCCATCCTGATGCAGCCAGCGCTGGGCCAGAACTGCAGAGTCACGTCACACAGACCATGCCCACCTGTGCAGGAAGAAACCCCCCGTAGCACCCTATGGGCATGAAAAGCCTTCCAAGATCTCCCCAGAAAGCAGCTGTATAATTAACCAGCAAGCACCGTGCCTGTTCTGCTCACTAGAGTTGAAAATAAAACTATCCATACAGACTCAATGTACTAATGTAATGACTTTGATCTAATATTAGCTCAAGTTACTAATGAGCTTCTACATTTCAGCAAACACTGAGACAAAGCTATACTCCAAATCAGGATGGGATATTTCAGTTCAGAATGTATGTTAAGTGAGGTTTTATAAGGTAATCTACTGTTCAACCAGGGCACAATGCTTATTCCCAAAATTCTCCTGTTTGAATATTTTTACTGTTTAGTGTACGGCACACACTAAATGACAAATTTTCTTGAACTCTTGACGGCTGGCTAATTTTATGCTTGCGTTAATCTTAAAAATTACAATTCTCATGGAAAATTCACAGCCAAATTTTCTTACACAGAATAAATTCAAGCTGGCTTCTTTCTTGTAGTTTATCTGGGCACATCACCTGTTTTGTTGTTTTTTTGCTTTTTAACATCCAACCCATTTTGTAAGTTTCCTCTTCGACCTTGACCTTGGTCATGCTGACATCCGACTAACAAAGGAGACTTCTGAACCAAGCCTGGCACTGCCCAGTTCAGGGAAGACCTCTGTATAGCACACTGAGGTCAGATCTCTTTCTTCCTTCAGCCAAGTGCTGCCTCTAAGGCTTTTCATTGGTTTGTCTCCAGCTGGCTGTTCCTCTCTCCTCTTAACTACTGTAGCTGGTTTTCTTTTCTTCTGGGCTACCTCCTTAAAGATCGAGCAAAAGAGCCCTCCCAACTTTAGAAGCTCTGGGATGGGAACCTTTTTAGTTCAGGGAAGCATTTGATACTCCTTGCATGTTTGTGTTTTGGTTGACTCGCTTTAATTTCAAAAGACTTATGTAGCTAATCTTTCTTCTATCAAAATCAAAGGAAAGTTGGCCTTTCCTTGGAAATGAAATCTTTAACAAAAACCACATTAAAGACCAAGTAACAAGAAATGAACTGATATTATGAAAGAATTCAGAGAAAAGTAGGTATCATAGAATAATTTGAAAACAAGGCTAAGAAGAAACTTTATATTCAGTGCCATATCACATACTGTATGTCACACTGAGGACAGAATCAAGCATTTAATCTGATCTCAAAAGAGAAAAGAAGGAAAGCAAAGTAAAGGGACAAGATGACAGGCTAAGCCTTCCTGAGTGTCGGCTCACCCAGCCCCGTCACTGGGCCCAGGAGGCACGTGGAGGTCACGTGGCTTGCCCAGGGCTGTGCGGATTTTGGGAGACAGAGCAGGAGTTCAAACCTAGGGGTACTCGAAACTGAAGTCCTTGCCTTGCTGATAGGCCATTTCTGGAATAAAACTGGCATACCAGTCAACGCTTCTTTTTTCATAATGATTTAAGATATAAACATCTCTTGCTAAGGTAGGGGAGTCTGAACCGATTGTATCTTGTCCTCAAGCAACACCACACTTAACGATGAAATTTATACTGCTTACTTCCTAAGATCAAGGAGAGGACAAGACAAGGGTATCTGCTCTCATCACTTCTATTCAGAATCATAGTGCAGTAAGACAAGAAAATTATATAAAGCATCCAAAATGAGAAGCAACGAAAACTATATGATTATCTACGTAGAGAAGCGAATGGACTTCTACAAAAAATCTACAAAAACTAGTGAGTTTAGCAATGTTTTAGAATAAGAAATCAATAGTCAAAAATCAATTGTATTTCTATATACAAGCAACAAGCAATCAAAAAATTTAAATCCCATTTATAACAGCATCAAAATATGAAATACTTAGAGTAAATCTGATAAAAGATATATACAGCCTATACACTGAAAAGTACTAAATACTGCTGAGAAATTAATGAAGACCTAAATAAGGGGAGTGATATACCTTGCTCATGGGTCAGAAGACTCAGTATCACTAAAATGTAAGTCCTCCCAAAATTGATTATAGATTCAAAACAATGCCAAGCAAAATTCCAGCAGGCTTTTTTGTAGAAACTGACAAACTGATTGTAAAATGCATATGAAAATACAAAGGTCTTAGATTAGTCACAACTCTGAAAAAGAACAAGATTAGAGGAATAAAACTACCTTATGTCAAGATTTATTATAAAGCTATGATAATCAAAACAATATAATGTTGATGTAATGACAGACAAATATATCAACAGAACAGAAGAGCGTCCAGAAATAGACCCACACATATATGGACAACTGAATTTTGACAAAGATGCAAAAGCAATTCAGTGGAGAAAGAAGAGTCTTTTCAATGAATGGTGCTGGAACAACTGTATATTCATGTGCAAAAAATAAAAGAAACTTTGATCCATACTTTTCACCACATATAAATATTAACTCAAAACTCAACAGGCTTCAAAAGAAGATACACAATCCAGAATTTTTATAACATTTCATCTATAATGGCCACTATAAAATATAAATTACTAGATGTGAAAAGAAACAAAAAATGACCTGTAATCAAGAGAAAAGTCATTCAATAAAAGTAGACCTATGAATGATCCAGACATTACAATTAGCAGACAAAGATTTTAAAATAACTACGATAAGCGTGTTAAAGAACTTACAGGGCTTCCCTGGTGGCGCAGTGGTTGAGAGTCTGCCTGCTGATGCAGGGGACACAGGCTCGTGCCCTGGTCCGGGAAGATCCCATATGCCGCAGAGCAGCTAGGCCCATGAGCCATGGCCACTGAGCCTGCGCGTCCGGAGCCTGTGCTCTGCAACGGGAGAGGCCACAACAGTGAGAGGCCCGTGTACCGCAAAAAAAAAAAAAAAAAAAAAAGAACTTACAGAAAACAGGGGTATGCTGGGGAGAGATGGGAGAACTTCAGGAGAGAGGTGGAAACTATAAAAGGGAACCAAATGGAAATCCTAGAACTGAAGAATATGTTGTCCAAAATTTTTTAAATTATTAAACTAGAAATCAGAAAAACAGAGGCTTAGTGACTGGTAGAAAGCTATCAAACTGTCTAATATGTGTGAAATTGGAGTCCCAGAATAAGAGAGGAGAGAGTATGAGGGCAGAAAAAAAACACCTGAAGAAATGTTGGCAGGGAAGTTTTCCAAATTGGATCAAAAACAGTAACTCACAAATCTAAGAAGCTCAGTAAACCTCAAACAGCATTAAAGCAAAGAAAACTACACACAGACACATCACAGTCAAACTCTAAACACCAAAAATAAAAACAAAATCTGAAAAGCAGAAGGGTAGTGGGGAACATATTACATAAAGGAATTAACAAGATGATAGCTGACTTCTCAACAGAAAAAAAATGGAGGCCAGAAGGGAACATCTTTAATACTAAACACACACACACACACACACACACACACACTCACACACATGCTGTCTACTTAAAATTCTATATCCAGCAAAATAAAATGTCTTTCAAAAATGTAGAGGAATAAAATAACATGAGGGAGATATTTGTGGTGACAGAACAGCTCTGTATTATGATTGTGGTTTTGGTTACACAAATCTACACATGTAATAAAACTGAATAGAACACACACACACACAAATGAGTGCATGTAAAATTGGTGAATTCTGAATGAGTTCTGTGGATTGTACCAATTTCCTGGTTTTGAGATTGTGCCCCATTTATGTAAGATGTTACCATCAGGAGAATGGTACACAGGACCTCTCTGTACTATTTTTAAACTATCTGTTAATAGTTATTTCAAAATAAAAAGTTAAAGAAATGAAATAAAGACAATTTTCAGATAAATAAATGTTGAATTTGTTGCCAGAGACTATAAGAGATGCTAAAGGAAATTCTTCAGGCAGGAGGAAACCAGGGTAAAGCATAAAGCCCCGTCCGTGAGGGCTGCACACAGTGACCTCCTTCCAAAGAGGACAGCATGGAAAGGGAGAAAGAAGAGTAACTTACCTGTGGGGAAGCTGACAGTCACCACCTCAGACAGGTGATCAAAGACAACAACCACAGTGGTCGGTCACAGGGATACGATGCACCTCTGATGTGATGACAATGGCACTTTACCTCTGTGGTCTTCCTCCCAAAACCTGAGAAAAACATCAGACAAATCCCAATTGAGGAACAACCTACAAAACACCTGGTCAGCATTCCTCAAACTTTCAAGGTCATCAAAAACAAGAAAAGTCTGAGAAATGGTCACATCCAAGGGGAGCCTAGGGAGCCATGACAACTAAATGTAACGGGGTGTCCTGGATGGGACCCTGGACCCGAAAAAGGGTGTTAGGGGAAAACTGAGGAAATCTGAATACTGTATGAACTTTAGCTAATAATAATGAATCAATATTGGTTAATTAATTCTAACAGTACCACACTAGTGTGAGATGTTAATAACGGGGGAACTGGGCGCAAGGCATGTGGGAATTCTCTACACTACCTTCCCAATTTTTCTGTACATCTAAAACTGTTCTAAAAAATAAAAGTTTGTTTTTAAAAAAAGACTTGAGAGATATAGCAACCAATTGCACCATATGGACTTTAATTAGATTCTGATTTGAACAAACTGCAAAGAAAATTATGACACATTAAGAGACATTTGAATAGTCCGGCTATTTGATGGTATTAACGAGTCCTTAATTGGCTTTCTTTGTTTTCAGAGTAAAAATGGCATGTTACATTTTTTTTTTTAAAGAGTCATCTTTCAGAGAAAATACTGAAACACTTATGAATGAAATGGTATGACGTCTAGGATTTACTTCAAAACAATCCATGTGTGGGTGGGTAATGGGTAGCATGAAACAGGATGGTCCATGACTCGGTAAATATTGAATGAAGCAAGTGATGGGTCTGGGGTTCACTGTACTAATCTACTTTCATATATGCTTGAAATTTTCCAAAGAAAAAAGCTGCAGAAAAATTTGTAAAATCTGCCTTAGTGTTTTGGATGCTTAGTTTTTAAACGTCTCATTATTTGTTAAGGGATATTCACTACATTATCAGCTAATATCAAGGTGTAATTACACTTAGTCATCATTAATGATAGTGGATGTGAATCCATATTTTTAATGCTCTTAATTTTTACCTTTTTGTAGAAATTTTTGGTCATCTTCTTGTAAGATATGATTAGATTATCATGTTTACCTTTAATGTAGCTGGCAAAAAGCTCATACAAGGAAGAGGTGGCAGCCCTGCTATTTTTCTTAGTGTGTGCTTATATTGCATTTTTATTCTCATCATTAATTCATGGTTTCTTTTTTTTTTTTTTTTTTGCGGTACGCGGGCCTCTCACTGTTGTGGCCTCTCCCATTGCGGAGCACAGGCTCCGGACGCGCAGGCTCAGCGGCCATGGCTCACAGGCCCAGCCGCTCCGCGGCACGTGGGATCTTCCCGGACCGGGGCACGAACCTGTGTCCCCTGCATCGGCAGGCGGACTCTCAACCACTGCACCACCAGGGAAGCCCCATGGTTTCTTTGAAGGAAATCTTTTAAGACCCATGACCATTTTGTGAGATTCAGTTTAGCAGAACTTAGATAATACATTCTGAAATTCCTCAGAACCAGGCATGTGAAAAGCAATACATTATAATATTCTGAACACTAAACAGTGAGGACAACACTGCCGGCCCCTCCCTGCTGTGGAAGCCCCAACAGGACACCTCTCATCCCAGGCACCACATGCCACCGTCTGCCATGACGGTGCCATGTCAATCCATACACAGTATTACATATTAGCAAAGCTCAATTATTTTATTCTTAAAATAAAAATGTTAAAAAAAACACAAGAAGTTCTTTTTTTTTTTCCCTGCACACCAATGGTAGACACCCTGGATCCCAACACGCTGGATAAAACCCAACACTGAGAACTCTTCACATAGGAGGAGGAACCAATGGTGAATATGTCTCTCAGATGGTAATTATAACTTTCGGTGGCTTATGAGCACTGTGACTAAATTCCACATCTAAGGCACATTTGAAGAGCATGTGTAATCGAAGCCTCGGTGGCCAAGCCATCGCCTGGTGTTATCGCGAGGACCTGGCCCCCCGCTTCTCCCGAGCATCCCCAGATGATGCTGCTGCTGCTGCACGGGCTCTTAGGAGCAGCTGCTCCCCTCCAGCCATCATGCCTGATGACCACACAGGGACCCTCAGGACCTGCTCTGCCGGGCAGCTAGCACTCTGCTAGTGAACACTCCCCCTAGGCACAAGCTGGCTTGGGATGTTGGGAAGAAGGCCAATTTCACCCACCGCCCAGTAGAAACTAGATTCAAACTTTAAATGAAACTTTACTGATAATTTGAGGACGGTTGACGGGTTCGTTTTCTAGAGCTGCTGCTAACAAAATACTACAAACTGAGGCTTAAAAAAACATAAAGGGAATTCCGTGGCGGTCCAGCGGCTAGGACTCTGTGCTCTCACTGCCAAGGGCCTGGGTTCAATCCCTCGTTGGGGAACTACGATCCCACAACCCATGGGGAAAAAAAAAAGTAAATTTATTTTCTCATAGTTCTGGTGGCCAGAAGTCTAAAACCCTCCCTTCAGAGGGAAGCAGGGCCATGCTCCCTCTGAAGTCTCTGGGGGGAGGGCGCTTCCTTGCCTTTTCCGGCTCCTGGGAGTGCCAGGTGCTCCTCGGCTTGTGGTAGCATCACTCCAGTCTCTACCTCCCTCTGTGTGTGTGTCTGCATCTCCTCTTCTCTTATGAGGAAACCAGTCATATTGGACTAGGGCCCACCCTACTCCAGTATGACCTCACCTTAACTAATTATATCATCAACAGCTCTATTTCCAAATAGGATTACATTCTAAGAACGTTAGGACTTCAACATATCTTTGTGGGGGACACATTCTGACATAGGCTGGGACCTGGGACCCTTCACTGCAGTGCTTGCACCTGGACAAACATCTCCTCTCCCCAGTCCTGGAGCAACAGAATACAAAGAAACTAAAAGGGACTAAAAATAGCTGCATGCATGTATTGTTGGGGCCAATTATGAACAATAAGATACAAAAAAGCCAAAACCCAACTGCCACATCTGAGGTACCAGGAGCAAAAGCATGATCCCTGCACACAGCATCACCAAGGGGGAGGGCAGACTACCTAAGCCACCTCCAGCCGGACCCACCAATCGGCCCCCATCCTCTCCCCATTTAAGGGACCAACTCACCCGCCCTCAGGGAGCGAGCAAAGGCACCTGTTACTTGTTCTAGCTCCCTCGTGCTACAGCACAAGTCCCAGTAAAGCCTTGTCTGAATTTCTCATCTGACCTCTTATCAATTTCTACTCATTAAAGAGTCCAAGAACCCTGGTCGGTAACAATTCATCCCCTCACATAGCGAATAATCTACAGCTACTGCAGAGGCCTGACCTGTCCTCAGAGCTCCTGCTGAGCTGACTTCCTTTCTCACACTCAGCCCACGCCATGGACTGAGGGCCACCCCGGCTCACTCCACTTCCCGCTTCTGGGAGCACCTCATGAAACCCCACACCTCAGGGTTTGGGCCAGGCTGATCCCCTGGCTTTGGAAAAAAAGAGGATCTTCTTTCAGCCCCGGGTAAGTCAGGGGCATGGCTTCTGCATGATGGCCTCATGCTAGGACACTGAGGCCAGGCCTACCAAGGCCCTGCGGAGGAAGCCGCTCTCTCATTCACAAGACCACACAATGAAATGACCTTGGCATGCTGCCCAAATCTGGATTGTTTGATTTTCAACAATACCCTACGTGAGGCATAACAGACCACTCTGATTTGGCTTGTACCAAGGTTAAGGTGAGCCTAGTTCTTTTTCTAGTCTTCCTTCATCAAATATTCAAAACGCAAGACAACAGCAAAACGCCTTCATGCCTACTTTCATTTAGGGTCACCCTTTCACGTGTGAAAAGGTAAAATAATTTCACAGATGTCTTTCTAGGAAAAATAAGCATAGTAGTGATTTTCACTCCTCTCTTTCTTAGTCTAACCCAATGCAGAAAAAAAGACGTTTTGTACATTACCTCCGGGAAGTAGTTCCGACTACAAGTCAGATGTCACTGGCCTTAGAAATGACATCCCACAATATAATCCCAAATAACGAACAGCTGAAGCTTCAAATAACTGCCATGAACTGCCACGACCAGCTACACAGGAGGTTTGGGCCAAGGGAGCCTAACCTGGCCAACCTATAGGTTTAGCATGAGCTCCTCACTCAAGAGATAATGTTAATTAGCTGACCTCACCGTGTCTTCTCTCTGGAATTTAAATGGAAGAGACAGGATTCTTGGTTCCCAGGGAAACAGAAGGACACACAGAGAGAAGGCAGTATGCAGAGGCGATAAGACAGAGCAGAACCTGCACAGGAGAAATTGATTGGTGGCAGAACTCCCTGCTGCTGAAAAGGTTAACAAGTGTTCTCAATCAGAAGAACTACAATTGATCCTTAAACATCACAGGGGTTAGGGGCATGGATCCTCTGCTGAGTGGAAAATCCGAGAATGGCCCTCCGGATCTGTGGTTCCTCTGTATCTGCCACCCGGCATCCACAGATCCAACCAACCTTGGATTGTGTAGTACTATAGTATTTGCTATTGAAAACATCCGGGTGTAAGTGGATCCTGCAGTTCAAACCGGTGTTGTTCAAGGTCAACTGTACTTTGAATTCAGAAGCAAGTCCATTTTCTATATGGTCTGGCTGCAGTCAGTTATTTCTATGTGAATTCATACATCAATCCCAAATATTTTAGGTAATCTGAGTCATTTCTTAAACCAAAGAAATTCTCCCCATTCTGGAATAAAGGAATTTTCAGAACTCCTGGGTCTGGCCTTAAAGGGCTTTAACACAACTGAAACATTTCTTGAATGAATTTGTCCTTTACAACTGCATTTCCCAGTCTGGACTCCTACAACTCCCAGGCTAGGACAGTGATTTCAAACTTTTTGAGGCAATGCACAGTAAGAAATACATTTTAGAATGGAACTCAGTATACAATACACATATATAGCATAACTATAAATATACATACACATACAACAGAAGTGTCATGAAACAATACTCACCCTTACTATGCAAGCTTTTTTATTCTGTTCTTCTATTTAAAAAAACAAAAAACAAAAAACATCCACTAAGCTGATTTCACAACACACTAGAGAGTCTAGTACCATCAGTTCAAAATACTGCAGTAGGTGCATCCAAATTCATAGGATAAAAATTCCACATTTGACCTGAATTTTTAAAACTATTTCAACTAATTACACAGTAGAAATGCAAAAATCCATTAAGATAAAATACAACTTTAAAGGCATTTCTCACTTCCAGCTGGTGGCCTGGTGCTTCAATCTGTAGACGCCCCAGGACATGAATATGTGCACACCCCCTCTCCTGTAGAGTACTTCAGCGGGATGGTGTAAGGATTCTGCCTTAACGCCAGTGTTCTAACTCAACAAGGCGTCTGTATGAGGCTGTCACCTCTAAATCTTCATACCAGGAATCCTACCCTGCCGCTCAGCTTCCTGGGGGCTCCTCCTCTGTGCTCACTGGGAGAGGCCATGACCAGGGAGCGGCGGTCCCACTCAGCCACGCTGGTCAACGCTGCCAAACAGCCCGAGCACAACAGGGGACATCGGTAGGATTAGTGGGTATCTGCTTCTTTGGCAACCGCCATGGACAAGAATACCTACCATGACAGAAAGCTCTGATCGCATCCTCATTTCTTGGGCCCGGCTTTCACCTTCTTTTTGCAGGAACCAGGCCTCCCGGGCTGGTGTCCCTTCTTGTACCCCAAAATTGGTGCCACACCCAGGGCCCTTCACCAGCACCACTGGAAAAAGGGGTTGTTAGTGCGCCTTTTGTGGTAAATACAGCAGCGTCCCTTTACCGAAGAGGTCAACCCACACCAGAGCGCAGGCGCATCGGTCTTAAATCCCCCCCCCCCCCGCCGCGCCCCACCTCGAAAGGACGGTTCTGGAGAGTTCTCAACAAACAATGGCTGGTGTTACGTTTGCCTACTTAATTAGCCACGCAGGTGTTGACAGTTAAAGATGTGTCAACTTGCGCTATTTATTTCCTGTGAGGTGTGCGGGATCCGCAAATCCCAGGGTTGAGACCAGAACTGGGGGGTGCGCACTTTTTCAATGAAATGCATAACATTTTGAATTAACACATATTCCATTCTTCCCACGGTCCTTCACCCATGGATGATACTCAGTCATCACCTGCATCATCAAACCCAGTCTTACTAACGCTAATATAGCAAAGAGTTTAAAAAAAAAACACACACGAGTAAGGTACTAACCAACCAACAGCCCAGCGAGCAACCGCCACGCGCCTCGCGCCTTTTAAGGGCTCAGAGGGCGGGAGTCCACGAACCTCTCAGCGTTCCACCAATCACCGCATCTCTCACACCTTGCCCCGCCTCCTCACCACGACCTAACCAATCACTGGGGAGCTAGCTTCTCTCCGCCCCTCCCGTCCGCCACCGACCCTTACGAAGTTCGAAGCCTTCAAACCTCACTGGTGCCCAACCGCGCGGTCCCAGTCCGAATTTATTTTTAGCTCCCGGGCAAGCAGCCCCGCCTCTGGCTCCTCCTCTCCACCGCCCCCAATGGGAGAAGGAGTTTCCGTCGCGTCATCGTGCGGGCGGGTTAGAACTGCCCAATCAGCGCTCGGAGAGAACTGGTGTAATTAAAAAGCGGCGGAAGCCGGTGGGAGGGTCATGACGCAGCGAGTTTCAGTCGTGATTTTTTCCAGGGGCATCTCGGCGTCCTCTCTTTTTCCGTTTAAAGTAAAACACCGCCCGACGCAACCTCGTGCGTTTCGGGGGCGAGGGCGGCCGCCGCAGCGGGAGTGCGGCACTGACGTGAGCCTCTGTCTGGGGGCCCTGCGGCGGCGCGCGGTCACGTGGGCGTGTTTGGGGGCGGGGCCGCCCGGCGGTTCCGGGCGGTTGGGCGCGCGAGCGAGGAGCCGAGGCAGCCGCGCCCGCCCGCCCCGCCCCTGAATGCCGCTGTGCCCCGGCGCGGCCGCCACCGATCGCAGCACAGGAGCCGCCGCCGCCACGGTTGATGTGGTTGGCCCGGGGCTGAGGAGGCCGCTAAGATGCCGCAGTCCAAGTCCCGGAAGATCGCGATCCTGGGCTACCGGTCTGTGGGTGAGTGGCGGGCGCCGTGCGGCCTCTTCGCGCCCGAGCCCGGCCTCGCCTGGGCGCCGGGGCGCGGCGGGCCCGGCCAAGTTTGGGGCCGGCGCGGCCATGTGGCGGCCGCGCGTTTCGTAACCAGCCGCCCGCCGCCGCCGCCGCTGCCGCCGCCACCTCCATCTTGAGCGGAGGCGGCGGCGCGGCCGGGCCCGCGGGGCGGCGGCGGGCGGCCCGGGCGCGGCGGGAAGTGTCTGGGAGACCGCGGGCGGACGGGGAGCTCAGGTTGGTCCGGGGCCGGGGAGGCGGTGCGGGGTCTGCCGCTCGGCCGACTGCCGCGGGGCCCGCAAAGGCAGGAGCCGCACCTGTCCCTTTGCACCTCCCCGCGGCGAGCTGTCGTGATCGTTGCTAGCCTTTCCACCCCCAATTAAAGTCCGTGGGATTTTAACAAAGGAAATAGCACCTTGCGGTTTTTCTGTCTGTGAAGTTCAGCATTTTGAAGAAAACCAGGGACCTAAAGGACGTTTGGCTAGTAAGGGCAAGTTTCCTACGGAAGAAACTCGGAAGAGTCCTCTTCGGAAGCCCCTTAGATGCTGCCGGAAGCCCCTTAGATGCTGGCCGAAGTAGGAGGTCACAGAAAGGAATTTTTGATCTCTCGGTGTCCTATTTTTCTTTGGGAAAAAAATAAGGTCAGGTACTTGTAACCAGGCTGTTGAAGTAATTCAAAAGTTTACCCCCCACCCCCCGAAAAAGGTTGACATATATTTGCAACTGTTGGTGGCAGTCGCTTTTTTGCCGAACGGAGGTGGTCTGGGGTGGAGTGGGGATGGAATGGGTGCTAGAAGACGAGTGAGAAAAGAGAACCGTTGGACTTAGCCATGCTTCAGAGTGAGGCTTTATGGTCTTTGACAACGGGCAGCCTGGAGAAATTACCTTTATCTTTTCGTGTTGTTTTTAAGAAGTAAATGAGCCTCAGGAGAATGTGCGCTTGACCACAGTGGGGCGGGGGCGTGAAAGCAGGTTTGGAGTCTCTGGTGATTGCAGGAGGAAGGCTTGTAACTGCCGGCTGCTCATTGGACGGACTCCCCGAGCTCTCTCGCTTTCTGTTCTGCTTCTTCACCCCCATTTTCCACGGCCAGTGCCAAGGTCTGTGCTCTTTGCCCAAGACTAGCTACAGCGTGCTTACTCATCCTTTTATCATCTCTCTCCGTCAAAGGGCTGGGGGGTGCAGGGGGGAGTCAAGATCAGAGGCTGAGAGATGCTTGTGTAGAGACAGGGGTGACTCCTGTAGGGTGCAATGCCAAATCGTGGGGGGGAAGAACAGGTGACAGCCTTAACAGCTGCAGCCATGAAGGAACCGTGCCTCAGCTGGAGGCTTTTGAAGTCCCTGACCGTCCCGATGCCTGTATGGAACCCGGCATCCCACCTTTATTGGCAGTCTGAACCACGGAGCCCTTTGCTTCTCTGCATTTTGAAGTGTGGGACTATAACATATCTAGGCTCTTGAGTGAGTTCTATCTAATCAGATAGAGTGCCCACTAATTAAACGTAGCAGTCTCTGAATAATCAAGTTACAGGTGACCTGTACCTGGGCTACCTGATCTAAACTGGGAGAATGACCCAAAAGATCCCGACTTATTGACCCCTTGAAATTCTGGAGCTGGTGATTCCAGTCTTCAGTAAGCAAGTCTAGCATTTTATCACTGTTTTGCTAAAGAAGTTCCTTATGTCCAGTCGAAACCCATTCTGTCTTATCTGCCTTCTAGTCATCATGCTCCTAAAGACCCAGATGTGACACGTCACCCCTTTGCCTTCACTTGACATTTATTTTAAACTGCTGTTAATAAAATACTGTGCTAAATTAGCCTCCAGGGGCACACAGAGTAAGTTCAGTCCCTGTTTTCTGTGCCTTCAGTATGTCATATTGCTATATCCTACGTCATTTTCTCCGTATTTATTTTCATATGTGGTGATTAAAGTGAAATGTATTTTGCAAGAGGTTAAATTATTCCCAGTCTTTGCATTTGATTTTACAATTGTTTACCTTTGTTATGAACCAGGACATTTTGTAGTTGTGGGCGCTTTTGTTTTGCCAGCATCAAAAAAGGAGATAATTCCCTGATTCCATGTAGTAGCTACTCTTCAGAGAATTATTCAGTATTCAGACTTCTGAGTTTACTGACACGCTTGCTTGCGAATGGCGCTATGCTAGAGAAATTTGAGTATCTGTGTTTCTTTTCTAGGTTGTGTTACTTTGTGATACTAAGCTGTTGTGTCATATTTACTGGGGGTGGGAAAAGGCCAAGCTAGAAACCACACCTTTCCTAGAATGTTCTTTCGGTTAAATATCTTATGCCAGTTTGACTAGTAAAATACTTGTAAGTTTACTTTAAAAGTTTGCCTTCAGATAAAACTAGCAAGTGCAATGATTGTTTTACTACTTGGTGTTCAAATTTTGTATTTTTTAAAAACATTGATAAACCTACCAGTGAGGAAAATATAATTAATTCTCAGGTAATTTATACAACTCTTTTTTTTTCCCCCCTGAAGTACTTTTCCTGTTATTTACAATGTTAAGCTTTTTAGGACACGTCACCTGTAACGCAGGCTGGCTTTCAGGGAGTGCTTTGTAGTAATTGTTTTAGTGGTGGCCAAATGTACCAGCTCCCTTACATCTATTGTTTCTAACACAAACGAGTAGTCCCGTGATAGGAGGTAACTAAACTTAATCGAATTAAAGTTATAGTGTCATTTAATTATCTTCAAATAAAATCTGGCACCTTTTTCACTGGAATGTTCTACAGAGAGCTTTGATAATGGAGTTTACCATTAGACCATCGACAAAAGACTGTCATACGTAAGCCTCAGGGATTAACAAGCAGGAGGGAATCACAGGAATGTGAAAGATCTTAAGAGAGAAAATGAAACAATTCTGTGGTTTGGTAAAAGGCAATTCAGTAAAAGTAACTCAAATTATTACCTACCTTGTCAAAATCTTTTAGGTAGTAAAGAACATGCATCCTTTGATTTGGATACTTCAGAGGGAAAGATGTCATTAAATTTGTTTCCGGTAGAATATAGTCCAATTGTATTCTGATTTACTGTATATTTTTTAATTATCCTATCCTTTTCTAACACATTGCATTGAATTTTTTTTTTTTTTGCGGTACGCGGGCCTCTCACTGCCGTGGCCTCTCCCGCTGCGGAGCACAGGCTCCGGACGCGCAGGCTCAGCGGCCATGGCTCACGGGCCCAGCCGCTCCGTGGCATGTGGGATCTTCCCGGACAGGGGCACGAACCCGCGTCCCCTGCATCAGCAGGCGGACTCCCAACCACTGCGCCACCAGGGAAGCCCCTGAAAATTTTTAAGGTAAAAAGTTATGTACCTGTGGGAGGGGATAGTCCTATAGTGACCACCTTGTGTTGAAGCTTGAAATTAATTTTTTTTCCAGTGTCATACATTGTTTTGTACAAGAGAATAATCAGAGCTTGAATTTGCGATTATGACTTCCCGTGCTTAATGTAATTTTTTAGACTTTTTTTTAAGTATAGTTGACGCACAATGTTTATATAAGTTACAGGTATACAACAAAGTAATTCACAATTTTTAAAGGTTATACTCCATTTATAGTTACTATAAAACACTGGCTGTATTGCCCGTGTTGTACAGTATATCCTTGTAGCTTATTTTGTACATAAAAGTTTGTACGTCTTAATCCCCCACCCCTGTATTGCCTCTCCCCACTGCTAACCGTTGGTTTTGTATATCTGTGAGTTTGCTTCTTCTTTGTTATATCAGATGTTACTTTGATGTCCATGTGGGTTATATCGATCCCTACTTACCTTCATCTCCCCGAAAAGAAGCTCTGTACTCATTAGCAGTCAGTCACTTCCCATCCTCTCCTCACCTCAGCCCCTATCATCCACTGATCTACTTTCTGTTTCTATGAATTTACTTATTCTGGACATTTCATATAAATAGAATCACATATACGTGGTCTTTTGTGCCTGGCATTTGTCGTTTAACATAAGTATTTTCAAGGTTCATCCATGTTGTAGCATGTATTAGTAATTCATTCCTTTTGGTTGCCAAATAATATTGGATTATTTGAATATACCACATTCTGTTCACACATTTGTCAATTGATGGACATGCAGGCTGTTTCTACACTTGAGCTATTAGAAGTACTGCTGTTCTGAGCATTCGTATTTCACATTTTGTGTGTGTGATTTTTGTGTAGACATGTTTTGCTTCTTTTAGGTATACTCCTAGGAGTGTAATTGCTGGGTTGTATGGTAATTTTATGTTTAATATTTTGAAGAACTGTCAAACTGTTTTGCAACCATTTTACATTCCGGCCAACAGCTGAAATTGGTTTCAATTTCTCCACATCCTCGCCAACACTTGTTATCTGTCTTTTTATTGAATTTTTATTATTTTTTATTTATTTTTTTTTTTTATTGACATATAATACAGTTGACTTACAGCGTTGTGTTAGTTTCTGGTGTACGGGAAAGTGATTCTGTAATATATATATATTCATATTCTTTTCAATTATGGTTTATTATAGTGTATTGAATATAGTTCCCTGTGCTATGCAGTGGGACCTTGTTGTTTATTTTATGTATAATAGTTTGTATCTGCTAATCCCAAACTCCTAATTTATCCCTCCCCCTACCTCCTTTCCTCTTTGGTGACCATAAGTTTGTTTTGTATGTCTGTGAGTCTGTTTCTGCTTTGTAAATAAGTTCATTTGTGTCATATTTTAGATTCCACATATAAGTGATATAGAGTATTTGTCTTTCTGTCTGGCTTAAATTCACTTAGTCTGATAATCTCTAGGTCCATCCATGTTGCTGCAAATGACATTATTTCATTCTTTTTTATGGCTGAGTAATATTCCATTGTATATATGTATCACATCTTCTTTATCCATTCATCTGTCGATGGACGTTTAGGTTGTTTCCATGTCTCGGCTATTGTAAATAGTGCTGCTATGAACATAGGTGTGCATGTATCTTTTCAAATTAGAATTTTCGTCTTTTCCAGATGTATGCCCAGGAGTGGGATTGCAGGGTCATGCAGTAGTTCTATTTTTAGTTTTTTAAGGAATCTCCATACTGTTCTCAATAGTGGCTGCACCAACTTACATTCCCACCAACAGTGTAGGAAGGTTCCCTTTTCTCCACTCTCTCCAACATTTGTTATTTGTTGACTTTTTAATAATGGCCGTTCTGACCTGTGTGAAGTGATACCTCATTGTAGTTTTGAGTTGCATTTCTCTAATAATTAATTCACTCATCTGTCTTTCTTGTACCAGCCATCCTTATGGGTGTGAAGTATCATATACTATTTGCAAATAATTTCTTCCATTCTTTGGGTTGTCTTTTCACTTCCTTGATGGTGGCCTTTGAAGCAAAAATTTAAAATTTTGACAAAGTCCAATTTATTTTTTTCTCTTTTGTCACTTGTACTTTTGGTGTCATATTTAAGAAACCATTGCCCAATCCAAGGCTATGTAGATTTACTACTATGTTTTCTTCTAAATGTTTTATTTCTTATATTTGGGTCTATGATCTATTCAGAGTTAAATTTTGTATGTGTTGGGAGATAGGAGTACAACTTGATTCTTTTGTATGTAGATATCAAGTTGTCCCAGCACCTTCTGTTAAAAGACTATTCTTTCCTCACTGAATTGTCTTGACATCCTTGTTAAAAACCACATGACCATAAATGTACGGGTTTATTCCTGGACTCTGTTCCTTTGATCTATATGGTCCTTGTGCCAGTGTCACACTGTCTAGATTACTGTTGTTTTATGGTAAGTTTCAAAACACGGAAGCGTGAGCCCTCTAACTTAATTCTTTTTTAAGGTTGTTTGACTATTCTGAGTCCCTTGTATTTTCATACGAATTTTAGGACTGGCTTATAAATTTCTGCCAAAAAAAAAAAAAACAACTGGGATTTTGGTGGTGGTCTACAGTTTTGCAAGTATCTTCAATACCTGGTTTAAAAAACAGCTGAATTCTCATATGTGCTTCTGAATTCATTCCATTGCAATATGTTACTTTAATAATTAAAGTATATGAGCCTGCACAGATACATACCTGGGAAAGGAAGGAGCATTTTAATACTACTTTTTCAGGTAATTGTGGGTATTCTTTGACACCATCGAACCAAGACTCCATAAGTGGTAGTTTGTTAGAAGTTAGTTGTAGCATCTAAACTCACGTGGATGAAGTTTGTTTTACTCTGTTACAGTGAACTCTGTTGGTTTGTTTGCGCTTTGAATGGGCCTGCTACCCATACCTGATTTGGGAACATCGTACGTTGGTAATTTGGAAAATATTGGTTCACTGTTATGCAGATCCTTCCACATTTTGACGCATTTCAATATACAGATATTTCTTTAAATGACATTTTTAATATCACCATCAATCTCAGAAAAATCTAAATATTGGGAAGCTGTTAAGTTCACTCTGAGTGATGCAGAATTCTAATTCCTCTTGAGAGTTCGAATTTGATTGTTGGCAAAATGCTACCAGTTTTACTTAAAATGACAGTCTCATTTCTTTCATTTCCAAGAAAATGTCTGCCAGATACCCACATCTGAAACAATGATAGTTTGTTGGTCATTCTTACAAGTAAAAATGGTGTTCCATGATAAAAGTGTCTGTTTCAGACCACTTCCCAAACCGTTGCACAAGTGCTTTTCTCCCAGACAGCGTCACACTTCAGTGTGTAGCAGCCATGCTTTATGCATGCATCCCATTTTGTCTGCAGAACATTAAAAAGACATGTATTTAAAGGTCAAGATTTAATAAAATAAATAATTTTTACCACTTCCTCAAGGACTTTGTTAAGTAAAAATGGCGTGGCTTTTTTTTTTTCCTTTTTTGCTGTGAGTGCACAATGGTGAAGAATACAATGACTGTCCTCTACAGTTTGTGACCACTGTCTTGATTTGTGCTAAGGGGCACCAGTCTAGCAGTTTTACCCACCACTGTTTTAGCACCATTTGTGCATATATGAACATAGTGGAAAAGGCAAATAATATATGGTATTATGGAAATAGTTTTGACTTGTGAGCCCCCTGAAAAAGTCTCGAGGGACCCCCAGAGTTGTGCAGACTGTACTTGGAGAGCCATCGAAGCATGGTGTGCGGGATCTTGCTAGACTGCTACTCACTCCTGTTCAAGGGGATGCGGTGACCGCGGTCTTAGAGGAGACTCCAGGAGAGGCCCTGCAGCACCGGACGAGGCCAGGATGGTGAGGCGGGAAAGAACTTGACATGTTGACAGTGGAAGGGATTGGGGCGGCCAAGCGTTGCCAGGTGGGAAGAGGAAGTGGGGTTGGAAAAGGTGGTCAGGAGCTGGCTGTACAGGGACTGTAGGGAAACTTTCCTCCTGTGCAATAAGCGGTGAATCACTGAAGCCTGGGGAGAGTTAGAATGTCTAAATGCCGGTTGACTTGGCCTCTCCTTGTTGTGTAGTTTGGGGTGAGGTCTTGGTTTTTGACCTGGTACTAGTGAAGCTCCCAAAGAGTAACAAAAATTTCAAGGTGGCAGCACAGCAGGATCTGTATGCTAATTAACATGGTTTTCAAGTACAAGTATCAGCAACTTTATCACAAAATGAGAAATAGCCATCTCTACCTGTGATTATGGAGTCAAAAACGTACAACAGTTTCCTTAGCTTAGGTTCTGGAAGAGAGAGTTAATAACTTTAATACTGTCCATGAGTGGATTGTACTTGTTTATTTGAATCAGTCGTAACCGAACATGGACTTGATTGTGCAAGTTAAAAGCATCATGAAATCTCTAGTGCTCACACTTGAGAGAACCTTTATTCTTAGTTCTCATTTATTTTGAAGGACCAAATTAAGTCTTAACAGTAGAGTACTCACAGTCTGTCTTAAACTGATAACCGTGAGAATGTAAACTCTTGGGTACCTTTGACATGAATGGTTGATTGATTTAGAAATTTAATTTAATATCTCAAACACAAAGGTCCGGGGATACTATTTTAGTGTTTTAATAATCTTAAATATATATTGGGCATCTGATAAAAGAGAGCGCCACGTAAAGCATTGGAATTTGAAGTCTAAATTGGTATTAGTTTAGAACAGAAGTGCCGGAAACCTTGTATTGCACTCTGTGGGCCAGTGAAAGCAGGGTGATTTAAGGATCCTAATAAAACTAACTCGTACAGGTCCTTGGTTGGTTGGCGTCCTAACCGTGGCATAATTGAGTTCCCTCTTACCTCCCTGCTCCCCCTCCCCCATTTCGCTTTTTGTTGCGCTTTCTTACTTGGCGGAAAGACTCCTCAGGGACTTTTGAAACAGAAATAGGCGCTTTAGCGAGCTATGTTATGGTCCTGCTTTTTGCAGGATTCAAAGTTGAATGTTAGCTACATGAAGGCACGGTAAATAATTTGTGGACATGGAGATGAAATTAACTGTGACTTTTACAGTTAATATAGTTTTAAGACATGAAAATGCTTTTCTTAGACTTGTATGTCTTGGATATAAATGCATCTGGCCAGTATTTTGCTGGTTTTCAAATCTAAAGCACTTTCGGAATTTATTTTAAAGAGAGTATTTAAAAATATAGTTTCTCCTCAGTCTTGTTCATGATTTATATGAGTGACTGAACGAAAAACCTAGTTGGCAGAATTCAGCCATGGTGGCTGACATCAAGATGGAGGAGGGTTCCAAATGACCTTGGCAGACTGGACACACCACACTAAAATATGGTGCTCCGTGGTGGGGGTAGAAGTGGGATTTCCAACCCACCTTCTGGGAAGAAACTAGATGCGAGTATGGTCTTGAGTACACCAGGGGGCAGGAGTGCCTGACCACAGAGGAAAGCCATGCAAAAGTTCAGAACAGAACATCACCGAGGCGGCTGCTGGAGGAAAGGAGGGCCACAGATGTGAAGTCTTACATTTACATTTCAGAAGAATCTCCTGTGCATGTACAGGTGGAGAGACCTGGATTAATTTTCTGAGCAGTTCAGTTGACGGGTTCTCATCGTAAACTAGCTCGGCCGAAGTCTGAACCCCAGGCAGAGCGCTGTCTTCAGTTCTGGTGCCCACTTCGAGTAGTGGTTCTTAACTTGGACTTCATGAGCTTTGCCTGAGACTGGGTGCATATTTTCTAGGGAAAGAGTCCAGGACTTCGATCAGCTATCCAGAGGATTTCAGACCCTCAAAGGACTGAATTGCTGAAATGACTGGTTGAAGAGGGCAGTGTGTGAGTTAAGTGTATCCCATGTTATTCAAATAGGTGTTCATTACATGTTTGAGTAACCTAAGTCCCTACTATGTGCCAGGCACTGTGTACTTAGCCACCAAGGACAGGGCAGTCCTGATCTGTGCCCCCAGGGAGCTTCAGTCTAGTGAGGTAGCCACAGTATACAGTTACTACTATTAATAATGATTGGCTGGTGTTTTTAAAGCATTTACTGGTGTGGGATATCTTTAAACTCCATGAGGTAGCACAGGTATGGTGAGGGATGGATTGGTGTTAGTATGTGGGGTCAATGCAGTTTTAAAGAGCTTTTGAAGAAATAATCTTTATTAATAACCATTCATGCTGATTGATAAATATGCTTTATGTCTCAATTCATTTTCCTAACTTTTTTTATTACTAGTTTTGGTCAGTCTTAAACTCCATGTTCTCATTAAAGATTGTTTTATAATTTAGGAATTTATCTCTTGTTTGCTTTTCTCTAGCTCTTTCCCACCCGACCCCCAGCCTTCTCCCCAATTTCAGCCACAAATCTAGCAAAATTCATCTCCATTGTTGCCAAACATATAATTAACTGCAGTTTATCAGTTCTATTCCCTTACCTTCCAACTTGGCTTTACCTATAAATCATCCCAGAGAGATGAATATCCTGTTTTTAAAATCTTTAGGGAAGCAGGTCCATGGCCTTTCTTGTCAGCACTTTCTTATTTTCCTTTTAGCTTAACCCAGACAGTTAACAAAACTTCTTCATTTATGTAACTCAGATCTTCATGTTATGGTACAAACTTATTTCTCTTATTTTCCTCAGTGGAATGTATCTGGCAGCCTAGTGCTTGGCAATAGTAAGCACCTAATAAGTATTTGAGGGCTTCCCTGGTGGCGCAGTGGTTAAGAACCCGCCTGCCAATGCAGGGGACACAGGTTCGATCCCTGGTCCGGGAAGATCCCACATGCCGCGGAGCAGCTAAGCCCGTGTGCCACAACTACTGAGCCTGCGCTCTAGAGCCCGTGAGCCACAACTACTTAGGCCCATGCACCTGGAGCCTGTGCTCCACAACAAGAGAAGCCACCGCAATGAGAAGCCCGCACACTGCAATGAAGAGTAGCCCCGCTCACTGCAACTAGAGAAAGCCTGCATGCAGTAACAAAGACCCGACGCAGCCAAAAATAAATATATAAATGTATATATTAAAAAAAAGTATTTGAATGAGTAGTAATTCTGTGAGCCAGTTTTATGTGGTTATTCTCTTTGTCAAAATAATACTTGCACCTTAACTTTTTTCTCTCCTAGCATCTGTTTTTTGAAAATCGGTAAGGGAGTGTGAGAGAGAATAAGATGATGTCAACCGTGCTTAATTCATAGGAACAAGCGAGCTAATTCATGTGAAAATGTTTTGTAAACTTTTCTAAGTGAAAGAAGGTTTACTCAGGGAGATACACACTCCATAGACAGAGTGTGAGCCGTCTTAGAAGTTGAGAGGCCCCGAAATATGGGGTGGTTAGTTTTTATAGGTTGGGTAATTTCATAGGCTAATGAGTGGGAGAATTATTCCAACTATTTTGGGGAAGGGGTGGAGATTTCCAGGAATTGGGTTGTAAACTCTTAAAACAGTGTCTCACTTGTAGGTTCTGGTGAACAATTAAAATTTGGATTATCTGTATCACATGCCCTCATCCGACTCTGTATGTGGTGGAGATGTGGGGATGGAGATGCATATTAGAATCACAGGGAGCACTTCTGCAGAGCACACAGGAACTCCTTAGGCACCCTTTTTAAAATTAGAATGGTGAGGTATTTTGTGTTTTTTTTCCAAAAGATTCCTTGGTGACCCTGATATATATACATCTCACCCTGCCCCCTCAAAAAAGCAACAATAACCAGTGCTGCTATTGACAGAGCTACACTTTTTTTTTTTTTTGGCTGCATTGGGTCTTCGTTGCTGTGTGCGGGCTTTCTCTGGTTGCGGCGAGCGGGGGCTACTCTCCGTTGCGGTGCGTGGGCTTCTCGTTGTGGTGGCTTCTCGTTGCGGGGCACGGGCTCTAGGCGTGCGGGCTCAGTAGTTGTGGCACACAGACTTAGTTGCTCCGTGGCATGTGGGATCTTCCCGGGCCAGGGCTCAAACCCATGTGCCCTGCATTGGTAGGCAGATTCTTAACCACTGCGCCACCGGGGACAGGACTACACATTTTTTTAATCAGCATGTAATTGGTATCGTGTATTGTGTAAGGAGCACATTGTTAAAGAAACCTTCATATGGTTCGTTGTTATTCTCGGCCTTTTAATGATGATATTCAGGTTGCCATCCGTTTACGACCCCAGGTGATTCTGTAGTCTTTCTCTGCTGTTTGCAAACCTGGTACTTTTTTTTTTTTTTTTTTTTGCGTTATGCGGGCCTCTCACTGCTGTGGCCTCTCCTGTTGCGGAGCACAGGCTCCGGACGCACAGGCTCAGCGGCCATGGCTCACGGGCTCAGCCGCTCCGTGGCACGTGGAATCTTCCCGGACCGGGGCACGAACCCGTGTCCCCTGCATCGGCAGGCGGACTCTCAACCACTGCACCACCAGGGAAGCCCACCTGGTCCCTTTTATTGATGTCCTTCCATCAGTGGCTCCCAGAGAAGCACCTTCCTGGTACTTATTCGTTTCCTGGCCCTATGGCACTCCTGACCAGCAAGACACTGCAGAGATGATGATGGGCCAGTGCCAGGCTCAAGCCTTAAGAAGTCGGCAGCTTCTGTGTTCTCTGGAGCTTCAAGGAACATGGGGGAGAGACCTTAGAAGACATGTGGGAAGGGAGAAGGTCCAGCCCTCCCAGCTGAGTCTGGCCCCCAGCCTCCCACCAGCAGAGGCAACCAAGGGGTGACTTTAAGACCAGCACAAACAACCCAATCTAAAAATGGGCAGAAGACCTAAATAGACATTTCTCCAAAGAAGATATACGGACTGCCAACAAACATGAAAGAATGCTCAACATCATTAATCATTAAAGAAATGCAAATCAAAACTACAATGAGATATCATCTCACTCCAGTCAGAATGGCCATCATCAAAAAATCTAGAAACAATAAATGCTGGAGAGGGTGTGGAGAAAAGGGAACACTCTTGCACTGCTGGTGGGAATGTGAATTGGTACAGCCACTATGGAGGTGCCTTAAAAAACTACAAATAGAACTACCATATGACCCAGCAATCCCACTACTGGGCATATACCCTGAGAAAATCCCATAATTCAAAAAGAGTCATGTGGGACTTCCCTGGTGGCGCAGTGGTTGAGAGTCCGCCTGCCGATGCAGGGGACGCGGGTTCGTGCCCCGGTCCGGGAAGATCCCACATGCTGCGGAGCGGCTGGGCCCATGAGCCATAGACGCTGGGCCTGCGCGTCCGGAGCCTGTGCTCTGCAACAGGGGAGGCCACGACAGTGAGGGGCCTGCGTACCGCAAAAAAAAAAAAAAAAAAAGAGTCATGTACCAAAATGTTCATTGCAGCTCTATTTACAATAGCCCGGAGATGGAAACAACCTAAGTGTCCATCATCGGATGAATGGGTAAAGAAGATGTGGCACATATGTACAATGGAATATTACTCAGCCATAAAAGGAAACAAAATTGAGCTATTTGTAATGAGGTGCATGGACCTAGAGTCTGTCATACAGAGTGAAGTAAGTGAGAAAGAGAAAGACGAATACCATATGCTAACACATATATGTGGAATTTAAGAAAAAAAAATGTCATGAAGAACCTAGGGGTAAGACAGGAATAAAGACACAGACCTACTAGAGAATGGACTTGAGGATATGGGGAAGGGGAAAGGTAAGCTCTGACAAAGTGAGAGAGTGGCATGGACATATATACACTACCAAACGTAAAATAGATAGCTAGTGGGAAGCAGCCGCATCGCACAGGGAGATCAGCTCCGTGCTTTGGGACCACCTAGAGGGGTGGGATAGGGAGGGTGGGAGGGAGGGAGACGCAAGAGGGAAGAGGTATGGGAACATATGTATATGTATAACTGATTCACTTTGTTATAAAGCAGAAACTAACACACCATTGTAAGGCAATTATATTCCAATAAAGATGTTAAAAAAAAAAAGACCAGCAGAGGAGCCAGCCGAGCCCAGCCTTGATCGTAGTATCAGGAAGAAATGAAATAGTTGTTGATTTCAGCCACTAAGTTTTGAGGTGTTTGTTACGCAGTGATTACTGAAACAGTAATTTTCTGCATTAGGGGTATGTGTGTGTATTCTTATATTTCTTGATATTTTTTCACGTGAGTTTGAGGATTTAGCTTCAGTAGTTGTTACTGTATATCATTTTCTTAGATTTCAAGTTAATATATTAGATATAATTATTAGAATGTGAGACTAGGATTAAATGAAAATGTCTAGAATGTGGTTATGTAATAAGTCCTCAATAAATGTCATTATTATTACATAGCAGATATTCTGCATGTATCGATATTTTCATTTAATCTTCACAACTACCTATAAAGTATGTGCTGTTCTTATATCTATTCTACAGATGAGGAAACAGACCAGGAAAACTGCCTCCTGTCACATAGCTAGCTAATCAGTATCCTATTATGCTTTGTAAAAAAAAATATATGTCTTCCCTTTTTAATACTTGTTTTAAAATCGAGTTTTGTTTTTCTCTGTCTGACTTATTTCACTTAGCATAATACCCTCCAAGACAAATACTGTATGCTATCACTTACATGTGGAAAATAAAAAATGCAACAGGGACTTCCCGGGTGGTCCAGTGGTAAAAAATCAGCCCTCCAATGTAGGGGACACGGTTCGATCCCTGGTTGGGGAACTAAGATCCCGCATGTTGCGGGGCAACTACGCCCGTGCTCCTCAGCTAGAGAGCCCATGTGCCACAAACTACAGAGCCCACGCCCCCTGGAGCCTGTGCACCACAGCTGGAGAGAAGCCCACGTGCCTCAACGAAAAGATCCCGGCTGTCGCATCAAAGGTCCCGCATGCTGCAATGAAAATCTGACGCAGCCAAAATTTTAAAATGATAAAAATTTTAAAAATTAAAAAATACAACAAAGTAGTGAATATAACAAAAAAGAAGCAGACTCACAGTTACAGAGAACAAACTAGTGGTTACCAGTGGGGAGACGGAAGGGTGGAGGGGCAACCTAGAGGTAGGGGATTAAGATGCACAAACTATTATGTATAAAATAAGCTACAAGGATATATTGTACAACACAGGGAATATAGCCAATATTTTATAGTAACTGTAAATGGAGTATAACTTTTAAAAATTGTGAATCACTATATTATACATCTATAACTTAGGTAATATTGTACATCAACTATACTTCAATAAAACAAAGAAAAATCAAGTTTTATTGAGGTATAATTTATGTCTAATAAAGTTCCCATTTTAAGTGTAAAGTTAGATGGGTTTTGACAGATTTATTCACCTATGTAAAACCATTACTCCAATCAAAATAAAAAACATTTTCATCATCCCCAAAAGTTCCCTCATGCCCCACCCCACTCCCCGGCAAACACTGACCTGCTTTCCATTACTATCGATTAGTTTTTCTTGTTATAAAATTTCGCATAAATAGAATCACAATAAATACCCTTATTGTGTGACTTCTTTCATTTAGTATAATGTTTTGAGATCCATCCATGTTGTCACATATATAAGCAGTTTCTTTTTATTGCTGAGTAGTGTTCTGTTGTATGCTTATACCATAATTTGTTTCTCCAGTGTTTCACTGCTAAGAATAAAGCTTTGATGAGCATCTGTTGTATGTTTGTTGACACTGTCATTTCTCTTTGGTAAGCACCTTGGAATGGAGTTGCTGGGTCACATGTATAAAGTTTTTAATTTTCTGATCAACTACCAGTTTGCCAAAGCATTTGTACCATTTTACACTCTCGCCAGCAACAAATGAGACCCATCCTCCCTGACATCTGATATTGTCAGTTTTCTAACTCTTTAGCAGTACTGATGTGGTAGGCCATGGAAATTTGACTTTTCCCAATGACTAATGACATTGAGCATCTTTTCATATACCTCTTGACCATTCATATATCTTCTTTTGTGAAGTGTCCAAGTGTTTTGCCTTTGTTATTGGGTTTTTATTGAGTTATGTATTCTGAATAATAGTTCTTTTTCATATATATATATAATATTTTCTCCTAGTTCATGGCTTCCTTTTCATTTTCTTATGTTTCAAAGAACAGAAATTTGTAATTTTGTTAAAGCCCAGTTTATCAGTTCTTTTGATTATGGTTTACTCATTTTTTATCATGTAAGGAATCTTTTCCTATCTGAAGATCATAAAAATGTTCTCATGTTTACTTCTAGAAGTATAATTGTTTTAGCTCTGAAGTTTGGGTCTGTGATCCATTTCCAGCTAATTTTTGTGTCTGAGGTAAAGGTTCAGATTCTTTTCTAAACTTGAAGTACAATTTACATACAGTAAAATTTATCCCTTTTTGTGTTTGGCCCGGTTTTAGCAAACACTCTATAGTTATGTAACCACAACCACAAGACACAGAACAGTTCCATCAACCCCCCACAATGCCCTTGTGCCCCTGTAGTCAGCCCTTACCCCCTTCTGTTTTCTATCCCTATAGTTTTGTCTTTTCCAGAATGTAATATCAGTGGAATCACATCTGAGATTTATCCGTGTTGCTGTGTCTGTCAGTAGTTCATTCCTTTTTATTGCTGAGTAGTGTTCCTTTGTATGGATTTAATATAATTTGTTTATCCAGTAACAGGTTGAAGGACATTTGGTTTGTTTCCACTTTGGGACAATTATGAATAAAGCTGTTACAGATATATGCCTACAAGTTTTTGTGTGACCATAGCTTTCATTTCTATTGGAAAAATACCTAAGAATGGGACTACTGGGTCATCTGATAAATGTGTGTTTTATTTTTAAAAAACTTTTTCCAAAGTGACTGTACCATTTTGCATCCCCACCAAAGAGAACAGTTGCTCTACATCCTCTCCAGTACTGGTATTGTCAGTGTTTTTTTATTGTAGACATTATTAATTAGATGTGTTATATCTCACTGTAATTATATTTGCATTTTCCTAATGAATAATAATAAGCATCATTGCACGGGCTTACTTGCTTTTTTTATATATAATTTGATTAGCAGCAGTTTTATTTTTTTAATAAATTTATTTTTGGCTGCGTTGGGTCTTTGTTGCTGCACACAGGCTTTCTCTAGTTGCAGCGGAGCTGGGGCTACTCTTCGTTGCGGTGCGCGGGCTTCTCGTGGTGGCTTCTCTTGTTGCAGAGCTCGGGCTCTAGGTGGACAGGCCTCAGTAGTTGTGGCGCACGGGCTCAGTAGTTGTGGCACAGGGGCTTAGTTGCTCTGCGGCATGTGGGATCTTCCTGGACCAGGGCTCGAACCCGTGTCGCCTGCATTGGCAGGCGGATTCTTAACCACTGCACCACCAGGGAAGTCCTTACTTGCCGTTTGAATATTTTCTTTGTTAAAGTGTTCACATCTTTTGCTCGTATGCTTAATTGGGTGGTTTTCTTATTGTTAAATATTGAGAGTTTGTTATATATCCTGATTCATGCCCTTTGTCGGATAATGTGCTTTGCACATGTTTTCTCCAGGTCTGTGGTTTGTCTTTTCATCCCCTTAACAAGAATCTTTTACTGACCAGTTTTAATTTCAATGAAGTCCAATATATCCTCTTTTTCTTTATGGATTGTGCTTTTGAAATCTTTCTTAACTCAAGGTCACAGAGATTTTCTCCTGTGTTTTCTTCCAGAAGTTTCATAGTTTAGGTTTTGCAGTTGGTCTGTGATCCATTTTTTATCCTATACTTGTATATGGGATATGGTCAGGTTCTTTCTCTTTAATATTGATATCCAGTTGTGTCAGCACCACTTGTTGAAAAAGACTGTTCCTTCTCCCTTGAATTGCCTTTGCACCTTTATCCAAAATCAGCTGATCATTTATATGTGTGGATTTATTTCTGGAACCTGTATTTTGTTCCGTTAATCTGTATGTCTGTTTTTATGCCAATACCACACGTCTTGATAACTGTAGTCTCCTAGTAAGTCTTGAAATCAAGTACATACTTGTTTCTTTTTAAAATTTTCTGAGGTTCTTGTTTCCCTTACAGATCAATTTTTCCTTTTTTTTCCTTTTCTGGTTTGTATTAAATACCTATTTTGAAGCAGGTTAAAATGCCCATTTTTCATTTCTAGTCCATTTTTCAGAATTTCACCCTGATCTCCCTAGTGTTTCATCCTCTCACGTCCCTCGCCTCAGTAGAAATTCTCCAGTGGGGGTTCTTCCTTTTTTGTGTGTGTGTTCCTGGCCACACCGCGTGGTATGCAGGATCTTAGTTCCCCAGCCGGGGGTCAAACCCATGCCCCCTGCAGTGGAATCATGGAGTCTTAACCACTGGACCGCTGGGAAACTCCCTGGCTGTTCTTTTTTAAAAAACATCACCACCACTTTCTAATCCTGTTGGGGGGAGGGGTGTACTTGACTTTTCACATAGGTGCCTTCCTTTCTGTTAAGATTACAGGATCCTTGTAGGTGGCTGTCAGGTGTATCATACTGACATCTTTTTCAGAATTCAGGTGATCATAGAATCCTATTATGGAATAGGATCAGTTGATGTGTGTGGACTTAAGGTGTTGTGTGTTTAGTCATCACATGCATGAGGGTTCCAAGGCACAAAGGCATTAACTTCCCCAGAGACACGGCTGGGGTTCACACCGTAACCTGAATTCAAATGCTGAACCTTAACCCACAGTCCTGTTTCTATTAATTATATTTCCTCAATGCCAGGGTGTATTGTGGTTTTAATTTACTAGTGTGCTCTCATCAACCCCTGCCCCGCAAAGCTGCCGTTAACAGATGATGTTTCTTAGAACAAATGGAGTCCTGGAAATGGGAAAAGTTGATTATTACGTGGTGAATACTTTTTGCCCTGTGGCGATAACCACAGTTATTCCATTATTTACTTGAAATGTATTTTATGTGAAATAGTAGGAACTTATTTCAAAAGATGTTACCTAGATTTTTTTTAAACAGAGTATTTGTGAAAAAAAGTTTTTTCATACTCACTTGATCATGTTTAATCTGTTTTTTCATAAGTTTTTTAAAGTAGAAGCAATTCCTTGGATAATCTCTGGAAACTCTGGGCATGTTCAGTTACAGTCTTCACAGACCTTTATAAGATTAATTTCACCTATTCGAGTTATTCTGATGGCTGCTTTTTCTTAGTAGTAGAGTTTTTGTGTGGCTGGGAATTTGGGATTACAGATTGGTGTTTGAGTTGTTTTCCTCTTACTTCCTCTGCCCTCTTCCCATCTTTACTCACTCTTTTCTATTGTGTTTTTTCATTGGCCATCATCTGGCCCCAGTCCACAATCCTCTTGTGGGGAGCTTGCTTGTTTCCTGGTAGGACTGCGTCCTGTCCCATTTGCCACCCCCATCCCAGGCACATAAAAAATATGACCCCAGTGCTTGGTCAGCAGCTTTCTTTCAGTTTCTGCCTCTGGCCTCTTCCAAGGATCATTCAAGTCAATTATTAGAAGGCATCACTGATGTTTGTTCCTTGAGAAATTTTTTTATATATATAATTGTTTAATATATTTTTATTTATTTATTTGTGGCTGTGTTGGGTCTTCGTTGCTGCGCGCAGGCTTTCTCTAGTTGCAGCTGGCGGGGTCTACTCTTCATTGTGGTGCGCGGGCTTCTCATTGCAGTGGCATCTCTTGTTGCAGAGCACGGGCTCTAGGTGAGCAGGCTTCAATAGTTGTGGCACGTGGGCTCAGTAGTTGTGGCTCGCAGCCTCTAGAGCGCAGTCTCAGTAGTTGTAGCGCATGGGCTTAGTTGCTCCGCGGCATGTGGGATCTTCCCGGACCAGGGCTCAAACCCGTGTCCCCGGCATTGGCAGGGGGACTCTTAACCACTGCACCACCAGGGAAGTCCCCCTTGAGAAATTTTACTTCCAGATTGTGTCAGTTAAGAGTGGGTGTAGAGTCAAGTGATAAGTAATGTTTCTTAAAGCAGAGAAGACTCCTATCACTCTAAAATACAAATTTATCAAATAGAAGAGGAGTGATTTGAGTGATATTTATAAGAAGATGCTAAAATTTTCAGTTCTGTTGCAATAATATTGCAATCAATTAGTATGCTCTTGACTGCGAAATAATTTGTCTCATGCTGGCTTAAAGAATAAGGTTTATTCATTCACATAAATGGAAGACTAGTGGTTGACTAGTCAGTCAACTCAAGAACAGTTTCTTCCATCTCTTTTTTCCTGGCACCCTTGACCTTGGTCCAGGGGTTCTCAAACTTGTGGCACATTGGAATCACTCAGGGATCTTTTTAACAATCCCCGTGCCCTGGCTGCACCTGGTAGTAATTAAATCAGAATTACTTGAGGGTGAGGTCCAGCCAGTAGTTTTCGGAATTCCCTCTGTGTTTCTGGAGTGCAGGTAAGTTTGCGAACCAGTGTTCTAAACTTTAGAACTTGGTTTGGAGATCAGTATTACCAGGGAGCTTGGTAGAAATGGAAAATCCCACACCCCACCCCAGATCAAATAGATCAACAATCTACACTTTAACGTAGTCCCTAGGAGAACTGCTTATTCTTTAACATTAGGGAAGCCCTGCTTTAGAACACTGGTTTTCAAACTTCCAGACACGCTGGAATCACTGGAGGAGTTTGAAAAATACTGAGTGAAGCATGGGCCCCACCCTAGAAATTCTGATATATAGGGGTTACCTGAAGTGTTACCTAGAATCTGGGTTTTGCTATTGCATCCTATAGTATTCAAGACGTTCATTTGTCCCCCGTTATTTCCTGTAAATTGGTCGTTAAATCTAGCAGTTTGGTCAGATTTAGGTGGTTTCTTTCTCTTTTCCCTTCCCCAGCCTCCTTAAAATTGCTTCCAGGGTAGTGGTCTGTGTTTGTCTCATGAGACCCATGATATCTGGTTATTTCTCCTTTCACGGCATTAACAGCTGCTCCTCACCATTTCTTAGATCCATTCATTCACTAGTTTAAAAAACCGTGGTAATTATTTGTTACGTTCTTTTGTTTACAAGGAATAGATACATATTTTCTCCAATTTATTGCATTTCTTGTGCTTTTTTATTTTACTGTACTTCTCACTATTAGAATTTATGTACCAAGCAATTTCTGTCTGTTTGTTCGCTGATATATCCCGGCGCCTAGAACCGTGCCTGGAACATAATAGCTGCTTAATAGCTATTTGAGAAATTAATGAACTAATCCATACTCAGGGACTTGAAAACTCGGGATTCAGAATGGAATGAAATGTTACCAAGCTTGACACTATTAAAAATACAGGGCTTCCCTGGTGGCGCAGTGGTTGGGAGTCTGCCTGCCGATGCAGGGGACACGGGTTCGTGCCCCGGTCCGGGAAGATCCCACATGCCACGGAGCGGCTGGGCCCGTGAGCCATGGCCGCTGAGCCTGTGCGTCTGGAGCCTGTGCTCTGCAACAGGAGAGGCCATGGCAGTGAGAGGCCCGCAGTACCGCAAAAAACAAAACAAAACAAAAAAAAACAGCCGTTGTGAGGCAGAACCGGGAGGAAAAAAGGTGTTTGGACAGCTTGGGGAGCGCACCTCCTTACTTTACAGAGTGAATAGTGCAGCTCTTCTGCCTGTAACTGATGAGGCTGCAAGTCCAGGTTTCAGTGCGAGCAGTGTAACCATTTAGCTCTGGGGAGCTGGAGGGGAGAATAGACCACCTGCAGCTTGGTGGCTGTGTCAGCATCTGGTCCCTATGGAGGCAGACATCCCAAAGTCACAACGTGCCTCTGGCCAATAGTTTCTTGGAATTGTTGTTATACGTTGCATGCTTCACTGTTCTTTGATTTCTTTTGTTAAGTGAAAGAGCTGCTGCTCTTGCTTAATTGCCTCCGTAGCTTTAGCCTCTGTTTTCCTGACTTTTTACTTCAAGGCTCCTCAAACCAGAGGCTACACACTTTTTGTCAGGTATTGTAGTCAGATTACTACAGGACATGCAGGTCACGCGCATCCCCATGGTTGCGTTTGATCTGGGTTAGTGGGGTAGAGCTTTAAGTGACTGAGATCATTTTCTGGAGGATGCGCTTAGCTCTGTGGTCAGGGATATAGCACCCAACGGCTGCAGCACCCAGCCAAGTCTTTCTATAGCACTGAGAGCAGAAAGGGAACGTAAGTCAGGGTGTACTCCCCTGGATTTTTAAACATATTTAATAAGTATGTCAGAGGCATGTGAACAAACCATATGGATTGGAGTTAAACCAGTAGAGAAACGAAGAATGTGTTTAGAACTGTTTCAGGAGGAAGGTTTGGAGGAGACCAGGAGCTGGGATGGGATGTAGAGCCCAGGTCCTGGAATCGCTTCTGTGGAAAGAAGGGTGCGCTGCCCGCTTCCTCTGTGCCGTGGTAATAATTTGAAGAGGGCCAGGCAGGCGGGCTGCGTTGCACAGCCCAGGGGCTCCCTTCACACTGTCTGACGTGCACAGAGCCAAGGCAAAGGTGAGTGGAAGACAGCGGTGTCACAGCAGTTACCTCTAAGGTTCAGCCCCAGCTTGTAGTCATGGCTGTGTCCCAGTTCCTGGCCCATGTTGTGTGTTCTTTAAATGCTTATGATCTGAGCTGCTGGGAGGAACTGGAAGATTTGGGAACACCCTGCATACAGGAGGAGGTAGGTGATTTAGAATGGTCACATTTGAACTTGGCACCTGACGGGGGAGTGGTAATTAAACTTTAGGGTGCAGCACATGAGTGGGGGTTTGTTAATACTCCTGCCTGGGAGGTTTGGGTGGGGCTTAGGAATTTGCAGTTGCAGTAAGTTGCCCTGGGATGCTGCTGGAACCACACTTGGCTGCTTTGTTGGGAAAGGGACACTCAGAAAGGATTCCTAGAGACAGAGGACAGAGCGGGGAAAGGCCACAGCTTGAGAATGGTTGCCAAGCCACAGGGTTGGGAGCTTTTCTGCAGCTGAGGTCAACAGGCTCACAAAAGGCCAAAGATTAGATTAAGATCATAGAATTATCAGCCCAGAGAAAGGAAATTGACAGGTTCTGATAAAAGAGTAGTGCATGGTGCACAGTGATTTATCTTGGGACTTAAACTGATAGGGAAGGAAGTGAACCGTGGTAGAGATTGGAGATTCAGGAGACTCGTAGAGCAGGGTATATCTAACTTTTTGGGCTTCGGTCTGTAGTAAGAAATACATTGTACGTTGTGACCCAGTCATAAATGTTTATATAGCTGAAAGTTCCATGACGACTTTATTATTTGCAGTCCACTCTGGTGTTCCTATTTCTTTAAAAACGTGCTAGTCCTAGCTCAGTATGTTGATTTCATGATCTGGTGGGTTTACAACCCCTGGTTTGAAAACATTGCTTCCAGAGATGGTCTGGATTAGGTGATGGGAGTCAGAAGGTGAGGGCACTGGGAAGACACACCACCTGCTTATTGATTGGTTCATGGGAGGTGCAGGGTTGGAGGTGGAGTCGTCTGGGTGTTTCATGTCATGCTCAGGAGTTGGTTGCTGAAGTGTGTGGAGGTGGTTATTATTGGTGGCAAGACCCCATAAGCTTGGAAGCTGAACTGTTAGTCAGTTCGTCTGCATGGACATCGAAGTCCCGTAAGGCAAGCTTAAGGACTCAAGGTAAAAATGAAAGCAGTTCTTGGGATGGGTTGTATGCTAGGTGCATGACGTTGGTCCTGATGGACCCTTCTGCCCAACGATTTGATAGCCTAGCAGAGTGAAACCTACTCCTCCCCATTTTATCCCCGTGAACAAGTGACTGTCTGCTGTTCCAGACGATGGTGGTTTAGGGGTGGGGAGTGATATATAAGTAATTTTTTTTCTTTATGGAGAATAAGCACGAAAAGTTGTTCAAAATTAATCTGAAAAGTATTAAAACGTTTGTATAAATAGTGCCTATTTTATAACAATTGTGAAGTGTGAGAGATTTAGTTAACGACCTTGAAGGTATATCTTCTGTTGTGGAAATACTGGGTGAAAAAACTTACTGTGCTAAATTACCATTGCAAAAAATATATATATGACAGTGCTGTTTTCAGCTGGTAAAAGTTCAGAAGAAACTTTTTTTTTTTTTTTTTTTTGTTTGTTTGTTTGTTTGTTTGTTTGCGGTACACGGGCCTCTCACCGTTGTGGCCTCTCCCGTTGCGGAGCACAGGCTCCGGACACGCAGGCTCAGCGGCCATGGCTCCCGGGCCCAGCCGCTCCACGGCATGTGGGATCTTCCCGGACCGGGGCACGAACCCGTGTCCCCTGCATCGGCAGGCGGACTCTCAACCACTGCGCCACCAGGGAAGCCCCTAGAAGAAACTTTTTAAAAATAATTTTTATGACTTTTAAAACTAAGGCGGTTCTTAGTTTGGAGGGAAAATATTTGGAAGTTAATTGTGGGATATTGAGATATATTTTCCAACCTCTTATAGTACTGTTATATCATAAAACGAGTGATTTGTGTCTGTGTTGATAAACACACATCTGGGCACGTGCTGCTTTTCCACTTATTTCAGATCACTCCTATATTGCTTTCGTATAACATTTCTCCAGAGTTGATCTGGAGTTGAGATTCTCTTCAGACCGTGCAAATTAATGCACCTTTCGAGAGCATGATCATTGTTGAAACATATTCAGGAAATAACTAGTGTCTCAGAATCTGAATTTGATAAGGACAAAAGCCAAATAAATGTATGAACTTATTATGAGGGGAAATTTTTAAAGGTGCTCAAGTAAAGAACATAATTTGCTGTAGATCAACAAAGTCTTTTGTAGCTGCTGCAAGCAAACTGCTTGCGAAACTTGATCAAAGAGCCGAATTGCTGCTTTGGAGAATGAGGATGGTAAGGACGTCTCTGAAAGCCAGAAATTACTAGAACCAGGACTGAGAACACTATGAGCAGTGGGCTTTATTTACTAAGAATAGTTATCATTTAGTGTTGACTTGTAAAGATTTCAGCACTAGTTGTCTTCTATATAATTCTACTTTTTAATGGAAACCGTAGAGAACCACTGTGTCAAGTCTGCAAATGTAGCCTCCCTGTCCCTTCTTGATTTAAGTAATTAATGATCTCCCTTAGGGGGGAGTCCAAGGATGAGAGCCCCAAGGGAGACCTAGCTTTTCTTCAGTCCTGCTTCTGATGAATAATCCCTTCTTCCGGGGACCAGTCTGATCGGGAGGCCCAGCTTGCCCCCTGAGGAGCTGCAGTTTTAAATCTGGCGTCCCAGTTACTTGTGCAGGTGATAGTTTGCTGTCAACCTGCATTGTGATTTGGGTTGAACTACATTGTCTGCTTTTGCCAGAATAATTACTTGTGCCTTCAAGTGGAATGTCCATTTAGCCTGTCAAATAATTTATGCCCTTTATAAAGGTACAAATGAGGAGCTCTTCTTGGGATATGTGCCAATAATTGTATTTTTAAGTGTGGTCCAGTTGTTATCTATAACTCCATCTTTGCACTTTATCTCACGCTGTCTTGTTTACTGTGTGTAACTTGCTTTTGGTTGTGGCTTCTGAAATTTCACCTGATCAGTCCTGAGGCTATTCTCCCCCTCCCCTCACCCCTGCAAGTAAGGCTGTTGAGACTTAGCTGGTGCCAGTACATAATAGTTTGTTACCGCCTAATCCAGTGTTTCCTACTGGTTTCCCTCCTCTTTGGGGGAACTTAGTATGTATATCACACCCTCTTTCTTTCACTATTTTTAATCCAGTTCTGCTTTTTAAAAGTTTTAAAAATCATTTTAAATTCCTTTTGTTTTTAATTCTTCAAAGGCTCTAAAGAAGTTTATTTTCTTTCTAAAATTTTTCAGTTTTGCTAACTTACAGAAGAGGGTTTTTTCCCTTGCTGCTTTCATTACATAAAATAGCTTTGCTGTATTTTGAGCTAAATGTTCCTTTATGGGCTAGCTTATATAACATGGTTCCTTTTGAGCACAATCCGTTTGAAGTGTGTGGCGTTCCTGGACTACCACTGTATCCCTATGTCACAGGCAGGCCCGTGCTTGGACACCAGCACAGACTAGAACTGTGTTTCCTAGCCATGTGTATAAATTGACACCTTCTGTAGTATCTGAGTGTGCCCTTCAGAGGTCTGAGCCCACACGTCTACAGTGTGTTGGGCACTGCGCTGGTCTTGGTAGACTAATTAGTGAAAGAGAATTTCAGATAACTTTAAGCACTAAAAAGAAATAAAACAAGGCGGCTATGAGAGAGTGACTGTGAGGGAGCTGGCGCCACCCTCGGTTGGGCGGTCTCAGAGAAGGGACGTTTGAGTGGAGGCCAGAATAACGATAAAAGGGAGTCTGTACATTCAGAGATGGGGGGTGGCCGGGACAAAGGCACAAAGGCGGGCAGGAACTTGGCAGGGATAGAAGGATGTGACTGGAGCCTGGGAGGGCCCGGGAGGAGGAGGGAGGGCAGCAGATGAGGTAGGGAAGGGGGCAGAGCAGGGCACCCGCGGGGAGAGCCCGGGATCATGGGCAGGGTTAGGAGCTGGGGGTTATTCTGATGGCGGTGAGGATTTTAAGCAGGGAAGTAACATTTAATTTTCAAAAGCTCTTGTAGGCTGCTTTGTAGAGAAGGATTTCAGTTGTTCATCATCCTGGAGACGCTCTGAACAGTGCTTAGCTGCTCATGAGGAGCGGGCAGTCCTGCCAACTTGGGGCTTTTCTCGTTGTCTCCCCGCAGCCCCTACTTATAAGCTCGCGTATTAGTTAACTTGAGTGTATGGGGACTGCCCTTGGTGTGAAAACACTGTGCCCCCCTGTGGACCGCACCTCTCCGTGGTCTGGAGGAGGACAGGCCCAACCCAAACCCCAGGAGTGTAAAACTGGTTTTACCAAACCTCTCTCCTTGGTTCTCCCTGCGCCTCCTTTGAGATGGAAGTTCCGTGAGATACGGCGAGCATGTAGAGTGTGTGCTTAATAATGATCTGAGGACGCGTGAGAGAAGGAAGGGTTTGGGGTGAAATTAGGGAGGGACCACTTCCTATTTCCTGCTGATAAAATCAGTCTGCCCTTCCTATTCGCCCCACATCCGGGGGTCAACCAGCCTCGGATGGAAAATATGGTGGGCGGGGGGCAGAAAGCTCCGAAATGCAGAACTTGAATTTATTGCACGCCGGCAGCTGTTTACGTGGCATTTACATTGTACTACTGGGTATTATAAGTGATATAGAGATTCAGAAGTATGTGGGGAAATGTGCTAGGTTGTATGCAAATGCTACGCCTTTTTGTGTGTGTGGTATAGTTGATTTACAACCTTGTGTTAGTTTCAAGTGTACAGCAAAGTGATTCAGTTATGCATATATGTTATTTTTCATATTCTTTCCCATTATGGTTTATTACAGGATATTGATTGTAGTTCTCTGTGCTATACAGTGGGACCTTGTTGTTTATCTGTTTAGCAGTATATATCTGCTGATCCCAAGCTCCTAATTTATCCCTCCCCCCACCTTCCCCCTTTGGTAACCATAAATTTGTTTTCTGTGTCTGTGAGTCTGTTTCTGTTTTGTAAATAAGTTCATTAATACTACACTGTTTTATGTAAGGGACTTGAGTATCCTCGGATTTTGGTGTCTGAGGGGAGGGATGGCTGTAATGTGGCCTGTGTTCTTGCAGTGTTTCTTCACAGGGTATCCTCAAGTCCTCCACTAGAAATTTACTGACAACAGGAGGGTGAGAACTTGGGGCTCTGATTCTTGATTTGTTAACATACAGGCTCAACTATTACTGGTGATTTTGTGAAGTCAGAGCATTTCTTTATTGTCTTCTGTGTGCCAGACATTGTGAGGCCTTCAATACTGAATGATTGAGAGAGAATTTCTACCTTGAAGAAGTTTTAAAAACCGACTTTTATCACATACTTTCAGATTATCCTCTTTAAAAACTACTTGGTAACACTTATAACAGCCATAAGTGAAGAGCCGAAAGAAACTGATCATGCTTTATTAATTTTGAGTTCAAAATTAATAGCCATATTTCAGGGACACCAGAGGAAATTAGCTTAAACCTTATTTAAGAGTTTGTTTACTTTTGACAAACTATATGATATGCCTACTGGTCAGTACTGTTTGTTAATGTCACAGACATGTGTAATTCATAATAGTGTAATTGCTTAAATTCCTGTAGTATATATGGAATTTATTTCCATTTAGAGTATTTCTTGGTAAAATAGTATAATTAAAGTTTTTTTACCCTAATATGCCAGTGCATACTCAGCTATTGCTCTCTTTTATAGGGAAATCCTCATTGACGATTCAGTTTGTTGAAGGCCAATTTGTTGATTCCTACGATCCAACCATAGAAAACAGTAAGTATTGTTTTCAAGGATTTATAAACTGAGAAGCCTGCTTTTTGCCTACAAACAGCCACTGTGTATTCCTGGAGGCTTTGATTGCAGGGGGTATTCAGTTAAACCTATAGATCTCCAACTGGGGGCCCAAAGAAGCTTCCAAAAGCTTTACCCACTTTACACTGAATGAATTTTATTCAGTGTCTGGGTCCCACCATCTAGAAATTGTTATTCATCTCCATAGGAATCCATTTTTACATTGGAACCTCATATTAGAGATGCTGCTTTAAGAAAACAAGTAGAGAGCAGAATCTTTTTTTTTTTTTCTTTTTTCCTTCTCAACAGTAGCCCTTCTTAGGGATTCCAAGCTTAAAAAGAAAGGATGAACACACTCCAGATCCTTTGTACCTTACTCTTGTAGAAGTGCTAGTCCCCCAACCCCTTCTAGTTCTAAAGACTTGAGAGGAGGCTGTGGAGAAAAGAGCTGTCGGGGATTGGAGAGAGCCCTCGCAGCATTTCCTGAGAAGTTGGCTCCAAAGCCTATTGGCATTTCAGGCCATGTGCAGAAGAAAGCACCCAAGACCAGAACCAGTCACAGCCTTTACCCTGTCTAGTTTCAGTCCATGGTTTCAGAATCTTCCTGAAGGATTCTAGGACTACGACACAAGTCTTGATTCTAGGGATCATGGAAGAGGACCTGAAACACTTCCATCCAGGGAAGCTGGTCTTGTTTTGTGCTATCTTAGAACCCTAGGTAGGCCCTGGAACCAGTCTTCTTAGTTTCTGGGCACCAGGACTTACCCAGGATTTATCACCAGGAGCACATAGATTTAAACGTGGGATTCATCAAACCCTGATTGGTATGTTAGACATGAAGCCGACTTAACAGCCAGGTTCATGGACTTTAACAGCTAGATTCACAGACTTCACCTGCCCAAAGCTTGCAAGAGAGAGACTTAAGAAGAAGCTTACAACAGGGGGGTGGACAAACTACGGCCTGCAGGTCACAAAGGCCCCACTGCCTTTTTGTACAGCCCATGAGCAAAGAATGGTTTTTACATTTTTAATATTTGAAAAGGAATAATGTTTGTGACATGTGAGTGTTCTGTGAATTTTAGATTTCGGCACCCTAGAGTTTTATCAGAACACGGCCCTGCTTGTTCCCTTACGCTATACTGTCTGTGGCTGTCTTTGCTCTACCGTAGCAGAGCTGTTGAGTAGTTGCCGCATAGGCCATATGGCCCACAAAGCCTAAAATAGTTACTGTCTGGCCCTTTTCTGGAAGAGTTTGGCAGCTTCTGGCTTAAAATATTCAGCTGTCCTTCGTGTCCTGGTGTGCTGGTGGCAGGGGAGGAAAGCTGTTGGTTGCTAAGCTAACTCTGGGAAGAGAGTTTGAAGTAAGCCCTGCCGCTCTCGGGGGGAGGAGTCCTGCCCTCATGCGGTGTTGATTCGTTAGCTGGCACATGGTGGTCTGCCGGTGTGCGGGGCAGACTCATTTTAATGCTACCTGAACAGGTTCGGTTGTCCACCACTGCGATAAGAACAGAAGAAAGCCGTGATCTTGCCCTTAATATTTGCTGTATGTAGCAGTTTTTAATTTTGTGTCCTTAAAGAGAGAAGGTTCATTTGGGAATTTTAGCCATAGAACAGTAGAAGATAGTTTTCGTGGTAAGCTCTGCCCATAAAAGTGGTTCTTATAATTGTGTATCTTTGTGCTATTTAAAATTGAGTTGGAAGGAGAGTCATGGTGTTGAATATAGATGCATTTTCTTTATATGTAAGGAATGGACCCAGTGAAAGTACAACTTTCTTACCTTGATAGTATCTCAAAAACATAATGATATGACCCTACTTTGAAGGCTGTGAGCATCAACTTGAATCATGATTTTAATGTTTACCTGTCTAACACTTACTGTTAAATAGTAAAGAATGAATTAACAGTATTTATTAAATCTTTAGACAAGAGCAGAAATTACTGTCAAGGGTATGTGAATCCCTTAAAAGTTCATGAGACATATACAGACATCACATTCCATTTACCAGGCTTCTGACCGTCTAACACAGGGCAGAAATCCTTCCTCCACCCTTTCCCCCATGATTTAGTAGAAAAACATTGTTCAGAGATAACAAGGAATGAGAAAGGGAATAGTTATCATAAACTCACTGCTAGCAACATAAGTGAATGGGTAGTTTTATGGTTTTAAAAAACACAGTACTCTGTAAATCTGGGGATTCTTTTTACACTTAACTTTATAATATAGAACAGGTTGTTTCTATCAAACGTTCAGTAGTAACACGTCCCTGTGGAGTATCACTGCAAAAGCAAAAATGCTGCGACTATGTCATCTTCTTTTAACATAGTGGTATAGGAGAATAATATCAATGAAACCATAATAATATTTTCTAGTTTGGGGAAATTTCTAGACCAAATACTGCTATGCAGATGTAGCTTTTTTATATACTGTAGTAATAATCTCACAACTCATGCAAACTAAATTGATATGATGACATTTAACTAATGGTGGTTTATAATTTAAAGGAAAAAATAGCAGGTCACAGTTTCTGCCATCTCAAGGTAGCCCTGTTGATGAATTAATAGAGCTGCTCTCAGAAAGTTGGGGAATTCTCATTAGGAGTCTTGCAGCATTATCAAGCATTGCATGGTGGGTAGACTTCTCAGTAGGATATGAATTAGGAGTTCTCAATACACTTTAGTAATACAAATCTTACTTTGTGAATATCCAGTTTTAGAAATCTCTTATTACCTTGCTTATTAGTAGGTTTAACTAGTAAGTGGCTGTTAGTCTGCTTAGGGCAGTCTCAGGGTTTTAGGTTGGAAATTGGATTAATTTCTCCAGTGATTGAAAAAGGGAGGGAGAGAGGAAAGTGATACCAGGAGAGAGCCAGCTTTGCCTTTCTACACAAGGAGGGCGTAGGAGAATCTGTTCCTGGTTTATGGAACTGACAGACGTACCTCTCATTACACTTCGCTTTTTTCTATAGTAACAAGAAGAGACAGTTTTCCTGTGGCAGATGGAAGGTCTTCGATTTCATTTCACTGCCGTGTGTAGGAGGATTTACATCCTTTTTAAAGGCAACGAAATACTAAAACGTTTATTAATATCTTATTTCTTGTATGCCTCTTCCCTCACTAGCCAGTACTCCCCCAGCCTCCTTGGCTGAATTTTCGTTGTTTTTCTGACCCGGCATCACAGGTGCCCCTCTGGCTCTCTCTGAACTTGCTTTCTTGTGATCCTCGCTCTCCAAGAACTTGCTGGGCTCACCACGGCCCCCAGCCTCTCCTCTCCCCTGAACTGGTATTTCGTGGGCTTTCCAACTGAACCTACCTAAACCCAGGCCTTGCTCCCTCCCTCTCCCCTCCCCCTGTGCTGCACCTCCAGGCTTTCCCTCTGTTGATTGATGGTAAATCCTGCGTTTGCTCAGGCCAAAAACTTTGGAGTCATCCTGATCTCCGTTCTCTCACACCTACTTCCAGTCAATCAGAAAATCCTTTTGGTTCTACCTGTGCAGTACATCCAGAATCCACCGTTTCTTCTCCGTCCCTCTAGTCCAGGCCACCGTCATCCTTTGTTCACGATAGTCTATGTAGCCACTATACTGTGGGCTCCTACTGATGTTCCGTATCCATTTTTGTCCGTTTCATTTATTCACAGCATAGCCAGAGTGATCTTTCTAAAATATAAATCAGACCAGGTTACTCCCTGCTCAAAACCCTTGGTTTTCCCATCACATTCTGAATAAAAACCTGCGGTCCTCACCGTGTCCTAATAACGTCTCCTGCCTCGTCTCCAGCCGTTCTCTCGCAGGCTCAGCTGCTTTGCCCTCTCATTTTTCCCTGCCTTTCTTACTTCTTCACTTGCAGTTTAGGCTCTGCCTGGATGCTTCTCACAGAGAAGACACCTGACTGTGTGTGTGTCTCGTGTGCCTCTCTGTCTGCTTCCTCCTCCTTTTACTGGGATGTCAGCTCACCGAGGCCAGAGACTCTGCAGTGTCTCGAGCACCTGGAATGATGCTGGTGGTGATCATGGGCACTCAAAAAATAGTTCTTGAATGAATGAATGTTTTGTTTCAATAACGCTTTCACAATAATTCCATTATCCTTCACAACCACAACTACTTAGTGCTAATTGAAGGTTACAGGTTTGTTGCTCACCAGCGTTCCTTACAGAATTTTCATCGAGTCTAAGACGCACCTCTGATCTTACCTGACTGAGATGTCGTTGGGCATCCCAAGTTCAGAGAGGTTACAACGTGGGGGGAAAAAATTCCAATAGAATTTTTTTTCTTAGAAATGATGAAAACAGTTTATATTGGGTGCTCCCTATCTTGTTGTATTCTGATTCAGCTTTCACCTAGTTTGACTATTTCATTAAAGTGATAATTTTCAGAAAGGGCACAAGAATGATATAAAGTGTGGCAATTGGCTTGAGTAGTCTGGTCTGTAATTTTCACTCCCCTGATTCTAGCAGCCCTGCCCACATCAGAAAAGTATGGTGCTACTATGAGTATCTTTGATTATTGCTTCTCTTTCAGCCATCCTTTCTCTCCCAGTGGAACTCATCGTTCAGATAAGATTGCTCTCTCCTCCTTGTTAACGGTTTTCTCTCCTGATTTTCATCTGTCTCTTTTTGCTTTCTCTTTTGTCTGTGGGACAAAGTGGGCAAAAGTGGGTCTTCTCTCAGCTGTTCAAGGGATAGATTCTGTTGCCCGGCTCCAGTCAGGAGATTTGAAGACTCATTGTGAGTCAAGATGGCTGGGACGGGGTGTACGGAAGAAATCTGTTCCATTTCATTATCAGGGTTCCAGATGGTTACTTTTTAATATCCTGTTACTTTCTTTCCTCTCCATTTGTTTGAAGTCTATCTCCTTAGAATTGTGAATTTTCCCCAAGTTATTTGAGTCTGATTTCCCCCCAGATAGGGAAAGGTTGTTGTGACAAATTGCTTGCATCTTTCAGCTAAGTGGAGATGATGGCTTCACACAGAACATGTTCTGTTGCTGTCCTCTCTCAATAAAATTGCTAATTTTCTAGGTACTGAAAGTTCTTAGCACTTCAGTTAGTATCAGCTCTTCGTACTCTGGCACCAGACTTGCTATAAATTAATGACAAGTTGTGTGCTTTTGGTTCATTCTAGAACTCAGACTTTATGTGATATATTTCACTTTTTCACAAGAGGAAAAGGCTGTCCACAGCTAGAGCATTCAGATCACTTTTACAAGATTCGAAGCGTTGCCTACTTTGTTTCTTTGGAAAAGGTTCAAGGTTTACCCAACATTGGTTTTAGGCAGTCAGTGTTGCTTAGTAAAATAATAGAAGTAGTGAACAGTCTATAAACTCAGATATTCTTTTTTGTTTTGTGGGATCTTTTTATGAGATTACTAAGGACTCTGCTTAATTGGTTGTCATTGTTTGAGCTTTCAGTGATCCCAAGTTCATGTTTTTCTAGCTAATATTTAATTCCTTTTTCACTGTAGCTTTCACAAAATTGATCACAGTAAATGGACAAGAATATCATCTTCAACTTGTAGATACAGCTGGGCAGGTAAGTGTGTCAGAATCCCATATAGTGCACCCGACAGTCCTAGCCCTGCCACTGATGCTTAAACACAACGACACTGCCAAGAAAAGCCCTCATGATTTATGTGTGTTTGGATATTAACAGGCTGTCTACTTTGTCTTTTCTAAGATATTTACAGAAGTTTTTCAAATAATGAACTTGTTTTTCTACTGTAGAATTGTTTTAAATATACTCATCATAACATTGTGATGGTTTATATTTATTAAAGGTTAGTAGTTCTCTATTTTCTAAAGGCTGATTCTGTATCAGAGAATCACATTAGCCCTTTTCCTCCCTTTGTAGTGCGTATCCTCCTACGTTAAGAAGAGAAGTTGATCTTTTCTAGGGAAAGGGCCTGGGAAAGGCATAGGGCAGAAATGAGCTGGTTGTATTGGATCTATTATATGATTACAGGATTAAAGAGTGTCGGTCTCATTTGCTAGACAGTAACTGGCAAAGGTGAGTAACCCCCAAAAGAGGTATGCACAGGTTAATGTAGCAGTGATGTGGCGACTGGATCGCCAGAGGAATCGACTGGAAGCAAAGGGTGAAAGAAATTAAGAGAACTTGAAGGGAGCCAAGAGAACCCTTGTGACAGTGGACCTTCCCCCTTCCATGTCACCCAGTCCTGCTTTTCCTAGAAACCATTTTGTTCGGCTGAATTTATTACTGTTGACTGGAGGGTGGGGCATGTAAAGAAGCTGGGATGTCCCCTTGCATCTTATAACCGACAAAGGATCAGACTAGCAGGAGGGTGAGTGTAGGGTAGACTGGTCTGCCGTGTTAAATGGAGGCTTTTTTCTGGAACCTGGGGAAACTGGCATAGACCTAGAAAGATGTGGCCTGTCTTGCAGGTTTGGAATGAACTCCCTCTGGTTTATATTTTGAAGTGAACGTAGAAGGAAAGTGTAAGCCCCCCTAGTGAAGCAAGAAAATAGCCGTATTGGGTCGTTTTAGCACTGGAGGAACCCTGGAGTTTCCATTCTGGAAGCTTCAAATAAAATAGGTCAGAAATGTGTATGTCAGAGAGCTGTAACGTAAGTCATTCACTCAACATCCCCAGTGGATGTGCTGGGCTTTCGTCTTCAGACCTCATGGTGGTTTCCTTGGAGCAGAGCCATCCTAGGCTTTTACTCTACGGGGTACCTGCCTATTGATAGAATGGGAGCCTGTTGGAACAAGGGAAATAACAGAAGTCTCCATTAGCGACTGATGACATAGAGGACGCAGCTTATCTTAGAAGTTAGTGTACGAAGAGCATCTGGGGTAGGACCTTGTTCTGGATTCTTAGTGTTGGTATTTTTTATAATAGTTCAGGCAATTGTGTAATTTATTACCTAAAACAAAACACTTCTAAGAGTGAAGGGGGGACACTGGTAACAGGCTGGGACAACAGGTATAAGCTGAGAGTGTCCTGGGTGAAGAAATATGGGAGTCTGACACTATCAAGATTTCGGTTTGGGACTTCCCTGGTGGCGCAGCGGTTAGGAATCCTCCTGCCAGTGCAGGGGACACGGGTTCGAGCCCTGTTCCGGGAAGATCCCACACACCGCAGAGCAACTAAGCCCGTGCGCCACAACTACTGAGCCTGTGCGCCACAACTACTGAGCCTGCGTGCCGCAACTACTGAAACCCACACACCTAGAGCCCATGCTTCTCAACAAAGAGAAGCCACCGCAATGAGAAGCCTGCGCACCGCAATGAAGAGTAGCCCTGCTTGCCGCAACTAGAGAAAGCCCACGTGCAGTAACGAAGACCCAACACAGCCATAAATAAATGTATGTACGTATGTATGTAACAATTTTTAAAAATCCATTAAAAAAGAGAATCCTCCTGCCAATGCAGGGGACACGGGTTCGATCCCTGGTCCAGGAAGATTCCACATGTCGCAGAGCAGCTAAGCCCGTGTGCCACAACTACTGAGCCCGCGCGCCTAGAGCCCATGCACTGCAATGAAGAATAGCCCCCACTCGCCGCAACTAGAGAAAACCCGCACGCAGCAATGAAGACCCAACGCGGCCAAAAAAAAAGATTTCGGTTTGCTTTTATATCTTAGTTTTGAATTTTCATTAAGCTCGTGGAAAGTAAGGGTAAGGATGCAGATTGATAAATCACTTTCATGTGACGTAACTACAGCAATTCATTTTATAATAGGCCAGAAGGAGAATCAGTATTTCGTAGTTGTTCGGAGCATGGGCTCTGCAGTCACACTGCCTGGATTTGAATCCTAGGTTTTCTTACTAACTCACTGACCTTCAGAAAAGTAACAAACTTTTCTGTGCCTCATACGTTTCATCTGTATAATGGTGATAACTGTGGTGCCTGCCTTCACAGGATTGTTATATGTTTTAGAGGTGATTTATGAGCTTCAAGAGAACGTGATCCTTACTTGTAGTTCTGTGATGCCACTGAGGCTAGAGCGGGGGCCTAGCATGGAAACTCAGTTGAGGTTCACAGTGGGAGTGGGAGTCGTGCAGGAATCTCTTATACTTGGAGGAGAGCTGTGTCCTCGAAAACATTTCTCTGGAGAGAAAATTCTTTATATTGACTCTCCTTATGAAAACAGAATGTGTGTTCCTCAGAGATTCTGTTTTGCTCTAAAGCATAAATGTACACTTGGACATCACACGCCTTTAACTGTTTTAATGATAGAGTAATATAAAGAATGACCCCAAAAGGATCAGAACTCTCAGGGAATGAGTGTACAGTGTGAGTATGCAAAGAGCATAGGCTAATTCCTGGCTCTGCTGTCTTGCTCTTTTGGGCTTTGTTACTGCTGGCTAAGAATATTGAGAATTTCTGCACAAAATATGTTCAGATTTAGCTACTTTGAATAATTTGTTCTCATTGCAGCTAATAGTTCCAAAAGGCTATATTCACAGCTGGGAGACCGTAAAGGTTATGCTGGTATTTACAATTCACGATGGTGCAACAGGGGTGGTATTTCCTTATGCCACAGTCCTGCCCTCGTTCTGTAGAAATTGGATGAGATAACACTTATATTTACTGCTCTAAGAACTGTTTTTAAATCGGATTCATATCATGGGGTTGAGACTGCTGGTAGCAAGGAAAAATGATTATGATAGCAAGTACTGCTCATTTAGCAGTTCATTTTATACAGCTGATTTAATTGCCCAGCTAGGGATGATAATGAACAGAGTGAGTGGATTATTTTTAGTTTGCTTGAAATATTTTGTTTTGACCTAATTTAAGTAAACTCAGTGACAAGTGGCTCAGAGACAGTCAATTTTAATGTCAAATTCCCTTTTAAAAAATGTTTTAAATTCATTTAAAAAATAATAATAATACATGTACATGTTATAGAAATAAAATAACACAAAAAAGTAAATAGTCAAAATTAAATCTTTCCACTGTAGCTATCTTAGCTTCACTCCGCCAACAGTAACCCATTATCAGTTTCTAGTAAATGCTTCCAAGCTGTTTTATACGTGAACATGCAAATATAGTTTTAAACTATTTTTTTCTTTTCTACACAAAAAGTAGCGTGTCTCTATATCTCCATCTCGGAAATTATTCCGTATCAGTGTATACGGGCTCTTTTCTTCCCCCCATGGCTGCATAATGTCCCATTGTTCGGATACATCGTAATTTAACTATTGATCAGCAGTTAGGTTGTTTCCAGTCATGCCACCACCAGCAGTGCCACAGCCAGTATCTTGTGTTACTTTAGAAGGATGGTATGTATGTAAGAAAATGTCCTGGGTGTGGGATTGCTGGACCATAGGGTCACATTCTTGGCAGCAGTGAATAGGCGTGCCTGTTTCCCTACACCCTCGCCAACACGACGGGTTACCACATTTTTTGATATTTGCCAATCTGCTGGGTGAAAAAATAGTATCTCAGTGTCGTGTTTTTCTTCTTATGAAGGAATTTGATCATATTTTCCTGTGTTTGAGGGCATTTGTATTATATTTCCTCTCTGCACATTATCCTGTCTATTCATGTACTTCACCCTTGTCTATTGGGAGGATGGTCTTTGCTTGTTGAGTTGAAAGATCACTTAATGTGTGAAGAAAATTAGCACTAGAAAATTAGCTACGGAACTTCCCTGACGTTCCAGTGGTAAAGAATCCACCTTCCAATGCAGGGGACGTGGGTTCAATCCCTGGTCGGGGAACTAAGATCCCACATCTGCGAGGCAGCTAAGCCTGCACGCCGCAACTACTGAGCCCACGTGCCTCAACTAGAGAGCCCGCATGCTGCAAACTACAGAGCCCACGCACCACAACTAGAGAGAGAAAACCCACATGCCACAACTAGAGAGAAGCCTGCGCACCACAACAAAAGATCCCATGTGCCGCAACTAAGACCCGATGCAGCTAAAAAAATAAATAGATATACCTTAAAAAAGAAAATCAGCTGCAGCGTTCTGTTTTCTTTTCAGTCCGTCTTTTGTTTATGTTTTTTGTTTGGGAGGTTTTCAGCCATGAAGAACGTCTTCATTTTCATATGGCTGAATTTATTAATCTCTTTTTAACCAATACTGGTTTTTTAAAATTTTCCCATCCACTATGTACCTAGTTTCAGTTTTCATCTTCAGATCTTTTATTCCTCTGGAATACATTTTTGCTAAGGTTTGAGGTAGAGAGCCAACTTAGCCATTTCCCCCCAGATGGCTCTGCATTTGTTCCCTGTACATTTTGTTGAGGGTTACTTTTTATCCTTACTGGTTTGAAATGCCAGTATTATCATATACCTACTTCCCATGACTATTTGGGTCTTTGTAGATTTCCGTGTCTGCTCCATTCATGAGCTAGTATTGCACTATTTTAATTAGCGTAGCTTTATGGTTTCCACCCACCTGCCTCTGCAGTTGCTATTCTTTCTCCGGAAGTATATTTTTTATCAGGATTATGTTACATTTGTATATTAATTTAGGATTAATTAGTGGATACCCTTCTGATTCTACATATTCTTGCTGAAGACCATGGCACACACTTCCGCTGATTTAACTCTTATCTCTTGGGCGTATTTTAAGATTTTCTTCAGATGGATCATATACTTTTATTTTCTTAGGCTTATTACTAGGAATTTTGTCCTTTTTGGTTGCTTTAAAGCTGAGGGTCAAAAAAAAAAAAAAGCTGAGGGTCTTTTTCCTCTGTTATACTTCATATTTTTTACACTGTACTTCTTGAATATGATTATACTTTTCTTTTTTCCCACATCTTCACTTCAGGAAAAAGGTAATTTGAACTTTGGGTCTGCTGTACCTGAGCTGGTGACTAAAATCATTTGAAATTTTGTTTTTAATCTGGGTCAAAAGATCTCTCATTCCATTAACAACTAGTTTTTCAACATCAACACTAAAATGAATTCAACTTAATGAAAGTTGTACTATTAATGAAATCAAAGAAGGTTTTATTTTGCATATGTAGTAAGCTCTGTGATGTTGAAATGCTATTGTGATTAATGACTATAATATCAGAGAGTTGATAGTAAAACTTTATTTTTTTTTTAAGACACTTTAACATAGGGCAGTGACTCAGGGTCATCATCATAATTGCGCTATGGAATTGCAGAGTTAACAGAGACAGTTACTTGATATAAGGCTGGCTTGCGTGATTTTTCTATAATAGTGCCTGGGATGTGTGGTATATTAACAATTATATTTCAACTGAGAAGGAAATGTTTGTACCATACAGTGGCACTCTTGAGTGCTGCATTGACGTTAAACACTCTTGTAGTCTTTGATAATTCTGTATCTAAAGCAGCAGGGTTTTTCTTAAAGCATTGTAAAGCTGGTAGTAACAGGCTGTTTCATAATGTGTACCTTTCTTTCTGATTCCTGAAGTTGCTCAGTATGTAGCTCATCTGATCCTAACAAGTCTGAATATACTGCCTGAGTCTAGTGTTTTGTTTCTCTTCTCTCTTCCTCTTTTTCAAGTGCTGGTAGCAACCCACTAATGACTGGTACATTGGGCTCAGGCCATTGTGACTCACGTGCAGAAAATAGGTGAAAATACACATCTATGGAATAAACTAGTAGCACTTGTGAATTTACTGAGAGGCCTAAGAGACTCTGGACTTTGAGGCCCATAAAGGAGAGGTGGTGGTGCTTTTCCCTTGATACAGGGTCACGGAACCAGTCTTTTCATTCCTTCCATCTTCTTCTCCCAGGAACTGCAGCAGACATTAGCTGTCCCTCAGAAGTCTTAGAATAGGGGCTTCTCTGGTGGTCCAGTGGTTAGGACTCTGCGCTCCCAATGCAGGGGCCATGGGTTTGATCCCTGGTTGGGGAATTAGGATCCTGCATTCTGCATGGCAAAAAAAAAGAGAGAAAGGGAGGGAGGGAGGGAGGGAGAAGAAAAGGTCTTAGAATAGCCTGGGTCATTTTTCAATATTGGCTTAAAGCATATTATTGCCCCCAAACCAGTCCTAAGTAAATCTTGAGTGTGTAGGCTATGTCTCTAGAATAACAGATTAATCCATTTTTTGTTCACTTTGATTTCTTTGACCATGTAGGTGATACGTGAGATTGCTTGTTACGCTACTCAAATGTAATTTTTTCTTTCACAGGATGAATATTCCATCTTTCCTCAGACATACTCCATAGATATTAATGGTTATATTCTTGTGTATTCTGTTACATCAATCAAAAGGTAAGGCCCACTTCTGCTTGCTTGAGTTTATTTGCTGTGCTTAGATGGCATTAATCCTTCTATGAGATTATGCTGGAATTGGCAGTAGTAACAACTAGACTTTAATGGTTTTTAGTGGTTGTCTTGTGGAGCAAACAGGTTGTTAAGGGCAAAAAACTTATCCCATTAGGTGTTCTCTTACACTGATGGAGTAAAAAACTCCGTTATTTCTTACCTCAGGCTGCCTAGCTGGATAGTGACTGAACATGATCTGAGCTTTTCTGCTGATTGCAATGGGAAATGCATTAATTGATTTACTTTCTGTGTGTTTTCACCGTATTAGTGTGGAGCATGGGCTGATTGCTAGGGCCCTCTCGCTAAGCAACATTCCGCAAATGTTTATTCAGAGATTAAATCAGCCCAGTTGTAGGCTTTCCCATTTAAATATGTCACCTGTTCCACTTCGAATATTCTCAGTAAGGGCTGCTGAGTGTTGAATACACGCACGTGTGAAAAAGTGGTAGGAAAAAATAAAGGAATTCCTTGTGTTCGGTTTACTTTATATTAAAATGGTGAGTCTATGACATTTTCCATTTTTCCCACTATAAATATTACATAACAAACGTTTTAAAACATCACCACTAAAATGGATGTCTGATTTTATGCTTTTTGTTTTATAGCTTTGAAGTGATCAAAGTTATCCATGGCAAACTGTTGGATATGGTGGGGAAAGTACAGTAAGTAGTAATAGTTTATCTCTTTTGTTAGATACTCATAATAGTATCTTCTGAACAATCAGATCGGGCACTGACTAGGGTACTTTGGCTTTTTTTTCTCTTGTATTAATAGGATACCTATTATGTTGGTTGGGAATAAGAAAGACCTACATATGGAAAGGTATGTAGCTTCTAAATACTGATTCATAAAGTCAAGTCTAAGACAGTTTAGTCACTGAAGTTTCATTTTTAATTATTCTTATAGCAAGAATATTTTTAGCTGTAGCATATCTGTGTTTCTGTGTTCAGAAATGTGGCAGTGACTGTGCATCACAGAAGCAAAACTGCAGTAAAAATCTCAACCTGTCTCGGAAAATGTTTCCTCTTAAAAAAGAGCTCAAACACTGTAGAAAATTACCTTTAGATTCTTTTACGGCTTTGCATAAAGCAGACTCTAAGAAGACAATGGTAGCCGTCATTTATTCAACAAGTCGTTTTCTGAGCACCGGGCTTAGGATTAGAGCAGCGAGCAGGGGAGGAGCCTGACACCTAGAGGAAGAGGCTCACTGGCTGGATTAGCGCCTGCAGGACTGCACGGAGGGCCCTTTCAGGATTGCACCATCTTTGGGTGCTTATAGCCAAGCTCGCTTCAAAATAATCAATTGTTGCAGACGCTGGAGCGTTGGCGTCCTGTTCTCCGAACTGTAAGAACTTGCTGGAGCAGGGGTAGCCACCCCATAAGGCAATGTCTGCTCTGTTCCCCAGCTCAGGGGTAACGGAAATGCTTCTGTGCATTACCTACCGGGTGAGAATGTTGAGCTGAGCATGCTTCTGCTTCGTAAGGAAAAAAACTGATTGAAGTGGAGCCTGTCTCATAAATCAATTATAGATGTTTTGTATGATAAAGAGCCAAGTACTTTAATTAGAATTTTCTTTTTCCTTTAGGGTGATCAGTTATGAAGAAGGGAAAGCGTTAGCAGAATCTTGGAACGCAGCTTTTTTGGAGTCTTCTGCTAAAGAAAATCAGGTACGTGTTTTTTAAACTTCATTTTGCCCTGCATCCCATCATTCATGGGCGTATGTTCCTCTCAGTCAGCATCTCACCACCATCTTCATCACTCCTGTTCAATCTTCGTCCTTCCACCATTTCTAATACCCATCTTTGGGTTGCTTTAGGACGATACTACTGATGTTTTAATTCAGTCAGTATTCTGCTTAAAATGGGACCTAGAATATTTGTAGGGTAAATAGAAATTAATAGTAAAGGCAATACTTCCTTTGAGAACATATAGTCTTATTTTTGTTTCATACTAAAGACTGGTACAGAAATAAGTCCAGGCATAGAAAAGAAACAAGAATGATCTCACATCACTTTGGCAATAATTTTGTACCCTTACCTCCCCCCTTTTTCTGTTGGGTGGAACTGATTTAGATGCATGTGTTGTTTTAACACAGAAACTGTTAAGAACCATTTTACAAGCATTTTTCCCAATTTCAGCCCTGCAAATGTTCCTTTAAAAGGCATATCCGAGGAAGGATGTCACTTCTATTTCAGAAGGCTTCCCGTATCTCCTTTTCCCTTTTCCCCCGTGGCATTAATTTAGACCAAGAACATCCAAGCTGGTCTCCTGCTTCCGTGAGTTCTCGCCAGTGTATTTCTGTTGGCTGCCACTCACCTTCTGAAGCTACAAATCCGATGATGTCACCCTGGACTAAAGCTGTTAGTGGGCCGCCCACCATCTGTAGGGCAAACCCCAAAGCCCTAAGCATGGTGTTGAGTGCAGTGTGTGGTTCGCACTCTTCCGGTTCCTTCCTTCACTGTATCCCTGTACTTTTCAGCCGCACCAAATTCCTCCCACTTAATTAAATGCAAGGGGTACTTCCAGACGCCTCCCCTTTACTCTCATTCTTCTCTGACTTGAAATATCCTTTCTCTAATTAACTACATACTTAACGTATTTTCAGCATGTGCTCTTGTTTGATCTTCCAATAAGATTAATTGGCTTTCATTTCTGTGAGGAAACTATAGTTCAGTGAGGGTGGGTGGCTTGATGTGGTTGAGGACAGTCAGCTGTTCTTCCCCAGCTCCGCCACCTTTCACCACTAAGACCCCAGTCCTCAGGGTTCTACTTAAATTCCACTTTCTCCTGGACCCCTGCATGATACGTCCAGCTAAAATTAATAGTAGCTTCTTCTCTCTTATCCCCTTTAATTCATTCTGAGATTCAAGGCCGTATCACTGGCCTTCATTTACTCCATAATGTCCGGCACAGTGGTTTTATATCTACTAGGTGCTCGGTCAACCCAGGTATCCCTTGATAGGCAAACCTGTTTGTCCCTGTGTCCGCAGGTGAGGGAAGTTAAATCTGTACAATTGATTCCCGAGTTCCAGAGAGCAGGAGATTTATCTGCATCCATTTAGTGCGGAGAGTGCGAATTCAGATAAGAAGGGCTGAGATAGTAAGAGGTACCTGCACTGCTTAATCGAATTAAATCAGACACTTATTGGGGCTCTGGTCTATCCTTAAGATCATCCAGTTGAACTGTCTCATTTTAGAAGTGAGGCGTTTTAAGATCCAGAGAGGTAAACAACTTTTCTAAGGTCTATATTTCATATGGTATAAGAACTTGGACTAAATTTTAAATTTAACCCAAATTTAGTCCTCTCTCCTCTCCACCATGCTTTTCTGATGGGTGGGAAGAGAGGGCATAACCAAAGTGTAATAGAGATTAGAGTGTTCCTGAGGGAGAGAGAGAGACCGTTCTGTATTAAAAAGTCTGTGTGTGAACCTTAAATGGAATCTGGTTCTAAAATCCCTCGTGTAAAAGACATTTTGGGTCAATTGGGGAGATGTGATTACGTTTTAGATATATTAGGGAAATGGTGTTAATTGTCTTAGATGTAATGATGGTGTTGGGATTATGAAGAGAATATCCTTATTCTTGGAAAATGCAAACTATAGTATGTAGGGGCCAAGTTTCATAATGTCTGCAGCTTAGTTTCAGATGGGATAGATGCGGGGGATGGACAGAAGGAGAGCAAGCAGATATAGCAAAGATGTTAGCATTTGTTGAACTCAGATAGCAGGGCTCAGGGCTTATTATACAATTGTCCCCATTTTTCTGTATGCTTAAAAATTTGCATAATAAAAATTGGAAGGTGGTCAGAAGGTACAAACTTCCAGTTACAAAATAAAGAAGTCCTGAGGATGTGATGTTTAGCATGGCGACTGTGGTTAACAATATTGCATATTTGAAAACCGCTAAGAGTAGATCTTAAAAGTTCTCATCATAAGAAAAAAAAGTTTGTAACTATGTGTGACCAGCCTTATCGTGGTGATCATTTCACAGTATATACAAACATCGTCATTATGTTGTACACCTAGAACAAATATATGCTATGTGACAACTGTCTCAATTTAAAAAATCTTTTGATGTGGAGGAGTGACGTTGAATGGCCCTAAGCTATCTTTGGTTCTGCTTTTGCTAACTTCGCTCCGTTGTGTTTCTCTTTGGTGAAAATCTGAGGATACTAAAACAATTATTCTGTTTGCCTTTATAATTATGTAGGCATCATCACCAGCTTCACTATTCATGTAGGTTCACGTAGCCCCTGTGCATCGTGTGTTACTGTTCTGTGCGTCTCTGGCCGTTGCTTTGTTATTCCTTCCAGCATCCTCAAAGGTGTAGACACCTTATGGACCCTACCTCGAATGTAATTAAGAGGGATTGCTTAGTAAGGCGTGTCGCCTCAGGTTAGTTTATCTTTTGAGAGTGACCTATAATGGTACGCTTAGGGTATGTCATTAAACTACTTTTTGGTTGGAGGATGCAGGCCTTTTCTCTATCTAGTTTATGTTATACTTTACCATAGCTTAAGATTTTTAATATGGTTCTGGATAGATTTACTTTTTAACCTTTTAGTTTCCTTTAGAAGGTAGGATACTGCCTTTTCAGTACCCATATAAAAGATGAAATTGTTCTCAAGGCTTAAAGTTAAAATGAAAAAATTCCAACTGCTGTAATTCTTTTAAAGTTTTGATAAATTTAGTAGATTTATCTGATATTAACCAAAACTCTAAAAGAAGGCAAGGGTGCAGTACAGTGACCTCAAACATCCCAGACAAGCTAGAAGATCAGATGACCCAACTCACTGTTGTCTCGGTTACTTTAGCACCTTCATCAGATCAACAAATACCTTATTCGGCGTGAAATAATCCTTAAAGGCAGAAAGATTCTTGTACCCAAGTTAGGTAAATACAGTGCTGATATGCATATCCTTGGAAAGCAGCAGTCCTGACCAGCTGTCTAGACACTTCTCAGCCCTCGGTTGTGGCTCTTGTGACACTGCTCACCTTGTTGTTGAGCGTGCTGAAGACAGTTGGATCCTAAGCCTAGTGAGTTTCTGCCCATCGGGTGGGGAGAAACCAAGTAATTTCTAATCCCTTATGTTAAGAGGTGTGATTGATTCTAATCCACATGTATACTAGAGTGCTTACTACTCTTGGTCTATGTAGTAGGAAGAGAGAGAATTTGTGTAGTAAGGAGACATCCACATCAATAGTCACGTGATCAGAGACCAATCTTTGTGAACCGCTCAAATTTTTTATTGATAAATTTTCAAATGTAGCTTTGTATTACTTAGCAAAAATCCAGTATTTTAAAATAAACTGTCCTCAGTGGAGTTCAGTCAGACTTGTTGATTACAAAGTGCACAGTGGTAAAAATTATCAAGTCCGTGAGAATACTGCACTTTGACTATTACTGAACTATGGGATGTGTTTGCAGTTCTGGCTTATTTTCTGTGGATGCCTTCACAAATTGTATTTCAGCAATGTGATGGAAGAGAATGCATTTTGTCAGAGTCAGATCACACAGGTAATCAAGGAGAATGCTAAGATTTATCTAGAAAGCCAGATTCCAGGCACGCTCTATTTTTTTTGTAAGAGTTTGGCATGCATCTTTCCACACATTTTTCTGTGCTTTTTTTTGGCTGCGTTGGGTCTTCATTGCTGCGCGCAGGCTTTCTCTAGTTGTGGTGAGCGGGGACTACTCTTGGTTGCGGTGCGCGGGCTTCTCGTTGCGGTGGCTTCTCTTGTTGCGGAGCACAGGCTCTAGGCATGCAGGCTTCAGTAGTTGCAGCATGCATGCTCAGTAGTTGTGGCTCGCGTGCTCTAGAGCGCAGGCTCAGTAGTTGTGGCACGTGGGCTTAGTTGCTCCGTGGCATGTGGGATCTCCCTGACCAGGGCTCAAACCCGTGTCCCCTGCATTGGCAGGTGGATCCTAAACCACTGCGCCACAAGGGAAGCCCTGTGCTTTTTTTTTTAGGATGAAATAAATAACAACTTGCCTGCATCGTCGTGGGAAACGAGGGGAATTGGTAATGCAGAAAGGAGGGTGCTTGCTGAAGTCAGTGGCCTTGATTAGACAGGAGAGGTGGGCCTGGGGCTGGCTTGGGCTCACTTAGGGGTGCCTCCTTTGTGCCAGCAGGAAAGAGGGAACCAGAGTAGAAGAGCCCAAATTCAAGGGCATGGTCATTGGTGGACGGAGTATGGAGAGTTCGCTTATGAATGGTGCTTCTGTTTTCCCAGTGAAATGTAGAACCCAGTCATCAGCCGAGGGTGAGAGCAGGGAAGAGGTTTAGCGATCCCAGTGGAAGGAAGAGGCATGACCCCTTCATTCTGGGGGCTGATTGGACCAGAGAAATGTGGTTGGGCTGCTGGGGCAGCAGGGGTCCCCTTTGGGTTCAGGGTCCTGGAGGTGTGTCCATGGGCTGTGTCCGCTGTGTGGCGCAGGCAGTGAGCAGGCAGACAGGTGGCAGGGAAGGGAGTAGGAGGCCGGTGACTGCCCTGGGGACGTCTGCGCTGGCCCGGGAGGCGAGAGAAGGAAGATGGGGGCTGGAGGGGGGGGGGCGGCTGCTTGGTGATGACAAGATCTGGGTGCTGCCCTGCGAGGTTTTTGAAAACAGGAGCATTTTTGGATTATCACAATGACCGCATTTAAAGGACAGGGACTGACGTTCGGCCTAAGTGAGGATTTCCTGCCCTAAATGATGGTGGCTCCTCCTTGTGAAGGGCTGGTCCCTGGGGCTGAGAGGTGCAGTCGGGAGAGAGAGGAGGTACCCGGGGGGTGTGCAAGGCCAGGGTGGCGCGAGTGGTGGCGGAGGTGGAGCCGCTGCCCCGGAGGAGGGGGGTGAGGCCGGGGGTGACTCGGGGCTCTAGGTGGCCTAGAGGAAGCAGGCTCGGAGGGCACGGGTGTCATCTCACGGCCTAAGAGCCAGAGCTGAGAGTTTTTAGGAAGTGGGAGGGGAAAGGGTGTGACAGGCAGGGGGTGGGGTGCCAGGCCAGGCGAAAGAGCCCCAGCCCTGCTGTAGTCCCAGAGCGCCCGCAGGGCGGGCGAGGCGGGTGAGCCGGGTGAGCCAGCAGGGGATACTCCACCCTGGAGGTCCAGAGGCGCCGCAGGAGGCGGAGTAGGCGGGGCTTCCTGTGACTGATGAAAGCAGGGCTCAGAAGTGTGATTTGAGGTTAGTTCCCGTGGTCTGCAGTCACCACGTGGGGGGAGGGGAGGGGAGGGAGGAATCCCAGGCTCCTGCGGCCCCGGGGCCGCCTCGTTGGCCTCCACACCTGGACCTCCACGTGCAGGGCAGGCCGTGGGCCTTTTCCAGTCCCGCCAGCAGTATCAGTGTTCCTCGTGGCTCCGCTTTTAACGCTAACGTTGTCATCGGTTTTCTCTTTGGTTTCAGACTGCTGTTGATGTTTTTAGAAGGATAATTTTGGAGGCAGAGAAAATTGACGGGGCCGCCTCACAAGGGAAGTCTTCCTGCTTGGTGATGTGATTCTGCCGCAGACCCTGAGGGCACCGGGAGCCTGGCCTGCTGAGGAGGCAGCCTGCCCACTTTCCTTTAAGATAAACTCTGCTTCATTTCTCTTCTGTTAACCTGAAAGATTTCATTTGGGTCAGAGCTTCTCTCCCAACCCCTCCTTTCAGATTATGTTAAACTCTGACTCGGTCCAAATGAGTTCACTTCCATTTTCAAATTTTGAGCAATCATATTTTCAATTTATATATTGTATTTCTTAATAATATTATGACCAAGAATTTTATTGCATTAATTTTTCAGTGTAGTTTGTTGTTTAAAATAATGTAATCATCCAAATGATACATATTGTTACACTACTATTAACTAGGCTTCAATATGTCAGTGTTTATTTCGTTGTGTTAAGTGTACACTTGTAAATAAAATAGCTGCAAAGCCTAATCGTTGTGCTCCTCAGTGTGGCTTTTAAAGAAGAAAACCTGTCCTCCTGAGGGCTTCTTTCCCTGCCTCCGAGGAGGCTCCAGCTTGGATTCCAGGAACCAGTGGAGGATGTGGGCACTTGGGGTAGAGTGCCCGAACTGGGGGGGGGGGGGGCGGGGGTGTTCCTGTTGACTAAAGCCGAGTGACCTTGGGGGGGGTCTGTGAGGGGAGTTGCTCCCCAGTAATAACTGTTCTCCCCACCTTGGTTGGAATGTTTCATGCGGGTAGGGCTGCAGGCTTACTTAGAGCCTTCCGGCCACCCTCTTGCTTGTCTCTTAGCTACTTGAAGAAAAGGGGACCTAAAGATACACTTACTGTCTCTCCTTTTACTTAGCTTGGTGTCCACGGCAGACAGGATCTGACTTAGAAAATAGATTGGCCTGTCACTATCCCAAAGCCTCCAGGAGTTTAAAGGATGGGGAAGATTGCCTGGTAAGTGTTCTGTGTCAGGGCTTCATGAACCTCCCTCAAACCCAGACTGCCTACCTCTTGTTCTGCCAAGAGCAGCTTTGAGGGAGAATCGAGGATTTCAATTGCCTGGTGGCCATCACCTCGACTCTGAGAGTTCAAGCTGAGCGAAATTTTTTAAATGATGTTCCTTCCCAGTTAAAATTTCACAGCCATTTCTAACCTTTAGGGAAACGTTATTGAGTTTGTTGATAAAATAGAATATTGCTTTGGAACTGATTTTTTTTTTTTTTTTTTTTGTGGTACGCGGGCCTCTCACTTGTTGTGGCCTCTCCCGTTGCGGAGCACAGGCTCCGGACGCACAGGCTCAGCGGCCATGGCTCACGGGGCCCAGCCGCTCTGCGGCATGTGGGATCTTCCCGGACCGGGGCACGAACCCACATCCCCTGCATCGGCAGGCGGATTCTCAACCACTGCGCCACCAGGGAAGCCCTGTAACTAATTTTTTAATGAAAAATTACGTTTTTAGAATATGCCATTGTGGACTTCCCAGGTGGCACGGTGGTTTGAGAATCCACCTGCCAATGCAGGGGACACCGGTTCGAGCTCTGGTCCAGGAAGATCCCACATGCCGCGGAGCAACTAAGCCCGCGCGCCACAATACTGAGCCTGCGCTCTAGAGCCCGCAAGCCACAACTGCTGAGCCTGCGTGCCCACAGCTACTGAAGTGCGTGAGCCTACAGCCCGTGCTCCGCAACAAGAGAAGCCACCGCAATGAGAAACCAGCACACCGCAACCAAGAGTAGCCCCTGGTTGCCGCAACTAGAGAAAGCCTGCATGCAGCAACGAAGGCCCAACATGGCCAACAATTAATTAATTTTTAAAAAAAGAATGTGTCATTATTTTGAATCTTTATAGTGTTTGTGTCTTATCACTCAAGGATGAAATTTGAGCCAGGATGAAAAAGGCCTCCACCAAATACTTTTTAAATACAAATAAGTTTTAGCAATGTAGTATCATTACTTATTAACAGGGTTTATTCTTAGGCCTAATATGTGTCAGTACTCACTGGATGGAACCACATTAAATCTGGATTCAGTTCATCCAGGCAACATTTTACATCTGATAAGTTATTTCTGTGTAAATGGAATCTTGGGGCAGCCTGTTCTTGCAACTACAGTTTGACTCTCACGAAATGTCCTCTAGGCCTAGCTGCCCTGTTTGGAGGTGACGTGGATCTCTTTACATGGTGTGGCTCAGCTGTTCATTCAGATGTTTTCTGAGCACCTGCTGTGTGCTGCACACCGTTCTAAGTGCCGTGAACACAACAGAACTCTGCACCCTGTAGAACTTACGTCTGACCTTGCCCCTTGAATAGCACAGGGCAGGCAGTCCTGCTTCCCCGTGCGGTGACCCATCCACAAGATGGTTGATTCGATTATCTGATGGGCTGTGCTTGTGATGTGTTCCGAGGGTGATGTTGCTGAGGGGTGCTCTCCAGTGGTGGGGAGCACGTGACCTGGAGGTGGTGGTGGAAGGCGGTCAGCAGTACCTCTTCTGGTTTGCTTCACGTCCACCCTGTGAAGCAGGTGCTGCCCTATTTACAGTGAGGAAACTGCCTTAGAGGTGTCAGCGACAGTCATTAGCCCCATTCACTGTGTCAGCGAATCTAATGATGTGTTATCTGAGCCTTCTGAAGAAATTCTTAGAACTGCCAGGTTTGACTTAAATGTCGTTATTTAATAGTGTATTTCATCACTCCTAAGACCTTTCCTTACATTTTAGCATTTTTCATTTTTTTTTTTTTTTCTGATTTGAATTTTTCTTTTAAGTTCGGATGGAAAATTAAGAACACTTCCGGGACTTCCCTGGTGGCACAGTGGTTAAGAATCCGCCAGCCAATGCAGGGGAGACGTGTTCAATCCCTGGTCCGGGAAGATCCCACATGCTGCGGAGCAGCTAAGCCCGTGCGCCACAGCTACTGAGTACACGTGCCACAGCTACCGAAGGCCGCGGGCCTAGAGCCCATGCTCCGCAACAAGAGAAGCCACCGCGATGAGAAGCCCGCGCGCAGCAACGAAGACCCAACGCAGCCAAAAATAAATAAATAAATATCCTTCTTAAAAAAAAACTATGAAAAAGAACACTTCCAATTCAAAGTTTTAAGCACAAAATTCAGGGATGTCGTGTGGTGGACTTGCTTCTTCAGCTGGAGGTGAACCTGGCAGCCGATGGAAAGAATCCGCACTAACAAACAGCAAACTGCACAAGGATTGTCCCCGTGAAGAAGCCGGTGACGTAAGGATTGTCCCCGTGAAGAAGCCGGTGACGTCGCGTTTGATTTTCCCAGCTTGGCTCCTTCCCCAAAGTTTAGGCTCTGGAGTCCTGAGTCTTCGGCATTTAACTAGTTCTTCGTTGGGGGGAGGGGCTGGGACTGTCCCGCCACATGTAAACCGATCTTTGTCATAGATCGCTTTTATAATGAGAGAGCAGCCGGGGCGCTTTGCCACATCTTCCCCATTCTCCGTATGTTCCTTGGTGATGCAGAAGTTATCCCCACACGGGCAGGGGTAGAAGTACATCTCCGAGACCTCGTCATATTGGAAGTCCTTGATCTCCACCTCATGAAACACTGCCATCGTCACTGGGGCCAGGAGAGGTCTTGTCGCCTCCGCCATTTTAGCATTTTTCTTAGTGGGACATACAACGCAGCCTTAGATTCATTGAAGCACAGTAGGTGCGAATACAAAACTCGGTGCATATCCAAGGCTATCTTGCAGCTCATAATACAAAGTGTAAAATCACAGGACAAATTCAGATTAATGTGATGGAATTTTGCTAAAACTAAATTGTTCACTCCCCGCCCTCTCTAGAGCGCCGTGTCTCCCCGCCGTGTCACTGACGGTGCTCTCGCCTGAATTGCTCATCACCTCCTTGTCACCACGTCCAGTAGGTATTTCCTGGCCTCTGTCCTGACCCTCCAGCATTGCACGCAGTTGGTGACTTCTCTCTGAAGGTCTCTGTTTCCGCCTTCTGGTCTTCCTCCCAGCTCACTGTTGCTGCCTTGGCCTCCTCGGCTGTTGCCTCCTCCGTTAACCTCTCGATGGGCCATTTTTCCTTCTCCCCTTCCTTGATTTCATCCTGTCACATAGCTCTCACTGCCGTGTTTCCTGAAGACCAAAATTCCTTTCTCGCACCCTGACCTCTGGGCTCCAGGCTTGTCTTCTCTTAGATGTCTCATAGGCATCTGAAGTTTATCATGCCCAAATTCTTGATTTTCCCTAAAAACGTGGTCTCCCCTGGACCCTGCTTCAGGAAATGGCACCATTATCCACTAGATACTAAAGCTAGGAGTTGGGGAGCCATCCTCTACCTCTTCCCTTGTGTCCCCTCCCAGCCAGTCCATCAACAAATCCTAAGGGCCCTGCCTTCAAAAATCTTATATTTTGCCCACTTTTCTCCATCTTCACTGCATGCTAGTCTCTAACACCACACCCTCCAAATCATTTCCTGCAGCCCAAGTCAACTTCTTTTTTTTTTTTTTTTTTTTTTTTTTTTTTTTTTTTGCCACACCGCGTCACTTGTGGGATCTTAGTTCCCCGACCAGGGGTCAAACCTGGGTCCACGGCAGTGAAAGCCCAAGTCTTAACCCCTGGACCACCAGGGAATTCCCCAAGTCAACTTGTTTAATACATAAATTGTTCTGTGTTACCCCTTTGCTTAAAATGTTTTAGTAATAATTGTGCCTGCTCAGGGTCTCCAGGGCATCTCATTCTCCAGCCTTTCTTGTTAAAAAAAGAAGAGGTTTTTTGTTAGTTTGTCCTTGCCTTAATGTCAAATAAACGGCCACTGATTGTTTTTGACAAACACCCCAGGGAAAAGGCAGTCAGGTCAAAGACAAGCCTTGCAGATGGGGTTTTCCAGGGAACTACCAGACACTGCAGATGACAGTTTTCTGATCGGGGGCTGAGAAAGCACCAGCCCCATCTTGACCCTGCATGCAGCTGCTAAGGAGGGGTCTGGCAACAGGGCAAGTGACAGTGCCACAAATCTCGCTGTGCTGAGAATCAGCAGGTTTCCTTAAACACCCTTGGACTGGTGCAAGCCTTTAATCTCCAGACCTATGAAAAAGTGATATATTTGAACAGTTTTTTTGCCAGTGTTCTCACCGAGTTCTTGAAGGGCCTTCCTGCGCTCTCCCCAATGGCAACCCTCCAGGGTCTCCGCAGTAGCTGTTTGTCTGTTGAACGGACGAGTAGCTGAGCCCTCCCATGGGCTGCTTCCTAGACGGCTTCCGTGGAACTTGGCCTGTGTCTGCTGCAGGGTAGGGGAAATCCTCACCATTCACACAGTGCACCGGGATGACCTTTAATCTTGGGTCCACCCCTTATCGGCTCCCAACAAGGAAGGAGTGCAGCTACCGGGCGCCCCTACCATTGCTGGTGCAGCCAGCCTCGGACGCCTCGGACTCAGATGGTAGCAGTCTTCGTTAACAGTAAGTCAGAGGACGCAGAATACGCCGCTGCCTTTTATTTTTTGATTGATTTATTTTTGTCTGCGTTGGGTCTCCGTTGCTGCGCGCGGGCTTTCTCTAGTTGTGGCGAGCGGGGGCTGATCTTTGTCACAGTGCGCGGGCTTCTCATCGCTGTGGCTTCTCGTTGTGGAGCACGGGCTCTAGGTCGTGGACTCAAGTAGTTGTGGCACGTGTAGTCAGTGGTTGTGGCTCACGGGCTCTAGAGCGCAGGCTCAGTAGTTGTGGCGCACGGGCTTAGCTGCTCCACGGCATGTGGGATCTTCCTGGGCCAGGGCTTGAACCTGTGTCCCCTTCATTGGCAGGCTGATTCTTAACCACTGTGCCACCAGGGAAGCCCCATGCCCGCTGCCTTTTAGATGATCGGCTAAATGGAAACAAGGTTTAACAATTCGTGGAGAAGTCTAGACTCCAGAGAAAAACATCTCCAGCTCCTGCGGGCTGCAGCCACATGTGAGAGGCTTGCTTGCAGAAGGCTTCTGGCTGCCCTGGTGACTCCAGTTGACCGAGACTGTTGTGCAGGTGAACAGAGGCTGCCATGAAGGCTGTGCCAGCAGGAAACCAGGGCGCCTTCAGAAGCGTTCTCAGAAAATTCCAGAATCACCCCACTCCTTCACCTCCCCAAGAGCAGACAGTTTTACATTAAGCCAAAACACTTGACATTGAGTAACATTTTTGTGTTACCCATTCTTATTACCTTTCCGTACCTTTGATAGCTTCCTAGAATGACCTGGGGAAGTCAGCTATGGAGTTAGGACTGCAAAGATGCTGAGAGCTAACTTAGCATCTGTTTTCAGAGGAGGGGCCTGATCCCAGAGAGACCCCCCAACTCTTAGTTCATTGTTCGCACTGCTGCACGTGTGAACACAACCCCAATACCCACAGGGAACCCCAAATAAATGCAGCCTCGGACTAAGACTCAGAACGTAGCCCATCCAGAGATGGGTCCCATCTCTGCAGCTAGTGCATATCTTTGGGTAACTTCTTTATAGTCTCTGGTCTTGATTCCTGCACCTAGGAAACCTCCCTTTGTCAGGGATTGTTGTAACGGACCCAAGTATGAAAACCTTCGCTGTTCCCAAAGCCCAAATACAAGCGCAGACCATTGCCCTGCGGATGACGAGCTGACCCAGACCCCCGGCCTGAGTTTTCCACCTGACGGCAGGGCCTCCACTGCTTTCTGAAGCTCCCGAGGTTCCCACCTGTGCGTCCCCCGCCATAGTCGGTGACTCCGAATTCCGGCAGTGCTGCCGTATCATCACGGGGCTGCACGTCCAAAAAGGCAAGATGGAGAATCACAGATTACTTCCACAAGCAAGTTTATCACACCAAAAAAAAAAAAAAGTTTCCTTCCAGTCTGGCCCGAGGTATCAAGAACACATGATAATAAAAGACGTGCGGCTCTGCCACAGTTCACGGTCACATGCCCTGAAGGTCCCTCTGGACCCGCAGGGCTCAGTCGCGCACACGCCCCGTTGAACCCTGTGGCCGTGCAGTGGATGAGCCCTGGTTGGGGGACAGGCAGCTTGTTCCTTCAGATTCCGAGTGGGGACCTCGGTCCTTCCTCTGAGGACGTCATCACGCTCAAAGGCCCCTCCAGCTCCCACGTTCTATTACAACCTGGGAAATGGCCTTGGCTCGTTTTTTTTTTCTTCTTCTTTTTTTTTTTTTTTGGCTGCGCCATGCAGCTTGCAGGATCTTAGTTCACCAACCAGGGATCGAACCCACACCCTTGGCAGCGAAAGCACGGAGTCCTAACCACTGGACCGCCAGGGAATTCCCAGCTCATCTTTTTTTTTAAGTTATGAATTTTCTCAAGAAATAGCATAGGATTCTGGAAATATTATGGCCTCAGCAATCAAGACCTTTCACCCAGTTCTTACTGCTGCCCAAGAAAGGCCCAGGCAGAGCTTTGATTTATTTCTTCCAAAAACAAAGCAGCCCCTTTCCGGCTGCCGCTCCCACAGGGAGAGCCGCCCTCTGCAAGAGTCGCTGGCTTCCTAGTGTTTTATCATTTTAGTCCCTCCTCCTTCTCCCATCATTACTAGATCAACAAAGAATCCAAGTAAAACCATACGGTAATCTCTGGCTTTTCTATGGGCATCGCTGTGAGGTTGACATGCCCTGAACTTTACCCTAAAAGGCTGAAGCAGAGTGCCAGCCTGGTGTTGACAGCTGGTGCAGCTGGAAAGGTTACATTCCTCGGCCCTGACGTGTGGATTTGTATTATCCCAGAGCAGAAATCATTCAGAGGCACGACCTTTTCTGTGCCTGTAACTGGAGCGTTGCGTGACGTTTTAAAATGATGGAAACAGCTCCAAGTCGGCCACCGACTCCCCTGTGATGCCTGCGGGGGCGGCTCATCTGCTGGCCACTGGTTCTCAAACTCTGACACATTCCAGAGCCACCTGGAAGGCTCGGGAAGGCACAAGGGGTGGGGTGGGAGGCTCATGCCCAGAGTTTCTGATTCCGCGAAGACATCTGGATTTCTGGCAAGTTCCAGGGCTGCTGTTACTAGTGGTTCAGGGACCACATTTTGAGAACCGCTTAGGCAATGATACCTAAGAATGAGGGGGGACCACAGGTAGCAGTTCTATGACTGCAGGACGTCAGAGCATATGCTGAGTGACCAACCGCCCCGGTTTGCCTGGGACTTGAGGGGCATTGAATTCTGTCCTCTCAAAATCTATGTTGTAGCTGATCCCCAGCACCTGTGAATGTGACCTCATCTGGAAATAGGGTCTTTGCAGACGTAGTTAGGATGAGGTCATACTAGAGTAGCGTGGGTCCTGAGCCAATGACTAGTGTCCTTATAAAAAGCGGAAATCTGGACTCGGAGAGACAGATACACAGAAGGAAGAACGCCATACGAGGACAGAGGCAGAGACTGGAGTGATGCAGCTACGTGCCAAGGGATGCCAGGGATTGCCAGCCACCACCAGAAGCCGGGGGAACATGGAACTGATTCCCCTCTGAGCCTCCAGAGAGGAACCAAGCCTGCCAACATCTGGATTTCAGACTTCTCTGGCCTCGTATCTGGGAGACAATACATTTCTGTTGTTCTAAGCCACCCCATTTGTGGTACTTGTTGTGGTCGCCCTCGGGGGTCCCACAAGGTCAGACTTTCACTTTGAAAACCAGGACAGTCCCTGGCAAACCAGAACGAGCTGGTCACCGTAAGCATGATCAAGTGATGTTCACACGGCCGGAACTCTCAGGTTTACAGAGGAGGGAGCTGATGCTCTAAGAAGTTGTGACCTGCTGTCCTTGGTCCACTCGGGCCATGCTCACTGAACACCACAGACTGGGGTGGCCCATGACAACGGAGGTTTCTCTCTCATCATTGGAGGCTGGAAAGTCCAAGATCAAGGCGCCGCCAGACTGGGTCTCGGAGAGGCCTGCCCCCTGGCTTACAGGCATGGTCCTCATGTGGTGGGAGGGATGAGGGAGCTCTCGGGGTCTTCATTAGGCACAGGCCCATTCGTGAGGCTCCACCCTTACGACTGCGCACCTCCCGAAGACCCCAGCGCCTCACACCACCACACTGGGGCTTCGGATTTCAACCTATGAATTTGGGGGACGCAAACATTCAGTCTGTGACGCCTGCCAAGGGTCACCTCGCATTCGTGTGAGAACCTAGAACACGAGCCTTCTAAGAGTGGACCACGGCCCCCAGATGCTTCACGTACACGTGAGTGCGGACACACGTGTGCACTGTTGGGCCGCACCCCGCAGGCCTACAAGAGTGAAGAAAGAGCCCAGAGTCAGCAACACAGACATCAGTGGTCTGATGGATGGGGGAGCTTACACGTCTGAAGCAAGGTCCCGGAGCGACACCCCACCGTGTGAGGCTGACAGTGAGCAGGACGTGGTGGCAGCCTTTGCTTCCGGTGGGGAAGGTGGGGAAGGGGAGATGACGTCAGGTTGGCTCATTAGTTACCAGGGAAACCAGCAGAAGGGCACACCCCTCACCGCCCCTTTGATAAGAACAGTCACCAGCCGGGGCCTGGGGCACGTACGTAGGAAGCTCAGTCTTGTGCATGGGGTGTAGGTGAAGCAGGCCCTAGTCCGGAAGGGGATGTACAGAGAGCAAGAGAGCCGCCATCACGAGAGGCCTGACCGTACAGCACATACGTGAGCGTGTGAGCCGCACTGCAGCCTCAGGTGGGGGTGGGGGGCTTCGTGCAGAGTCACACTGAGTGGGTTCCGGGCGAGACCTAGATTTTGAATTTCTGACGAGTGCAACGTGATGCCGATGCTGCTGGAAGCTGCCTGGGTTATATAACCCCCTCGGGAAGATGCAGCCCCTGGAATAAAGAAGTGACCTTGGGCTGACTGCTGGGGAGGGTGGAGGACCCACGTTCTCGCCCTTGCTCTGTCACCTGGGGGGACAATCCACATTTCTGGATTCACCTTTTTCCATCTGCAAGATGAAGAAGCAGTTGAACCCAATCGGTTGTTTCCACTTATGCCTGTTTCTCGAGCTGGATTCTGGTGTTCCACTACAAAATGAAAATTGTTTTAGACAAAAATTTTATTTCAATCTCGAGGTTGTTTTTCCCAGTGATTTTTCTTAAATAGGTGACACCTGCAGCCAGTTGTCCAAGTGACTTAACCCCAAATAACACATCTATTTTAAGGGCTGCCGGTGCGTCCGGGGGTGAGGGTGGGGCGAGGTGGGCCTCTCTAAGTTGAGAGCAACTGGGGCGGAGCCTGAGCCCCCGCCCCGCCCCCGGCCGCGTTTGCTCTGTCGCCCCCTGGAGTCCGAGGAAGGCACAGACTCTGCGCCCTTTTTCTCCGCATTCCTGACCCGCTGCAGCCCGTACTGGGGTGTAGGTACCCGAGGCCCTGCCCTAGTGACCTGCAAGCTTGTCCATGGTTTCTTCTCTCACCTTCAGAGATTCCTTTTCGGGTTTTCGGGGTGAAGGGCGATCGGAAAGCGGGGGACTCCGCAAGAGAGGGAGGGGAGACCGACGCCGGGGTAGGGGCGGGGGGGGGGGGGGTGGGCGGTCGGCGGGGGGAGGGGGAGGCCCGGTGCTCCGCGTGTTAACATCTCAGAGCTCCGCAAGGAAGGGGGTGTGAGAGATGCCACGCGGTTGTCCCGGCCCCCAAGTCCACGCGCACGCGCCACGGCCCCCCGCGAGGAGGTCGGCCCTTCCTCTCTCCCCCAGATCCCGGCGCCGAGGGCGCGGCGGGCTGCATCTTCCTCGCAGGCTCCCTGCCCGTCCCGCCACCCGCCCCTGATGGGTGACTGGCCACCAACATGTTACCTTTCTGGAGGCGCCAGTGCTGCCTGGCCGGTGGGCTCCCCACCCCCTCGAGGTGCTAAGAGTCACCAGGCGCCCGGAGCCGGTTCTGGCCTCTCAGGGAAGATGCAATTCCATCCCTCTGTCTACTGGCGGCTCTGTGATGAGTTTCCTGAGCGGAGAGAAGCCCGGTGACAACTCTGTTTGGGGAAGACTGATCTGCTGATGGGCGCCCCGGCTTCCTTTTCTGGGATGAGGTGAGGGAGGCCAAGGAAACAGAAGGAACCACGGAGGAGAGCATCTGCTGCTTAAACTTCTCGACTCCCACCTCACCCCCAGCCCAGCCTGGGCGATGCTGTCTATTGAGGGAAAGTGGACAGCACCAACTCTTCCCACAGTGGGAACACACTCCAGTCTTGGGAAGCCGGGAAAGGGCGCCCAGAGGCTGGCCTCCTCTTAGCGTTTCCCCCTCTCAGATGAGGGCAGCCCTGGGAGGGCGGGGTCGCAGGACGGGAAGCGGGTTAGGGGCGGGGGGCTCAGATTCAACACATAGGGAAGGGACCGAGGGCCACATGCAAATGTTCCATAAACTCGGATTCGAATATTAGCAGTGGAAAAAGGGTACCACAGCAGATAAAAACATTTAAAATTTTTAAATGGACACTGTGAACATCTATATGCCAGTAAATCCAAAAACTTAGATGGATGGTCAATGGAATGGAAGACTATAAATGACCAATAATGACTCGAGAAAAAATACAACGCCCAAACAGAACTATAAGTGTCAAAGGAATTGAATCCGTAGTCAAAATATCTAACCATATATAAAGCACTAACGGGGCTTCCCTGGTCGCGCAGTGGTTAAGAATCCACCTGCCAATGCAGGGGACACGTGTTCGCGCCCTGGTCCAGGAAGATCCCACATGCCGCAGAGCACCTAAGCCCGTGCACCACAGCTACTGAGCCTGCGCTCTAGAGCCTGCGAGCCACAACTACTGGAGACCGCGGACCTAGAGCCCGTGCTGCACAAGAGAAGCCACGGCAATGAGAGGCCCACGCACCACAACGAAAAGTAGCCCCTGCTCGCCACAACTAGAGAAAGCCCGCGTGCAGCAACGAAGACCCAACGCAGCCAAAAAATAAGTTAATTACTTTTCAAAAAAGAAAAAAAAAATGGAAAGAAAAAGGAGGAGAATGGAGATCGCAGCCGGGCCCTAACTGCTCACTTTCCCCTGCTCTTGAAGCCTCATAGCAGGGCTATAGAGGAGGAGTTTCTCTGTCCCTCTCCCAGCTTAGGCGACTGGGACTCTGGGCCAAAAGCCAAGACCAAAGTGGGTGTGACTCGGTGGGGTGCTCCTTCCTGCCGTCACAGCAGGCCCAGGGCTTGTGGATCTCGGGACACCTGAGCCCTGCTCCGGGGGGACAGTGGCGGGTGACACAGGAAGAGATAACACAAGCTGCCCTCTGCCCGGGACAGAGCAAACACCAGCCCTCTCCCGTCCCAAGTGGCCAGGACATCCCCTGTGGTGACATCCATCTGCGCTAATGAACAAGAGGGGACCAACGCTTCTCCCCTTGGACAGCACGCAGTAGCCACATAACTAGTTCCTCGCGGGCCGGGATCCGTCTGTGACAGCCAGGCTGCGTGACTCCTGTTGGATCTTCCCACGTCACCCTCACTCTTGTGGGGGCCACCCTGGCCGGTACTAAGGGGCAGAGAGAGACAGTGAGGATGGAGAAGTGGGGAGGGGGAAGCCAGGTCTGCAGGGCCCTGAGGCTCTTGGGGTAAGGGTGACACAGAGGGAGGAGAGGTTGCAGGTGGCAGCCAGGTTCAGGTCTCGGGTCGCTGGGCAGGGCATGGAGTGGGTTTCAGAGGAAGAAGATGGATCAGGTTTTAAACATCTTGACCTTGAAGGACCGCGGCATCTGGGTGGGCAGAGGTGCCCGGGAGGCAGTTGGGTCCTCAGCCATGGAGCTCAGCAGAGTAGTCTGGGCTGGAGATCATGACTTGGGGGTCATGGGGGCAGCCACCCCCTGGGGAGAGGCTGTAGAAGGAGGAGGTGTGTGAGGGTGGGCCTGAAGTGGGAGGGAGGTGCAGGTGAATTTCCAGACGATCACTGGTGTCCCTGCTACGTGGAGAGGCACGGTACCACCCCTTCGGTCCAGCCCCTGGGGTGAGGTGGGTCCCCCTTTGAGAGGACCGTTTTCCTTGGTGGGGAAGAGGGCGGTTTCTGAAGCCAGAGGGAGTGGATTATTTTTGTGGCAGGTGACGAATGCAAATGTAAGAGAGGGTTGCAGTGTTGGGATGAAAGGGGGCTGTTTTAATACAGTTGTTATTTTTTAGGTATAATTTACACACAATAATAATTTACATACCTCTGGACCATGCACTCTCCGACCTGCTGCCCATCACCGAAGATTTGTTCTACCTTTTCCACATTTCAAATAGAATCATCCAATGTGCAATCTTTTCTGTCTGCCTCCTTCAGCTCAGCGTAATGTTTTTGAGACTTTTCTTTGCTGTTTTCTTTGCTTTTCTATGTGTATCAGTAGTTTGTCCCTTTTTCCTGCTGAGGGATGTTCCCCTGTCTGGGTGAACTGTGATTTCTTTATCTGTTGAAGGAGGCCTGGCGCTTCCACGCTGGTGTTATCAGGAGTGAGCCGCTGTGAGCAACGTGGGCTAGTCTTTGGCGAATGTTCTCATTGCTCGTGGGTAAACACCAGGTCGCACGGTAGGTGTATCTTAACTTTATAAAAATATGTTTCTGCAAGTGGCCGCAGGGTTTTACATCCCTGCCAGCAGCTCAGGAGTGTCCACCTGCCCTGCATCCTCACCAAGACTTATAATTGGTTGTCTCTTCAAATTTCTGCCATTCTAACGAGATACAGTGACGTCTCATTGTGCTTTGAATTTGCATTTGAGGGGGAGTTTTTAAAGGATGGGCATATTCTTGGCCTTTGAGGCATTAGATCAGGAAATGTTGAAGACTTAGGTGAAGGAGGGAGAACTGGAGGAGCAAAGTCCAAAACAAGAACAGGAATAGACCAGCTGGGCATCCTTGGGAAACTGCCAAACACTGAAGGAATGTTAAAATTGTGCATCTGTAGGGGTTGAGGGCATGGATTCTGGATTCAAATCCCAGCTCCACTGCTTACTTGTTGTGTGACCTTGGGCAAGTTACTTACTCTGTGCCTCACTTTCCACATCTATGAAATGGGGGTAATAATACCTACCTCTTAAGATTGTTGAGAAAATTAAATGATATAATAAGTCTTCGTTGGTGCCTTACTGTGTAAACACTATGAGAGTCATTACTACTGTCCCCATTTTTGAATTTATTATAATTCTATGTCTTCCCACTACCTGGCCCCTAGCAATTTCCCTGGGAGGGAGGGGGAGGTGTAGTTACTGTAACCACCTCTAGGGGTCAGGCTTCAGCGCCTTTCACTTACCTAAGCGGCACAGTATTTGAGGATAGGATATGGGGGACAAGGGGATTCTTTCCAGGACCCACGCGTCCAGCCTTTGCACTACCACCCTTTTCTTCCCTACCCCAATCCAATGTTCCCCCTTGGAGACCTCTGGCCCCTCTTTTGGGAGGGAGATGTCTTATCATCATCTCCTAGAAGTGGATTTGAACTCGGGCAGAGCAGGGGACCCCTGGTCCGTGGGACCTCACACTGAGCAAGCCAGAGGATGTTTTCACCCCTCAACCCAGGAGGCTGAGGTCCCGGCTAGCCCACAGACAGGGCACAGATTCTGGCTAAAGGTGTTCCCTCCCTCCCTGTCCAATAAAAATGGGTCCCAGTCCAGTGGTTGAAGCCACAAACTGGGAAAGGTCTTCAGATAATAGGTTAGATTACAGGTTAAAACACACACGGACACAACAAAGGAACAGATGACAGGTTAACACACACAAAAGCAAAGGAACAGATAACAGACTAATAGACATACCACAAAGGAATAGATAACAGGTTAACACACACACATCAGTCAGGAAGGACTCGGGATAAATGAGCAAAGGATATGAGTAAGCAGTAAACAGCAGAGCAAACATGATGTATGTATGGACGATGTTGAGAAGCTGAACACAAATGCACGGGTCTGGGGGGCCTTTGCTTCATCCTGTGGAGTTGAAGGTGTGCCCATGCTTCCCAATTTTACTAAAGGTGTGGACCCCAAAGGGGGCGAGATTGGCCCCTGGGATCTTTTGGAAATTTGAAGGTGTTTCCATTTGTCAGAATGACAGAGGGAAGGGTAGCCTTCAGTAGACAGGACCCAAGGATACTTGATACCCTGCAACATGCAATGAGCAATTGTCCCACAGTTTCACCCATAAACGCAGAATTCCCTGGTGGTCCAGTGGTTAGGACTCCGTGCTTCCACTGCAGGGGTTCAATCCCTGGTTGGAGAAGTAAGATCTGACCAGCCTTGTGGCGCGGCCAAAAGAAAAAAAAAAAAAAAAAAAAGACAGTATTCTTTGCCTGATTTTAATATACACTGAATTTTCCCAGCATGCAATTTACTAACTAGATGGGAGATTTTACTTAGTTTTCTGAGGGTCTTTTCCAAGAGTTATTCATTCACCGTTTCAGAGACTGGGGTCACTAACAACAAAATAACAAATTGCAGAAGGATGCATATACAATATTGCCACATTGTAAAAATGTGTATTATTTCCCTGTATACAAATAGACAGTAAAGATGTGAAAACATGCAAAGAAATAATAAACACAAAAATGTGTATTATTTCCCTGTATACAAATAGACAGTAAAGATGTGAAAACATGCAAAGAAATAATAAACACAGAAATCAGGATGGTGGGTATATGTGGGGAGGAAAAGCTTCTGATGACTTCTTTCTTTAAAGAAAATAAATCAACCTGACATAAACATGGCAACACATTAATATTTGACAAACCTGGGTAATGGGTGTGTCATTGTTCCTTATTCTCTAGAGCTCTCTATGCTCTAAATTGCCCAAAAGGGAGAGAGACTTGACAAAAGCAAGAGGCAGGAGGATGGAGGCAGGCAGGCGGGCACTGAATCACATTTTGCAACTTTCTGACACTGAGCAGCTACTGACAGCTTTTAAGTTTGCATGTTATTGAGATTTTCTAAAAATCAAGGTAGCACCCTCAGCCTTCTCCTTCCACTGTCACCACACTTATGCTGAGCCCATTCCCCCAGTATTTTGTCCCCAGCTAGCTGTCATATGTGGCTTAAGATCTCACCTATTTCAAAGTACATTTTAACAATGCTTTGAAGATGATTCACTCAAAGAAATGAGTCCCTACTGGTGAGGTTTTGCCAGTCTTGTATTTGTATATGTATGTATTGATAGCTGTTTAGGAGAGGAGCTCTTCTCAGGCACACATAGATCATGTGAGTCTTGGCAGACCTGACCTCCTTATTAATGAAAATCCTGAGTGAGAATTGAGATGTTGCACTGGGAATGGGGAATAGAGGTTAAAATTGCAGAAGTCTTATCGACAGGTTCACTTTTTACCAATTCTCTGAGGCCTGTGACTGGTCATTTTTCAGTATTCTTTGCAGAAAATACCCCAGATCACTGCTCTGTTTTGAATTCTGCCCACATCCCCTGTGTGCATTGTCTGTGGGCCCTGGCATAGTAACGGCAAATACAAATTAAAGATAAGACACTCTGAAAATAATGAGATCCCACTACACACCTAGCAGAATGGCTAAAATCCAAAACACTGACACCACCAAGTGCTGGCAAGATTGCGGAGTAGCGGGAGCTCGCATTCATCGCTGGCAGGAATGCAAGCGGTGCGGAGTAGCAGGAGCTCGCATTCATCGCTGGCAGGAATGCAAGCGGTGCGGGGTAGCGGGAGCTCGCATTCGTCGCTGGCAGGAATGCAAGCGGTGCGGGGTAGCGGGAGCTCGCATTCGTCGCTGGCAGGAATGCAAGCGGTGCGGGGTAGCGGGAGCTCGCATTCATCGCTGGCAGGAATGCAAGCGGTGCAGCCGCTCTAGAAGACAGTTGGGCAGAATTCAACATACTCTTAACCATATGATCCAGACTCGCTGGATACATACTGCTGATATTTACCCAAAGGAGCTGAAAACTGATCTCCATGCAAAAACCTGCGCATGAATGTTTATAGCAGCTTTATTCATAATTGCCATAACTTGGAAGCAATCAAGATGTCGTTCAGTAGGTCAGTGGATAAACTGTGACGCAGCCAAACAATGAAATATTATTCAGTGCTAAAAGGAAGTGAGCTATCAGGCCATGAAAAGACGTAGAGGAAATGCAAAGGCATATTACTCATTAAAAGAAGCCAATCTGAAAAGACGACAGACTGTACGATTCCAACTAGATGACGTTCTGGACGAGGCAAAACTATGGAGACAGTGAAAGGATCAGTGGTTGCCCGGGGTTGGGGCGGGGGGAGAGGGATGAATAGGCAGAGCACAGAGGATTTTTAGGGCAATGAAAATACTCTGTGTGTACATATATGATGCTATAATGATGGATACATGTCATTATACAGTTGTCAAAACTCGACACCAAGAGTGAACTGTAATGTAAACTGTGGACTTCGGGTGATAGCGATGTGTCAGTGTAGGCTCATCAACTACAAGAAACGTGCCGTCTGGGTGGGGTGCTCACGGTGGGGGAGACGGTATACGTGGAGGTGGGGAGGGTATGGGAACCTTCTATACTTTTATTCAGTTTTGCTATGAACCTAAAACTGCTCTGAAAAATAAAGCCTGTATTTAAAAAAATAATAAGGGGCTTAATTTTCCCAGGTGAATACAAGGGAAGAGACTCCCCTTCCCCTTTTTCTTCCAGAATTTCTTTGTCTTTTTCACATGTATGGGCACCATTTTTTTTTAACATCTTTATTGGAGTATAATTGCTTTACAGTGGTGTGTTACATGCACCTTTTTAATGGCTAAAGAAACCTCTTGCCAATCTAATACTCTGAAGGTTTCCTCTAGCAGCCGGGAGCTATCTGTTTGAAACAATAATGTCCCACCTCCCAGTTTCCTGGGAGGAGAGGGGCTTAACTTCAGCTATCACCTTACTCTGAACTGCAAAGCCTATTTTATTGCAAAGCCTAATTTTCTCGTATCTGGGCATAAAGGTACGAGAAAATTATATCTTGAGAACATGTACATAATGAGTATGTCTGCCTGACTCTGAAAGGCTGAGCCTTCTCTGTCTCTGCAGTCCCTGTAGCAGATTGCCTGGGACGCATCATCTCTTGGCTTAATGCTTAGTCAGTAATACGACTGTTCTCTCTCTTCAACCTATATGGACAGGCTCTCTGGGTTGGGAGATTTTGTTTTGAATTCCATTTCCCCAGCAGGGCCCATGTCCGGAAGCAAACGTTAGAATGTGTGGTTTGGCCAGTGTGGATGCCCGTGGGGATGGCAGTCAGGCCAGGCCCCCTGGCAGGCCTGTCCTTGGATGCAAGGGTGACATGCAGGTGGTAGTGTCTGCACGACATGTGCCAGCCTCCCAGAGCAGGGACAAGGTCACCCCTGTGCCTCCACAGTCCATGACCTCCTTTTCCTGGACCTGAAGGGTCTCATCCGTGAAACGGTGATAAAAATCTTCTTTCCTAAGAACAGCTCAGACTGCTCCCCGCACCCGCGTCCTCTCTGCCCTGTCCTCTGTGAAGCCCCCTGGGGTCACCATGGCTTGGATGAGCTCTCTCTCCTTCGAGCTCAGGGTTGGCCCCTTGCCCCAGCTAACCGCCCTGCATTGTTCTCCGCGTGCGCGTCTCATCCCCCTGGCAATTTGGGGGTGTGCATCTTGTGGCCTCAGTGTTGACTCTGTTCATTCCACAAACAATCTTTGAGCCTCTGTTATGTGCCAAGAACGTCTGTGCCCTGAGAAAGTCCCACGCTGGGATGAGGCTGCGTGTTTCTGTAAACCCGTCCTTGCCGTCCAGGGTGGTCTGGGTGCAGAGCACTGTGGCCCACCGGCGAGTGGGGTTTGAGTCGGGGCGGGTGACACTTCAACAGATCAAGGGTGAGCACGGACTGGGCGGAGAGGGGCAGAGGTAGAGGGACAGCATTCTGGGGGCAAAACAGCAGAAGTGGAGTCTGCAGGACCACAGCCTGGCATAGAGATGTAGGGGCAGCCCAGGGTGCTGCTGGAGCAGAAAATTTAAGGTGGGGCTGGGAGCTAAGACCGAAGTGTAACAGAGCAGGACCCTATTGGACCTTCCTGACAGACCCCTCCCCCGCATGTCTCTGCCTGACTCTTGTCTGTAGAAAAGCTGTAGTCTCCCAGGCCTCCCCTGAGTCACAAAAGCCTGGCTCGAGAATTAATGAGTGGAAGGATGTGAACATGTAGTGATATAGAGAGCAGTGGGGCCAGGAGAACTGGTAAGAATTTGAACGGTAAATCAGCCATGTGGCGGTCACAGAATCCTTAGTTCCTCCCTGAAGTACCTAGATAACAGTATCTGATGCACACTTCCTGAGTTGTTTTACAGATGCTAAAATCCCCACCAAATGGAAGAAGTTAACTACTTGATGACCATGAGCACGTAGCCCCCAGGCCTACTGGAGCCTGACGATTGATTGATCACGTTAACCCCTGTGACACCACCGCACTCTACCGCACCTGACACCGCCCCACTACCTCACCGTCAGCCAAGCAGAGACTTGTGCGGGAGCCGGACCACTTCACACCCTGCAACTCCCCTCCCTCACCCTGCCTATAAAAAAACCTTCCCTGAAACCCAGCAGGGAGTTGCAGCCTTTTGAGCGTGAGCCAGCCGGTTCTCCTTTCATGCCCCTTGCAAGAAACCCTCCTCTATGCCGAGCTCCAACATTTCGGTTTGTCTGGCCTCCCTGTGGGTAGGGTACACAAACTTGGGATGGACAAGAGCAGCGGGCAGGGGGGCGGGCAGGGGCTGTCTTCTTTGCCCTCTGGAGCAGGGGTCCATCCTTCTTCACTCGAAGAGAAAGTGAACTCAGTAGCAATGTGAGCCTGGGTCCCCGGGTGGGAGAGCGCGCGGCGGGAGGTCTGGTAAGGCTCTGTGCGGAGGAGGGAGGGCGAGGGGAGCCTGAGGAACCCCACCCCAGGGCAGAGGCGTCGGGGGGCGGGGCGGGGCCCACCAGTCCTGACTCAGCAGGGCCGGCGAGAGAGGAGGCCTTGGGGGCTGGCTGGGCTCGCGGGCGCGATAGCACCAGGGAGACCCCCGGGCGGGGGCGGGGGACGGGTTGGGTCCCACGGGCCGGGCGGCCCCTCGCGGGCTTAGCACGCCCGACAGCACTAACGCGCCGGCCCAGCAAATCTTTTGTCGGGGCGGCGCTGAGCCAGCAGGGCGCCGCCCGCTATATCTGGGGCCCCCGCGGGCCGGTGGGACCGCGCACGAGGCGCACCATGGCGCAGCGCTCGGGGAAGGTGAGTGCCCACTCTAACCTCTCGCGTCCGTCAGCCGCCGCCCAGGGTGACCGCAGGGGCCCAGACACCCGCCCTCATTGCTCTTTGTGCTGAAGATGGGGGCCGGGGACAGGGGCGGCCAACCCGCTTGATGCCCTTTGCATCTGACAACCCCGAGCAGAGTGGGCTACATTTCTGAACAAAACGGGGTGCTTGGCCCCGGCTGAGGGCCTCTGTGATGTGGGTGGGGAGTTCTTCCACCCAGTGTCTCCAGCACTGGCTCTGCGGCGCCAAGCCCCTGCCCCAGAGCCCGGCGCAGGGACGGTGCTCAGACCTAAGGGGTGCTGGGGTTGGAGTGGGGATCCTCGACTTGCCCTGCAGCCCTTGGGCCCCGCTTCTTTGCCTGAGGCTGTTCGAACGTGGCTGCTCCTTCCTCAGGATCTGCTCAGGGGCACTTGGGGCAGGTTCTCTGCAAAATGTTGAAATTTGAGGGACCTTCGAATCCTGTGGGTGACCAGTTGTCCTTGAATATCTGGGGGCGGGGGGAGCCCTCCATCAGACCTGCCTTGTGCAGGAAGAGTGGCAAGTTTGGATCTCTACCCCCTTCCCTGGCTCCCTATTCTAGCTAAGCTGAGACTGCCTTTGGTTTCCAGGGACTACATTCAAGGTTAGTGGGTGAGAGCGTTACTGTATCTGTCTGCAGGGACTGGGTTATGCCTCAGCGACAAACCCGAGAGCTCACCTCCACTGTGGTCTGCACACCCTCCTCTGTGCTGCAGAGGGACAAAGGGAGAGGCGAGAAGTGGTGCGTGGTGTTCAAAGCTTCCACGTCCACACACATCCCTTTGGCCAAAGCATCTGGCCTCGCCTAACTGCGAGGGGCCCAGAGGAGCAGTTCTGCCATCAGTGACAGTACACGTACATCATGACCACAGGTACTGGGCCCCAGGCAACATTACTTTACCAGGGCCCTTCTAGGAGCACAATTCTTTTTTTTTTTTTTTTTTTTTTGCGGTACGCGGGCCTCTCACCGCTGTGGCCTCTCCCGTTGCGGAGCACAGGCTCCGGACGCGCAGGCTCAGCGGCCATGGCTCACGGGCCCAGCCGCTCCGCGGCATGTGGGATCCTCCCGGACCGGGGCATGAACCCGTGTCCCCTGCATCGGCAGGCGGACTCTCAACCACTGCGCCACCAGGGAAGCCCTGGAGCACAATTCTTGAAACCCAAAGAGTCACTGAGAGTTGGAATTTTCGGTTCCTCTGCAGTTTGTTCTGTTTCTATTGAAGTACAATTGACTAACAAGACTTTATTAGTTTCAGGTGTATAACATTGTATATTTTTTTTTTATATATTATCAAATGATCACCACAGCAAGTCTAGTTACCATCTGGTTCATGTATAGTTTGGGAACAGGGACTATACCCATCAGTGCTACATCACCATAGGACAGTGTCTGAACTGACCGCTGGGTTAGAAAGCTCCAGATCTGACACATGCATGTCACTCAGAGGAGGGGCCTAGGACACAAAGGGACGGGGTTACATTGAAAAAGCCCTCTTTTGAGCCTTTAATCCCGTGCCAGGCCCTGACTTGGCTCGTTGGATTCAATATCTCCTGTTAAAGGGCCCAGTCTCGGAAACCTGACTTTCTGGAAAGTGAATATTCGGTTATAGGGTTGTAGGTGAAGTGTTTTCTTTTGAAACATTTCGTTGGATGTTATGTTTTAACAATAAACAAAAATTGAGTTTAAAAAATGCAGTGGGAGTTTGAAAAGACCCTGTTTTCAAACGGGCCCCTGGACAAAGGGGAAATCCCTGTCCCTTCATATCTTCTGAGATCCGTCTGCTCAACCATGGTCTCCTGGGGTGGGGCGAGCCGGGTGCTGGGTCTGACCTCAACCCGCCATCCAGGCATTCTCTCACCCAGGCAACAGGCAGTGTTGAGCACCTACTGCATGCTGCAGGTCGGGGCTCCAGGGCCTGGGAATTGGGGTTCAGTGGTGGATGTTGGGCCACAGGAGAGAAGCCCCTGACTCCTGGGTCCTCTAACCTGGCCTTTCTAGATTACTCTCTACGAGGGCAAGCACTTCACGGGGCGGAAGCTGGAGGTCTTCGGGGACTGTGACAACTTCCAAGACCGAGGCTTTATGAACCGGGTGAACTCTGTCCGTGTGGAGAGTGGGGCCTGGGTCTGCTTCGATCACCCCGACTTCCGGGGCCAGCAGTTCGTCCTGGAGCACGGCGACTACCCCGACTTCTACCTCTGGAACAGACACAACGACCACATGGGCTCCTGTCGGCCAGTTGGAATGGTGAGTGGGCCTGGGCCACTCCACTTGGCTGGGATGGGGGCGGTTCCTGCTGGAGTGACCCAGGGCCCAGTTAGGCCTGGTTAGACGTGGGATGAGTAATCGGGGGGTGGGGGTGGGGGGAGCAGGGCCCTCCCAGCTTTAGGAACGGATGAGACTGTGAGATCTTTAAGCCCGAGAGATGTCCCCACACAGACCCAGCCACTCCCGTGCGTGGGGACCCAATAGGAAAGCCCCTGGGAGTTTTCATTCCTGCATTTTCAGCCATGTATCAGGAAACCACTTTCAATTTCTGATGCCAAAATCTTGCTGAGTTTTCCACTTAAAATGCTATTGAAAACATGAGAGGTTTGGATCTGCAACCAGATCGGGGAGCATTCAGCTAAAGTAAGGCTGATGTGGTCCTGGTGCGTCCACCCAAGCAGGTCATCTTCTAGTGCTTTTCAGGAGCCTTCAATGGAGTGGCCGACGGAGGAAGCTTAGGTATCACTGGCCAGGCAGCGGGAATTGGGGGGCAGGAGCCAGCAGGTGGCTGCCTTTTCACAGGGCCGCCCAGTACGTGTGGGAGAGCCAATGAGAGGTGTCACTCCCCCATGGCGAAGTTGCCCTCAGGGTATAGGGTTTGAGACTGGGCATTCCCATTCCTTAGGATTTTTCCATCTTAAAGTCCTAACTGACCTTCTGTGAGCTCCAGAAGCTAGGGTGGGAAATGGCTGGTTCCCGAGACCAGGGGTGCACAACTTATCAGAGAGTCTCGGCCCTGTGTCTGCAGGAGGACCCTCTCCTAGATGGACATCTGAGGACCCCCAGGGGAGGGGCCTCCTGTGTGGAAACCCCTCTCTTTTCTACATGGGTTGCAAAACCAGCTGGGCGTTGGCCTCTCAAACTGTATGAATGCTTTCTTAAGATTTCCACCAGGTCACGGACATTTGGAAAAAAGAATTAACATGGCTGGCCCTGGATCTTGCATAATGCTATTTATATGAAAACTACCCTGGGTATCTTTCGAATGCTGTTCTCGTAAGAGCTGTCCTTGGGGCCAGCTGTGGCGCAGACCCAGCCCCCGCCGGCGCCAGAGCCCGTGGGGAGCTGGCCCACCTCGGTCTTTGGAAATACGGGGAATCTTATGGGGAGATGTATGTCCTCGTCCCAGGGAGCCAGCAGGGATTTCAGCAAATGAGATCCCTGTTATTTGTTTTAGATTTTTGGCTTCGTGTTTTAATAAACGTTCTATTACAGTTTGTAAAATATTATCATTTAAAGGCTGCCAGTGGCCTGTGGCCCAGGAGGGGGTGAAGGGCAGAGGAATGCGGTGGTATGTCTGGGGCAGGAGGAAGCCCAGTGGCCCGGGCCGGTCCGAGGGCGGCCGCTGTCCCAGGAGGTCTGGCCCTCTCTGGACCTTGGGTTCTGCAGTTGAAGAACGAAGCGACTGGACTGGTTCAGGGGGTCTGAATCTTTTTAAACTAATAGACCCCTTTCATCCAACCAAATCTCATACACAAGAATGAGCGGCAGTTCTGGTCTGAGGGGTGTGCGTCACCGGCCCCCCAGCCCAGGAACTCACAGGTGCCCTGGGTGCTGGGTGGGTCCAAGCTCCTGCCCACACGGGCTCCTGTTTATGATGGGAAACGTCACCACTGTTCACCCTCTTTCCTTCCTCCACTTGTGGGGGGCCCACAGCATGGGGAGCATTTCCGCCTAGAAATCTTCGAGGGCTGCAACTTCACGGGCCAGTGCCTGGAGTTCAAGGACGACTGTCCCTTCCTTCAGAGTCAGGGCTGGGCCAAGAACTGGGTCAACGCCATCAAGGTGTACGGGGACGGCGCGTGAGTAGAACCCGCGTGGCCGCTGACCACAGTTCCCCGCCTGCCGGGCTGGATCAGACCCCAGCAGGGGGGCAGCCTGTCCCCTGCCCGAGACCTTTTCCCTCCCCCATCTGTTCCCTGGCCCAGGAAGGCCATGGTGAGGGGACGCAGGGCCCCAAAGGCCCCCCTCGATGGCAGGAGGGCACTTTGCAGCCCTAGCCGTTTTCTATGACTAGGCTGAGCTCATGGACTGCGCTTTGGTTTTCTCGAGCTGGGAGAAGTCTGCTCTGGCAAGGGTGGCCCTGCCCACATGCTCACCCGTTATTTACTCCGAACTGGACCTCTCCTACCACACGCCCAGCCCTGCCACGCTGGCCTCCCGGGGAGATGATGTCACAGTGGCTCACTTCTGGGGGATGGAGAGTGGCTGGGAGGCTTTTTCCCAGGCCCAGGGGGGCTCGTCCTCCCTAGCCCAAGAGAGCCGTCAGAACCCTGTGCTTCCGTCGACTCCTGCACACCTGGTTCCTTCCACCAGCCAAGGGCATCTGAACGCCCATTGTGCACCCCCTTTGTGCCAGTTTCACAGCCCCTGCTCACACCCCATCTGCCCAGCTGGGTGGAGAGCGTTTCCCCATTTTACAGAGAAGCAAGCTGAGACCCAGAAAGTTACCCCACCCCGCTGAGAGTGGCCCCACTAGGATTGCAGCCAGGCCTTTGGCTTCAAGTCAGACTGTCCCTGATCTAGAGCTGGGTGTCTCCCCAGATCTCAGCCCCATGTCCCAGGAGAAGAGCCCCGAAACGTGCATCCCAGGAGCCTGGCTCTTCTCTCAGCAGCTACGGGAGCCCTTTGCTGTCTGTGTTTCTGAGGCACGGGATCAGGGTGCAAGCGAGTGGTCATGGGAGGGACTGAAGGAAGACGTGGCTGAGCTGGAGGAAGAACTCCCCACCTTCCCCTGCGAGGTCAGATGTTGGCTGCTGGGCCCTGGGCCCCTGACCCAAAGGCCTTTCAGAAATTCCAGGTTTGCCCTCAGTTGATGGCACCTGGGAATCCAGGGGTAGAATTCCAAAGCAACCGTTTGCTGGCTAAGTTGTGTCTTGTGAGGCCAGAGTCGTACGTTTGTGTAGAAGGTGTCCTGAGCCCCGAGGCCCAGTCCCCCTCCAGCCACCCCCGGGACTCCAGGGGCTTGTTTAGAGAAAAAGACAGGAAGGTAGGAGCTAAGATTTGACTGTAGGGACTTCACCCCCCACTTCACCTAAGCGGAGATGGTGCTCAGAGGGGCGAGGACTCTGCGGGGCACTGCCTGCAGTGGGTCCCACGTCTGGACCCGGGCTCTGCTCCGCTCCCCATGGAGCCCTCATCCTTGGCCTCCTGTGACTTTAACTTGTAAAAAATAATGTAAGCCGTTGGCAAGGAAAAGCTGCCCGGTGGTGCCCCCCAGGGTCCCCTAGTGTGGGCGTGACCTCCTTCGAGGGCTTTCCGGGCATCTGAGGTTGGGGGTGCAAGGTGGGTCTCCCCACACCTCCTACCTGCCAGGAGCCATTTTCTTTGGGTCCCAAGTCGCTCAGGAATGGCCTGTCCCCACAGACCCGTGTCCTGAGGGGCACCTGGAAGAGATGTGCCAGCATCTCGAGGCCCACTTCCCAAGGGTGCAGTCCTGGTGCCGATGGCGGACGGCGTGCCCCTCCCTCCCACGGCAGGAAGCAGGGGAGGGTGAGGGGTTCCTGCAGAGGCCTAGCTGGTCCCTTCCTCTTCTTCCTTTGGGGGACGCCCATATGCTCCAGGACAGCGCACGACACTGCTGGGGGTCTTTCCCAGCTCCTCCAGGGAGGGAGGGAGGGGCTGACTCCCTTGGAGGTGCCTCAGGCCACGGCCTCAGCATACGCGCAGGAGTGTGGGGAGGTCATGGGCAGGGTGGGGGATGCGGTGGGCACGGGGAGGCCGGCGGGGCAAGGGGTGGGGAGAGGCCAGACTGGGCCCGGCCTGCCCAGTGCTCCCCACTCACCCCCACTCTCCACCTCTCTCTCATGCCCGACCCCTGACCCTCAGCGGACTGTAGGCCCCGGATGTGGGGTTGGGACGGGGGAGGAGAGGGACGGCGGTGGCAGGTGAGCGGCAGCTGGCCTTGTGCTGGATGGGCTCACAGATTCTGAGGATGTGTCTCCTGGGGAGAAACCTCCTTCAGCACCAGAGTGCTTTGGGGTCCATGGACAAGAACCCTTAGGTCAGAGCACCCCATGGCCTGGGCCGGAAGGGACCCCAGCAGCCAGACCTGGGTGTGTAGCCCCTTTGTCGGGGGCCTGGAGACTGAGGCCTGCTTTGCTTCCCAAGGCCCCCAGCCCGTCCGTGACTGACAGAGAAAAACGCTGTGTTCTATCAGTGGTCAAAGAGAAAGAGGCCAGAGTGAGGTGGAGAGGGCCGCCCTGGACAGAGTGGGTGTGGACCAAGTTGGCTTTGAGGCCCGCCGTGCTCCCCGCCGCCGCCCCCTCGCCCCTCAGCACAGGCTCCAGAGCCCAGCTCAGTGGAGGGGGGATCCCCCTGGCCCTCCCAGCTGCCTGCTTGTCTCAGGGACAGTGGAGGGACGGGGCTGCGACAGCCACGCTCCCCACGTGTCCGGAGGCCTCTCCTCAGATCACACCCCCTGCCCTCCGGTCCGCAGGCAGAGACGACTTTCGGGGGGCCCCATCCCCCCACTGCCCCTTCCAAGAGAGAAACCTTCCCGATTACCTGCAGCCCCATAGCCTCTGGTGATGAGCGGCCCTGTTCTCTCCTGCCCTGGTCCAGAGCCCAGCCATAGGTGCTCCTAGACCAGTCCGTGTCCTTGTCACCAGTCTCTGCTCCCCGGCCTGTTAGCAGCTGCCCTGGAGCTGGGAGCTGCGATGGGGAGGGAAAGGATCCCTCATCCGTGCAGCTGCCTCCCTCACCCCTCACCCCACCGCAGGAACCTGTGGTCTGACTGATGTGAGACTCGCCAGGGCCTGAAGCAGGGCTGGGCACACACGTGGACCCAGGAGCACACCTGCTGAACGATGGAACGAATAAATAGTAATCGGTTCCCATTCTGTGCCAGGCCCCCTGCCACGTGCTGGGTGCTGTCTGTGCAAACAGCCCTTTTCAGGAGCAGGAAGGAGTGGGGTGTGTGGGCAGGGGAGTGGGAGGATGAAAGTGGATGTGCATCCTGGAACCACTCCTGGCCCTTGTGATGAACATTCTGGACTGGTCAGTTTCAAATGTCAACTGAGCACCCCTGGGTGCAAAGTGTCTCACCGAGCACTGGCCCGGACACACGGGGCAGTGAAAGGACGGGCGGGAGGTGGAGGGAGAAATAAGCCAAGAACGGGGATGGGGTCACTGGCGTGAAGGGCTGGCCCGGGGCGGAGGGGCGCGGGGCGGCGGCTGCGGGGAAGGAGGGCACGTGCGGCTGTGGTGCCAGGACAGGAGCGGCCGGGCCCTGCCATGCTCAGCACCGGGCCCCTGACCTCCGCCGCCCTCTGGCCTAGGTGGGTCCTGTACGAGGAGCCCAACTACCGCGGCCGCATGTACCTGGTGGAGCGGGGCGACTTCCGCAGCTTCTCCGACTGGGAGGCCCAGAGCGCGCGCGTCCAGTCCCTCCGCCGGGTGGCCAACTTCTTCTAACCACCCGCCTGCCGGTGTCTGGCTGCGACCAGGAGCGGCCCAGAGAGAGGGACAGTCCCCCCAGCCCGCCCGGCACTCGGACCGTGGGAAATAAACATCATAAAAGCCAAGCGCTGAGTGACTCCTCTGCCCTTCGTGAGCAAGGGACAGCCGGGCGGGGGGCCCCCAGGCCCTGGGCAAGGGGCTGGCAGGACCCCCCGGCGTGGGAGGGACCGACCAGGAAGGGTGGAGGGGGACGTTGCGAGGCACCCGCTGGGGGAGCATTAGGGCTGGAAAGGACCTGTATGTCATGGAGTTCAATCCTGTCACTTCACACGTGAAAAGCCAACGTCCTATGTGGGGAGTCACCACCTCGGGTCCCAGAGCAGCTCCCAGTGGAACCAGGATGGGGCCAGGGCGCTTCCCCTTCCAGGAACCCCACCCACCGGCCAGTTAGGGGAGAAGGCGTGATGGGGGCGGGGCAAGGATGTGATGGGGATGGAGCGGGGCAGGGGACCGAGGGGGTCTGCTGCGAGGTGGGGGCTCCCTCTGGGCTCCAGTCTCCCTGATCAGGGACAGGGGCTGCCAGGCCGCGTGGTCTGGTCCACTCCACAGCCAGGCCTGACCCAGGGGTCCTGAGTCTGCATCTCTGGGGGATCTTGTAGTTTATAGGGGAGGATCTTCTGAAAGGAGTGGCTGGATCCCAGGGACACATCACCCCTTGTATCCTGTAAGGAGAGAGAAACTGGAGGAAGACGAGGGGGAGTTGCTTCCTGAACAGGTGGGCTCTGGGGGGATGGAGGGGTAGGAGACTTAGGAGGAAGCTGAAGGGGTGAAGCTTTCAGGGCTAAAGGGAGCAGAGAGCATCTGCTCACCCACAGCTGCTCGCAGGGCTGCACCACCCAGGCAGGGCCCAGGCTCTCTTCATCCCGAGGGTGAATCCACGGAGCTTCTTTGTGGCCCGGGCCCTCTGCAGGACACTGGGCCCACCTTGCTGGGGTGGGTTAGATAGGGGGTCACAGCCCCAGGAGAGAGGGAGGAAGGAGCCTGGCCTGGGAGGTAGTGGGATTTCCGGGAATAAGAGGCCCCCGATGCCTCCCCACCCATACTTCAGTGTCCAGCCTCCTGTCCCCAGTGAGAGAGGGCCTGCTGGATCCTGGGAGTGGCCCAGGTAACTCCGCGCTCCCCGCCTACGGCTGCCCGCCAGAATCCTGAGCAGCGGCGCTCACCGTCCCAACCAACAACTGAAACCGCCACAGGGCTGATGGAAAGCCGTAGTTTGGAGTAAAAATAGGCCTTTATCTGTCATATATTGCAATCACTTATCCCAATTTATCTTTATCTGTTATTGTATGCTTTACACATACACATTTTCAGTGCTAAGGAAAATGATTTATTGATTTTTCTTGACTTTTCTTTTTATTATTAGGAACCCTTTCCAATTGTATTTTATTCAAGTTATTATATGCTTTCCTTTTCTCCACATTTATCACTTGAATCCTTCTGAAACTTGCATCTAACTTGGACTGGCTTATCGTGTAAATGATAGAAGCATAACTGCCACCGCGCACCAAGCAGAGAAAAAAGAGAAAGAAACCACCACAAAACTAACAGCAGACCAGTCAGATCTCTGAGCCGGAGTACCTCGCCTCGTGTGAGTCGAGAAGAGGGTTTGTTGAAAACCATGCTCTTGTTTTCCCTTTCTCTGCCAGTTTATTCAGGGATGTGGCGCTTTCCGTGTGACCTCAGCTACACTCGTCCCCACGTGTGGGAGGCCCTGCCCACAGCCATGCCCTTGTCCCTGCTCAGCTGCTCTTTCCTGCAACTGTCTGACCCTCAGAGCTCCACATCAGGCCTGGGAGGGGAGGGGTCAGCGGGTCTGGCTGGCCCCAGGCTTCCAGGACCTCACACCCCTTTCCCCCTTGTTGATGTTGACAATGATACTATGGAGCTTTTCTTTTACGCTCTGACTTGATGCCAGGCTCTGTACTAGTGGAACCTGTGTAATTTTACTTACTGTGTGCAATAACCCCAAGATGGTGATATGCTTATTATCACCACTATGAAGGAGAGCTAGACGCAGACAGGTTAAGCAACTTGCCCAAGGTCACACAACAGTCAGGATTCAAACCAGGTCTGGCTGATACCTTTGCTCCCAGCCACTCCGCTGCACACACATTTGCATATATAGGTGTATTTGATCGATACAATAGTTAAAATAACAGTAGTCCACCCAGTAGCAATCACATACTCAAAAGCATAGTCCCCTGCATCACCTCATTCAAACTCCCCATGGCCCATGAGGAAGGGAATCCAGACGTCCTTACCCTGGTCAGCAGGCATCACGGGGAGAAGCGGGGCCTGGTGTGAACTGGGTGCAAAGTGTATCAGTCAGCACGGGGCTTAGATGATGGAAATGTTTTCTCTCACGGTTCTGGAGGCCAGAAGTCCAAGATGAGGGTGCTGGCAAGTGTGGTTTCTCCTGAGGCCTCTCTACCTGGCTTGCAGGGGGCCGTCTTCTCCCTGTGTCGTCACACGGCCTTTCCCCTGTGCGTGTCTGTGTCCTAATCTCTTCTTGTAAGGATACCAGTCATATTAGATTAGAGTCCAACCTAACAACCTCATTTTAACTTAATCACCTCTTGAAAGACCCTGTATCTCCTAATACAGTCACATTCTGAGGTTCTGAGGGTTAGGACTTCAACATACGAATTTGGGAGGGACACGTTTCAGCCTATAACGTGAACCAAATGGTCTCCCCAGGCCTCAGTCTCCTGCTCTGTGAAATGAGTGTGATCACGTCTGTTGTTCCAACTGTATATGGCTGTAAAGGCCGAACAAGTGACCCTGAGAAGGTGCCGTATGAATACTGGCTCCCAGTAGTAAGTGATGCACTGGACGTCACCCAGAACGCGGGGGGAGCAGCGTTAAGGGCCAGCTCTGGGTCTCCGCCCCGATCCTCTCTCTGTTACTCGCTAGGATGTGTCCTTGGACAAGTCACTGCCCCGTGCCTCAGTTTCCCAAGCTGTACAGTGAAGATAAGCCCCTCCTAGGGAATTAAGGAAGAATCCCCCTGGCTGAAGAGCTCGGTCCAGTCCCCGGTAGCCAGGGGAGGAGCCAGCCTCGCACGCAGCCCTTCCCTCGTTCCAGAGGTTTCTCTAAACTCATCCAGTTCCCCAGCACCTCATTAACTGGTGATTTAGTGCTTCACCAATAGGCTTGTGCTCCCAGGTGACCTCCCCCTCACCCCAGCCCTCTGCTCCGTAATCTGTCAGCAAATCTGCTTTTTGTCTCAAGAAGAAAAACAAGATTCCCAGCAAAGTGCTTGTGGGCGGACTTGTAATTTGTCTGATGTCTGTCCAGGGGGTCGGTGGACCGAGGGCCAGCGCCTTCGAAAGAGACTCACACATGCTTCACATACTTCTGTCTCAACTCTGCGGTTTGGAGAGCCGGGGCGCTCCCAGAGCCATCCTCCTGTCCTCAGCCTTCAGTCCTCCCACCCACCGACCGCTCCACGCCCCCTGCACCCGGCCCGCGCCCCCTGCCGACCAGGAACGCGCATGCGCTGTTTATCAGGCCCGTCCGATCACAGGAGAAACATTCCCTTTGAAAACCCCACAGATGTTCCCACAACCTCGCTGCCGCTGCCCCACCCCCACCCCCGTGAGCCCGGGGTCCCCTGCGTCCCTGAGGACCCCCTATGTTCCCTGACACGGCCTCCTGTCTCCACCTCCAGAGCCCTACAGATCTGTGTTCCCTCAAGAAACCACAGGGATGGCCTTCCCTGGTGGTGCAGTGGTTGAGAGTCCGCCTGGTAATGCAGGGGACATGGGTTCGAGCCCTGGTCCGGGAAGATCCCACATGCCGTGGAGCAACTAAGCCCGTGCGCCACAACTACTGAGCCTGCGCTCTAGAGCCTGCGAGCCACAACTACTGAGCCCGCACGCCTAGAGCCCGTGCTCCGCAACAAGAGAAGCCACCGCAATGGGAACACAATGAGAAGCCCGCGCACCTCAATGAAGAGTAGCCCCTGCTCGCCGCAACTAGAGAAAGCCCGCACGCAGCAACGAAGACCCGATGCAGCCAAAAATAAATAAATAAATTTATTTTAAGAAAAAGAAAGAAACCACAGGGATTTTCAATAAAAACCTGTTGAATGAGAGACCTTAAAAATGTAGCTCCAGAGTTTCCGTTTGGGAAGATGAGAAAGTTCTGGAGATGATGGTGGTGATGGTTGCCCAACGACGGAAGGTGTTTAATGAACTGTGCGCTGGAAAATGGTTCGGATGGTAAATCATCTGTCCTGTATATGTCACCACAATAAAGACAAAGTCTGGCTTCTCGTTGCTGGGGGGCTGAGGGCTGTCAAAGTGCCTCCCCAGATTCTGGAGGACAGCGTGGGTTCCACCTGCCCACAACTGCCCGTACCTGGGGAATCTCTCACTCGCACCCCTTACCCCCCATCCAGTGCTGTGCGATGGCTGCCGAGGGAATGGAAAATGCACAAGGGGTCGTTCCTCCCGCAGGGTGGCTCAGAGAGCCGGGGCGAGGACCTGGGCTGAGCCCTGACCTCCTGACCCCCAGTCCCTGCCCAGCCACACAAATGTCGGGGCGAGCCCGATGACACCGAGGGAGTGCCTTGCACTGGGGCCTGTGAGTCAGGAGGACCTGGGCTGAGCCCTGACCTCCTGACCCCCAGTCCCTGCCCAGCCACACAAATGTCGGGGCGAGCCCGATGACACCGAGGGAGTGCCTTGCACTGGGGCCTGTGAAGCCTGGACCTGTAAAATGAGCTCTTTTGTAAATAGGCTCTTGGCTTCCCTGCTGCCGGAGGCTAAGCCCCTCTTCGGAATCAGTGATTGAAAACATCCCTAAGAGTCCAGCGGACACTGTGCCCTGGCATGGCTCTGCCGGGAGGGGGCTGGGTGGCAGCTGCCCTGGACGGGCCTGTGGGTTTGGAGCCAGCCTTGCTGGACGCTGAGACCAGCCCCTCGGTCAGGGTATGTATCGGGGGCAGGTTGAGCGGTCAGAGGTGAGAACCCCGCTCCTGGCCATGTAGCCCCCAGGACTACGCACCCTGGGTGGGGGGCGGGGGCCAGGTGGGCTATCAGTCGTGTGGCAGGGCCCCACTTCAGCGAGAGGGGGAGGGCGTTTGTGATGGTGCAGGCTGCCTGATTTGGGGACCAAAGTCTGGGGAGTGGACAGGAAGACAAAGCCACCCCCTCTCTCCACTGACCCCCGAGTCCACAACAGCCAGGGCAGAGACCCCAGCACTGGGACTGAGAAGGTTGTCTCCTGGGTCCCTTTCCCATCGAGGACTGGGGAGGCTGCCCCTGAGTGCCTGGCCTGGGGAGCAGGGCAGTATGTCCACTTCACAGCTGGGCCCAGGCCACCCTGGGCCCCAGGGCTCCTGGATCACGTGGACAGAGAAGCCAGCAGGAATGGGACGCCCCCCAAACGGGGCGGCTGGTGGAAATCCTTTCCTGGGGCCTGCCAGAGAGGAGCCTCTGAGACGGCAGGGCCCTTCACACAGAGAGGCGCGGGGCTCAAGCGCCATGGCACCACGTGGGGGCTGGCTGCCAGGGCCAGGGAGAGTGTCCACCTTCCTCAACAAATCAGATGGAAAAGGTATATGACAGAATCATTGGACTTTTGAAAAAGAAGAAAAAAAGGTGAGGCCGTGGTAAGGTTAGCTTCCACAATGCTCTGTGTAGCAAGCAAACTCCAGATTCTTTGCTGGAGAGGGACCCCGGATTGGGCCAAAGCAAGCAGAGAAACAAGATCGATTCCATGAGGCCGAGTGCAAGAGATAAACCCATTTCCCCGGAGAAGCACAGCGATTCCTGGGACTCCGGCCAGAAAGAAATTTCTTCCCTGGGTCCTCAGGACCCGTGCTGATCATCACAAGCTGCCTCCTCAGCAGATCCTCCCGCGAAGAAAAGAACAAGTTTCTGTAGGCCGGTGGCATCATGCCAAAGTAAACTTTCTGTGGGGGAGAAGATTTTAACATCACTTGTTTACATAGGAACATGTAGCAAATTCTAAGCGAATCTAATCAGGCTATTGAAGCAGGGCGTGGCCATACTTGGTTATCAGTAAATACTAGTGACGACAACACAGCTAACATTTATTGAGCAACTACTATGCCCAAAACACTGTGCTAAACTATTTTTTACTTATAATGAGGTGGGTATGTGGCTCTTGTCTCTTTTACAGCTAAAGAAGTAGACTTAACAAGGTAGCAGTTAACTTGTCCAGAGCTGCACCAGAAGTGGCAAAAGAAGCAAAGAGCTCCAGCCGGCCGACTCCAGAGCCTGTACCTAACTCCTGCCATCAACCACAGCAGAGGTTTTCCCAGATTTCAGACCCAGACACGCACATCTTAAAAATATTCTTCTCTTTGTTAAGTAGTGTAGGGTTTTGGTATCTGATTTATCATTTAGTCCATAGGTTACAGAAGATAAGACAGTATCTCAAAACAGAGTGACAGACTGAGAGAACGACCTTATGGTTTCCGGGGGGAAAGGTGGAGGGAAGGGATAGTTAGGGAGTTTGGGATTGACACGTACACACGGCTATATTTAAAATGGATAACCAACAAGGACCTACTGTATAGCACAGGGAACTCTGCTCAATGTTATGTGGCAGCCTGGATGGGAGGGGAGAATGGATACATGTGTATGGATGGCTGAGTCCCTTTGCTGTGCACCTGAAACTATCACAACATCCGTTGGGAGTGGGGCGATGCATGTGAGGTTCCCACAGGGCGGTCCCTGGGAGGCAGGGGCCTTTTTCATCAGCGACCATGGAGAGAAGGGTGTTTGTGTATGAGCAGTGGGCAGCAGTCACAGGGTCCTGCTCCCAAACAGATGAAGCTCGAGGTAGGACAATTAATTCTATCTCCTTGGAAATGAAATCTGGTACCAAATCACCCCAGGAGAGAGGAGGGCTGGGGCCAAGTAAACTCACAGCCACATCCCAGAGATGCATTCCTCAAGTTCTGGCTGCCAAGACGTTGGCTTTTCCCGAGTTCTTGACCTTCTTTAATCTGGGTGTTCATCTCTCCTTCACTCACTATCCTTCCAACAAATCCCCCTTTCTTGCTTAAACTCCCCAAACCCAGTTTCTTTCATTTCAGCCAAAGAATGCTGACTGACACCCCTGGTCGACCTCCCTTTCTGCTCCCAGCAAAATACAGGCAGGTGTGGAGTTAGGGGTGAGCTGGCCCTGGTCTCCACTCGAAAGAACCCGAAACTCATGTAAATACCCTTTGTAGGATTAACAAGCCCGGTACGAATTACACTTGGCTGCAGAATCCACACAGAGAGCAAGCAAATGCATGGTTTTGAGGGAAGCTAGAAATCTTCTGGAATGAGTGAAAACAGATGTTGCTACAGCAAGCTCCCTGATGGTCCCTCCGAGTCACACACAAACACACATGCAGACATGCAGACACACACACACACATGCACACACAAACACACATGCAGACATGCAGACACACACACACACATGCAGACACGCACACACTCTGACCAGGCTGCCACAGTGTCAGATGAAGAGCACGGGGGCCCACATGCAGAAGCTCTGAGGCCTCTGACGGCAAGTGTGTCCGCCCGGAAACTGACTGTCGCCTTGCTTATCTCATCCTCAGAGAAATGCTCTTAGGGCATCACCCACATCTGAATATTCGGGGAAAGGCACTCTTGCCAGATCTTTGCCCAAGATCTGTCTAGGAAAATTCAGTGGGACTGGAGCGAAAGGCAGTACCACAAGCCTTCTATGTGTTAGCACAGAGGGTGGGCCTGCTCCTTCCAAGCCACTGACTCTCTTATTTGGTGGACACGCCCTTAGACTTGGCGATAACAGATATGCAATCTCCACTCACCAGCTGAGCGAGACTTTGCTTAACCTCTCGAGGCTTCAGTTTCCTCATCAGTGAACTCAGGAAGATGGTAATTATCCTGAGAAGTCGTTAGGGAAGCCAAAAGTTACTACCCAACGTGTGGCTGTGCCTGCCTTAGGACTGTCACTCAATTATAGTGGAATAAAATAAAGATTAACAAAAGCACAGGAATTTTTGTTTGTTTAGTGCTGTTTGGGGGTGGGGTGGGGAATATGTCAGAAAGTTTCTACCACCCTTGTAAATCGTCACTTTCCCATTGGCTGGCGAATACAGAGACCTGGTTTTACCTCTTCGCAAGCTGGTGCAAGCAAGGTGCTGGTGAAGAGTATGAATGATGGGTTAGTTTCAGGTAATTACGTGCAAGGAGTTGGCAAAGTTGGTCTGAAACCATAAACCAAAGATGGCTGCCACCTGCGCAGGGAAAAATCAGGATGCTTGGGAAAGTCTCTCTGTCTCGAATATTTCTCCTTCTGAGGCTGGAATCTGGAATGTAGGGGGAAGAGCTCCCTTGGCCCCCTTAACAGCAAATGGAAGCCTAGTAATTCCACTTCAAGAATAATTGTGCTATATTTAATTGTTGAGTAATGGGAGGGACCGTGGGCTTGGGCCGGAGAGGGTAAAAGGGATCAGACCAAGACCCTGAGGGAAGGAGAGACGGGCCCCCTGGAACAGCAGGAAGGTCCCTGGAGGCCCCCCGGCCAAAAAAATGGATGCTGAGGCAGCATTAGCTCAGCTAAACTCTTGCCTTGACATCTGGGGGTGTTTCCAGTTTTGACTATTGGAAATAAAGCTGCTATGAAAATTCATGTGTAAGTCTTCACATGGACAGATGCTTTCGCGCTCTTGGCTAAAGAGGAATGGATGAGTCATATGGTAGGTGTATGTTTAACTCTCTAGGGAATTGCCCAACTGTTTTCCGAAGTGGTTGTACTGTTTTATATTCTCATCAGATGTGCAGGCACGCCTCGGAGATGTGGGCTCTGTTCCAGATCACTGCAATAAAGTAAATCTAACAATAAAGTGAGTCACACAAATTCTGGGGTTTCCCGGTGCATATAAAAGTTATGTTCACACTATATTGTAGTGCACTGTGTGCAGTAGCATTATGTCTAAAAAAAAGTACATACCTTAACTTAAAAATATTTTGTTGCTAAAAAATGCTAACCGTCATCTGAGGCTTCAGCAAGTCATAGTAACATCAAAGGTCACTGATCACAGATCAGTGTAATAAATATAATAACAATGAAAAAGTTTGAAATATTTCAAGAATTACCAAAATGTGACACAGAGGCACAAAGTGAACAGATGCTGTTGGAAACATGGTGCTGACAGACTTGCTTGACACAGGGTTGCCACAGACCTTCAGTTTGTAAAAGGCAATATCTGGGAAGTGCAATAGAACGAGGTGAGCCTGTATATGAAAGTTCCAGTCGTTTCGTATTCGTGCCAACAAGAATTCCTGAAATGATCAGACTTGTTCATTTTAATCATTCTAATAGGTGTAGTGGTATCTCATTGCGGTCTTAATTTGAATTTCTCTAATGACTAGTTTATGTTGAGCATCTTTTCATGCGTTCATTGGTTATTTTGTATTCTTCTTTGGAGAAATGTTATTCAAATCCTCTCCTCATTTTTAAATTGGGTTATTTGTGTTTTTATTGTTGAGTTGTAAGATTTTTAAAAAATACATTCTGAATACCAAAGCATTGTCAGAGATATGATTTGCAAATATTTTCTCCCATTCTGTAGACTGATTTTTCACTTTCTCGATAATGTACTTTGAAGCACAATCGTTTTTTTTTGGCTGCGTTTGGTCTTCCTTGCTGCGTGCGGGCTTTCTCTAGTTGTGGCAAGCGGGGGCTACTCTTCGTTGAGGTGCGCAGGCTTCTCATTGCGGTGGCTTCTCTTGCTGCAGAGCATGGGCTCTAGGCGTGCAGGATTCAGTAGTTGTGGCACGCAGGCTCAGTAGTTGTGGCTCGTGGGCTCTAAAGTGCAGGCTCAGTAGTTGTGGCACATGGGCTTAGTTGCTCTGCGGTGTGTGGAATCTTCCCGGACCAGGGCTCGAACCCATGTCCCCTGCATTGGCAGGCAGATTCTTTTTTTTTTTTTTTTTTCTGCAGTACGCGGGCCTCTCACTGTTGTGGCCTCTCCCGTTGCGGAGCACAGGCTCCAGACACGCAGGCTCAGCAGCCATGGCTCACGGGCCCAGCCGCTCCACGCCATGTGGGATCTTCCCGGACCGGGGCACAAACCCGTGTCCCCTGCATCAGCAGGTGGACTCTCAGCCAGGGAAGCCTGGCAGGCAGATTCTTAACCACTGTGCCACCAAGGAAGCCCTGAAGCACAAAGGTTTTAAATTTTGATTCAATTAAAAAAATTGTTTGCTTTATGCATCATGTCTAAGAAATTATTCCCTAATCTAAGGGATGAAAATTTACACTAATGTTTTCTTCTAAGAGTGTTATAATTTTAGCTCTTACATTTTAGGTCTTTGGCCCATTTTGAGTTAATTTTTGTATATGGTGTGAGGTAGGGGGTCCAAATTCATTCTTTTGCATGTGGCTATCCAGTTGTCCTAGCACCATTTTTAAAAAAGACTGCTCTTTCTCTCATTGAATTGCCTTGGCACCCTGTTGAAAATGAACTGACCATACTTGTGTAAATTTATTTCTGGTCTCTCAACTGTATTCCACTGATCTATATGTCTATCCTTATGCCATACATTGACTGATCTTCTTAAATAAATTTATTTATTTATTTTTGGCTGCATTGGGTCTTTGTTGCTGTGCACAGGCTTTCTCTAGTTTCTCAGCGAGCAGGGGCTACTCTTCGTTGCAGCGCACAGGCTTCTCATTGCAGTGGCTTCTCTTGCTGTGGAGCGTGGGGTCTAGGTTCATGGGCTTCAGTAGTTGTGGCATGCGGGCTCAGTAGCTGTGGCTCACAGGCTCTAGAGCACAGGCTCAGTAGTTGTGGCACACAGGCTTAGTTGCTCCATGGCATGCGGGATCTTCCCTGGCCAGGGATCGAACCTGTGTCCCCTGCATTGGCAGGCGGATTCTTAACCACTGAACCACCAGGGAAGCCCACATTGATTTTTTAATGTTAAACCAACTTTGAATTCCTGGGGTAAATCTCACTTGGTCTTGATGTTTTATGGTTTTTATATAATTGTTGAATTCGATTGCTAAAGTTCTGTTTAGAACTTTTGCATCTATGCTCATGATGGATAGTGGCATATAATTTTATTTCTTATAATGTCTTTGATTTTGATATCAGAGTAATACTTGCCTCACAGAATGAACTGAGAAGCATTCCCTCCTCTTCAATTTTCTAGAAGCATTTGTAGAGAACTGGTCTTATTTCTTCCTTAAATATTTCGTACAATTCCCCAGTGAAGCCATCTGGGTCTTAAGTTTTGTTTGTGGAAAGGTTTTAACTACAAACTCAGTTTTAAAAATAGATACAGGGCTATCAGATTATATATTCTTCTTGATGAAACTGTGTCTTTTGTGTTTTTTATGTTTGGGGTTTGGTGAGTTCCTTGGATCTGTGAATTTATAACTTTCATCAAATTTGGAAACTTTCAGCCCTTATTTCTTCAAATATTTTTTCTGTTCCCTCCTTTCTCCCCACTTCTTCAAGGACTCCAATTACTCACATATTAGGCTGCGTGAAGTTGTCCCACAGCTTGCTGATGCTTTTTCCGTTTTTTAAATTCTTTTTTTCTCTGCTTTTCGTTTTTGGATAGTTTCTACTGCTATGTCTTCAAGTTTACTAATATTTTATTCTGAAATGCCTCATCTGCTGTTAATTCCATCCAGTGTTGCTGTTGTTTAATATCAGACATTGCTTTCATCTCTAGAAGTTCAGTTGGGACTCCTTGATTCTACATCACCTTTTGAACACATGGAATACAGTTACAATAACTGTTTTCATGTCCTTGGTGCACTACTCTCGACCCTGTGTGGGGTTGGGCAGTAATCCTTTTCCCACCTTGGGTCGTTTCCTCGTGTGCACCTGTTAATCTGTCTCCAGCTGCATACTGGAGAGGGACCTTCCATAGGTCTCCAGGGGTCTCCGCTCTCTGGTACTTTATCCGACCAACTCTAGGCATTTTGTTTGTCCTGGTTGTTCAGCTGTTTCTGAAACTCAGGGGGTCCACTGGGCTCCATCCAGGCTCCCCCTTCCTGCTCTGAGGTCTGGAAATTTTCTCAGGGCAGTAAGTTGGCCTCTCATAGGACTCACCTCATTTGTCCCTGTCTCTCAGGAACTGCTGTCCTTTGTTGCCAGATGCCCAGTGTCTTAAAAACCACTTCACATATTTTATGTGTCTGGTTTTTGGTTGTTTCAGGTAGGAAGCAGGAGGGTAAATCCAATCCCTATTACTTCACATTGGCCAGACTTGAAGTCAAAGCTAGTGAATTCTGAAAGCTGTTGAAAAACTGCCTTTCCTTTGTCTAGTTAGCCTCTGATATTTCTCCAAAGCTGCCAGGAAGAGTCTGTGGGGGAGATAAAATGAAATTTGCAGGGATGGGATGTTTACCAGCTGGCTTTAAAACAGAATAGCCATGTCTTTACTAACACTGCCCCGGTCAGACACCCAGGAAAGGCCCAGACATTCCAGTGCCGGATGTGGGGTGAGCTTGGAGAGCCATGTGCGTGTTGAGTCTGTGAACCTTCCTCTGGGCCAGTCTCTGAGTGGCAACTCTCTTGTCCAGAGGGCCTGACTCCTACAGTGGCCAGTAAAAGAGATTTTCTTGTCATGAGAGGGAGATTTGGTTTTCTAAGCCTTGACCCTTTTTAGAATGGACAGTGACTCCTTGGAGCAGATTGAGAGCATGTCATCCTGGGAATGAGGGGGGTGGGGAGTGGGGAGACCTGAGCCCAGTGGTCCAGTGCATTTTGCTTCAGGACCCTTGCTCAGAGACTAGGGGACTCTCTGATATCTAATGCTGGTCCCATCCTTCTCTGGACCCTGGCAACACTCATAGTGTGGGACATGTATATACAGGGTGCTAAGGGTATATGGCCATGTATTATTCCCCAAACAATAATTTTAATTCTCTGATGATCGTCTTCCAAACATTAATTATAATAGTAATAATACTGAGGTTTCACAAAGCCCTCTTTTTTCTTCCAATAATACAATATGTTTTGTGTTTGTGTGTGGTAAAATACACATAACAAAATTTATCATTGTAACCACTTTAAATTGTACACTTCAGTGACACACAGTGTTGTGCAACTATCACCACTATCTAGTCATACTTTTTTCATCACCCCAAATCAAAACCCAGTACCTGGGACTTCCCTGGTGGCCCAGTGGTTAAGACTCCGTGCTCCCAATGCAGGGGGCCCAGGTTCGATCCCTCATCAGGAAACTGGATCCCACATGCAGGCCGCAACTACGAGTTTGCATGCCACAACTAAGGAGCCCGCCTGCCGCAACTAAGACCCAGCGAGGGCTTCCCTGGTGGCGCAGTGGTTGAGAGTCTGCCTGCCGATGCAGGGGATGCGGGTTCGTGGCCCGGTCCGGGAGGATCCCACATGCTGAGGAGCGGCTGGCCCCGTGAGCCATGGCCGCTGAGCCCGCGTGTCCGGAGCCTGTGCTCCGCAATGGGAGAGGCCACAACAGTGAGAGGCCCACGTACCGCAAAAAAACAAAAAAAAAAACAACAAAAAAAACTGCATGCATGAGCAGTTGGGACAAACTATGGGCAAAAAGCTACAAAAGACCAAAAAAACCCCTACTGCCACTTTTGAAGAGCCCGGAGCAGAAGATGGGAGTCAGGAGCAAAAGCAGGGTACTCTGCATATGCCCCCTGCACACAACGCCACCAGAAGGGTGGGTGAAACACCTATGCCACCCCTCCAGCCTGACCCCCAGACCCCTACCCTCACCCCATATAAGGAACAAGCTCACCCACACACACAGGGAGCGAGAGAGCAAGGGAACCTGTTGTGTGTTCTCCCTCCCCCCTGCTGCAGCAGGGGCCCCAATAAAGCCTTGCCTGAATTTCTTGTCTGGCCTCTAGTCAATTTCTATCGACTGGGGAAGGCCAAGAACCCTGGTCGGTATCAGCTCTTCTCTGTGTAAACTCTTCCTATGTCTTCTTGCTCTTCACCTCACCTTCCCCAAGGGCTGCAGCTCCCAGGCATGCTCATGACTCCCACCCTTTCTGCCTGGCCTCAGCTGTAGGCTGTACCTGTATGGCCAGATGCCCATCAGTCTTCACATCGGGACGTTGCCGTGGCCCCTTTAAGCACACAGGTCCTACAATGAACTCATGATCAGCCTGTAGAAGCAGCCTCTGAACAGGTGTCATTAGCCACCATCCACCCAGTCTCTGGGCGCAGTGGGGACTCCCAGAGTCCCCCCTTCCTCCCAGCAGGCATCTGGCTTCGGAAGAGTCCACCTCTGGAATATCCCTGCCCTTTCTGCCTTCCTCCCTCCTGCTGGATCCCAGCAGCCCCCTCCTGCCTCCTTTCAACCCATCTCCACCAGTCTTTTTCCAAACGTCTCCAAACGTCTAACCCCCCCGCCCCCCCAAACCCTTCAGTGGCCCCCATCGCCTACGAAGTTAAGTTCCCACTCCTTAAGCGGAGCTGCAAGGTGATTCACAAATTTGGGGAAAGAAAGAATGTGTTTCTCTAGTTTTGACCACTTGGAGAATAAATGGCCCAATGCCCCATGGGACCCCATTATGGGCTTTTCTTTCGGAGTCTGGACATGGTCAACCATTAGAAGGTCCGGTCGTCGTGATGAGGGCTAGCTTTCCAAAGCCACCCTGCTCCCCGCCCCACAAAACACACAGATACAAATCCGATCTGAGATCGCCAGGCTAGCTTCTCTAAAGAGTCCTAGAGGGTTCGGGGAAATCCTGCTACCTTTAGGACCTAGAGGATCCGAGTAGGGGGGTCACCCCGCCCCCCCCCGCCCCCATCCCCACCCCCACCCCCACCCCCGGCCGCCGAGCCGGCACCGGAACTGCCTGATGGGAACACGCAGACCCGCGCTCCAGGAGGTCTCGCTGCCCGGGGCGTTGGATTCCTGTAGAGATCTCGGTGGACAGTCAGAGATGCGCGCCGAGCCTGGGAGCGCGGGGGGGTGGGGAGGGGGGGGCTCCCCCTCCTCTTGCGGGACTTATATAGGATTCGGGGTGTGCACGTGATTCCCCAGCGAGGGCGGACGCAGGGCGCTCTCCAACAAGCAGGGCCGACCCCAAGTCCCCCGAGAGCCCCTCTGGCAGGGTCCTTAGGACTGGGAGCCTGGAAGGAGCTGACTTGCCTGGTGGTGGCGCGCAGCCGCGGGCCCGGGTGAGTTCCCGCCATGAGCGTCTCCCCAGCCCAGACCCTGCAGTCCACCTTCTTCTCCTCCTCCTCGTCCCGGCCTTTGGTCCTGGCGGGGGTGGCAGGGGGCGGGAGCCCAGAGGCGCAGGCCGGGCAGCCGGAACCGTCGCACGCCGAGCGGTCCGCGGCGTCCCAGGGGCGGGCGCGGGGACCGCGGGCTGAGGTCTGTCCCGAGAGGGTGAGGGCGGGGACGGGGGCGGGGGCGGGAGCGCAGGCCAGGAAAGTGGGAGGGGACAGGTTGAGGGGTGGTCTCTGAGGAGGAGCCAGGCTGAACTGTATTGTTCGCCTCGGCCGCCCGGAGCGCGCGGAGCGGGCCGGGGAGCGTACGCGGGGCGCTCCGCTTCCCGTGTTCTCCCCGTCCCCGGCGCCCCGAGAAGAGGTCCGGGCTTTCCCGCGCTCCCCGGGACGCCTCTGCTCAGGTGGGGTGCGGGTCTTCCCTGGGGGCGCGGGCAAGGGAGGCGTTCCGCGCCGGTGGGGCTGCGACTGCTGCACCCGGGGACCGGGAGTCCCGAGTGGGCCGCCCAGCGCAGCGCAGCCCCCGCCGCCTCCGCGGGCCGGGAGGCCGGGTGGACGCACGGGAGCGAGCGTTCGGCGCTTCACCCGCGCCGCGTGCTTCCGCAGGAGCCGGGGGCCCCGCGATGACCGCGGGACGCAGCCACAGGGAGCCGCGGCGAGGATACCCGGGCGCCCCTCCCTAGCGGGGCGCAGCCTCCTCCTAAGTCCGCCGCCCGACCGGCGGGATGGGGGGCGGAGGGTCTGCCCTGAGGGTCTGCGCGGACCACCGCGGGGGCATCAACTGGCTCAGTCTGAGCCCCGACGGGCAGCGCCTGCTGACGGGCAGCGAGGACGGCACGGCCCGACTCTGGAGCACCGCGGACGGCCAGTGCTGCGCCCTCCTGCAAGGTAGACCCGCTTGGCCGCGTCCTCCGACCTCTCTCTCTGTCCTCCTCTCTGCCGCTCGCCTGCCTCAGACCTGGGCGCTTTTGTCCGCAGACCCCTTCCCCCAAGTCCAGCCCGCGCCCATCGCGCTGGGTGGTGTGGGAGTGCAGAGGGGGCTGCGATACGAGCCGAGGGGCGAGGCTGCGAGGGCGCAGATCACCTGTCAACCGCTGGGTGAAATCCCTTCCATCACGGCAGTTTTAACAAAAAAAAACCGCAGCTCTGCCCCTTTCAGCTTCCCTCGTCTCTCACTGGCCTTATGACCTTTGGCTGAACATTTCCTCTCTCGGGGCCTTTGTAGTCACAACGGTGGCTTGTTAATCGGCCTGGGCACTATGGAGTGCACTCCGCGTGGTGTGGTACTGTTTTCCCACCACTCGTGCAGTCAGGGAAACTGAGGCACGGAGTTAAGTAGTTCTCCAGCGGTTTACACAGCCCATGGTGGGGCAGAGTCGAAAACCCCCTCCCTCATTCGACCCCCCTGCCCTGCTCTCTCACTGCCTCATTTCACCCGCAATTTGGCATGTTTGGAAACTCCATGAAATAGCAGGAGGTACACATAGGCGTAAATATTGTTTTACGAAAGAGCCCTACCAGTCTCCCCACACCGATTTATATCTGTGGCTTACTCAAGGGGAGGTGGACGTTTTTCTTACCTCGGGTCCCTGTCACACGCCTGCAGCACGGGAGTGTGAGGTCCCTCTGTTGTCTGAGTGGCTCCTATAGCCCCTTGTGGAAGCACCAGGCTGCCTGCACTGTGTGCACAGTTATTTTTCACTGTTGGTTTTTCCACCATAATCAGCAAATCCTGGGTGGCCTGCCCCAGGCCTCCTGGCTCATCTAGGCACAGGGAGTAAGTTAGCTTCCGTGTTGGCGGATCCTGACCCTGCTGGGTTTCTTTTTTTCATTTCATTTCATTTATTTATTTATTTATCTTTGGCTGGGCCAAGAGGCTCGTGGGATCTTAGTTCCACCCCCCGACCGAGGAGCGAACCTGTGCCCCCTGCAGTGGAAGCGCAGAGTCTTAACCACTGGACCGCTAGGGAAGTCCCACCCTGTTGGTTTTATTTTTATTCTTTATTTATTTATTTTTTGGCTGCGTTGGGTCTTCACTGCTGTGCGCGGGCTTTCTCTAGTTGCGGCGAGCGGGTGCTACTCTTCGTTGCAGTGCACAGGCTTCTCATTGCGATGGCTTCTCTTGTTGCGGAGCACGGGCTTTAGGTGTGCAGGCTTCAGTAGTTGTGGCATGCGGGCTTCAGTAGTTGTGGCGCGCGGGCTTAGTTGCTCCCCGTCATGTGGGATCTTCCCAGACCAGGGCTCGACCCCGTGTCCCCTACTTTGTCAGGTAGATCTTAACCACTGAACCGCTAAGGAAGTCGCACCCTGTTGGTTTTACATCAGAACTCAGTAGGGATGCATTTTGGACTGCCTGCTATTTGGGAGCTGGTGTAGATAATGGGGAGTTGGCCCCCACGCACAGATAGTCACACACATTGTCAAGGCATAGATCTGTTAGAAAATTTAAATCCAGTGTGTATTGCTTTCCAAACATGAGAAGAGTGTCTGGAGGGCTTTCAGAGATGCAGGTTCCTAGGTCTGGATTTCACTGAGCCTTTGGGGGTAGGACTCCAGAATTGGCATTTCTAACAAGCTGTGAGGTGACTCTGCTGATCGGCTGGCCCGGGGAGCCCTGGGCCTGGGACCCCTCGTGGGAGCCCCGTTTGTAGGCCAGTTTCTGCCTCAGGAAGCTCCAGTCCTTTCCAGGGTGGTTCTGGCCTCGTGGGCACCTGGCTCCGCCCCCAGGGCCCACAGTCCTGCCCAGCCCTGCCCTGCCATCCTCACCCGGCTCTGTGCCTGGCAAGTCCCCTTCACACCCACTTTAGTGACCCTCACAGCGGCTCGTCCCCACAGGACACCAGAACCTGCTTCCTAGCAAGGCCACGCTGGACCCTCTGTTGCCCTAGTTGGAGGCCTTCCCACTCCATGGGAAAACGCTATCAAACGGAAAAACTGCTGACAGGGTCGTTTCTTTTATAAGGGTTTGCACTTTAAGAATTGTCAAGGACAGAGGGGACAAAAGTAACCTTTGCTTATCCTGAAATTGCACTAATAGACTTGTGAGAGAGTCATTTTGGGTGTGTCATAATCCTTGTGTGGCCCCCATGGTAAGCAAGGACCTGCCAACTGCTCCTCTGTGGGATTTTTTTTTTTTTGGCTGCGTTGGGTCTTTGTTGCCGCACGCGGGATTTCTCTAGTTGTGGCGAGCAGGGGCTACTCTTCATTGCGGTGCGCGGGCTTCTCATTGCGGTGGCTTCTCTTGTTGCAGAGCTCAGGCTCTAGGTGCGCAGGCTTCAGTAGCTGTGGCGCACGGGTTGAGTAGTTGTGGCACACGGGCTTAGTTGCTCTGTGGCGTGTGGGATCTTCCCGGACCAGGGATCAAACTCGTGTCCCCTGCATTGGCAGGTGGATTCTTAACCACTGCGCCACCAGGGAAGTCCATAGGATTTTTTTTGTATGAGTGAAATATTAATAAAAATGTCTTGACATTTTAGTGCCCTGTATTTTATAAATACCTTTCTAAGTACATATTTCTTATGTTATTAACCCTTGCAACTGTGAGGTGGATAGAATTGACAGCAGTTTAGGGACTTCCCTGGCAGTCCAGTGGTTAGGACTCTGCGCTTTCACTGCTGAGGGTCTGGGTTCAGTCCCTGGTTGGGGAACTAAGACAAGCTGCGTGGCACGGCCAAAAAAAAAAATAAAATAAAATAACAATTGACAGCAGTTTATTTATTTATTTTTAAAATTTTATTGAAGTATAGTTGACTTACAATGTTGTATTAATTTCTTCTGTACAGCAAAGTGGCTCAGTTATACATATATATTTATATATATTCTTTTCCATATTCTTTTCCATTAGGGTTTGTCACAGAATATTGAATATAGTTCCCTGTGCTATACAGTAGGACCTTGTTGTTTATCCATTCTATATATAATAGTTTGCCTCTGCGAATCCCAAGCTCCCATTCCTTCCCTCCCCACCCCTGGCAACCACAAGTCTGTTCTCTATGTCTGTGAGTCTGTTTTTGTTTTGTAGATATGTTGATTTGTATCGTATTTGAGATTCCACCTATAAGTGATATCATACGGTATTTGTCTTTCTCTTTCTGACTCACTTCGCTTAGTATGGTAATGTCTAGGTCCATCCATGTTGCTGCAAATGGCATTATTTCATTCTTTTTGATGGCTGAGTAGTATTCCATTGTGTGTGTGTGTGTGTGTGTGTGTGTGTGTGTACGCACCACATCTCCTTCATCCATTCATCTGTCGGTGGACGTTCAGGTAGCTTCCATGTCTTGGCTATTGTGAAGAGTGCTGCTGTGACAACACCAGTTTACAGATGAGAACAGGAGACGCAGATGTTTGCCAACATGCAGCGTATTCTAAGTGTCTCCTAGACACTCACATCGTGAGGCAGGTGCTGTTGTCAGCACGCCCCAAGCATAGTGTGGTTGCAGGGCTTGTCCAGGGTCTTGCGGCTGGTCGGCGGCAGAGAGGCTTCTCGCCCACCGTGTGGCCCCTGCTCTGGGCAGGACAGAGTTGCAGGGAAGCTGTGCTCCCCCGGGGCCACACGGCTGATCAGCGGCAGACCCTGCAGGTCTCCTGACTCCAAATCCAGGCTCTTTCCACTGCCATCGTAGACACTGCCACCTCGGGGTGAGTGCCAGCTCCTTGCATAGCTTGGGGCCCACAGAAGGCTTCAAAGGAGAGCCTATTGGTGGGTCAGGCCTGGATTTCTCGGGCAGAGCGGCCTGGGTTGGCAGCTCCTGCCATGCGTTTTCCTTCTGCAGACGAGCTCACGGTGCAGAAACAGTTGGGGGCCAGAGGATCTTCCCAGATCTTCCCAGACCAGGGCTCGAACCCATGTCCCCTGCATTGGCAGGTGGATTCTTGAACACTGCACCACCAGGGAAGCCCTATTTATTTATTTATTTTGGCTGCGCCAAGTCTTAGTTGCGGCACACGGGATCTTCATTGCTGCACGTGGGATCCTCAGTTGCAGCGTGAGGGCTTCTTAGTTGCGGCATGCATGTGGGATCTAGTTCCCCGAGCAGGGATCGAACCCGGGTCTCCCACACTGGGAGCGTGGAGTCTTACCCACTGGACCACCAGGGAAGTCCCGTGCCTCAGTTTCTTTATCTGTGAATTGGGGGTGATAACAAGAGGAACCTAGTCTCATAAGGTCATGGTGGGCATCAAGCCAGTTAATAAAGAGTTCCTAGCTCATTGTATTTGCTGTCTTATCCTTCATGCCCAAAGTGAGTCACAGCACCCCTTGGCACTGTGCCATGCCAGCTCCAAAGCTCTTGGTCATTTGCCTCCCACAACTCTTTATCATCCCGTTTTGTAGATGAGGAAACTGAGGCTTGCCAGCCCTCTGCGCTCCTCCCTCTGGGTCCAGAGCCCTTTCCCCCTCACCTGCCTATTGGCTTGACTGTGCTGGGTGCCTGTGTCGGATTCAAAGGTGCAAGAGTCTCAGATCCCGCCCCAGGGAATTTGCAGATTGGATTGAGAGAACGACTGCTTAACTAAGGTCTGTGTGCACTTCAGAAGAGCAGGAACTTGGTGGGCTGGGGTAGTCAGGGTTCACCTCTTGGCCCAGGAGGACCTGGAACTGAGACAATTTTTAATTGTTATAAAAAACACACAGCATAATATTCACCATCTTAGCCATTTTTAATATACAGTTCAGAGACATTAAACGCTCAAAATGTTGTGCAGCCATCACCACCATCACCTCCAGGATTTTTTCCTCTTGTAAAACTGAAACCAGGGGCTTCCCTGTGGCGCAGTGGTTGGGAGTCTGCCTGCCGATGCAGGGGACACGGGTTCGTGCCCCGGTCCAGGAAGATCCCACATGCCGCGGAGCGGCTGGGCCCGTGAGCCATGGCCGCTGAGCCTGTGCATCTGGAGCCTGTGCTCCGCAACGGGAGAGGCCACAGCAGTGAGAGGCCCACGTACCGCAAAAAAAAAAAAACTGAAACCGTCCCCTCTGAACAATAACCTAATTCCTCCCTCCCCCAGCCCCTGGCACCCACTGTTCTACTTTCTGCCTCTAGGAACCTGACTCCTCTGGGTGCCTTGTGTAAGTGGAATCAAATATTAGTTGTCTTTTGGGGACTGGCTCATTTCACTCAGCACAATGTCCCTAAGGTTGTAGCACGGGCCACAGTGTCCTTCCTTTTGAAAGCCGAAGGCTGTTCTGCCATGTGGATCTCATGCGTCTTCTTTATCCATCACCCGTCGGCGGACACGGGCTGCTTCCACTTCCTGACCATTGTGAGTGACGCTGCTGTGAACATGGGTGTGCAAATATCTCTTCCAGTCCCTGCTTTCCATTCTTTTGGGTATATACCCAGAAGTGGGATTGCTGAATCATCTCATACATATTTTTAAACGGGCACGTGGGAGCACAGGGAAGGCTCTCAGACATAAACAAATCGTTATTAACTTTGTCCTGGTCAAGGAAAAATTCCATCAAAAAACAGTTTGTTTTGGGCTTCCCTGGTGGCGCAGTGGTTGGGAGTCTGCCTGCCGATGCAGGGGACACAGGTTCGTGCCCCGGTCTGGGAAGATCCCACATGCCGCGGAGCGGCTGGGCCTGTGAGCCATGGCCGCTGAGCCTGCGCGTCCGGAGCCTGTGCTCCGCAACGGGAGAGGCCACAGCAGTGAGAGGCCTGCGTACCGCAAAAAAAAAAAAAAAAAAAAAAACAGTTTGTTTTAAGTACGGATGTGCAGGAGGCCCATACTGGCAATTCACTCTAAAGCTCTGTGGAGACCACAGTCTGGGGCAGGTGAGCTCCCCTGTGGGTGCGGATTTAGGAGAATGGGGATGGAGGCCGGAGAGAGTTTGGTCAAGGTTGTGGAGCGGGTGAAGCTGGGCTGAGGACAGGCCCTGCGGCGGCAGCAGTGAGCAGAGCATCAGCCCGGGCTGGGAGCTCGGGGGCGGGTGGCCCAAGCCTGCGTCCTCAGTGGCTTTGTCAGACCCCGTCCATTCCAGCCAGGGCTCCCGTGCTCAGACAACGGCAGGAAACAACTGGCACCTCAGAATGGTAATTCAAGGAGAGTCTAATAAAGGGACGCTTGTAAAATGTGGGCAGAGTGTGGGGAACCGCTGTACTTACGGCGAGTACCAGAGGAACTGTCACCATCCCCAGGCCTGAAGGACGGAGGGTGGGAGCGGTCACTGCCGCCTGGAAACGGCTGGGGAGGGGGCTCCCTCTGGGGAGGCGTGACCGTGGTTTGAGGGCCTCGGCCAGCGCGTCCCGAACTAGAGACCCCTCCTGGGGCTCCCGACTGTCAGAACCCTGGGGGCAGCAGAGGAGACCGGGAGCCCACAGCGGCTGGGGGGCGCTGCAGGGCACAGGCTGGAGAAGACGAGGACCCACGGGGGCAGACGAAAGACTCCAGGGGCAGCAGGGCGAGAGGAGGCCCCGCTTTTCATGCTGAGTTGAAGGCGTGTTCAGCTGGGCCGTGCCCACTCCAGGCCCCTCTGCCCCTGCAGACCCTGGTCTCCAGCGTGGCGAGCTGCTGCTGCATGGGGAGGGGGCACTTGGACTCTAAACCTCCGGCAAGTCCAGGGGCGTGCAAGCCGGGAGACGGGGGCGGCTACCTTGGCAGGAAACCCTGAGCCTCAGCATATTCTTTTGAACATAATAACCGCATTTTATCTGCATTCTATATCCCTTCAAAAATATTTATTTTTAGTTTGGCTTTCTTGCTTATTCTGCGCAATTCCAACAGCTTGTGGCCGAGGCGCTGTGGTCCCTGGAGACATGATGGGCCCTCCCTTCTCCGAGCCCTCACTCCTCCACCCCTGGTGATCCTGCCGGGGCGGTGGAGCCCTGTCGTTGGTCTGTGGATTATAGTCAGGGGCGCGCTCCGCAGCCCCCAGGGCCCCTGTGCTGCAAGGGCTCTGAGCCCGGATCGCTTCCTTGGGTTGTCAGATGTGAGATGGGCGTCTTGTGCTGGAGAAGGGGCTTGTGCGGGGGAGAGCCTTGATCGATGCAAGGACCCCCGCCAGCTTGGCCAGTCCCCTGAGGGGGCGGAGGGTCAGCCTGGCCCAGCTTCGGGGATGAGTTTTTTTACATTGAAAAACTTCTTTTTATTATCACCTCTTTTCTTCAAGTCTGTTTATATTTTTGTTGATTTGCAATCAGTGTATATATCCGTTTTTTTACTTCTACGTATCAGAAAAGCTGTCCCACTCTCACAGTCTTGGTTAATGACTGCAGTTTCACTGAGTCTAGGTGCCACGGTTGGATTTTCAGTGTTTTTCTTGGCCTGGTTGACGGGTTCACATGACGCTCTGCCTTCCTGCTGTCAGATGCTGCTGAGATGGGACGGAAGGAGCTGGAATGGGAGTGACACCCTGAGGGAGCCTCTCCTGGCCTTGGTTAGCACTGGGGACTCCTCATGGTGCTGAGCCCTCCCGACCCCTCCTGATGGCTGATCTGGTCTCGGGGAAAGCTCGTTGAGAATCCTCAAATATTTTATAAACATTTTGGGATTGGCAAAAAGCTGGGCTGTGTTTTGCCAAACACATTTGCCCTCGACTTTTTGTTTGTTTGTTTGTTTGCGGTACGCGGGCCTCTCACTGTCGTGGCCTCTCCCGTTGCGGAGCACAGGCTCCAGACGTGCAGGCTCAGCAGCCATGGCTCACGGGCCCAGCCGCTCTGCGGCATGTGGGATCTTCCTGGACCGGGGCTCGAACCCGTGTCCCCTGCATCGGCAGGCGGACTCTCAACCACTGCGCCATCAGGGAAGCCCTGCCCTCGACTTTTAAACTGATGCGCACTTTGAGGGAAACAGTCTGCAGCCTCTTCCCGTGTTTACTTAATTTACGCAAATGTTGTTTTCCTAGAGGCCTGGTATGTGCTATCCAAGAAGACGGGAAAACGTTTCTTTCTTACTTTAAAAAAAAATTCTGTTTCTTAGAACTCAGGAAGTTGGGTTCTTCCAAGAGAAACTAAGCTTGACCCCAGGGCCAAAAAAAAAAAAAAGTAAGTGTGAATCAGCTTGAAACTACCCAGGAGATTCTAAATCCCTGTCTACAAGATACCAGACATCTAGATGAAATTTTAAAATCTGATCGAAATCCTTAAAGTAATAAATATGACGCTCCCATGCGTTATTATTTGAATTCATCAGTCTCCTCGTCTGTGAAATGGCTCTTGGGTCTAACATTCCTTTGCTTCCGTTGATTTTCTGGTCCCTGAATTCTTCTCCAGTAGAGTCAGCTTCAGTTTGCTGTTGGAAGTGCTTATATCTGAGATGGAAACACTTTTACCTGAAAAACAGGCCCTACTGTGTCCAAGGATGGAGGATTCCTGGGCTGCTTAATCACGGTCGAGTGGTAAACATTGACCCCACAGCCAGGGTGAGAGTCAAAAGATCTGACAACTGCCCCGTTAAGAGGATGACCAGGTGCACTTGGCCGAGACCCCAGACTGCGGGGCCCTCCCTCCGTCCCAGACCTCCGCCCGCACTGTGTCTACTTAATCCACCCTTTCTGCCAAATGCCTGAATTCTGGCCCCAGGGGCCCCTCCTGCTTTGCTGTGTGCTAGCTTCTCTCCCAGATGCTCTTCCTCTTCTCCCGACAGACACGGGTACTGCGTAGACCCTTCCTTGCCTGCCACACCCAGGCTTCTGCTCTGTCGACCCTCGTCACGCTGTGTCCCAGCACGTATCAAGCTCGACTGACTGTCCCTCCTTCTGGGCTGGCTGCTCTGTTTGAAGGCAGGGAATGTGTTTTAATTATGTCTGTTTCTGTATTTGTGTCCGGCAGCCGCTGTGACCGATGATCACACTGGGTTTCCTTAAAACAAGTTTATTCCGGCACAAGTCTGGAGGCCAGAGGTCCAAAATCAGTGTCACTGGGATGAAATCAAGGGGTTGGCAGGGCTGGGTTCCTTCTGCAACCTGTAGGGGAGAATGCCGTTGCCTTTCCAGCTTCTGATGGCTGCTGCACCCCTTGGCTTGTGGCCGCATCACTTCCATCTTCAGGGCCAGCACCTGCAAATCTCTGCTCTCTCTTCATGGTGCCTTCTCTGTGTCCTCAGATCTCCCTCTGCCTCCTCTATGTGTGTATTTATTTATTTATTTATTTATTTGGCTGTGCCGGGTCTTAGGTGTGGCATGAGGGATCTTTAGTTGCGGCATGCGGGATCTTTAGTTGCAGCATGTGGGCTCTTAGTTGCGACATGCAGGATCCAGTTCCCTGACCAGGGGTCGAACCTGGGCCCCCTGCACTGGGAACATGGAGTCTTAACCGCTGGACCACCAGGGAAGTCCCTCTGCCTCCTTCTTATAAGGATGCTTGTGATGGTGTGTAGGGCCCACCCTGATATCCAGGACAATCTCCCCGTCTCAAGATCCTTAATTAATTGCATCTATAAATGTGTCTTCTTCCAAGAAAGGTAACATTTCTAGGTTCCAGCAATTAGGACCTGCTCTCTTCGGGGCCAGAATTCTGCCTACCACAGTGTCTGTCCCCAAATGTAAGAACAGCTCACGCCTCGCGTTTACACAGCCAGCACAGGAACACCGTGAGATAGGCATTGTCACTCTCCCCATTTCAGGTGAGGAAATCGAGGCACAGAGAGGTGAAATAAGTTGCCCATGGGCAGCCAGTAGCAGCACCAGGCTTCTAGCCCAGGCATTCTGGTTCCGAAGACCATGCCCTTGGCCTCTGTACTTCCTGCCTGTGTAACATGGGGTTTGTTGAATGACTGGGTGAATACAAACAGCTGAAAAGTTTGAAGACGACTAAAAGGAGATGACTAAGAAGGGGGAGGGAAGGAGAGGAGGGAGGAAGGATTCCAGGGCAGGCTAATTGCCCCCTGAATTGCTCCTGGCCCCCACGATTCCTGAGATTCTCCCAGACTTAAAGCATCATTTCAACACGCTAGTCACTACTGGACTTGCTGCAAACACTCGCCACCCCCTGCTTTCTTCCCTTCCTCCCCATCTCAAACATTCTCAAAGAAAAACGGGAGCTGGCATGCCCTGCTGTGCTCACGTCTCCCGCGCTCATCTGCAGGGCACGAAAGCTATGTGACCTTCTGCCAGCTGGAGGACGAAGCCGCCTTCACGTGCAGTGCTGACTGCACCATCAGGAAGTGGGACGTGCTGACCGGGCAGTGTCTGCAGGTGTTCCGGGGACACACGTCCATTGTGAACAGGTCGGTGTGCCTGCCAGGCGGGGAGGACTGGGCCTCTCCTCATGGTACCCGGCCGAGTCCCAGGGGACAGAGATGTAGGCTGTGGGGCCCCTGCCCTGGAGGAACTTAGCTTCCCTGGGGAACACGTGTGGACATGCGGGGAGGTGGTCTGGAGCAACAGCAGTGGAAGGACAGCAGTGTCCCCAGCGCAGCAAGCGCTAACTGCCCAGGGCTGCAGGCTGGGGGGCTGGGAGGCGGAGGTGGGGCAGGGAGGCACCACCAACACTTAGACCAGAGCCTGAAAGCCCTCCCATGGCCCTGGCAGGACAGCTGCCCCCAGCTGGGTGCAGGGAAAGGGGTTGGAGGCTACAGCTCCCACCGAGGGAACAAATTCCACAGGAAATGGCTTAATTGGTACCTGATGGTGGACTGTGGGCTCGGAGGAGGGGCAGAATGGGGATTGTTCTGAAGAGGGAGTCAAGGGTGTTTTTAAACCTCTCCTTTCCCTGTTGCTGTTGAAGATACCCCAGACCCTCCTTCTCATGGAGGTTTGAATTTTTGCAAAATGTATTGAGTTTGGGTCTGAGCTGAGCCATGGAAATTCCTTGGTGATCAGATCAATTGGACACTATCTCTGCAACTTGGGGCCCGTCGCAAACTCCTGAGGGAGTGCCCGGTATGAGCAGGCGTCTGGGCACCGGGGCCCTCGTGACCTCACTGGCCAGGAAGGGCAGCTGCCCGGGCAGCAAACTAAGCAGGGAAAGGGCCCAGTGCAGGCGGGCGTTGGCGGGGTAGGGGGCAGGGACGGAAGGATGTTCTCAGCCAGAGGGGATACTGGCAGTGTGAGCTTTGTGGAGCCTGGGTCCAGGTGGGACCCGTCCGGCCTAATGTTCCAGCACACGGTGGGTGGAAGCGGTGGGTCAGCCCGATCATTAACTGCCCGGAGCACCAGCTGCCTGTAGACGGAACGGTGCTCCCACAGGGTGGGAACAGGGGAGCATCGCTGAGCAGAGAGGCACAAGGGTCATGTTGGCTCGATGGTTCTGAGTGGGGAAGGACCCCAGTGGGGACCCCATAGAGCTCTGCCCCAGCCCCCGCCTCCTGCAGCTGAGCTTTTATCCCCCCTACACCCCTTAGATAGAGCAGGCGAGGCCCGGGGTCCTGGGAGACCAGCCAGCACCACGCAGGCCGGGGTGGAGGAGGGCTGGAACTGGGACCCGTATTTCAGCTCTTGCTGGCCTCTTCCACACTCTTTCTTGAGAAAGAAGTTTGTGACTGAGGAGAAGTGTGGGCCTGGGGCGCCTCCTCTAGTGAGGCTGTGAGCGGCCGGAAGGACTGACAGAGGATGGAGTGGGTGGAAGAAAGCCACATCTCAGGTGACCAGCCGGCCCTCCGGTTGTACCTGGAAACGAATCAGTGGCTCCTCAAAAGTAAATCTGGACAATTAAGGCTAGAAATGATGCTCTGCCGGGTGTAGACTCTCCCGAGTGCACACATGTTCCCACACAAGTACACATATGCGCTCATGCACACACACGTGCGTGCGCGCGCGCGCGCACACACACACACACACACACACACACACTGCTTTTGAGCAGTTGGCTGTTCTAAACATCTCTGGGCGCATATTTGCATTATTAAGTAACTGCTCACAAATGCGTGATGGCCCTGAGGTGAGAACATGGGCTACACTTCTCGTGTTTTCAGAGCCAGGCCAGGTGTGTGAGCTTCTGGGGGCACCGGCCCGGCCTGGCGTCCCTGCCGTCACAGGCCACACCCAGCAGGACTCGGGCCCCCAGAGCATCACCCGAGGCACCAGGTCGACACTTCCCTTTAGAAACACACATGTGGTGAATACCGTACCTCCTGGCATTAGGGAAGAAGCCATCAGTAGAAAGTGTGCGTTTCTTGTGCTGCATCCTTAATGACTTGCGGGAAGTGAGAACCGCCCAGAGGTGAGAGGCCGCGGAAGGAAGGTCTGCTCTGTTCCGTGTCCATCTTTCCTCCTGCCCGTGCTAGGCTCCCAGGCAAGACCTTTTAAAAGAGGGGTGCCTCTGAGACTGAGATGGGGGTCCTGACCCCTCTGTGGCCACACAGACGACACGCCCCATTCCAGGTTCAGCCCGCAGCCCTTTGGGGGTGGTGTGTAAATTAGGGTCCACCCTCATGCCCTTTGAAGTTATACACAGAGTTCTATGCTAGAGACAGATGTGTATTTTCTGCAGAGAAAGTCTTAGCATACATCAAAATGAGAATAGGAGTCATGAATAGTTACTGTTTGGCAGGCTCTGCTCCCCCCCCACCCCGCCCCACCGCCCCCTCGTGGGCTCTCCTGGCTCCCTCACTGTTCCCCTGCTGCAGGGGGCCTCAGATTCCTCAGCCTTGAGATTTTCTCAGACTCGGGGCTCCCAGTCACTGGGACCATTCATTCTTCTCACCCATCACCTGGGCTCGTTGAACACATAAGACGCCAGCCTGCCGGGCAGCCCTGCGCGCTCTGACCCCTGACCCTTCCCCTCTTGCCACCAGGATCCTGGTCGCCAACAACCAGCTCTTCAGCAGCTCCTACGACCGGACAGCTCGAGCCTGGAGTGTGGACAAGGGGCAGGTGGCCCGGGAGTTCCGGGGCCACCGCAACTGTGTGCTGACTCTAGCCTACTCTGCCCCCCAGGACCTCCCTGGGGCTCCGTGCACGGAGGAGGCCGTGGCCAGGGGGCTCCTGGTGACGGGCAGCACGGATGGCACGGCCAAGGTCTGGCAGGTGGCCAGTGGCTGCTGCCACCAGACACTGCGGGGCCACACAGGTGCCGTGCTCTGCCTGGTGCTGGCCACACCTGGCCGCACGGCCTTCACTGGAAGCACAGATGCCACCGTCCGAGCCTGGGACATCCTGAGTGGGCAGCAGCTGCGTGTGTTCCAGGAGCACCAGGGCTCCGTCATCTGTCTGGAGGTGAGGCCGGCCTGGCTGCCAGGGAGGCCCCTGGCTCCTCCTCTGAGCTGCCGCCCCACCCAGGGTACCAGTCAGCTCAGGCTGTGGAACAAAGTACCACTGACTGGGCAGCTTAAACAGCAGAGATTGATTGGCTCACAGCTCTGGAGGCCGGAAGTCCGAGATCAAGGTGTCAGCAGGGTTGGTTTCCTCTGAGGCCTCTCCCCTCGGCTGGTAGACGGCCATTCCCCTGGTGTCCTCACACCGTCTTCCCTCTGCTTCCAGATTCCCTCTTCTCGTAAGGACACCAGTCATACTGGATGAGGTTCCGCTCTAATGCCCTCATTTTAACTGAATTACGTCCTTAAAGGCCCTATTTCCAAATACAGTCACATTCACAGATACCAGGGTTAGGGCTGTTGCCAACACATGGATTTTGGTTTCCGTCCGTGTGAAGTGAGGATTACGTCTACGCACAAACCGTGGTCCATAATTCCTAAATCCAAAAGTTGAAAAAAGGAAGGTTTTCTTAGGCTTTTGGCATCAAAACTCATTTCGATATGAGGCTGGTTGTCATTAAGTTTAATCTCACTTCCTGGGACTACGTGTACCTCTGCTGTGGAAACACGAGTGTGTTCCTCAAATCCAAAAACTCCCGAAACACAGCGGCCAAGGTTTGGATTAGGGATTACGGACGTGGAGCTGTGCCCACCCCGGGTTGTCGTGAGGATTTAGTGAGTTGACAGCGGACGCAGTGCCTGCCGCAGAGCCTGTTCTTGACGCCCGTCAGCCTGTGATACTGTTGCTATGAGGCATGCGTTGCTATGAGGATGTGTGGCCTGCACTTGGCGGGCATGTCTGCAGCATATGGTCCCTCCCTCTATCTAGATATTAGGGTCTGGATGTTCCTGGCCCGGGTCGTGGCCACAGCCCTTTTCCTTCTCCAGGCCAGTTCCCACACCTGAGGTGAGCAGGTTGGGGTGCAGTGCTCGGAGGCACCGAGCCTCTGGGGAGCCACTGATGAAGCGATGGGGGTGGCCTCAAGGTGACAGGAAGCAGTGTGTGGCAGTCCCCTGGAGAGCCAGGCCAGGAGGCCCGTTTTGGGTTCTCGAGGTGAAGGGCAGCCCTAGGGCCCCAGGACCAGTGGAGTAGAGAAGGGCTCCACTTTGCTTGGACAGAATCATCTCTGGCCCCTGGTGAACGGCAGAGGGCCCGTGTTTGGTTGGATAAACTGCATTTTTCTAGTGATGGGGGCAGGGCGGTGGATTGGTTGTTACTGAGCTAAGAGTTGGCCACCTGGTTTCTTTTTCTTTTTTTTAACTTTGATTTTTTAAAAAAATTTTTATTGGAGTAGAGTTGATTTACAATATTGTGTTAGTTTCAGGTGTGCAGCAAAGTGAATCAGTTATGCATACACATATGTCCACTCTTTTTTAGGTTCTTTTCCCATCTAGGCCATTACAGAGTCCTGAGTAGAGTTCCCTGTGCGCTACAGCAGGTCCCTAAGCCACCCGGTATCTGATCCCGGGATTTGGGGAGGCAAAGGGAGGACCGGCAGGCACCTGGGAGGCAGCACTGTGTGTGATGGGGAGAGGTGTGCAGGGGGCAGTGGGGATGCATCCTGGGCGGGGCACGGGGGGACGGGCTCTGGGTTCCTGAGGATGCGCGGGGTCTCTGGGCTCAGTCTCCTGGTACCGCCCAGGGGCAAGTCCGTCTCCCATGTTGGAGTCAGCCTGCAGGGCGTGGAGCCCAGCGTCGCACACAGCAGTGGGAGTGAATGTGCCCGGGAGCAGAGCTGGTGGCAGCCCGGGCCTCTGCAGGAGGGTACTCAGGAGACCGTGAGCAGCTCGAAGGCCAGGCCAGCTCGTAGTGTGGGATGCCACTGGGGTGGGGTGGGGAGCTCCCAGAGTGAAGTCAGTGCTGTTCCCATGAGCACACACCGGGGTCTGTCCAGGATGGGTCCCAGGTGGGGGTGGGGTGGGGGGAGGGCCCTGCTGGGCGGTGGGATGGGGTCGGGGCGGGTTGAGGGTGGGCACAGTGCAGTGTGTGGAGGCCCCTGGGGTCAGAGTTGGAAGGAGGCAGGGCCCGTGCTGTCGGCTTGGGCGGGGAGGGTCGCCGCCAGCGTCAGGAGCAGCGGGCCCCTTGTAGAGGCCGGTCCTAAAGCAGAGCCTGAAGGGACGGGCACAAAGGCAGCACACGCGCTGGCGCCGCGGCAACAGTGGCGCTTGACTCAGGAAACACGCGGTTATTTGGTGTGTTGGTTAGTTGCTTCATTCGCTGTTACGTCACAGCCTGCTTCGCCCCGCAGCGGGACTGAGGCAGAAAAGCCCCCGCTTTTCAGAGTAGTTGGGGGATAAGATTCTGCTCGATAAGGTCCAGGGCCACCATCTCCACAGTAGATGGCCTGGCGCCTTCCCGAGAAACGGAGGACCTGCCGACTCCCGGCCGTCCAGGCTTCCTTTGCTTTGATATGACGTCCCCTCAGAGGGGGCCACAAGGGCCCCTGTAGCTTGGATGCTGTATCGTCGCGTCTCCCTGCTGTGTTTCCCCGGTACAAACTCAGACCTAGGTTACCGTGACTTGGGAGACGCATGTGTGGGTGACCTTTGGGTGTGCTGGCCTTGCCCGCTTTCCAGAGTCCCTCCCTCTCCCCACCGTGGGGTTGGGGAAGACCCTTCCCCCCCCATCTGCCTCTTTAATAGGAGGGCTTCCCCACGTTCCCCCCCTGCCATCAGAAACTTGCAGGGCCACCTGCCAGTCTCGGCCCCAGCCCGTGAGACCCTGGCGACGTGGGGCCGTCCCTGGGACCCTGCTGTCACCGCTGGGCTGAGTGTGAAGCACAGCACAGAGTCGGGGGCGCCACCCCCCCGCCCCTGCTCACCTTACCTTCTCCAAATAGGTGACCCTCGGTTCACGTCTGCACGTCTGTTTCCTTCCTCTGTCCCTTTCCTGCACGTCCACATGCAGGTTGAGCCACCTAAGCCAGGGAAGGATCTCTCCTTGGGGACCTCCCAGAATTCCGACCCCCCCCCCCAGCTCGGCGAGCGGTGGGCTGCCTTCCCAGACGCCCTGCAGAGGCAGGCAGGGTTCCCGGGGGTCTGGAGACCCGGGATGATTCTGTGAGCCCTGCGGCCTGGCCTCTGGCGTTGTTTAGGGAGGAAGCACTCGTGCCGGCAGGTGGAGAGTGAGGGCGTTGTCATCCGTGGTTTCCCGTTAGGCTGAGTATGAGGTGTCCGCTGGGATCCCGGGGGGCCTGTTGCATGGAGCTGCGGTGTTTACACCGTCCCTGGGAAACAGGTCAGGCCCTTTTGTGTGTTGAGATAAACTTGGGGGCCACCTTTTCAGAGGCTGGGGAGAAGAGAGGAAGCTCACAGAGCTATGCAGCCTCCTATGCCCGTCTCCGAACCATCGGCCCGTGTGGATGAGGTACCCACTGCAGCATCCTGCCTCCTCCTTGCAGGCCTGCGGCCCACTCTGAACTTTCCGGGAGCTGAGGCGAGGCCCAAGAAATCGGCCAAGCCCTGGGGGGCCTCTGCCTTTCCTCTTCACTGTGGGATGTGTATCCAGGGTCAAGCACGTGAACCCCAGAGGGTTCCAGAAGCCAGGTGAGGGCAGAGCAGGAGTGCACAGGCCTCCTACGGAGAAGGTGGGCCAGAGCAGAGGTGAGGGCTCACTTCCAAGTAACAAACTCAAGGTCAAGCCCGCTGACCACCGAGGGGGACCGCTTCTTTACCCCTGCTCTTTGGAGGGGCTCCAGGGTCTAGGCTCAACCGGGGGGGTCCTTGTGAAGAAGGAGAAAGTGGAGACTCTTTCCTGTCCCTTCATATTTTTAAATTTTTAGTTATGAAACATTTCAAACAAAGTATAGCAAACGGTAAAAGGGACACCTATGTACCCACCTTTGAAATGAGATATTAAAATAAACATTTCCAGTACAGCCAGAGAGGGACAGGAAAGGCTCTGCCAGGTGTGGGGCAGCCCAAGGGCTCGGGGCATGCACCTGCCCGTCTGCAGCATCGTCAGGCCCTCCGTTCTTTTCCTACAAAACACTGTCCTGCCAAAGCCCGAGGGGCTGGAGCAGAGATTGCTGTTGCCTTTTAGGGATACGTACCAGCTCCCGGGTTAGATCAGGCTGCGTGCATTATTGAATTTATCCTCACGGCCACCTGTAAGGGTGATGATTTTTTCTCATTTTGTACATGAGAAGACAGAGGCTCAGAGTGGGCGAACAATTTGCCCAAGGTCTCACAGCTGGTAAAGGGCAGAGACAGGATTTGAACCCAGGACTGAGCATGCAACCTGTGCTTTTAACAAGCAGCTTTCATAAGGTGTGTCTGGGCCCATACCGTGCTGGAGTTGGGGAGCCTCTTCCGACAGGAGGCTGAGTGCCCGGAGCCTGGCTGTGCTCTGCACCTGGCCCTCTGCTCACCACGTGGCCCAGCTGCTTCTTTCCCGTTGCCCTGTGCGTGGCCTGTTGTGAGTGGAGGGGAGGGCGAGGCCACACCCCTGGGGCCGCAGCAGCAGAGCCCCAGGCCTGCCCTCTGCTTGGGTGGATCACACGCAGGGAGATGGCCCATAAGCCCCGTCTCGTCCTCTCGGAGCTGCCTTGGCTGCTGGGAGGGAGTCCTGCTGGACCGGCCCTTGTGACTCGCCCAGTCAGGGTCTGTCCTGCTTTCCCCATCTGCCTTGAGCCTCTCTGGTCTCCGCGGGCTGCCCTGCTGCTCCCCGTGGGTGTCCTTTCAGGAAACCAGCCAAAGCACGCAGCGAGGCGTCCGCCCGCTTATCAGCCTCGGGGCTCAGGATCTGTGCTTTGAAAGTGTGCTGCCTTTTAAGCACGTGCGCCAGGCCCTGTGTCGTCAGGACACCCGCTATGCGCAGGAGGCGTCTTCCCTTTGTCTCGGCCGCTGTGGATGCTCAGTGCCTCCTTCACGGGGCCGGGCAGACAGAGCTGCAGAGGCCGAGTGGCCTAGATGTGCCACTGGGGTCTCCATCTCATAGGCTGCCCATACCCACTCCCCTTATTATAGGTCTGGGAGCCTCAGTGGGTAGTTTGGAGAGTGTGGTCCCTGGAGGTCTGGGGCTGCCTCTGGGAGTGACACTTGGTGGGGGGACAGTCGAAACACTGGGGGCCAGTGGCAATCGGCCTGGGGGGCAGGATGCAGACAGTGCTGGGCAGCATGAGGAGGGGTCCTGGAGGGTGGCTTTCCCCCAAAAGATGAGGGGGGATCAGCACAGAGAGGACTTGTAAAGGTATGTGCCCAAGGATCTCAGGGCACAGCGAGGACACGTGTGCACCTGAGGAAGCTGGGCCACATTCAGGCTCCAGGCACAGGGCTGACGGGGGCGCCCCGAAGGCCGAGAGCAGGTGGGGATGCCAGGCAGGTCCCCCTGCCCTTCTCGATGGTGGTGCAGACGGAGGGAGGACTGGGCGATGTTCTGCAGAAGCCCTCGGGTGTGCGGACATCGCACGCGGCCCTGTCCTCAGGGAGTGGACCAGCAGCGGGAGAGGCCAGAAGCCAGGCTCCATTGGCTGGACCAGTCGTAACCCCAGTAGGACCGGAGGGCGGGGCCTGAGAGAAGCAGGCCAGGCCTGTCGCCCACTTGGTCCGCCCTCAGCCTCTGCCTCCAAGAGGTAAACATGTCCCTCGAGATTCCACCCCCTCTGCCGTAGCGATTGGCCCAAGGCCAAGTTTGACCTGTGTTGTGGCTGTGGGGTGGAAAGATGCACTGGGCCAGAGTCCTATTCTCCGGGATTTAAACTGGGAAGTAATAATGGGAAACTGAGTCAGCTGTGGGAATTGGAGTGGAAAGTGGCCAAGATGGGTAGGTAGTGTGAGCCCGAGCTAGGAGGACTCGGGATGAGTTAAGGATGCCCATTCCAGGGGCTTCCCTGGCGGTCCAGGGCTTAGGACTCTGCGCTTCCACTGCAGGGGGCACGGGTTCGATCCCTGGTCGGGGAACTAAGATCCCGCAAAACAAACTAGGCCCACCGCCTGCTGCCCCTGGGAGAAGGACCTCATCTTTCCTAAGCCTCCAGCGGCCCCTGGGCCCCAGCGGCGTCCTGGATGGCTGTCTCGGGGGCTTGTAGCCTGCCCTCCTCTTCCTGGGCCCTGCAAAGTGGGAGGAGGCCTGGTGCCATCAGCCAGCTAACGGCAGCTGAGTACCCCACTCCGCCAGCTTTCGGTTCTCGTCCGTGTCTCCGATAACCAGAGGTGCTGTGCTTGTCGGGAGCTCTCTGGGCTGCGTGGTGTTTGCTGTAGGGAAATTTGCAGAATTATTTCAATTGTCTCTGGGCTTCCCTCACGCTAGTACCCTGTCCCTCTTGGCAGGGGTGCTCCTGGGAGGGGGGCTTCCTCATGCCCTTCCCTTGTCTCCCAGGCCCTTTCCTAACCTCCTGCAACGCCAAGAAGGGGTGTGAATGCCACTTCAGCTGGCAGCGGCGAGCGGGAAGTGGGGGAACCTGTGTCCAGGGGCAGGGGGGCAGGACCCCATGATGGCCCCTGGGTGTCCAGCTCCAGTCCCAGCAGAGGGCTACCTTACACACACCGCGGTCAGTCAGGTTACTTCTAGAGCTTTCTCCTATCTCCCTTCCCCAAGCAGAAGTCCAGTGTGAAAGCCCCGCCCTGGGTGCCCTTTTCTCAGCTGGAACAGTACCAGGGAACCGAAGTAGCTACAGGTGGAGTCACATTGACCTTCCCGGGGGCCAAGCTGTAGGAAACTGCTGAAGAGAGACACCTGGCAGTAGTAGCAGCAGTGCTGGCCGACGTTTTCTGGTCCTTGCTCTTAGGGTGCTGAGCGCTGTACGGTCGTGTCCGAGCAGCACGGAAGGGTCTGGCGTGATCCTTGTCTGCGGGTGAAGCCGCTGAGAGCAGAGTCACTGACTTGGCCAAGGGCCAGTCAGGATCTGAAGCCGGGTCTGCCTGAGCTACACGGCCCTGAGGGGAAGAGAGGAGCATCGTGACCTTGGGTGCTGGAGTGGGTAGTGGTGGGGGGCGACCCAGGGACAGGGGCATTTCTGGCTTGTCCACAGTGTCTCCACTGAGACCTGCACGTGCCCCTCTCCACGTTCCACAGAGAGAGGTTTGGAGGGGCTTCCGGGGTGCCCCCTACGGTCAGCGGTACCCGTGTCCGGTGCCGACCCTCCCTTCCGCCCCCCCCGCCCCCAGCTGGTGAACCGGCACGTGTACTCGGGCAGCGCCGACAGGACGGTCAAGTGCTGGCTGGCAGACACGGGCGAGCGTGTGCGCACGTTCGCGGCCCACAGACACAGCGTGAGCGCCCTCAAGTACCACGCGGGCACCTGTAAGTGACCCCGCCCTCCCCGTAGCCCCAGCCTGCCTGTCCCCTTCACGCCCCGCCCCCCAGCACATCCGCTGTCGCCCAGATCTCTCTGCACTCTTCCCTCTTTGAGCCTCAGCTGCCACTCCGTTTGGTCAGCGGCCAAGGGCGGCGGCTGTGGCCCCTCAGTGCACGTGTTTGTTCCTCCAGCAAAAGAAGTTCCAAATAAGGGTGTAGGGGCTCCTTCCCACCTTCACCCCGCTAGGACGTGCAGCGACCTGCTTGTTCAGAGGACCTCAGGTCAAGAGCAGGTCTCAAGGACACATTCTAATTCTCGAGACAGTGACACCACTTAACTCCAGTCAGACTTGAGGGCCACATGGGTTTGGCTTCACTCGGCATTAGGTTTGACTACAGATAAGAGAAAGTCCAGATGACGGATTTATATGAGATAGTGGTTTATTTTTCTCTGAGGTAGAAGAATTTCAGAGGCTGGCGGTCTAGGCTGGAATGGATGGCTCCACAAAGTTGTTAGACACCCAGGTTCATTTTTTCACTTCACTTCATCATCCTTAGCATGTATCGGCCATCTTTAAGGGGGGGGGCCTCATGGTTCAAGATAGCTGCTGGAGCTCCAGCCATCATACGTTTTAGGCAGGCAGGAAGAAGAGGAGGGAAGGGCAAAAGGTTGTGTCTCCTAGATGAGTAGGCCCCTTTAAAGATCCTTCCTGGAGACTCCACCCAAAGACTTCTGCATACATTTCTCTGACCACTGCCTGCAAAAGAGACAGAATAATAAAAGCCCTTATCTGGGGATACTGCCACCAGGATTAATCAGGGTTATTTTGGAAAGAAAGAAGGGCAGTGTGGCTTACTGGGTAGTCAGCAAGCTCTCTGCCCCATAGGTCTCAAACTGTCACACATCTGGGCTTTCCTGGCTCTGTCCAGCTAGCCAGTTGTTTACACCCCAGACACATGCAGAAGACAGGCACTGTTCTGGGGAAGCAAAACCCACAACCTCACCACACCTACATGGGAGTGGGGCTCCCAGGTTCCTGGACATCTCTTTCCTAAAACGATCCCCAATGTTATATTTTGCCATCAGCGTCCTCTCTCTCTCTCTCTCTCTCTCTCTCTCTCTCTCTCACACACACACACACACACACACACACACACACACCTGCAGCAGGAAGCCAGCCCCCCTAGGTGAAGCTGAGCCTGAGAACCATCTTCCTAGCACAGCAGTGAGGGAGCAGACTGGGGTGGGGGAGGAGCCACAGTGGAAAATTCAAGTTGACTTCACAGCACAGGTGTTAGATGAAGATAGAATGGATTTCCGAAAATAGAGCATGAGGTGCCCTCAGGATTTAGGTGTCTGACGCAGAAAAATGATTTTTTTCCTGTTCCTGTGTCCAAGCCTGTAAGTGTGATTATGGCTCTGCTCCTGTTGGGGACCTCTAATTTAAAGAGAAGAACGTTGCCCAGAGCGCCTCCCCGTGGCAGAGGCTGGGATGAAACCTGCCGCTGCAGCAAATCCCACAGACCCTACCTGCTGCCCGCTGTTAAGGAACTTGGTCCTTGGTCTTTGCCAACAGGCTACAGGATGATCAGACCTAATTCTGGACCCTCTTCCCACCCTCAGGATGCCCAGTAACCACAGTGCATTGGTGGAGGGGAAGGCAGGAAAGGAGCTGAAGAGAACGAGAAATGAAACTTTCCCTCCAAGTCCACATTCACTAGTAGCTTTAGCAGCAAACCTGGGACTAGGCAGGTGACACAGGAAATGGGATAAGGAATAGACACCCCAAGGACAGGGAGCCCCCAGGGGGTGCTTACGGTGGCTCACTCACGCTGCTGGGTGGCTGTAGCAGACGCTATGGGTACCACGCTCAGGGGCACTTCCTGCTGTGGCACCTGAGGTCCTCTGCCCGAGGGTGTTTTCCTGTGAGGCAGGTCATGGGAGGGCTGGGCGTTGACGGATAAGTAGCCCAGTGTCCTTGTCCCTGGGTGGAACAACTCTGAGACGCGGTCCGCCCCTGCTCCCAGGGGCCCCCAGCGGTTACCTGCTCCCTTAAACACCTGCATGGGCGTCCTTCCTTCCTGTTTCTCTCCCCACTTCCTGCAATGCCCTGCCAGATGAACTCTTTGCACTCGAAACCTAGCGTCAGGGTCAGCTTCTGGGAGAACCCGGGCTAAGATGGTAAGTGGACCAGGGAGTTTCTCTGGCCAGTGCCGTCAGTGTGGTCCCTGACCAGCAGTATCAGCATTACTTGGAATTGGCTAGACATGCAGGTTCTCAGGCCCCGCCCCAGACCTCCTTAAATCAGAAACTCAGGTGGGCCCAGCCTGCCCTTGGGAGTTTGAGAACTCTTGGACTAAGTTATAATGTAGGAAAAAGCCCAAGGGAGGCAGAATCGGGAGGTTCCCCCTGGGAGAGGTTGGGCAGGGGCCCTCTAGTGAACCCCGGAGGCGCTGGGTTGTGTTTGGAGGGCCAAGTTCATTACTGAGGAGGGGAAGGAATGAGTTTCTGGTTGGTCCTTGCCCCAAGAGGCTGCTCAGACGGTGGGGGGAGGGGAGGGATGACCCCCCGAGGCAGGGGCTTCAGAGCTGCTAGAAACACCTGGCAGGGAAGCTAAGCTTCACCAAAGGTTTCCACCAAATGGCCTGAGAGTAGGAAGCTGGGCCCAGGTGGTACTCGGGAGGGGTGGAAGCACCTGGAAGGACTTGGCAGGCTGACCTGAAGCCCAAGGGCGGTGGGGCAGCCGAAGTCCTGCAGAGCCGGCTGCAGCCCACAGAGGGCGCCTCCGGGACCCTGGGCGTCACCCTGAACTCACAGGAAAGTACTGAGATAGGGAAGGTGCCGCCTCCTTCCTTTCAAGGGGCTTCTGCTGTTTCCCATTTGCAATTATGACATCCCTGGGAGGCGAGCGGATGGGTCCCGGAGAGGGTTCCCGGCACTCTCCCTGCCCTGTCCATCCACGCCCCCCGCCCTGCGGAGTCCCGAGGGGACGAGGGCTCTCGGGCGGGAGGCAAGTTGCGCCGTGTGTTCACAGTGTTCACGGGGAGCGGGGACGCCCGCGCGCGCGCCTTCGACGCCCAGTCTGGAGCGCTGCGGAGGGTATTCCGCGGCCACGCCTTCATCATCAACTGCATCCAGGTAGGCGCTCCAGCTCTCTCCGGGGGCCCGGGGCTGGTTGGCTGAGCGAGGGCGAGCCCGCCTGCGCTTCTGCCTCGGAGGGGAAGTGGGGAGGGGGCGGCCAGGCAGCAGCGCTCCCCCGCGGGCAGAGCCTCCCCGGGGCCGAGGCCCCCTGGGCTGAGCCTTCCCCATCAGGCGGCCTGGGCGTTCGCGGCTCACGCCGAGGCCCGGGCCGCCGCTGGCCCGAGGCAGGGCGGGGCCTGCACCTACGTGACTCCGTAGCTGCGGGGAGGCGCGGAGTTGGGGGCCGGTGGCGCACCCCCTCCAGCGCCGCCCACGCCCCGCGCCCGCAGGTGCACGGCCAGGTGCTCTACACGGCCTCGCACGACGGCGCGCTGCGCCTCTGGGACGTGCGCGGCCTCCCGCGCGCCCCGCCGCTGCGTCCCGCCGCCCCCAAGCGCAGCCTCTCGCGCCTCTTCAGCAACAAAGTGGGCTGCGCCGCCGCCGCTCCCCTGCAGCCGGCCTGAGACGCCCCGACCGGCCGCCCACGGACCCGCGGAGGGAACGCGGCTGTCGGCACCGGGGGCTCCGAGGGCAAGGACCGGGGCGGCGGTGGTGCCTGTCCTCCGCGTCCGTTGACTTCCGAAGCCCTCGCCAGGCCGCCCGTGGGAAGTCCATGCCTGCTCGCCACCGCGTCCCCAGCCCGCCTCTCGGTCCCCACCCCCTTCGGCCAGAGGCCCTGCGGAGCCCAGCCCTCAGCCTGCTCTCCGGCCCTCCTGGGACCCTCCCGACTCTCAGGGTGTCCAGCCCCACGGTCCCGGCGCCCGAGGTCCTCCGAGGCCAAGCCTTTCCTGCGGAGCGAAGCGGACGCTTCAGAAAGCCACAGACCAGGCCTTCCTGGCGGTCCAGTGGTTAGGGCTCCGCGCTGTCACTGTCGAGGGCCCGGGTTCGATCCCTGGTCGGGGAACTAAGATCCCACAAGCCGCGCGGCGCGGCCAAAGAAAAAAAGCCGCAGACTGTCGTTATTTTGGCAAATTGTCCATTTGTGAAGAACCAAAATACAGGTCCTTAACAGTGCTCTGCAACACGTCGTCTTTTGTTCTGCCCACGGTGTCCCAGCCCCATCTCAGAGGGAGAAGAGGTGCCGGGAAGCAGGGGTCTCACACTCGCCTGGGCCTGGCCCCCTGGGGTGAAATGAGGGGCTGTGGCCTCACAGCCCCTCCAGTGTCACAGCAGCGCCACTGGAGTGGGGAGTGGCATGGGAGAGGCCAGGGAGCAAGGAACCGGCTCCTCAGCTGCCTGGGTGACAGCGGGGACCCACTGCTGCTCCCGCCGGAATCGAGGAGGCTCTTTCTCTCAGGTGTGGAGCAGAAGGGCTCCCGCACAGGGGCCAGCTCCGCGCCCCGCGTGGTGAAGGCCCTGGAGGTGTACACAGGAGGCAGCTGGAGTACCTGCCCGGAGGGGATGAAGGGGGAAGTGGGGCTCAGACCCTAAGAGGCCCTGAGGGGAGCCGCCCCCAGCAGCCCCTCTTACACCGGGAGGGGCCCACGTTCCGCACCCACAGGGCCCTCCATGCCAGGCCCTGGCTGGCTCCCCGCCCCGTGCAGGAAGAGGAAACGCTGCAGAGGGCAGTGTCTGCCCTTGAGAGCTCAGCGTCTAGCCAAGGACAAGCCTCCCCGGGCAGAGGCAGACCTTGATGCAGAGGTGGGTGCGCCAGTGTCTTCACGCAAGATGCGCGGCAGGACGGGCTTCACCTGCTCGCTGGGGTGCCGAGGTCCATGCCTGATGGGTGGATCCCACCCCCTTGGGAACAGGTACAGGGTATTGCCACCAGGGGCGGTAGAAAGGGTTGCATACCTCTGTGATGGGCTCTAGGCCCGACCCCCAAACGCTGGGAACTCGGGGGCCTCGCCAGGAAAACAGCCTGGCTGGTGAGAAGAACCCGCAGAAGCGGCATCACCCAGCTTTCTTTGGGTGGGGCTCAGCACAGAGTACAGGTGAGGGGTTCCACGTGCGCGGCCTGTCGTGCCTGGGAGCGCTCACTTCCTAGCGGTTCTTCTTCTCCAGGGCTCGAGGCTGCGGTTACAACGGCAGGCCTACCCCGAGGGGCTTTCGGGGGAGCTGAAGTGCACTTCAGGGAGGGCAGGCAGAGAGAACCACCTTGAGTACCTGCGCCGATTCAGTCACCTTCTCAGTCGGCTGTGCTGACAGAGGCAGTCCGAGTAACCAGACTCTCTCGCTCCTTGGTGCCACAGCTCTCGCTAGCAGGGCAGGCAGCTTATCCAGCCACTGGGGGCAGATCCTAAAATGGCTGCTGCATTCGTTTTCTCCAGCCTGCCTCTCCCAGAGAAAGAGTAAGAAGTGAAAAACCGCTAATTTGCATTTATATAGCGTGACATATTTGGGTAAATTTTATTTCAGTAATTTTCTTGTCTGCTATCTTTGGTTTTGCCATCAGGATGATGGTGGCCTCATAGGATGAGTTTGGAAGTGTTCCTTTCTCTGCAGTGTTTTGGAAGAGTTTCAGAAGGCTAGGTGTTAGCTCTTCTCTAAATGTTTGGTAGAATTTGCCTGTGAGGCCATCTGGTCCTGGACTTTGGTTTGTTGGCAGTTTTTAAAATCACAGATTCAATTTCAGAACTTGTAATTGGTCTGTTCATATTTTCCATTTCTTCCTGGTTCAGTCTTGGGAGATTGTACCTTTCTAAGAATTTGTCCATTTCTTCTAGGTTGTCCATTTTATGGCTGTATAGTTGCTTGTGGCAGTCTCTTATGGTTCTTTGTATTTCTGCAGCTTTTCCTTTTTCATTTCTAATTTTACTGATTTGGGCCCTCTCCCTTTTTTTCTTGATGAATCTGGCTAAAGTTGTATCAATTTTGTTGGGTAATTTTTATTCCAGTAACACAGAGGGCTTTGCTAGATGTTGAGGATATAAAGACCAGATAACCACAAGATGTTTCTTTGCCTTTGATGATACAGTCTTGCCTCTGATAAATACCTTCAGTTGGGTAGGGGAAGGACAGGAAGTACTTATAGGACATATGGGCAGGAAAACAAGGACAGGACATGGCAGTGTCACCAGAGTCAAGAGCAGACAGAAATTCATAAAAGTGATGGGCATCAGATCTGACCGAGTGCAGCACGTTCTCGCCACAGCCTCCCGTCGTTGACCCCATCGGCCTCACAGGCCTGTGCGTGCCATTCCTGCTCAGAGCCCTCTCACGGCCCTGGTATTCACCACTCAAGTCTAGACCCCCGCCTGCCTTTCAGGGTGCTTTGTAGTTGTACTCAGCAATCCTTCCAGCCTTGATCTCTTCCCCCAGCACACCCTCTCTGGTGGGTCTAGAACAGCCCCTGCGACCCCATGAATGTGGCACACTCAGCTCCTATATCATTTGTCCCAGGTCTGGAATGTCCTTTCCCTCTGACTCTCCAAGGAGAACCCCCCCCAAACCCATCTCCCCTGTGACTTCAGGCTCAGCACACTCCCTCCTGTGTAACAGCATTTTCATCACAAATGTCCTTTGCTCCTTCTCTTGCATTCCAGAGCAGGGAGTGACACTCAGTCGCCACCTGTCAAGTTTCATACAACCAGCTAGAGGCAGAGCCAGGACGGAAGCCCGTCTCCCAGTGCGTGGGGAGGGTATAGCCCGCACTGTCCCAAGCTCAAGAACTGGCTTCTCTGTGCCTCTTCATAGGAAAATGGAGCACTAGACCTGCTAGTGTGGCTTGAATGCCCTAGCCTTTTCCAAGATCATTAGGAAGCACTTTGGGAAGCTAGAAGCCACACCTGGCCCAAGCCCAGGGCAGTAACTTGTTAGCCAGAAGCTGCAACCTAGGCCCCCAATCCAAGTCTGACATGGTCTCAAATGAGGCTAGAAACCCCTCATCGCCTCGGCCCTCGGCCGCTTCCAACGCTGAGGAAGCAAACCCCGCCTCCCCGACTCAGTCTCCCCTCCCCCACAGGCCCAGAGCCTTTGTACACTTCATCTTTTAACAACAGACATCGATGGTGCTTTTGAGGGCATACATTTGACTTCCTCACAGAAGTCAACGGAAGCAAACGTCTTGAACTAAATGAAGCTCTAGACCACCCAGACATTTTCAACACTCACAACAGTTTAGGAGTTTGAGTAACTCATTGCAAAGTTAGGCTGACAATTTTTGAATATATTTTCCACCTTTTATTTCCATCTGTATCATCCATTTTAAAAGAATGACAAGAAAAGATTTCCACCCATTCAAACTGGACTGCTCTCCAAGCTTTATTGAAAATGATTCCTGAAAAAGCTGGAGCATTTCGGCCAGCCCCTTGACGGCAACCACGTGGCCCACCTGCCCTGTCACAGGGGCTTCCGGTGACTCCCGGAGGCAGGGAGAGCCTTGGGAACACACCTGGCCCTTGATTTATCCAGCAGCCGGCTGCTGCCGGCTGCGTCCTGGCGCTGGACAGGCTTTCATGTAATACACGTTTACGGAGGGATGCAGGGTGCAATGAGAATGGTTATCTGAGCTGTTAGGAGGCTAACAACATACCTTTAGAAACAGTCTTCTGTAATATACCCAAGAAACCCTACAAAGACTTGGAGAAAATATACCTTAATTTCTGACAGGTATCTTACCTTAGCCAGCAGTGAATTTAATAGGACAGAAATGCCTCTAAAAATGCTAATTAAAAATAAGTTGCTTTGGTTAGCATTTAAGACTTTACCATTTAATAAAAGATTTTATTTTTGTAAAGAAGAACTTTGAATACATATATATTCTGAATTTCAGCCTGGAATTTCAAGTGCCTACTTTACTAAGCTAAGCACAAAGCACGGATGTTTCAGGCTGAGGGCGTCTGCCACCATTTGTGTGGCCGTGAGGGCCGATGCCTCATCGTCAGGCCCCCCAGAGCACTTGCAGTGGCTGAGGATCTAAAGGACATTTTCGGGACGGGGCAGAGAGGCTGAAGCAGGAAGGCAGAGCTGCATCACGGGAAGGAGGAGACAATCGAGCAGTGGGCTCAGGAGGGCAGGAGAGCAGGGCAGGATGAAGAGGAGGAGACAGGGCCCGCTTTCGCTCCCATGAGCTCCTCCTGGATCCCTTCCCTAGCAGCCACCCTATCCCAGTCCTTCCCATTTCTGGGTGGGGAAAAAACGGAGCAGGGAGGCTGGCATTAGGGTTGCGGAACCTGAAGGCAGCTGGGAACTGCAAGATCAGGCCAGAGGCAGCTCAGTTCCCAAGACGGACCCTGGGGACCGGCACCCCACCCCCCCGCCGGACCCCACCAAGTCTCTTACTCTTTACATCCCTGTTCCCCGCCTACCCCTCCCGCCCCCAGGTAGGAAGCACTCTGGAGCAAAATCAGATAAAGCGTAAGAAAAAGAAAAGACCTGCATTACACTCTTCACAATGATAGAATTTATGAGCAGAAACTTAGTGCTCACTTCTGTTCATCACTTAGTTTCTCTTTGTTGCTGTCTTTATACTTTCTACATAGGATAAGTACTCTGCAATAATAATTTCTTCGTCTTCCAGAGTTGAGTCAAGGTAATCTTCTTCATGTTCTGGAATATCTTCCAGGATTTCATTCACAGCCTCTGTCTCCATATCTTCATCTGTTGAGGCGCTAGAGGTCCCTGCAGTAAAGAAGTGCAGCAACAGGGGAGCTGAGGGAGGAGGACAGAAAGAGAAACCTCCACGGGGACCAAAGGGACCCACGTCAGCTCCAGCTCGGCCCTCCCGCACCACAGCGCCCGAGCAGCCCGAAGTGTGCACGTCTGCGAACGCCCCTCGCCGCCCCCGCGAGCCTTCGCCGCCCCACGCCCCGCCTGCCGGCTTCCGCTCGAGCTGACAGTCCCTCCCGTCGGTCTTCTGAGTCCGCAGACCCACCTGCAGAATCAGACGGGGATGTGGGTGGCGTTGCTGAAGAATCTTCCGCCGAGAGCCGCAGGTCAGGAGGAAGATTTCCACCGTTGTGAGCGAGGGTCTGAGCCGCCAGCTGCACGTTTCCCCGGAACACCCTCAGGGCAGCCTCGGCCGCTGCCGCGTCGAAGCCCATGTACACCAGCTGGGAGAAGGCAGGACGGCACTGGCGAGGGCCCAGGCCACACGGCGCAGCGCGTGCCCGGCACTCCCGCCCCCACGCAGAGCCGGGAGAGCCAGGTCTCGGGGGGGACACGTTCCCAAAACCCACCGCACGCGTGTACCACCGGCCTTCCCGCGCTAACGTGCGCGTGAGGCAGCTTGGAAAGGAAGGAGGAAGACCTGAGGCAGCCACGTTGGTGCCCAGTTGCCTCAGAAAGGCAGCCGGCTCGCAAGCCAGAGGCAGCGCTGCGTGCACAGACCTCGTTGTCGCCGGGACCCTTAGCTAGGTCTCTGCAGCGCACTAGGCAGGCTAACGTGACGGGGGGCACACGTGGACATCCCTGCAGGTCACAGGCAGGGGAACGGGAGGCGACGCGCCAAGAGGCGTGTGTAGAAAAGAGGAGAAAAGCCCGAAGAAAACCTTCCCACAGCTTCCCTGTCTCCTACTCTGAAGGAAATGCCTGCGCCCCGCGTCCACCCGCTGCAACTGCTGCACGGAGGCTGCGCCCTCGGGCGGGCCGGTCACACCTGGAGCCCCGGGAGCCAAGGACTCGGCCCTGCCTGGCCACCAGCCTTGTCCCGCCAGCCAGTCCCACACGAGGCTGTGCGGGCGGAGAGGGGCACAAGGCGCTTGCACTCACTTGGTCAATGGTTTCCTGAGAAGGACTCTCTTGATGGCTGTTGGTTTCCGGACCAGAATCGTTTAACCACCACATCTGAGGATGACTGAGAAGAATCTAAAAACGTACAGGGATACCCGTTACTCATCACTAACATCCGCTCGGTCACTCAGGCAGAGACTGAGCACCTGTCACGTGCTAGGCAGGCACAGCCGTGGGACACACAAACAGGTGGAGAAACTGTGGTGGACAAGGCTCAGGGTGCTGTGGAAGCAGAGAACAGGGACCCCTGAACAGGCTGGGGCTGGAGAGGCTGCTGTTCAAAGGCGGCTCCCGCCAAAGGTCGTGTCTGAGTTGAGGTCTGGAGGATGAACAAGATTAATTATTCAGGCAAAAAGATCGCATCTGAGGAAGCAGGAAAGGACTTGAGCAGGCGGAAGGATTCCAAGAAAACAGACGCTTGTTGCAGCTCAGCCTTAGGGGTGACAAGGTCATAAAGAGCTATAAACGGAAAGCTATAAGCAGTCCAGGGCTGCCCAATGTGACTTCTCTTTGGAAGGTGACATGCTCTAGGTTTACAATGTCTGTCAAGGAGAAGAGCAGAGTTCTTTGGACCCTTGATTTCTCTGTCACACGATACTTACTCTTAACCTTATAAAGCCCTTTTGGGGAACTTCCCTTTTAACACTGAATACTTCTATATCGATCAAATGCATTTATGTACTATTTGTATAATTAAAAACAAGTTTTGAGCCCCTTCACATATTCAGAATTTTTAAATTTCTCTAAGAAATCAAATTAGATATTCAAATAACATTTTGAATTTAAAAAATGTATTAATACATGTATTTGAAAATTCAGTCGACCCTTGCACAACGCAGGAGTTAGGGGCGCTGACCCTCATCGCAGTGGAAAACCCAAGTGTAACTTACTGTGGACCCTCGGTATCCACAGTTGCTCCGCATCCGCAGATCGTGTAGTACTATACATAGCATTGACTATTGAAAAAGGTCCACGCGTAAGTGGACCCACGCATTTCAGACCCATGCTGTCCAAGGGTTAACAGACCGACTAATGGGGACCTCTGAAGAACAGGACGGGAGGTCTTGAGAATAAGAGGCAAAGGCAGGGCAGGCTCCCCACTGGCTGCAGGATTCAGTGTGAACTCCTCAGCAGGGCAAACAAGGTGACGCGGCCCGCCTAGCCCCTGCCTGCCTGTCCAGCCCCATCTCTGGCCATTCCCCACCCCGCCCCACCTCCAGCAGGTATAACCCAGGCCTTGGCAACCCCGGGGCTCAACTCCCCCGGCCTCATGCTTCAGCCCTTAGTGCTGCCCCCGCTTTTCCTCCGTCTGCCGGGCCCCCTCCCGTGACCCGCCCCCCAGCTCAGCTTGCAGCTCCTGCCTCCCCACCCAGTGCTGCGCTCCCACATGGCAGCCCTTACGCCACTGTGCTCTCTGTGTCTGTCTCCCCACTAGCCTGTGGGCTCCCCCAGGGCAGGCGGCATCTCCACTGAGACTCAGCACAGCGCCTGCCTCATTAAGTATCCTGTCTGCTCCTTGAACAAAAATTGGAAGGACGTGGACCCGGGCAGAGTTACCACTAATTTGGATCCCAACCTGTTTAGTCACTTCTGAGGACTTCTTTAAAAAGCCCCTTGGCCAACATGTACTATTGACTAAATAATAAAACTAAATATTCAAAGAAAACATTTTAATTCAAAAAAATTATATTAAAACTTCAATCACCTTTCTTCCACCTTACTGTTAAACTCCCGCTGCATACAGAAACCTCATCAAAGTTCCTTCCCTGTGAGCCCTGCGGAATCGTGGACAGGCACTGAGGTGGGTGGGGCTCGTCACTCTGGCTCTGCCACTGGGTTCGAGAACAAGAGAGTTCCGACCCTTAGATCCAAACCAGGAATGAAGAGGAAGGCCCGCAGCCGTGGGGCTCCTGGCATCAGGAAGGACAAGAGAGCAGCTTCAATGAAGAAGTGGAGGGGTGGCGCCTGGGCCGGGAGCAGGGCTGCTCAGGGAGGCCAGAGGCCGGGGAGGGGTTACCTGCAGGGACTCCTCCAGGTTCCCGCTGGCCTGGTGGAGCGCCTGCTTGGCTGCGCGAGCGGAGTAGCCCATTCCTTTCAAATAGTTTATGTTCTCCAGGCGGCGTCTTTTCTTCTCTTTTTCCTCTTTCCTTATTTGGTCCAATTTCTTTAGGAAAACAGCAGAGTTACCAAGTTAGGGATTGCGGTTTTGTAGAAAGCCTTCTCAATCCATGCTCTATAGGAGTCTCAGGGTCACCAGGCAAAGTGAAAGCCACAAGGTGAGGTGACCCTCTCTCTCCCCGTCCCACCCAGCATGAGGGCCACTAGGGCAGAGACCAGGGGTGTGCTGCTCGCGGCGAAGCCCAGCGGGAGCCGGAGACATCAGGCCAGGGAGGGAAGAGAGCACCTCGGGGACCACCACCTGGCACCAGAACAGGCCCCTGGGAACCAGCGGGCACATCCTGAGGACCCCCAGAGAGGTGGACGTGCCTTCTTCTAGGAAGCAGGGGGAGGAGCTTCCTGCATGGGTGGGAGGGCTTCTCAGCCTCTGCTGAGTCACCTGGGATCTTACCGAAATGTGACTCTGAACGTGGAGGGGGTGGGTGGGTCCTAGATGGCGCCCAAGCTACCGATCCACCCACCACTCCCTGGGTAGTAAGAAATTAGTCCACTTAAAACCCCAAGAATGCTCAACGCCAGGTGACAAAGGTCACCTACCCCCGTGGTTCTCAACCCCGAGGCTCAGAGGTGCCTGGCATTGCTCCAAGAGCCTGAGGAAGGCCACAGGTTCAGTCTCTTCTCCTCTTCCCACCCCAGCCCTCATCAGGAGAGTTCTGAGTTTGTTTTGAAAGCAAGTATCACTTTATTTTATTTCTATTTATTTATTTATTTTTTGGCTGAGCCGTGCAGCCTGTGGGATCTCAGCTCCCCGACCAGGGATCTCCCCAGCAGTGAAAGCGCCGAGACCTACCCACTGGACCGCCAGGGAATTCCCACAAGTATCATTTTAAAAGGATTTCTGCTGATTAAAACAATAAAACTAAAACAGGTTTGACAACCACTAACTGAATCCAACCTCATTATTTTGCCAATGAGAAGACAGAAATCTCTCAAGACAGTTAGGTGACCCAGTCAAGGTCATCACCGACAGCAGAGCAGAGAGACAGCTTCTGCACATTCTAGAAACGGTCAGCCCTCGGCCCAACACAGGGAGGACAGCAGAGAAAACAGCTTTTTCCTTTGATATATCTCCTCCTACCTCCATGGTTCAGTCCAAGCAACAAGGGTCCCCTCTACATTCTTACAGCAAGAACACGGCCTCACCTCTTAGGAGAAGAAAGGAATCCTCGCCACGGAACCAAACACTCCAAGCTGGCAGTAGGACTAGGCAGAAGGGGTGACTGCCCACAACATTTCCTGGGATGAAGACAACCTCAGCCTGTAATTTCCTGTTTACAACAGTGGAGAACCTACCTGTGAGCAAGTGGGGCTGACGACGGCTAGGCAGCTCTGCCATCCCACTGCCCACCCCCTTCCCCGGGGCTGTGGTCTGCACCCCCACTGCGCCCTCTAACTGCCTCCTCTGGGCCAGTCTCCGAGACTCCGAACCCTTCTGCACAGGCCCTGCAGCTCACGCACCTGCTCCAGTCCCGCAGCAGCCCCTCCCCACACCCAGTCAGGCGCCAGCACTCCTGGGCTCCGGCTCCCAGGCCCCGGCTCCGCCTCCCAGCTGACCCTTCCCGCTTCACCACAAGACCCACGCGGGCCGGCGGAAGTAGTCCGTATCACTCACATTTCCACTTTGATTCACACGTACACACCATGTAAAATGCCTCTACCCCGTCCCATCCTCTGCTTGCAATTCCAGCCTCTTCCACTTACATTTCAAAAGGCTAATAAGAAGCACGATTAACATTCAAGCAGAGAAAGACCCTCCCAGCCAGCCAGCCAGCAGACACGGGCCTCAGAGCTGACACAAAGTTGGGGCCTCAAAGAACACTTTTTCCTTATTACAAATGCCTAAGTCAGTTTTCTCTTAACCATGTAGATACACATGATATTTCTCTTTATACTAGAATTAGGAAAATAAAATAAACCAAGGAAATGACAATAAGCATTGCACTGCAAAGTCTTATCGACACAGTAGGGTCAAATGTTGTGAGAGAACTGGGTTCTAAAGTCACGGCTGTGTACAGGCAAAAAGACTGAACATCTCTTAGGAAGGCCGCCACGCTGCCTCTCACGGCCTCGGAACACTTCAGCACTGTCAAGTGACCTCAGTTTTATTAGTCTGTTTCTTTTGCCAGATGAGAAACTGGCCCGTACTCAGGGCCACGAGGTACAAAAAAGCAAACTTTTAGGAATCACCTATTACCCTCTACTCCGGGAGACGTTCAAACCCGGAGCTTCAGAAACTGAGAGGACAGCAGATTCACGGGAGCTCACATGCGATGGGACTCGGAGCTGGTCTTCCCACCAGCCACCCCAGCTGTCCCTAGGGTGTGGGAAGCTGACTAGTTCCCCGAGTAGGCCCTGACCAGCCTAAGCTAAGCTAGACAGGCTCAAGCCAGTCAGGTCTTGACATTCCCCTGGCCACGGCAACCGGCTCAAAGGTGGCCAATCAGTGAGCAGCTCAGAACGTCTCTGAGGATTCTGGGACCCAGACCATGCTCTTGGTGTGATGGGATGACCCCGGTAACACGGAGGAGGCAGAGAGACAGAAACTAGAACTCAGCGACAGGGCGACGCCACTGAATCAACTAACCTGAGACCCAGCCCTCCTCTGGGCTCTTTACAACTAAGTAGGCCAGTGAATCCCTCCCTTACCCTCTTTATTGGGTGTTTAAGCCAATCTGAATTTGTTGCCTTCAACCAAAAGCATCCCAACTACACATCCACTGAGTGGAAGAGTGAGCAGGGTCAATTGCCCTATATACTCTATTGTTCTTTTATTTTCTCCAAGGGCTTATAGTTTAATTCATTAAATGCACATCTGATAGGACACTACTATTTTTTAAAAAAACACTTATTTTTGCTACTTATAAAAAGTTAGGAAGTGAAGTGGTAACTTTTACCATTTTATAGTATCTTTTGGCTTTTCAGAACCTTCTGTAAAAACTCAGAATGCTATTCTCAGATGGGAATTGCAAAGTTCAGGAGAAAACCAGAGCCTTAGTTCAGGTTTTGCCACCGATTTGACCCATGACCCCGGAAAAGACAACCTCTGAGCCTGTTTTCCTCATTTGTAAAACTACCATATTCGATATGGTAACATTCCTTCCAACTCTGAAATTCTAAAGTTTTTTTTTTAACTGTACTTATCTCTAATTGTTTTAAATGATTATAGTTTTGAATCTTTGCTTTTATAACATAATGTTAATTGTTCATATGATTTGACTCATGTTTCCAGGCAAGGATGACATCCTGAACTGTAACAATGGCTCCCTGGAAAACACAGACCCCTTTAAAATGGTTTCCAGAAATATACTATGATTAAAAAAGAGAGAGAGAGAGAGAAGACTGCCTGGATAACTGTACTTACGAGCTACCTGCCACCATAGCAAGAATAAAATGAAGGAAACTGCACTGTCTGAAAACTGATGCAATTAAAAAAGACAAGTTTTTCTCCTGACTTCCAAGTCTGAAGCAATAAAGAGTTCCATGTTAATAATACCTACTATGGAATTTTCTTTTTCTGTTCTTTCATATCTGAGAGCTAAGGCACTTTGGAAATAATTTTGCTATTGCCTCAAGTTTCACACCTACTCAAAGGCAAAGGCCTCAACCAAGCGTTGCCAAGACCACATTAAGGTACCTCTCTGCGGTTGGTGATGTGGGCGGCTGCGTGGTCCACGTTCCCGTCACATGCCCTTAGGCCAAGCCGAGCTTCCTGGGCACTAAATCCCAGCTGCATCAAACTGTGAACTTTTGATGGATCAATATATAGCTCTTTAAAGAGCTGACATGCCTACAGACAAAGAAAAATATAAGAATCATGTAACCATAGTACCATTAAAGCTTAACACAAAGCTAAAACCTAAAGGAAATTGGATTGTACCCAATGTGAATTAGGGTGTGTCAGATTTTAGATAAAACCTCTAAATGTGACCTATTATCAACCAGTGCAAATGCAAACAGACAACACCCTCTCTGCTCACATGACTTATATGCAGTATGACATGAGAAAACAGGCTGAGGATTGTGGGAGGGGCTGGTATCCATTATCTCCTCCTTTTTGGTAATAAAGTCCCCTGAATTTGAGCTGAGTGTAGCCAGATGGTCTAGGCCAATGGCATGTAGCAGAAATGACAGGAGCACCTCCTGAGTCGCCCCTCTAAAGAGGCTTGCCCCGGACTCTCTCCCTCCCTCTGCTGGCTGGAAGAGGCACTGACAGGACACCAGCTGCCCCACTGCCCTGGCTGCTCACCTCTACAGCCAGATGAGAGAAACGGAAACTTCTAGCCAATTAAAGCCACTGACTTTCTGAGGTTTCCTTATTACAGCACCTTGCCTGTACTCTCGCAAATACAGATGTGTTTACGGTGTATGTGAAGGAGGGACTGGGAGGGAGGTGCACTTTCCTCACCAGTCACACACCACTGAGTTCATGAAATACTTAACTTCTGGGGATTAAAAAACTAAGTAGGTGAAAATGGTCACAACTTTGGAGCATCCATTTTCTTACCTTGTTGAGATATTCATAAGCCTCTTCACCATTTCCACTGTGATAATTTCGGATACCTTGAAGCAAGTAAAGTCTTAAAAACAAGACTTTCTCTTTTCCACAATTTCCCTAGAATTATTGGGGGGAAAAAGATAAAACTGTCTTATTTCTCACTACAGGTCTGTAATACTCACATTTATAATTCCCTTCATCTCCACAGGGGCAAAATGGCATTACTAAACTGTTTCTATCTTCACCATTGCTGATGGCAAAAGTAAGGATCCCAGGGTACAACGGCATCGCCTGTCCCAAACAGAACACCTATCTCCAGGTGCCCAGGACAGGGGGCCCCCCTCTGGTCAGGAGGGAAGTATGCAGAAGCCCAAACCAGGAATATCTCTTATGTTGCCCTGCAATTCCCAAGCAGAATTCTGATGACCTGTGGAAACTGCCTGAGAAAAGTCCTTATTCAAAGCCCAGCTCTGGAGCTGTGACTCACTCGTGTGAACTGTCACTGTTCAAAATGGCTATTTTCTGCATTTAAACCTTTCATTAGACTCTAATGAATACAGTCACCAGCTCTCTCGGTCACGGTGATCAATGGGTTTCTGTGACTAGAAAACTGTGTTCCTCTGGTCACAGGCTAACTTATAAGATGTTTAACAATCCCCTTAAAATATAACTTAAAAAGAACACATTGCATACTACTACCAAATAAATCACCTTTGGCAGCAGTCTCAACACTTTAACAGGAATAAACTCAAATTCTACAAATGGGCTCACTAATACCTAAAACTAATTACAGCAACATACTTTTATGTGGACCAGTCTCTGATGATTTTCTCCATAACAATTTTTAAAGCATTTCTGGGCCATGTTTAATTTCTTCTCTGCATCGTCCAGGCATTCCAGCTGTCCCAAGCGGAAGTAGCACCACGCTATGTCCAGCTGGAGTACTGCATAGTTGTCCACAGTGTCCAGCAGTTCTCTGCAGCACTCGCTGCCAAAGACAGGAAATGACATCACTGACAAGAAGCAGTAAAAACCTTTTTGTGAATTACTGGAATTTTTTTTTTCCAGTTTTTGGTGTATTTCCAAAGACTACTCTAAGGCAGGGATCGCAATGTTTATGAAGGGAACTATATTTATAATCTGAATCCCTCCAAGGGGAAAAAGAAAAGGAGTTAGGGCTCAAGAAAAGAAGCTCAACACCACCTGCCCTGGTTGGGGGGGAGAGAGACAGACAGACAGACAGACGCACACACACACCCTTGCCATGTTGGGAAACAGGCTTGGCAGGAAGCGGAAATCGGGGCCACTGTGTCAGAACCCTTCAGCAAACGTGGGGAGACCATGCTTTAAAGCAGTGGTTTCCAACCCTGACTGCAAATTAGAATCACCAGGATGTGAGGAATTTTTCTTTCCTTTTCTATTTTTTTTGTTTGTTTTTAAGAAATACTGATGCTGGGACCCCACTATATCAATTATAACAGAAACCTCTGGAGGTGGGGCCTGGATGTTGTATTTCTAAAATCCCCCTAGGTAATTCTAATATACAGCCAAAGTTAGAACCCCAAAGCTTTAAAAGCACACTAAGAAAAAATAAATCCTTCCTTACTATGAACGCCTCAGTTGATGAAGACTCTGATGAGGCATTCATGTCCAATCACATTAAAGGAGGGGAGAAACCATCCAGACAAATGCCAGGCTCTGAATGCCTAGCTGACCTTGGGGCCCAGGTGCAGGTTAAATGCTACTTGGCAGCTGTCGCAGCAGGCTGAACCCAGATACAGAGGAAGGGAGAAGACAGCAAGGCAATGGAAGGTTGACAAAGATGGACATCGAGATAATTTATTTTGACTTTAAATTGTGATTATGTTAGAAGTTCATAATGCAAATCTAGATCTCAAGTTTGAACTCTCTTCAATAAGAAAGTAAAATTTGGAACATTCACAAACTTTAAAGATCTCATCTGTTTTTGTTTGTATTCTACTAAAAGTGAGACCGCTCTGGTATAAACCTACAAAACCTGCACGCCCTCAAGCTTCCCATCCTGCCCATCAAAACCTGCTTGGGGTGGGGGGCGGGGAAGAGCTCTGATTCTGTCATTTATGTTTGGTTTTTTTAAATACATTTATTTAATTTATTTTGGCTGCGTTGGCTCTTTGTTGCCATGCGCCAGCTTTCTCTAGTTGCAGCGAGTGGGGGCTACTCTTCGTTGCGGTGCGCGGGCTTCTCATTGCAGTGGCTTCTCTTGTTGCGGAGCACGGGCTCTAGGCGCATGGGCTTCAGTAGTTGTGGCACGCAGGCTCAGTAGTTGTGGCTCGTGGGCTCTAGAGCGCAGGCTCAGTAGTTGTGGCGCACGGGCTTAGTTGCTCCGCAGTATGTGGGATATTCCCAGACCAGGGATTGAATCCGTGTCCCCTGCACTGGCAGGTGGATTCTTAACCACTGCGCCATCAATGACAGGGAAGTCTCTGTCATTTATGCTTTAAAGCAGAAGTCTCCTAAGTGGAGTTCCTGCACTCCAGGGTACGTACAAGACAATCCACTGGGGCGTAAGAATAATCTCTCAGAGCAGGATTTTCCTATTTATTTGTGGTTTCTTTCTTTGAACATTTCTATTCTTTGTGAACGTTTTGTAACATACACACCATATTTTACACACATGCACACACATCCAGATGTATGACCAGGTGAGGGGCACCTTCTCTGAATCTTCTGCTTGGCCTGAGAACTTGACATTGAGAGGAGAGGAAGAAGTTCATGGACCATGGTCTGATCTTACACTCCAGGTGAGATTTATTATAACAGAAACTTATTACACTTGCCTCATGAGTTTTACATTTTTTATATAAAATAAAGATATTAATTTCAAGAAAGGTAAGCTAAGCTTAGGTATCTGCTTTTTTTAAAAGGAAGGTTGGCTAAAAAGTCATTTTTAGTTTTATTACTGGCTGTAAGGAACTGGATCGTGTGTAGTTTTTTTGTGTGTTTCTCGATACATGGGTTCAATAAATACCATTAAGCGATGCTTGGGATGCAGTTAAAAACATGTTACTTGAAAAGAGTGGTGTGGCCTTTTCAGGGCTTAGTTTTAAGCTTTGTTAGGTGGGGCCAGAGCAGCCTGTAGGGCAGAATTAGCCCTTCTTCCCACACCCTACTGAATTCTCTAGCCAATGCCCCGTTTCCCACAGGTTATTATCCGCCCTCTGTGATCTCTCTGCTTCTCTGAGGTGGTGCTTTCCCAGCCTGGGGGCAGGGCGGGCATGACCTCACAGGCCTGTGCTGACCATCACTCAGCAGAAGACTCCAGGGGCGCCCTGTGCACTCTCCCGCAGGCAGCTCTCTCCTCCCACCACTGTGGCTTCCCTGGATTCCGAGCTCCATCTCTTCCACTCAGGGGAGACCAGGAGGCTCTGCCTGGGTTTCTCCTCCGCACACTGAGGCCTGGGAACTCCAGGCAGTGAGCTGAAACAATTCACAGGGTTCCACTCGTTTTGTTTCCCCGCCTCAGGGACCACTGTCCTGCATTGCCAGAAAACCACTGTTTTTACACATTTTGCCCAGTTTTTCAGTTGTTGCAGGGGAGAGGGTAAATCCGGTCCCTGTTACTCCATCTTGGCCAAAAGTATAACTTACATTTTTAGCTTTAAATAGGGGAAAGAAATTACTCTCAGTCATACTACATACCATACCACAAGATGTACAAAAGAAAGCTGTGATAGAACTTTGAGCCTACTTGGAGCAGGCAGGAAAAACATCAAGGGGCAAAGGAAGAACAACTTAAGTTTCTTCCACCTCCACCGCTGACTTGCATTAGAGTTGATCTCTTTTACGAAGAGAGGGAAGGCGCACAAAAATTACGCTAATAAGTTGACCTGAATAAACAAATCCCCAGTAGAAAAAACCAGTATTTTCTACTTAAAAAGGCACTGACAATTATTATTGGATTATTATGTCTACTACTCACTGAACATGTTAACGTACCATGAACTGAAGAGGGAGTTATTTTTTACTCAGGGTCTCCCTGAGACCTGAAAATGATTTCAAGGAGGTGTCCAAGGTGAAAAGACTGAGAAAGGCTCATACAGACAGATCAAGGTCAACCATGTCTCAATAACCGCTGAAGCTGGATTACAAGTGTATGGGAACTCAGTATATTAGCTGCTATTTTTATATGTTTGAAATTTTCCATAATAAAAAGTTAGAAACAATTATGGAAGCGAATAAAAAATTTACCTGAATTTAAGGACCTAACTTACAGCCTGCACTGCTACCTGTAGCAGAAGAGAATAAAACTGACACTCAGAAAAAAGCAAAGACAAAGAGGCAGAGGAGGAAAACCAGAGAGGCACCAAGCCCTTGTTCTGGTTACTTTCAGCTTTGCCCCCTCCTCCCAAATATTTTAGACAATAAATCCCCCTTTTTGCTTAAATTTAAGTTTGTTCACTTAAGACACAAGGGTGCTGCCAGTACAGCTGGCAAACTATATATACTTACATTTATCTTCTTGAATGTACTGTATATATTGGGAGTTCCTCAAAACGGAAAAGAAAATAACACTGACGTTGTTACCTTTTGAGTATTTCAAACATCAAGTCTATTTTTCAAATATTTCATCTGCCTGGATTATAGCTTCTCAGTACCGTTTCCCATTAAGAGGAACCAGGAGCCCTTGAGAAAGTGTTGGCTGTTGCTCTGGGGCAGGAAATATTCAGGATGAGTCTGGACCAGCTCTGGCCACGAGAGAGCAGAGACTACAAAGATTACCCCAGGATCGGGTCAAAGGGATGCAGGACCACCTGCCAGCTGAAGACAGCCAATTTAAGCTCTGAGGTGTGAAGTGTATCAGATGTGTTAAAATCCATGAGCTCATACTGATACTTAAAAGAAAAAAAAAAAAGCAGGGAAACCTCACTGGTGATGTCATCTTTGGAAGATGCTAGGGAAGCAACTCATTTATTCTGAAAAGAAGAAAATAAAGAGAAAGAACCCAGCATTTTATTCTGTCTTTCTGTACAAATTGTACCTTAGGAGGACCAAACAGCGATAAGGAAAAATATTTTTCAAAAGAATTCCAGCAATAAATGCAGAAGGAATAATACGTTATCACCATCTTGGAGCGCCTAATGAAACAGTGGATTTGGGGAACGCTCATCAACATCTACACCAAAATCACTAAGTGAAAAGCTGACAGGGACCTTATAACGGACAATGCAGGCTGACAACATGTCATAAGAAACAGACATGATACCCTACATGCTTGTTGTAAAAAAAATAGTGCCTATGTTTATAAAATGCTTTACAGGGAAGAGAGATCAATTAGAAATGCGACGGGGAGAAACAGTTCACAAATCAGTCTACACCATAACTACTCTTTTATGTTAACCATCTTGGGTGAAAATCGGAAGTGTGAAGTGCACGGGGTGGGGGAAGGGTGCTGTGTATAACTGTCATCCTCCTTCAAACTTGCATTCACCAGGTACAAAAGCACCTACCAGAAATATCTGTCAGCGTCCAACAGACATGGCAAGGCTATTCCATATTCTTTTCTTTTCAGGAAAGCTCTGCCTTTCTCATGATATCCCATAGCTAACATAAGGGCCTAGGAAAAAATAAGGATTTAAAAAAACATCACTTTAAACTATAATAAAACGAATTATATTAAAAGCATATTAAGCCTAAAGAAATCAAATATTGTGAAAACAAACAGACAAAAAACTCAAGATCACAACTAAATCTAAAAGCCAAAATTAAGGAAAACAGCATTAAACCTTCATTTCATTTAAACACTGAAACCAAGAACTCAATTTAACATGGCTGAAATGGTCAGAACCGGCACCTGTCCCTTCGTTTTCATCACTTTATTTTAGTATTGGCTGATCTAGATCTATTTCTAGTATCCCTGAGACTAAACATATAAAAAACCAGCCAGTAATGACTGTATCTTTTCTAAAAAGAGCATTCATTTCACTCTCTATTCTTAATCAGGTTTTTTTCTGAAGTATTTGTCAACTGTAGCATTTCTAAAACAATTTTTGCAAGGTGATCCAGATTTCTTTAAAGTTCATTAATATTTTTAGATTTGAATTTGTATATAATTCGGTTTTGTAAAGGTTTCCCCTGAAGATCTAAATATCATCATTTAATATACGAACGTAGTATCTGCAGTGGGCAAACAGTTGCCATAAAAAATCAATTCAATGAGATTACAAAGTTCTCTTATTAAAACTTAACTTTAATCCTTAATTTTAAATCCATAATTCATATAGTGAAACCAACTCAAAAGTGTCCTTTAAAGACCAAAAAATTAAAATTAACTTGACCCACAGTCACTAAAGCTTTTCATATAAGAAGCTACTGGACTCCAGCTCAGAGACTGATCTCATGGGCCAAGTTGTAGATGCTGCTAGAAAGACCCCCTTGGATATGTTCAAAGGTAAAGCCACTTCACCCTTACTCCAAATTAGAGAACGGGGCTGTGGAGAGACAGGGGAAGAGGTGGCAGAATCATCTGTCACACTTTTCCCAAACTACCTAGCACCCCAGCCTCCCCTTCTGATCCATCCCTTAGGGAATGAGGCCCCCAAGTAAAATAAACTACAGCAAAACAAACACTGCCACAGGAAGACACTGCTCCAGGACAGTGAGGTCCTGCCGTTCTGTACTCAGGCACTGAAACTCACAGGGTGAGCCGGCCAGATGCAGTGCTCATCATATGGTCATGTTCTCTGTTTATGAGCTGGAGACTGAAAGCTGTTTCTAATCCTTTATAATAACATTCCAAGATAAAACAAATAGAAAACCACTTCTGCTCTGACAGCAGATCAAAGAACAAGCCATAAATTTCTACAGTACTTACTTTTCTTTCTGATGGAGGGATTCTGATTGATCTGCCCGTCTGGTTAGCTATGTCTAAGTATGGTGTGGTTTCTGGATCCACCACCATCTCAGCTGCAACAAAACCAAAAGGAACTCCATTAGTTCAATGTTAAAAAGCAATGATGGTGACATTAAAAATGTTAGACTGTAGGGGAAGAAAGGCCAACAAGAAATGTGATACTCCCCTCCCACGCACGCTCCCGCCCATTTGCTGCGTGATTTGCTGCCACCTTTGAGGACTTGAGCAAAAGTCTGAAGCTCTGTGTACCTCTCTCTGCTAGTATCTCTAGGCCTCTCTTAGTCCTCTGAATTCTTTTTTCTTTTAGTCTGGCTTCATTCTGCTCTTCTTCTTCAACCTGGGAGTTTTTCCTCACATCCTCTTCAGACTGTTTTAGTTCGAGCACCATAGCTTTTACATTGTGGGTCACTCCCTGTTCCTCAAGTGTTTTCCCTGTCAAAATCAGAAATGCATGTTATAAAAAGAGTCATTAAATTTACTGGGTAATAGGCCATCTTCTATGTTAAATGGAATTCTTAAGCCTGCGTCAGCACTTGCAAACCACCATGCCACATGATTGTTAAGAAGATGTTTAAATTTGGCTGTTTACCTATGTTATTGTTAAGCACTGGTTAAAATCAGCCAGGGAAAATGAGGCGACTAAATTAATCCTTTGTAATTTTCTTTATTCTCATCATAAGATCAAACTAAAGCAATCAACTGTTTGAGAATCTACTACAGAGAGAGACGTGATATCTCCCACCCTCTAGCTGGAGATATAATCCAGTTCTCAGCAATGGACTGGAGGCCAGAGTGCAGCGGCGCACTGTGAGAGGTAATTTACTGAAGTGGGTAAAAACAAACACCTTGGGTTCCATCCCTTCTTAACTCTATAGCCCTGAGTGAACCACTTACTGTCCACATCCTCATATAAAAAATGGGAATAAAGACAGAGGTAGAAGTTAATGGAACAGAATGAAAGAGAATATGAACAAAATCAAAAGCTGGCTCTATGAAAAAAATTAATCAAATATACAAACCTAACAGAAATTAAGTCAAAGATGCAAAAAAACAACAAAACGAAAAAGGGTAACTATAGATAGCAAACATTATAAAATACCAAAATAATATTATGAACTATAAGCATATAAATTTGAACACATTTCTAAAAACTCTAGTTGGACACACATTCATATGCATACATACATATACGTACACATATATATATTTAGAAACTCGACAACCATTCTAACATTTATATTGAAAAATAGAGGACTTCCTTGGTGGCACAGTGGTTTAAGAGTCCGCCTGCCAACGCAGGGGACATGGGTTCGAGCCCTGGTCCGGGAAGATCCCACATGCCGCAGAGCAACTAAGCCCGTGCGCCGCAACTACTGAGCCTGCGCTCTAGAGCCCGCGAGCCACAACTACGGAAGCCTGCATGCCTAGAGCCCATGCTCCGCAACGAGAAGCCACCGCAATGAGAAGCCTGTGCACCTCAACGAAGAGTAGCCCCCGCTCGCCGCAACTACAGAAAGCCCGTGCGCAGCAACGAAGACCCAATGCAGGCAAAAATAAATAATGAAAAAAAAAAAAAAAGAAAAAGAAAGATCCATCAATGGCCAAGTTACCATGATAAAGAAGAGCCAAGAGGGAGACTCATCTTACTAGATTTTTTTTTTTTTTTTTTTTTTTTGCAGTACGCAGGCCTCTCACTGTTGTGGCCTCTCCTGTTGCGGAGCACAAGCTCCAGATGCGCAGGCCCAGCGGCCATGGCTCATGGGCCCAGCCGCTCCGCGGCATGTGGGATCCTCCCGGACCAGGGCACAAACCCGCGTCCCCTGCATCGGCAGGTGGACTCTCAACCACTGCGCCACCAGGGAAGCCCATCTTACTAGATTTTAAAGCCACAACAACAAACAAACAAACAAACAAAAACCTCTGGTGAGACTATCCATGCAGCCCTGGGCTTGAGGAAAGAACTTCTTAAAACACAAACAACAAGGTGAAAAACTGATGGATTTGATAACATCAAAATCAAGGATTTCTGCCTGATGAAGGATACCACAAACTAATTAACATAGAGATGCGATGACAAGCATTGCAAAGATATCTAAAACAGATAACAGGAAATGGCTAGAGGTGATGCTGGAAAGGACGACTAGGGCTAGGCTGTGAGGGCTGCATTACATCAGGCTGGGATGTGAACCTGACTCTCCGTAGGCCATAGGAACCTAACGGAAACCAAACAGACTACAGTGCTTGCCCGAACTGCTGCAATAGCTAACTGGTCTCCCAAGGCCATTCGTGTCTCCTTAGCATCCATTCCCCTACTGCAGCCAAAGTGATCTTTGAAACACAAATATAATTGTGTCTGCTCCCCAGCACCAATGGCTTCCCACCTCTCTAGAGAGAAGCCCTCTAATACTGAGTAAGGCTCAAGTCCAGGGTTCCTCAGCAGCACTACTGGCGTCGTGAGCTGCATTAAGTCTCTGTTGTGGGGACCGTTCAGTGCCTTGATGTTCAGCACCAGTGCTGGTCTCTTCCCATTAACTGTTATGAGCACAACCTCCCCTGGCCCCCTGCTACCAAGTCATGACAACCCGAAATGTCTCCGGACATCGCCAAATGTCCCCTGGGTGGCAAAATCACCCTTGGTTAAGAAGCACCACTATAATCTTTACAATGTGGCCTCACTGCCTGGCCCTCCATCCTTAAGAAGCACTACCCTCTGCTCACCTACTACACTCGGCCGCATGAGACCTTTTCAATCCCTCGAATTCACACGATGGAGCTGTAACACGAGGCTCTCTGTCTGGAGCGCTCCCCACCGCAGCCTCCTCCCCGTCTTCACTCAGCTTTAGCTCTTCTCCCTCAGGGAGAATTTACTAGAAACTCTATTTTACTTTGAGCACGCCTAGACTTCCATTCTGTAACATTTCACCAGACCTGTACTGAGTATCTTTGGAAAAGTTGCTTCCTGCTTTACATTTTTATTTTAGTAAACTCTAAAATAATTGGTTTTGCATTATATACGTGATAAAGCCGCCCAAAATTTTTGAACAGAGGAAGAGTGAGAAAAAAAGGTACAAAGTCATTATTTCTCTATTGACTTGATTTAAAAATTCTGCATACTTTGCCATAACATACCTAGTTGAAGTTGTTTCTTATTTATGACAATTTTGATATAATTTTCTTGAAATCCAAAGGTTTCAGCTATCCTGTAAAATAAACCCGAAAACTACAGGTAACCAAATTTGTTATTTATTATCCATTAAATAGATTTTAATCATGATAGCTATTTTATACATTCTTCTCAGAAACACCAAGTATTCCAATTTACTGACTCACAACATTACTTCAGATAATGTCAGCTTACTAGATGGTTATTTGAAACTGTGTCAGAGACAGTGTCCTGCTGTAAACTATCTGTTTTACTATTTGGTTCCTTGTGAAGTAGAGACCACTGGTGCTGTGTATCTGTTTGAACAGGAGGGCCCTAGCTGCATGTCAGGAGAAAAGCCATCCTCTATAACTTCTGCGGTCTCCTTGGAGGAGCCCATAATACGGGGAGTTGTTCCATACAATCTTCTGCTCATTGTGTGTTGAATGAATGATGCTTCCTGAATCCATCCCTAACAGCCCTGATGTAGACCAAAGAAGAAAATGAGAAAAATCACTTTAAGAAACACTGACTGGCTATCCCTGGAGGTATTCAAAATACTTACCAGTTAAAAACACACAAGTAGATGAAGTAATTGACCAGGTCTCAAAAGTTAGATTTTCACTGGTATGTGACAAGCAGGTATTTTTTTTCTTTTTACAAATGGGCCAACAGCCTGAAACTGGCTGAAATACTTCACTGAACACGACAGCAAGCTATTAGTGCACTAAGGAATAAAATTCAAAACTAATGATCTGGCCAATATCAGGCTGTCTCCTATTTCTATCACTCATTCATTGATTCAAACACGTATCAAGTACATGCATCCAGAGTTCCCACCTGATCTCAAGTTACACCAGGAAGTGAAGAGATTGCTGCAAGTCCTGAGTTCTCACTTTGCCCTTAAGTGCCAGTGTGAGCCTGAATAAGTCCTTCAGCCTCAAAGCCTCAATTTTCCCCTCCATTCAGTGACAATAATCAAACCTGCCCCATCTCTCTTACAGGATGGCCAGGGAGGATCAAATGAGCGGGTGTAAAAGAGCCGAGAGCACCTGGGGCACAGGGCACACAGATACTTACTTAGACCTCAGTTCTCTGCCAGTGACATGCAGTCGGGTCTCCAACAAGTTTTTCCTATCCTATTTAAAAATAAGACAAATAGAATGCACTTGAATTTGACACTTTTTGGAGCTGTTATTCTGCCTATAAAACCAGACAGGTTGATATCAGATGATGTAAATACTCGCATGCCTAGCATGAAGCTACTGAACAAAACCTGACTTGTGCTGACCCTGTGACCCGGAAGTCCTCAAGGGGGCAGCAGTGTGGCACCACAGGCAGGGCTTCAGTCTCTGGGGGAAGGTCAGCTGCTCAGTGGGGTTTGTCCCCTGTCTACTCAAGGGAGCTGGCCTCTGCTCCACAAGGACCCATCCCACAACCTCTGGCACTAGGGCCACCTCAGTGAGCAAAAGAGATAGTCCCTTCGGCGCTCCCAGTGAGGAGGGAGCAGCAAGACATGTTCCTGGAACCTTTCCTTCTCGGATGGCTGGGCTTCAGAGGAAAATACGGGACCACCAGCGACACCTATGAGACCATGCAAACCATCTGCTCTGATTCCATACTCACCAATCAGCTTTCTGACTGGTGGTCTGGTTTCCCAGGTACTTGATACTAGCAATGAAGAGTCCTGTATATACATACTGCCCTTTAAATTCCCAAACTGGCATTCTGAGATACATACATATATAATTTCCTTCTTCTAATAAAGCTCTTTGTTTTTCCTAGAAATTTTTAACAGCTTTATAGAGAGGTAACTCACATACCTTAAAGTCCCCTGTCTAAAGTATAAGAGTCAATGGTTTCTAACGTATTTACAGAGTTAGACAACCGTCATCATAATCAAATTTCAGAACATTTCCACCATCTCCCCAGCCAAACATGTGCCATGCCTCCTATGCCCTCCCCTTCCCCCACCACAGACAACCATGAACATGTTTTCTGTCTCTATGGATTCACCTACTCTAGATATTTCCTATCAATGGAACAACACAATATGTGGCTTTTTGTGTCTGGCTTCTTTCATAATGTTTTTGAGGTTCATTCATGTTGTAGAGTATCGGTACTTCGTTCCTTTTTATGGCTGAATAATATTCATTGTATGCGTGCACTCCATTTATCCACCGACAGACATCTGGGTTGTTTCCACCTTTTGGCTATTGTGAATTGAGCTGCTACAAACGTTCATGTACAAGTTTTTGTGTAGACATAGTTTTCATTCCTCTTGGAGTAAAATAGCTGGGTCATATGGTAACTCTTATACACACTTATTTTCATTCTTCTGAGAATAATTAACATTGATCAGTCTGAAGAGGCACCCTTGGGTGCCCTGCCTCAGTAACATTTCTGGACTTCAACTACTGAGGACGCGGCCCTGACACAGGTGGCCAGGTTACGGTGGCCCTGCTCGGGCACTCAGCTCTGCCTCTGGCTTCCACTGGCATAGAAAAAAAAGACAAATTCCTTTGTGATGTGTCCTACACAGTTTTAGAAAATCTGAAGTAATCTTTTATTCCCCATTTTTGCTAAATGTTCATTCAAACTCTAGAAAATGTAAGAATGTTGAAGCACAGCTCTGTGAAGCCTGCAGGCCAGACTACTTTGTAAACGTTCCAGCTTAAGAATCCATAAAATTGACTTTTAAGTTTGTAAATGTTCAACATGTAAAGTAACTGAAAAGAATTTTATCTTTGGATTGTATCTTCAAAAAGAACTCATCATTTATTTAATCACATCACTAAGTTAACTAAGTATTAGTAACTATGTAAATTTGGGGAAACTACTCACTTTTTTTACCCGTGGAGGTAAGAAGACTTCGATTGTAGCAATTCCTGTTGCTTTATAGTGCTCATTGCCTGTGCCACGCTCCACTGCTTTGCAACGTATTTCTTCTATTATCTTTTCTACTTCATTTTCACAACATTCTAGCTTGTCAGAGTACTTCTTAGCAAGGTCCTATAAAGAAAAATTTAAAAACACAGATCAATACAGTACCAACTCAAAAAAAATAAAAAGTATAATACAGAACAGTGCACGTGGGACTCTAAGGCAAAATAACTAATGAGTGGTGGTCACCCCTGTTATAGTGAAATCCAGACTGTGGCTTGACATCTTGAGAGGTGTAGAGTTTAGAGAGGACCCAGGGAAACATCAAAACCAGGAAAGGACAGGAAAATAGGCCCAAGAGAGAAAGTAAGACCAGCTGGGATTACATTAGGGGGGAAAAGCAAGGTGGGCTGTGACTTATGTAACTGCAGTATATACACAATTATTTTAAGGAATAATGAACTGTTCAATACCACTAAAGGGTGGGGACCAAAAAACCAAAAACACAAACAGAGAACATTCTAATTTTCCTAACTTGTGAGAACAAGTCAGGTTATACGACAGTGTAAGTATATATTTATAATAGGGGAGATGTTCATGATACACATAAGTTACAAAACAGATCAGAGGACTTCCCTGGTGGCGCAGTGGTTAAGAATCTGCCTGCCAATGCAGGGGACATGGGTTTGAGCCCTGGTCCGGGAAGATCCCACATGCCACGGAGCAACTAAGCCTGTGCGTCACAACTACTGAGCCTGCGCTCTAGAGCCCGTGGGCCACAACTACTGAGGCCCGCGCACCTAGAGCCCGTGCTCCACAACAAGAGAAGCCACCACAATGAGAAGCCAGTGCACCACAAAAAAGAGTGGCCCCCGCTCACTGCAATTAGAGAAAGCCCGTGCGTAGCAACTAAGACCCAACACAGCCAAAAATAAATAAATAAATTTTAAAAACCCCGAAACTTTCTGTAATTCTCTAGAAAACATAAACATAATTACTCAGTGAGGGTTTTTTTCCCCCTTCTGACACCAACCAATTCTGACACCAACTGGATGTCCTACAACTCAATTCAATTCTGTCATTAACGATCTGGAGTTAGAGGCAGACTCCACAGGCTAAGGGCTCAATCCCACAAGTCTGCCTTCATTTCAGGCACCAGGTTACCCACACTTCTGTCTGACTTGGCTACAAAGTCAAGGGTCCCTACAACCCCTACCCCTTCAGGCTTGGTAATTTGCTAGAACAACTCCACAGAACTCAGGAAAATGCTCTACTTGTTATTACAGTTTATTATAAAGAGTACAAATGAACATCTAGATGGAGATGTACATGTGGCAAAGTCTGGAAGGGTTCAGAGAGCAGGAGCTTCTGTTCCTGTGGAGCTGGAGTGTGCTACTCTCTGGCGCAGGGACGTGTCTGCCAATCTGGAAGCTCCCCAAATCCATCATTTAAGGGTTTTTATGAAGGCTCCATTATGTAGGCACGATTGATAAAATCACTGGCTGCTGGTGAGTAGCTTGATCTCCAGCCCTCTGCCCTCACCAGAGGCTGGAGGGTAGGGCTGAAAGTTCCAAGCTTCTAATCAAAGTCTGGTCTTTTAGGCGAGCAGCCCCACCCTGAAGCTCTCTCCAAAGAGCTGCCTCTTAGAACAAAAGATGCCCCTGTCACCCTTACCACTCGGGAATTTCCAAGGGTTTTAGGAGCTCCGTGCCAGGAACTGGGGACAGAAAGCAGCTTTCTTATTATGCCACACCTAGTTTCTAAGCCAAGAAATTATAACAAGCAAATTCAGAAGAAAGATCAGAAGGTTTGCAAAAACTAAAAAGTGAGTCCTGTCAGGAACAAGAGAGACAGGAAAACCCTAAGACCCTGACACAGCTATCACTATCACCTCCCAAGCACGTCATTGTGTCACAACACAGGACAATTTGATGCCCTCCTGACAATCCTTAGTCCTTGATAAATGTTACACTGTTTATCTCAATATACTCAGACTGAGAAAACAGAGAAGTACATTCTAGGATATTCCAATATAATAGATTTCTATCAAAAATGATTAATGTTCCTCAGCTTCAAAAGGCAGGCAAACTTCAATTTCTAGAAGTTTCACTTATGTAAAATGATGCCATTTCTGATGATACCATAAAAAACCAAGGCATAATTATTAGGAAAATATATTTTGGAAAAATGAACAGATAGCCATAGTGTAAACAAAGCTGGGGGAGGGAAGCATTGTTTTACAGCAGACCACAGTAGCAAGGAGGGCTGAGAACCCACCAGGACACTAACCCTGAACAGGTCACACACTAAGCTTCTGGCACTGGAACTGCCCTGCTAGCAGGAACACCCAGATTAATAAACTTAGGTAACATCGTGAAGGTATTAGAAATGATATATGCCAAAATAATTAGATACCATTCTCATATAAATAAAATCTTTTTAAATAAAAATAAGCTTGCCAACTGCTAATAAAATGTGGGACCTCCTTTTCACTCATGTTTTTGGTTATGCCAAAGGTTTACCTGGTTGTGCCTGGCAATTTCTGGTGACTTCAGAATCTTACTTACCAAGGAGACTTACAACACTACTAATTATTAATGTCTTAAAAGGAAAATACCTTCAATGCCAAACCAACTTTTTTATTTTCATCTGTATATGGAGGTTTCCAGAGTTGAATTCTGTCTTCCCTTAAAAACTGGGTCAATTTTGCTTGGAGATATTTCTTTTGCGCCATCCTTGAAAGCAAACAGTACATCACTGATACCCCATGCCACATTTCAAAGTGTTTTATAACTTACCTAATACACTGACGGGTTTTCTAGAGTAAGCAGAGGTCACCTCCACTCCTCCTCCAGTTTAATCTAAATTACTTTTAGACTAGGTTTTAACTAGCTCCAGGCTTCTCTAAAAGATATATATATTACATACAGACTGAAATATGTATTACATATACAATTATATATATTGCATAAAAATACATATTTCAAAGTTGCTAATATGTAGCAACGTTTATTACACTTTTCTATTTCTTAACCTGCTATTATTCTCTAAGAGAAAAGATAAGATAAATCCCTAAAGTAGTGAACTTAAACAATTCGATGCAGAGCTTATCAATTCTCCTGTATGTTGGCTATTTCAACACAAAAGACCAATCACCTTGGCAGGTAAACATGAAGAAAAGCTAGCTTGAACCATGAACTATCCATAATAAATATTTTCTATATCTGAATTTTTTTAATTAAAAATTTAGTGTTTACAATACTAGAAAGTTATGCATGCTATTTTGTGATAAAGCATAAAAGCAAATCTACATATACTATTCCAATCAATACTGGCTGGGTCATCATTTTACAGATGAGAAAACCAAGGCCCAAGTTTGTAAAATGACTCAATCAAGGATGCAAAATTAGGCAGCACCATAACTAGCACTGGGACTTCTGCCTACAACACTGGACCATTGGATTCTGCCTTCTATCGCGAAATCCCTTGCTGCTTCTCTGTCCTGTGCATGTAACTACCCTCTCCCAAAGAATCACACACAGCAATGGAGCTGTCTACTCAGCCTTCACTAGCACACCAATTCAAAGGGGTGAGTGAGGCTGCTAGAGAATCAAACAGCTGACAGGGGCAGTACAGCCAAAACAGATAAGCAGTAAGAAAAGTCAAAAGTTATTACTCTTGAAGGATGAAGACACATTCTAGAGAGTGAAAAAATATGTAAGAGTTAATGTAACCTAGATAAGTAACTTTCTTTTTTTTATTCAGGGCCTGTATTCCACACTCCCCAAAACTCAATTCACCCGATTTTTAAATCAAGTTTGAGAACTTAAGTGTATTCCATAAACAAGTGTTTTAAAAGAAAGTTCAAATCTATTTTATATCAATTTGGAGTTAAGAAAGAGGGTAATCAGGATAGCGGGGAGAAAAGGGATAAAGAAAAAAAACACATCAAAGAGGGGGTTGTGTGCATCCAGATAACCTACAAAAGAACCCCAGATTTTCAAGCACTAATAAACTGCTTCTCACACAGAAAAGCATATTAGCACTTACGAGCATTAGCTTTCCAAACACAAATAACTTACAGGACCACTACACAAAGTTAGTTCTCTACTGATAAATGTTCAGAAATTCCCACGAAAGTATCACTTGTGGGGAGAGGGCCATTTACTGGAGCCAAGCTATCTGGAAGGCTGAATGCACAGCCCTCTGCCATCCAAGTAGCTACCTGACCAAAGTCTCAAGGGATTTCCTAAACCTAGTGTGCGGCCCACACTCCACCCAACCAGCAAATAAACAGCAAGGAGGGTCTATGAACCACCACTTATGTTTGAGAAAAGATTACACCACTGTCTTGAAAGTTACAAAACTTCACTTCCAGACAACCGAATAAACGAGGATACGTATTTTAAACCAAAAGGGAAAAAGGTTTAATAAATCAGTTTCCGATTTTAACTGGAGAACTGAACGTTTCATGGATGCCATTCAATGTTCGGCAACACAGCCCCCCACCAAAAGCAGAAATTCATTAGCACTACTGCTCTAAACTGAAAGCGAAAAGGTATAAAACGTTCCTTTAAAATTTCACTTTCACTTTTGTAATAAATCGATCAACGCTACCTTTCCCCAGAGCTTTTCAAATATATATCTATATATATATATTCATTCAAAATACATTAATTTTTCTCTTAGGCAGACTATTACAAGAATCTTGTATTAAAAAATAAGAGTATGGGAAAGAGTTGAGAAATACAGAATCAGATCGTCAAGGCTGGAGAAAATAAAGTGTTTTCTCATTAAACAGCAAAGAAAATCTGTCTTTGCAAATAAATCCCAAATGGCATATCTGGAATTACAGTGTTATATGACTCAAGCTTTCTGTATGGCTAATTAATTTTAATATATACATATATTTCTCTTTCTCCCTCCAAAGACACTATTCAATCTTCTTTTTAAGTACCCAGTACCTCAGCCCAGCCCAGAGCAAACCTAGGGCGCGGCGAAATGCCGGCGCGACCTGAAGCCCCGGCCCGCCGACCCCAGTCCCGGCCGAGCCTCCGCGCAGGGCGCCCACCTCCCGCCGCTGCGGTCGCGCCCGACCCACACGGGGTTGGCGTCGGGGTCGCGCCGGGGACCGGGGGCGCCAGGCGGCGCGACTGAGACCCGGGTCTGGGACTGGACGCTCGGCCGCCGTCTACTCACCTGCGCCACCGCCGCGCCAACCGTAACCCGCCGAATGCCCGGATGCGCCGGCGGCCGCCGTTTGTTTTCATTCCGGGTGAGGCCGGCCCCGCCCCCGCAGCCTCTGTCGCCGGGCCGCCCCGCCCCCACGCGGCGGAGAAGCAGGGTTGTGGGCGGGGCTAATGTGGGGGCGGGGTTGTGGGTAGGCTGTGGGCGGGGATAAGACGGACCGGGGGGTGGTGGGAGTGCGGGACAAGGGTGGGGCGGGGTTGGGGCGAGGACGCTGGCTGGAGGCTGGGGGAAGATGTGGGCGTGCAGAGGGAAGGGCGAGAAGGAGCTGGGGGGAAGACCCCACCCCGGACTTGCTGGGGGGCGGGGGCGGGGGCGGGGGCGGGGCTGGCGGTAAGACTCGGGCGGCTAGCTGTTGCGGGCCTCAGCCGGGAGCTGGGGAAACCGCCGGCCTAACCTCTGAGAGTTGAGGAACTGTCAGGGCGGGACTGCTGGCCCGGCCCGGTTTGCCTGACTTCAGAGGAAATGGAGCCTGGCTTCGTTTCTCCAGAAACCTCGAAAGAGGCCAGAGCACCTGGCAGGAAGTCCCTTTTTCTCCCCCGAGGGAGAGTCTGGACCTTCTGCAGCCGGGTCCGCCCCCCCGACCCCGCCAGGCTGGGCCAGATTTGATGTTCCCCCTAAAGTCTGGCTTTTCATCCCGCCGTCCATCACCCCGCCGGGGCCTCCCCTCGGTGAACTTCCCAGTCCCTTGCCCTCGCGCCTCTCCGCTCATTGCTGGCCCTCCTGACCTGGTCCCCACATGCTGTCGGCGACGAGATCTGTGGAGATCCGCCTGCTGCCGAAGTGCTCTGCCGTCGGATGTGGTCAATACACGTAAAGCTCTGCGCGGCCGATGTCGGATGTCTAGGTGAGGAAATAAGACCAGGGTGCACAGGGGCTTCCCTGGCGGTCCAGGGGTTAGGACTCTGCGCTTCCAGTGCAGGGGGTGCGGGTTCCATCCCTGGTCGGGGAACTAAGATCCCACGTGGCGCGGCCAAAAAACAAAAAACAAAAATACAAGGGTGCATAAAATCTTGAGGGCATTGTGTGAAATGCTCAGAGGTCGAGAGCAGAGCCTGGGTGGTTGAGCACAGGTCCTGGCCGAGCTTTGAGAGATGGTTACACCCTCCCTTGGCAGGACCCAGGAATGGAAGCTAGAGTCTGTCTCAGACCCCAGAAAGTTTACTCCGGTGAGGCTGTTGGCCCTTACATTGCGAATCCCAAGGCCCTTCCTTGGACCCGCTCTAGCACTGCCGAGGGCTGGGGCTTGAGAGCTTGGGCCCGGCACCCGGCAGCCGGTTCCAGCCCTGGGTACCTGGGCAAGCTACCTGGCCCCCACCTCACCCGGGACGACAGTACCGCTGCCCGCCGGGGCACCGTGGAGAAACTGTGCGCTAGGATCTATCTGGTCCTCTCACTACACCGGGACAATCCCCAGGACACGAGTAGCCCCTGCATCACCTTTCCCAAAATGGATGTGTTGGGTCTAGAATCACACCAGGAGCCGCGGATGGTCTGAAAGAGGCTTTGCACACGCTCTGACACCCTCCACCAGGAGAGGGAAACACGACGCCCCCCTCCTGGTGCCCTCCCACTCTCTGGGGGAAGCCTCGGGCGGGATGTGCGCCTAAATCCATCTTCGGGCAGAGAAACGTGTTGCCAAAGGTGCCCTGTGTGCCAGTGTTCCTGGCCTCCACCGGGAGGACTCTGCACACACCATGCGAGCAACATCCGTTCCCTTTTTTCCTCCGCTGACCTGCAGGCGTTGCCCACGGGCCTGACGGCATAGGAAGCAGGCAGGTGGCTGTGTCTTTCCAAACAAGAGTCTCCTACCTCCGTAGCCTCCTGTGAGTACACAAACACTTAGGAAAGCTTTGAAATTAAAGTTCTTTACCTTGGGCCAAATCAACTTCTTAGTCAAGGCGAAAGACAAATGGCAAAACGGGGGAAAATATTGCCAGTTCACATCAGAGACAAATCTCTTTAGTACATAAAGAACTCTCACAATTTGATAAGAAAAAGACCAAAATAGAAAACTGGGCAAAAGCTACTAAAATATGATTCACTGAAAAGGAAATATAAATGGTTTGTAAGCATACAAAAAATTACTCATCTCATTCATGATGAGATACTAAATATAAAACTACACCAAAATACCACTTTTTACCTCTCAGACTGAAAAAAAATTGGATACCATGCTATGATAACAAGGCTATGTGGAAATAGGCACCCTCATACCTTACTTGTGGAAGGTTAAATTGGTCCAACTCTTAAGAGGGCGATATAGCAGTATCTATCAAGGTGAAAGTGCATAATTCAACTTTTATGGTTCTTACTGTATTTTATTAATCTGCCTCTTTTCTGTTGTTCTTACATTTAGTGGCTTCAACTGCAATTTCTTGAGATGAAGAATTCTTCTTAATTTGTGTATGTGTTTTGGTTGCTGTGGGTTTTGTGGTGATAGAGAATCAGGGGACTTCTGCATAATTGATCCTACTTCCGGTGGAGTAAAACCAGAAAATCCTTAAACATCCTTTGCATGACAGTGAAATTTAATGCTAAATGTTACCAATTCTTGCTAGAAAAAATGAAAAGAAATAGGAAGTTTTGGCAGTTCAGCTTTATTTATAGTTGCTTGGATCAGAACAATATACATGCAGTGGGTTAAGTTGTGTGGTAAACTAATTTTTTTATAGATGGAGAAATGGATTTAAAAAGAAAATAACTTAATTCTTGATTTTTCTATTTATAAATGGGAATTTCCGAGGAGGGGCTATAAACTAGAATTTTGGGGGGAATTTGATTCATACTTTCAGTCTGATAAGTTTTCAGTCTCACGGATATTAGGAGATATGGTCGTTTTATTCAGCATCTTGGCTGGATGAGAGGAATGTGGAAGGAACAGAGAAAACAAGCAGGTATAGAGGGAGGTTTGTTCCCATCTGATTGGGAATACATAATTTCATTCACCCTTGAAAATGATAGAAGCTGAAAGAAGTTATGAAGATATCAGATGGGAGTTACTCCGAGGCTCAGGAAACATGGGCTGGGAGGATAGATCTCAGGTACTATCAGAAAGGACCTGACCTGCTCACCTGTGACTCGGGCAGAATCATTCTAGAAGCATTTAGCCCTCATGTTCTGTGTCCTGGTTTTGAATCTCTGACATATCCTGGCCCCAGATGTTTAACACAAGTACTCCATTCAATTGTCTCCCAAAAGATGCATACGTAGGCAATGTACTAACTTTGAAAAATAAAATAAAATAAGGGCAGAGATGATGAAGTAAATTAAACCATGGTATCAATACTATTGAATTAAGTTCTGGGTAATCTGTGTTCTACTGTTTAATCCATTTTTAAAGTTAAAAAGAATCCTATATACAACATTTGTTTTGTGATTTAAATTTAGGGATGAATTAAAACTAAGGTGACTATGGAGGCAAGAAAGTAGCTAATCATTGCTGTAGGCTTACAGTTTGAGAAACTTCTGTGGAATGCTAGAATACTTTTTTTTAAATTTAATTCCTTATAAATCACATATTATGCAAGACAATTAAAAATAAAGTCAGAGGGGGACTTCCCTGGCGGTCCAGTGGTTAAAACCCTGTCTTCTGTTGTGTCTAATATACTGAATTCATAATTTTATTTAATGTACTTTTTAGCTCTAGGGCTTCCATTTGATTTATTTTTCCAGATTTCAATACTCAAGTAAAATTCTCCATCTTTTCCTCTATTTTCTTGAACATGTTAACCATAGTAATTTTAAAGTCAGGTAACTTCAGTTCTGGATTAACTGTGGATCTGTTTCTATTGTCTGTTCTCTCTGGTTTTTCATATATCCAGTAATTTTTTATTAGATGCCAAATTTTTTTTTTATAAATTTATTTTATTTATTTTTGACTGTGTTGGGTCTTCGTTCCTGTGTGTGGGCTTTCTCTAGTTGCAGCGAGCGGGGGCTACTCTTCGTTGCGGTGCACGGGCTTCTCATTGCGGTGGCTTCTCTTGTTGCAGAGCATGGGCTCTAGGCACGCGGGCTTCCGTGGCTGTGGCATGCGGGCTCAGTAGCTGTGGCTTGCGGGCTCTACAGCGTAGGCTCAGTAGCTGTGGCGCATGGGTTTAGTTGCTCCGCGGCATGTGGGATCTTCCTGGACCAGGGCTCAAACCCGTGTCCCCTGCATTGGCAGGCAGATTCTTAACCACTGCGCCACCAGGGAAGTCCCTAGATGTCAAATTTTGCTTGTAAAAAGTTGTAGAGGCTTCAAATGTTATTATCCTCCAGGGAGGGTTTACCCCTTCCTCCACGAGACCAATGAGAAGAGTAGCCAATCTTGTACTGAGTCACAGCTGCATTGAGATCCTGGTAGGGCTCAGTCTACCTCTGTGTCTCCAACTTCCACCTGGGAGCCTGGAGTTTGCTCTGCAGCGACCCACCCCATCAGCACCCCAGCAGGTCTAAAATGCAAATCTTCACCTTGCAAGTCTATCAAAAGCTTCCTCTGCTTTTCAGAGGCTTTCCACTTAAATTTCAGTTTCTTGAAATACAGAGTTGCCCAGAATCTGGCACATGTCCTTGGAATTCCCCGCTCGGTCTCTGCCAAAAGCTCTGCTGTTTGCCTGTCCCCAGCAGTGGCCCTCTGCGGATTCAAAGTCTGGATCCTCAGCCTCATGCCTGTGTCCAGAATTGGCAGATGCCCTCAGGGTAAATAAAAGTGGCTGCACACATTTGCTCACCCTCTGGGGTTCTCTGCTCCCTGGAGTCTTTTTGGTGTTTTTTTTTTTTATTTATTTTATTTATTTATTTTTGGCTGCGTTGGGTCTTCGTTGCTGCACGCGGGCTTTCTCTAGTTGTGGCGAGCGGGGGCTACTCTTTGTTGAGGTGCGCAGGCTTCTCATTGCGGTGGCTTCTCTTGTTGAGGAGCATGGGCTCTAGGTGCGCGGGCTTCAGTAGTTGTGGCACGCATGTTCAGTAGTTGTGGCTCGTGGGCTCTAGAGCGCAGGCTCAGTAGCTATGGCGCATGGGCTTTGTTGCTCCGCGGCATGTGAGATCTTCCCAGAGCAGGGGTCGAACCCGTGTCACCTGCATTGGCAGGCAGATTCTTAACCACTGCGCCACCAGGGAAGCCCCTGCTTTCTGGAGTCTTAACTCCTCCAGTTCTTGTCTCTTCAGCAGCTCTTCACTGCCTTCAAAGAGATGGATTCTGACGTTTCTTTCTGGCTTTTCTAGTTGTTAGTGGGAACGTTGGTCTGCTGCAAGCTGCTTTATAACCCCTGAGAGTGGACATTCAATTTATTGATGGACCACTATGTAAATTAAAAAGTAAAAGTGATGGGACTTCCCTGGTGCGTTTAGCAGAAACCAACAATTATTACTTAAGAAAATAGGGGTTTATTTTTCTCCCTTCAAAGGAGTCCAGAGGTCTGTAGTCCAGAGCTGATACCATCACTGAAGGTTATTTTAATCTTCCTTCTGGAGAAAAACATTTGTACTTTGATGGAAAAGTACCCATTATCTGTTAACACACCCTTCCACCTGATCAGACCCAGGAAGCTATTTCACAACTCTAACTAACTGTAGGTAACTAATAGCAATGCAGAATTCCTGTCTGTAACTAAGCAGATTCTGCCCTTTCAGGTAAAGGTTCAAGTGTCTTCCCTCCTACCCTGTGGAAAGCCAGTTTTACCTCCATTTTCCATTCATTTCAACATTCCTTTACTCCATATGAATTTGTGCTTCTTGGCACCTTATAACATCTGCCTAGTTCCCTCATAAGTTCAATAAAATGTTTAACATACGTTCTTTTTTTTTTTTTTTTTTTTTGCGTTACACGGGCCTCTCACCGCTGTGGCCTCTCATCGCTGTGGCCTCTCCCGTTGCGGAGCACAGGCTCCGGACGCGCAGGCTCAGCGGCCATGGCTCACGGGCCCAGCCGCTCCGCGGCACGCGGGATCCCCCCGGACCGGGGCACGAACCCGCGTCCCCCGCATCGGCAGGCGGACCCCCAACAACTGCGCCACCAGGGAAGCCCCATATGTTCATTTTTATATCTGAATGTGAGGCATGATTTTACTTTTTTTCTGAAACTTACCTTTTTAACACTTTTTAATGCCATCAACAAAGGGATGTCAGCTGTACCTCCAGGCATTGTGTTTGCGGTCCAGATGAGAATAAGGGGGAAGGGCTAAGAATGAAAAGTATGTCAACTAACTCTGTCCATTTTTATCTGGAAAACCGTAACTTGTCCAGAAGCCCCACCCCCTAAACTTCCTCTCACTTCTGACTTACTAGGAAAAAAATGTCACCTCGTCACTACTAGTTGCAAGGCATGACGGGAAATTACTGCTCACCCCCCCACCACCACCAAAAAAAAAAAAAAAACAACACCTGGTAATCGATTAGCAAGGAAGAAGGAGAGAATGGACATTGAGTAGACAGCCAGCAGCATCTGGGTCAACAAAAACTCATTTAGGCAAAGCTTAAGGTTGATGACATCCATCTCTTGATGTTTCCCACTTTCCCTTTCTTCCCTATCTGCCTCCTCACCCCCACCCATGCCCATTTATCTCACAAGCACTAATTACCAAGCTGTTCCAGCCTATTAAGGGATTCATCCCAATGTATCAGACACTTAGTGTGTTACCTCAAAGGGGGGATGAAATAGCAGCCAGTAATGGAATTACTGTAAAGAGCGTGTCAGTAATGGAATTGCTGTAATCAGGGGTGGTCTTGTGAGGCAGCCTTTGCTGGGAGCGTCTTCCCCATGCTCCCTACAACACTGGCCAATGCCTGTGTTACCTGCACAGGAGGCCTAGCCTAAGGCAACCAATCCCAATATCCGGAAGATCCTAGGAATACTATTTAACAATTTTTTTCTTGTTTTTTCATTTCAAAAAATTTTAAATAAAAAATTAATTTTAAATAATAAAGTGAGAGAGGAAAAAATACAGATCCTTCAATGTTTCATTATCTAAAATATAACCATTATTAACATTTCAATGTAAAATTTCCAATGTTTTCTTTCTAATAAGAGCTTTACTTAGATATAATCATCAATCCACATGCAAAATTTTTCATCCTTCTAAAAATTAATATATCTTAAGAGTTTTTATTATTATTTCATAGCTTCATCAATTAATTTCAGCAGCTACCTAACATCTCACCAAGTGGACATGCCAATCCATTGTTTCCTGTTGATTTATGTGTGTTTTAGCTAGATGCAGACTTGCCTGCTGGAACAGAGACTCAAAATAACAAAGGGAGGAATTCCCTGGCGGTCCAGTGGTTAGGACGCAGTGCTTTCACTGCCGGGGCCCAGCTTCGATCCCTGGTCAGAGAACTAAGATCCTGCAAGCCATGTGGCGTGGCCAACAAACAAAGGGAAATTTGAATTTACAGCTTTCTTATCCAAACAGACCAGCTCTAGTATGGTGGCTCCACAGTGCAGACAAAGAGGCTTTTTCCATCTCATTGCTCTGCCATCCCCAGGGTGCTGCCCACATCAGCACAGCCCCAGGTGGCTCACGACTACATCCACCTTCTAGGCAGAGAGTAGGGGAGCCTCAGTCAGAAGCCACATCCTCACTTTTGCTTGTATCTCCATTGGCCAGCACTTAGTCACATGGTCACCTGGGTGCAAGGGAGGCTGGGAAATGTAGTCATAAATTTTGACAGCCATGTGCTGACCTAGGTCAGGAATTCCATCATAATTACAGAGCAAGGGAACTGGATATTGATTGCAGACAACTAGTTGCGAGGTTGTTTCTAATGATTCACTATTTACAATGGTGAAGGTCATCTCTGATGTAAAGCTTTTTCTATACTTAGGGTTTTTGTTGTGGTTGTTGGTTGCTCTGTTTTGTTTTGTTTTGTTTGGTGACATTCCCAGAAGTAGAATGAGTAGATAAAATGGTACAGATCTTAGACTCTCCATACTTACTGATACATTCTCTTTACTCCCTCACCAGAATTGGATACTATAATTTTTTGTTGAATAAATTTGACATATAACATTGTGTACAGGATGTTACATTGACATTTATATATTGTAATATGATTGCCATTGTCACAATATTCGTCACATTACATAATTATCGTACAATACTCTTGTCTGTATTCACTATACTGTACGTTAGATCCCTGTGACTTATTTACCACTCGTTGAAAGTTTATAGGACACTATAATATTTTTTTAATCTGCCTTTTTCAAGGGAAAAAGAAGGAGCAGGGAGAGGAGGAGAGCTGAAGAGGAGGAAGGAGATATTTTGGGGCTCTTGTGATGTTAGTATGTGTTTCATACTAGCAGGGCCAACACCTTCTGGTGTTTGCTTACTGGCTATATTTTCTTTTTTCTTTTTTTTTTCTCGGGGCTCTCACTGTCGTGGCCTCTCCCGTTGCAGAGCACAGGCTCCGGACGCGCAGGCCCAGCGGCCATGGCTCACGGGCCCAACCGCTCCGCGGCATGTGGGATCTTCCCGGACCGGGGCACAAACCCGTGTCCCCTGCATTGGCAGGCGGACTCTCAACCACTGCGCCACCAGGGAAGCCCTATATTTTCTTTCTTATGAAACCATTTGCTAGTGTCTGAATTAGACCCTGTGAGGTCAAGGATCAGACTCACTCAGGAACCTCAAATAACGGAGGATTTACTGTAATGGTTCACATGGGAGTGTAGGAAGAGCCGAAGCTTCAGCCTCGTGGGGCCTCGTGGTAACACAGCTGGACTCCGTGGAAACTAGATTATAATTCTTGACTAGAAGGATCTGGGGCAGCCCCAAGATTTACAGGATTGATTGATTTACTGCCTTCTTAGCAACAGGAGTTTGTTTACCTGTTCAGGTGTGTCTCTGCTTCTTCTGGTTGTGCCATCCACCGGCTTCCTCACCCTTGCTGGGAAGCCCCCCTCCCACCTGCTGCATTAGCAGGTGCAAGTCTGGTATGATCAGCACTGTTACTGGGGAGACCCAAAGCACAAGGCAGGCTCAGCCCAGTGTCTCTGGGTTTATTAAAACACATCCAGAAAGGTATCTTTAAGTTTTGTTATATCACAAGTCACACTATAGAGACTGTTCAGATTATTTATAATTGTACCATTGCCTGGTTCAAAAGCTAAGTGAAAAAGAAAAGGGAACAAGAACTTACTTGGACTTATTCTACCAAACTTTGCAGTGTCCCTCGAGCTGCAGACCAGGGAAGGTAGGTACACCCCACCACTTTCTTTTAGCCAAAATAATTTTGAAGTAATGTTAACCAATTCATAAATGTTAGCCATATTTAATAAAACTTCCTCTATACCTTCTACTCTGTAAATAATTAATAATAATAATAATAGAATGATAGTTAACGTTTATTTAGTACTCCCTATGCACCAGGAGCTATTCTAAACACATTGCATGTGTTAATCATTTAATCCTTGCAAGAGCTCGATGAGATAAGCACCATTATTACCTCCGTTTTCCAGATGAGGAAGTGAGGCACAGAGATCTTAAGTAACTTGGCCAAGATCGCCCAGCTACTAAGAGGCAGAGAAGGATTTGAATCCAGTAGTCTGGCTCCAGAGCCCGTGTTCTTCACCACGCATGCTTACTCATTGTTTTTACTGCTTCCTTGTTCCTCTGTTTGTTTTTACTGTTTGCTGAACACATGTGGTTGAATTTATACAAGTTAATTTCTTATGCATGTGACTCTAATAAGGAAAAACTGGAACTAAACTAAATGTCCATCAATACACAACGTTAGATGAATGATAGTATGTCCTTATTATAAACACGATGCAGCCACTAAGAAGAATGAGGTAGATCTATATGCATGTAGAACATGGGAAGGTGTAAAACTTAAGAAGCAAGTTACAGAACAATGTGTCTAGCATAGTCCCATTAAAAACCCGGTGTATGTGTGTATGTGCATTTACAGATGCATGTATATTTACCTCTAAGAACATTGAAAACAGCTTGGAAAGATCTCACTAAGAGGGATTGAGAAGGGAGCGAATAGGGCCTTTCACTTTTACTCTTTATACCTCAGAACTGTTTTAATTTTGACAACAAGCACGTATTACTTCTTTGAGGGAAGAGAGACTTGATCTTAAATTTCTCTTTCTCCCATCAGTGCCTAGCACAGCAGATGCCTAGTAAATATATACTAATTTATAATAATTCCCTAGGAACACTTATTAGAAGTTTCTGTTCTCTGATTACTCCATAAATTTCAAGATGAATCTATTCTGGACACATTACACGAGCACAGACATACACATTGTCTTTGCTAGGAACCATACATGCCCTTCCCATAATATGAAGAGTGTCAGACCGGAAGGGACCGCCTCTCCTGGAGCGGGTCTGACCAAGAGGGACACCCCCTTAGCCCAAAGAGGCTGCAGTGTGGGAGGTGAGCCAGGCAGGAGAGGAAACCAGACTGGAGAGGCTGCTGGAAGAAGGCAGGTCCCGGGATGCTCAGAGCACAGAGCACAGGGACTTTTGTACTAGGGAAGGTCCTGCAGGGCCCTGCTTGGCTTCAGTCACCCCTTTTCTTTGATACTGATTCCTCAGTCCTGAAAGAGAAGAAGGGTGGGACAACAAAGGGAATAAAGTTTCGGATAGAGATTAGTCATAAACTTAGTAAGGGAACTCGGTTTTAGGGGGACTCAGTTTCAACAAGGGGATTAGCCTGTGGCAGGAGGAAGCCCCCCAAGTAAGACAGTGCGGTTAGAGGAGAGAGAGAACAAAGGAAACATGATGTCACACAAGGTTGGTGGGTGGGATGAGCCAGCCTCGTGGGGCCCAGCATGACTGCCCCTTGGGAGCAAGAATCCACTGAAATGGTGAGAACCAGTGTGCATGGTAGGACTGCAGAAGAACGGCCCAAACCAAGACATAGCTAGAGATTGGACCTTCCAGGGGTTGTAAGGGATGGGCTGCAGGAAGTGGGCAGGACAGAGGGGTCAAGGTCACTCCCACGTTTCTGGCTGGGTGGACAGCAGTACCAGTCACTGAATGGGAATGGGAGGCCCTGGAAGAGAACTGGCCTGTTTCATTTCTGTTTTTTGTTTTTAGGAGGGAGAGGTTTGGAAGGACTCAAAAGTTCAGTTTTGGAGATATTAAATTTAAGTTTGGAAACGTCTTTGAGATGGGCAAGAGGGATGTCTGGGAAGAATATGACTAAAAGAGGAGAGATCTTGGCTAGAGATATAACTATGAGACATCTGTGCTCACACACAGAAATCGAAGGCATAAGCGTGGATGCATAAGAAAGCACAAGGCTCAGAGCACAGAGATGAAACGTGGTGCAGGGGACTTGTCAGCGGCTCAGAGCTCTGACAACGATGGGTCCACCTTCTGCAGAAATAATGAGAATGAGTTTTGAGAAACTGCTCCAGCAAATGTGCCAGCCTGAGTGGTCACCAAGAAGAAAACTCTAGTGAGTGCGGAGCAGGAACTAATTTATGCAGTGAGGATGTGTAGAAGAAGCACAGGTGTCAAAACAGAAATGAGATTCGGGCAAAAGCTAGATACCTGCACAGACATCCCCAGGAACCAACAGGCAGAAGGTGCTTTGGTGGCCGCTGAGCTAAACCTTACCCAGAAAAGTGGGTCTGAGTATTTTGTCAGCTTTTTTCTTTGCACACCGTGAAATTACTGAGTGCAGCACGCACTGGCTGCATGGTGGGAAGTATCAATATCTCCTCCTCACTTCGGAGGAGTGCCACAGGCTGACAGCGTAAGTGCCCAGGGGAGATGATGGTGGCACCACAGGAGCACGCAGAACCAAGGAAGGACGCAAGAACTGATTGTGTCATCAGCGGACAGACCATTAAAAAGAATTGCTAATGATGGATCGTGGCATGATTTCTTTTTCTTTTTTTCAAATTAATTTTTATTGGAGTATAGTTGCTTTACAATGTTATGTTAGTTTCTTGCTGATCACTGCATGATTTCTGGCTTATAACTCGAGTCCAAGAACTTTTGTGGCATTGCTGTAAAAATACCCTTCCTTTCTCTTGTACTTATCTATGTGGAGGTTTCTCAGCACCAGCACCTATAACAATAAAAAAAAGGAACTGATCTGATGTTAATGTATCTTATTCCAGTAGAGAGAGAAATAAACTGATTGGGAGAGAAAAACAACCTCATTCACCTCATTAAGAGATGCATTTCCAATAAAAATTTACTTTTTTATGTTTAACAATTATTTACCAAAATTAGCAACCCATATATATTGCTTTAATCAAATACATGTTACTAATAATGGCAATGATAACCCTAACCAGAAGAAACTTTTCAGTACTTAAAGACTTGTGATCATACGATATAAACTTTCCTTAAATTTTAATTTATATTTATGTTGCTGAGAAACCTGATAGGAATAATTCATAAAAGACTTCCAAACATAGCATGTATTATACTAGGATAAAGTTAGATGTGGGAAGTGGTTGGAAAGACAAGTTTAGGAAGAAAAAGGAACAGTTAAAGAAGAACTTATATATTTTTATTTTATTTATTTATTTACTTTTCTTTTTCTAAATCCCAAGCTCCTAATTTATCCCTCACCCTTTTCCCCTCTGATAACCGTAAGTTTGTTGTCTATGTCTATGAGTCTGTTTCTTCTGTTTTGTAAATAAGTTCATTTGTATCATTTTTTTACATTCCACATTTAAGTGATATCATGTGAGATTTGTCTTTCTCTGACTTACTTCACTTAGTATGATAATGTATAGATCCATCCATGTTGCTGCAACAGCATCATTTAATTCTTTTTAATGGCTGAGTAATATTCCATTGTGTATATATACCACATCTTCTTTATCCATTCATCTGTTGGTGGACATTTAGTTTGCTTCCATGTCTTGGCTATTGTAAATAGTCCTACTATGAACATTGGGGTGCATGTATCTTTTCGAATTAGAGTTTTCATCTTTTCTAGATATTTGCCCAGGAGTGGGATTGCTGGATTATATGGTAAGCCTATTTTTAGTTTTTTAAGGAACCCCTATAATGTTCCCCACAGTGGCTGCACCAATTTACATTCTCACCAACAGTGTAGGAAGGTTCCCTTTTCTCCACACCCTCTCCAGCGTTTATTATTTGTAGACTTTTTGGTGATGGTCATTCTGACTGGTGTGAGGTGATACTTCATTGTAGTTTTGATTTGCATTTCTCTAATAATTAGCAATGTTGAGCATATTTTCATGTGCCTGTTGGCCATCTGGAGGTCTCCTTTAGAGAAAAGTCTATTTAGGTCTTATGTCCATTGGGTAGTTTGCATTTCTTGATGTTGAGCTGTATGAGCTTTTTGTATATTTTGAAAATTAAGCCCTTGTCTGCCGCATCATTTGTAAGTATTTTCTCCCATTCCGTTGGTTGTCTTTTTGTTTTGTTTATGGTTTCCTTTGCTGTGCAAAAGCTTGTAAGTTTGATGAGGTCCCATTTACTTATTTTTGCTTTTATTTCTTTTGTCCTGGGAAACTGATGATTTATGTCAGAGAATGTTTTGTCTATGCTCTCTTCTGTGAGTTTTATGGTGTCATGTCTTTTATTTAAGTCTTTAAGCTATTTTGGTTTTATTTTTGAGCGTGGTGTGAGGGAGTGTTCTAACTTCATTGATTTACATGCAGCTGTCCAGCTTTCCCGCTGCCACTTACTGAAGACACTGTCTTTTCTCCATTGTATATTCTTGCCTCCTTTGTCAAAGATGAATTGACCAAAGATGTGTGTTTATGTATTTTTAAGTGGTGGGTATCAAATTGCTATGGTATTTAGATATCACTGCATGTATAGCCAAGAGTCACATAAGTTTTATTTTAAAATATGTTAATAGCTGCACTAAATTTGGAGTTGCATCCTTTTAAGCTTGTGATGGAAAATTTTAGGTGGAAGATTGAAAATTGTGAGGGGTAACTTTGAAGACAGCACCTTGCCACATTTTGGAATCATCCCGAGTTTAGGGCTCTCTCTGTGGCGAGATTCAGAACTTGAGTCTGTCATCAAGCAAGAACTAAAAGTGCCATGTTCTGAAAGCCACACCCTCCCTGGTGTATTTTCTGGGATCATTTCTATAAATCATGAGCCAAGTAGGATTCAGTCCACCTGTTCGTACTGGACCATCACATCTTATCTCCACCTTGGTTCCCCTCCCCTCAAAAGCAGGAAAAGATTTCACTCCTCTACCCAAGCTCGGAATCAATCAGGAGGGCAAAAAAGCAAGACAGAATAGTACCCTACACACCTCACCAAGCGGGTTGCTTGATGATCTTCCATTAATTTGCCACAGGTTTATTGAGTACCTACTATGTGCAGGCGTGATACTCAGTAATCTACTGTTAGGTTGCCGTCCACTAGTAGAATCTGCCCTCTATTTCTCTTTTTAAAAGCTTAAAGAAGCACTTAAATAAAAGAGGGACCCAGCAATAACTAACAACCATAGGTTTTCACCATAAAAAGAAAACAATTAAGATGATCCACGAACATTTAAAAAGATGTTCAACCCCTCTAGTAATTAAACACAAATTGACCACAATAAGAAATCACTTGCCTGCTATTAGACTGACATAGGTTGATAATATCCAAGGTTGACAAGGGTGAGGGGACTGGGAAATACACTTCTACATGATTTGTTGGTGAAGACATAAATTGGTACAAAAATTTGAGTGATAATGAAGAATATTAAGCTTTTTTAAAGTTCATACCTTTTGATTTGTTGATTTCCCATTTGAGACGACCGGCATGACCCTGGCCCAGCCTGCTGCTGGGATTGTCAGGACCTTTGTAAGACTTTGATTACATGTCCCCAACCACTCCCATTTTTGAAGAACAGCCTCTTGGGGCTCTGCTCCCAACACACTTTTCAGTGCTGAGAATGGGGAGGGGAGTGGACGGGTGCCCGACTCAGCCACCCGGGGATGCAGGGGCTCAGGCTGCACTTCTCTTGTCTATCCCTGCCCTCTTTCCCCAACACACACACACAAACACACACACACACACACACACACACACACACAGGGAAGGATAGTAAAAGCACTGGGTTTGAACCTGACACCTGGGTGGCCTACCCCATAGGCCTCGTTTTCCTTCCTGTCCATAAGAGATTAGATTGGATGACCTCTCTGAGTTCCCCATCCAATTAGATTGGATGTTCCTCTCTGAGTTTAACCCTACTTCTGCCCTCAAGGAATTTATAATGTAGTAAAAGGAGCAGGAGATATATCTTAATTCATGCAAACATTTATTGAATGCTGCTAGGCAATAAAGTTTAAAATATATATAATTTTTAATTTTATTTTTTTGGCCACGCTGTGTGGCTTGCATTATCTCAGTTCCTCGACCAGGAATTGAACCGGGGCCCCGGCAGTGAAAGCCTGGAATCCTAACCACTAGGCCACCAGGGAACTCTAAAATATATAATTTTAAAACATCATTTTTTCATAGAGAAAAATGACACAATAACTAAATACAATATTAGGAATGGAAGTAAATATTTAGAATGAGAAAAATATGTTACAAATTTTTTTAAGTTGAAAAATACCACACACATTATAAAATCCAGAAAAATAAAATAGAATTATTAATTATCTGCTACACCTTTATAACATTTTTCCCTTATAGTTTCTGGCTACAAGTTCTTTGGTGAACTCTTTAAAGGACAATAATCTTGTCAGAGAAATTAAAAAGATGGTCTTCCCTAAAAAAAAAAAAAAAAAAGATGGTCTTCCCTCCACCATGGTGGATAAAAAGTCAGTGATTTAGTAATTTAGAAAAGTTTCCTTCACCTTCTGTGCCAGTTGTCAATTTATTGCTTCTCAGCTCCCAATATCTCTTCGTTGTTCTATAATTAATTAATTAAGCTGGACCCTGGAAATATTTGTTTGCCAGCTGCTATGTGTTAAGTTTCGCCAGCAGAGGGCGCAGGAGGGACACTGGAGGAGAAAGGGGTTTCTCTTCCTGGTTCAGGTGCGTTCCTGGTGGCCATCTCCTGTAGCACAGGGGGATCCGCCAGCATCTGGCTCCTGCAAGACACAGGGTTTCCAGCAGCACGTGCGGCTTCCGCAGCCCTTAGCTCCAATGATTCCCAGCAGCCAGTAGCTCCCTTGGCACCCCCGGGGCAGCTTCACGGGGGCTTGTGGCCCTTAAGGCACTGTCCTGTGAACAGATTCCCCTGGCATTTTCTCCCATGGCTTTGGGGCAGGTTCTAAAGCATGACACCTCCCCGTGGATGGTCCCTCTGGCACCACAGGGGCAGATTTCCAGCAAGTTCTGTCAACCTGGCATCTCAGTGACTTCTCTGCCTTGCAGCGAGCCAAGCCCTCTCCAAGAAGTTCTGGATCTCAGCCCTGCAGAGGGACCGCTTCCGTGGGAGCTCTGTCTCACCCGTGGTGATGGCCACTCCCTGCATCTGCTGTGCCTGCGTTCTTTAAGTAAGCATCTTTACTTCTTTCTAGCCAATCCTTTATTACTCTGATCCCCTGTTAATGTTAATGCTTTAAAAAATTTTTTTAAAAATTGAAGTAAGTTGATGTACAATATTATATAAGTCACAGGTGTACAGTATAGTGAGTCACAGGTTTTAAAGGTTATGCACCATTTATAGTTATTATAAAATATTGGCTATACTCCCTGTGTTCTACAATATATCCTTACAGCTTATTTTATACCTAACAGTTTGTACCTCTTAATTCCCTACCCCTGCGTTGCCCCTCTCCCTTCCCTCTCCCCACTGGTAACCGCCAGTTTGTTCTCTATATCTGTGAGTCTGTTTCTTTTTTGTTATATTCACTAGTGTTTTGTATTTTTTAGGTTCCACATGTAAGTGATATACAGTATTTGTCTTTCTCTGTCTGACTTATTTCACTTAGCATAATACCCTCCAAGTCCACCATGTTGCTGCAAACGGCATTATTTCATTCTTTCTTACGGCTGAGTAGTATTCCCTTGTATATATACACCACATCTTCTTAATCCATTCATCTGTTGATGGACACTTAGATTGCTTCCATATCTTGCCAACCATAAATAATGCTGCTATGAACATTGGGGTGCATGTATCTTTTCGAAATCGTTTTTTGTTTTTTTGGATATATACCCAGGAGTGGAATTTGGGGGTCATATGGTAGTTCTATTTTTAGTGTTTTGAGAAACCGCCATACTGTTATCCACAGCGCCTGCACCAATGTACATTCTGCCAATAGTGTATGTGGGTTCCCTTTTCTCCACACCCTCACCAACATTTGTTATTTGTGTTGTTTTTGATGACAGCCATTCTGACAGGTGTGAGGTGATATCTCATTGTGGTTTGCATTTCCCTGATAATTAGCGATGTTGAGCATCTTTTCATGTGACTGTTGGCCATCGGCACATCCTCTTTGGAGAAATGTCTAAAGTCTTCTGCCCATTTTTTTAATCAGGTTGTTTGTTTTTTTCATGTTGAGTTGTATGAGCTGTGTTTATATCTTGGATATTAACCCCTTATCCATCACATCATTTGCAAATATTTTCTCCCATTCAGTAGGTTGTCTTTTTTTTTTAATAGTTATAAGTGGTTTTTTTTTAAGGTTAACAAAGCCTTTTTATTTATTTTTAATATTTCTTTATATTCTTTATTTTTTTGCTGCGTCAGGTCTTAGTTGTGGCACGTGGGGTCTTCATTGAGGCACGCGGGATCTTTCGTTGCAGTGCGGGCTCTTCGTTGTGACGCGTGGGCTTCTCTCTGGTTGTGGTGTGCGGCTCCAGGGCGCGTGGTCTCTGTAGGTTTGCGGCATGCAGGCTTAGTTGCCTCACGGCATGTGGGATCTTGGTTCCCCAACCAGGGATCAAACCCACGTCCCCTGCATTAGAAGGCGGATTCTTTACCACTGGACAACCAGGGAAGTTCCCCAATAGGTTGTCTTTCCATTTTGTTGATGGTTTCGTTTGCTTTTGCTATGCAAGAGCTTTTTTGTTTAATTAAGTCCCATTTGTTTATTTTTGCTTTTATTTCCTTTGCTTTAGGAGACAGATCCAAAAAAATATTGATTATGTCAAAGAATGTTCTGCCTATGTTTTCTTCTAGGAGTTTTATGGTTTCTGGTCTTACATTTAGGTCTTTAATCCATTTTGAGATTATTTTTGTATACAGTGTTAAAGTTAATTCTTTATCTTAAACTTTCTTGTTCAAGTTGCTGTGAGGTTTCTATCTCCTGACTGGACCCTGACTAATAACATCTTTACAACCCATTGTTGGTAAATTTTAAGGATTACTTTTGCATTTAAGGAAATCTCTACCAAATTTCACATATGAGTTGTAAGGTTTCAGGGCATTTTGAGTTATTTTGCTCAGTGACTAATCTTAAAAACCCTTTGAATTAATGACGCTTATTAACCAGAGTGTCATGGATGACCTCCCTGAAGTGGCAGTCTATGAGTTTTATTTTGTCGTTGTCAATGTCAGCATTTCATGTCAAATTAGCAAAGAAGTTACATTCTTTTCCAATGTGTTCATGTGATTCATTAACTGGGTTATCAAACAATCCCAAAATCTATTCATTTCTTCTGTTGAAAATTTACATTTTCCCCTGAATCAATTACTGCTTTTTATGTGATCTGAAAGTTGTTATAATTTGCTTCTCAATGTCAGAAAAATTTATATTGAATTTCTTTTTCATCTTCACTGCTTTTGTAGAGCCTGCTGATTTTAAGTTGAATTTAAAGATGCCAAAAGAAGATATCCTATAACCGCAATCTAGAGTCTATAATTTCTCACTCATTTTATTAAAATGTTCCGAAACAGTTTTTGAAATTGCAGTTAAAAGACGGTATCCCAGTTTTCTCAGACATACCATTCCCATCGATAAAAGGGGGGAAATGTACACTGTACTTAATTTATACTCTGCCCAAGGGGCGAGCAGAGGGCACATCCCAACAACACCTGTTACAGACAAGTCAGAACTTACAATCTTCTCTGGGCTGCAGAGCTGAACCTCCCTTCTTTGGACTCAGTAATCCCTCCCCCACCCCAGCATCTGAAGTTCTTCACCTCTTTTAATATATTTGTATTCATGTGTCTACAGAGACCCTTTTATCAGGCAAAAATCACCTCCCCCACCCCAAGCAGAAAATGCCAGGCACCTCACCCTTTCAGCCTCCCTGGCAACTACAGGGCAAGCACATATAAAAGCTTCCACCAATCAGCCACATCCCTCCCAGACCTCAGATGGGAAGCTAGTGACTAAACGAGGTCGGTCTATGCAGACTCATTTAGCCCTGGTACAGCTACATCCGGTGTCCAGAGGCAGCGGCGGTAGCAGCTCTAGCTGCCTGGAGCAGTAGAGTATGGGGGAGGTAACACCGGGGGACTCATGAGGTGAGATCATAAGACGCCATGGACCTCACTGTGCTCCCCGGGACGCTCCTTCCCGGGACCCAGCCGCCATGCCGTGAGGAAGCCCAAGCCAGCTCGTGTAGAGCGACCACACCAAGAGGCTTGTGTAGGAGCTCTGGCTGACAGCCGGTCTCAACCGTCAGACCTGCAGTGAGCGAGGAAGCCTTCACGGGATTCCAGCCCCAGCTGTCAAGTCGCCCTAGCCTTCCGGTCTTCCCAGCTGAGGTCCTGGACACCGTGGAGCAGAGACTACTTTCCTCTCTTTGCCTCTTCTGGGTTCCCAACCCACAGAACCCAGGTGCATAAAAAAAAACCCAATCATTTATGACACTCAGTTTTGGGGAGGTTGGTTCTGCAACAAGCAGACAGAAGTGGACGGCAGACCTATGGGCAGGGTTAAGGCAACGAGCTGCCCCAAGAAGGGCCCTACCTGGACAGCAACCACGCCCAGGCCTGACCTAGACAGTCGTGTTAGCAGAGCCCATGAAGGCTGGAGGTGGGCGAGGGGCCGCCCGAAGGGGCAGTCGTCCTGAGGCACCAGAACGCCCGGCCTCCTCGGTCCACCCCTGAGCACCTGGGGGCACAGCCCCAAGACCCAGCCAGACAGGAAGGGTGGAGAATGAGTCTGGGGGCACAGTGGTGGTACAAGGGGGACACCCTGCGGGGCTGGAAGTTGAGAAGTGTGGACATGGGATTTCCCTGGTGGTGCAGTGGTTCAGAATCTGCCTGCCAATGCAGGGGACACGGGTTCGAGCCCTGGTCCGGGAAGATCCCACATGCCGCGGAGCAACTAAGCCCGTGCGCCACAACTACTGAGCCCGTGTGCTGCAACTACTGAGCCCGCGAGCCACAACTACTGAAGCCCGTGCGCCTAGAGCCCGTGCTCTGCAAAAAGAGAAGCCACTGCAGTGAGAAGCCCGCGCACCACAACGAAGAGTAGCCCCCGCTCGCCGCAACTAGAGAAAGCCCGCGCACAGCAACAAAGACCCAATGCAGCCAAAATAAATATATAAATAAATTTATTAAAAAACAAAGAAGTGTGGACATGTATAATCTCCCATGAGTGACCAAGATGTGGGGTGGTAAGCGCTTCCACGAGGTGGGATTTTACCAGTTGGTGAGGAGCTGCACATTACGGACAATCCTTGGATGTGGCCAAGCGCAGTGACAACCACGTCCTGCAGCTCATTTGTCTCAGAGCCCTGTACGGGCAACGCCAGTAGATCCCGCTGCCCCGAGGCCTTCCTGGCTGCCCTGATGACAGCGCCCATATATCTCGGAGGGAGGTGCACAGAATACTAAAAAATTTAAATGCTGCCATCAGGACTCTGAAAGTAATGTTGCTGGAATTATTGAGGGAAATTTACAAGTGAAATAACCTAAAAGGCTGCAATCGCAAATGACATTAAATTAGCAGGGACTCAGGGAGCACAAGAATGACTCGTCCTTCCTGGAAAAAGAAAGTGGTCAGAGATCAAATCACAAGCCAGGAAGGACAGGGGACACCACCCCCAAACCCCATATTCCCGACACGGTGTCCTTGGACCCCAGCCTTTAAGGAGCTGACCCCAACCTCAGAGGGTAAGTACCGCCAGACCTTGCTTACCAGCAACCTGGACGCAAACCTGGGCACCTGGGTCATTTCTGAACTGAACCCGTGTTTCATCTGGCTCTGGTTCCCTGTGAGGGCTGGCTGCTCGGGACCCTCTGACAGAGGCCATCCTGAGGACCCTGACCTGGGGAATACGGCGGCGACGTGCAGAGCAGTGGGATGTTATGTTGAGACACGTGCAGAGTGGACGTAACTGCCCTTAGCACTTACATCCTCAACATGAGCTTAAAACGCAGATCCTCACGTCAGATTTTGCCAGCAGCAGCCCCTCTGCTCTGGCCCACTGTCCCCTCCTTCCCCAGCGGGACACCCCATGATGCCCCCAGGGCTGAGCAGCTGAGTGCAGGTGACCTTCAGATGAAAGGCTGCCTCTCCCGATGTGAGCACCTGAGCATAGGCAGGGAGGAGAAAGCCCAGGGCGGGGGGGTCCAGAGATGTGTTCTAAACTCAGCTCTGTGTCTAATGAACAGTGTGACCTCGGGCAAATCCCGTGCCCTGTCTGGCCTCTGCTCAGTGTCTGGGTGGCTCTAAGATCCTTCCTGGTGCCAAGACTCTGACTCGGTGGTGAGAGAAGGGAGGGTCGTGGAGAGTCCTCCCAGGGTGACTTACATGAGCAGAACCTACTGCCCTTCCGTTCCAAGAGGAACCTCTACCTGCTTGTTGGCCTCAGCTGCCCGGGTCCTCTCTGGTGTGACTGGGCTTGGGTTGAACGCAGCGAGGCCATTGTTTTCTCTGTGGAAAATAAGGAGCAGGGTTCCACTACTGCTAGATCAGACTAGCCTCCATGATAGGGTCCCACCTCCCCTTCCCTTGATATCCCAGCCAGCCTGGCCTCCTGACCCCAGCGCACAGTCACCTGTGCACGCACACACGCACACCCTGCCGGTTCAGTACAAGCTCAGTGTTTTCCTGATGTGGAACATCTAGCTTTCCTCTCTGTCCACCCATCCGGTATAATCTAGCTCAAGTTTCACCTCCTCTGCGAAGCCTTCCTGGATACATCTTCATGCAGCCAAACAGCATCAATTCTCCCCCATTTCAGCCATAGCACTTAGTGCCCCAACTGTAGACTAAGGTCTAAATAATTTCTGTGCAATATTTAAATGCAGCTTCAAACATACAAGCCAAGAAATGTCACCAGCACATGCCTTGCGTGGTCTTTTTTCATTCATCACATTGAATACTTCCAAGGACTTTTCTTTTTTTTTTTTTTGGCTGCGTTGGGTCTTCGTTGCTGCACGCAGGCTTTCTCTAGTTGTGGTGAGCGGGGTCGTTCAGGTGCCCGGGCTTCTCATTGCAGAGGCTTCTCTTGTTGTGGATCACAGGCTCTAGGCACGTGGGCTTAAGTAGTTGTGGCACGCGGGCTCTAGAGCGCAGGCTCCGTACTCAGTAGTTGTGGCACACGGGTGTAGTTGCTCCGCGGCATGTGGGATCTTCCCGGACCAGGGCTCGAACCCGTGTCCCCTGCATTGGCAGGCAGATTCTTAACCACTGCGCCACCAGGAAAGCCCCTTCCAAGGATTTTTCATCTGCAGACTTAACGATACTCAGTTCGGGGAAATGTTCATGTATTTTTACAAATTAACTTCTTTCCTATATTTTTTGTTCCCTGTTTCCAAAACTGCAATTTGGATATTCTGGATTTATCTTCTAATTTTATTTTCTCTCCTAAATTCCCAGAAGCGAAGGTCATGAAATACATATTGAAAGAGTACCCTAAATGCCCCATACAATGTAAAGTTAGACCCCCTCAAAAGCACATCATCATGAATTTTCAGGATACTAAGGATAAAGAGAAAACTCTAAAAGTTTCCAAAAGGAAAAAGAACAGATTTGATAGGAAAGATCATGGATCAGAATGGCCTCAGACTTTTTTTTTTTTTAATGTATTTATTTATTTATTTTGGGCTGCTTTGGGTCTTCGTTGCGGTGCGCGGGCTTCTCATCGCGGTGGCTTCTCGTGTTGCTGAGCACGGGCTCTAGGGGCGTGGGTTTCAGTAGTTGTGGCACGTGGGCTCAGTAGTTGTGGCTCACGGGCTTAGTTGCTCCGTGGCATGTGGGATCTTCCTGGGCCAGGGATCGAACCCATATCCCCTGCATTGGCAGGTGGATTCTTAACCACTGCACCAACAGGAAAGCCCGGCCTCAGACTTCTTATCAACACTAGGCAGTAGCAGTGCCCTCAAAACTCTGAGGGAAGGTCATTCCCAAACAACATTTATATACCCAGCTCAGCTGCAGAGGGTTAGGACGAAATAGACACGTTCACAGGTGCGTGGTCTCAAGACTTCATCTCTCACACACCCTTTCTCAGAAAGCTACTGAAGGATGTGCTCAGTCAAAATGGGAGGATAAAGCAAGAAATTAGAAGAAAGAGGATCCAGGAAATGGGCTGCCACCCAAGTGAGAGGAGGGTAAGTCCAGGATACCAGCTGGGCCCCAGACGAAAATACCGGCCCATTTACATCAGAGCAGGGCAGATGGCCCCAGGAAAGAACTCTTCAACACAGTGAAGTTAACAGAATATCTAATATAGCTGAGTTTATACAACTTGTAAATTGGTTAGAATTTGGTGATAAAATAGTGATAAACCTACAGAGCATGAAGCAAAAGCCCACGCAAGACAATTAATAAAATCCACAGCAAATGAAACATGGCAGAGAGGAAAGAATAACCATGGCTCATCTGTGAGTGGCAGTTACCTAATCTGTTAAAGGGGAAATGGATCTAACCCCAGATAAGATGTCACTGGGAGGTGAGGAGACAGGAAGTGTAAGGGGGTGAAGAAGAGCTAAATCTTCATCCTCCATCCTTAGCAGAAAACACCTCAAATGAAAAGCGGAGATTATAAATCTGTTGCTTTCTGACGTGGAGGTAAAGCATAAAAGAATCAGCTAAAAGCGCAGAGAGCTGCCCCCGCAAATAGGAAGTGGGGAAATGGGAACTGCTGCTTTTCTTACCAGCCTCCTGTAACTATTTGACTTTAGTCTGTGTAATTTTGGTAAAATTACAAAAAGCGAGACCCTAAGGAGTTGAGTGGATGTGCCGTGTGCGTGGGCCGGGCCTACTGGCCACCCTCTGGAGGTCCCCCGGTGTGTCGCGTCACTCACACCGCAGAACTGCCCCTCCAGGGGACTCGGCGGGGAGTGGGGAGTGAGGGTCAGAGCGGGGACTGGGAGGGCGCGGCTGGGTGGGGTGCTGAAAGGGCTTCCGGAGGTCAGGGCAGCACCGGGTGGGCCCGAGCCTGGCGTGGCGTGGGCGGCCGGCTCCGGTTTGGAGCGCTCCATTTGCCCGCGCCCGGGAAGCAACGCAGGGTGTCGGTCCCGAGAGGGCCGCCAGGTGGCGCCAGAGCCCGCGCGTCCCCGCCGCGCCCTCCCTGGGCGCCGAGGTCAAACCCAGCGCGGGGGAGGCAGCCGGGTCTCAAGGGTGCTTCTTAGGACCCCGCCTCGGCAGCCTCAGGGGAAAATTGTTTTCAGTGGAAATTTTTAAATTTTCAAATATATACCAAAGCAGAGCGAAGGCTAATCCAGTTTCTCCTATCCGTCCACCCATGCCTCCCCACCCATTTTATTTTTAAAGGCAACTCCCTGACATCCAATCATTTCATGTAAATTTCTCTGTTGGTAACTCTATAAAATAAGCACAATTTTAAAAATCGTAGTCACAATGTCATTACCATAAACGTTGAACAACTGCAGGTCCTGGATCAGGAATCTGAGGCACGGAGGGTTGGAACCTCCAGGATCAGGTAGAGAGCCAGCCCTTCACACAGGGCGTGGGGTGGTGGGCATATTGGGGGAGAGGGAACCCCCCGCAGTTCCTCGTGTGGACTCCTGCAGAGCTGGGTCATGTGGATAGTGAGGGGCAGGCTGGGGAGCCCTGGTCCTGCCCACACCCTCCCCACCCTGGACCACTCTCTCCTGCCCCAAAACAGATCCAGGTCAGCCGGACGGTGAAGGAGCAGAATGGACGACTAGTGCCTTCCGGGGCTGTCCTGTCTGGTCCCATGAATTCAGTGCAGTTCGTAAGGCTTAAATCTTGGGCCCCTTTCTCTGCCCAGCTGGTCCCATGTGCCCAAGGAACTGAGCAACGCATCTCTCCTCCGAGCTGCCCTTCTGCCTCCGTCCCGGGGCTGCTCCTCTCCTGCGCTGACTGCAGTGGAGGACAGGCCTGCTCTGCTCCTTCCTTGTGTCCCGCCCTCTCACATGTCCCCCATTTCAGGGCCAGTCCCTCCAAGGAAACAGGGGGGGTGACAGTAAGCACATGCGGGCAGGTGTCAAGGGTTGTATTTGTCCCTGATCTCCACTGGCAGGCTGCTCCGGGCTCCAAAGCCGGGCTGGGGGGTCAAGGCCCAGCTCTGCCTGGCAAGCCAGCTGGCCTTGGGCAGGCTACCTCACCTTTCCTGGGCACAAATCTTCATCGATGCGGTGGGAACGATGGCACCAAGAATAGCTCTGAAGCTTCGAGGGGACTATCCTGAATGCTGAACTCAACGTGTCCCTTGGTGATGTTCTCGTTAAATTGGCCTCTTCCAGACCCCATCTTAGGCCGGCCCCTTTCATTCGTCCTCTCGACAAGTGCCTGCTGTGTGCTGGGTGCCAGGGAGCTGCAGCGAGGAAGGCAGAGCCCACCTCTGCTCTGGCCGAGCTGGGGTTCTTGAGAGGACACAGTCCAACAAGGGCCGGGCAGGTTGTGGGCCGGCAGAGCAGGGAGTTCTGGGGACCAGGGCGCCGGCTTCAGGATGAGCAGGGCTTTCCCAGGTGAGATGAGCTAGCAGGTGGCCCCAAGGTGGGCTCACTTGATCTGCTCAGTGCTGTTCATCCCGACAGGACACCTTGCCCAGTACCCCTTCCTCTGCTCTCAGCTCCTCTCTCCCCTTGGCTTTAGCTACTCTCTCCTTCCAGGCTTCCTCCCAGCCTCTGGCCCACGTGGCAGGAAACGGAGGCCCTGGGGGCTGGAGGAGGTTTGTTGCAGCCCAGCCAGAGGGGGAGACACCGAGTAGATCAGAAGGACCCGGGTCTGCTGACCTGGATCAGCTCTGGCCAGTTGGGTCACATAGTACTGGGGCCCACGGGGCCAACCTGCACCTGTGCGGTGCAGGGGAGAGGAGGGGGGCCGAGGGGGGTGGGCGGGGCCCTGGGGAGTGAGTCCCCCCTGAGAGTGTCTCTTCTCCCACCCAAGGGGCCCCCTACGTGTTTGGTAGATGAGGAAACCAAGGCTTAGGAAGGTAGTTTTGTTTCTTGTGGCTTCTGTGACGCATCACCACAAACTTGGTGGCATACGCAACAGAAACGTATTCTCTCTACAGTTTCATGAGGAGCTCCCTACGCCTACGCAACAGAGGAGGGAGAATCAGTCTGTTGTTCACAGGGGGCTTTGTGCGATAGCTGCCGTCAAATGGAGGTGTGCGACCACTGCATCAAGTCCCACTCAGGGATGGTCCTGAAAGACAGTAGTGAAGGGAGAGCCTCCCGGTGGTCCCATTTCGGCCAGTCTGGTCATCTGCTTTGCTTTGGAGGAGATGTGGCTGGGGCTCTGGATCTACACTGACTAATGAGCGACGGGCAACAGACTGGCTGGCTGGTCGGGCACCTCTAATGGTCAAGACCAGGAAGTCTGGGAAAGAGGTCCGTGGACGGAAGTCCCAGAAGGAGCACCGGGTGAAGACACGGAGGTGTCGTGTAAGTTCCCATCAGGGGCAGAAGAGGATCTGGGTCATCAGGCTGATGAAATGAGCAGTCTGTCCTGTGAATGTCTGTCAGCCTCTCTGCCCCTCCCGCCGCTGCTTTTTCAGTAGGTACTCCTCACTAGGGCCAGTATGCATATCATCTCCACTCAGGTCCCGAACTGATAAATACTAACAAAGAGCAATGCTGGATCCCCGACATGGCGGACCAGCCTAATAATCTGTATTGTTCCTTCATGGAGGGAGCTAGTCATTTGTTCCCTTAGGAATGGAGTCCTGTTCCAGATACAGACTTTCTTTCCCTACTTGCAGAGCTTCTGCCGGCACCAGATTTTCAGAATGCCCTATTTGTTGTCATGGTAACCCACACAACATCCTCTCCAACCAAGGAACTCATTATAGAGCAAAAGATGTGTGGCACTGAGTTCATGCCCAAGGAATTCACTGGTCTGTGCACAGTTACCGAAATACTCAGTTGCAGCTGTTTCGATGAACTGGGGAATGGACTCCTGAAGGCTCAGCTTTGGCACCCACAGCAGGCCAGCACCCTGCAAGCCTAGGTGCCCTCCTCGAGGGTGTGGTGTCTCCTCTGCGACATACCAGCTATATAGGGTGCTATTTCCCCCATAGCCAGAATACACAGGGCCTCTTCCTTTTTTTTTTTTTTTGTGGTACGCGGGCCTCTCACCGTTGTGGCCTCTCCGGTTGCGGAGCACAGGCTCCGGACACGCAGGCTCAGCGGCCATGGCTCACGGGCCCAGCCTCTCCGCGGCATGTGGGATCTTCCCGGACCGGGGCATGAACCCGTGTCCCCTGCATCGGCAGGCGGACTCTCAACCACTGCACCACCAGGGAAGCCCAGGGCCTGTTCTTTGACAGGTACCCCCAGAGATGCGAGTTGGTCTCCAGCGTAACCTGGAGAGATTCAAGGAGAGAGGAGAGGCATGAAGTAATCATTAGGTGTGTGTGGATCTGCAGAAGGACTAGGGTGGACGAAGAAATGCCTCTCTCGCTATTGCATCAAACAGCCCTCTTACAGAACGTTTGCTTCTCCCCCATAACCTTGGGCTCAGTAGGTTTGGAGGTCCTAGTGCACAAGAAGGAACACTCTCCCCAGAGAACACAATCTTGATCCCATTAAATTGGCCACTTCGGGGCTTCTCGTGCTGCTGAACCAACTGTACTGGTCGGGTTGACTTGTCGCAGTTACCAGGGGAAACTGGATTGCGGGGACAGGATAGGCCACGGAGAGCAGTATCTGAACCAGAGGGTTTGCTGGAGTGCCTCACAAGTCTCCTCAGTCCAAAAATAATGGCCAGTGGGAAACTGGTGACTCAAGCAAGATAGGACAACTAAGAAGTTGAATCTTATGGGAATGAAGACGGGGGCCACCCCTGTCAAGAGGCAAGGGAAATACAGACGGGGCAGTGGAAGAAGGAAGCTAAGGTCTTGTGACCAGCAACAAGCGGGCTTTCTCTTTCTTCCTTTTTTCCTGTTACCTTCTGTGCAGAGCAGTGTCGGTCACTAACGCTATTCCTATTGGAATTATGACTGACTGACAGCACCTCACTGCGATCAGGGGCTGTTGGGACCTGGTGTTTCCCCTGGGTGGGACCACAAGATTTATTCCTCTAAGCGAAGGACAAAAAGTCTCTCCTGATCCGTTCTCTGTCCTTCTCCTGCCTGCTGTGTGTCCCAGGAGGCTGACCTTGACAGACTGCATCATCCGGACTGCCTCACCTTCCGGCTTCTAGTTGGATGTGGCCAGTGGAAGCGCTGCAGGACATCAGAGGTAGGTCAGGGGATTTATCATGGTTTCGACAGTGGCTGCGTGTCCCTACAGTCCCTGCTGCACAGACCCTCTTCCACAGCCTTGACCCCTTGTGGTCCTGACAGCGCCATCCCCTCTCCTTGCCCCCTTGGTCTCCGTCTAATGCTAGTGTCTGGATGCTGCATCATCATTATTGGTTCCTTTAGCCCTGCCCACATCGCGCAAAGAGGCCCTTCATTAACTTTCTTCAATTAAACCTTCTCTCTGTGCCATAGACTTCCTGCTGGGAGCCTGACTGATCTTCGGACCTTTAAGTAATTCAGCTTTACTGAAGCAAAAAGTTTAAGGTGGGAGGAAATGGTAAGAAAGGAGGCTGTACGGAGAGGGTGACCAGTTATGAGAGGCTTTGTGTACTGTGATAATGTCCGTTTTACACGCACGGGACAAGCTACCTAACCTCTCTGTGCCTCAGTTTCGTCCCCTATAAAATAAGGATAATGATAGCACACACCTTTGGAGTGACTGTGAGGATTAGATTAAAGAGCAGTGCCTGGCACAGCAAGTGATAGCGTTGTTAGGAACACTGAGTGATTGCAGGGTTTTAAACAAGGAAGTGACCAGGTCAGATTTGGTGGTTCAGAAGGTTACTCTGGAGGAAGTGTGGAGAAGGCGTGGGGTTTGTCAGTGAGCAAGTGGAATGAAACAAGACTAGAAGCAGGAACACCAGGAAGGGGACTACTGCAATAGTCTTAGCAATAATAATAATAATAACTTATGAAGAACTACCATCCAAACAAGGAATTAAAGAAAGAGGATGATATAGGTTACAAGAAACAGGAATTCCAACACAATATCTGGGATCTTTAGGAATTTCAATTTTGCTGAAGCCTGAATAGCAAGGAGGGGGTGAAGGAAGAGCCGCCCCTCCCCCAGCCCCACACCTACACTGTCTGGGGTCCAGAGAGGATCCTTCTAGCTCGCTGTCACTCTCTCCACCATTGCTCCCATCTTAATTCCTGATACGCCGACCATCCACATAGAGGATACTTCCAGAACCTTGGCCTCTCAGTTTCTTAAACTCCTCTCCCGCTCTGATCCTGATTCTCCGCCCTCCCTCAGCCACTCGCTTCCACAGTCTTACCCTAGACCTCGTCATTAACATGACTGCAATCTTCCCACGCCCAGATCTTCACCCCAAGCCTCCAAAACCTCCTCCGTCCTCACACTCAGTAGTGAGTTTGCTCCCGTTTTACCAAGGAAGCAGCAGCAGTCAGAAGAGAGCTTCTTCCACAATCACTCTGCCCGCCCACCAGCCTCTGTGTCCCCAAACTCTCCCCTCCTGCCTGTTCTCTGCTAAGTCATCCCAGAGACCCCGAGTTAATGGGTTAGGGGTGTGGCCTGGGCTGGAGATCTTTAAGTGCTCCCAGATGACTTTAACGTCCATCCAAGGTTGAAAACTGTTGCTGTAGATGAATGACCCGTGCTCTCCCCTCTTACCTACACAAGGACGTTGTTCCAGAAATCGTTCCCTCCCTCCCAGCATCATTCATTTGTCCCTCCACTGGCTCTTTCTTATCAGCTACGAACATGCTCTTAATTCTCCCAATTTAAAGAAAGCTTTTCCACCCCATTTCTCCCTCCAGCTACTGCTTCACTGCAAAACCTCTCTGAAGGGTACTTGTGTCTGTAATTCCTCTTCTTCCCTTTGCCCCATGGACCCACCAAGGCTGTTGCTATCACGTTCACCAACGGCCTCCTCAGGGCTATAGCCTGTGGCCGCTGCTCGGTCTTCCACTTCAGTGACAATCGGCAAAATCTGTCACAGTGACCACTGCCTTCTCCCTAGAATGTGTCCTCAAACTGCCTTCCAGGATGCTACATTCTTCTGGTTTTCCTCCTAATTTGTGGGCCCTTCTCATCCTTTCTTTGTTTCTCCTGTTATCTGACCCCTTAACACTGGACTGCCCCAAGGCTCAGGCTTTGGACCTCTTCCCTAACCATGTTCATTCTCTTGGGACCCTCATCCAGTCTTGTGGCATTAATACTTTCTAAACATTGACTGCTACATGTACATTTCCAGCCTAAATGCCCGATGCCTACATCCAAGTGCCAACTGGACATCTCTTCTTGAATGTCTAGCAAGCATCTCACATGCATCACGTGCAGAATGGAGCCCCGACCTCTTCTCAAACACGCTCCTCCCGGCACTTGCTCCATGCCGTGAGTGCACGGCAGCTCCGTCCTCTGGGGGGGCGGGGGGGCTCGGGCTCAGTCCTTGTAACCTGCAGGACTGCCACACCCACGGTCAACCTGAGAGCAAATCCCAGTGGCTCTGCTTTCCTAATATACTCAGAATGCAACTATTTCTCACCATCTCTATTACTACCTTTTATTCAAATCCGGTCTCTGTATCACCTGAGTGATTGGACAGCCTCCCATCTGGCGCCCTCGCTCTTGCCTTGCCCCCTACCGTGACTGCTCAGCATGGCAGCCGTATTGGTCCAGTTCCACGTAAGTCAGATCATGTCTGTCCCGCTCAAACCCTCCAACATTTTCCCATCTCATTCACGGTAAAAGGCAAGGCTCTCAAAATAGCCTACAGAGCCCTGTGTGGTCCCTTCTCCCCGCCCCCCATCCACACATAGGCTATTATCTCTCTGACCTCAGAGCTTCCAGCTATACACAGGCCCGTAAACCCAGGGCCTTTGCACTGGGTGTTCCCTCCTGACCCCGCTCCCATAGCGAACTTTTCATCTCCCTTCCCTAGTTTTTATAAATTGAACTTTTTATTTGGGGATAATTGTCAATTCACATACAGCTGTAAGAAATAATACAGAGAGGCCCTGTTTATCCTTCAGTTTCTCCCAGTGGTGACCTCTTGCAAAACTATTGTATAATATACAGTGAATATGTTGGTCATCTGTGGCTACTGTAAAAATTACCACCAACTAGGTGACTTAAAGCAATAGAAATTTATTCTCTCACAATTCTGCAGGCGAGAAGTCCCAAACCAAGGTGTAGGCAGCGCTGTCTCCCCTTCCGGGGGCTCTAGGAGAGAATCTGCTCCTTGCTTTTTCCAGCTTCAGGTGGCTGGTCCGCTGCACCTTCCACTCCTCTGTCTTCACATCACCTTCTCCTGTGCGTGCGTGCCCACGCATGTGTAATCTCCTTCTGCCTCTCTCTTATAAGGACACTTGTAATGACATTTGAAGCCCACACGGATAATCCAGGATAATCTCCTGATCTCAAGATCCTTGATTTAATTACATCTGCAAAGACCTTTTCTCCAAAGAAGGCAGCATTTACAGGTTCTGGGCACTAGGTTTGGACCCACCTCTGGGAGCCATTACCAACTTCGCATAGCAGTGAAGACAGGACCATTCCCATCACCACAGAATTCCTCAAGTTGCCCTTTATAGCCACACCCACTTCCCTCCCATCCCCACTCCCTCCTTAACACCTGGCAACCACTAATCTGTTCTCCATCCCTATAATTTTGTCATTTCAAGAATGTTATATAAATGGAATCACACAGTATGTAACATTCTGAAACTAGCTTTTTTCACTCAGCATACTTACTTTGAGTGTCACCTGTGTAGTTGTATGTATCAATAGCTTATTCCTTTTCATTGCTTAGTGGGAGCCCATGGTATGGATATGCAAGTTTGTTTAACCCACCATTCACCCACCAAAGGACACTTGGGTGGCTTCCAAGTTGGGGCTATTATGAATAAAGCTGCTATGAACATTCATAGGCAGATTTTGGGGTGAACATAAGTTTTCATTTCTCTGGGACGAATGCCCAAGAGTGCAATTACTGTGTTAAGTGAGTGTTTAGTTTTATAAGAAAATGCCAAACTGTGTTCCAGAGGACCAGTTTGCATTCCCACCAGTAATGTAGGGGTGAGTTGTTCAGATTCTCTACATCTTCACTAGCATTAGGTATTGTCACTAGTTTTTATTTTAGCCATTCTGATAGTTTCTAGTCTAATGGTTAGAGGCAGTGAACAGCCTTCTATGGGCTTATTCACCACCCTTATGTCCTCTTTGGTGAAATGTCTGTTCATGTCTTTTGCTCATTTTCTGATTGGATTGTATGGAGTTTTAAGCATTCTTTGTATAGTCTAAATACTAGTCATTTGTCTGATATGTGTTTTATACATATTTTCTCCTATCCTTTAGCTTTTATTGTCATCTTCTTAGCAGAGTCATTCAAGAGCAATTTTTAAAAATATTTATCAGTTTTCCCTTTTATGGATGGTGCATTTGGTGTCAAGTCAAAGCACTGTTCACCTTGCCCTAGATCCCAAAGATTTTCTCTGATATTTTTTCTAAGGGTTTTATAGTTTTATCTTTTACATTTAAATCTGTGATCCATTTTGAGTTAATGCTGTATAAGGTGTGAGAGTTAAGTGGAGTTCATTTTTATATCTTTGGACGTCCAGTTGTTCCCACACCATTTGGTGAAAGGTTATCTTTTCTCCATTGAATTGCTTTTGCACTTCTGTCAAAAATCAGTTGAGCATATTTGTGTGAGTTTATTTCTGGGTCCTCTGTTCTGTTCTATTGATCTACGTATCTATCCCTCTGCCAATATCACATTGTCTTGATTACTGTAGCTATAGAATAAGCCTCAACATGGGGGAGAGTGATTCTTCCACTTTATTCTCCTTTTTCAAACATGTGTTAGGTACTCTAGTTCCTTTGCCTTTTTATATAAATTTTAAAATAATCTTCTCTTTATCTACAAAAACTCTTGCTGGGATTTTGATAGGAATTGAGTTAACCTGAATATCAATTTTGAAAGAACTGATGTCTTTACTAGGTCAAATCTTCCAAACCATCTACATGCTATGTCTCTCCATTTATTTCGGTTTTCTTTGATTTCTTTCATCATCATTGGGTAGTTTCAGCATATAAATCCTGCACATGTTATATTTACACTAAATAGTTCCATCTTTTGAGTAATTGTAAATGGTATTTTTTTTTTTAATTTCAGTGTCCACATGGTCATTGCTAGTACATAGAAATGCTATTGATTTTTGTGTCCTTTTATAATCTGTGGCCTTGCAGAACTCACTTATTAGTTCTAGGAGGTTTGTTTGTTTGTGGGCTTTTTTTTAAAGATTTATTGGGATTCTCTGTGTAGACAGTCACGTCATCTTCAAATAGGGATACTTTTATTTCTTCTTTAGGATTTCTATGTCTTTTCTTTCCTTTTTTTGCCTTGTTACTCTGGCTAGAACTTCCAGCAATGTGTTGAATAAGAGTAACGAGAGTGGACATTTTTGCCTTTTTCTGGATCTTAGGGGAAAAGCATTCAGTTTTTCACAGTTAAGTGTAGTGTTAGCTCAAGGTGTTCTGTAGATGCCCTTTATCAAGTTGAGGAAGTTCCCTCTATTCCAATTTTTCTGAGAGTTCTCATCATGAATGGGTGTTGAATTTTGTCAAATGCTTACTCTGCATTGATTGATGTGATCATTTGATTTTACTTCTTTAGCTTGTTAATATGGTAGGTTACATTGATAGAGTTTTTAAAAAATATTTATTTAGTTATTTATTTTGGCTGCTCCGGGTCTTAGTCGCAACATGCGGGATCTTTGTTGCAGCACGCGGACTTCTTAGTTGCGGCATGCATGAGGGACCTAGTTCCCCGACCAGGGATCGAACCCGGGCCCCCTGCATTGGGAGGGCAGAGTCTTACCCACTGGACCACCAGGGAAGTCCCAACATTCATAGATTTTTTTTTTTTTTTTTGCAGTACGCGTGCCTCTCACCGCTGTGGTCTCTCCCGTTGCGGAGCACAGGCTCCGGACGCGCAGGCTCAGCGGCCATGGCTCACGGGCCCAGCCGCTCCGCGGCACGTGGGATCCTCCCAGACCGGGGCACGAACCCGTGTCCCCTGCATCGGCAGGCAGACTCCCAACCACTGCGCCACCAGGGAAGCCCGATAGATGTTTTAACATTGAAGCAGCCTTGCATGCCTGGAATGAACATCTCACATATTTTTCTTACTTGGTGTCTATCTTTCCCATTTGAAGTCAAGTTCCGAGCAGGAAGAGACTTTTTAGTTCATTTTATTCATTGCTGTATCCTAGTCCCCAGAACAACACCAGGCATGCAGTAAGCTCTCGACACCGACCGACTCGTCGAATGAATGAAAGGACAGTAGAGCTGTGAAGAGAATTCCCCAGATTAACGTGAAGGGAGATTCCAGGATGACAGCTGTGGGCAGCCAGTCCAGGTGGAACAGGTCAGAAGGCCCCAGAAGAGCCTATAGAGCCTGCATGCCCTGAGAAGAGGTCTGGTTAGTCTGCAGAGCTTTGGGGTTGATGCGATAAGTACGTAGAAAACTAAGCAAACAAACAAACGAGCGTTTTTATAAAAACGGTAATTATGATTGTGGTGCATCCACACAATGGAATATTATTCTAAAAAGAAATGAGCCCTCAAGCCACAAGGAGACATGGAAGGAGGAGCCTTAAGTGCACATTTCGAAGTGAAAGCAGCCAATCTGAAAAAGCTACATCCTGTATGATTCTAACTATATGACATTCTGAAAAAGGCAAAGCTATGGAAACAGTTAAAGATCAGTGGTGGCCCGGGGTTAGGAGAGGGAAAGATGAACAGGCAGCACGGAGGATTTCAGGCAGTGAAAGTACTCTGGATGGCACTATAATGCTGGACACGCGTCCTTGTACGTTTATCCAAATCCAGAGACTGTACAACACCAAGAGCGAGCCCTCGTGTAAACTATGGACTTCGGCCGATTGTGATGTGTCAGTGTATGTTTATCAGTAGTTACCAGTGTACCCTCTGCTGGGGGATGTCGATGACGGGGGAGGCCGTGTGTTGGGGTGGGGGGGGCTCAGGGGTATATGGGAAACTTTCTACTCCATTTTGCTGTGAATCTAAAATTGCTCTAAAAAATAAAGTATTTTTTAAGCTAATTATGAACTCCAGAGAAAACAAAAGTTGCCCAGGAGAAGAAGAGAACTCACAGTTCGCTCTATGGGTTCAGTCAGGACCACGTCCAGGTATTTGTGGCGCCTGAAGTTTATGCAATTGAGGGAGGACTCTTTAAGAAAAGAAAAGCACTGGGCCTCCCTGGTGGCGCAGTGGTTGAGAGCCCGCCTGCCGATGCAGGGGACGCGGGTTCGTGCCCCGGTCCGGGAAGATCCCACCTGCCGCGGAGCGTCTGGGCCCGTGAGCCATGGCCGCTGAGCCTGTGCTCCGCAACGGGAGAGGCCGCAACAGTGAGAGGCCCGCGTACCGAAAAGAAAGAAAAGAAAAGTAAAGCACTAAATCAGAAAAAATCTGATTACCTCTTAGAGCATTTTCTGGAATCTTTGTACCTTCCCTGTCCTGGTCTGTGGGTATGTTTGGGGTATAATGAAGCAGGGAGGGGGCTGACGAGTCCTGAAAACCCCAAGGAAAGCCCAGAACTCCAGAAGGTACAGCAGCCCCTTGCTGGTGCCCACCAGCCTGGGACAAAGCACAGACTCCTGGGCGAGCACCCCGGACCCCCGCACCGGGCAGGCTCCTTCACCTGCCCCTTCAGTTCACCAGGCCGGTGCCCGGCTCCTCAAGACTCAGCTCCATCAGAACCATTTTTCTTAGATTCCATATATATGTGTTAGCATATACGGTATTTGTTTTTCTCTTTCTGACTTACTTCACTCTGTATGACAGACTCTAGGTCCATCCACCTCACTACAAATAACTCAATTTCGTGTCTTTTTAGGGCTGAGAATAAAGATGCAGATGTAGAGAATGGACTTGAGGACCCGGCGGGGTGGGGAGGGTAAGCTGGGACGAGGTGAGAGGGCAGCATGGACATATATACACTACCAAACGTAAAATAGGTAGCTAGTGGGAAGCAGCCGCATAGCACAGGGAGATCAGCTCTGTGCTTTGTGACCACCTAGAGGGGTGGGATAGGGAAGGTGGGAGGGAGACGCAGGAGGGAGGGGATATGGGGATACATGTATACTATACGTATAGCTGATTCACTTTGTTATACAGCAGAAACTAACACACCATTGTAAAGCAATTATACTCTAATAAAGATGTTAAAAAAAAAAAAAAAAGACTCAGCACCAAGGCTGCCTCTTCCATGAACGAACTCCCCACCCTCTTCCCCAGAGTTGCCTGCAGGGGGCATGGGAAGAAGCCCAACCGTCATGGATTCGAACCCCAGCTCTGCCACGTGTGAGTTACATGGCCTCGGACGTGTCACTTGACCTCCCAGAACTTCGTGTTTTATCTTCTGTAAATGCAAATAATAATGTCCGTCCTGCAGGGCTGTTGGCAAGAACAAACACCTGATATAATGCTGGACACGTGGTGAGGGTGAGGAAACACGTCTTTCTTACTTTTTTTTGGCGGGGGGTGGGGCACGCGGCATGTGGGATCTTAGTTCCCTGACCAGGGCTTGAACCCTTGCCCCTCTGCAATGGAAGCGTGGAGTCTTAACCACTGGACCACCAGGGAAATCTCACATCTTTCTTACTTTCTAGTAGCATTAAAATTTTTTTTTAATTGTGGTAAAATACAAATAAAAGAAAATTTACCATCTTAACCAGGTTTTAAGTGTACAGTTCTGTGGCATTAACTACGATCACATCGTTAATCACCGCCATCCATCCACAGAACTGTTTTCGTCTAGCAACACAAATTCTGTCCCCATTAACACTCACTCCCCATTCCTGCTTCCCCACAGTCCCTGGCACCCTCCGTTCTACTTGCCGTATCCCCCCCCCAGCATTGGGGCTGGCCTCTGTGACTGGACTCCTTCCTTCTACCTGGTGTAGTGAGCTATTTACCTATATTAATCCCCCACCTGGTCCAGCGGCGTCTCATATCCCTGCCCCACAGAACCTAGTACAGGGCCAGGCCCACAGTAATACCAGCTCCAGGAAGAAGTGCAGAATGCCTGAGGGAGATGAACAGACAAAGGGTCCCGTATGGGTTCATGGGTTTGTGGTCTGATTTTACATAGTGGGTGCTCAGAAAATATTGAAAGTCTAAAAGATGATATAAACGATTTTTGTAAACTTCAACGTATTTTTTGAACGGGTAAAGTATTCTAAATTCAAAAGCCACAAAAGAAAACACAGTGGAAAGTAAGGTCCCTCCACCTCCGCCCTCCAGCCCCTCACCAGAGGCAGCTGCTGTGACCAGTTTCTCCTGTATCTGTCCAGAGGCGTGTGTGTGTGTGTGTGTTCGTGCACTTACACACACACACACACCAGCACGCTTTACACAGTGTTCTGCACATTTTCCTTTCATTCTCTTGTCTCATCTTTGAGATCCGTCTCTATCCTTCTCTATCAGTACATAGAGGGTTTCCCTACTGGTCTTTTTGCCTTGTTTCGTTTTGTCTTTTGTTTTTGTCCACACTGCACAGCCTGTAGGATCTTAGTTCCCCCACCAGAGATCGAACCCGGGCCCTTCAGCAATGAAAGCCCGGAATCCTAACCACTGGACCGCCAGGGAATTCCCTCCCTGCTCTTTGACAGATTCATTGAGTGGTGTATTTATCTTGTCACCTGTTTACCCTGGTCACGTGAGTTGTTTACTATGTCACCTGTTGATGAACCTTCGGACGTTTCCAAATTCTTGCTGTTCAAGCAGTACAGGGAACAACCCCAGGTCTCACTCACGAATGATTGAGTTTTGTTTATAGCTGTGTGTATGTGTTAATCCCAAACTCCTAATTTATCCCTCCCCCCTCCCGTTTGGTAACCGTGTTTGTTTTCTATGTCTGTGAGTCTCTTTCTGTTTTGTAAATAAGTTCATTTGTACCATTTTTTTAGATTCCACATATAAGTGATTTTCATATGATGTTTGTCTTTCTCTGTTGCAGGCAACAGAATCGTATTCAGCCTTAGAAGGAAAGAAATTCTGACCCATGCTACAGCATGGATAAACCTTGAGGACTTTATACTAAGTGAAATCAGCCAGTAACATAAGGGCAAATACTGTATGATATCATTCATATGAGGTATTCAGAGTACTCAGATTCACAGAGACAGAGAGCCCGTGGGGCGACCAGAGCGGCCTATCTAGCTGGACGTCCAGAAAGGGCTTCTCTTGGCCGCCAGAGTCCCTGCAGAGACAGGAGTAAAGCTGGGAGGAACCCAGATTAGACCATGAGTGTCAAGTGCATAATGGGGTGGGGGGCATGGGTCAGAGCCTGTCCCTGAACCTGGAGTAGAACCGAAGCCCCCTCCCCACCCCACAGGGTGTGTGTGTGTGTGTTTGTGTGTGCGTGTGTATGGTCCTAGAGTAGGTAACGCCTGCGGTCACATCAGACGCTCTGACGGTCTATGTGAATCCACGGGCGCGTAGGTGCATCCACAGACCCGAAGGCACATCTGTGCACAGACTGCAGATCACAGTGGGCCCGGCAAGGGCGCGCCGCGGTGCTCCTAGCCTGGCGATCACATATTCGGATGGATGGGGCGATGCTGCCTGCTCTGATCCCTAACTCATTATTAAGCTCCTCGCTCTTTGCAGACGCTCCCTGCGCCTCCCCCGCTCACGGCTGCGGCGGCGCAGGCGCCGGGGCCGAGCCGAGCGCCGAGCTGGGAGCGAGCAGCCGCGCTCCGGGCCAGGGTCCCGGGGGAGCAGGTGAGCGACCCGCGCCGCGCGGTCCCCAGGCCCTTGGAGGAGACGCCGCGCCGCCGCGCCGCGCCGGCAGCCCGGCCTTCCCTGCTTGGCAGTACCCGTCTTGCTTCTGTTGGCATCACCCCTCCTTCCCTTGCCTGGCATCCCTCCGCCCCCCTGCCTGGTATCTCCTCTCCTCCCGTCTGCCTGGCGTCCCTCCCCCCACCCCGTCTGGCATCTACCCCCTCCTCCCCTTCCTGGCACCTTCCCCTTACCTGGCACCCCCTTCGCCCTGCCTGGCTTCTTCCTCCCCTTCTCCTTTCCTGATCCCCCCCCCCACTACTGACTCTCACCTCCCCCCACTCCCTTTCTTGCCCCTCTTCCCTGCCTGGCGAACTCCCATCCCGCCTCCTCTCTGGTTCTCCCCTTCCTCCCCCCTGCCTGGCATCTCTGCCTCCTCCCCCTACCTGGTACCTTCCCCTCCTCCCTCCCCTGCATTTGCCCTCCTCCCCACGCCTGTCACCTCCTCACTGCCTAGCACTTTCCCATCCCTCTGACTGGCATCCTCTCCCTCCCCTCCTCCCCCGCTGCTTGGTATCTGCCCTCCTCCCCTCTGCCTCGCACCTCCCTTCCTCCCTTGTGTCTGGCACCTCCCCCCTGCCTGGCACCTCCCCTCCTTCCCCTCCCCTCCTCCCCACCGCCTGGCACCTGCCCTGTCTCCACTTGGCATCCTCTTGCCTGGACACCTCGCTCCCTTCAGATTGTCCCTCTGTCTCCCACCTTCCTGCAGGGCACGTCCTCCCAGCCCTGGGCTGCTAACATCTCCCCTGCTGGCATCTTCCTCCTCTCCTTGCCTCCCCTTCCTCCTCACCTTCTCACAGTGGCCCTCTGGCCAACACCAACTACACGTGACCCTGAACTGCTCTCAAGCCCCGCCCCCGTAGGTACAGCGCTGCCCCCCCATCCCCCACTCCCCACCATCTGCCCAGGGGCTCCAGCTCACAAGTTGGGCTCTGACCCCAGCCCACAGTCGTCCTGCTCTTGCATGGGGGTGAAACCAGGCTGTGCACACAGGGAGGGTTCCACGTGAGCTGAGCAGAGTACAGAGCAGGTCAGCTCTACCTGCCGGCCACCCCTAGACTCCCTTCGGATGTCCCTGAGCTCCAGAAGTCGTCCAGGTCCCAAGCTGGCTGGTGGTCCTCCTCCAGCTATTGCCAAGGCCCCCAGGTTTGCATGCCCCGCCAGGGCCTGAGCTCTGCCTGGATCCTCTGCTCTCGTCCATCTGACTCTGTCCTGCAGGACCCACCTCTGACGGCTTCCTGCTCTCACACTGCTCCCACCCCACACTCCTCCTCGTGCCACCCAGCCGGGCTGGCCCTCGCCTGCCCCCTCGTCCCTTCCTGCACACCTCCTGCCTTCCTCAGACCGTGCCAGGGAGTGGGTCCATGCAACAGGCCCCTCAGCATCCTCAGGCCCATTGTGAGTCTGCCTCTGGGGCTTGGGGTCTGGCCCGCCCCTCCCACTGCCCTCTCCTTTCAGATCCTCCTCAGAATGGCCCTTGGCGCTGCAGGCACGGTAGGCTCTGGGCCCGGGCACCAAGGGGGCACTGGATGACTCCCCCACTGCAGGACACAGCCACCTATGACTCCAGGCCTTCAGCACCCACCCGCCGTGGCACAGGTAGGCGCTGTTTCCCCCACCAGCCCAGCAGCAGGAGCCCTGGGGCTCCACTGAGAGCTGGTGGCTCTCAGCCTCTGGTCACGCTCCATGGCCCCCTCTTGGCACTTCTGCCCCCATCTGGACCCGTGGCGGTGCCTCTTCTCATCCCCTGTGACAGCTGGAGCCTCTGCCCAGACCCTGCTGCCGGCTACCGCCACCGTCGCCTTCCCTCTTGCTTAGGGCGCCCTTACCTCCCGCCGTCCCTGGGCCCTGCCTCTCAAAGCCATTGCAGACAGGGACGGGTGAGCCTGAAGCCAAGGTTTTGGTTCCTGTGAAAATGGTCTAGTGCTCTGGCTTGTTCCACTTCCTCCCCAACCCCAGACCCCCAGACACACCTCCTTGCCCTCATGTGTAAGTGAGTGCACCCATGTGCCCAACACCCCCCACACACGTGTGCACACATGCTTTCTGCCAGTCGGGAGGAACAGGAACCTGCTGAGCCCTGGCACAACTTGGGCTCCAGAAACCTACCCCCAAACATGTACGGCGAACACCTGAAAGCCTTCCAGGCCACAGGCAGGGCTTTGTTCGGGTCAGGAGGGGTGCTGGTGGCATCCCGATTCAGGGCCTCCGGGGCAGCCAGCCCTGCACTGGCTCAGAGGCACTCTCAGGCCTATTGCACATCAGTTGGACCCTCCTGAGCCTCCTCTGGGCAGCGTGAGAGGAGGACAGCCTAGCTAGTCCCACGTTGGGTGCCCCTGGTCCAGGAGGAAGTGCTGAGTCCCCACGTGAAAGGCCACCTGCCCCAGAGCCCCATCCATCTGTGGGGAGGGAGGGGTTGGAGCTGGGTCTGAAGCCTGCAGTCTGGTCTGAGCTCTGCCTGTCCAGCCCCACCCGTCACTTTGGCCACCTCAGCGGTGGGAGTCACCTGGCAACATATGGGGTGCTCTCAGGGCCCTGGAGGTGTGAGGGACCCAGTCCCCGCCCTCAGGCTGGCAGTCCAGGATGGGGAGCAGACTTGGCCACCCCACAGGAAGTGCCAGAGTGGATGACTCAGGCCTCCGGGCTCTGACAAGGGAGACGTCAGGAAAGCCCTTCGTAGGGTCAATTTGAAGTTGGCTTTCAGAGAACAGGAAGGTGGGGTAGGCTGGTGACTCGGGGGCAGGGGGTGGGCTGGATGAGAGTGCTTTTCTCAGCTTCTCCTCCCTGAGAAGGGGCAGAGGAACTTGCTTTCCTGCCTGGGCCGCTCTGAAGGCCAGGGCAGCCCTGCTGCCTCTCTACCCCGCACCCCTCTGGCCGGTTGGCCCAGGGCGGAGTGGTGCAGGGCACTGGCTGCAGGGGGAGCCTGGCTGGCCCAGAGCTGGAAAAGCACTGGATGGCAGAGAGACCATAACCGGGTGCTGGGCACCACGGACACACGTGCAGTTCATCAGGGCCCCCAGACGAAGGTCCGACCCACTGGCCCACAACCTAACCACTGCTCTAGGTTAAGTGCAAAAGTGTTCCTTAGCTCGTGGGGTTGGTTTTTAAATGCAGACTCCTAGGGAAAAGGTGTGAGCTAGTATACTAGATACATTCTTCCCGGGCAGCTCTAAAGTTCTGGGGTGTCTGAAGGTGGAGGCCAGGTCGAGTGGGGGTGCTGGCTGATGGGGAGGCAGCTCGGGTCCCTGGGAGGTACAGCAGAGCCAGGCCCTTTCGTAGTGAATCCTTGTAAATCAGCACAGCTGATTTGGGGTGCACTGAGATAAGCCCTCAGGGGCTCCCCAGCAGCAGTAGGTGGGTACCCTGGGCTGTTTCCGTCCTTGCCCAAGGGGGATGATCTACCTGAAGGGATGGGCGGTGGGGGAGGGGAGGCTTGAGAAGACTGGGGGGTTGGGAGGCTCTGGGAGCAGTGAGTACTTCGTAGTGACACCTGGTCCCCGAGTGGCCCCAATCACGAGGTTCAGTCTAGGATTCCTGGGGAGTCAGGAGCCCCGACCTCCCCATGTGATGAAGGTGGTGAGGGGTGAGGTGCTGGGGGAAGTTTCTGGCATTTTCTTTTGGAGTCACGTTGACGTAAACTTGGCCTTCATTCCGCGCATGGGTCGCAGGCGGGGAGCCGACTTTGACGCCCGGTGGCTCGGGCACGTGCTGTCATTTGGATGCTCACAGGCCCCATGCTAGCGTCTAGACAGCACGGGCGGGCGGCATGGGCCAGGCGTGCAGCAGCTGGAGGCTGTCTTCGCCCTGAGTGCCTGCGGTGTGATTGCAAGTGAGAGCTCGTTGTTAGTGAGCGTTAAGTGGCAGAGGTAATGAGCTGGGGTGGCACCAGGGGGAGGTGTCACCGGAGGACGCAGAGCCGCAGACACGCAGGATGAGCAAATGGCTCTCCTCTTTGGTTGGACTTTGAGCCCTCTTGAATCGCTGCTCCAGAGGGTCCATGGGGGGCATTCAGCTGAGGGAGGCTTTGGGGGCGGGGCTGTGGCTCTTTGGGATATGCAGACCCTCGGTAACTCGTAGGGACCCTACGGGGGAGTATTTGGGCCCCCATAGCACACCTCAGCCTGGCCCACCTCTCGATTTGCTTCCTAAGCTGTGAAACCCATTTCTCTGTGCCCCAAACTCACTTCCAGGAAATTTGAGAAACTGTCTCATGAGCATGTGGCCACTCATGCCTTTACTGGAATTTACAAACTTGGATCATCTCCCATGTCAACCTTCTTTCCAGACTGAAGAACATTCTGGGGCTTGGAGTGAGGAACAGTATGCTGTGAGGGGGGCGGGGGAGAAAAGATGCAGGAAGATGTACTCGCCTCATTCCAAAAGAGCTTGAGGTAGTTTGCAAAGACACACATAGTGAGGAAATCAGGACAGAGGAGCGCAGGGTAAGGAAAGGATGTTGTAGCCAAGGATGAGGTGAGCAGACAACACGCAAACCATGAGGCCCGGAGCCCCCTCCCACAGCGGGGACACATGAGGGGTTACACTGCCTGTGGGACAAAAGTCAAACCATTTGCCCCGAATGACTGTGATTTCTGGCCATGAGACCCCGAGAAGTGTCTCCTGTGTGCTGACATGCAGGGGATTCTGTGTGACAAGTTAAGCGATATCCTCAACAATTCCACAGCAGTTTCCTCGGGCTAAGCCCAGGGCTGACAGAACATCACACGGCTGTGCAAATACTGCTGACCGTGCTGGATCCAGAGATAAAATTTAGAACAGCTAGAAGAATGCATTGCCTGTTAACATTTACAACAAAGTTTCCAATGAATATCAGGCAGCAGGCAAGTTTATTTAAAATTGGGAATCAAGTACAGAGTTATCAATACATTCTTGGAGTAAGGGGACTCTCCTCATAGGAAAATAAAGACCTTGATCAGCATGTGTGCCCAACAGGTGAGCTTGGGTACAGGGAGGGACCAGTCACACCCCTTACCCCCAGGTCCTGAACCCACTGAGAACTAGACACAAATGGCAGGCATTTATCCACTTTATGGCAGGGAAAGCTGGACTGAAGAAAGAAGCCTGAACCTGAAGCCCAGAGGTAGAAGGTGGACCTGACACCCTAACCTTGGGTTTGCTTACCTGACGCAGGTTAACAGGAGGAGATGGGCAGCCTCCTGTCAGCAGACCCCCCTAAAGAGGAAGGCAGGCCACGGGGGACAGCCGTGACTTCCCCTCCCCCCTGACGCAGGAGAGGAACTTGTCCAGAAGGTGTCAGACCCTCGCCACCTCATTAGACAGCCCCTCCCAAAGGGAAGAGAGGTGGGACGAGGTGGTAGAGGATTATTCCAGAGCCTTGACTCCTGAAGAATAGATTAGAAGCCTCCTCGTGAACACATGATGACGAGAGAGCAAGGTGGCGGGGGGGGGGGGGCATCCACGTTGCTGGACAGTGACATCAAAGCTCAAGTTCAGACTTGGGAGTGACCTTTGACCCTACCCCTTCCTTCTCTCTCCATCGGGACAATCGTTTTATTTGAGTTTATTTCCTAGACACATCTCACTTCCATCCACTTCTTATTCCCCACGTCACCATGCTGTCCGTGCTGCTGTTGTCTTCTGCCTGGATGACAACTGGTGCCCCGCACAGGGTCTGGCCCCCTCCCCCCAGCCCCAACCCATCAGAGTAGCCAAATGGGCTTCTTGTAACGCAGGCCTGATCCATCGCGTCTTCCGTTTCCTTGAGGGCTTCACATATGCTGTTCCCTTTGCCTGCAACACCCTTCTAGCTCCCTTCACCTGCCTAAGTACATGCATCATTCAAGTCTTGACTTAAATACCACTTCTTCCAGGGACACTTTCTCCCACTCCAGGCTGTAAAGTTCCACCTTCTTTTGTCTTGTAGCATGTACCAAAAATTTCAGTATTTCATGGACGTGCTCCTTAAAGGCACAGACTGCATTTGTCTTGTTCAACACAGTGCTGGAAAAAATATATATGTATTTTTTTGGCCGTGCGGCTTGGGGAACCTTGGTTCAACCAGGGGTTGAACCCAGGCCATGGCAGTGAAAGCGCAGAGTCCTCACCACTGGACTGCCAGGGAACTCCCTGTTTCTTGAATGAATGAGCGGATGAATGAGGCAGTGGGGGGAGAGGAGGTGGCCCTGACAGCTGATGCTAAAAGGAGCCTGAGATCCCTCTGTACCGTTGGCCCCGCCCTCTCTACACCCCGACGACCCAAGGGTGGGCCATTCTTGCGTGCCCACCTTGGCCTGCTGACACCTGAGCTGCTCTGTGCAGGTGCTCTTGGCCCACGCCCCGGCAGTCCCTCTCCGATAGGACCTGTTCACCATGATCAGGGAAGCCCATCCCCTCTTCAGTTGTTCTTGTGGTGAGGGAGGTTCTTCCTTCCTGTGACCTCGGTCTTGGCCCTTGGAGTTACAGAGAATGAACCCCTTTCTGCTTCCGCGACATTTGCCCGCCTCCGGACATCCTTGGAGTTACAGAGAATGAACCCCTTTCTGCTTCCGTGACATTTGCCCGCCTCCGGACTCCCACACGCCCTGCGTCTGCTCTCGGGAACATCCAGCTCTGGCGTCTTCAGATGTGCCTTACCTGGGGGCCTGTGCCGGCTGCTCAGACCTTGGCGCCCACTGGGAGAGCTGGACCGTGGCAGGGCTGTCTAGATAGGCTTCAGAGCCCCTAGGCCTCCTTAGAGGCTGAGCTGTGCCCTTTACCTGCTAGGCAGACTTGGGCAGAGACACTTAGCTCCCTGGGTCTCAGTGTCTCCTTGTAGGACAGGACTTAATCCCCTGCCTATAAAGGCTCCGGGGGAAGCTGAGTACCAAGCACTCTGCACAAGGCCCGCACGCCATGGATGCGGGGGGCGCCCCTCATCGCCGCTGGGGTAAAATGTGATGCTGGGCGCTGTCCCGGCTCCAGGTGTCAGCTGTAGACCCCAGAGCACTGGCTCTGGTGACCGACCGGTGTCTCCCTGGTTTCCAGCCCAGCCCGCTGTCCTCACTGACACCGTTGCCTCCTAAAGGCTAGAGTCAGCGAGAAGCCCCGGGCTTTCCGCCCACCAGTGAGAAGGTTGTCTCTGATCCTGGCTCTGAGAGCTCAGATGCAGAGTTACCCTGAGAGCGTTCGCCATCTTTCCAGACAGCAACTCGCTGTCCAGCCTGATGCAATCGGTGTGTTTGCGAGGCCTGCCTTCTCGGCCTTTAATGACGTTTTTAGCTGGAGAAAAAAAAAAAAAAAGTGAGCCAGAGAGAGCCCTGTGGTCCTCGGTCTCTCCTGGGCTGTGAACAGACTCCTTCTGGTCCCAGCAGCTGAATCAACAGCGGGGCCCCAGGTGGGTGGGCTTGGGGGAGGTGCTGCAGGAGTGGGGGAGGGTCCTGCTGGTGTGGGCAGGGCCTGAGTAGAGGGAGGGGAAGCTGAGCTCCAGCTTCCATAAATCCCACTCCACCCCTCCCCCACCAGCGGGAAGCATCATCGTGCTTTTGCTTTTTCTTGCCTCAGTTTCCGCTCTGAGCCCCGACTTTACCACCCCTTGCCCCATTTTACCCAGGCCTCTTCCTTCAGGAGAAAATCCAGTCTTAGAAACCCTGTCAAAAATATGCCCGCTGGGTGGTCGACACCCCATCTGTCAGGACTGCCCCCCAGCAGCCCTCACTTCCTCCGCAGCACCCAAGACTCCACAGCAGCGACTTCAGGAAGGGGAAGGGAAGGGAAGCAGGCTGGAGTCAGTATACTCGCAGCCGGTGTTGACCGAGGGCTTACTGCGGTTTTAAGACTTTTACACGGTTTAACTGATTTGTCCTCACCACAACACTGTGAGGTAAATGTTATTATTGTCACCACTTTTAAGATGAGAAACTGAGGTGCAGAGAGGTTAAGCAGCTTCCCAGTGGTTGGGGAAGAGTCCCAGCTGGGGTCTGTCCACCGCATCTTCTGAGATGCCATGACCCAAACCTTGGCCCTCAAAGGGCAAAGCAGCCAGGCCTCTATACGGACCAGCACCCCCTGTTCACCCCAGCTCTGGGGCCCAGGTCAAAGGCTAGTTGTCATTGTGCACGAGGCCCACACCATTTCTTCCCATTAATTGCTGGGTCCCTAGGGGCATGAGAGATTCAACCCCTAAATAGGGAATGGGGGCGCGGTGGATTGCAGAGCTCGCACCCCTTCAGAAACAGACAGCCCCTCAACTCCATCTGTGTTGCCAGATTTCCAGCGTTTTAAGAGATTCTGGGAATCTGGCTTTTTATATGAAATCTTTCCATTTTTAAGATTTTTTAAAGTGTTTAAGACGCACTGTGGGCTAAGCGAAACCTGTCTGGCTTTCCCAGTTTGCAGCATCCACCGTGAGCTTTCCTTACCCCATGACCTGTCACCTGTCATCTCTTCTAGCCTTCAGGCCCTGAACCCCAAATCAGTGTTTCTCAGTGGGCCCCAGTTGAGACACACTGTGTGAAGAGTTGCTGTCACTTTGGGTGGCCTCCTGCCGTCAATGAATTATAAACGAAATGCAGAGTCTTGTCAAACACTTGAGGACCCTCTGCGAAGTAGAGAAGCATCACTCGTCAGTCCTCAGGGATGTGCTGCTAATGAGAAGGGCCAAGGCTTTTGGAGATTCTCCCTCTCAACTTGTCCATGTTGTGAACCCAGAGCAGTGGCTGCTGAGGGAATTCAGGGTACTTTTGACAGCCAGCGTGAGAGCAGTCAGAGGGTGAGTGGAGAAGAACGCTTGAGATCAGAACATGGGAGTTTGAGCCCCTTTGACACGAGTTGGGGGTCTGGCCCCGAGTCCGTCATTAACCTCGTGTTCCTCATCTTTAAAATGGGTATACTAATAATCTCCAGCCCTTTCACTTCCTGGGATGTTGAAAGAACCAAATTAAATCGTGAATATTGAACTGTTTTGTAGGCTGTTAAGCTCCATAAAGATACATGTGTTAATTTGGAGGCGTTGGACAAAGTCTCTCCCAGTGTCTTGAGTGTGACACATACAAGTGGCCTCAATGCAGTGGTGTGCTGCTAAATACTTAACAAGTGGCTCTTGACAGGGTGGGAAGGAGGAGATGAACTATGATTCGTATCATTTGCTCATGTCTGTGGTATAAATACTCCTACCGTAGCTGATTTTAAACTACCACCATGACACTGCAGCACATCACTGGGTATTACTGTGACTGAGTAAAATTGCTGCCAATTGAAGACTAATTCCAAAGGGTGCAGATCATTTGGAGAGAGGGCTGTGTCCTGGTGCCTTTTTCAATACGTTCAGTAAAGACTTGGATGAGGAGAGAAGGTCACGCTCACTGGATTTATGAATGATGCACAGCTGGAAAGGATGGTGAATATATTGGATAAGGGAATTGAGATCCAAAAGCTCTCAAGCTGGAATAACAGGTTAATTCTTACAAGAGGAATATTCTTGAGTCCAAAAAAAGGCAACTTTACAAGTATGGGATGGAGAGACATGTTTTGGCACAAAGTAGAAAGAGAATCACGTTTTTAATTGACAGGAAGTTCAGTACAAGTCCAAAGTGGGATGGGTGCTTACCAAAGAGTAATACATTAGTAACAGTGAGGACTTCATTCAGTCCTCTATGACTTAAAGACAAATTTCACATATGCCCTCTCGTGTCTATTTTGCTACTCGCAATAACGCAGTGAGAGAGGTGCGATGATGCTATACCCATTTTAGAGATGAAGAGACTGAGGCTCAGAGAGGTTGGCACTTTTGTCCTCCTGTCAGTAGGTGGTGGAATAAAGACTCAAACTCAGGTCTTCTGGCCCCAGATTCTGCCCTGTGTTGTGCTCATGAGCACATCGTTGTTTTGTTTGTTTGTTTGTTTTATTGGCATATAGTTGATTTACAATGTTGTGTTAATTTCTGCTGTACAGCAAAGTGATTCAGTTATACATATATACACATTCTTTTTCATATATATATATATATATATATATATATATATACTTTTTTTTTTTTTTTTTTGCCACACCACATAGCTTGTGGGATCTTAATTCTCCGACCAGGGATTGAACCCGGGCCCTCAGCGGTGAAAGTGCGGAGTCCTAACCACTGGACCACCAGGGAATTCCCATCTTTTTCATATTCTTTTCCATTATGACTTATCATAGGTTATTGAATATAGTTCCCTGACTATCCAGTAGGACCTTGTTTATTTAAGTCCATTGTTCTGAGTGCCCTGCGCTCTGTGGCTTCAGGCAAACCAGAGGATGTGAAGGGAGGGACCGGGTGGGGTATGGACCAGCAAGGAATAGTGAGGAGCAGTGCTGGGGGAGGATTAGTTCTCTAGACCTGCTGTAACCAAGTGCCAGGCTGGGCGGCTTTAACAGTGGAAATGTATTTTCTCACAATTCCAGAGGCTGAAGCCGGAGATCAAGGTGTGGGCAGGGTTGGCTCCCTCTGAGGGCTGTGCGGGAAGGCTGTGCTCCAGGCATCCCTCTGTGGCTTATAGACGGCTGTCTTCTGCCTCTGTCTCCTCACATTGTCTTCCAGTCGTGTGTGTCTGTCTCTGTCCTAACTTCCCCAGTTTTATGACACCAGTCATATTGGATTGGGGTCACCCTAGGGACCCACCTCATTTTAACTTGATTACCTCCTTGAAGACCCTCTGAATAAGATTGCATTCTGAGGTACTGGGGGTTAGGACTCCAACAAATGAATTGGGGATGATGGGGGCTGGAGGGAACACACCGTTCTCCCATGACAGAGGGACTTTGAGAGCTGCCTTCAGAATTTGGAGTCACGTCTTATGAGGAGGGAGAAGACTGCGCTCTAGGTGGCCGGAACCTCCAGGGGGTGACCCCGGGTCACACCCACCACAGGAAGAGCCAAGGCCCCGAGGGACAAAATTTGACTTGCTGCCACTGCAGACTCCCTTGGGCCCCTTGGCTGCCGGGACACCAGCTCCACACCTGGCTGTAGCTTTCCGCACGTGGAAACACGTGGAGCTGGAGGGAGGCCTCCAGCACCTCTGTTCCCACAGATACGCAGGCAGGCAGTGCGCCCTGGCGCCCCGCCGCCTCCGCCACGGTTTGGGCGCAGCTCCCGGAGACTCACCGATCCCACTGTCACCCTGGGGCATGGCTGCAGCTCCTGACTGCTCCACCGCCATCACGGCCCCGCCACCGACCCACAGCCCCTTGGAGGAGGTAGCCGTCAGGGGCGTTGGCCTCGCTTTCCCACAAGGAAGCCCGGAGCTCTGGCGGGGGGCACGCTGGTCCTCTACTCTTCCACCTCGGGCCGCGGCTGTGGCCATCCCGGGGCAGGAGCTGATGTGAGCTGCTCAGCCTCCCACCCCGTCCAGGCCCTGAGCCCCGTCAGTCCCCATTCGGTCCTCAGACTCAGAGTCCCAAGGGCTGTGACTGTGTCCGCTGTGTGAACCAGCGGCACTTCGTACAAGACAGCCACGCAGGAGGGGACGGGCGCGGGGAGGAGGCCCCGCTTTTCCTTCAGGCGCCTCGATCGGCAGCTCCCAAACCTCGGCTTCCCTGGGCCCAGCGAGCGGCCTTATGAATTCTTCCTGGATTTCCCTCCAGTTGACTCACTACTCGTGGTGGCTTCTCGATGTCGCCCCTCCCCTCCTTTCCTGCAGCCCCTCCCCTCGCCTAGTCTCTACACGGGCTTCTCATGTAAGACCCACGCTGGGTACTAATGGCCGTTCTCTGCTCAAGGAAGCTTCCAGTGGTTTGGGTAGAACCCAGGCTCCCCTTTGGCTCCCTGAGCGTCCATGATTGGCCACTATGAATAACCACCTGGCCAACCCCTCACGGGTACCCTCCATGGCATTTGGGACAGCCCGCAGGTGAAGGGCTCTGAGGGCTCCTGTATTCACTAGGCCCCTAGCTGGGGGTTGGTGGGCGGCGGGACCCAGAGGTAAGGCAGAGCAGCGGCGGCCGAGGCCCCCGGGTCTGGCAGGCTTAGCAGCGGAAGCTAGTAATAGCAGACGATTCATTAAGTGTTTACTCTGTGCCAGACGCTGTGCTGAAGTCTGCACATACACGACTTCTTTTTCTTTTAATTTTTTGGCCGCGCCTTGTGGCATGCAGGATCTCAGTTCCCCCACCAGGGATCGAACCCGTGCCCTCTGCAGTGGAAGCGCGGAGTCTTAACCACTGGACCGCCAGGGAAGTCCTTATACGACCTCACTTTAATCCTCACATCCACCTGTGAGTCAGGTGAAGGGCTCTGTGTCTTGTAGACACAGAAAATGAGGCTGACAGTGACTTGTGCAAGGTTATGATCACTCAGAGGCTGCGCCAGACATGACATCCCAAGACTGTCTGACTCTAGAGCAGTGGTTCTCAACCCTGGGCAATTTCACCCTCCAGGGACAAAGGACAATGCCAAGAGATGGGGAGAGGAACGTGCTGGTAGAATTTACTGGATAGAGGCTAGAGATATTCCTAGCATCATTCTATACACGAGACGGCTCCCACAATAAAGAATTATCCACGGAACTTCCCTGGTGGTCCAGTGGCTAAGACTCCGTGCTTCCAATGCAGGGGACTTGGGGTCGATCCCTGGTCGGGAAATTAAGATCCCATATGTCGCACGGCACAGCCAAAAAAAAAAAAAGAATTATCCAGCCCCAAAATGTCAACAGTGCCGGGGGTGAGAAGCCCTGTTCTTGAGTCCAAGCTCAGAGCCGTCACACCATGGAGCCTACAGAGACCTCACCCAGGGAGGGCAGTGGGTTCAGGGCCTGGGGGAGGACAGGACCCCAGAAGAACAGGAGCAACGGGCAGGGCAGTAAGGCCCCGTTGTCACAGCCCTGGCCCAGGACAGACGGGCTTGCAGTGGCCAAGGCAAGTGCCCAGATCTGGGAGCAAGAGGCACGGGGTCAGGGCAGGCGGACGGGCTACCTGGAGGGGTTCATTATACAGGTCGGGGTGAGGGACACCAGCTGGCCTGTTACAAAGGCTTGCAGAAACCAGGAGTGGTGCACCAAGCAGGTCCAGGCCCTGAGACCACCCCACTCCGTCTCCCTCCCCCTCCCGCTCCATGGTGAGCCTTCACGAGGCCTCCTGTGTCACCACAGCTGTTTGAGCCCCAGAGACTTCCAGGGTGTGCTGTGTGGGGACATGGGGATGGGCTGAGCCGGGCTTTGACCATGAAATGCTTGATCACAGGCAACCCTCACAGACTTCTCCTCTCAACAAGAAGCCTGGGGCTCTCTGTGCATCGACGGAGACTTTTGCCTTTTGCTTGGATCATTTCTCCTACCCTTCTTAGGCCAGGGCGGGCCCTCTGAGTTCTCCAGACCTATGGCCATTGCGTGGTGCCAGGAAGGCAGGACGAGGTGGCACTGGGGCTGCCCGTGGCCTGTGAGCAGGTAACCACGTGTTCCCAAAGGAAGTACCTGCGGTGGCTCCTGGAGGACAGGGCGGCGTGCCAGCGTGGCAATCCCTGTGCGTGGATCCTACCCAGGAGTTCCACGGACACACACGTGTGTGTCCATCTGTCCAGCCAGGAGAAGCCCGCGAACGGCCCGCTGATCCGCCCACAGGAGCGAGGAGCCAGGGGCTTGTTCAGAGTTTAACTGGGTTTCATTTGTTTGGCTAAAAGGTAATTCTTACATAGGAAATGATGCAACTTCCTCCAACGCATTGACATTTATTTTAGACACCTCGATGGCAAATTTTCTAGAATTTATATTCCCATGTTTGAAATCTGCTTGAGAATTTTGGGGAGTGTATTTTAAAAGATAATTGAGGGTAATTCAGCTTAAATGCACAGGCCTCTGGGGATATTGATTTCCTTCTTTAAAAAGCAGCTGTTTGGGGAAGGTGGCAGGGCATACGTGCTTGTGTGTGTGTGTGTGTGTGTGTGTGTGTGTGTGTGTGTCTATCCCCAGCAGGCAGGCACTCCGTGAGGGGCCATCAGAGAGGCAGACTGAGATGAAAGAGAGAAGGCAGGGACATTGAGGTTGGGAGACCCGTTCTGCAGCCCCAGCCCCAGCCTGTAACAGCACAGTGACTTCTGGCAGGTCCCACGGGTCCTTAGAGCCTCCTCTTCCTTATCCTTAGAAGGGGGATCCCAGCCGCCACCCGGCAGGGTCTCTGTCAGTTAGACAGGTTGATGTGTGTGAAAGTGCTTGTTCAACAGCAGACTCCCACATCTGAGATGATGTTGTTATCAATCCTATGAAACACGAGCCCGGATTGTAACATCACCCAGCGTTTGCAAGCACGCTGGCAATCCTGCGTAGACTGGGAGTGGGTTCTCTTTACCCACACCTTTGAGGTATTGGGGTCTCTCCTTGGGATTTATCCATGAACAAGGCATAAAGATCCCTGCCTTTGGGGCGCTTACATTCTAACGGGGGAGAGAGAAGTGAACGCTAAACGTAATAAGTAAGTAGGTTATAAAGGATGGAGGAAGGTGTGCAGGACGGGAAGGAAACCCAGCAGAATGAAAGAGACAAAGAGCTGGCAGGGGAGGGGCAGGTGGTGACTTCTAATAGGGTGGACGGAGAGTGCCCCACTGAGAAGGGGACATGGGAACAAAGACTTCAGGGAGGTGACAGTTAGCTGGAGGAAGAGCATTCCTGGCAGAGGGAACAGCAGGCTCCAAGCCCTAAAGGCTGGAGCAGAGAGAAGAGTGACGGAGATGCAGCAGGTGAGGACACAGAGGGAGCAGAGAGTGGCATGGGGCTGGGTCCGGGGACCTGCACGACCTGACCCTCACTGGCAATGAGATGGCGGGGGCCTTGGGAAGGTTTCGAGCAGAAGTGACGCCATCTGACTCCCCTTCCTAAAAGGGGACCGTTCTGATTGCGTGTTGAGAAGAGAGGGTCGGGGACCAGGTTGGAAGCAAAGCTGTTCATTATTGATGGATTGGACCAGGGTGGTAGCAGTGGAGAAGTGAGAAGGGGTTGGATGCTGGATCCAGAGCCAACAGGACTTGCTTTCTGATTGGATGTGGGATGTGAGAAAAAGACAGGATTCCAGGATGGTGCCAAGGTCACAGGCCTGAGCGGTTGGAAGGAGAGTGGGTAGTGAGCCAGGTTTGAGGTGGGAGAGCAGGAGTTTCATTGTGGGCATATCTATTCAGGGTCCAGGTGGAATCGACAGTATGTGAGCAGACAGCTGGATACATGAGTCCAAGGATTGCGAGAGAAAATGGGCTGGAGGAAAATGGGAGTTGTCAACATATAGAAGGCATTTAAAACTCTGAGATTGGGGGATGGATGAAATCTCCAAAGAATGATTGTAGAGCAGTGAAGAGGACCAAGGACTGGCCCTGGGGCACCCCACCCTGAGAGGAAAAGAGGTCCAGACAGCCAAGGAGACTGAGGAGGAACAGCCAGGGAGGCAGGAGGAAAACCAGGAGAGGGCAGTGTCTTACGAGTGAAGGGAAGAGAGTATTCCCGAGGACTGACGGCTGCACTTGGCGACGTGGGATCACCGGCGGTGGCCAGACGGCAGTGTTTTCAGTGGGGCCATGAGACGTGCGCCTGGAGGGACTGGAATTCGAGGAGAACCGAGAACCGAGCAAACGTAGACAACTCTTTTGAGAAATTTTATTGCAACTGGGCAGTAACCAATGGGATAAGCAGGTTATGTGAGCAGGAGGGAAGGTGACAGTGCTTTAGCATGCTGATGGGAGCAATGCAATAGAGAGAGCTAAGCTGTTGATGTGATGATGTGGGGGAGATTTGCTGGAGCAACTCCCTCAAGTGTGCTGGGGGGGACAGGAGCTCACATGCACGGGGATGGCCGGCTTTTGATCGGAGCACAGATAACTCAGCTGTAGGAACCAGGCTAGAGAGTTGCCAGGAGGTGGAGAACTCTGGAAGTTCTTCAGAAGCTTCTGTTTTCTCAGGGAAGTGGGAAGCAAGGGCATCAGCTGGGAGTGAGGTGGGGGAGGAGTTGGAGGTTGGAGGAGGGAGAAGATGTGGAAAACTCACATAGGGGAGTGGGAGCGGGAAAGGACCCGAATGGTCTAGGGACAGAGGGGGACGGCAGGGCGGGATGAGGCCACTGGAATCCAAGCTCTGGAAATGACAATGAGACCGGGTTAGGGCAGTGGTGCGTCTCTCCAGCCACGTTCAGGTCCTGGGGTGCAGGGGAGGAGTTGGTGAAGCCGAGTTTAACTCTTAAGTAAGAGAGTCAAGAGTATATGCAAAGGAGGTTAAAATGGTAAATTTTACGTTATGTATGTTTTACCATAACTAAAAATGAAAAAGAGTATATGTCAGGGCGGCGTGGTTGTGATGAGGGGTGCAGGTCAAAGAGACAGACCAGGGCTTCCCTGGTGGCGCAGTGGTTGAGAGTCCACCTGCCGATGCAGGGGACGCGGGTTCGTGCCCCGGTCCGGGAAGATCCCACGTGCCGCGGAGAGGCTGGGCCCGTGAGCCATGGCCGCTGAGCCTGCGCGTCCAGAGCCTGTGCTCTGCAACAGCAGAGGCCGCAGCGGTGAGAGGCCCGCGTACCGCAAAAAAAAAAAAGACCAGCGGTTCCAGTGGCGTACAGGCTTTGGGGGTCAGGGGGCTGGACAAAAAGGAGATGGTGGTCTGAGAGTGGGGAGCTTAGGACTGAGGTTGGAGGGGCGCAGGTCCTGGAATGACAGGGTCCAAGAGGTGACGCTGGCGTGAGTGACTGAGGGAGGGTAGAGGGTCACTGGAGGAGAGGCGGCCGAGGAACCCAGAGCCCTGGGGTATGGGAAGGGCTGTCCGTGAGGATCCAGGAGAGCAGCGGGAAGAGGTCGGGGGTGACAGAGGAGTGACTGTGAGCCAGGAGCTAGAAGCCTCCAGAAAAGAAGGCGCCGTACGTACGTGGGGGTAAGATGCAAAGCCAGGGGTCTGGAAGCAGCAGTGAGGGGCAAGGAGGGTCCCTACCCCGCCTCGAGGCCAGTGGCAGTGGGGACTCTGGGAAGACCACTGCCCCCCACATGGAGGGTTTGGGGGGGTTACTCAGCGGGGAGCCCAGCTACGTCACAAGAAGGCAAAAGGGATGTGCACAGAAGTAGCCAAGTGTATTGGAGATTCTCCTTCTGACAGACCACACAGGGAAGGGCTCGGTGGGAGATGGCAGCGGAAGAGGGGCGCCCAGAGCCCTGTGGAGCCGGGGGTGCAGGAGTTGAGGGGAGTCTGGGGCTTTCCATGGCTCCTGATGCAGTGGGAACAAGGGCATGGGGACAGGAAGGCGGGCGCCCCCAGGGGCCGCCAGGGCAGAGAGGCAGCGCTGCGTCAGGAGGGGAGGGGACAGAGTAGAAAGTGCCCTTTCAGACCCTGTGAGCAGGGTTCGCCCTTGCCTCCTAATGAAGTTTAAGACATGGGGAGACCAGGCCCGCGTGTGGCTTCCATGAATGTTTCATCTGTACGTTCTGCTTCCCACTTCCACTTGGCTTAATTCCCCCCGAAAATCTTTAAGGCAATGCAGATGAATCTTTTTTTTTTTTAACATCGTTATTGGAGAATAATTGCTGTACATTGTTGTGTTAGTTTCTGCTGTGTAACAAAGTGAATCAGTTATACATATACATATGTTCCCATACCTCTTCCCTCTTGCATCTCCCTCCCTCCCACCCTCCCTATCCCACCCCTCTAGGTGGTCCCAAAGCACTGAGCTGATCTCCCTGTGCTATGTGGCTGCTTGAGCTGATCTCCCTGTGCTATGTGGCCGCTTCCCACTAGCTATCTGTTTTACATTTGGTAGTGTGTATATGAATCTTTTTTGCGTATTCAGTTTTCTTCACTCAGGTGACATCCCAGACCTCAGAATGCAGTGGTTCCCAGAAATCCCTCTGGCCACCTGGTCAGAGCAGTAGCAGAGGCCTCAGAAGCTTCCTGGCGGGAGGACAGGGGCGCTGACCACCAGGAGGTTACCCTGGCACTGGTCAGGAGGGAGCACTGAGCTGTGGGAGAAAGAGGAGAGGAATCGCAGGCACTGGGATGGGGCTCCTGTCTGCCAAGAAAGAAGATGGCTGGGGTCTGGGAGCCCCGGGGCACAAGCAGGGCAGGAGGGATGGCTGCAGCCCCACAGGGGGTGTATGGGGATGGGTGGGGTCTCCCCAGGCCGGTGGAGCGAGGCAGGCACGTACGCTGCCAGAAGAGAGGAAGAGGCTCGCCTCTGCTTGGAGTCCTGGGGATTCTGAGGCCTCAGATCCCTCTTGCTTTTGCCCCGAATCTAGCCAGACAGGCCAGTGTTGGTCCAGAGGAAGATGGGTGGGGAGCAAGGATAGTTCTGTGGGACACCTACCTGCCACCCCCCTCCAGGTGGAGCCCCACCCTATGTTCCAGCCCCTAGGCTGTGGCAGCCAGCTGGGGCAGTTATAGCACCCATCAGTATTCCATATAAACACCCCCCCTCAGACCGACCCCATCCTTACCAGAAGGGGATCCAAGCTAGTGTGGCTCGTTTTTTGCTACGTGGGACCACCTGATTAATGGTGGCCCTGAGGGGAGTGAGAGAAAACTGGCTGTGAATGCAAAATGGGCCTTCCCTCTGGGCCCCAGAGGCCCAGCGCTTCACTCCCTGAGGGACACGGAGGTACAGTGACTTGCCCAAGGTCACACGATGGTTTTGGCATCCTACTTTTTCTTTTTTTTTTTTTGCTTCTTTCTATCATATTTGTCTCTCTTGTTTGTGTTTGCAAAACTGACACAGAAAGATGAAGTGACACAGAGACAGACAAACCCCTTGATAGTAGCAGAGGATGTCCTGGGCACAGAAACATTCTCACACAAGGAGAGAGGTGACCAGCGCTGCTCTGGCCTGAGAAAAGCAGTGGGGGTAGCCAGGAGGAGGCGAGGACTGTGCCACAACGCTGCTGTCCTGTCTGCAGATGTCCTGTCTGCTGGCTGGAGGAAGCCCCTCGCTGGAGGTGGGCCTGAGGTGCAGACTCCCCTTCACCCAGCCCTGGGGGCTGGGCCTGGCCCTGAGGTCTAGCCAGGGCTCTCTGGGGGCCTGGGACTTGGACCAGGCAGGTAGGCTGGATCAGAGCTGCCTCTGGGCCTCCTGGCATGCCCTGGGGTTTAGTGACCAGAGGAGAAAGTGGGGGCTGGCTGGGTTTAGGGATGAACCAGACAGAAATCAGGGGTCCTCAGCCTGAAAGCTCCAGGTGGTCTCACTTCTCTCTCTCTCTCTCACACTCACACACACTCCACACACACACACACACGCCCCAGTGTATGACGGTAATTTCATGTCACTAAGGAAAGCTTCATTGCTGGGGATATAGACGGCGGAAAGAGGTCTCTCCCTTCAGTCTGGTTTCCTTTGTTCCTCCCTCGCCTTCCTCCCTCTCCGCTTCCCGGCTTCCCTCCTCTTCTAGCCTCCTTCTTTCCATTCTCCCGCCCCCCCCGCCCCCCCCCCGCGCTTCCCCCTCCTTCCCTCCTCCCCCCTCCCCCGGAGCTGTGTGCCCGCCGCGGGACCTCCGCAGAAGGCGGGAGGGTGGGACTCCAGACTACGGCCCCAGCCTTGGTGGCCATCCTCCTGCGGGGAAGGAGTTAAGTCTCTCCGCTGCATCCCTCCTCCCTCCTCCGCCTCCCGCCCCCCCCCCCCCCCCCCCCCCGCCTTTGAGTCCTGCAGCTAGGCCCTGGGCTGACCTTCACCGGGAGGGAGGCCGCAGTGCGCATGCCCGGGCCCGGCTCCCGCCGCTGCCCGGTTACCGGGCGGGTGAGGGCGAGGGAGGCGGCCGCGGTCCCGGACGAGACCCCCAGCGCCTGGCCGCCGCCCGCTCGGGCGTCGTGGGGGGGCCGCCGAGCCCGTCCCGCCGGTCGCGGCGCATCTCTCCCTGCGCGGGGAGCGGCGCTTTGCCATTTGGTGCTGGTGGTGCTTCGGCGAGGGAAGGAGAGATGGGGGGACGGCAGGGGGGACTCCGGCTCCGGGCGGCCGCCCTCTGCCCGGACACGCGCACGGCCTGCCCGGAGCGCGGCCTGGGCCGGTCGGCCGAGCCTAAGGGCCGGGTTGAGCCGGGAGGAAGGGCCCCTGCCCGTTAGAATCGGGGCTTCCCCCGGGCCTCCTTCCCACCCGGCAGGACGCAGGAGCCGGCGGGCGGCATGGCACTGCTGAGCGCCCTTCTGGGGCTGAGCCGTTGGGGAGCCTGGCCTTTGTGAGGTGGGAGTCCTGGCCCGGGACACCCTCACTGGCGCCTCTGCTTTCTGGTCTTAAGGCTCCCCGGTGTCCGCACACCTAGGGTCGCCCCTGTAAAAGCATCATGCACAAGTGTCTGCTGGCTGAGGCCTTGCAAGTGGGCTGCATTGGTGATCACGTTGTGCCTGTGTGTGCAAATCCATGTGTCGCCTTGTTCCTCTGGTGTTTGCATTGGTGTGTGTGCCTGGGGGCAGGTATGCCCTATATATCTGTTGCCTGTATATGCTAAGGATGTCTCCCAGAGAGGGGGCTGCAGGGCAAGGCGCTCATCCGGGGGTGGCCCAGGAGGCTGTTATCTATGGACCTGAGCGATACTCACCTCCGTTGGCCTAACCGCCTCCTGCAGTCTCCCCCACCACGAAGACCAGCCCCTCACAGATGCCTGGTGTCCCCACCGTGCTGATGCACCCCCTCTGCTGTCTTCTTTTCCCAAAAGGCCTCTCCAAGCGTTGAGACCTCGGAGCTTTACATAAAGCCTAGAGGTGTCTGCCCCTGCCCCTGTCCCCCAGAACCTCCAAGGTGTCACATGTCCATGCTAGAAGCACCCACAGGGGGGCGGGGTGCCCATGGTGAGGCACAGCTTCAGGTAGGTGGCAGAGTATGAGCTCTGTCCACTGGGCCACTGAGCTTTGGGTGGTTGCAAGTGTTAGCAGGCATTGGTCACGTCCAGTCCCTGTGTGCAGGCACGGAGGGAGAGTGGCACTTAAGACCAGCCTCAGACTTCAGGGGGCGGCAGCCTATTTGGAAAGCCAAACATAACACACATGAAACGCAGGGAACGTGAGACATTAGTCAGTAGAGTGCCAGTTCATGGCCATGGTAGATTGCAGTGGGCATTCAGAGAACAGAAAGATCTGTGCACAGGAGTGGGACCAGGGAAGGCTTCCTGGAGGAGGTGGGGCCCAAGCCTGGCTTTAAAGAATGAATGTGATTAGGACAGGTGGAGGAGCAGCATGGGGATTCCAGGCAAAAGAGCAGGAGCAGAGGCTTGGGAATGAGAATGAGCAAGGGGTTTTGGAAGTTAGCGGAGAGACTGGAGAGGTTAGCTCCCCAGGTTACCAGCAGCCACCTTCATGGCCTATGGCAAACACCCACCCCTTCCCACCCCAGCAGGGCCCAGTCTCTGAGAGTGTGGGTCTGGCGGGGGGGTGGGTAAGCCTGGGTACAGATGTAGTAGGAAGGGGATCTCTAGGTCCCCTGCTAAGCTGGTGGTAGAGGAGGGGCATCGTGGACCACAGGCCCTCTCTAGCCTTTCACGGGATTGACAGTGGGCACTTAAATGGATGGTGACAACCAGAAGCACAAGGGGGCCCAAGGAAATCAGGCTGCAGGCAAAAAAGGCTCTGTAGCCAGAACACTCCCTCTGTTCTTTGTCCTGACCTCTGAAGGCGTTCTGAAGGTTTGAGGGTCAGGACCACCCCACTGCACCCCGCCCCAGGGTAATGCTGGGTCTTCAGTATCTAACTTCAGATAAATTTCCCAACAAATTCCCCCAGGCACTGCCCCATCCTCACCTGGATACTGACAGTACAACCCCAGGAGGCCCATAAACTTGACCCACTCTGTCCCAAAGCCCTGGGGCTCTTCCTCCAGAAGGAGGAGAGAGGGGTGTGGCCTTGGGGGCATGGGCGGGGCCAGGGCTCCTGGCCTGGGGAATCTCAGGATTTGCCCCTCCTGTATCCTGTCCCTCCTTCGCCCCAGCGACTGCCAGCTCCCTCCACGCCACCCCTTCTGGGGCTCCCTTGTAGCCCCACCGCTACCCCTGCTTTCTCTGGGGTCTTGAGGCTCGCCCTCCCACACCCAGCGCCCCAGCTCCTCAGGGTCCCCTACCCCACCCCCGACTCCAGAGCCGTCGGGTCCTGCTCACCTCCCTCTGCCCCCGCCCCCCCGCCGTCCACGCCGGCTCCTGGCCTGCCCCCACAGCTTCTCTTCCTGTTCTCACGAGCCTGATCCACCTCCCTGTTTCCGAAATACCTCCCCTACTGCCCTCACTGTCTCACATAGAGACAAAGACTCACATGCCCCGAAATAGACTCACACAGGGCTGGGAGGCACAGACCGTGTCCCGCCACACACGCACACGCACACGCACGCACGCGCGCGCACCGGAGGCTCTCGTGGAGAGAGGCACACAGAGGAGGCATTTGTGTGTGCACGCACATAAACACCCACACCCACAGCCCCGAGCCGTGCCCACACGAGGGTGCAGACACACACGGCGGGTGAGACAAGGGCGCACACATCTGTGGACGCAGGGGCACCCCGCCTCCCGGGGCACACCCACGCCTGCCGCCCCGGTGCAGGAGAAAGGCCTCCTCCGGGCTCCGGCTCCCCCCGGATTCCTTCCAGCGAATGTTTCCCTACTTGGCCTGCCAGGTCTCTGGGGAAAGGGCCTCAGAAATGCAGCAGGAGCCACTTGGGGGCAAAGTTGGAACTGACTGTTCCCTGCCTGGCCCTGCCGGCGAATTCCCTAACCGAGAAACTATTTGCGGCGAGAGGCCGGGGGGCCGGCGAGCCCCCTGCCACCTCCCCTCGCGTCCCCTCCCCGCGCCGCCTCCCCGCGGCCCTCGGGCGGCCTCGGGCTGCAGTGCCGCTGCCCAGCGCCCGGGAGCCGGGCTGGCCGGCGTGCCTCGCCGCTTATCTGCGCTGTTTGGCCAGCGAGGGTTGGAAAGGCAGGCTTTTCTGTCCCCGCCGAGTCAACAGGCAGACCCCGGGCCGCCGGACTATTTCTGTCTTATCAGTGCAGGAATGCTGCAGCCGCGGCGGCGGCGGCGGCGGCGGCGGCGGCGGCGGCGGCGGCGGCGGCGGCGGCGGGCGGGCGGCGGCGGCGTGGGCCGTGGGCCGTCAGGGCAGCCCTGAAGGGGCCCCCTCCCCACTCCGCTCGAGTAGAAGTGTGAGAGAGCCCAGCAGGACTCAGAGGGGAGAGTTGGAGGAAAAAAAAAAAAGGCAGAAAAGGGGAAGAAAGAGGAAGAGAGAGAGAGAGAGTGAGAGGAGCCGCTGAGCCCACCCCGATGGCCGCGGACGAAGTTGCCGGAGGGGCGCGCAAAGCCACGAAAAGCAAACTTTTTGAGTTTCTGGTCCATGGGGTGGTGAGTGGGGGAAAGTTAGCGGGGGAGGGAGAGCGAGCTGGCTCGGGCTGAATGGAGGGATGGTCGGGAGGGGCCGGGAGGGGGGCTCCCGCTCTCCCACCCCTCTAGCGGGAGCGCCACGGCCCGCGGCCCAGCCCCAAGACTGTGCCGGCGCCCTGGCACCCGAACACGTCGTCAGGCGGTTGGCCGGGGATGGGTGCCCGGGCGGGGAAGGGAGGCGTTTGCAGGGGTTCCTGTCAGGGGCTGGGGGTGGGACTTGGGGACTGTACCCCCCAAGTGGGGGCTCCCCTAGGTACCCGACGTGTTGTCTTCCGTTCTTTTCCTTGTGGGCCCAGGTGTTACCCCTGCCCTGGGGGTGGGGGTGGGGGACATGGCATCGCTGGGCTGGGCTGTCTGTTAATCCGTTGGGACAGTGTTTCTCTGTGTCTCAGGAGCAAGGAGCAGGTGACCCTGTAGGCACTGTGAGCCGGAAGCCCTAGGGCTGAACAACCTCTGCATCCCGGCAGGAAGACTCTGGGGCTTTGCTGACGGCCTCTGCCATCAAGGCCAGAGAGAGGCCCTCTCTAGGGACAGACCCCAAGTTAAGGGATCTGAGGATCCCTCGGCAGACTCAGCCACCAGAAGCTGATGTCCCTAATGCCTCAAAGGTGTGAAGGAAGGGCTGGAGTCAGGGACGCGAGGCCTAGAGACCAAAGGGGCCGGGCAGCACCGTCCTGCCACAAGCAAGCTTAGAAGGTCCACCGGGAGCCTGAGGGAGCCCAGAGGACCGGAGAGGATGGGAATAGGTTGGAAGGGCAGTGGAATAGGAGAGGCAGGGGCTCCAGGACTTGGGATGGGTGCTGGTGCTGGAGCCCGATATAGAGGAGGCAGTCAGGTTTACAGTGGCCACATTTGGTTGTGACCCCAAGGAAGGCATGTTCTCAGCAAAAGAGGCCGGAGTCCCTAGAATTTTGGCCCTTCGTGTGGGTCGCCGATCCCTGGTGGCTGGCACAGCCCTCTGGGGGCTCTGGAAGTCTCCCTCTCAGGGCCTCTTCAGCAGATCAGTGAGTACCACTGGCCTTGTTAAGTGGGAGAGCATCTGATGGGGAAAGGGGCTTCCCCGGGGCAGCTGTCCTCCAGCCACTGGGCTCTCTGGGCTAACTTCCATGTCAGTCAGCCTAGAGACCAGTCCTAATGTTGCTGCCTGGGGAGTCCCTTTTAAAAGGCCCATCTAGGGGGAAGAGGGACTATACACGTGGATTTTTTATTTGGCCAACTTAGAGCTTCAGTTCTTGGGTGGCTGGGAGCCCCACTCCCAGTGGCCCATCTGTGCTGGTGGGGAATGGCCGGCGTGGGCTCCATTCTGGGCTGCCACCCTGGAGGTGTGAGTGACAGGGTCAGGTGGGGCAGGGGAGGCTGACACATGGACAGGCAGGTTTCACCGCAGAGGCGATGGGCAGAGACAGCTGGCTGGCTGGGGGTTAGGGTTAGACATAGCGCAGGCAGGAGGGACCGGAGGGAGAGTCGGCAGTTAGAAGGGATTCACCAAGCTCAGGATTAGGGCTCTGTTCCTGGGAGCAGCTGCACTCCTGGGGGTGAAGTGGGTGGTGCTCGAATGGTATCGGGGCACAGGGTCTGCAACCACCACTCGCTAAATCTCCTTCCTGCTCTCCAGCCCCCATCCCACCCAGCCTCCACTTGACAGCCCCTCAGACCCTCCCCAACCCCTCTTCTGAAATCTGGACAAGTGAGGTTTTAAAAGTCTGTGGGCCACTTCACTCAACACATTTGATGTCATCTACATCCCTGAGCACCGGGGTAGCGGCAAAGGAATACACCTGCCTCATCTCCCTCTCCGTGGCCCCCTGCGAACCCAGACTTCTGACCTCACTGGGGCAGAGTGGGGAGTACAGGCGGTCTGGAGGATGGGACCATCTCTGGTGATTCGGGTGGATGGGCAGGGAGAGATGGATATAAGAGGAAATGCTGCTACTTTTGACCTACCCAAGCCCTCTGTACCTCCCATCTCCAGTTAAGCCTCCCTCCACCCCCCCATCGGAGAATCCTGGTGAGGTCTGACCTCAGTCCCTCAGGTTGCCTCCAGCCTTCACCTTGAGAGCAAATTATGGGGATGGGCTACGTCAGCAAAGCCCCTGCCTGGGGAGGCTTGGAATCAGAGGAAGGGGGTGGGGATCAGGGCTGAGGCGTCAAAGGCAGGGGCCCAGAGAGAAGAGTGGGTTGAAGTGGGAAGGGTGAGTTCAAGGCAGGACAGCCCAGGAAATGGACTGGGAAGCAGGGAATGGGAAGAGGGGCAGCAGAAGTCCGAGCAGGGAGCCCAGCCCCTAAACTAAACGAAGCAGCAGAGAGCAAAAAGCCCCTCAGGAAACGGCCGCTCAGCGCTGCCTTCGCCGGGAGGAGCTGCATGACCTTGGCTAGGTTGCCTTTCTCCTTGAGCCGCGGTTGCCTCATCTGTCAAGTGGGGAGAGAAGGACCCGCTCCGACTGTCTTGCAGAGGAGCATGTGGATGTGAACATCCTTTAAAAAGGTTGAAAGGCGCCATTAATATTCATTTTCGCGGCACCTTCCGCAAATCCGAGGCTGGCAGTGCCCTGTGCAGTTGCCTGGCTTCAGTTAGCTTCCTGCAGCGAGACGCAAAGCCCCCCTCCGCCAAAGCTGCGCGGTTCCGGCGCCCCCGCCCACCCCTCGCTCGAGCCGTCGGCAGCAGGGTCACGGGCCGGGGGCTCGGGGTGGGAGAGACGCAGCTCACCGCGCCTGGAACAGGGACCCTGGTCTGACCGGCGGACGCCTGTGTCTGCTTCACCCCCGCCTCCCCAGCGCCCCGGGATGCCGTCTGGAGCCCGGATGCCCCACCAGGGGGCGCCCATGGGCCCCCCGGGCTCCCCGTACATGGGCAGCCCCGCCGTGCGACCCGGCCTGGCCCCCGCGGGCATGGAGCCCGCCCGCAAGCGAGCAGCGCCCCCGCCCGGCCAGAGCCAGGCCCAGAGCCAGGGCCAGCCGGTGCCCACCGCCCCCGCGCGGAGCCGCAGGTAAGAGGGGCCCAGAGCAGAGGGGGCGGACGCAGGACCCGCAGGGACGGGGTGGGCGAGGACCGGGATTGGAAGCGGGAGGAGAGCGATCGGCAGGGAACAGGCGTCCTGGGTGGGATGCCCTCCCGGGAGGCGGGCTGAGGGGGCACTGGTCTGGTTCCTTTGTGTGCCCACCGTAGAGACAGGCTGCGGCCGTCGCGCCCTTCTCCTTGTCACCTGCTCTGTCCCTCTCTCCACCCCAGTCCCCAGGTTCTGGGTGATGCTTCAGTCTTTGGGGTGCAGGCGGGCTGGCACCGGGACTGAGGGCAGAGCTTTAGACTGTGTTTCTTAGTGTGGTTGTCCAGGGTGCCTTCCTCAGAACCCGCTGGCTTGGCTGTTTAAAAGCCCCACTCCAGATCTTCTTCGTCTGAATCTCTGGCCAGGGGGGTGGAGCCTGGGGATGTGCCCCGTGGGTGGCCAGTCGCTGCCCCATTGTGCTCTCAGGTGATTCTTTATCAATCAAATGTTGAAGAGTTGCCACAATCTGTCCTCTGGATCAGGTCTGCCCCCAAACCATCAAGGGCCAGCCTATTTACTTGTCTGAGCCAGCTGGTGGCACCCCAAAAGCCCCTGCGCGTGCCTGGCAAGAGAGATACCCCTCTGGGTTTCACTATTTAGCCAAACACACATGCTTCCCTTTGCACACCAGATGGAGTCTTATAAAAGGTGCAATATGGATTTTACCGCATTATTAAATATTTTTTACATAGCAAGGAAAATTCACCATTTATAGGAATCCCATGATGAATTCTTTTGCAAAGTGAGTCATTCTTTTATACAGTAGAGAGTCCCTGATTTAGCTTGTATAAATGGAGAGTTTCACATAGATAATTTCTTCAAAACAAATCAGACCTTTAATGAAAACTGCTTGCCTAGCCTTAGAACAGATTTTTGGACAGAGAGGGGGCAGTGGTAGAGAACACCACAAGGGGGCAGTATGCAGCCGTCCTCTAGGCTGGGTTCTAATTTCTACTTGCCAAGGATTTTCTGGGGTGCTTTTGGGAGTCAGAAGCAGCTAGTGGATGGAGTCCAAGTCCCAGCTGCTACCCCAGGTCCAGCCACAGCCACACCCCTCAGGAGAACGTCCTATCCACTCTCCCTGGATACCTATGGGTGTGTCCCTGGACCCTGCTGGCAGGTGGCCCAAGGGCATGAGCACCTCCTGCCCATCAGTGTCCCCTTCCAAGCCCAGGGTGGCAGGGGTGCAAGTCCTCACCAGCTTCACACCATCATTTCCTGCTCCAGGGATGGGCCAGGGGTGTCAGCTCCCCTCCCTTTGAGCTCAGGCCACCTTGGACCGTGCACCCCTGCTTAGCAGAGAAAGAGTCCTCAGAATCCCTCCTCCCTCTCCTCTGTCCTCCCCTCTTCCCAGCTTTCCTCAAAGGCTTCTGCAGCTCCCCTACCCCCAGCCCCTTCTAAGTCTCATTTCGATGGCCCTGAGGATGTGGTGGAGCAGAAAGGGGCTCCCAGGCTGGAGAAAGGACGGGGTCACCTCTGCTCCCCCCTGAGAGGACAGAGCGCCAGTGCCACACACCAGCATCATAGCCCCTTGGGCAGGCAGACGAGCGGGCTATGGGAACCCCAGCCAGGCGGGCTGAGATGTCGGGATAATTTAGCAGGTGGCCTCGTTACTCCCAGATCTGTCGCCATGGTAACCTGGTTTTTTCTTTAAAAAATGTACAGTGCCAAGAGGAGGAAGATGGCTGACAAAATCCTCCCTCAAAGGGTGAGTGCCTTTCACAGCAGCCCCCAGCCCACCCCCCACCCTTTGCTGCTCCGCCCTCCTTCCCCCCTCCCCGCCACCCCGTGCCTCTTCCCCTCCCCCCTCAGGAGCTGCGCTTCAGCATCACAGTCACTTTCACTTTTTGTTCAAAAAGCTAATTAAGAAGTGAGGCTCCCCAGGCCAGAGGGAGGGGGTGGGGCGGAGGGAAGAAGCGGAGCCATAGGGTTAGGATACTGGGTCTGGGGTGCAGTAGGTTGAATTCCAGCGGTGTGAAGACATAAAAGCCTGGGACAAAGAGGAGAGGAGAGCTCGGGGATCACAGGCTGGCAGGGGGAGTGAAGGGCGCAGGCATCGTAAGAGGACCCAGGCCGAGCTAGCTAAGGAGTAGCATGGTTGAGCAGCCATGAGCCAGGGTAGAGGCAGGCAGCGACATCACCTGTCCCAGGGACGCCAGGGTCCGTCCTCTCCACTTTGCAGACACCCAAGGGAAACCCAGAGGCCGTGTGACAAGGCAGAGGACAAGACGAGGAGGTGAAGCCCTCGCGCTTGCTGGGCTCCCTGGGTGCTCTGGCTGCCCCTAGTGATGAGATGCACTGCTTCTCCCTAGTGGGAGAAGCAGTTTTTATCCCCACACGTCAAGGCCTTTATTGCTGGATTCGGAGTCCTGGGGAGAGCTCTCGCTCCTGCTCTCAAAGTTCCACGCCCTGAACCTCCTGGCCAGCTCCCCTCCACGCTCTTTGTGTCCTGGGACCACATGACGCACGCACATTCCACCTGCAAGGCTGGCTGAGCCCCTGGTTCCCAGCCTTGTTCCTCCTCTTCCAGATCCGGGAGCTGGTCCCAGAGTCCCAGGCTTACATGGACCTCCTGGCCTTTGAGAGGAAACTGGATCAAACCATCATGCGGAAGCGGGTGGACATCCAGGAGGCTCTGAAGAGGCCAATGAAGGTGCCTTGGCTTGGGGGCAGGAAGAGGGGGCTAAGTCCTATTCCCAGAATGGAGAAGCGGGCTCGCGCTGGGGCTTGGCTCTGTACTACGCTCTTTATTTCTACAGCAAAAGCGGAAGCTGCGTCTTTATATCTCCAACACTTTTAACCCTGCGAAGCCCGATGCTGAGGATTCTGATGGCAGCATTGCCTCCTGGGAGCTGCGGGTGGAGGGGAAGCTCCTGGATGACGTACGTCCTGGCCCAGGTCTCTCCAGGTGTCCTGGGGTGGGTATGGGGCTGAGCCCAGGACAGTACCAGACTGCCAGCACTCAGGGCTAGGAAGTCGGCCCTGGCCGGGGTTGGGGGGGGACGGGGGCGGGGGTCTAGAGAGACGTCTGGCTGGAGGCCTGCTTCTGACTGTGCCACCCTGCCCAACCAGCCCCCCCACCACACCCTGCTCCCAACTCATTCTGCCCCGACGGTCCCTGTTCTGCCCCCACGGTCCGCTCCTCTCCCACAGCCCAGCAAGCAGAAGCGGAAGTTTTCTTCCTTCTTCAAGAGTTTGGTCATTGAGCTGGACAAAGACCTTTACGGCCCTGACAACCACCTAGTGGAGGTAAGACCCAGACCCCCTCTGCCCTTGAACCTGCCCGCCTTCCACACACCACAGTCCCGTCAGCTGCACAGGTTTGGATGAGGGAGCCCCCGCCACCAGGGCTCTAGCCCCACCAGCTCGGTTGGGCCTGTGAGGTGAGCCGGCTCTTATCCCCTGGACAGTGGCACCGGACGCCTACCACGCAGGAGACGGATGGGTTCCAGGTGAAGAGGCCGGGGGACTTGAGCGTGCGCTGCACGCTGCTCCTGATGCTGGACTACCAGGTGTGTGCCCCACCCCCCAGACACCACATGAGGCCCTCAGACCCCCACGCCCTTTCTTCTAGATGGGGCAGGCCTCGGCCTCAAAGGTGCACATCCTGAGAGATCCCGTTCTCCTCCCTACCCCTCCCTCTCCAGAGCACGTTTCTGAGAAGCCCAGGCACCGCATCCGCGCTGAGTCCCAAGCCGCCTGGCCCTGAGCGCTTTCCACTCTCTCTCTTTTACCTCATTTTCATGGTCACCTTTTCCTAGCCTCCCCAGTTCAAACTGGATCCCCGCCTGGCCCGCCTGCTGGGGTTGCACACACAGAGCCGCTCAGCCATCGTCCAGGCCCTGTGGCAGTACGTGAAGACCAACAGGCTGCAGGACTCGCACGACAAGGAATACATCAACGGGGACAAGTATTTCCAGCAGGTACCCTCTCCCCTGAGCCCGGGGCCCCGGGGAGCAGGCAGAGTTACCGGTAGGGGAAGTGCCCCTACTAAGGTGACACCCCCCACTCCCTTCTCGACTCCGTCGGAAACGGTCTCGGAGCCAGAGACCAGGGTTCTAGTCCAGGCTCTGCCATGGCACAGCTCTGTGCGGTGGCCCACCCATCGTAGCCACCCCAGGTGAGGAAGACCTGGAACCCCAGGAGGCCAACAGCTTTGGGGAACACATTCTTGTCACTTGGAATTAGGATCCCCGAGTTCTAGTCCTGGGTCTAGACTCTGGGTAGATTACTTAGCTATTTTGAGCCTTGTTCCTTATCCCTACAACAGGGTGATAACAATACCTGTCCCATCTAGCCCACCGGGCAGTTAGGAGAATCAGATTGCTGTGGAAGTGATTTGACAAGAGTTCTACCAAACTAGAGATTATTAATAATATTTTTAATAATAATTTTTAAATAAATACAACAGATAGACCTTAGTAAAAATAACAGTTGATATTTATTGAGTACTTAACCACATGCCGAGCACGTTCCAAGCACTTCATGTGTAACGGACTCATTTAATTCTAACAACCCCTTGAGATAGATACCATTACCATCCCCTTTCCAGAGATGAAGAAACTCAGGAGGAGATGTTAAGTAAGTTGCTCAGGGTTGCACAGTGAGCGGTGGAAGCAGGACTTACACCCGGGCCGGCCGACCCAGGGCCTGTGCTCTCACCCACGCGCTGCACACCCCTCCCCGTCAGCGGTCCTCTGGTCACAGCCCACCTGGCCCCAGCCCCATGAGCACTGGCTTCTCGTGGCCTTTTCAGAATGGAAACTATGCTCTTTCAAGCACAGAAGAGCGATCTCTCTCTCCCACTTCAGATTTTTGATTGTCCCCGGCTGAAGTTTTCTGAGATTCCCCAGCGCCTCACAGCTCTGCTATTGCCCCCTGACCCAATTGTCATCAACCACGTCATCAGGTGAGGCCCCCGGCTGCTCCTCAGAACAGGGAATCTCTGTGGTGGTCCTGCCCTCCCTGCCCCTCCTTCTGCCTCCCCCCCCACACACACCGCCCATCCCCTCTGCTTCGGGCCCCAGCGCCCTTGGCCTCTGTGGGGGCGGCATGGACGCCAAGGGTTGGACTCCCCTGGCAGCGTGGACCCATCAGACCAGAAGAAGACGGCGTGCTATGACATTGATGTGGAGGTAGAGGAGCCACTGAAGGGACAGATGAGCAGCTTCCTCCTGTCCACAGCCAACCAGCAGGAGATCAGCGCCCTGGACAGTAAGGTGGGGCCAGAGCCCAGAGCTGGAGTGGGACGTTAACCCAAAAGTGACAGAAGTACAGACAAAACAGACAAGAACGTGGGCCTATGGAGAGAGGAAGGGGAGGTGGCCCTTCCCTCGCTACTTGGAGCTCCGCCCATCCCCCTTTCCCTGGGACTGCCTGAGCATCAGGGACCTGAGGGATTGCCCTTCAAAGGCACAACAGCAAACCCCTTCCCCACCCCTGTACCGCACCCCCCCCCTCGTTTCCCTTCCTCTCACACATCAGCACGGCCAGGTGAAAGCCTCTGTCTTTCTACCTGTAGATCCATGAGACGATTGAGTCCATAAACCAGCTCAAGATCCAGAGGGACTTCATGCTAAGCTTCTCCAGAGACCCCAAAGGCTACATCCAAGACCTCCTCCGCTCCCAGAGCCGGGACCTCAAGGTGAAGGGGACTCAGGGAGCACTGGATGGAAGACAAGCACATCGGGAAGACAGTAAACGTTGTTCACAGGGGCTGGAGGGGGTCCGGGCTCAGGGCTGATCCCACTGCTCCCTCCCAGGTGATGACAGATGTGGCAGGCAACCCTGAGGAGGAGCGCCGGGCTGAGTTCTACCACCAGCCCTGGTCCCAGGAAGCCGTCAGCCGCTACTTCTACTGCAAGGTGTGAAGGGCCCCCCGCAGGCCTCCGCCACCGCTCCCGGATGCCCCTCCAGGGCGGGTGGGGTCCTGTCACTCACCAGCAGCAGGTAACCTGCTCCTGCTCTCACTCCGCTACAGATCCAGCAGCGCAGGCAGGAGCTGGAGCAGTCCCTGGTTGTGCGCAACACCTAGGAGCCTTGTGCGAGCACCAAACACCAATGCGGGCCTCAGGCCCTGCCCTGTGCCCTAGGGCTCTGCCATCACTCGGACAGACGCCTCGCCTCACCTCTCTCGCCTCTCGGGTGAGGCAGGGACTGGATTAAAGGTGTTCACCTGATAACAGCTGTGTGGTCATTGGTAACTGGGGAGGGAGGAGGCAGGGGAGGGCAGTGGGTCCCTCTGGGAAACTCCCCACCCCCTCCCTCAGAGTCTTCTTACTCCATTTTCCCTAGACCTAGAAACAGTTCGGCAGAAGACACTTTTAATGACATTTTCTTATTCGGAAATACAGCAACAAGCCCTCCACCTGTCCATCCGTGTTGCCCCGCCTTGCCGGGGCCAAGGCCGAAGGGCCCTAAGTGGGGGCGCGGGGCCCCGGGCCACGCTACGTGCTATTGGCCTGCTCCTGCTCGAACAGAGCCACAGCGAGCTGCGCGCGGGCCCCCAGCCCCTCCAGGGTACTCAGGCGGCAGCGGTGGTAGAGCTCCTCGCTGAGCCGAGGGCTGCAGTCACGCACGGAGAACTTCTGCACCAGCCCTGGCTCCACGGCCCGGAAAAGGTGGAGCCCTGAGAACCGGAGGAAAACATCCATCACCTCCAGCCCCTCCAGGGCTTCCTCCTCTTCCTGGCCCGCCAGCTCACCAGCCAGCCGGGCTCGGGCCGCCAGGTAGTCAGCGTTGTAGAAGCAGCCCTCTGCGGAAGCCTGTCGGTCAAACCTGCCCCCAAGGGGAGCCCCCCGGGCAGGCTCAGCACCAGGAGGGGACGGGGGGTCGGGGCCGGCCCCCGGGGGCCCTTGGGGAGATCTCTGTGGTGCCAGGGCGGGGCTGAACTCCTGGAAGTGGACCGGGAAGAAGGCCTGCCAGCCGGAGATGGCGTTCATGCGGCAGCGGTTGAGGACCTCGGGCCCGGGCCTGGTCCACACGGTAGCGAGGAAGAAGAGCGTGTCCACGGGGTGCTTCTTAGAGACCACGTCCAGGAGCCGCACCTGGGAAGGGGCCTCCGCGCGCACAGCGAGCCAGGCCAGCCTCGTCCCAGGGTACCGTCGTTCCAACTCAGCCGCTGCAGCCTTCACCCCAAGAAACGGGTCCGGGGCCCCTCGGCCCCCTTCCCGCGGCCCATAGACCAGCAGCAGGGTGAGTAGGGCATGCTCTCGCGGCTCCAGGACACCAGCTGCAAAGGCCTCCAGGAACGCAGGGGCCGCGGCGGCTTCAGCCACCAGCAGCGGCAGCACCAGCTGCACGCGGGTGGCCTCGGTGACGTAGGGCATGGGGAGGATCTCCACCCGGCTCAGGGGCCGCAGCAGGCTGACCCTGCGGGCCAGGGCCCGCCGGTGCCCGCGCTGCGTCACGGCTTCCAGCAGCAGGTCCAGGGTGTACTCCATGCCCCGCGCTGGGTCAAAGCGCCGGTAGCCGTTGAGAAGCCGCTGCTTCTGGAAGCGCAGGCGGGGCTGATAGCGCCGATTCAGCTGCTCCAAAGCAGTCTCCACGGCGTCGCCCACATCTGCCCTGCTAGCCCCTTGCAGTGGGCACTTGGGGGCCCCGTCTGCACAGGAGAAGGTGTGCTGCTCTGTGAAGTAGTCCCAGCCCAGCACCTCAAACCGAGAGTGTGGTGTAAAAGGGGCCGGGAGCCCAATGGGCCAGCTCAGGCCTGCCTCCCCCTCAGGGGTCAGCACGGTCAGGTTCCGGATCTGAGCCTGGGTGGGAGGGACGCCCAGTTAGTGCCCCGCTAGGCAGTCAGGACCCTACCCCACTCCGGCGTCCCGGGGCCTGAGGTCTGCCCTGACCCCAGTAGCACTGAGGCTCATCGCTTAATTCCCTGTACTCTACATTCTTTAATCGGGAAGGTGCAGCAGGCATTCGAGTCACAGCCGCCTTTCACAACTGCTGTGAGGAGGCGGCGGTGGGAAACGTGCTTTCCTGGAGGTTAAAGCACCCTGAAATCTAAAGCTGGGCAGTCTTTCTCTTCCATACTCAAAGCACTCGCGCTCTCTTCACAAAGAGCCCTTTGTTTTCACCTGTACCCCACCTCAGACAACCCCCGCGGTCAAGCAGACAGTTCCTCTACCTTCTGCCCTTGGACCGTCTAAGAGCGGTGCTGGAGGTTCAGGGACTTCTAGGTTTTTGCCTCCTTGCTGGAGAGGAATTAAAACTATTCTGTCAGGACTTCCCTGGTGGTTAAGACTCCGAGCTTCCACTGCAGGGGGCACGGGTTTGGTCCCTGCTCGGGGAACTAGGATCCTGCGAGCTGCGCAGGGGGGCCAAAAAATTCAAAAATTAAAAAAACACTATTCTTAGACTCCAATAAAGATGTTAAAAACAAACATTAATTCACTTAACTTATATAAAACTCAAAAAACAAAAACCCCAAACCACCCCCCCCAAAAAAAAAAAAAAACACAAACCACTCTTCTATCTAAGCACTCTACCAAGCCCGCTCCTCAGAGCTCACCTGCAAACCCTTTTGAGTGCATCCAAGTCATGCCAGGAGCTTTGATGATCTTATGACTGACCTGGACCCCCCAGGGCCCCTTCTCCCTGGAGTCGTTTTAAATCGGGGTATGGTCAGCCTCCTTCTACTTCACCCAGCCTCCCCTCCCACGCATCATAAGCCTGGACGCCTGAAGCTCCCTGTGACTTCCAACCCTGGTCCCAGGCTCACCTGCAGCTGTTCTATTTCACTGTACGTTCGTTCCAGCTCCAGAGCACTGAAGCGCTTGTGGAGCCGGTACATGAGGGTTCCCTCGGAGACAGGGTGCACCGCAAAAGCACTCAGGAAAGCCGAGCTCCCCTCCTTCTCGGGGTCCCTATTTTTGGCCAGTTCAAACGAGCGATACTGCTGCCCCTAGAGGACCAATGAGACCAATCAATGCCACACAGGGAGGGCTGCCCGGCCTGACCACCCTCGACCACGCTCAGCATTCACACCTATTACTGCCACTGCCGCAGAAGCGGGGAAGGCACAGGAGCTCATTCTGGTGTCCCCTCAACCTCAGCCTTACTCTCACCAACGGATTTTGGAAAAGAGAGTGCTAGCTAGGCAACTAAGGATGCCCTAGCCCCCGCCCCGCCCCAGCAAAGAACCCCACTGTTCCTCAGAAGAATGAAAGCCGAAAGCCAGCAGATACTCCCAATACCCTGGTCTGGGAGGAGGGGCCCCTCTGGCATCGTCCCCTCTTCACCAACCAAAAGGGAGGTTCCTGGGCTACCTTACCCCTCCAGGAGAGTGGCCATCTCTAGGACACTCCCAGATCATTGGTGACTGCGCAAGTGTCGGGGAAGGGGCGGAAGGCAAGGGGCCAGGTGGGAGGACTGGTAAGGGGCACCTTTCTGGCTTGCTCGGAGGGTTCCTGACAAGATGCCGCTTTTGACGGCCCTAGGGATCTAAGACTGTCAGAGGTGAGCAAGGGAGAGCTAGAGGGGTGATCGGGGCTGGAAAAGGCACAACGACAGCCCCGAGGTGCCGCTGGGAAAGCGCCACAGCACCCAGCCTCGAGGCCAATCGCTCGGTCACTAACTTGTCGGGGACCGGGATTAACTCGAAAGGGCTGTCACCTGGTGCTGTGAGACACAGCCGATGCCCAGAGAGTCAATGAGGCAGCGGCCAAGCCACTCATCAGGACGGGCACTGAGGATGTCTCCTCGGCAGCCATCCAGATGTGGCCACAATCGAAGCAGGAGGCTCCGTGACAACAGGTAGCCAAAGCCCCCGTGGCAGTATCGGGCCTGCTCGCCTGCGCCAATGAACTCCTCCGTCCGGCCCAGGTACAGGTCTTGGTTGATACTGAGGTGGCCAGCCAGGGCTGCCAGGCGGGGGGCCTGCACATACGTGTCATCCTGCATGACGAAGAACCAGTCGTAGTCGGCCCCAAAGTGTGTGTGAAGATGGCGCAGGGTCTCGGACATGAGCCAGGCTGGCCGTTCGTCCCCGTGAGATACCACCTGCATCCCTGCCGGAGTCCGGGCCCCTCGCTGCCCAGTGAAGTAGAGTAACCGAGGGAAGTGGTGAGCCACCGTGCGGTTCACAGCCACAGCCAGAGTGGACAGTGTGGCCCGGGAGGTCAGGACAGCCACCAGCAACCGCTCGCGAGAGCCCAGCTCTGTCTGGATGTACCGAGTCCTGTAGGGAGACCAGCATGCCAAGGGTCAACTCCCTAGTCTTTAGGAACACTCAGTGTGTCCAGCATATACATCCCCCTAGGAATTAGTGAGTTGGAGTTGAGAAAAGAGAAGGGACAGACCTCCTCATCCATATTAATGAGCTACTGGAGTGAGCATCCACTGAGTAGCCGACACTGGGACTGATTTGGGGAGAGGTCAACCAAGGCTGGATGGGATGGGTTAGATGCAATTCCTGCCCTGTTGAAGAACATCCAACCACTAATTTAACACCAATGGGTGAGGCTTTCTCAGACCTGAGAAGGAGGAAGAAACTGGACCAAACCCTGATGGATAACAAGGCAAAGAATTGCTTCAAGGAGCCTACAATGATTACCAGTGAAGGCAGAGGCAAGGGCTTGGAGCAACCCTAAACCGGGGTCTGGGAACTATGCACACACATAACTCTCACCTGAGCACCTTCTTGTAGGGCTTGTTGGGATCCCTGTAGTAGGGGACAATCCGGGGTTTGAAGTCTTCATCACTTTGGTCAAGCTGAGTTCCTGAGTCTAGATTCTGTGGCCCTCCTGGTTCCCCCACAGCCACTACACAGGGATCTTCTCCCTCACCCTGGATCCAGGAAACCCGCAAGAGGCTCAGGCTGCACCCCAGAGACAGCCCTAGGATGAGGGGCAGTGCTGGTTGCAGCAGAGCCAACACTGAGCTCAGTCGCATGGCGGTGGGCCCTGCCATGTGTGTGCCCCAGAGGGCACGGCCTCAAGGATCGATCAGTGGGTAAATGGGCACCTGGCCGGGAGTAGGTCTGCAGTTTTAACAAGGGAACCTGGGGTCAATGAGGTCAACAAGAGAACAAGGCGTGTTTGCTTCCAGGCCCAGTATCCCCGGGAAATGTCTGCCTGGCCTTCCGTTGTCAAGGTGCTGGATCTAACCCTCAATCCAAATAGTAAATATTCGAATCAATTTCACCCACTAATGGTGAGGCTTCCAGTAAAAGCGAGAGGAAATAAAACTCAATCCTGTCAAACCTAACCCCAAAAGGACTACATACATCTGAAGACTGGATCTAAGCCAAGAGATGGCAGCAACTGATAAAGATGGGCTTGGGGAAAAGCACATGCTCCATCAACACAACAACCCCCGGCGAGAGGAACCTAACTCCACAGGCCTTTCCCAAGAAGCGCCTGGCGGGGGCACGTCTCAGTTTACTGCAGGGGCTGCCGACTGGCTGCTGAAGGCCAGCGCCGGGATGGGGTCAGGGCCTTTCCACTCTATTCCCGAGTGTTAAGGAGACATCTGGCTAGGGTACCCACCCCTCCCGGCAGTCAGGAGTGGTCAGGAGCCACTGGCACCGCGCACAGAAGTTCTGCCCACCTAATGAGGTGGACGGAGGATATGGTGACTCAACACGAAGAGCCTCTCAGAGGAGCACAATGGCTGATGGAGCCACTGTGCAGGGCGTTCTTCTCTGAATCACCGCTGCTGAGAGGCTGGTGCTACCTGACAGTAACCCCGGCCGCGTAAGAGCGATTCGGTGTTTGGTTTTACCAGAGCCCCGGGTACCCAAACCGAACCAAACCAAACCGAGAAGAGAAGCAGCTAGCGACAACGCAGGGATCCTGAGAAGGCACACGGATGCCCGGCGCCCCTGTCTACCTCTCAGCAATCAAGAGCAACTCTAGTGCTAGAAAGAAGGCCCAAAGCGAGTGTTAGCCGCTAGTCTCACAACAGAAATAAAACTGGCTGCGTCACGGGGCTGTACAGGAGGGGCAGGGAGACCCCGTTCGTTCTGGCGACGGGAATGGAGGTCGCGGCGGGGAGAGGAGGGCAAAGACTCCGTTCTCAGGCCCGTCAGCGGGGGCAAAAGCCCTGCCTGCGCCAGTGGGCGAAGGACAACGAGGGACACCGCGAGGCCCACAGGGGGAGTCCCCTGCAGCCGGGCCAGGGGCGGCGGCGTGCGGATAACGAGCGGCCGGGGTATGGCGGCCGCGGCCAGCCGGGTCCCGGGGAGTCGGGGTGAAGGCGTGGGGCTGGGACGTGCTCCTGTCCTCCGGAGCGGTGCCCCCGACGCCCCTTGCAGGGGTAGGGCGGGGAAGGGGGAACAGACCCCAGGGCCCGAGGCGCCGGCTCCGCCGCTGCAGCCGCTGCCACCTCACAGCCTGGCCCGTTCCTTCCTCTTCCGCTCGCTGTCAGTCCCCGTCTCTATGGTGACCGCATCCGGCCGCTCGCTCCGCCGCCGCCCTCTCTGTGGTCGTCCCGCCCCCTCTCTGCGCCGCGTAGCCGCTGTGGGGTGACGTGGTCGTCCCGCCAGCCCCCCGACCCCCAACAATAGGCGTGCGCTCCGCAGACGCTAATGCGAGTGAACCCAGCACGGACCCAAAGGTGACGCAAGCTTCAACCTCAACTCCCTTCTGCCCTAGAAAAAATTACTCTCCCTCAGTGAGCGCGCTTCTGCCTCCTTGGACGACTGTTCCCAATGGGCTTCCCGAACCCCATCACCCACTCAGTTATTTCAGAAATGTTTGTTTGCCTACTAAGTTCCAGATCATCGTAAAGGAGTGGTAGACGAGGTGGGCATGGTCCCTGCCCTCAGGTAGCTGAGAGTTGCGGGAGACAGGCATTAAAGACACATTGACAAAAAAAGTATAAATTTAGGTGGAAGTCACAAACTGTCATAAGAACCATTGCAGAAAAGTAGACTCCAGTGGAGAAACAGGACAGGAAGAATTAGACTGAGAATTTGGGAATCCTGAGATCCAAAGGTTCAGTAAATTACCCAGACAAAAAGTGAAGAGGAGTTTTCCAGGCAAAGAGAACACAGAAGGCCCTGAACAAGGAAGAGATTGGCCCAGAGAACTGGGAAGGCCAAAGCCGCTAAAGCCTGGTGAGTGAGGGGAAAACAGGTCAAGGGAGGCTGGAAGGCAGGCGGGGCCTTCAAACAAGTATGGTGGGTTCCCACCCAGGACGGCACATCCCTAGGGAGCAAGTTGTCAGATGGTTGAGGGGAGGCGCAAGAATGCTAGATGTCTTATGCATTGCAAGATCGTATCACACTAGAAAGAATTATCTGTCCTACATAGCTTTCTTTGTTTTTTGTTTTTGTTTTTTTTTTCCAGCCGCGCCGCGGGGCATGCAGGGTCTTAGTTCCCCAACCAGGGATTCAACCTGCGCCCCCTGCAGTGGAAGCCCAGAGTCTTAACCTCTGGACCCTCCAGGGAAGTCCCTGTCCTACGTAGCTTTCAAATATGTCCTACTGAACAATCTTGTTAGTGAAAAAAAAAAAAAAAAAGCTTCCAATCATCTAATCCTTGAGCCTGTGTTTTATATATAAAAATTAAGTAATTTTGCAGGGTTGTAATACGTGCTGAATTTTCAAGGAATGGAACTATCATGAAAATGGAAGGAACATTGTACTTTCATTTTGTCCAGGAATGTACTTGTTAACATTTTGGAGAACTGTATCATGCACAGCAATGTCATTCATAGTGTTGTGTCTGCATTTGTACTGTCACATTCAAGCTGGTACTACATTAGGTACAAGCGTCTGACTAATGATGTTTTCTAGCATACTGAAATAACATTATTCTTTTATTATAAAGGATTTCCTTTTCTTCTTGCTGTTGTCATTGCACTGTAATTTTTTGAAATTTATGTGTGTAGTTAAGTTACGTGACATACGAACTTTATTTCAAAACAGGAAGGGGGTGTTCCTTGAAAAGTTTGTTATTAAAAGGGAACATTGGGGTTGGTAGAGTCAAGAACCCATATAGGAGGCACATGAGATGGAATGCACCAGCCCCTTTACCCTTTACTGTGTTTTGGTCTTATCCTCAGATAGACAGCAATTTGATCTCCCCTCAGCAACTGGCACATAATAGGTGGTAAATGAATGGCTTGTTAGAAGACTCTGGGAAGCATAGTAGAAACACTCATCTAGAGGTTGAAAGATACAGGTTCCAGACCAGCATTGTCCAATGGAAATACAATGTGAGGGACTTCCCTGGTGGTCCAGTGGCTAAGACTCCGAGCTCCCAATGCAGGGGGCCCGGGTTTGATCCCTGATTAGGGAACTAGATCCCGCGTGCCACAGCTAAGACCTGATGCAGCCAAATAAATAAATAAAAATATTAAAAAAAGAAAGAAATACAACGTGGGCTGCATATGTAAATTTTAAATATTCTGGTGGCCACATTTTAAAGTATTTATTTATTTAATTGAAGTATATGAAGTTGATTTACAATGTTGTGTTAGTTTCAGGCATACAGCAAAGTGATTCATTTAGATATAGATATATTCTTTTTCAAATTCTTTCCCATTATAGGTTATTACAAGATAATGAATATAGTTCCCTGTGCTCTACAGTAGGTCCTTGTTGTTTATCTATTTTATATACAGTGGTGTGTATCCCAAATTCCTAATTTATCCCTCCCACCCCTTTCCCCTTTGGTAACCATAAATTTGTTTTCTATGTTTGTGAGCCTGTTTCTGTTTTGTAAATAAATTCACTTGTATCATTTTGTTATTCCACATATAACTGATATCATATGATATTTGTCTTTCTCTGTCTGACTTCATTTAGTATGATAATCTCTAGGTGTATCCATGTTGCTGCAAATGGCAATATTTTTTAAAAATTTATTTTATTGAAGTATAGTTGATTTACAGTGTTGTGTTAATTTCTGCTGTACAGAAAAGTGATTCAGTTTTAAATATGTATATATTTATTTATATATATATAAAATAAAAAAATAAAATAAAAATATAAAAATAAAAAAATAAATATATTTATATTTATACATTCTTTTCATAGTCCTTTTCATTAGGGTTTATCACAGGAGATTGAATATAGTTCCCTGTGCTATACAATAGGACCTTGTTGTTTTTTCAGTCTGTATATACAGGTTTGCATCTGCTAATCCTAAACTCCCAATCCATGCCTCCCCCGCCCACCCTCCCCCTTGGCAACCACAAGTCTGTTTTCTATGTCTGTGAATCTGTTTCTGTTTTATAGGTAAGTTCATTTGTGTCATATTTTAGGTTCCACATATAAGTGATATCATATGGTATTTGTCTTTCTGACTTACTTCTCTTAGTGTGATAATCTCTAGGTCCATCCATGTTGCCACAAATGGCATTATTTCATTCTTTTTTATGGCTGAGTAGTATTCCATTGTATATATGTACCCCATTTTTTTATCCTGCAAATGGCAATATTTCATTTTTTATGGCTGAGTAATATATATATATATATATATGCCACATCTTTTTTATCCATTCATCTGTTGATGGACACTTAGGTTGCTTCCATGTCTTGGCTATTGTAAATAGTGCTGCTATGAACATTGGGGTGCATGTATCTTTTCAAATTAGAGTTGTCATCTTTTCTGGATATGTGCCCAGGATTGGGATTGCTGGATCATATGGTAATTCTATTTTTAGTTTTTTAAGGAACCTCCATACTGTTTTCCATAGTGGCTGCACCAATTTACATTCCTACCAGCAGTGTAGGAGGGTCCCCTTTTCTCCACACCTCTCCAGCATTTCTTATTTGTAGATTTTTTGATGGTGGCCATTCTGACTGGTGTGAAGTGATACCTCATAGTAGTTTTGACTTGCATTTCTCTAATAGTTAGCGATGTTAAGCATCTTTTCATGTGGCCACAGTTTTTTAAAAAGCAAAATGAAACAGGTGAAATTAATTTTAATAATATATTTTATAGTATTAAATATATCCCAAATGTTAACTCTTCAACGTGTAATCAATATAAAAAATTGAGATATTTTTCATTCTTTTTCTTTTCCACATGCAATCTTTGAAATCCAATGCCTATTTCACACAGCATATCTCAGTTCAGACTAGCCACATTTCAAGTGTTCTGTAGCCACATCTAGCTAGAGGCTACCACATTGAACAGCAAAGTTCTAGACCTTTCTCAGTTACTAAGTTTCTAGGTAATTCTGGATGAGACATTTCCTCCCTTGGGTCTCAGTTTCTTCATTATTTTAAATGAAGAGTCTGGACTCTTCATTTCCTGCTTCCAGCACTGATCTTCTGTAATTGTTCATATTTAGCTAGTCCTTTTCTCCTTCCTCTCTCCCTCTTATTTCCCCGTTTCTTCTCCCTTCATGCCCAGGTCTGTTCCCTGCAAGAGACCTAAACCCTGGATGAGAATGACAGAACTTCTTACTTTTCTAGGCCACTCTTGATGTGCTGAAGGAGACTTTGCCCAGCAACGGTCAATTCATGGGAAATCATGGATGTGATAGGTGGAGTCAGAGAAGGAACTGGTTAGCCCTTGCCGTCCCAAGTCACTTTACAGAGCTGGAGTCCCAGAACCGGAAGATTTGAGCTTCAAGCCTGGCCATGTTTCCTCCCAGCAGTGTTGTTTTATTAACAGCGCCGTGCCTGTATTTCCAATCTGTAAAATGCTATTAATACCCACCTTAGCGTCTGTTGGGGGGATTAAATGTGATGGCATAAATGAAAGAGTATAATTAATTTTAGGTCTCTGTAACCTGAAACCTGCCTGTGACCACGCATTTTAATGAGGCTGGGAGAGGCAGGCGTGTTGTAGACCTCCCAGGAGGCTAGATGCTTGGATAAGCAATTTTATGTGATCCACAATCATATATAACTTCCTTGTTTCCTAAAGAAGGGCTTTGCAGGCAGTTGACTATTGTCTGTATATCTCTTTACCTAAAACAATGCTTTTGCCCCTATGGCACTTATCACCTGAATGTCACGATCTGTGTCCTTTTAAAATTTTCCATCTCGTCGGCTGAAAAAAAAATGCACAACATGAGAGTTGTGAGTTAAGTTTTATTTGGGGCCTAATGAGGACTATAGCCTGGGAGCCTCTCAGATAGCTCTGAGAAACTGCTCTGAAGAGGTGGAGGACGTCAGTATATATATGATTTTACTGAAGGGGGGCTATTTGTAATCAATCACACACTTTGGCAGGTTACTGCTAGTCACAAGGAGCAAATGCCTCCGTTAATGATTTTAGTGTTTTTCTAGATATGAGGAGTTGCAAGAAATTGGGCTCATAAAATCTTCTCCAGAAAATATCTGAAGGCCTGTTCTGCCAGTTTTTCCCAGAGCACAGAGTGCCTCATTCCTGATCTCGGCCCTGAACTCCTTTCAGGGTGTGTGGAAGGTCAGTGACTGCAGTGGCTAGTGACTTCATTATTCTAGAACCAGATGGTGAGCGACAATTTTTTGGCATTCTTAATTGTAAGCTCCGTGAGGTCCGGGAATGACTTACCACCACTGAAACTCTAGCATCTAGCTCTGAGTCGGACAGAGTAGGCACCTAATTCATGGAGGGTATTCTAGGAAAAGGCATGCTCAAAGGCGTGTGGTATAAAATGGCATGGCTTATTTCTGAAATGCAAGTAAGTAGAGCCTACTGGAGCATCAACTTTGAGGAGGAAAACTAGGTCTATGTGTGTGGGGGGGCGTGGAGCGTGCTCACGTTAAAAAAAATTTTTTTTTAAATTTATTTATTTAGGGTGCGCAGGGTCTTAGTTGCGCATGCGTGTGGGATCTAGTTCCCCGACCAGAAAGCGAACCTGGGCCCCCTGCATTTGGAGAGCAGAGTCTTACCCACTGGACCACCAGGGAAGTCCCTGGGCTCACTTTTTTAAAGGGTCAGGGGGGATTGCTTTTGGAGGATGTGCTCAGAGGGAGTAACAGCTTCCTTTGCTTCCCTCCAGCCGTGTCACTGCTGGAGGCACTGCTGATCAGAAGCCTGGTCAGAAGCCTGGAGAGGTATTTGAGACTACACATTTGGTATTTGCACTGTAGGCTATGAGAAGTCTGTGATGGATTTTAAACAGTGAAAAGTTAACGGGCAAGGAAAAGTAACGGGCAAGATCGCGTTGGTAAATGACGATAAAGCTAAATTCAGAAAAGAAGTCTTGTTTTTTACTTCAGGGCTCTTCCCATCAAACTTACATGGCTTGGATGGAAACCTAACAATTCTGGAGTGGGTAGGCTGAGCAGCCACGGTTCAGGAACAACGTTCCGCACCTTCTAAAGTTTGGTTAACACTGGACCAGCCTCTAAAACCTCAGTTTCATGGAACGAGGACACCTTTCTTTCATGAAGGAATTCTGTTCTTCGCATCATCTTCGTAGTGACGAGCGTCTTCCCGTCCCTCTCACCAGCCGGCTCACGCTTCCTCCTCCTCCCTCCTCTTCGTTCCCCCATTGTTTCGACCCATTCCTTCCTGATGCCTGCCGGGAAGTGTAGTCGCTCGCCCTGCTGTCTGAGCTGGTTGGGCGGCCCTATAAACCCCGTATCTCCGCATAATTCCTCAGCTATTCCCGGGGTAGGGTAGCCTGGGAGGTCCAGCCGCTTATCCGAGGAGCCAGCTGGGATTTGCAGTTTCCAGTTCCCGCAGCAAGCCGCTGGCAGAAGGCTCTTGGACTCCAATCTCCCCAGCCTCGCGCATCCTGATGACGTCGCGCCGGCCCGCGAGGCCCCTGGAATCCGCGGTAGTTCTCGAGGAGGGTCTCAGGCTCGGCAGCCACGGCTGGAGGACGACACTTCCCAGGAGTCTACGCGGCGGCGCGACGAGAGCCGCGCGAGGCCGTGATTGGGTAGTGAGCCGGCCGCACGCGGAGGAGCTCAAGGAGCTGCTCTGTTGCGACAGAGGCCGAGCGGCGAGGCCCAGTGAGTTGGGGGAAGGGGCGCTGGGGGGGAGGGTGCTGGCCGGTGAGGGGGAGGGGGACGAGAAGAGGGAGGAAGGACCGGGCTGGGATGGAGGCGGCTGCGCGGGAGAAGAAGGGGCCAAGGGAGAGACGGTGACAGGCGGGGGCTGGGGAGGTTCGCGGGTTGGCGAGTGAGGAGACCCCGAGGGGACTCACGGGGCGGGGGGGCACGAGGGCTCCCCGGGAAGAAGCTGGACCCGACGGCCAGCTGGTGTGGAGGGGGACGACGGGGAGGAGGCCGGAGGCAAACAGGAGGAGGAAGCCCGGGAAAGTGAGGCGGCCGGCTGGAGCGTGGAGCGCCAAGTTGTGGGGAAACTGGAGACCGGGACGTGTGCCGAGGGGCCGAACCCGGGCCCTAACTGGAGGCCCCGAAAGGAGGAGCATTTCCAGAGTGAGGCAGTCCGTGGGGATTGGTGGACAAAGCCCGAGGGAAGAGCTGTTGAGATTAGAAGAGCGGCCGAGGATCAGAATTGGCTTGAGAGATCCTGACAGAGTTGGGAGCGACTAGTCTGGGACGGAGCTGGGATCAGAGGCTCGCTAGGCAGTTCCTGAGAGGGATGGAGCCAGGCCCAGGCATTCTGCGGAAGTTTAGAACCTGGGGGTGTTTGCCTTCCTTCAGGCTTCCTGAAAGAACAGTAACGTGCCCTTGTGGTTCATCACCATGCCTTCCGACCTGGCCAAGAAGAAGGCAGCCAAAAAGAAGGAAGCTGCCAAAGCACGACAGCGGCCCAGAAAAGGCCATGAAGAAAATGGAGATGCTGTCACAGAGCCACAGGTGGCAGAGGAGAAAAATGAGGAGGCCAATGGCCAAGAGACCACAGGTGAATTGAGGGAGAGGTGGGTCCCTGGGATGGTTGCTCGGACGTAAAGGACGCCCCAGCTGGAGTCACAGTCCGGATGCTGGGGGCGCTGGAGAGTATATCTGGTGCCATGAAACTTTTCATGATGAACCAAACCAGTAGAGTTGGCGCTTGATCAAGGAAGCTGAACACAGAGTTCTCACATACTCAGTGGCAAGCAAGTATGGGAGTGGTTGTGCTGCCTTGCTGCTCTGTCTTCTAGACTTGGAGAAGAAGGTCAGTTCCCTGCCCCTTTCTTAATTTCCATTTCTACACATGAAGGTCAGTGTGCCAGGCTCCTTACCACATAATACCCTTGTCCTCCCAGCGGTAGTGGCTGTACCAACAAGACGGAAACACATGAGTTGTTTTGTGGGTTTTTTCTGGGAGAGAGATGCCTTTCTGTTATGAGCACTTCTCAAGTGTTAGACACTGTGCTGGAAACTGAGGCACTATAAGCGCGCCCTGCTGTCTGATATCTCGCAGTCGAGATGGGGGAACAGGGCAGTGTGTGATAAAGAATATCCCAGGCCCTTGGCAGTCTATCCCAGCCTTCCTCCTTGCCCCCTGAAGACACTCTGAACAGGTCGTCTCCATCGACTATTGTTGTCCCTTGAATAGTCACCACATTTGTCCATTTACACACTGAGGTTCTAATACCACAATTTTTGTACTAGCTACATTTGACATTTCTCTCAGGGCCCAGCTCAGGATGGTAACGTCTTTCCCAACCAAACCTGACCTCAATAATATTGCCATTCACTATACCCCTGTACTATCTATAGTGTTACTTTTTTTTTTTTTTTTTTTGGCCGAGCTGCACGGTATGTAGGATCCTAGTTCCCCAACCAGGGGATGGAACCCACACCCCCTGCGGTGGAAGCGTGGAGTCCCAACCACTGGACCGCCAGGGAAGTCCCAGTATTACCTTTTTATGTTGTGCCTTCTGTTTCTTCGTCTAAATTGCTTGATCTTTGAGTGCAGAGACCATGTCTTGTGTAATATATCTTTTTTGCCTGATCAGCCTTGCAGATAGAGATACTAGGTAAATGTTTGAAGAGGAGAGGAGAATTACTAATGCAGGTTACAACAGACAGATAGGAATTCAGAAAAGGGAGAGTTAAAAATGATTGAGAGCAGAGAGTTGAATGGTAGGAATTGTCTCCAAAATAAGAATTATGAGAGAAAGCTAGTGCAGTAAAGTCAGGCCATGGGGAAGTTTTCTTCCTGGCCAGGGTGGTGGAGGGATGGGAAGTTAAGAATGATAGGAGTGAACGAGCAGGCTGAATTGTGATCTGTAAAGTAGACAGGGTTCCCCCTAGGTCCTCAGGAACAATGGTCAAGCAGTATCTATCATCAGCTCTGTAGGTACTTTCTGGATGAATTGGAAAAATAGAAAACTGAATCCCACTCTGAGACTATTGTCCACTGTTCCCATTACAAATTTCTTCTTCACCTTTCTCCCTAGGAAACCAGAATTTCTCAGGGGGAGCCCAGCTATAGTATCCCTATCTCAGTAATAAGGGAGCTTTGGTTTTCACCCTGCTTCCTCAGGGAGCTACTCTTCTGAAATATGAAATCTGGTTTTCTTTCCAGCTCTCTCAAAACATTTATTACCAGGGACCCAGGGTCATTTCTGCTTTCATAATTAATGGGTCATCTGTTCCCTCTCCCAAGACTGGGTCCTCTCTCTTCTCTGAGTTTGGAATTACTTAATGCTGCAGGTCACTGTTCTCCAGCCTTTACCTGTTACCATTGCCACATGGCCTTCTTTAGGTAGTGAGGTACGGAAAGATTAAGATAAATATCAAAGAAAGCGACTTCTGGCAGACAGTTCAACCTTCTTTAGAAAGTGAGACTCTTCAAGACAGGCACTAGAGTTCAGCTGGTCCCCTTGTTTGGGGAATGAATAGAAAGGGGCTGCTTGTGAAGTCTACCGTATTCTCTCTGATGAAGTTTATTCCAGAATCCCTTCTGCATTTATTCAGTGCTGTTCACTTACTTTTTGAGTCTGTTTTGTGGGATGCTGTAGGCTAGGACAGTGAGGTCTAAGTCTTACTTTTTTTTTTTCTGTGGTTCGCGGGCCTCTCACTGCTGTGGCCTCTCCTGTTGAGGAGCACAGGCTCCGGACGCGCAGGCCCAGCGGCCGTGGGTCACGGGCCCAGCCGCTCCGCGGCATGTGGGATCTTCCCGGACCGGGGCACGAACCCGTGTCCCCGGCATCGGCAGGCGGACTCTCAACCACTGCGCCACCAGGGAAGCCCCATCTAAGTCTTACTTTTAAAGCTCAGGAGATGACTTAGGTCATAGATGCTGTAAAGTGGAAGAATGGTATACAGCAGTGCCTCGGTATCTGCTGGTGATTGGTCCCAGGACCCCTGTGAATACCAAAATCCACAGAAACTCAAGTCCCTTACAGAGAACGGTGTATGTAGTATCTGCATGTAACCTAGCACATCTCTAGATTACTTGTAATACCTGATACATTGTAAATGCTATGAAATAATGGCCAGTGTGTGGCAAATTTTGGAACTTTCTGGAACTCTTTTTTTTAATCCTCAGTTGGTTGAATTTGTGGACGCAGAACTGTGGATGTAGAGGGTTGGCTGTATAGCTTTCCCTTAATTTTGATCTTCTTGCCCGAGCAGATAGAGATATAGACCAAGGACTGGCAAACTTTTTCTGTAAAGATCCAGATAGTAAATATTTGTAGCTTTGTGGTCCATATGGTCTCTGATACAGCTGTTCAACTTCGCCATTGTAGTGGAAAGCAGCCAGTAGACAATATGTAAATGATGGGTGTAGCTATGTCCCAATAAAACTTTATTTACAGAAACAGGCAGTTGGCCAAATCTGGCCAGCCTCTTTTTAAGCCACCCCCCCCCCAGGCTAAGAATGGTTTACGTTTTTTAAGTGGTTACGTTTCAAATGGTAATGTGTATACCTACATAATAGTTTTGATTTTTGCCACTTGGGCTGTAAACCCTAGAATATTTACCATCTGGCCCTTTAAGAAAAAGTTTACGAACTCCTGATCTAGAGCATCAGCTTCTCCCTGTACATCATCTTCTCAACATCTAGAACATAGAACAAGGATTGGCACAAAGCAGGGCTGTGGGAAGCCTGGTAACTCAACTGTGTAGAAAAGAGACTTTTTAAATTCCTCTCATCAGTCAAAACAAAAAATTTGTCCTCCATTTGAAAAGTACAGGCATACCTTGGAGATATTGTGGGTTCAGTTCCAGACCACCATAATAAAGTAAATATCAATATTGTGGTATCAGTAAAGTGAGTCACATGAATTTGGGGGGTTTCCAGTGCATATAAAAGTTATGTTTACGCTATACTGTAGTTTAGTAAGTATGCAATAGCATTATGTCTAAAAAAAACAATGTATGGGGACTTCCCTGGCGGTCCAGTGGTTAAGACTCCGCGCTTCCACTGCAAGGAGCACGGGTTTGATCCCTGGTCGGGGAACTAAGATCCCACATGCTGTACGGCATGGCCAAAAAAATAAAAAACAAAAAACCAAACAAAAAAAAACACTATGGAATTCCCTGGTGGTCCAGTGGTTAGGACTCTGCGCGTTCACTGCTGAGAGCCCAGGTTCAGTCTCTGTTTGTGGAACTAAGATCCTGCAAGCCATGTGGTGCGGCCAAATAAATAAAACTAAACAATGTACGTACCTTAATTTAAAAATACCTTATTGCTAGAAAAATGTTGGCCATCATCTAAGCCTTCAGTGAGTCGTAGTAGTATCAAAGATCACAGATCACTGTAACAGATATAGTAATAATGAAAAAGTTTGAAATCGTGACACAGGATGTGAGCAGATGCTGTTGGAAAAATGGTGCTGATAGACTTGCTTGACGTAGGGTTTCCACAGACCTTCAGTTCGTAAAAATTGGAATATCTGTGAAGCACAGTAAAGCGAAGTGCAATAAAATGAGGTAGGCCTGCATTCATCAAGCAGCTACGTATAACACGCTGTACTGGAAGCTGGGGTAGACATAGAGTGACTGCCAGCTGTCTGGCAGGACAGTCCCTGCCCTCGGTTCTGACTCCTTGCAGGCAGAGCAGGTTCAGCAGCAGGGTGGGTATAGCACCAGCAGTGGTAATCTCCCAACAGGATGGCGTATTCGGAGAGTGACCTAAGACTAACCATCACACTCTTGAAGTTGCTCTCCCCACGCCTGCCTGTCTGAGGACGGCACCGAGCTCTCTTCCCCCTTCTACTCCATCTTTACTCTTGCTAAGGACAAGCACGTGGGCTTTCTCATTTCAGGTGTTCTACTGTAAGGTTACCATGGGAAAACGAGTAAGGGTAACAAAGACTGTAAAATTAGAAGATTGTCACGGTAGCGGATCCTTGTGTAGTTTTTGACTCCTTCCTGAAAAGGTTAATAGATCACCTTACTCTCTTTTGGAAGAAGCTTACCAAGACTCCTTGTACCCCCATTTCTGTCCCACTTGCAATAATACTTTGTGGGCGCTTGTCTTTTATGGAGAGGTAGTATAGTGAGATAGTTAAGGTCATGGCTTTGGGGTCAGACAAAGCCTGGTTCAAACTCTGGGTCTGTCACTTACTAGCCTTTTTGACCTTGGCTATATTATTTAACCTCTTCATCTATAAAAGGAGGTCCTAAGTGTTATCCTATAAGGGTTATGGGGATTAAATTAGATGGGGAATGATAATGTAGTACAGTCCCAGGCACAGAGTAAACTCAACATCTATTAGCCAGTTAACGTTAGCCATATATTAATAGTTCTTCCCAGCCTGAAAATGTAGTCATGCCTGCAAAGCTACAAAGGCAGAACAGCTAGTCTCTTTGCGTCTCTGAAACCCTCCAGACTTGGAACTTCTGGTTTTCCCAGCCTTGGCTCTGCCTGCCATTGATCCCTCTGTGCATTTTCTCATACTGGTCCCTTTGGGGCAGCATAGCGTCTTGGAAGCACCGTCTGGAAGCTCTAGGTCGTGGAGTAGGAGCATTGCACCTCTATAGCATCTGCTTTATTTTGGGCATTGGGACTAATTCTTTAACACACACTCATGGAGGACAGTTTGGAGTTCTAGCCATTCCTACCATGCATTATATCATCTTAGAACAAGGAAAGTTAGAATTAAAAGGACAAGTTACGAAGTAAAAAATGTCCATGGAAGCAGGATACCAGGGCAGATCTGTATGCAGTGTACACCCTGTTTAAAGCTTGTGAAACATCTGAGTCATCTCAACCTGATCTTGAGCCCAGGTCCTTCAGGGCATGCCTTTTTCAGCCTTTGGATCTTTGTATGGTAATATTTGGTAACTTAAGGAAGGGCAAAAGCCACAAATGCCCAGACAGTGGCCTGAACCCTGGACCCTCAGATTAAAAGTCTGATGCTCTACTGACTGGGCCATCCAGATGCTCTAAGACATGCCTTTTTGTGTAAGAGCTCAGTCTGTCTTATAGCCCTCTTCCCAAACTGCTTTTGTTTCTGTCCCCAGAAGTGGATTTGCTGACCAAGGAGCTGGAGGACTTTGAGATGAAGAAAGCTGCTGCTCGAGCTGTCACTGGCGTCCTCGCCTCTCACCCCAACAGTACTGATGCCCACATCATCAACCTCTCCCTCACCTTTCACGGTCAAGAGCTGCTCAGTGACACCAAACTGGAATTAAACTCAGGCCGTCGTTATGGCCTCATTGGCTTAAATGGAATTGGTGAGGCCCTTGGAAAGTGAGGCGGGAGGTATCTCTCCTTGGCTCATATGTCACTCAGCAAGTATTTACTTAGCACAGCTATTACAAAGCAAGGAGTTTATAGTATGGGTGGGAGACCAGGTATGCCCAGGGAAGAGGAGCTAGCAATACAGAGCAGTCATGTGATAAGCACCACGTGAGTAGTTGTAGACAGTAGGTGCCGGAGAAGTGGGTGGGAGGGGCGGGAGTAGCGGTGCGTGAGGCGGCTGTAGATGAACAGACTTCACAGAGGAGGGCTGGGACAAGGACTAGAGGAAAGGTGTCCCGAGGATGCGGGCAGGGATGGGGGAGTCATAGGATTTGAATGAATGAAAGGAAGGAAAGTACGCAAATAATGATGAGGTCGTGGTTTGGGTGGAGTGGAGGGGCTGATGTAGGAGAATGACAGGCAGAACTGTGCTGAGCGTCCACTTCTCTTCCTGTGCTTTGCCTGCCCCTCCCAGGGAAGTCCATGCTGCTGTCTGCTATTGGGAAACGTGAAGTGCCCATCCCTGAGCACATCGACATCTACCATCTGACTCGGGAGATGCCCCCTAGTGACAAGACGCCCCTGCAGTGCGTGATGGAAGTCGACACAGAGCGGGCCATGCTGGAGAGGGAGGCTGAACGGCTGGCTCACGAGGATGGTAGGGCTCCAGACCCAGGGCCCTGGGGGTGGACTTCCTCCCGGGAAAGGCCCAGGAGCCTCACGGGCCGTGCACTGTCCGCAGCGGAGTGTGAGAAGCTCTTAGAGCTCTATGAGCGGCTGGAGGAGCTGGACGCCGACAAGGCGGAGATGAGAGCCTCACGGATCTTGCACGGACTGGGTTTCACACCTGCCATGCAACGCAAGAAGCTAAAAGACTTCAGTGGGGGCTGGAGGATGAGGGTTGCCCTCGCCAGGTGAGTCTCTCCCTCCTCGACCCTCTGTAGCACCCTATCTCTCTCAGCGTTTAGAACAGGGTTCTAAACCAGTGGAACTGTTTAGAACAGGGTTGATGGTCAGTAAGTGCCAAATATTGACAGTGTGGAGGGGCGGGGGTGGTATACCTGAGCTAAGGAGTGAGCTTCCTGACTGAAGTGGTCATTGTTGGACTTCCTGCACAGTGTTTAGGAATCTGGGACCAGCCCTAGGTGAATGGTAGAATAGGTCTGTTTCTTTCTTTCCTCTTGACTCCTCTACCACCGTTGTTTGTGCTTCAGTCCTTCTAATTCTTGCTGTTTAAAGATAAAATGTTAGACAGCTGTTAGGATATCTGTCCTTCTTACCCTCTTGTGACCTGGACCCAAAGTGAGTATCTGTAGATCATCATTCCCCCACCAAACCCCCAGAAAGTCCCCAGTTAAAGAGGTGGTTGCTTACCCCACCAGTCTCTGCCAAGTGCATTGGTGAGGCTTGATACACTGCTTTAGCAAAGCTGCTTGTGTGCCTTAGAACATGAGAGCCGTGGTTTCACGTGCCAGCAAGGATTAGCTGCCTCAGATTCACCTAGGGAGCTTTTAAAACTGCCGATTTCCTAGCCTCTTCTGTCTGTGCTGGAGTCAGAATGCTGGAGATGGATGTCCAGGAATCTTTCTAACAAGCGCTGTGGAGGTGGTGACCGCGTGCGGACCCAGCGCTCTCCCCTTGTTTCTCCTGTCTTGAGATGCCACCTCAGAAAAGAACATTCTTTGGCCTCCTTGCTGGAGTCTGGCAACCCCACCAGTTCAGTTTAACCTGAATACTTTGTAGTTCAGCATCTTCCCTCTGCTTTTCAGCTGTTTCCTGCCCTTTAACCCCCACTCTTCATCTCTGGTTTCTCCTAGTTCTCACCTTTCCCCTGAGGTCTAGAGCCTAGAGTTGATTTCAGGACTCTGTGCAGGCCTGACCAGAACTGCAGGTAGCAGGCAGGCTGTCCCCTCCTGCGTAGCACCCATCACACTGAAGTGGCTCTGTCTCCTTCCTGTTCTTCAGAGCCCTCTTCATCCGGCCCTTCATGCTACTCCTGGACGAGCCCACCAACCACCTGGACCTCGACGCTTGTGTGTGGTTGGAAGAAGAGCTAAAGACGTAAGGGGGCGGGGCTGGGGTGGAAGTGGGCGGGTCCTGGAGGGGGAGTTGAGCAGAGTCCCAGGGAGATGGATGTCCAGGACCCACAGTGATATTAGAGCAGTGAGAAGTGGACTGAAGTGGGGCCAGAGTGAAGGCCAGATTGAGAAGGTGGTAAGCATCTTTAGGGCAGGCCTTTTTGTTTTTGTTTAGTCTGAAATATGTGGATTGGTTTGTTTGTTTTACTTTTTTTGGTTTTTCCCATTATTTAAAATACAATGTTTTTATTAAAGACAATATTTTTTCTTAACTGTATTTATATATATCATATAAACGGGGATTCCCATCTAAGGTCATGATGCAGTGACAAAGAGAAAAATAGCCCATATAGCAGTGGTCCTATGGCTGGAGAGCCAGATAACCTGGAATACTGCCCCAGTTCTGGAATAAGGCTTTCCATGGTCTCTGCAGTGACTTGGCACCTTCTCTAAAAGCCGAGCTGGTGATTTTTACTGTGCCTATTCCAGTTCTTCCCACCCATGGTTTTAGATGTGTTTATGGGTGTCTGTGTGCGTACACTTTTGATTTTACCATCACTGTTACTGCCATCTCCACTCCATTCTTTTGAAAATTAGAACAGGCTGCTCTCGCCTTCTGAGATGGCCCACACTCTTGTCTGTGGAGTGTGTTTATCTCTAAATAAATCCACTCCTTACCTATCAAGAAAAAAGAAAAGGAAAATTAGAACAAAAGTTTGAGGAAACTCAGACTGTCTCACCATACTTTGGAAGGCATCAGTGTTCTTACGGGTTGATCGTGCACTGGTGGCTTAGGTGCTAAGAACTGGGAATTGGAGAATAAATCTAAAGGATGCCTAGGCATAAGGATGGGAGAGGATGAAGGTTTTCTGGGCCTGACATTCAGCCCACCTGTTGTGAACCATCTACCGTTCTGAGCGCCCCCCTGACTGGTTCTCTGGCTTTGCAGTTTTAAGCGCATCTTGGTCCTCGTCTCCCACTCCCAGGACTTTCTGAATGGCGTCTGTACCAACATCATTCACATGCACAACAAGAAACTGAAGTATTACACGGTGAGTGGCCCCAGCTTCTCCACAGCAGCCTCCGTGCTGACCAGTTCCCTGAAGTTCTCCTTTAAAACAAAACAGACTTAGCAGTCCTTTTCTACCTGTTGCTATAAAAAGATGTGGACAGGGAGTTCTGCACCCAAAGTAATTGCTTTCAGGCCATAGGCCACGGATTGGCAGCGTGTGCATATGGTGTATGTCTGCCTTATGCAAAGAGGTTGACTTTTCTTGGCGCCCAGGCAGGCCTTGCTGCTCTCTGCCTTCTGCAGTGGCAGCCAGCACAGTACCCCTCCTTCTCTCCTTCCATGAAGAAGGGGAGCCAGGATCTCAACAGCCCACTTTTCTGCCTTGCCTTTACACTTTTTCTGTTTCAGAAAACATCAAAAAATGAAAACCAGAAGTTCTCTTTATTCATGGTTGTACTCACCATGGGAGTATTAATAGTTTTCTTACATAGTCTTTCAGAAATTTCACATGTACTTGCAAGTAGCATTTGTAGAAAATTTCACGTATACTTATCACAGTTGTAATCTTAATCGTTCTCTTCTGTAGGTTGCATTTAAATTTTAATTTGTCTTGGACTGCTTTCCGTATGAGTATATATAAATCATGCTCATTTTTTCCAGTGACTGCGTAGTATTTCATCGTGTGGCTATCGTGTAAGTCGTTTGTCAGACCCTTTTCGATGGATGTTTAGATTGAGTCTAGTTTTTTGCAGATAGAAACCATGGCAGCCCATAGTGCAGGGTTTGCCAGGTCCTAAATCTGATGGGTCTGATGTCTTCCCACCTGGAGGAAGTTCTTGTAGTCTGCATGGGGGCTTCAGTCTCTAGGGATGGGGAGTAGAAAGAGGTGCTCTTGGAAGGCTGTGAGCCTCTAGATATCTGTTTGACAGTGGTTTTCAGGGCTATTGCCAACGCTGTTGGTGTCTTTATGGCCAACCTGAGGATTTGATCCGGAGCCCTGCTGTGGCTAAGCTAATGAGAGGCACACAATTCAGAAGACCTCAGGTTCTAGATTAGGATATGCTTCTTTAATGCACTTCCTCTTTCCCTACTGCACAATCCTTTTTTTTTATTTTTTTAAAGTTATTTATTTATTTTTGGCTGCATTGGGTCTCCGTTGCTACGCGCGGGCTTTCTCTAGTTGGAGTGAGCAGGGGCCGCTCTTCGTTGCGGTGCGCGGACTTCTCATTGCGGAGGCTTCTCTTGTTGCAGAGCACGGGCTCTAGGCGCGTGAGCTTCAGTAGTTGTGGCACGTGGGCTTCAGTAGTTGTGGCTCGTGGGCTCTAGAGCGCAGGCTCAGTAGTTGTGGCGCACAGGCTTAGTTGCTCCGCGACATGTGGGATTTTCCCGGAACAAGGCTCGAACCCGTGTTCCCTGCATTAGCAGGCGGATTCTTAACCACTGCGCCAGCAGAGAAGTCCCCTTACTGCACAGTCTTACAACCAGGGCCAAATGAGATGCCATCTCACATCCCCCTGAACCCTGAGTGAGAACCCAGGACCGAGGCTAAAGCTGCCCGTCTCGCCTGGTGCACTTTCCTGCAGGGTAATTATGATCAGTATGTGAAGACACGGCTGGAGCTGGAAGAGAATCAGATGAAGAGGTTTCACTGGGAACAGGATCAGATTGCACACATGAAGGTAGGGCGATCGTAGAGCCGAGTTCGCATTCTCCGGGCCAGTTGGGTGAAGGTGTGTGGGGATTGGGGGCTGCTAGAGAAGACGTTGTCAGCAGTTTTTACCTTGCAGTTAAGATGAGTTGTTTGGTGCCTGCCCCTACTCCTGGCCCCCTCTCTGGTCTCTTTCAGAACTACATCGCTAGGTTTGGTCATGGCAGTGCCAAGCTGGCCCGGCAGGCCCAGAGCAAGGAGAAGACACTACAGAAAATGATGGCATCAGGACTGACAGAGAGGGTCGTGAGTGACAAGGTAGGTTCTGACTGGGTGGAATTAGGCGGCCTAAAGTGAGGTGGATAAGAAAGGACCTGACTTGATAAATGCCCTCTCTTTTTCCTAGACACTGTCATTTTATTTCCCACCATGTGGCAAGATCCCTCCCCCCGTTATTATGGTGCAAAATGTCAGCTTCAAGTATACAAAAGATGGGGTGAGTACTTAGGTGTAGTTGGGAAGCTGGGGTGCATTTTCCAAGGTAAGTGTCAGCTGCTGAGAAGAGTCTCCTGTTCTTTGCTGAGCACGCCTGCTAACCCATGCGGTGCTGGGGAATTTTCAGGTGTGGCAGCCTGGGGCGCCTAATTGAGGGACTTAGAGTAGAAGCCCCCCCGCAAGTACTTGGAGGGAATACTGCTCAGCTGGGTTGGTGGGTGGAGGCAGTGGGTTGGGGTCTGCCGTGAGAGCTGCCGCCCTCCTCACTCCCACCTCCTCCAGCGGTGACTGGGGACTCAGCGGGGTGAGTCTGCCAGTCAGACTGATCAGCACCCTAGCCCCGTATCCCTTTCTCTCTCACACCCACCTCAGCCTTGCATCTACAACAATCTAGAATTTGGTATCGATCTCGACACACGAGTGGCTCTGGTGGGGCCCAATGGAGCAGGGAAGTCAACTCTTCTGAAGCTGCTAACTGGAGAGGTATGGTGCCACGCAGGGGCGTGGGACTTCCAGGATTGGATGCTGGTGCGTCTGCGGGAGAGGGAGGGGAGGCAGGGGCCACTGCTCTTAGAGGGCCTGAGCGAGCCGTCCTCTGGGGCGTGTGGTCTCACTGGGTAGTGCTGAAGTTTGGGGCAGTTTTCTCAGAGAAACCTGAGGGGGGGAGTCTGTGTGTGTGAGAGCATGGGTGAGAGGGAGAACACATGCATGCTCTCAGCATCTTTCTGTGGTTTCATTCAGAGCAGTTAGAACACAGAAACGCCTGTGCGTTGAGAAGTACGCTCTTGCTGTAGAAAATGTATGTCGGACCTGTACCCGAGCCCCTTGTTACACAGTCGGTGTGCCGTACAGTAATCCAGTGGCTACTCAGTAGATGGTGTGGCGTGTGTCTGTGCCTCCCTTGAAAGCACCTGTTTCAGTACCTTCCTAGGTATTTTTGGAGTGGCCAGAATAGCGGTTCGTGAGGTGGTGGCGTAGATTCAGTTCAGGAAGTTGTATGAGTCTCATTCAGTGCGAACATGTGTTTGTTCCCCTCTGCCTATGTCTGCTTCTGACCGGGGTTCCTTTTATGTGTGCTTATCTTTCCACTTTCTACTCTTTTTTTTTTTTTTTAGCTACTTCCCACAGACGGAATGATCCGAAAACACTCTCATGTCAAGATAGGGCGTTACCATCAGGTATAGTCCTGGTGGGGAGTGGGGAGCGGGGAGTTACCCAGGGTGTGGGAATGGGGCTGCATGTGACCACGTCAGCTCCTAGTAGCCTCTGGAGTCTTGAACAGGTCCCTAGGTAGAGGTAGAGAGGTACTCAGCAGGAAACCCAGCAGGCTTCCTTTGGAAGTGGGACACCAGCCACATCTGGGTGGGTCCCTTTTTTCCTGTAGCATTTACAAGAGCAGCTGGACTTAGACCTCTCGCCTTTGGAGTACATGATGAAATGCTACCCAGAGATCAAGGAGAAGGAAGAAATGAGGAAGATCATTGGGCGATATGGTCTCACCGGGAAACAGCAGGTCAGTGGAGGGGGTGTGGGAAGAGCCCCAGGTAACTGGGAGGCTATGGCCGGATGGTCCGCCTTTCCTCTGCTCTGGGTTATTATGCATTGGAGCACTTAGGTCTCGGGGGAGGGGCGAGGATAGCGTGCCAGTCTCTGACGTGCCCTTGCCCCCCTGACTAGCAGGTTGAGCCATAGTGCTTAAAGGCAAGGGAAACTGAAACCTAGCACACAGGTTCCTGGATTCAGATCCCAACTGTGGGTCCCCTGGATTGCTCCACTTTATTAAGATTCTGTGTCAAGACAGGGCTTCAGGCTTCCAGACGTATCCCTTTTGGGTCTTGAGAGACAGGCAGCTATGCCACCGTCTTGCTGTGTGACCTTGGGTCTTCCTGAGCTCCGCTTTCCGTGAAACGGTGACGACAGAGGAGCCTTGGGGAGAGGTGAGTTGCGATGTGTGGTGAGGGCGACACCAGCTTTTATAACTGGCCGGTTGCACGCAGGTGAGCCCGATCCGGAACCTGTCTGATGGGCAGAAGTGCCGAGTGTGTCTGGCCTGGCTGGCGTGGCAGAACCCTCACATGCTCTTCTTGGACGAGCCCACCAACCACCTGGATATCGAGACCATCGACGCCCTGGCAGACGCCATCAATGACTTTGAGGGTGGTATGATGCTGGTCAGCCATGATTTCAGACTCATTCAGCAGGTGAGGCTCCTGGCTGGGTGGGAGGCATAGCAGAGGGCATCTCAGAGGCAGTTAGGTAGAACACCGTCATGGCACGTGGAGGGCACGTAATTCACGTTGACTGTATTTGGAAAGTGGGCTCAGGACATAGACAGGGTGGACAGGGCCAGATCTTATGGTTCTTTGGGAAACTTAGAAAGCCTTAGTGGAAATACTTGAATTCTTCAGTAGCTATTTGGGGCTGTTAGCCTACTTGGCATTGTTGGCCAAAATGGGCAAGGGAGTTGGGTAGAGAACAGGGTGCTGCGTCTGTGGTTCCAAGATTCTTCAGCCTAGAAGTAGTATCATACTAGGGAGACTGGATTAGACAGAGGGTTACTGCTAGTCATCAGTGACAAAGCTGCTGGTCGTTTCGCTGAATCTTTCAGGAAGATGGGGTGGAGAAAAGGAAGCTGAGAGTGAAGCGTTCCTGCTAGGGAACTGGAAATAGGGGTGACACGGCAGGTCCTGGCTTGGAAGGCTCCAAAACCTGCTGGTTACGGTGCCCTTGGGTTAGGCCAGACCTAAGTAGCGAAACTGAGCTGGCTGTGGGCCTGCGCGGGGGGTTATGGGGTTTTCTTCCCAGAATCCCCTGGGGACAGTCTCCTGGGCAGGGATGGGAAGGATACTGGTCAGGATTATTAAGTCTAGGATTTGCTTTCTAGGTTGCACAAGAAATCTGGGTCTGTGAGAAGCAGACAATCACTAAGTGGCCTGGAGACATCCTGGCCTACAAGGAGCACCTCAAGTCCAAGCTAGTGGGCGAGGAGCCCCAGCTCACCAGGAGGACCCACAACGTGTGAGCCCTTGCCGGCCGGCCGGCTGGGCCAAGCCCCTGGGGCCACACTCCTGCATTGCTGCAATACTGCTCCCCAGCCCCTCCCCCCACCTGCCTTAGCTGCACTCTGTGATCTTATCTACAGCTGGACAGTACCTGTCCGTCTCCTGTCCTTCCAGTTACTTTTGTCCATGTCTGGACTCGGCTGGCTGTTCCTGCCAGCTCCTTGCTGGTTCTGACCCTGATAGTGATGCAGCCAGAGGCATCTGAGGGTTAACCCAAGGGCCCGTGCCCTGAGTTGGCCTGTGAAAGAGCTTAGGATCCTCGTTTTCTGGGTTTTGGGGATGTTGGAGGAATACCTCCCAGCCCACCACCCCCGTTCCTTTCTGCTTCTGGTTTGGAGCTCTGGACCAGGGCCTTAATCCTGGTCGGTTTTTAAATAATTATTTAATGGTGTAACTTTTAGACCTGTGTGACATCTACAAAGTGTCCAATAAAGAGAGAAGCAGCCATGGTCCCTGTCTTCCTTCATGGGTCTCTAGGCCCTTCTCCCACTCCTTGCTGCAGTGCCAACATTCACTTTCCCTCAGCACGAGCTAGGGCAGGAGTCGGTGGGCTGGATGCAGCCTGAGGACTAGCCCATAGGCACTGGAAGAACTCTCTTCCCTTCTGATCTGAAATTGTGCCTTTTCAGGGACTTCCCTGGAGGTCCAGTGGTTAGGACTCTGCACTTCCACTGCAGGGGGCATGGGTTCGATCCTAGGTTGGGGAACTAAGATCCTGCATGCCGTGCGGTGCGGCCAAAAAAAAAAGAAAGGTGAAATTGTGCCTTTTCTTAGGCTAGTGGTTCACAAACATTAACATGTATCAGAATCACCTGTAAGTCTCGTTCAATCACAGATTGCTGGGCCTTGCCTCAGAGTTTCTGGTTCAGTAGGTCTGGGGTGAGACCAAGAATTAACAGTGCTAAGAAGTTCCCGAGTGATGCTGCTGCTGCTGGTCTGGGGGCCACACTTGGAGAACTGCTCTCCCGGAGCATGTTTTTCAGAGCGGTCTGAGGCTTTGCTGCTGCTGCCTGTACAACAATTGGGACATTGGTTAAAAACGCAGATTCCTGGGCTTCAGGCCTATTGATTTCGGTTGGTGGGATGGGAGAGATGCAGAAATGGTCAGGAGTCTGCATTTTCACACTGATGTTTGTGAACTACCGTTCCTGGTGGGATATAGGAAGTTTTATCATTTTATCTGTCCACAACCTTAATTTTCATTAGCGCTATATCTGTTTTATTTCCAAGCCAGGACTTTGCATATCCCGTCTGAGTTTTAATAGCACTTCCAGCCTCTGTGCCACCCGGCTTCTAGCCTTACCGATGTGGATTCATCACACCATCTCTGAAACCTCAGCAGCCATCCCTGTGGGGAAACATACGCAGCCATGATTTTTCAGTGCCCATCATAGAACATCTAAGACTACGTAAAACAGACCAAAAAAAGTCCCAGGTGGTGTCTAAATCCCCAAGGAGCTCTCGATCTAATGGGAAAGCCAATAAGACAGAAAGGGCGTAAAGCAGATGTTAAATTGTGACTGAGTAGGATACACTGAAGGCTGTAAAAGGGAGGGAAGTTTCTCGTGAGTAGCTGCCCAGAAAGGTGGGATTGGTGCTCTAACTTGGAAGGTGAGTAGGATCTCAGATGGCCGTGGAGTCCAAGAGCTGCCCTGGGCAGAGGGAACAGAGTAGCAGGTGAGGAGTTGCAGCTGAGTCTGAGATTCGCGAGGCTGGAGGAAGAGACTAGGACTCCCACTCCGCCCTCTGACCCCAAGGGGCCTGGCTTGGCTGCTTTGTGCTTCAGGTGGGGCCCAGAGAAAAATGGCTTGTCAGTCTGTCCTGAGTATCCAGAGACTTGGTTAGGAGGATAAATGGAACAGATGAGAGCTGCTACTTTGGCCAAGGGAGGGTCTGGGTATGTTAAGAAACCCCGTTGAAGTCTGTTGGGGTCTCCAGGGATGGGAGGGCTTCAGAACCAGAGGAACAGACATAATAGGCTAGTCAGCTTGTCCAGAAAAAAAGGCAGTCTCAAGATTTTTTAAGAATGCTTAAGGGCTTACCTGGCGGCGCAGTGGTTCAGAATCCGCCTGCCAATGCAGGGGACACGGGTTCGATCCCTGGTCCTGGGAGATCCCACATGCTGCAGAGCAACTAAGCCCGTGCGCCACAACTACTGAGCCTGCGCTCTAGAGCCTGCGAGCCACAACTACTGAAGCCCGCGTGCCTAGAGCCCGTGCTCTGCGACAAGAGAAGCCACCGCAATGAGAAGCCTGCGCACCACAATGAAGAGTAGCTCCCGCTCGCCGCAACTAGAGGAAGCCTGCATGCAGCAACGAAGACCCAACGCAGTCAAAATAAATAAACTAATTAATTGTATAAAAATTTATACTTTTAGGGGCTTCCTTGGTGGCGCAGGGGTTGAGAGTCCGCCTGCTGATGTGGGGGACGCGGGTGCGTGCCCTGGTCCAGGAAGATCCCACATGCTACGGAGCGGCTGGGCCCATGAGCCATGGCCACTGAGCCTGCGCATCTGGAGCCTGTGCTCCGCAACTGGAGAGGCCACATCGGTGAGAGGCCCGCGTACCGCGGAAAAAAAAAAAAAAATTATATATTTAAAAAAAGAATGCTTAAAAATCCCACAAAATACATATTTCTACGAACACGTAAAATTAGGGCCTTATTTTGGATTTAAAACTGCCCTCCTGGTCCTCCAAACCCTGGGCTGTAGCTGGGCGTTGGAACTGGGAAAAGGGGGTCTTGGTGAGCCGGCGGCTGCTCAGGCCCACCTTCCCCCAGACAGGTGATGCTCGTCTTCACTCCCTCCCCACCTCTTGATTGGGAAAACCCTCTTCCCCACAGCCCAGACTTGTCACCTTGCTCCTGGTTTCTTTAATCACAGCGTTCAAGAACCTGAAATACTCGCTCTCGCATAGGTGCCAAGTGAGACAACTTTCTCCATGCAACAGCGCCTTTTTCTTCCCTTCCCTTTGCAGCTAAATTCCACAGGGACCCCATGACACCTGCTCCCACGGGGAGCGTCCCGCTTCCTCCAGTCCTCCCGCCCGGACGCCCTCCCTGTCAGGCCCTCCCAGCTGTGCTTCCTGCCGCCTCCACCTAGCCTGGGCTCCATCTTCTGCCTTCAATCCAAGCCTCCCTGTAACCACATGCATTGATTTCTTTCTTCCGTTCCTCCCAACTAAAATCCTTTCTCCCCAGTTAAATTGTACCCATCCTACCAGACCAGCTTCACATCCTCATTTATTCCCTGAAGGCTTCTCTGGCCGCTGTAGCCCTAAGTTTTCTCTGAGCTCTCTGTTCCACACACTTTTGCCCTTTCACTCTTCCCTGATGGTTGCGTGTGAACCAGTCTTGTCTCTCCAGCTGTGTTGTAGGGCCTTCGCGGCGGATGGGGGTGGGGTGGGGGGGCGCGGTGCATTGTGCCCCTCCTGACCCCAGCGCTCAGCCACGAGAGTGGGCTCACGGGTGCTGCCGTGAGTGCAGGGCGTGAACTCTGACGGTGAGTAATACAATGGGAGATGATAGTGTGGGGAAGGGGGCTGGTGGGGGGCTTCTTACTCAAGAGACAGGAAATCCCTGGGGGAGAGGAGGGAGCAATTAGGCTCTTTGTGGATTAACCCAGAGCGCCTTCTGGGTAGGGTTGGGCCAGGCCCCTCCCCCGCTCCCAGGTGCTGGCCCCCAGCCCCACCTGGCAGGCAGCTGACTTCTTAAAAGTTCACCGAGGAGCGGAGGAGGAGGCCACCAGGAGGACCGGGACGATGAGCGCTGAGCATGGACAGCCACAGCAGTCCGGGGGCCGGAGGGGCCGGAGCTCTGGAGACAAGAAGTCCAAAAAGCGTAGCCGGCGCAAAGAAACCTACTCAATGTATATCTACAAGGTGCTGAAGCAGGTGAGAGCGGGAGCTAGGGGCGTGTGAGGAGCGCTGGCAAAAAAGCCTGGAAAGGGCACTGCATGGAGAGCGCGGGGCGCAGTTTACTTGCGGCACTGAGGCCCCCGAGCCCCTCTGGAGGGGGTGGCACTTAATCTCGGAGGTCCCCGCAACCGCTCAGTGTCTGTCTTGACCTGTGATGTGCAGGAGACCCTTCAAACAAGCTCCCACCACAGTCCAGAGGCTTACAAGGCTTCTGGACAGACCAGATTATTAAGCGGAATATTAGGTGGGACATAGTTAAAGGAAGACCACAAAAAAGTGCCGGGCTGAAGGTGACCAGGTGCCAAACATACGCTGGCACAACGAGAAGTACTAGTTAGTGGTGGCTAGAGTGTGGAGCGGTGCGTGTGAACTACAGCCTTGGGGAAGCCTTCCAGACGGGCAGCACTCAGTCTTTGGGGGGCTAAGGGGTTGGTCTACCTTATAGATAAGGAACCCCAGGTACATAAAGGCTCATTGGGGTGACTGAGTCCCATGACCTGACAGCAGCGGACGTCTGGTCCCCCTGGCTCTGGGGGGTTAGTCCCACCCTAACCCACACGTGTGCTCTGCTTCTCCCAGCGCACCTGTGAGAGGCACCTACTCCTGGGACTCTCGCCTTGGCAGGCATTTGGGGGCACTCATGTACCCAACCAGTGTGTCTAGAGGATCCCGGGCAACCTGGCCTCAAACACTGCCCTGCTCAGCAGAGCCAGGGCCGGGAGGAGGGAGGGGTGTCTGGGCTGCCTGCCCTCAGCCTCCCCAACCTCCCTGAGCCTCACCCCTTGTTAGGTGAGACCGCAGACTGGAGCCTGTCTCCGGTCTGAGTCCCCGGGTCTCTGGAATGCTCTCCTGGGGTGGGCCCGGCACCCATGTGGATCGGCCAAAGGGCAGCAGCAGAGAAGACGCCAGTGTCCTGAAGAAAGCGGGGGTGGGAGCGGTTATCAGTGAGCCCGGCCGCTTAGCCTAACTCTTCGGCTCAGAGCTCGTGCCGGGAGGGTTGGAGCGGGGCTGGGCTGCCGCGCGTGTCCCCCGTGTTGTGGGGTGAGCCACTGTCCCTCCTCTGCGGCCCTGAGGGGGACAGGATGTGAAGACAGCGCACAGGGGTCAGGCTGAACCCACGCGGTACAGGCCCAGGTTTCCGACTGTCACGTCCGGGGCACCAGAGGCGGTGGGCAGAGCGGGGGCCCGGGCTTAGTTCTGTGGCCACCACCGGCTTGACCTGCCTCGTCAGGCAGTCACCTACCTCTCATTCACAGAGAAGCAAAAATCCGCCTACTCACATTTTAGGACTGTTATGAGATCCCTACCATTTGTTTTACTAGAGGTCACCTAGTTCAAAACCTTCCGTGACAGAAGAGGAAACAGGCCCGGAGGAAAGTGTCGTATTTAAGGTCATACGGTGACTCATGGGACAGCCACAGAAGCCAGGTCTCCTCACCCCTAGTCTGGTGCTGAGATTGTGTCCTATGAGTGTCCTCTCCGGAAAATAATTTGGTCATGATTTACCAAGTTACGTGCACAAGCCCTCTAGGAACTTCTAGGAATAACCTTCATTGTGCTCACACGACTGTTCAAAGACATATTTCTTATAATACAATATAATAGCAAAACAAAACCCCTAAATGTCCATTAAGAGAGGAATGTATAATATAAACTATGATTCGTCCATACTATGGAACACTCTGCAAATGCATTAAATGAAAAAAGAGACGTAGCATTGCTTATCTCTTGCAGTTGGGAGAAATTTTTTTTTTTAGCTTGAATATAGTAGTAAAAAAATAAATCCCTATCTCCATGTCTCTCGGCCTCTGGAAAGAGGCTGGTAAGGGGGCCTTGCAGTCCCCAGCTTGGGGCCGGGGCTTGGGGCAGAGTCCCCGTGTTAATTGACTGGTCCTGCCGCTTCTCCAGGTGCACCCCGACATCGGCATTTCCTCCAAGGCCATGAGCATCATGAATTCCTTCGTGAACGATGTGTTTGAGCGGCTGGCCGGCGAGGCCGCCCGGCTGGCCCAGTACTCGGGCCGAACCACACTGACGTCCCGGGAAATCCAGACAGCTGTGCGCCTGCTGCTTCCAGGGGAGCTGGCCAAGCACGCTGTGTCTGAGGGCACCAAGGCCGTCACCAAGTACACCAGCTCCAAGTGACCTGGGGCCCAAACTTAATAAAGGGTGAACTGCTCCCTCGTACTGTGGTGATTTGAAAAAGGGATAGGTGAAGGCAAGGTGTGCTGGGGGGCAAGGGTGTCGTCACTTTTTTGGCTCCCAAGGTGGAAGAACACTTATTCAGACCTTTAAAAACTGCTTTCTGGGGGCTTCCCTGGTGGCGCAGTGGTTGAGAGTCCGCCTGCCGATGCAGGGGACACGGGTTCGTGCCCCGGTCCGGGAGGATCCCACGTGCCGCGGAGCGGCTGGGTCCGTGAGCCATGGCCGCTGAGCCTGCGCGTCCGGAGCCTGTGCTCCACAACGGGAGCGGCCACAACAGTGAGAGGCCCGCGTACCACAAAAAAAAAAACAACAACAAAAAACTGCATTCTGGGTGGGCCCCGTGAGGGACATGTGAGTGTACATGTAAATGTACAACGTTCTCATTCTTAGTGAGATGAAGTACGACTTGGTCTGGATTAGAATCCTGGATCTACTGCTAGCTGTTTCCATCATGCCCTCTCTGGGCCTGAAATTCCATGAGTGTTACTCTCGCAGGCCATGGTTTTGTGATGCCGTTTCCGGCACACCATAATTTTTGTCCTGTGCCGGGCACAGGGGCTACACAGGTCTATTCTTCAAGACACAAAAATGAAAGGCCCAAACCAGCTTCTAAATAGCCGATTGGGACCTCTAAGATGTTTTTATTTCCCCCTAATGCTTTCTTCCCCTTAACTTCAGAACAAATTGGTGAGAATGTTTTTGAGACTCCTAACTTTTCTTTCCCACTTTTATTTTGAAAAATCTCAAATCCATAGAAAAAAATTGCAAAAATGTACAATGACCACATGTATGACCTGCACCTGGATTCACCACTTAACACGTGGCCACATTTGCCTTTTCCTTCTCATTCAGCCTCTGAGGCACTGGGGTGAAGGGGTGGGGTTTAGCGAACAGTCCAAAATCCCTTACGTTCCCTTTGTAATTTCAGCTTCTTGTACTGAAAAGGCTCACTGTAATGATGGCTGAAGTGTGGCCCTACATACTTCACACGTGTTTCTTCCTATGTCAAGCCTACCGTGGAGATGCCGAGAGATGAGAACAAATTATCCACACTTTGGTCCCACGGCCAGAAAGGGGCAGGCTCGGGAGACGTGGCCCAGGAACCTCGGCTCTTCCCCACTCCCGCTGTGTTTCACACCTTGCCACTCAAGGTGTGATTCAGAGGCCAGCGGCATCTGTGACGCCGGGGACCTTGTTAGAAATGCAGGATCTTGGCCCCAGCTCGGAGTGCAGAATCGGACCCTGCATTTCGACAAGATCCTCGGGTAATTAATTTGCAGGTGCATTACGCCTGAGAAATCCTCTCGGGCTGCTCTTTGCTGCTGCCTCTCTCCTCCCACTGTCCTTTGCCCCATGCCTTATATATAAGTGACATATGACTTATGACTTATTCATAAGTCCCTACTGGACACTGAGCTAAAAGCTCACCCCAGCTGACCAGGGCCAGGCTGCTGCTGTGTTTCGTATTTTCCAAAGAGCCTTCTCATGAGCCTGGAGCAGTGATGGGGAAACCCACAGAGGGCTCAAAATGAGCGCCAAATACCACTGAGTCCCACCCACTACTCCCAATGTCATTCTTTACGAGGGTATAGCTTACTCGAACCAAGTGAACTACCGTCAGAGCCCAGGGAAACAAGCGTGCTTGTGCTCTCACTTCAAGGGGGAAGAGTGGGGAATTCCCTGGCGGTCCAGGGGTTAGGACTCAGCGCTTTCACGGCAGCCGTGTGCCTGGTACAGTCACATACGAGAGAGAGTAAGGAGGCTCGATCTGCAGTAAGGAATACAGGGTCTCCAGCTGAGAGGTACAGCTGGAGTAATGCCTTTAGGACTGCTATCCTAGAGCCTCCCAGTTTACCGGGTGACCTCAAATGAAGCCCATTCTTTCATTTGATGCTCACAAGGGAGGTAGCCACAGCTGACCCACCCTCTGCCCTGGTCAAGGCTTGCTAACAGGGAGCCGGTGTCCCCAAGCATGCTGCCTCCATGACATCCTCTAAGTGTCCCCTGGTCTTGTACCTGCAGCCCCCTCCCCTCGCAACCTTAGAACTTTGGGACAATGGGACAGAACTCTTAAAACTGGGCTATTCTGGCTTTGCAGGGTAGAGTCCGGGTGGAACCACAGTTCTTTGGATTCCAGGACCAGCTCACAAAGGGCAGTGTGAAGAGTGAGCACCACAACTGAAGGGTGAGTGAAGTGATGGGAGAGCAAAGAGCAAAGTGCGTCCCTGGCTCTCAGGCTGGGGTTACTGGGAGGGGGAGAAGGCCTGGTGGGGAGAGGGACCCCTGTGTGGGCCAGTCCCGGCTGGTCCCCAGACGTTCACACAGCGACCCTGCCCTCCCCTGCCTGTGGTCAGGCTTCCCTTGGACTATTAATTCCAGAACCAGGGCTCTGCTCTGGGGAAGGGACCCTTCTCTCTACACTCATCCTTCACCCCCGCTTCCCGCCCACCACCCTAGACCGTTGCAGCATCCCTGGGCTGCACCTTCACCTGGAGGTCACCAGCTGCGGACTCCGACGGGCCACTTCCTTAGCAGGAGCCCTAAGGGCCGTGCCCATTCTCCATTCTCCATCCTCCTGGCTTATCCATCAGGAGACTCCCTTCCCCAGGGACCCCAGTCCCTCACTTTCTCTAAGCCTCAGGGGGTGCTCACTGTAACTACCCTCTCACTCCCCCTGAGGGCCCCTCACTTCACTGAACTCCACCTCGGGACTGTGAGTAACCTTAACGTCACACCTTCTGGAACCTCGACTTCACAGTCCTCAAAAGCCTCTGTGGAGCCCACCTCCCCTACCAGCCGGCCCCCCTCCTCTGGGGCTCAGAGCATCCCTTGCTGGCTACCTCCTCTCCAGAGCTTACCAGCGCCTCTGGGACTCCTCCCACCTCATCTTGCAAGAGCTGTTGGGCCAAAAGCAGCCCCTGCTGGAACCCATGCCCCACCGGGAGCGGCAGTCCTTCCAGTACAGGCTCTCCTCGTTCTACCTGTACTACCTGGGGCTACTGCGCTGGTTCGACACCCTCTATGACCAGATGGTGCAGCCGCTGCTGGACGGCTGCTGGACGGCTGCTGGACGGCGTGGCGGGCCACGTGCTGGGGCTCAAAGACGATCTGGTTCGCGTGGACCTGTGCGAGACCCCCTGCCTGGACCAAGCGCTGCAGGACTTAAAGCTCACCCCGGTGGGCCAGCTGCGGCGAGAACCATGCCCGCGCCAGCTGGGGAAGGGGACATGGGGGGAGGGCTAGCCTGGACCTCCCACTCCTTGTGGAAGCAAGCCACATCCCAGCCAGCTGGGGGTGGGGGTGACCTGGACCTCCTGCGGATACCCCTGGCATTGGGACATCTGCAAGGGAAGGAGGGCAGGGCAGATCAGAGGATGGGGTTTGGGAAGTGCATGTAGGTAGTTGGGGGGTAGCCGGAGGGTCAGGCTGGAGGCTCTTCCTGGCTGGGAGGACCCATGAACTCAACTGCAGGGGACTGGTGAAGAGAGTCCCCCAGAGGCTTGTTCCTCAAAGCGTGGCCGGTGGGCCAGCAGAACCAGCATCGCCTAGGAGCTTGTTAGAAATGCAGAACCTCTGGCTGCACCCCAAACCCACTACAGTGTTCTGCACCTGCGTTTTCACAAGACCCTCAGGTGATGTGTGCGCACCAGCACGTTCCAGAGCACAGAGCTCCTGCACCGGCCTCCAGTCCGCCCCAAGGTCATGGTTCACTGGCCCACGTCCAAGGCAGTCCCCAGGTTTCCCCGACCTATCTGCCTCAGACTCAGCTGTGGGCCTGAAAGAGCAGACATTCCCCAGGCCCTGCCATTCTGCTGTGGCCAGGGCCTGGGAGCCTGCATTTTCAGAATTCCCAGTTGATTCAGATGCAGCGCCAGGATTGGGACCATTGCCCATTACCTACCGTGATCCTACAGAATTCAACTCTGGCCACATGGTGGGGGTGAGGGAAGAGAGGGATGACTTGGGGGGATTTTTCCCACCCCAGAGCTCTAGGATGGAAGAAAAGAGCCCCAGTGTCTGTGTGTACAGCTGAAAATGGTAAGGGATTGGCCAGATGGTCTGGATCTTTATTCTCATCTCCCTCTCCCCTGTTGCCCCAAAGGCAGACCTGGAGGTTCCAATTCCCAAATACTTCCGGCTGGAGCGGTCCAGCGTCCTGAGGGAGTGAGAGCATATGCTGGCAGAGCTCCTGTCCAGACGAGAGCCAGTGTTCGCCGAGGAGGTAAGTCAGGGAGACGCCCTCAGGAACAGAACTGCCACCCTTCAGGACACAGAGGCCCTGCCCTGCACTTTGCCCACCTCTGGGTGCTCTCTGGGTAATCCCTGGCCTCCTCATGGCTGCTCTTATGCTCCTTGTAACATTCCAACACCAAGGTAGAGGGACGGGACTTGTGCACCTAGATGCTCTGGGAAAACCTTAACCCCGGGATGTCTTTTGGGGGCTGGTCTCCCAGCTGCCCACCTGGATGCAAGCCCTCCCTCATTTCCTCCTCCTTTGCCCCTGCTCTGGCCAGAGCTTTCCAATATTACCCCAGACGGAGGCCATAATCCTACTGCAAAGGGCCGAGCGGGCCAGGCAAGGCAGGCTTCGAGCCACCTTCATGTGAGAGATTCGGAAAAAGGAGGAGGGAGATTGAAAGATTCGGGAGGAAGGGCGGCCCAGGTTCAGTCAGGACGAAGCAGCGATCATCATACAGAAGGTAACCCCCCACCGCCCTCACCCCCACCCTCCCCACACCCAGGAGGAAGGTCAGGGTAGAGTCGCCTCCTCCAGGAAGCCTGCCTGGCTCAGCAGTTGATGACAGAAATGTAGGTGCTTGGATTCTGTTGCCCCATGACTAGATATTAAGCTAGAGACCTTCATCAGTCAATAAACATGTATATTATTTGTTTATTATTTATTCTACATCTTATCCCCAAAAGGACTTAAAGTGGAATACCATAAAAGCCCCCAAAACAGAAAGACCATTAAAATTAGGGGAGAAAGGGAATTCCCTGGCAGTCCGGTGGTTAGGACTCCATGCTCTCACTGCCAAAGGCCCAGGCTCGATCCCTGGTCAGGGAACTAAAATTCCACAAGCTGCACCGCAGCCAAAAAAATTAAATAATAATAATAATACAAAAATAAAAATAAAAAAATTAGGGGAGAAAGATCCATAATCCAGCAGCAGAACAGAGTAGACGATCATTCCAAAAACTTTTAAGACTGTTAAAAATGAGTCACTAAAATGTATCCTGAGCCTCCTGAGGCAAAAGGAAACATGATGAACGAAATCGAGAACGGATGAGGTCCCGGTGTCTTTGGGGTCTGTGCCACCTGGGGTCACCCTTTACGTTAATCACACCCCATCCCACCTGACTACAGAAAACCCAGCTCTGTCTCTAGATTTCTCCGTGCCTTCTTACTGTCCTGGCGGGCGTGACTCTCCTATGTCACCTGGTAGCCCTGCTGTCTGCCCTGGCACGGGGGTGCGGCCCCTCTAGCATCCCCCCAAGGGTGCTGTTAAGCCGGCTCACTCTGGGCCGTAGTGGTTACCAGCTTGACGAGATTGGAGGCCGCCTAGAAAACTCCAGGGCAGAAAGGGCCCAGGACTGCTGACCAAGGGCTGCTGGATCTTTCTCTCTTAAATCAATCTCCTCTCCCATCTTCTCTCTCAAGTCCCAGTGCCTCAGAAGCGTCTGTTTCCTAGTCCAATACAGGAAACTTAGAACTCTTTCCCCCCAAAATGCAAAAGCAAACCAACCAACTAACAAGCAACAGCCCTGAGAACAGACATCCTCTCCAAATGAGGTAGATTTTTAGGTTATAAATCAGTATGCAGAGTACCCCAGCCTGAGTCCCCTGCATCTGGGTGACTGTACCCAGGTCCGGCTGCCCCACGGATGAGCAGGGGGTCATCGCCCTCAGGAAGCGCGGAAGCAAGGCTTTGGAGAAGGAAGGTCAGCCCCAAAGCTAGAGCTTCCCTTCCCCCTGAGAGCCAAAGCAAGCCTCTTGTCCCTTTTGTAAGGATATGGAAACACTGCGTTCCAGGCCCCGGGTTCCCCACTCCACTCATCAGAGGCCCTTAGTTATCGAGGACCTTTCCCGTGCTGGTCACAGGAACGGGAGGACTCAGTGGGACGGGGGTCTGGACGCAGAGCCTGCTCACCGAGGCGCTGTCTCAGTGACACTACCGGGGCGACGCCATGGCCCCCTCTGCCCAGCACCCACCCTTCACCCCATGGCACTGGGGTGTCCACGGGTCCGAGAGTGGCCGGCAGCCTGGGAGAGAAGCATTGGGTGAGGGGTCAGGAAACCTGGCCCTGGCCTTGGCTCTGCACCGAACGGCCCTTGGACTTGGGAGAGGCCATGTCCCGGCTCTGGCCTCAGTTTCCTTGTGTCCAAGATGTAGGGGAGCTGCACAGTTCCTACAGCGCCTGGGTGGAATCAAGCATTTCTTCCAAATGCTGGGGGGATTCTGAGAAGTGAGATCAAGGAGGGCTTCTTGGCGAAGGTGGTACTTGAACTCTGATTTGTGCTTCAAAAGATACAGCAGGTTAGAGGGTGGAGATGAGGAGGGAATTCCGGGGCATGGGTGCTGAGGGGGCACAGCCTTGGAGCTGGACATCTTGGGTGCAGACGGGCCCCACCCCGCTCTGGGCTATCCCTGCTCAGGGGGGCAGTTGCCAGTGAGCTGTCCTCTGGAGGTGCCCTCCCCAGAGCTCTGCCCCTCACATCTCTGCAGAAATGCAGTATGGGGAGTGTCTGGGCCCATGTATCCCTGCAGGTGTGGAAAGGTTACCAGCAGAGGAAACGCACTCAGCAGGACCGGTGGACGGAGATGGAGTTCATCGGTATGGTGAGTGCCCCCCCGCCGGCCCTGTACAGGCCCTCCCTGCCCACACCCCCCTCCACTCAGGACTGGGGTAGGCATGAGCGGAGGCGGGCCAGGCTGGGGCCAGTGTCCCTGGTTGAGGGATCCTTCAGGGTTTGGTTGAGGGAGAACCACGAAGCCACTGCCAGGCCACATCCGTTTCTGCCCCTCCCTCTCTAGAGCCCTTTGGAAAGAACTCACACGTGGGGCGGCATGAGGGATAGTAGCGCAGAGCATCTGGACCCCTGCTCCACGCCCCCAGATGGCAGGAGAGGCTGCCTGCAGTGAGTGGGTCCCGCAGAGGGAGGCGGCCGCAAAGCCAGTGGGAGCCCCGCCAAGGCTCTTGCAGCCTCTGGGAGAAGCGCGGGAGGCTGAGTTGGGGTGAGGGCACACCCCTTTCACACCAGAGTGGGCCACTTGCTCTGGGGGCCCCAGACTTGCTTCTCCTCTGCTCTGCAGGCAGGATGGCTAAGTCTGAACAAGGTGCCGGGAGCGTGAATGCGCATGCCAGGGAGTGTGGGCGCTAGGGGTGTGCGTGTCCAGGCAGGGTGGACAGACCCTGCTCCCTGAACCTCGTCTGTCCTCTGCTCTGTGATGGTCTGCCCCCAGCTAGCCTCTGCTGACTTAGGAGAGCAAGGCCATGATAGGGGTGAGAGGCCTGATCCCTGAGAGGGGGCTTGGCCATGGGCAGAGCCTGCAGAAGCCCGGCGGATAAAGGCTGATGGGGAGGGCCATGGGCTAGGGGGGGCAGAGGAATCGGAGACAAGGGCTGGGATGGCTACTCCAAGGAGGGCGGACGGCGGCTTAGAAGGAGGGAGGGGCCCGGGTGGCAGCTGCGTGGGAGTGGAGGTCCGAGCTCATTGGGGGGCCGGAGAGCTAGACCCCCAGGAGGCCAGAGCAGGCAGAGGGAGGCCGGGCTCGGGCCTTGGTGGGGCGAGGGCAGGGGGCCATGGCACGGCGGTGGGTGAGGAATGAGCCCGGCCGCCCGGGCCGTCAACAGTGTGAGCTCAGCGTTTTCAGTAATTGTCTCTGTGCAGAGTGATATTTAAAATACATTTGGGAGCCAATGAGGCGGGAAAGTGGCTGCGAGAGCGGCTGCCGGCCGGGGGGGTGCGGGGGGGGGGGGCGGAGGTTCACAGGGGAGGGTGTGCTGGGGGGAGCGGGCAGGGGGGCCGGCCCGGATGCATCTAGCAAACTCATTATCAGAGTAATTTACGCAGACGAGTTTCAGGCTCCAAACACAATTTCTCCTGCTGCAGGCATGCTCGCTGTTCCGTGTGGGTGTGTACGCGAGGCCTCGCCTGTGCGGGGCTGTGTGCCGGGGTCCGGGCCTCCCCACTCCCACCCCTGAGCCCCTCTGGCTCCCCGTCCACGTCCCCAGCTCCCCTCGTCCAGCCAGGTGGAGCACTCGGGCGTCATGTCCCAGGCCAGCCTCGGGAGGGATGTCCAGAGACTCCTCCAGACGGAGAAGGAGTTCCAGTCGGCCGCGGTGAAGACCCACGATGCCCTCAGGGAGATGGAGGGGCCCGACATGAAAGAGAAAATGAAGGGGCAAATCCGACAGTGGTTTATTGAGTGCCATCAGCCTCAGCTGACCCCACCCTAAACCCTTCTTTCCCTCCTCATCCCAGTGTTGAACCCCACTTCTGTTTTGTCCTTTGGTCCAGATTGGATTCTCTTCACCATCCCGCCCCCACACCCCGACACGCTGCTGACACACTTGGTTTAAACCTGGGGCCCCCAGCCTACAGGAACAGCGCCACACGTGACTTCCCATTCCCTACATGGCAGAGAAAATGCCAGAATAAGATGGGAAAAGCATCCAGGGACACCCCCTGACTAGTCTCACCTCTCTATTCTGTAACCACTCCTTCCCTCTCTCCCTCTATCTCCCTGGTCCTTCATCTTTCTCCATCCTTCCCTCTATCCATCTATCCATCCATCCACCCACCCTTTCTGCCACCCATCTATCTAACCATTCATCAATCCATTTATCCTTCTGTTCCTCCACCCATCCGTCCACCCATCCATCCATCCATCCATCTGTCCATCCATCCATCCAACTATCCACCCATCCATCCATCTCTCCAACCATTTTACGTTCATTTAGTGCCCTTACTGGCCGATTCCCTGATTATCCAGATGAGTCTTTAGGTGGATCCTACCTGATCTTTGCAGACAAGACTCCAGAACAGGTACCGTGGAGCTGGGGATAGAAGACTTTCTATGGTAGGTGGAATCTGAGGTTACAGAGAGTTCTGGGCGTAAGCTGAGGGTGGCAGGGGGTGAGGCCACCTTCAGTAGAGGCAGACGTGGTGGAGGAGATGTACGTAGCCAGTGTGATTGCACGGGGAGGAGGGGATACCCAGAAGAAGCTGGAGAAGGCTTCTTAGCCAGCGAGAGGAAACATGTCTGGTGAGAGCACCGTGGCTCCAGGCCCCCGTGGGCTGGGAGAGCAGCAGCTCTGAGCAGAGCGCTCCCTCAGTTGCACCCCTTTCTTCCTGGACCCCAGTCAAGTGTCTGGACTCTCAGTGCCTGGATCCCACCAGTGACGCTGGGCCTTTGGAGTCCTGGGTCCACCCCTAGCTCAGGCCCTTGGTTCTCTTGCTCCTATCAAATCCCTGTGGTCTTCTCTGAAACATCTTCCCTTGTTTGTCACAGTTGAAGATGGAACTGGAGGTGCAGGTCCAGGAGAGCAAAAAAAAGGATGAAAAGAAAAGTAAGGAGAAAAAAGAGAAAAAGAAGAAGAAAAGGAAGGGAGAAATGACCAGGAAGGGGGTAAGGCACTGCCTGGACTCATGGACCAAGTGGGCAGGGACAGAAGCTCAGAGAATTCCCAGGGGAAGGCTGGTCCTGGGAGAATCAGGGCCAGAGTTTGTGATGCGTAGAGGTGAGGGGGTCAAAGCCAAAGGATGGAGGACTTCCCTGGCAGTCCAGTGGTTAAGACTTCACCTTCCAATTCAGGGGGTGTGGGGTCGATCCCTGGTCGGGGAGCTAAGATCCCACATGCCTCGGGGCCAAAAAACCCAAAACATAAAACAGAAGCAATATTGTACAAACCCAATAAAGAGTTTACAGATGGTCCACATCAAAAGAAATCTTTAGGGCTTCCCTGGTGGCGCAGTGGTTAAGAATCCGCCTGCCAATGCAGGGGACACGGGTTCGATCCCTGGTCCGGGAAGATCCCACATGCGGCGGAGCAACTAAGCCCATGCGCCACAACTACTGAGCCTGCGCTCTAGAACTCGCGAGCCACAGCTACTGAGCCCATGAGCCGCATCTACTGAAGCCCATGTGCTCTAGAGCCTGTGCTCCACAACGAGAGAAGCCACCGCAATGAGAAGCCCGCGCACTGCAAACGAAGAGTAGCCCCCGCTCGCCGCAACTAGAGAAAGCCCGCGCGGCAATGAAGACCCAACACAGCCAAAAATCATAAACAAAAATAAGTAAATTTTAAAAAAAAAGAAATCTTAAACAACAAAAAAAAGCCGAAGGATGTTTCTGTTCTAGGAGGCAGATACGATGCTGAGAGTACTGCCCTCCACATCCATCCCTGTGATTAATGCCGGACACGAGGAGTGCACAGGCGAGAGAGGAGGGGCTGGGGAAGAGTGACCAGGCCTGTGGGGTCTTGGGGTGACCTTGGTCCTGGGGACAGTGGACCTGTGCCATGTATCATGAGGTGGCAGTGTCAGAGTGTGGGTGTGGAGGCCGAGGGGAGAAGGCCAAAGGGGAGAGGGGTGTGAGGTGTGATTCCCTGGGTCGGGGGCATTATGTGTTTGGGTCTGAATCCTGCGGCCACAGGCCTTGGGATCAGGCCTTGGTCCGTGGTCTGGGTGGAAGCGTCAGGCAGCTCGGTGAGGAGAGGTGGACCAGCGCGTGTGTGCGCACGTGTGAGATTATTTGTGCATGTGTGTGTGAGTGCGTGTGTGCACCTGGAACCCTGACACTCCATTGCACTCCAACCTCTCCACGGTCAGATCTGTGGAAGAACCGGTTTGATAGCCTACATCCCAATCAGAGTTTTGACTCTGAGATCCTCCAGGTGGAGAAGAGGAAGGAAGTGGAGCAAGAGATCCGGATACAGGTGAGCGTCCCTGCGGGCCTCCAGCTGCTCCAGGCTCCGTCCCTCTGTCCTCAAACACCGCCACCAGCCTCCCGCCCACCACCCGCTGCAGCACGCTCTACGCACTGCCTGCCCTGCGCAGTCTGGGCTCCGTCTGGTCCATCTCGGTCCCCGTCCTCCTCTGCCTCTCCTTGGTCACCCCTTCTCCCTGGGGTGTGGATGCAACCCTGACGTGAGGGAATGGGAGTGGCTCTGAGCCTGGGGTCACACCCTCCACCCTCCTCACCGACACTTAGAGGGCTCCCTGAGGCGTGCCAGCCCTGTGGCGTGCACTCTGGAAGCATCCACTCACACAATCTTTCCAACAAAGCATGAGGCAGGCCCCGTGATTTTCCTGACATTATATATGAGAAAGCTTCATGAGAGGTCATGAAATTGCTCAAGGTCACACAGACTTTAAAGAGTGGATCTGGGGCTGGAACTGAAAGCTGACCGACTCCATCTTGGGGGCTCCTCCCCACACTGATGCCAGCTGAGAGCAAGGCTCAGGTGTGAGGTGTGAATCAGAGTTGGGGTGCAGGGGCTGAGGGTTCCAAAAGAATGACCCCCCCTGCCCCGCTGCCTTCACTGGGCTTGTCTGGCTCTTCCCTGAGGTGCCCCTCCACCCCGACTCAGTCCTCACCCTCCTACCTGTCCTCCCCAACCCCTGGTCGCCCCATCACACCCCCTGCCGTCCCCCCAGGTAAATGAGCTGATGTGTCAGGAGCTGAAGAGCCTGCGGCTGGCCGCGGTCAGGGAGGAGGGGAGAACTTCGAAGCCTCCGAAGGCAAGATGAGGGGCCAGGGCTGGCACAAGGAAGGGCACACGCCAGGGAGGCAAGGAACAGAAGACAACTGCCTGTGTGCTTGCTTTCAACCAGAAAAAGATGGGCAAGAAACCTGAGAAGAGGAAGAAAGAAGAAGATCTGACCCCAGACAGGTAGCAGACCCTGCACTTCACCAGGGGTGGGGGAGCGAGCCCTGGCCCAGGACAGATCTGACTTCCGGTCCTGGTTCTGTTGCTGTGTGACCTGGGGAAAGTCACTTAACCTCTCTGATCCCCTGTCCTCATTAACCACGTACCTACCCTACCAAACTCACGGGATAGCTGTGAGGATAAAGTAGAAGCACAAAAAAGTGCTTTGAAAGTGATGACGCAGAACTTACCAGAGGTCACTTTCTACTCACTTCTCTGGTGATGCAAGCCCACTGGTGCTGGCTGCTTTAATGGCCATCCCTCCCAGGAGCATGTACATCTTAGATGTGGTTTCTAGGAAGAGGGCCATGTGTCACCCACACTGGGTTTTTAGAGGGAGGGTCTCAGAGGGCTCTGGTCCTTCACCCCGCTCAACCCCCAGAGCACCCAGCTGGGGCAAACTGCCTTCTGGGCCAGTGGGCCGGTGTCGGGCCTTTGGAGATGGCTGACGACAGGACTTTGGACAGGAGGGCTCCCTACCCCCTCTCCTCATGCCTACAGCACCGCCCCAACCCATCTCTGTGTCCCTTTCCCTTTTCCTCAGGGCCCCCGCTGCGCCACCCTCTGCCAGGTCTGTGGACTCCCTGTTTGAAGAGCTCATCATCTTTGGCCTTCTAAAGAAGTGCGAGACACTGGCTTTGAAAGACTATGTTGGTGAGAGCCCTCCGCAGCGCCTGCTCCTGAGGTTAAGGAATGGTGCCCCTGGCCATGGCCTTCCCTGCAGCCGACTGCCACCTCCCCAGTGACCCTTCTCCTCGCGTGCCCTGCCCCAGTGGGTGCCACTCACCAGCGGGCCACCTGTCCCCCAGGTGACTGCCTCTGTCTTGGATCGACTCTGAATTTGGCAAACAAGCTGCCTATGCCTTCCCTGTTTGACATACGACAGAATGTGGCCTTGTATGGGGTTCTGCGGCTTGGTGAAAGGCAAGAGCCAGTGCCGGGCAGGTGGCTCTCTGGGAGCCTGGGTGCAGGGTAGGGTGGCCGAGGCAAGCGTGTCCAGCCTGGGCTTTCTGATCCCAGTGCCATGAACTCATGTTGGACACCGCCCCCGCCCCGCCTTCCCCGGGCCCCGCTGGAAGTCACACCCCGACTGGGCTGTCCTGGAAGTCATGTGGGCCCTCGACCTGCAGAGGAGCCACATTTCCAGCCCCTCGCTCAATCCCAAGTGACGTCCCATAGTCTGTCCCATTCCCCGAAGACCAGCCCCCCACCCCCTATAAACACCAGAGGCCGGATCTTTCTGAAGTGGTTTGTCATGTGCCCTTTAATTCCATCCCTTCAAAATCCAGGAGTGGAAATAGATGGTATAGGAAGCAGAAGGGCCATTGGGAGGAGGTGGAGGGCTTTCTCCTGACACCGCGTGTAGCTCTTTGGAATCATGGTTGCTACACCATTGGACTTCCTCCAGGGCGCCTCCCACAGAGGGCATGCCTGGGCCGTTGCCCAGACCCTAGGCGAAAGCAGTGCCACCAGGACCCGAACCTCGTCCTGCCCAGCCTGGGGCCTTTGGCCTCACCTGACACAATGTCTCCACCCCTGACCCCCTGCCAGCCCCTGTTTCCTCTCTCAGGCTCCCCAGACATACACTCCATGGCCCCCCTCATCCGCTCCATCCTCCTGGTGGGCCCCTCGGGCATGGGGAAGAAGACGCTGGTCAAGGCCGTGTGCACAGAAACCGGCGCCAACCTTTTCGACCTGTCACCTGGCAACCTGCAGGGCAAACGTCCCGGCAAGACCGGGGTGCAGACGTGGGTGCATATCGTCGTTAAGGTCTGGGTCCCCGATGGCATTTCCAGTTCTCAGACTGTGACAACAGAGCAGGGTGGGCTCAGGAGGTCACCCAGCTGCCCGGCTGGTGTAGTTTCAGGAGCTGCTGAGGTCTCCCTACCAATCCCTGCTGGGGGCTTGTGGATTCCTGAAGCCCCAGGGATGGGAGAGGTGAGGGGCAGTGGGGAGAAGAGTAGTTTCTTCTCATGGCAGAGATGAGGCTGCACACGTAGCCCCCTGAGCCCGGAGAGGGCAGGGACTCTGCTGTGATGATAGGATGGGTATACAAGGGGGCTGAGAGGTGGGGTTCGCAGGATGTGGGAAGCGAGGCTGGAGCTCCGAGGTCTGCCATTGCCTGAGGCTGGCCCTGACCGTGGGTTGGACCAGATGGGGAGGTGACCCTTCCCCAGGGACAGCTAATGTCAGTTTTCTATTCTCTGGCCTGTCCGGGTGGCTCGGTACCTACAGCCCTCTGGATTGGGAATGCGGAGAAGAATTTCTATAAGCGAGTCCCAAAAAAAGACAAGGAGGTGAGTGAGGGAGCCTGGGCAGAGCCCGTGGTTAGGACAGGCGAGCGTGGGCTTGTTCACGTCACTCCAAACCTCGCCCGTTGTGAGGCCTTGGACAAGTCCCCTGTCCTCCTCCTGCCTTGTTTCCTTATCCTTAAAGCAGGACTGACAGCCCCTCCCGTCTGCCCCCCCAGGGTCCATGTGAGGCGGAGCGTGGGCACGTGCCCTGTGAATTAGAAGCCCCTATAATGTCACTGTGTCCCCACCCACCTCCCCTCCTTCCCCAGAGCAGATGGACCCCAAGCGAATAAAGAAGGATCTCACCAAGGCCCTGTGACTGCTGAATCCTGGAGACCGCGCGAAGCTGATCGGGACCACTGACCGGCCGCAGGTGGCTGAGATGAAGGGGCTGTGCTGCACCTACGAGCGGATCCTCCTGCCGCGGCCCGATTATGCTTCTCGCTGTGGTGAGGCCCTGGGACTTGGGGACAGGCCAGAGAAGGGGCCGAGGGGCCGCCCCTGCAAAGCTCCCCGCTTCTTCCCATCCCCACTGCTCTGAGGCCTCACCTCCACAGCCAGGTGTTCTGGAAGTGTCACTGGATAAGCAGCCCAGCGGTCTGGGTCCTGGCCTGGTTCTGTAGACACGGGCAGGCCACTTTAGTCTTTGGAGTCTCACTTTCCCAGGTTACGAGGGGAGGCTGAGCCTTACCTTCCTGGGAGGAGAGGCGCGGTTGGACGTAGGGCCGCCCTCCAGAAGCACAAACTCTTTCCAGATACAGACAGAAGTGCCCACTGCCTCTCCCTGCCCCGTGTCCTCCCCCCATGCCCACAGTGCTCTGGAAGCATATGATAGAGGCCCAGGGCGTCCAGGTGACCCAGAGCCTGGACATCAGTGCCCTGGCAAAGGTGTCTGACGGCTACACACCTGGCTGCATTCTCCAAGCCATCCAAGCAGTGCTGATGGAACGGTGGCTCCTGCAATTGTCCAAGCGGCCCCTGGTGGCCTCAGAGATCCTGCGGCACCTGGCGAAGCTGGACCCGGTGTACAGGGAGGAGGAGGAGTCCCTGGAGGTGGGGCTTTGGGTGGGGATGGGGTGGGGGGAGGGGTAGGTGGGGAGGAGGGCTGAGGGCCGGCACTGGTTAGGGAGTCGGTCCTCTGAAGCCCCAGGCCCACAGCCCACTTTGGAGCCCCCCCTCTGCTCCCCGTGGAGCTCAGCTGGGAAGGGAAGAAGAATCAAGAAAAAGACAGGTGGGCAGGGCTGTCTCACCTGGTTTCCTCGACTTGGGGGGAGGGGGGAGTCCGAGAGCGGCACCTGCGTATTGGGAGCCCTTGGTTGGTTCCTGCACCAGCAGCTACTCACGTCCCCACCTCTGAATCCCTTCCCACCCCCAGGGATGGCCGTGGAAGCACAGGAGAGAGGGCTGCAGGGCAGGGGAGGGGGGCTCGCCCCTGACAGTGGCTGGCACGCTGGCCTAGAGTATTTGGTGAAGAGCAAGGGAAACCACGACTCTAGCAGGACTCAAGGACCCCAGAGGAGAGCTGAGGACGCAGATCCGTCTAAAGGGAAGGGCAGGGCCAGGGAGCAGAGCCGAGGGTCAGAGCCAGTGCACCTACCATTCCTCCTCGGCCTCCAAACCAGGACCGGTACTTCAAGACCCCGCTGGGCGAGAAGAGGATGAAACTCATCAATGACCAAGACGCCGCAGAGGAAGCCAAGCTGGTAAAGGAGGAGAAGAAAAGGAAGTGATGCTGAGGCCAGGGTGCCTGAAATTAGCGATGGGACAGGGTGGGACCCCACAGGCGAAGGGGCCAGGGACAGAGGGATAAACGGCCAGACGGCGCGGGCACCTGCTCTCTTTGCCCATCTCTGTGCTTCCCGTCCCTGGCTCTGTGCCCCTGCCCGCGCCCAGCCTCTGTCTCGCACCCCCGCTCTCCCAACCTCCCGTCCAGACCCCACCTGGGTCTTCACCTCCTGTCATTCTCCTGTCCTGTCTCCCCAGCTCTCTTCCTCCTCGAGGTATTTCAGGGAGAAAAACAAAAGAAAGACAAAGGGAAAGAGGAGAGAGGGGAGAGAGAAGGTCTATAGTAAGTATAGAAAAAGAAAAAAGCCAGAGTCTGGGCGCCAGTGGACCCTGGTTCTAGCCCCACTTGGCACGAACCTCCTGTGGTCTTGCACGGTACTTTCCTGTCTCTGGGCCTCAGTTTCCCTGCCTGCGGAGTGAGGAGAGGTTGGATCCGCTAATCTACTAGGTCCCTTCTACTCTAGGGTTTGGTTATTTCTACAAGAGGATCTGGGAAGTCGGGGAGGTGAGGGCTCTTGGGCAGCGGTTGGGTGGGGTGAGGTGGGGAGAGAAGGTTCTAGGGAAAAAGACTGTAGGGAAAAGCAGGCGTCTGTGGCCACAGCAAGGGCTGCGGGTAGATCCAGTGCCTTCTATGCGAATGCTCCACCGCTTTCCTCTGGACACCACCCCCCCCCACCTGCCCAAGCTCTGCACTGCTTGCTCTGACCCGCGGGGGACTGCAGGGGTCACAGCCTCCTGCCCCTGGAGGAAGTCCACCCGCGGGCTCCCCTTGTTGTGGGAGCTGGAGTCGGGGAACTCGGGGAGTGGGGGACAACCATGCCACGGAGGGCTGGGAGCCCCAGGGTTCTCTCTGAAGAAGCCAGGTAAGGAGTGTGTGAATAGAGGTCAAAGCGTGTTCTACGTGTCATGAGAGCCAGGCGAGGGGAGGCCGCTGGGTTGGTGCAAGGAGGCCCTGTGCTGGGCAGTGGTCCCCAGGGGCTGGGTTTTGAATGTCCTTTCTCCCCTTTCCCCTTTTCACCTCCCCAGGTGGAAGTAGTCTCATCATGCATCCTAGGGTGCGCGAACGGGCAGAGCCACTTCCTCCTCGCTCTCCAGGTAGCGATGCCATGGGAGACCCTGGGGTCACCCAGGGAGAGGGGGGTCAGCACCGAGGCGGGCTGCCTGTAGGCCAAGCCCTCTTCCCCCCGCACAGAAGCCCGACTTCCAGAGAACCCCTGGAGGGGATTCCTCACAGAGTAGGCTGTCCTCTGCTGTTGGTCCCCGCTGTCCCCTCCCTTGCATTTGGAAGTGGGAAGGTGTGGGGCTAATTGGTGGCATTTGGGAAGGCAGGAGAAATTATCTGGTACCCACGCGCCCTCCCTCTGGGATCAGAGCCCCGGCCGCTGGAGGCCAGCGTGGTGAAGTACAGGATAGATGAGAACAGGGAGAAAAGGGCAGCTTGAAAGCCCCATCCCCCATCCCCACCCCCACCCCTGCAACAAGGTGTCACACCTTGGCCGAAGCCCTCCCCGCCTCTGGGCTCCGTTTTCCTATACCCCTGAAATTGTGGATTGGACACCAGGTCTGGGTGGTCCGTTCAACCCTGCTGCATGCAGCTCAGGGTCAGAGGGCTCCACCCTAATTCCCAGCCCCAGCCTGACGCCTCCTTCCCTGCAGCTGACAGCTAGGATGTCCGGGCTATTCAAGGGCTATTTGTGGCGTGGCCTCTGTGTGCTCCCTGCCCCTCCCACACCGGACCTGCGCCTGGCTTGGGCCCAGCACCTGCCCACCCAGTCCGCCAGCGGCATCGCCCTGCGTCCTGCCGCTTGGGCTCTCTCTCCCTGAAACTGGCCATGCCAGGGAGAAGGAACTCCCCTCCCCACTGGGGACACCGTCTGGGGTGCCTCCGCTCGGCCTCAGCCTGCCGGGTTTGGGGGCCCCGGTCCTGCCCAGCCTGGGAGGCCCCTCAGCGCTCGCCGCTGCTGTGCCGGGACATGGCGCTGCAGAACGCCCTGTACACTGGAGACCTGGCGTGGCTGCAGGAGCTGTTCCCCCCACACAGCACAGCCGACTTGCTGCTGGAGAGCCGGGCTGCTGAGCCTCGCTGGATCAGCCACCAGAGGGGTGAGGGGCGGCTGGGGGACACGGGGCTGAGGGCGGGGGCCCTGGGCGGACCGCACCAGGCGCAGAGGTACCAGGTGCTTGAGGACGAAGTGTGCTCCCAGGCTGTTTCTCTCCCACCCTGAGGCTTTGCCTAAACCTTGGCCCGGGAGAGAAGTCATGCGGAGCCTAGAATAGCTCCTGCTGAGCCCAGGGGCCAGGTCAGGCGAGGCTCCGCACACGGAGACACTCTCCTTGCATCTGTTCCTGTCCCCTCCTCCTCTCCTCATCTCTGCCTTTCGCCCCTACCTCTCCTCCCCGAGCCCCCAGCCCCCTTCCCCCACGCTCCCACGCTGCCCTCATGAGCTGGTCCCCAGAAGAGTGCAGGGAGCAGGGCGAGCCCCCTGGTGACCGACATGCCCTCTGTGCCAGGCTGGTGGAGAAGCCCAGCGGAGGGTCCGCCGAGCGCCCGGAGGCAGGCCCGAGACCCATCGTCACGCGCGCGGCCTCGGGACCCGCCCTGGCCTTCTGGCAGGCGGTGCTGGCCGGGGATGTGGGCTCTGTCTCCTGCATCCTTGCCGACTCCAGCACCGGCCTGGCTGCGGACTCCGTCTTTGATACCAGCGACCCAGAGCGATGGAGGGATTTCCGCTTCAACATCCGTGCTCTGAGTACGGGCCAGGGACACTGGGGGGTCTGAGCGGGAGAGGGAAGCCTGGGGAAGGAGCTCTGGGCTCCCTCTTCCCGGCCTCTGCCCACCTCCCCCGTTGCCTGGCATCTCCTTGCCTCCCTCCAGGGTCTGAGGCCCAGGTCCCGTCTCTCCCTAGGACTCTGGTCGCTGACGTACAAAGAGGAGCTGACCACCCCACTGCACGTGGCGGCCAGCCGGGGCCACACGGAGATCCTGCGGCTGCTGCTGAGACGGAGGGCGAGGCCAGACAGTGCCCCTGGGGGCCGCACCGCCCTGCACGAGGCCTGTGCCGCAGGCCACGCTGCCTGCGCGCACGAGCTGCTGGTGGCCGGAGCCGACCCCAACATCCCTGACCAGGATGGGAAGCGCCCCTTGCACCTCTGCGGGGCGGCCGGCAGCCTCGAGTGAGTGACCCCTCGCCTCAACCCCCGTTCCACTCGTAGGGGAGGCAAAGAGACGAGCGCAGGGAGGATGAGGGAGCGCGTCGAGGGCTGGCAGGCCTGGTGAGCTGGGGCTCAGGTGGGAGTCAGGATGCGATTTCCCCCCAAGCCATCCTACCACTGGCCTGGTGGGCTTTGGAATGGCCTGTCCTAGCACCAGCTTCTGCCTCCCCAGGGCCGGAGGAGGGCTGTAGCAGGGCCCGGCTGCGCGGCCGGCGCGGGGGAAGTTGTGGCTCCTTTATGGGGAAGTGGTGTAAAGTTTTCATTTTTCTGAGCTTATGTCCCAGGCACCGTGCAAAGTACAGCAGTAAATAAGGCACGATTCTGCCCTCAGGGAACTGACTGTCCAGTGATCCAGATAGGCTGTCGAGGATAGCAGGCCCCCAGTTAGGGCCTGTGGTGGTCCTTGAGGGCAGGGTCTGGTTCTCAGCTTGGCAGGTCTGGCGTTTCCATATTGGCAGGCACCCTCAGATAAATGGGCTCGGGGACTGAACCCAGCTAACCAGACTCACAAGAAACCAATGGCTATACCCAAATGTAATAATGTATTATTTACTGTAGAGGACATTCCTTTACAGTGACCCAAATAATTGTGCCCTATATGTAGGGGGCCTTGGAGAATGAGTCCTCATAATTTTTTGATGAATCTGGAAGCCCGGCAAAGGGAGCCTTGGCAAATCTATGAACTAACTGTATGTACGACAGAGGCCTTCTCTCTACTGACTACACACCTGCCAAATTTCACATCTTGCCCCTGAATGGCACCACAGTTTTGATCCTTGGGTCCCCCTTTTGTGGACCTTCTTCCTCCTGTTAACCTCATCGGCCCTCAGAGGATTCTACCGACTTCCTCGTGTTATGGTTGGAGACGTGTTCTACATCAGCGTGGTCCAATACAAATACACCATGAGCCACCTATGTCATTTTAAATTTTCTAGTAGCCCTATCAACGCATGAAAAAGAAACAGGTGAAATTCATGTTTAAATCGTGGCAAATTACACGTCACATAAAATTTACCATCTTAACCATTACTCAGTGCACAGTTCAGTGGCACTAAGTACATTCACATTGTTGTGTGGCCATCACCACCATCCAACGCCTGAACCTTTTTAATCTCGCCAAACTGAAATTCTGTATCCTTTGAACAATAACTCCCCCTCCCCTCCCCCCCAGCCCCTGGCAACTACCGTCTACTTTCTGACCCTATGAATTGGACTGCTTTCAGCACCTTCTATGAGTGGAATCATACAGTATTTGTCCTATTGTGACTGCCTTATTCCGTTTAGCATAACGTCCTCAGGTTCATCCAGGCTGTAGCACGTAACAGAATTTCCTTCCCTTTTAAAGGCTGACTAATATTCCATGGTATAGATCACATTTTATTTACCCATTCCTCTATGGATGGACATTTAGAGTGCTCCCATGTTTTGGCTATCGTGAATAATGCTGCTATGAACATGGGTGTATAAATATCTGTGAATCAAGTGATATTAATTTTAATAATATTTTTTATTTAGCACAATGTATCCAAAATGTCATCATTGGGCTTCCCTGGTGGCGCAGTGGTTGAGAGTCTGCCTGCCGATGCAGGGGACGCGGGTTCATGCCCCGGTCCGGGAAGATCCCACGTGCCGCGGAGCGGCTGGGCCCATGAGCCATGGCCGCTGGGCCTGTGCTCCGCAACGGGAGAGGCCACAACAGTGAGAGGCCCGCGTACCGCAAAAACAAAAAAATATGTCATCATTTCAACATGGAACCAATATAAAAAGAACACATGAGACACTTTAGATTCTCTTTTTGTACCAAGTCTTCAAAATTGGTGTGTATTTTGCACTCACAGCACGTCTCCATCAGGACTAGCCGTCCTGCAAGGGCTCGGTGGCCGCACGTAGCCGGTGGCCACTGATTGGACAACGCTGTTCTGTGCAATCCCACGTTCTTTGTCTGGCCGTGTTTCAGCCCAGGCTCCCTGAGATCACACTTTGTGACAATCATTCCTTCCTTTTTTGAATAAGCAAGTGTATTTTTAACATTATTTTGGAGAATTTCAAACATATAGAAAGGTGGACAGGATAATATAATGAGCCCCCACGATCCACCACCATCTATGCCACCCACTGTCCCCACCCAACGAGGCCATTATGAACTCTCATGCTGACAGCTTTTCAGGCATTGTCTTATATGCCGCTCACAGCAACCTCTTCCGTCTAGGTATCAGCCATTATCCTCATTCTATAGACGAGGAAAGTGTCACTCGAAGACACTAAGTTCCCTTAGCCTTGAATTTCAGGGCACACATCTTGGCAGGCGTACACAGTCTTCTGAGAGGACCATCCTGGAGCAGATCTGGTGGCCGATTTTGGTTTTGGTCTTTCTCCCACTGCCCCAGTTCCCATTTGTGCTCACTTCTGCGTCCCCTTCCCCCCTCCTCCTCCCGTCCCAGCACGCAGAGCCCTGGCTTGAGAGAGGGCACTAAAAATCCTGCAGGATGTTGCTGGATGCCCAGTGCCAGCCAGGATGGAAGGAGCAGACAGCACCAGGAGCCACCCAAGGGTCCCCCCAGGTTTGCTTTGCTCAGACCGGCAGGAACACAGGGGTGAAGGTCTGCACCCCGTTTTCCTTCCCTCGGCCGTCTCGCCCTTACTAGGTGTGCAGAGCTGCTCCTGAGGTTTGGAGCAAAAGTGGATGGTCGGTCCGAAGAAGAGGAGGAGACCCCTTTGCATGTGGCCGCCCGGCTGGGCCACGTGGAGCTGGCAGACCTACTTCTAAGACGGGGAGCATGTTCCAATGCCCGCGATGCTGAAGGCTGGACCCCGCTGCTGGCCGCCTGCGACGCCCGCTGCACGTCCCCCGCTGATGCCGAGGCCACCACCACCCACTGCCTCCAGCTGTGCCGCTTGCTGCTCTCTGCCGGGGCCGACGCCGATGCTGCTGATCAGGACAGGCGGCGGCCCCTGCACCTGGCCTGTCGCCGAGGCCATGCGGACGTCGTGGAGCTGCTCCTGTCCTGCGGCGTCAGCGCCAACGCCATGGACTATGGGGGACACACGGCCCTGCACTACGCACTGCAGGGCCCAGCTGCAGCCCTGGCCCAGGGCCCCGAGCACACGGTGCGGGCGCTGCTCAACCACGGTGCCGTCCGCGTGTGGCCTGGGGCTCTCCCCAAGGTACGGGGCTAGGGCCCGAGGGAGGGCCATGGGAGCGAGGGCATGGGGAGACCCAGACCTGTGCTCCATCTTGCTCTGGTTGCAGCTCCAAACTTGGGCACATAGGTCAGTATCTTGTCTTTCATTCATCAAGTAAGCAAAGCCCAACAGGGGGCAAACAGCACACCGGCAGGAGGGGTGTATGCGTGTGTGCGTGCGCACACGTATATACACTGTGTGTGTGTGCATATAACGTGTTTGTACGTGCGTATGTGTTTGCATGTATGTGTGATGAAGGGAGACTGAGGGCACTGGGGCCAGATTATAAAGGAGCTGAAAAGACAGAAGGAGCCAGGACTGATGTGGGTGGCAGGGAGTCGTTCCTCCATCAGCGGAGAGAGCTGATGAAAGAAGCATTTAGGAGGCTCCCCCTGGCAGTGGGACCCTGAACATGAGACACTCCAGACACAGGAGACACTTGCCCAGGGCAGAGTGATAAGCCTGGGTCATGAGGTTCAAGGCCTCCTGACCATCTGCAGATGGACATGGTCCTTGTTTCCAAGAGCTTAGCGGAACATACACCACCGAGACCAGCAGCTGCTATCCTGGCACCAAAGAAAAACACCTTTCGCTGTCAATTTCCAATCTCTGTCTTATTTTACATTAATAGCCCCCGAGGTGGGTTCAGCTTGCAGACCTGTGCTACCGAGGCACTGGCAGGGGACACTATCCATGCTGTGCTGTGTCTGGAGGAGCTATATAATATCACGGAGGATGCTGGGCCTGGGGTGGGGACCCTCGTTCTCCAAGGAGCTGGGTCAGGATGGGTATAGGGCAGCAGGCGCAGGTTCCCCGCCCCGCGCCCGGGCTTGAACCATCCAGCCCCGCGGAGTCCTGGACTCTCCCTGCTGCCCCTGCCTCTCTCCTTCACTCATAAACCTAGAAGCATCTGTCTAGTTTCCTAAGCAAGACCAAATAGTTAAACAGCCCCAGAGTTCAGCAGACTGGTCTCCCCTTTGGGAAAATACAAGAAAATCAACAATTAACACTAATTAATCTCCTATTAACACCAGATAATTAGGAGACGAGCAATTCCCTGTAATCTGACAGTGGTTCTGACAGCTAATGATTTCCCCTTTGGGGAAGGGGTGGGAGAAGGAGGCAGAGCAGCAAACGGATTTCCTGGGATCCCACTGCCTGTCCCTCCAGCCGTGTTCTGTCCACACTGCCTTGGGGACAGGCTGGCACAGCAAAGTGCCCTGTTCGTCCCTTCATCTGGCCTCCACGACATCCCAAGCGATCAGAAAGTCGCCATTCATCTTCCACACCCTGCAGCTGCTTCAGGCTTGGCTGGGGTGCCTGTCCTCCAGTGAGGAACCCCTCCCTGCAAGGAGGCCTCTATGGCCACACCTCCAGGCTTGCATTGCTGGAACTACAACTTGGGCAAGTTACTTAACTTCTCTGTGCCTCAGCTTCCCATGTCTGTAAAATGGGCATAACCTTGTAGGGACGAGGATTAAGAGTCAACGCACGTGAAGTGCTAAGAAAATATCTGGCATAAATTATGCACAATAGAAATGCTAGCTGTTGTGCTGTTTTCCTGTCGTGGCCATAACAAAGTACCACAAACTGGGTGGCTTAAAACAGTAGAAGTGTATTCCCTTTCAGCTCTGGAGGCTGGAAATTTGAAATCCAAGTGTAGGTAGGGTTGGCTCCTTCCAGAGGCTCTGAAGGAGAACCTGTCCCAGGCTTATCACCTAATTTCGGGTGGTTGCCCACAATCCTTGGCTTGCTTGTAGATGCATCACTCCAGTCTCTGCCTGTGTCATCACATGACATTCTCCCTGTGTGTCTGTGTGTCTGTTTTCTCTCATAAAGACAGAAGTCATATTGGATTAGGACTCACCCCAATGACCTCATTTTTAACTTGATTACATCTGCAAAGACCCTATTTCTAAGTAGGTCACATTTATAGGTACTGGGATTAGGACGTCAACGTACCGTTTGGGGGACTCAGTTCAACCCACAACAGCTGTTCCTTGGCTGGCTGGTCATCCTGCGTGGACGGACAGGGTACCAGCAGTGTGTGGTAACCCCTAGAGCACTGACGCAGCTCTGCCCCCTGCAGGTGCTGGAGCGCTGGTGCACGTCCCCGCGGACCATTGAGGTCTTGATGAACACCTACAGTATCATGCAGCTTCCTGAGGAGGCCGTGGGCCTGGTGCCTCCTGAAACTCTGCAGGTCAGATTCTAGGACCCTGAACACACACTCATTCAGCCTGTCCCAAGAGACTTCCACCGCCTAAAGGGAAGCCCTGTGGGTCCCCCCACTCTGCCCCACAGAAGTTACTCAGAAAAAGAAAACTCACATTGTGAACACGCAAAGCACTCCCTACTTCTAAGAGGCTCCTGGAGACCCACTGGCCACCAGCCTCCCCTCTCTAGGAGAAGCAGGTGCCACTTGTCCAAGACTCCTTCTGAGACCCTCGTTCTGCCCCCAGAAGTACCACCGTTTCTACTCCTCCCTCTTGGCCTTGGTGAGGCAGCCCAGATCGCTGCAGCATCTGAGCCGCTGTGCCCTCCGTGCTCACCTGGCGGCCTGCCTGCCCCATGCCCTGCCCCGCCTGCCCCTGCCAGCCCGCCTGCTCCGCTACCTGCAGCTGGATTTCGAGGATGTGCTCTACTAGGTGAGCCCTGGGCTCTGTGGACAGTCCCAGCCATTGGGGGCTGGGGTGGGGGAGTGGGGGGAATGGGTCGGAGGCAAGAGAAGAGTTGGGGGCAGGGCCCTAGACAGAACCACCCAAATTCCCAGACCACCGGACGTCTCTGAATCCACATCTCTCCTTCCAGATGTCCACTGCCTTTTGAGAGAGTCTGAAAGCAGATGCCCCATGCCCTAGGGGATGCCAACCCACGGCTCACAGCGCCTGGAACTCAGGACTGAGTTGAACAGATTCAGGCGGAGGTGGCCCTCTCAACAGGAGGTCCAGCTCCACAGGCAGATGTGCATGTCGTCATTCCCACCAGGAGAGGCAGATGGGCCATGTGGCCAGGTGACATCTGATGGACAGAGAGCCGGGACTCATGGCAAATGATATATACTCCTCTTGGGGTCCGCTGAGGCCCCCTCCAGCTTGTCCAAACCCTGTATGCACATTAAAAATCTCCAGGCCTGTGTTACTTGGTGCTGTCTCCAACAGCCCTTCCTCTGAGCTGGCTGGCTCACAGGGCACTCGAGATGGGCAGATTTATGGGGTCTCCCTGGATCTACCCCATGGTGCCAGCTGCATGGCATCCACTAGCTATTGAGGGACCCCAGGCAGACCTGCCCCTCTGGCCCATGCTGTGGGGGAATAGCCACCAGGTGAGATAGTATCAGAAAGGGGCTGAAGGAGAGCCAGCCAAAGGACAGGGGCCAGAGGACGGGGGAGCAAAGAGGCTTGTGTAGGGCAGAGCCGCTGCGGAATGAGGCAGCGCAGACAGTGGGGCAGGATGGTAAAGGCAGCCTTGGGGTTGGGCAGTGAGGTGAGGGTCAGGAAGACAACGGGAAGGTGGGTGCACAGGCCAGCGAGCACCGCAGGGTAACCACAGTTCAGGTGAGAGTGAAAGACCCAGGTTTAGAAAAACCACAACAACTCTACCTACTGCCTGTCCTGTAGGTCAGGGAGCGCCAGAAGCACACCTGGTTCCTGCCTCTCTCGTAACTGCTCCTTCAATTAGGCATTGAGCTGAGAGGTAACACCCCTGGGTTCTAGTCCCAGCTCTGCCCTTAACTTGTGGAACAGAAGTCTCGTCCCTTCTCTGGGCCCAAGTTTCTGCATGTGTAAAACAAGAGACAAGGAGAAAGTCCCTTAGGGTCTCTGCAGTACCAGAATTTTAAGAACTTGTAGGCGCCCCGGCACCCAGGAGGCAGCCTGCAACCACTGGAGGGAGGGGGAGCTGCTCGGAGCCACGGAGCAGCCAATCCAGTGCACTGTGATCCGTGACGTCAAGGGTCGCCGGACGGATTTCCCAGGGCCCCAGAGTGCGCAGGCGCCGGAGTTCACAACTTTCCCACCAGCCGCTGGGAGCGAGGCGGCAAATGGCGGGGCCCAGAGGGTGCGAGGCGGCGGGGGCGGGGCCTGGGCGAGACCGACCGCGCGGAGCTCGCGAGGGCATCGAGAGGGCCGCGGAGGTGAGTGGACCTTGATTCCCACCTGGCCTCACAGGCCTTGGGCTGACCGCCCCGTTTGGGCTTCCACGTGGGGGGCGCGGGGCGCGCGACGAGGATGGGACCGCCCGACGGGAGGGGCTGCGCCTGGAGCCCAGGCCCACAAGCAGTGGGGGCCGACCGAGGCCTGGCCCCTCATTTGTAGACGCTCCAGGCTGGGCCAGTCCCCACAGGCCCACCACACAGGGGAAGTGGGCGCAGGCGAAGAGACAGGGGTGAGGGAGCGGCTTCTGGTCGGGCTTGTAGTCACGCGTGGTTCCGCTCACTGCTTGGGGCCTCCCCCGGGGAGCCCCGTCTTATCCCAGCTCGGGGTCCTGGGGAGAATGCCCCCCTGGCCATTCGTTTGTTTAGCAGAGGTTTGAGTGCCTCCTGTGGCCTGGGCGCCGGCGACACAAAGGCCTGGCTCTCTGGTCCCCACTAGAAAGTTCACTCTAGTGGAGACAGAGACACTAAGCAAAGAGACAGGAAAGTATCAGAGTGATAAGCCCTTCGCAGAGGAATTCCCCGGTGATTGACCAAGAGTGACTGGGAGCTATTTGAGTTCAGGTGACATGGAAGCCTCCTCTTTGAGTAGGTGACATTTAACATGAGGCCTGAGTGACAAGGAGGAACCAGCCGTGTGAGCGGAGTGGGGAAGAGAGGGGAGTGACATGAACTGATTTCTGTTTTCAAAGATGGCTCTGGCTGCGGAGTGGCTTGGGGGAGGGGAGGGGAAGGGAGGGATGGGGGGAGGGATGGGGGGAGGGGAGGGGAAGGGAGGGATGGGGGAGGGGAGGGGAAGGGAGGGATGGGGGAAGGGAGGGATGGGGGAGGGAGGGAGAATCAGAGACCAGTTAGGGGGCTACTGTAGCAGTCCGGGCAAAGATGGGAAAGCAGTAGGTGAGACTTGGGACTCTTTCTGGAGACTCATTGGGACTTGTTTTTTTGTTTCGTTTTTGTTTTGTCGTTGTTTTTATTTTTGGCCACACCGCGCGAGAATGAGGGATCTTAGTTCCTGGACCAGGGATGGAACCCCCCGCTGCCTGCAGTGGAAGTGCAGTCTTAACCACTGGACCACCAGGGAAGTCCCTCAGTGGGACTTGTTGATAGAATAGATGTGGGGGGCTGAAGGAAAGCATAATGCAGGATGACTCCCCTCCCCTTTTTCTTGGTGGAGCAAAACTGGATGGATGGTGGTGCTAATTACTAAGGCGGGGAAGATGAGAAAAGGGCAGGTGGTGAGGGAATCAGAAGGTCTGTTTGGGAGATGTAAAGTTGGAGCTGCCTGTTAGACATCTCAAAGAAGCTGTGTTACATGGTCATTTGGATCTATGAATTTGGCATTCAAGGATAAGGACAGGCCTGGGGATATAAATAGGGAGAAAATGCATGTGAAAAATGTTTAAAGCGCTGTCCCAAGAGAATCCTGACTCTCAAGGGGAGGACTTTCCTGAGAAAGTCCTGTTTATGCATTTTGATGGAAATTCTAGTTAATTCCCATCCACATCATTCATTTTGCGTTTGCTGAGCCCCATCTTTTAGGCACTAGATATACAGCTATGAATGAGACCTGCTCCCACCCTCAGTGAATTTTCCATGTAGTCTGAGAAACAGGTGTGTGAATAACGAGTTCAAATACAAGGGGGCAATGAAGTGAATGCAAAAGACATGTGGTAGCAGGAGCTGAGGGCCTGAGGGGGAAGACAAGGATAGGGGTGGGGGCCTGGGAAGACTTCACAGAAGGTGGGGTGCCTCTCCCAGAGTGATTAGAAGGGGGAAGGGTTTCTGACCATATCTGGAGAGCACTGGTTCCTTGCCAGATGCCTTTTTAAGGAGGGAGGGCGTAAGAGGAGAAGGGCAATGTGGAGTGGTCAATATGAGAAGCTGCTGCCCAACTTCACGTATTCTCCCCTTAGCAAGGCAGTGTTAGGAAGGTCCCTTCTGGGGTTAGACATCCAGACACTCTTACAAGCCAGGGCGCTTCCTCCTCAGCCTCCTGGCTGCGGGTCCCCGCGGGCCCAGAACCTCTCCCCGGTAATTGCTTTCCGTAATGTGTTTGCTCCAAACCAATTTCACGCCTCCGTGAGGACTCCGCCCTGCACTGGAGGCGCGGACCTCCCCACCACCAACCTACCCGCGTGTATCACGTGCGCACACACAATCGGCACACATTTAACACGATACACACGGTTCAGGTACCTGGATACAACCAACATACATGAACCTACGCGTGTGCATACTAGACTTTAAGACTCTCGTGTACAGTCCCCCTGCCCAACCAGTGCACTCACAGTTAAGTCCCCTGCAGCGCCCAGCGCGCTCGCCCTTGGACCGCTCACCTGGTGGTGTTCCTTTGCCCTCGGCGCGTCTCCTAGACTAACGCCAGGGGGCGCTGCAGTACTCCGCGCCTCTTTCGAGGTGACGCAGTTGCGCGCTGCTGCCACCAGAGGGTACCCGCGGACAGAGCCCGACGTTCCCCACCGTAAGGGGACACTGTCCCGCCGATGAGTGAGGCGAAGGTATATTTGGATTTGACGTAAGAATACTTCGTTCTTTCTGGGTGCTGGTTTCCAGTCTGTGAAGGGGAGGCCAGATGATGGGGTCGACGTAGGCGCAAGCAGAGAGGGTAGATACAAAATAAAATTCCTCAGTAGGAGCATTTCCCCAACTGGTGGAGTAGTGAGATGGGACAAGCCAGCACGTGGGCAGTTGAAGAAGCACTTGTAGCCTTCCATTTTAGACAGTGAGGGGAGGTGCTTACCTACATGGGCCTGTTCAGGGTTTCAGTAGGAGGACCGCAGAGTTTTCTTCTCAGTAAAGAAAGGAGCCAGCTCTGTTCAGGTTTATGGAGACAGCTTCTGTCCTTGGTACTGATGGGAGAGTAAGAAGCACTGGAGAGCCACTGACTTGGGGAACTTCCATAATTGACCGCTCTGCTGTTCTTTGTCAGTTTAGTGCAGGAAGGACTCATCTGGAAGGTTATTTCCTCATATTCACTTGATCCTTGCACTGGCTGTCTGACAAGGCAGAGTAGATATTAATTGCTGTCTCTCTCATGGATGGAGAAGTTAAGTCGAAAAGGGACCAAGGTCACATGGCCCAGAGAGGGGTTAGAATAGGAACTTAACTTCAGGTCTTTTTACTCCAGCTAAGGCTTTTTTCCTTTTACCATGCAGCCTCAGTTCCACGGTCCATGAAAGGGCAGGGACAGGAAATGGGCTGCTTCAGTTGCCACTCTGTATGTGAGGGTTTTATTCTAGTTTAGCTACTGAATGTCAAGGACTGTGCAGAAGTTACACTTCATGACCCCAGCACGGCAAGGGGACAGATCGAGGATGAAAATGGATTATAAAATACAGTACCTAACAAACACACACCACCAGGGCAATACCAAGTCCCCGAGGTCTCACGTGCCTCATTTCAGAGTTGGTGGCCCACTGAGATTTGTTGGCAACAAGCTTTAAGTCTGTACTCTCTGTGCCAGCTTGCACAGAGAATTCCACTTACTGAGTATAGTTCTGGGCAGTAAGCTCTTGGCTTGAACTGGGTGACATACATCTTCAAGATCAGAGGGTCTTTAACCTTGAGTCCTTGACAATGCATGATCCATTCTATCCCACCAAAGAGTGACAGGCCTATTAAAGTGGCCTTTTACTGGGGGGACTAGTGGGAGGGAGATGTTTCAATATATATCCTTTTGAGCTTTTGGAGTTTTGTACTAGGTGATTTTATTACCTATGCAAAAAGTGAATGCAGTTGCTTTAAAAATGGCTCTTCCTTCAGCTTTATTTGATTGGTGGTTACTGCTCATACAGCTTTAATTTCAGTGATTGTGGCCCAAGGTTCCCTTGGTAACTTTTCAAGCCAATAAGCCTCTATTATGTACCCAACACTGTAAAGCCATCACACCAAGTACTGACCTCTCACTTTTTAAGTAAAGTGCACTTTTAAAAAAAATTATTTGTTTATTACTATTTTGGCTGTGTTGGGTCTTCGTTGCTGTGCGTGGGCTTTCTCTAGTTGTGGCGAGCGGGGTCTACTCTTGGTTGCGGTGCGCGAGCTTCTCACTGCGGTGGCTTCTCTTGTTGCAGAGCATGGGGTCTAGGCACGCGGGCTTCAGTAGTTGTGGCGTGCGGACTTAGTTGCTGCGTGGCATGTGAGATCTTCTCGGACCAGGGCTCAAACCGCAGGGCTCGAACCCATGTCCCCTGCATTGGCAGGCGGATTCTTAACCACTGTGCCACCAGGAGAGTCCCTACAATACACTTTTTTTTTTTTTTTTTTTTTGTACGCGGGCCTCTCACTGTTGTGGCCTCTCCCGTTGCAGAGCACAGGCTCCGGACACGCAGGCTCAGTGGCCATGGCTCACGGGCCCAGCCGCTCCACGGCATGTGGGATCCTCCCGGACCGGGGCACGAACCCGCGTCCCCTGCATCTGCAGGCGGACTCTCAACCACTGCGCCACCAGGGAAGCCCTACAATACACTTCTGAAGTCTGGTCTTCCATTCTGGTACCGTGCAATGCTTGGTTAGTTTTACAAAGGGTTCTGAAGAATATCTTTAGGAGGATGGACAAGGGTTACCGTGGTCCTTTAGGATACTGTTCCCAGACCTGAGTTAAGGCACCTCTTCTTTCTCCCTGGAGCCATCTTCCCACCAGACTTGTCTCTCAGAAGTTTCACTGAGTTCAGTGTAGAGCCCAAGATAGATCAGGACTGCATGGAAACCACCCTCTTCTCCCTTTACCTCTCTGATGCACTGTCAGTCAAGCATAACCAAAGGTTTCCTTCTAGGGTCCCACCCTCTTCTGTCCCACTCTGGTGACAGTGTTTTTCAGGGTGCTGACTGTAATACATCAGCCTGACGTGAGTGGTGTTCACAGGCCAGCACAACACTCCTGATGTGAGCAGAGGTCACCGAGATGCAGAGTTCCTACCTGCCCCGCTCTCTCTTGGAACGCTGAGTCTCTGGTGTAGGCTTTCCTCCTCACCTAAACCAAATAACTTCTTCTGTTTAGATTGCCTCTTCCTAAACTTGCCTGGCTTTGCTACTATTCATTTCAGCTTGCTTGGCTCTCCCTGGCCCCGCCTGCATAACAGTTTCCCAGTGACCAGATGACCCTCATTTAGCTGGCCAGCTTGCTCTGTGTCCTGAAGCTCCGGTCACCCTTCTTCTGTTGACTTGCCTGTCTTAAGTCTTTCTTGCCCACTGACCTGAGGCTGCTATCAAGCAAAAGTGCCCATGACTTTTGCCTCCAGATTGACAAGTCTACTTCTGGGAATCAGGAGGACGGGGAGGGTAAAAGGCGCCGCCATTTCTGTGTGGGAGAATGGGGGAGGTGAGCAGAGTCATCTGCAATTAGCGGCTAATTAGCGCTGCTGACCCTTGGGGCTCATCGGCGCTCCTGGGGCCGGCCCCCAGCAATCAGCCAGGGCAGGTCGAGAGTGTCAGGCCCGGGAGTGAACAGGGCTCGTCAGCGGCGCTGGAGTCGGGGAGCCAATCAGGGAATTAATAGCGGAAGAGAGGGAGAGCGCGCGGGAGGGCGACCGAGATTGACAGACAGACAGACAGACAGGGATACAGATTTAGGCGAGGAATGAGGGGGTAAACAGAATGAAGCGGGTGGGGTAGGGAGTGGGAAATGGGAATCATCAGATAGGAACGGGGATAGAAACGAGGGCAGGAAAGGGAAGGGTGGGAGGAAGATGGAGGGAGAAGGGTGAGAGGAATGGTAAGTACTTGACTTATAGTGCGGGCACTCGAGGAAATTACCCGCAGAGGCCAGAGTGAGGGACTCAGGGAGTGCGCGACGGAGGGGGAGTGAGGAAAGGCCAATGCCAAGAGGCACCAGGGGGAGAGTGTGAATGCGGGCTACCGAGGAGGAAAAGGGTCCGAGCCGAGGGGCCCAGAGCCGCGGCGGCCGCGGAGGAGCGCGCCCCCTGCCGTCCCCGCCTCGCCGCCCCGGGGGGCGCCGAGGTCCCGTCCGCCCGCCGCGCCTTGCTCTCGGGCCCGCCCTGTCGTCCGCCCCAGGGGCCGGGGAGGGGCGTCGGGGGCGGGGGGCACGCTGGGGGACTGGCCCGGAGTCCGACGGAGGGCGGCGGCCCGGGGCGGGGGGTCTCTGTGGTCCGGCCGCGCCGGCCGCCCGCCCGCCGCCGCCGCCGCGCCCTCGCTGCGCTCTGCTCACTGGCCGCCCCGCGCTCGGTCCACGCCGGGCCCAGCTCCCAGTCCACGCCCAGAGCTGGGTGGGCAGAGTGGGGGGCGGGCCGGCTGGAGGGAGGGGCACCGGCCCAGCAGCTGCCGCTGCCTTCTCGTCGGCCGCAAACTTTCACAAAGCGGGTGTCCGGCCTCATCAATCTCCATTAATAATAGTTGGTTGGGCTGCGGGGGGCGGGCGGGGGTCCCGGGCCGGCCGGCCGGGCCGCTGGGAACGGCTTCTGCGGAGGGAGCGGGAGCCGGGCGCGGCGGCTGCGGGCGGAGGGAGGAAGTGAAGCGTAATTTGAGGAAGATGGATGAGTCCGGAGGGCGACACCCCCAGCCCTCCCGCTCGCCCGCCCCCTCCCTCCTTATGAGAGAGAGAGGGAGCGCGGCGCCGGAGCCACACTGCGCCGAGCCCGCGCCCCGCCGGCACCTCGGCCCGGGAGCCAGGGAGCGAGCCCTGCGTGTCCGCGTGGGGCGCCCGAGCCGCGGGGCGCACGAGCCGCGGGGCGCACGGCGGCGCTCGGAGGGGAGCGCCCTGGGGCGGCCGCAGCTCCGGGCACGATGCAGAGAGCCGGAGGCGGGGGCGCCCCCGGGGGCAGCGGCGGCGGCGGCGGGGGCCCGGGCGCTGCCTTCTCCATCGACTCCCTGATCGGGCCGCAGCCGCCGCGCTCCGGCCACTTGCTCTACACTGGCTACCCCATGTTCATGCCCTACCGGCCCCTCGTGCTGCCGCAGGCGCTGGCCCCCGCGCCGCTGCCCGCCGGCCTCCCGCCCCTCGCCCCGCTAGCCTCCTTTGCCGGCCGCCTGACCAACACCTTCTGCGCGGGGCTGGGCCAGGCCGTGCCCTCGATGGTGGCGCTGACCACCGCGCTGCCCAGCTTCGCGGAGCCGCCCGACGCCTTCTACGGGCCCCCGGAGCTCGCTGCTGCCGCCGCCGCCGCCGCCACTGCCACGAGAAACAACCCCGAGCCGGGCGGCCGACGCCCGGAGGGCGCGCTGGAAGCCGAAGAGCTGCTGCCCGCCCGGGAGAAAGTGGCAGATCCCGCACCGCCCCCGCCTCTGCACTTCTCAGAGACTTTCCCAAGTCTGCCGGGTAAGTGTCGGGCGACCAGGGCGGCGGGCGGGAGTCTCGTTCACCTGGAAGTCCCAGGCAGCCGCCTGCTCGGAGTCTCGGCACCTGCCTGGAGTCCTGGAATCCCAGACCCCCAGATGGCGGGTTCTGCGGAGCCACCTCCAATTCCGCTGCCGACGCGGCTCCTCTAGACCCCAGCACCGCCGCCCCGCCGTGTCTCCAGAGTGCCTGCAGCCTCACCGGAGACTTGCCATTGCTCCCGCCAGAGCAGTGCCTTTCCTCCCAGCAGTCTAGACCTCCACCCTCAGCTCCTGTGTCTCCTTTTCAGAATCCCTTCATTTTTCTCCTCTGCTGGGAATAGAGAAGCTGCCAGTGTGGGATTCCTGGGGACACCAGCAAGACCCCTGGGTGAGGGTAGTGGGGCAGCTGTCGGTTCATTAAGGGCTTCTGAAGAGACGATTGTACTGACCCCAAATGGGCTCTGTGAACGCAGGGGCAGAGGGAGGGTCTTAAAGTGGTGCTGACGGTGAGGATGACCTGTCTTTCTCTTACAGTTGTAGAGGTCACTTCTTTATTGGCGGATTTAGAGCTAAGCCTTGAAGAACCAAGTAGGGGTCCTAAGGGAACATTAGCTAGCAGGGGGCCTAGCACTGCTGGACCAAGGTTGACTGGGAGGCCAAGAGAGAGGCTACAGGCTGGGCTGAGTTGGGTGTGGCCCAAAGGCCTGGAGTCCAGAATCCAGCTAAGATTCTGGAACCAGTGAGATTCAGCTAAGAGATATTCAGGAATCCTGGATCCTCCATAGGAGGACTCCCTCTCAATAGAGGCAAGGTGTTTTCGAACTGAACCCTGTTGCAAATCAATCTAAACAGGCTTCCCTATTGATCCTTAACCTCCAGAAGCTGGAGAAGCTTTCCGCTATCCAGGGGCAGATTCAGGTGTGCTGAGATCCAAAGCTTACGCAGTTTGGTGGGTGGGCCCTATTTAAGAAAAAACGGACTGCGTGCAAGTGTGGCGATCCTGAAGCTTAAGGCTTGTTAGCATCAGGATGAACCTGCCTCTGCTTAACCAGGTTAGCAGGTGGAAGTGACCCAGGAGGCCTGGGGGCCGACTCTAGTGGAGACAGGGAGGAAAGCCAAGAGCCTTTTTGTCCTTTGCCAGGAGAGAGCAATTCCTGAGGGTAGGTTCCTGGGCCCTCTTCCAGACCCCAAGGGCTGCTGTAGAGTCCTCCTTCCTCTTCTTTGCCCCTCTAGCCCTGGGCATTTTGGCTTTGGGGATTCAGCTGTTGGGTTTTTTTTGTACCTGGTTGGACCAGGAGGAGCCAGTGACTGAAGTCTAAGCAACATCTCCTGAGGAGGACCCAAAGGAAATGACAGAGCAGCAACTGGAAGGTGGGAGGAGATGCCCACAAGATAAAAGGGGCCAGAGTGGAGAGAAGGAGGGGCAGCCGGCAGAAGGATGGGAAGAGGAAAGGATCAGCGGGATGTTTTGAATAGGGTGGTCCTAAGGCAGAAAGGAGAGCGAGGCAGGCGTCAGAGGGATGGCTTTGGAGGCAGTAGGAGAAGCAGACACCCGAGGAAGAGATGAGCTGAGCGGGAGGATAGAGGAAGACACCCCAGTGGAGGGGAGCTGGGGGGATTATCCCCAGACCATGGGAGAACAAGCACCGTGTCCTACTCCTTCAGGTTCCCCTCAGTTCTTATTTTGACCCATTTGTATAATGGGGGCTCTTTTCTGAAGCAGATAGAATATTGGCAGTAAAACCAGACAGAGAGAGAGAGAGAGAGAGAGAGAGAGAGAGAGAGAGAGAAAGGAATAAACAGAGGAAAAGAACAGAAGAGAAATATTGAGGAATAGAATAGAGGAAAGGATGAACAAATGAGCTGTATACCCAGATTATCCAAAGAGCATATGAGAAAGGAGAGGGCCACCTATTGGAAGAGGCACGTGCAAGGGATTTCTAGCGTTGGCTACACGAAAAGGGAACAGTATTTCTGGAACAGAAGTGTGTTTGTATGTGAAAGAGTTCTGTCTTGAGAGGATTAGGAAGGAACTAAATAAATATACTAGTAGGAAAGAAGGGAAAGTGTCAACACTAGGAGTGATTTTTTAAAAAAGGTGTTTCAGTACTGGGAGTGAGAAGAAACTGGAAGTTATATATAGAGAATGCTGAAGGAAAGATCTTCATCACTGGAGGGAATATTGGAAGCAGTAGAGATTGTACTTTGTCCTTGGAGTAAAGACAAGGAATTTCTTTGCTAAGAACGATGGGAAGGAGGCCTTACAGAGGAAGAGTTCTGAGAGGTGCTGGAGTGAAGGCAATCATTCATTGGGAAGAGATACACGTAAAGGGTTTACAGTAGGGCTTGCGGGGCTGAGCAGTAAGGAGAGGTGTCAGAAGGAACATTCAAAGGGGATAATGAGTGGGAGGTCTTCTCTGTGACCGCAGCTTCTTATCCCTCTCAGTGCAGACTCTCTCAACCCTTCCTCGCCGCTCCCGTCCACCTTCCCAGTCTTGATTTTTCCCTAACATAGTCGAGAAAAGAAATGGCAATTCCAGAAATGTTAGACATCACATCAGTTTGGGGAGTGATGAACCATGCATGCTGAAAGTGGTGGGAAAACAAACACTCCATTTGGGGAATTGTATTAGAGTATTTAGCATGAAGTAAGAGAGTTCTCAGATTGAATAAAGGGGTTGAAACCTCAACATAGTAGAGTTTGGAGAAGGAACGACATTTTTAAAATGACAGGGGAAGAATTGCTGTCCTAGTTTGAATGGGTGACATGGGTCTGAAATTATTAATTTACATTTGTCTAGCGTTTTACAATTACTAGCCCTTTTAATGAAATTATAGTGAAGATAGGCCAATTTGGAGAATGGTGAGCAAAGTTCTTTTTGTTGGGAATTAGAAGGACTATTTCTAAAAATTTTTCTGAGAGTTGAGACAGATAGCACCGTACTAGAACGGATGAAGAAGGAAACAGAACTTTATTATGATTAGATGGCAGGGGTAGAAGCTCTATTAGCAGGCAAAAAGAAATACTGTGTACAGAAATAATGGGGTAGAAAAGGTATTGAGAATGGTATATGGAAAATAATTCTAGGTTTGGCGTGTGGGAGCAATGGGGGTAGCTGGGAGAGGTGTCCTAGGAGGAGTGATAACAGAGAATTTTGAATTAGTAGGGAAGATTTAAAAGTATGAATCAACAGAAGCGCCCAGAGTAGTGCTGTCTAGCAAGTCATTTATGTAATTAAAATAATTTTACTAGCCACATTCAAATAGTAAAATGAAACAGGTGAGACTAACTTCATAGCATATTTTATTTAACCCAGCGTGTCCAAAATATTATTTCAGCATTAATCAATATAAAAACTTTCATGAGATGTTTTATATCCTCTTTTCATACTAAGTCTGAAACCCAGTGTGTATTTTACACATTCAGCACATCTCAATTCAAACTAGCCATGTTTCAGGTGGTCCACAGCCGCATGTGGACCATATTCGACGTATCAGATCGAGAGATTGTAAGAACAGTCACGTGAAAGTGATGAGGCAAAAGGAGCTTTGAAATGGGTGGATAGTGAAGTCCTTGGTGTATTAGGAATACGGAGAGAAGAGAGCAGTAAGCCCCAAATGACAGGAAAAAAAGAGAATTCTGCCTTGAATGGGACAGGGAGAGATGATCTTGTGTGTGAAGGTGTGTGTGAGCTCTGACAGTTATCAAAGCTAACTTAAGGATGTGGTGTGAATACACATCACAGAGAGGACAGGTGAAGAGGATGCTGTGTGCTGGGGAATGATGAAAAGAGCTGGCCGTTTGGAGAAATGCAGGAGAAAACTTTAAATTGCAGGTGTCTAGAGCAGTGATTCATTCAGGGAGAAAAGGGTTGGATTGCCTGAAAACAAATAGTTAAGAGCTGAGGGATGGTGGACACTCCATATGTAATTGTTGGACTGACGGTACAAATCCAGTGAGAGATGGATATGAAAGATAATGCCAGTACTGAGCATGGTGAAGAAAAGAACATTTGTGGTTGAGATGGTATAGAAAAGAGAACATGATGGGACAAAGCTGGGAGATGGCAGTGTAGTGAACATTATTTTTTAAAACTAAACCGAAAAAGATGTGCTAATTTCTGAAGAGAGATTGGCAATAATAATGGAAATTATGCGAGGAGACTAGGGAAACTTCCTGGGAGCATATCTGAATGCTGATTGCTGTAAGTCAAGCACCTGGTTATAGCTAGCGAACATTGTAGATGACCATCAATTTCTGAATAGGTGTTCATTATGACTGTCAAGATACATTTACTGATGAGAGAAAAGCAGGAAGGGATAATGTGACATGGAATCAGAGACTTCTGTTGTTCGAAGCAGGAGGGAGCTTTTTCTTGGGAGTGATGGAGAGCATGTTTTCCTAGAGATTTTGAGGAGGAGCAAACAGGGAGAGCGATTGCTCCATTGACACGTACAGAAAGGCGAAGGTTGCATTAACTTAATGTGATGGAAGGAACGCCTACTTAGGAGTCGTGACACATGGGTCCAGGTCTCAACTTTGTCAGTCATTAGCTGTACAACTTTGGCAAACCACTTAGTTCAATTCAGGGAACGTTTATCGTGTGTCTGTTATGGCCTTAGTATTGTTTTGTTTTGTTTTGTTTTTTAAAGATTCCTTTTTTTTAAAATGGTACAGTTACTTTTTAATTTTATTTATTTACTTTTGGCTGTGTTGGGTCTTCGTTTCTGTGCGAGGGCTTTCTCTAGTTGCGGCAAGCGGGGGCCACTCTTCATCGCGGTGCGGAGGCCTGTCACTATCGCGGCCTCTCTTGTTGCGGAGCACAGGCTCCAGACGCGCAGGCTCAGTAGTTGTGGCTCACGGGCCTAGTTGCTCCGTGGCATGTGGGATCTTCCCAGACCAGGGCTTGAACCCGTGTCCCCTGCATTGGCAGGCGGATTCTCAACCACTGCGCCACCAGGGAAGCCCCTTAGTATTGTTTAAAACACTACAGGAGATTCAAAGTCTTATAACTTCTCTAGGCTTCAGTTTCCTCACCTGTAACATAAAAGCTTTAGTTCAGATGATTTTTAATGTTCCTTTCACTTTCATAGAATTAAAGGTTATTTCTCTAGACTCAGTGTTTAGTCGGGCTGTTAACACAGACTCCATGGACCTCCTGTGAGGAGATCTGTTAATTATGGGTGGGAAAAAAATTACATCTTTATTTCTATTAACTTCTCACTAAAATTTGGCACTTCCTGTAATTATGAAGGTAGGCTAGAAACCATGGTAGTTTCCCCGGTACCTGAGATTTTTGTCACCAATAGAAATCACAGATATTTTCATAGAAATTTACAATCTTTGGTGACATCTTGTTGTGTAATGATTTAGGAAAGAAACATAAATTATTCTCAAATGCATTTAAAATATTTGATAACTAGATTTTATGTAGTTGGCTTCTAATGTAATCCTGTGTGTTTTATGTGATGCACCTAAAAGCATTATTCCAAGAAGGGGTTCACAGGCCTTGTCAGGCTGCCAAAGAGACCCTGGTTGAGAGAGAGAGATCTCAGAAATGACAGCGGAAAACGTTACTGGAGGTTCGGAATGCGATCCTGAGGTGCCTTGTGCCATAGTGAAGGTAGCACTTGGGAGGGTTGGAAGACAGAGGGGTCTCTGCTGTGACAAATGCAACTATGGAGATACAGATTCTAGATGGTTAGGAGCATAATCCTTAGAGTGATGGGCATGAATAGTCTGTACTGGGAATAACGGGGGAGGGGCAGTAATTGGAATAATGAGGGGGAAATGTTTTAATCGGAAAGAACGAGGAACATAATCTAAGCAAAGTGCTTTGCGTTGACGGTTAATGTTACTCTCAATGCGATACAATGGGAAGCTACAGGCAAGGATTTTGCCTTGGAAATAACGGGGAAAGAGGATCTTTGCAGTGAAACGGATTGGGGATTAGGAAACAGCAATGAGAGAAGCAGTGGGGTAGATGTACAAAAAGAGAGAAGCTTAAATGGGAACGATGAGAAGGAAAGAGTTCGCTGGGGGAGAACTTTTACCTAGAGGGGATGGGAAATGCCTCAGGCCGGGGCCGGACAGAGGAAACCCCTCATCTGAAACAGTGAAAAGGACAGAGCGCTGTATGCCCGTGGTGGTGCCCACGGCTGTGACGGTGATAAAGGAGGCCTGGATCGGGAGTGGTAGAGAAGAGGTTGGGGTTTTCACTGGCGATACGATCACGCTGGGAGAAAGTTACAGCTTAGAGTAATGTGGAAGAAGCTTTGAGGTGCTGACTGGGAGAGTGCTAGGGAAAAGAGGTGCTTGAATTTGGAGTGATAGGAGAGTGACCTTCACGAGTTGAATTAAGTGTTAGTAGGAAGAGACAGCGCTGTATGGCAGGTAGTCATGAGGCAGCGCCTTCATCCCCTTCCCATCATGGAAGGGAAAGGAATACTCTTCCAGTGATGAAATGAGAAGTCTGTATTAGACGCAAATGCGGGAGGGGGGGGTGGGGGTGGGCGGGGGGAGGGCTGGGGGCGGGGCATGGAGTGCGGGGGCTGCCGGGACTAACAGAGGCTAGGGTTATGTTATGAGGAGAAAGCACTGGGGGTAATGGGAGATGGATTTCTTGACTGTGAATTATGGAGGAAGTGGTATTAAAGTAGAAGTATTGGGTAAGCTGGAACTCTGTATTGGAAGCAATGGGAAGAGAAGTGATGCAGCCGTGTACTAGGAGGGAGGAGGATGAAACGATCCCAAGAGGCAAGGGAAGAAGCACCTTGTGCCGGAATAGGTGATAACTATCCCATAAATGATGCACAGATACTGGGAGTGTGGAACTGACTGGTCTTGGCCAAATCACGCCTCTGTGTGTCCCAGCTTCCTCGTCAGTGAAGTTAGGGGTCTGAATTAGGTGATCTCTAAGGTCGCTCCAGCTCTACAGTTCTGCTTTTATCTGTAAGGATACTTTTATTAATGAATTGTTCCCTTAAAAAAAGAAAAAGCCATCCTGAGCAAAGGGATTGGGAGAAGAGAGTCTGTACTTCTCAGCGCTGAGTTATCAGGGTCACTGACGAGGAGGCGCCTGGGATGCCTACATCTTGAGATGAAATCAGGGCTGGGCTTTAGGATGGAAAAGGCCTCATCATCTGGGATCCGGATGGTGTTACCTGAGCTCTGGCCGTTTACAGCCATCATACTGAATGAGAGAAACATTTGATAAAGGTGGGGGTAGATCTTATCTAGGCCAAAGAGACTGGGGATCGATTGTGACCACGTTGATGTGGTGAGGAAGGGGCAGTGCCCAAAAAGAAGACTTGTGCCGTGAAATCAGTTCCTGGTCTTCTGTATTATTTCTCCATCTGGTACAGAAGTTATGATAGGGTGACGGTGGGTTTCAGTCTCTTTTTCATTCAGTGATAACAAAGAGATGTGGTGTCGCCCAGAGGAACGAACACAGGCTTTGGATGCAGATCTAGGCACCGCCCTTTCTGTGATCTACAGCAAAATACTAGCCTCTGCACTCTCCACTTTCTCACCAGTAAAATAAGGGCAACAGTTCTTACCTCACAGAGGTAAGGATTAAATGAGAAGATATTTGTCCAGCATCCTAAAGTAATAGGTGTGCAAGAAACTCTGTGTTGTCCGTGTACTGGAAATGGATGGGAACTAAGCTTTCCTGGGAACGAAGTTGGGAAAGACCCCTTTACTAGGAGTTGTGATGGGTGGCACTCTCTGTACTGAAAAGGACGAATTAGAAATAGCGCTGTATTCCGAGAACCGGTTGTATGGGGCTTGCCGGGAGAGAACATTGCATGAACCTAATACGGGTAGATTTGGAGTTTTGTCTTTAGCTCTTTCTCCCTCTTTTCAGTTTTCCTGTCTCACATTTTGGTGAGACACTCTGTGTAGACACTCTGTGGACGTGGCTGCCCAAAGCCCTTCTGTGTCCCACTGGGGCCTGTGCTTCCCTTCTCTCTGTTAAAACAAACATAAAACCCCAAACAAGCAAACAAACAGGAAAACACCTCTCCTTTTTTCTTCGTCAGAATTCCTGTTCCCTCATATATCTGATCTCAGCCTAGCATTGGGAACACAGCTATCGGATTAAAGTAATTCACACTGGATGGATTATGGAGATTTTTGAAAGTCCAGATACATTTCAGACTTGGGAACTTTTAGGTGGCATTATCATGAATAACTTGAGGGATGACCTGGGTTTCTTTTTGGGAAAATTATTTTCGATGGGATTGGTGTGGGAGTGAGGTGGAGAGGCTTACCTTCCCTGGAGTCATGCGAGTACTGTTACTTCTGGTTAGAGCAGTGTCCGCAGTCAGAACTCTTTGGGCTGCGTGTGACAGTAGCTCAGCTCTAAATTAAGCTAAACTGGACATTTATTGATTCACATGGATCCAAAAATGCAAACAGTGTCGTTAGGTCTTTTTTTCTTGCTCTCAGTCTGGCTCCTGTCTCTTGTCTTTGCCTCATTTTCTCCTGATGAGAGGAAGGGGAGGACACAAGCATAAGCAACGCTAAATTCTTATAATCCCAGATCGGGACCCCCGTGAATTCTAGCACGTGTAAAACCCTAGGACAACGGATTCACTAGCTCGAGTCAAGTCCCCAGAGAGACCGGATGTGCGGATTGGTCAGCTCCAGGTCACCGTCCTTGTGGTCGTGAAGGTGGAGAAATGCAATTGACAGCCCCCCTCTACGGGGCAGTTGATGGGGAGCAGTGGCCAAAGGAAGGGGGTGCCGTCAGTGAACAGGCGGGTAAGTGGTGCTGGGCAGACAAAAACAAACCCTGAACAGATGTCTATCAACCAGAAAAAAAGAAGAGAATGTGCCTTTAACTCCCTTTCAGTATGAGGGAGGAAAGCCTTCTCCCTGGCTAGATAAGCAGTGCCAGGAGTGCTGGATACTGGGAGTGAGGCTCTGAGAGGGTTCTGTAATGGGGAGGGCGGGCAGAGATGCCGGTGGGAGGAAGATGTCTGTTCCTCAGTGAGGCTGACTCCTGGACAAGGCAGAGCTGTCCTTGAGGGATGAGAGGCGCTTGTACAGCAGAAGCTAGAGAAGATTGGTATTAAGACAGTTTCCATAAATGGGCAGTACTATTCTTTAAATGAGAAAATACATTTCTAAATACAAGAAATGGTGACGGGCTTCCCTGGTGGCGCAGTGGTTGAGAGTCCGCCTGCCGATGCAGGGGACACGGGTTCGTGCCCCGGTCCAGGAAGATCCCACATGCCGCGGAGCCTGCGCGTCCGGAGCCTGTGCTCCGCAACGGGAGAGGCCGCAACAGTGGGAGGCCCGCGTACCGCAAAAAAAAAAAAGGTGACTGGTAAGATTACATCATACAAACGAATAATGACGGAAAAAACAGCAGAAAGATTTGGAGGGAATTTTGTCTTGGGAATGATGGGAAAAATAGCCTGTGAAAGGACAAAGGTGGAGTTTGGTGAGTGAGGCCTCTTCTGTGGCGATTTTAAGAATCTTCTCCGCGAAAGGGAAGGGGAGACGTTGATGATTAGGCTCTAGCTCTGGGTGAAAGTGGAAGGGATGCGGCCTAAACTAAAACTGGGTTTGAGAGGAAGCCCGCTTGTGTGATGAGGCATCTGGGGAGGGCTTCTACTGCAGGTGGAGGGAAGAGAAGATATTGTACTGGAAAGGATGGGAAGAGCACTGATTGGAGGTTTAGGAGACCGGGATTCTAGACCTGGCTCTGTGCCTAGCTGTGTGCCTGGGGGAAATCATTTCATCTTTGTTCTTTTAATTTTTAAAAATTTTTGGCTGCATCGGGTCTTCGTTGCTGCACGCGGGCTTTCTCTAGTTGCGGCGAGTGGGGGCTACTCTTTGTTGCGGTGCATGGGCTCCTCATTGCAGTGGCTTCTCTTGTTGTGGAGCATGGGCTCTAGGTGCTCAGGCTTCAGTAGTTGTGGCACGCGGGCTCTAGGCGCGCAGGCTTCAGTAGTTGTGCTGCACAGGCTTAGTTGCTCCACGACGTGGGATGTTCCCAGACCGCGGCTCGAACCTGTGTCCCCTGCATTGGCAGGCAGATTCTTGTTTTATTATTATTTATTTTATTTATTTATTTATTTATTTATTTTTAACTGCATTGGGTCTTCATTGCTATGCGCGGGCTTTCTCTAGTTGCGGCGGGTGGGGGCTACTCTTCATTGCAGTGCACGGGCTTCTCATTGTGGTGGCATCTCTTGTTGCAGAGCACGGGCTCTAGGCACGCGGGCTTCAGTAGCTGTGGCATGTGGGCTCAGTAGTTGTGGCACGCGGGCTCTAGAGCGCAGGCTCAGTAGTTGTGGTGCATGGGCTTAGTTGCTCCGCGGCATGTGGGATCTTCCCGGATCAGGGCTCGAACCCGTCTCTCCTGCATTGGCAGGCGGATTCTTAACCACTGTGCCACCAGGGAAGCCCCATTTCACCTTTTTGAAACTCAGTTTTTTCACCTGAAAATAAGGTTACTAACCTCCCATTACTACTACTAATAGGTCAGCTGTACTTCAGTGAGTTGCTCAAAGATGAAAGAATAAGTGTGAAAGTGCTTGGGAAAGTTAAAGGTCACACAAGGGTGCTCTTGGCAATGATGATGTTAATATGCCATGAAAGGAGCTCTGAGCTTGGGGCGGTGGGGAAGTCGCCATGAACTTGTCATGAAGGTGGGAGTGATGTAGAGGAAGTTCTCATGTCCATTTGGAGTGAAGAATGCTGAAGAGTCATGGGGAAATGGGAGAGAGAGAAAGTGAATTTTCCTTCTTGTACCTAAAATTATAGGAAGGAGTAGTAGCATAATGTGGGCATGAAATTAATGAGGATGAATGAAAAACACATTGAAAGTGAGCTAGTTGCCATCAAGGATGGGAGAAAGTACCATCTCCAAAAGAAACAAAGAAATAATTACGTACTGGGCGTGTTGATGCAATGAGGGTGGTGGCAGACATGCCTCTTTTTTGAGGGGTGACCTGGGTTTTTTCCCACTTTTTTACCCCACCCAAATTGGTTCTGTATTCAGGAAGCTGGGTAGTCGTCCGGAGAGTGGTTTGGGGCGTGTGAGGGTAGTGGCTCTTTAAATGGAGGGAAGAGAAGTCAGAACTGAGTGTAATGGGGGAGAGGCTTCTCCTCAGTGTGTAATAAAGACTGTGTTTTATGTCAGCTGGACCAGTGCGTGAGGGCCGAATGGCACAGGGGCTCTGTCTAAAGTGGTTCTCCAGTCCTGGGGGTGGTTTCCGCTCCACTACCCAGGCCCGGCATCCTTGCTGACCTCAGCCACAGACTCCCTCCCTAGATGGTACGAGTCTGGTGCTACTTGTTCTTTCTACTGGAGAATACCTACCACGGATTCTTTTGCCCTTGATTTCTTTCCCGGTCTGACCTGACTCGTTACCAAGTTAGGGCTTCTCTTCCTCTCGGAAGGAAGCCCCCTTGCAAGGGCGCCCCTGGAGTCTGAGTGCTTCTCTCTGGGGTGGAATGACGCCCCTGGAGTGGACTCCGCAAGTTATCATGGTTCGAACCCTGCGATTTCTGCTTCTTGGGATAATAGCATCTACCAGGAGAACTCTGCATGTCTCCTAATAACCAGTCTGCTCCAGTGTCATTTCCCCTAGATAGACACCGAAGTCTTCACAGACTGTAGACTTACCCACAGGGAACAAGCTGAAAACAATGTACTCTTTTCTTTTCTTTTCTTTTATATTGGGGTAGAGTTGATTTACAATGTTGTGTTAGTTTCAGGTGTACAGCAAAGTCATTCAGTTATACATATACATACATCTATTCTTTTTCAGATTCTTTTCTCATACAGGTTATTACAGAGTACTGAGTAAAGTTCCCTGTGCTATACAGTAGATCCTTATTGATTATCTATTTTATATATAAAACAATGTACTCTTATATTACCAATAATGTCATTTTCATACCCAAAGGACAGAACCTGTCTGTTTGGCCTACCTACCTACCTACCTAGCACAGTAAAATTGTTTCCAATTAAACATTTTTCCTTTTGCTAGAATTTTTCTCATCAGGATCATTATTTCCCATTGAAAATGTTCTACGTCTTGTTTTGTTGATCAAGTTTTTTTGTTCACGTCAATCAACTATAGCGTCTGCAGTTAGAAATGTACTTTTATGGACATTATATCTACCAGGTCCAATTATTCTAAATCAAAGGTTACAAATAGAAATTTTATCAACAAGATGCGCTTCTGTCAAGTTTTAGCCAAAACCATTTTTCTAGGCGCCATCTTTGTTTTGAGTACATTTACTATTAGTATGCATTATGAATTGGATAAAAGAAAATAGTTTGTATTTATTTTTTAGCTCATTCATGAGAAGACAGTAAAGCTGTTTCAGGATTGCTGTATTGTAAAGGGTCGACCTGCCGTGCTGCTCTTCGGAGCCTTCACAATAGCTTCCGTCACTTTGGGCCTTGCATTCTAAAGTGCTCCATCTGTCGGTGGAGCAGAGAACGAACAGCAGGGCTCCAGACGCATCACTGTTCAGGGTGGAAAAATGTAGGGCGTGTTGGGTTTTTTCCGAAAGCTTTTTACTCTCTTCCTCCCCGTGCCCCGGTGTTTTTCTGTTTTCTCCCTAAACTTTTCAGCCCTTTCAGGTTCTCTGACTCATCGTCTACGTCTTCTGCCGCTATGTCTGCCCGCCTCGTGCCCCAGTCCTCCTCCTGCTGTGCCTTTCCTTCTCCCTGCCCCTCGGCCTCACTCACTGCCCCAGACCCTCTCCTCTGAGAGCGGAGCTGTGTTTTCCCCTGTCGGTTGCTTTCTTCTATTTCCCCACCCCCACCTCCTTAGAAGAGTTGCTTATCAGAGCCCTCAATGTCATGATTCTAAAGGCTCAGGGGGGCACCCTTGCCCCTGCCACTCAGGATCCCACCGGGATCAAGTAACTGAGAGAGGTTGTGGACCTGTGCTTCTTATTTATATGGCTTTAAAAGCGGCACTGGGGGTGGCGCACTCATGTGGGCTTGATTTTATGGAATCTGTCCGAGGACAGAGGGATGGATGGTTTGATCTCAGGAGGGCCCTGCCAGGTCAGGAACCTGGGACCTCATCTCAGTCATCATCAGTTTAGATTTATTGGACGCCCCCTGGGTGCTTGGAGCTGTGCTAAATGATTTCATCCTTCAAGCCCTGAAATCCAGTTTCTGCCTCTTTAGCAGCGGTTTAAAATATTGTAATACTGGGCTGAGTTGTAACAAGCTTTTGTTGTTCTTTCTGTTACTCTTTACTGCAAACCATGTTTTAAAAATCAGAAATTAAAAGTTAGAGGATTTAGTAATGATGTTGGGGGTTGTTCTTGATTTCCTTTAGCATAAGATCCTATAGATTCCTACCACATGTGGGTTCCTCTACAGCGAATGTGAGATCAGAGGCCACACTGAAAAGTGGGTAGAATAATATTCATGGAGAGAATGTCTCATGCCCGGAGCTGGGGTGAGGGAGCAGGGCTGTAGGGAATATTTTAGGAGAGGCTTGAGAAAGGAGGGACAGAAATGGAGAGGGAGAAAGTGCTTGGCAATAGTTTCTTTCATTCAGTCAACAAATATTTATGCAGTGCCTACTCTGTGCGGGTAACTTTCTAGATGCTGGGGATACAGCCATAAATATAAATAAAATAAAAAATGGTTACCTTCATGGAGCTTATGTTCTAATAGGAAGAGACAACCAATAAAATAAGTTAATAAAGTTAGTGACACATACTATAGCAACAAGTAAAGCAGAGAAGGGAGATCGGGAGTATTGGGAGTTTTAATTTTAAAAAGGATGATCAGAGAAGGTCTCATTGATAAAGACCTGAAGGACATAGGGAATGAGTCAGTGCAAAAATCTAGGTGAAGAATATAGTATTTCAAACAGAAGAATAATTGGGGCAGGGGTGGGGGGAGGGGCAGAAGCAGGAGAAAATGTTGATGAACCGGGTAAGAGACGAGGGTGACTCGGGCTAGTTGGACATAGAGGAGGTGGTGAGAAGTCGGGTCGGGCATGGGCAGTGAGAGAGAGTGAAGGTCTGGTTTGAACAACACGGAAGACGGAGTTACCATTAACCGAGATGGGAAAGACGGGGGTTCAGATGGGGAAGGACTGGCTCAGGAGAAGTCTCAGGAGTTCAGTTTGGGACACGTTACGCTTGAGTCCTGGGGAAGAGGAAAATGGTGTGGGAAAGAGCCCTTAATGACATGAAAGGGGAACCCAAGGATCTGAATCTTGCAGAAATTAAACAGATTTTGGCTAGATAAGGAAGAAAGCCCGGGGTGGTGGGAGGTGAGCATCATGAGGGGTACGTCACCTATGGACAGCGGCAGTGGATGTATCTCTTGACAGCTCACAGAGCTGGGTGCCGGTGGAGCTTGGGTGGGCTGTTGGCGAACGAAGCCCACCTGCCGGTGGCAGCAGCGAGCAGGGACAGCGTGGGAAGTCTGGGTGAGGCTAAACCAGGGTGTGCCACATGGGTTTTGCAAAGGTCAGATAAAGCATGAAGCCCTCCAAGAAGAGGCAGGGGCTCAGGCATAAAGACACCCCTGGGGCGTGAGATGAGATCACTGACTGAGACGGAGGTGGGTGATCTGGGCAGGGCCTGAACACTGGCCTCTAAGGGAAACAACGCAAACGTGGCTCCTGAGGAAGGGAACAGGTGTGGATTGCATCCGTGACGGGAAAGGACAGCTCTGGGATCCGGGAAGGGAACTGAAGGTGACTGGGCTGGTCCTGGAGGCCCTGAGCAGTTTTTGCAGGGGGGCAGGCAGATGGCAGGGTTTAGAGAGGAGCTCCAGCCAAGCTCTGAGCATTAGGATGCCGTCCAGCCACGCGCACACGTGCACAGCCCCGTTCTCTTACAACGCATTTCACTGTTGCCCCAAGTCACTTAGCTCTGGGTTATAGCCTCAACCTCAGGGTATTCTTAGGAGTGTACACGTGACACGTGGTGGTGCGGATAGACGCACCGCCACGTCTACAAAGTCCTCCCCCCTTACACAGTGAAGTCCACTGGTAAGGAGCTGACTGTTCAGTTTACGGATTACCTGTTTTGTTCTCTTTTCTACTGGTTGGTTTTCTTTTGACTTTTTGTTGCTCCACTGTTTATTGGTCCTTTGGGCAGAAAACAAGGGAGTTTGTAAAACTCAAACACTGAAGACATTCGTAATGCATTATTTGCAGTCCTGACAAAAGTGTCAATAGATAAGATTGAAACCAGTGGCTGAATTAAATTTTAGAATTATGTATGGATTAAAATGTTTATATGCCTGTGATTACAAATAATCAGTAGTTTCCTGAGTCAAGATTTCTTTCTCCATTTTCCTCTCTGTACCTCCCCTTGCTGAACTTCTATTTCTCCCTCCTTCTTCCATACTCCCTCCAGTTCCCTCACTGACACCAAGCTCAGGGTCCTCAGGATTCTGAACTTGGGCAGAAAGCAGCTGTTCGTGCTTCTCAGCAACCTTGGCTGGGAAAGAGGGAGGGTGGAAAAGAGATGATGGCTTTTTAAAGTTAAGGAGAAGGACTGAAAGGGTCCTGGAGGGCTAAGTAATTGGAGGAAAAATCCGGCCACTGATAAGGTGGCGTGCGGCGGGGCGGGCTCCCTGCTCTGGGCTGGATGGTCTGGTAAAGGAGAATTGGGGAGGTGCGTACAGAAACCTCCTGACACGCAGGTGCTTGGGCAACACTTTTTGGACCCCGATTGCGGCAGGGGGAGGGACTCAGATGACCCTGAAGTTTCCATCTGGAAATGAGATTCTGAGATTCCAGGACTTCGCTGGCGGTCCAGTGGTTAAGACCCTGCACTTTCAATGCAGGGGGCGCAGGTTCGATTCCTGGTCGGGGAACTAAGATCCCACATGGCATGCGGCGCTGCGGCCAAAAGGTTAAAAAAAAAAAAAAAAGTAGATTCCAGATTTAGGGAAGAGGGAAGGGAGGGAGGCGCGGAATAGAGGTGAGCACGTATCTCTTCCCACTAGGTCAGCGAGGAGTCCTAGGAGAATAGCAAAGGCTGCAGCTGTGGTCTCCCCTCTCTCCTGCAAAAGTGAATTCCCCAACGTTGCTCACTCCTGCCTCTAGCCACTGAAAGGACCCCAAGCCAGGTTTTGCACTGCTTCCCTCTGGCCTGCGGCTGCGCCGTCGGGGTCTGGAGGGGGCGTCAGTGAGTGGCAAGCCCTCGGTGTGGGTCTGGAGAGGGCCGGAAGGCAGCGGGTAGGGGAAGCGAGGTCGCAGGGGTGGGGGGTGGCGGTGCCACAGTCCTGGGGACGGTGCTTTTCTGATCCATGCCCGTTGCCGCCCCCACTTTGCGGAGTGAAGTCTGTGCTGGTTAATACCTTTCTTCCCATCTCTTTGTCTTCCCGAACCTCTTCCCACCCCCCACCCCGGATGTCTCCCCTCCCGCCCCGTCTCATCCCCTCCACGTGTGTGTCTCCTCCCGCTGTCGTGCGGTCCACGCCTGGCCACGGTTCCACGTGCCGCCTCCAACCTGTCCGCCTTCTCCTCGCCTCTCCCCCACCCGCTGGCTCTCACTCCCCCCAGCCGAGGGGAAGGTGTACAGCTCGGATGAGGAGAAGCCGGAGGCGCCGGCAGGAGACCCAGCAGGCAGCGAGCAGGACGAAGGGGGCTCGGGCGGTGACAGCGAGGACGACGGTTTCCTGGACAGTTCTGCAGGGGGCCCCGGGGCCCTCCTGGGACCCAAAGCGAAGCTAATGGGAAGCCTGGGGACTGGAGCTGAGGAGGGGGCGCCGGCGGCGGCGGCGGGAGTCACGGCTCCTGGGGGCAAAAGCCGGCGGCGCCGCACAGCCTTTACCAGCGAGCAGCTTTTGGAGCTGGAGAAGGAGTTTCATTGCAAGAAATACCTGAGCTTGACCGAGCGCTCCCAGATCGCCCACGCCCTCAAGCTCAGTGAGGTGCAGGTCAAGATCTGGTTTCAGAATCGGCGGGCCAAGTGGAAGCGCATCAAAGCTGGCAACGGGGGCAGCCGTTCTGGGGAGCCTGTAAGAAACCCCAAGATTGTCGTGCCCATACCCGTGCACGTCAGCAGGTTCGCGGCGCGGAGCCAGCACCAGCAGATGGAGCAGGGCGCCCGGCCCTGAGGGGCTCCCGGGGACGTCCTGAGTCTGCTCTGAGACTGGGCCAGGGTCCTGGGGACCAGAGGGGCTCCCGCTGTGATTCTGCCCTCGGACGGCGCTCAGTCGGCAATTCACGTAGCTCTAGAGGGGCTCTCCTGGCACTTGGCCCTGAGCCACTCCAGACACCCCCAGGACTGGGGCTTCAGGGCTAAAGGGGCTTAGGTTCTTCCTGTCGAGGAGCTGCTGGGACTGAGGTGGACCCCTAGGGCTCGGCAGGTTCCTGGCTAATGCCCTGGAATCGCTTCTCACGGGGATGGGAGGAAGCCAGGGTGAGACCTAGCCAAGCTGATGACAGCTCCTTATTTATTTTGTGTGAAGTTTGTATATATGGAGCTCTCTGCCTCTGTCTGTCTGCACCCCTGAGAGGGACTGGGGAGCTTGTGTGTTTCCTCCATCCTCAGCCAGTTTGGTTCCGTCTCACTGCCCCAGGGTGGGTACTCGCCTGTCTATAGTACAGGACGCGCAAAGAAGTGAAGTGGAACTGTCACTAGCCCGTTAGAAACCCTTCAGCACTCACCTGTCCTTCCTGTAATCTACCTCCACTAACGTCCTTGCCCGCTGCAGGTGCTGCCCACCGTCCCCGCCTCCAGCTCTCACGCTCCTAACGCGGCACTGCTTTTCTCTTTACCATTAAACAGGCAAGCTTCGGCACCTCTGTTTTCTGCTCTTTGCAAGAGTTTGCAGACTTCAGGTAGAGGGTTCACTCCCTTTTGTGTTCTGAGGGGAAATGAAGTACTTGACCCTAGCTTAGATGGGGCGTGTCTGGCCGTGTCTAAGTAGGTGGAGGTTATCAGTCGTGTGAGGGACTGGGGCCGGCCGGGGGCTCACCCCCATCACCTGGGAGCCCATTAATAGATCCTCTCCTGTGTAGAGGACATGGCAGCTTAGTCCATCTCTGCTGCTCTTTGATATTCCAGACATCAGGGCCTGGAGTAAAAAGACCCATTTCTAGTGCAGCATTAATTGTGGTCTCCCCCCACCCCCGGCCCCACCGTCCACTGCACTGTTTACGAAGCTTGGGATCCCAAGTCCTCTTCTGCTATAAAATGAGTTTGGTTGAGAGGGCCCACTGCGACCTGGACGAGGCAGGAATGTGTCTGACGGCTCTGGAAGGGTGTGTGCTGTGGAGGAGGCTTGGGGGTTGGAATTCTGTGAGCAGATTAAGGAACAGCGTTAATGGTGGACGAAGTAAACATACAGACATGAGGCTTCAGGGGCACTTGCAAGAAACAGAGTAGACCTAGAGGGAAACGAGACAAGCTGAAGCTGTTTGCCATTCCCCCACCTTCACAGACGGGCTACCATCCTGTACCAGTTGTGGAGCCAGGCCGCACAGGCATGGGGGGGACGGAGTTACCACAGAAACCAGCTGAGGTCGGTATCGTGGTTAACGGGCTTCCTGGGAAGAAACAGGACCTGCGTTGAGTCGGGAGGAGAGGTGGAGTAGAACAGAAAAGAAAATTGGCTGTGAGTGGAGGCCAGGTCAGAGAGGGCAGGGAAGTCCAGCTCAGTCCAGCCCCCGGCCAGCTTCCTCACCTGCGTCAGAGGGCACCTTGCTGCTGTTCCCGATTCCTGGTTTGCAAGCCAGCCGCTGTCTAGTTGCTCACGTCTGTTGCCTGCCTCTTCCAGTGAGACCGAGACAGCCCTTCCCCAGCAGCTCTTTCCTCCTAGCTGGTTCTGGCAACCAGACGGAACGCAGCCTGGAGCTGTGACTGGTCACGAGCAACGGTGGCACGGCGCCCTGGCTGGGACACACACAGCCGGGGTCCTCTCTATCTTTTGGCTAAATTCCAGCAAGGCTGGAGAATCAGGCTGAAAACATGTAGTCCAGACCAGCCCCATTCCTGATCTACATCAAGGCTGTCTGCTACCTTTGACTCACCCACATGGGGAACCTACAGGGTGAGATTCTTTTTCGGAGAGAAGCCAGGCAGAGGTCGAGGATCCCAGGAGCGGTTGTCTTGCTGCCAGGAATCCGGGTGGGTCCGCACGTCTAGCTGGGCTGGAGCCGAGGCCCCCTGGCTCTGCCCCCAGTGAGGGGAAGGGGGGGCGGGGAGAACTAGCAAGACCAAGGCCTCCCTCTGCCCGTTTGTCCTGCATTTACCTCTGAAGCCTCCTAAACTATACCAGGCAGCATTCAGCCACCCAAGGGGTTTCTTTTCCTTGGAGAACCTGGAGGTGATTATTGCTAGTATTTTCTGAGCCCAGGAGCCCAGTCTCACACACACCCATGGCCTTGTCTCTATGCTGCCCTTATCCTTGCTTAAGGCTCTTGTCAGCCTGGCAAAAGGACCAAGACAGTAAAATCTGGTTTCCTCTCTGAATAGCTTTACTTGGCTGATTTCCCTACACACAGGCAAGGGCCGTGCAGAGCGCCAGCCCGCCACACCCGATGTACAAGGGCCACCAGCAGAGCAGCTCCAGGAACGGGGGAGAGCAACGGGCTCCCTAGGGAGTAGGGACCCTAACTTAGCAGTTCTCACCCTTCAAGAACAGGTACAGAGGGGTTTCTCCCAGGCTTTATTTCTAGAATAACTAAGGGATAGTCCGAGGGAAAAGCAGAAGCTCTGGATTCTGCCTCCAGTTTGGCAAGGGGTTGGTGGAAGCCAAGGGGGCTGTTCTGCTGTCGGTGACCCACCCCCTCCCCTCTCCTCAAACGCAAAGCCTAGGGATGAGTTCCCCAGAGAAGCGCTGCCACTCAACCCATCCCGTCCTCAGAACTCTCCCCCCTGGGCAGGGACCCGCGTGGCTCCCTGAACCCCTAGCTGTGGGGCTGGTTCCCAGACACCTAGGAAGCGGAGGGGGTGGGGGGGGGGTGTGCTGTGCTCCTGCCCTCTCTGCGGGTGAACCGTGGGCAGCACAGCTGTGCTGTGAGGTCACTGGACAGAATACTGATGAAAATGAGGAGACCCACAGAAAGCCATTCTGAGGGTGGGGGCGGCAGGGCAGGGGGGGCAGCAGCAGGAAGCTTCGAGGGGGGAGCACGGAGCTCGACCCTCCTCCTGGCAGGCTCGACCCTCTTCCCGGTGCTGCTGAGAAACTCAACTACGCCCCTGGCAAGAGAGGGCTGAGAGAAACGCACGTAGGAGGCTGGGGGTCACCTAGCCTCCAGCCTGCCTCCTGGACGGGGGTGGGGGGGGTGGGGGTGGATGGGGTACCCTAAAGTAAAGTACAGCAAAGATGAGAGGACAGGGACAAAGGAGAAGAGAGAGATGAGAGGGGCATTTTCGGAACGGCAGGGAGATGAGAGGGGAGATGAAGGCCACACACACAGTCTGGTTTATTGGCACATCTCACACACACCAAATATGTACACAAACATAAATATTCCAATGTACACATTTACATGGGACTCGCAGGTCACCCCCCCAGCGTCTGCCCCACCCAGGCTCCGTTTTAGGAGGAGGCTCCCAGGGGGCCGGCACGAGAAGGCAGGAACCTGGAGGAGGGCGAGGTCCTGCCCCCCTCTCCTCACAGCACCGCCAAAGGGTCCTGTCCCTTCTCAGTGGCGCCGGAGGGCAGGGGCCAGACCCCTCCGACCCCTCCGCTGCAGCTCCAAGCCCGGCGTCTCCTCGGACCCTTCTGTGTCTCCCGTTTAGTTCTTCCCTTTGGCTCTTCCCGTCTCCCTCTCCTCCTTCCTCTCCGCGTGTCCCTGCTTCTCAGTCTCTGTGTCTTTGTTTCTCCCAGCGCCCGTAGGGAGGTGGGTCCCCATGCCCTGGAGTCCTTGTGGCCCCTCTGCCCTCTTCCTGGGCCTTACAGGAGACTAGGGCTTCGGTGCAGCTCAGCGGAGGTGCTGCTGCCGTTGGCAGGCTCTCTGCTGGGGGTCGGGGCTAAGCTGCAGCCCTCCGTGGGGCAGCCATGCTGGATCAGGATGTCTGCGCACTCCTGGCTGCCGGCCCGGCGAGCATAGGCCAGCGGGGTCAGACCCCGGGCGTCCCGGCTCCTCACGTCCACCCCGTACTGCAGGAGAAAGCGCGGTTGGCACGGTTGGCGCGACACGGCGGGAAAGGTGTGGGTTCCCGGGGAGAGAAGGGAGCGGCGGCTCTCAGAGGGCTGGGGTGAGGAGGACGTCAGGGAGGTCAGGGGCACCTGCGGGGCGGGAGCCCCGACTCACCCAGATGAGCAGCTGCGTGAAGACGACGTTGGCCATGGCGCTGGAGAGATGCAGGGCCGTCCGCCCGTCCCCGTCCCCGTAGGTCTCGTTCACCTCTTCCTTGGACCCGTGGGCCAGGAGCATCACCAGCAGCCGCAGGTCGTCTTCCACCACCGCTCGGAGCAGCTGCTGCCCCAGCGGCACGTCCGAGCTGGGCAGCGGGGCCAGGAAGAGCTTCTGCTCGTACTTGGCCCGGATCCAACGCTCCTTCTCCTCTCTGCGAGCACAGGAGGGGCCGGGCCGGGGGTGAGGGGGCCGCAGAGGCGAGCCTGAGGGACCCGGGGGCGTCAGGGGGCAGCGGGCGGCACAGAGGGTGTGGAAGAAGTGGAAGAGAACTCCGGGGGAGGCCCCTGGGGGCCGAGAGGGCAGGAAGATTCCCGGCAGGGCTCGGGTGGCAGCTTATCTGGCCCTGCAGGAACAAAGGAGGCGGGGGCCCGCGCTGGGGGCCCACGCACGACCCTATCTACCACCCATTCTCCCCATCTCAGAGCTCAGGCCGTGGCCTCCTTCGCGCCACAGAGCGATAGGGCCCTGCGCATGCGCGCCTCCCGCTGGCCCCCTGACCTGCTGATAACGCTGAGAAAGGGCCCGTTGTTGTGAGGCGCTGAGTGACAGGAGGGGGAGGGGCACCCCCAGGGGCCCACTGCCAAGCAGAGCAACGGCCGGGCTTTAATTAACCCTTCCAGCCCTGTCACAGCTGCCCGGCCCCACCCCCAGTTCTCCCCACCTGGCAGGAGCGCCCACGTCCCCGCCCTCGCCGGCCAGCGCCAGGGCCCCCGCCCTCACCTGCAGGCGTCGGGCCCCGGCTTCGCGTAGCCATCCAGGGCCCCCTCCCAGACACTGTTGGCCAGGGCATTGCCCATCGCGGTCATGACGGCCAGCAGCTCAGGTGGCCAGTCATCGAGGTCGAGGGAGCGGACCCGGGACAGGTGAGCCCCCAGATGCCGGTGGGTCCCCGAGCACTCGATGCACATCAGGGCGCCCAGGTTCAGGCTGGCCCAGTCTGGATCTAGGTGCGGAGAGAGAGCAAGATGAAGCCCACGGGCAACCAGAGCGAGACCACCAGGAAAGTCCTCCCTCCCTGCCGCTGTTCTCGGCCTACGAGAGGCCTCCTGCAGCGCTTCCTCCACGAAGCTGGTCGCGCTTTCTCTAAGCCACCCACAAGCCCGGCCCCGCCGGCCCGGCACTCACTGGGGGCATCGCAGTCAATACAGAAGCTGTTGCCACGAACGGTGCGCACGGCCTGCACAGCCAGAGCTGCATTCTGGTTCCCCAGTCGAGTCTGCCTCGGGGGGAGAGGCAGGGGTGGCTGGTCAGTCGCGAGGCCAACCTGGGACCCCACCCCACCCGGGCCTCTGGGCCAACCTTGTCCTTGGCGCTGCGGCAGCCCTGCAGGCTGGCGAGGATCTGGGCCTGCACGCTCTGTACCCACAGTTCCCGCTCCTCTGCCGTCGAGGCCTCGAAGTGCCACGTCTGCCCGGTGAGGGACACCACCACAAACTCGAACGACTCCTCGGCCTCTGTGGGCACAGGGACACGCGCCGGCATGAGGGCAGAGGGCCCCTGCCGGCACGCACGTGCAGGGACACGCCACCCCAGCCTCGAGGACCGCTCTCTCCGGGGCACCTTGCGGGGAGTCGGGGGCAGAGCGCCGTGTGGAGCCCCCAGACCTCCGTCCTAGCCACCTGCGGAGCCTGGGAGAAAAAGATGGGGAAGCGAGGTTCTGGCATCCCTGGCACTGCTGGGAATGGGTCTGGAAAGCAGAGGGTTGCTTCCTGGGGAAAGCAGAGCTGAGTATCTGGAGGATGTGATGGGGCGTTAGGAGACAGTGCTGGGGGGGGGGCGGCGAAGGCGGGGGTGGGCACCATCCGTACATGTCAGCTGCAGCCGCCTCATTTTGCAGCTCATTAAACCCAATATTCCTGACGGCGTCAGCGTGGGGCTCCTGGGAGCCGGGCCCCTCCCCCGCTACCCTGGCACAGGCAGGCAGGGAGGGCAAGGGGATGGGGAGAGGAGGAGAGGTTTCCTCCACCGACTAACTCGGATGTGTGAGCAGATAGGAACCTGAGGACATCTGCAGTGACAGACACTTCCCAAGCAGTGCAGTGAAGCTGTTCCCAGCTCTGCTCCCCCAGGCCCCCCAGGAGACAGTCACGTGGATCTCCTTCCCGCCGGTCACCGCCCTGTGGGTGAACGGTTCCTAACAAGCAGTGCGAGTGTGTCCTGCGGCTGGAGAGACAGGTGCCTGTGAGGAGGCCCAAGTGAGACCACACGTCCTGCCAGGGCAGCCTCCCGCCCCAGTGACACTGGCCATGCCCTCCCCGCCCACCCCCACCCCCCGCCAAGGGAAGTCCTCCTGGTGGGCTCCTGCTCTAAGGCGCCCTTAACGGAACTGTCTTCGTAGAGAAACTGGTACCTTTCTTTCCCCAGGCTCCACCATTCCACCTCACCTCGCTTCCAACCATCTCTGAACTACATAACGGTGACAGTCTGTGGGGTTCAGTTCCCTGGTACAGGTGCACCCCGTGCCATGAGCGCTGAGCACCCCTGTGTCACCGGTTGGCTGGGAAAGGTGGCTCCTTCCCTTAGAGATGATCTCCCCCACCGAGCCACGCCCCTAACCCTGACCATCAGAGTATAAACCAGCAACTGCGCATCAATGTAGGTTAACCTTATTTAGGAGCAAGGACGCTCCAACCACTGAGAAGAGGCACATTCTGAAGATACTCTGGGGAAAATCAGAGAAGCAGCGCTATGATTAATAAGGGATTACGAGAAAGGACCTATGGAAAAATAGCTGAGGAGCTGGAATTCCTCAGCCTAAAGACGACTAAGGAGAGGCTCAGCCGAACACGCACGCGTATGAAGCACCTGTTTCGCGCCCAGCACTGCTTAAACTCAATGGAAGACACACAGAAAACATGGGTCCTGCCCGCACCCCCTTGGAAGAGCTGCGGGGGGAGTAGCGGCCTGCTGTCTTTTACCTTCTGTAAGAATAAAACAAGTAAGCTCACGTTTTCACAGGAAGGCTTTAAGTTAGGCAGAAGAAAGAGCTCTTCTAAGATACCAGGCTGAGGTGACCAGAAGCGGTGGAGCTGCTTTTACTGGAAATTACTATTAGAGAGTGCTTTTAGTCTAATACAGAAAGGGGGACCCTTCAGGTACTATCCCCAAGTCCCGCTGCCCGCCTCCTGTGCCCCGTTTCCCTCGCGGGTCCCCCTAACCTTCAGCAGCACCGCTGGGGCCGTCTGGTCGGGGGGTCCCGGTGCTCTTTTTCCTCCGGTGCTTCTTCCGGTTGGAGTGGGGAGATGGGGGAGGCTCCAGCTTGGGGCTGGAACTGAGCACCTCGGCTGGGCCACTGGCTGGTGAGGGAGAGGTGGAGAAGTGTGGGGAGAGGGGAGGGGCCAGCACAGGCCCTGCCCGGGGTGCTGGGGGCTCCACCCTGAACTGCAGCCGGGGCAGGGGGAAGGGGGGGCACTCCCGCCCTGTCCGCACCCCGGGAGGGGTCTGCCCACAGGCCCCAAGGCGCCCCCGGCCTTGGAGGAAGGGAGGGTGGAGAGGAGCGTGTAGGAACCGCAGGCAGGGCAGAGTGAAGGTGCGGAGGGAACCGGCTTCTGCAGCCTGGAGGGCGGAAGGCGGCCGGGGGCTGGAGACCCAGCAGCTCCGCACCAAATTTATCCTCAATCACACTCCCCGCTCCTCACAATTAATAGCAGAATTAGAAACAATCAGGGAGCTGCCTAATTACTGTCAATTAGAGCGCGCTAATCAAGCTCCCGTCTCCCACACCCCGCCCGACGCTCACCACTAAATGTCAAACTTCATTAGAGGCAGACACGTGCCCTCCCTCCCTGCCTTCCGCCTGCCAGACTCAACAGAGGGGCCCCACCAAGGCCAGCACAGGCCGCAGGACGGTGACCCGGGAAGGGCCCCCCGCTGCCCTCTGGGGCCTCTACATCCACCGGCCAGAGGCCTGGGCCTGGCCGGGCAGGTGACGCAGGCCCGGGGCCGTGGGCGCCCAGCCGCTTCCTGCTGTCAGAGCTCAGGCCGGGCCGGCGCTTCTGCTGGGATGCGGGCCTGGGCAGGGTCTCTGGGAGGCAAGTCGGGGAGGAGAGCTAATGCGCTGCTGCCCAGCAGGAGGGACGCGGGAGCAGCAGTGTGCCCGGCGCCCAGGGAGTCTCCTCCCTCTCACACCCTCACTCAGGAGAGGAGGGCCGGGCTGCGCCCATTTCCCTCTAGCCTTCAGGACTGCTGAGGGATGTGGGGCTACGGGTGAGTGAGGAGAGCGCGCAGAGGTGCTCGCTGCAGAGGCGGGGGAAGAAGTAAGGGGAAGCCGAGGCACAGACGCTGATGAAGGGAAGAAGACCACGAGGCCAGGGAGAGCAGGCGGAGGTGGGAAGGGAGAGTTCTCGACCACCCAGACTGGGTGGGGCCTCAGCCTATGGGGGCAGCGCGGGGGAGAAAGCACCTCTCCGGACAGCTCCCTGATCCTGTCTGCGGGGACCCCGCTCCACGCGGGCTAGCTGCTGCCTTCGGAACGTGTTTCAAGCCCCCAGCCTCCGACCTCCCCACTCAGCCGCTCCCCCGCACCCCCCCCACCCCGCGGAGAGGCTGATGAGCTGGCGGCGCAGGGGGCTGATGGGGATGGACAGCGGTGGGCGGGCAGGGAGCTGCAGAGGGAGGGTCTCTAGCGCCAACCGCTGGCGCGGGCCTGGGGACAGCACAGGGGCAGCCACCCCAACTCCACGCCCCAGGCGTGGCACCGGCTCTGCCACAAGCCCTGGAGGGCTCCGCCGCGCCCCCTTGCCCATCTCGGCCTCCCCGGCTGCCCTCCGCTGCGGCTTCACCGGGTCCTGCATACCTGGGGGCAGGGCAGCGGCCTCACTCCACTGGTCGGCGCTGGAAACAGAGCAGGAGCGCTGATGCAGCCCCTCTGGGCGCGGGCCGGCCCAGGCTGGGCTGCTGGCCGAGTGGGGGGCACCTGGGGGGGGGGGCGGAAGGGTCAGACTGGGAGGGGAGGCCGGGGGAAGGGCACCCATAGACTTTCCTGAAAGTACAGCTACGGGCAGAGCTTGAGAAATCCCAGCAGGATACTGACCCAGGATGAGGCGCTCCTGGATTCACCAGGCACCGGGCCAGGATCACTGGAGAACCGGAGGCCTCCCATGGGCCCAGACTTCACACCCCCCCTTGTCTCCATGAACATCAGGGTCCACGCCTCTGTCCCCTCCCTGTGATCAGGAGCCAGAAGCTGGGTGAGTGGGACAGTCCCCCCATCACTGCCGAGCTGCTCCCCTGCTATCCCAGCCCCTGCTCCTCCTGGCCAGGCCCCGAACCCCGTTCCAGGCCCGTATGCCATTTGCCGTGCCTCAGCTTTGCTGCCATTCTGACGAGGAATAAGTGTATCAAATTCAAGTAATTATGTCTAATTAGTATTAGTAATTATCCTCTGGGGCTGGAGAAAATTAATCTTTCGTTTCCCATCGGGGAAGAACAGCAGAGCCAGGGGAATCGAAGGCTCCAGGAGCACCAAGCCCGGGGCGGTGGGGGCAGCAGTGCGCGCCCTCCCCGGGCCCGAGTCACCCGTGGGAAGATGGTGGCAATGGCCCCCGGGCCCCAGGGCCAGCCGTGGACAGCGACACTGCCCTCTCACCTCAGCCGACCTGAGACAGGGTGGGGCCTGAGGCCAGAAGGCCACGGCCGAGAGAGGTCTGCACTCAGAGCTGGGCAGCTGGCCGGGTGCCCGGGGTTAGTGACAGGCAGAGACGCGCCCTGAAGCTGAACAAGCCGGAGGGAGGGGCCAGCGGCCGACACCAGGCCCCGGACCAGCCCCGCAAGCACAGGGGTCAAGTTTCTGGAATCCAAGGGACAGGAAGATGCGCCCGGAAGCCACTAGAAGGTAAAGGAACAGGCTCGCTCCGGGGACAGCACGAGACTGAATGGTGGGGGCGGGTTTTGTGTTTCTCCTGTATCTGTCATAACACCCCAGGCAGGACCAGACACACAGTTAAGTAAGTGCTTGTTAACATACGTGTGGCACCCGTGCCAGCTCCTCCCACCCTGCCTAACAGGTCCCTGCAAAGTTAGCCTTTCTTGGGGTCCCCCCGCACCGACCCCCATCAGGAAACCTTCCAGGGGAGCAGCCTAGGGTCTTAACTTCTCAGATGCTGTGCTTCTCGCCACCCCTCGCCTGCTTCCATCTCCCCCCGCGCCCCGGGTTCCAGATCTTATTCCCCCCTCCCCCCAGCCCCACCCAAAGACAGCACAGGCCCAAGTTCCTCCTCAAGCCCCCCAACCCAAAACCCCGAGGGAGGGAAAGCGCTTTCCCTTTTCTTTGTTAATTCTCCCCTCATTACGCCTGCAATCCCACAATCAGTGCGCACCGTAATTGTCGAATTTGATGCTAATGATTAATGAATTAAACATGGAGCCATCAATTAGTCCTCGGAGAATAATTCTGCATAAAGCAGCGGATAATGTAATTACAGTAACAAAGATAATGAGATGTTAACATCGCCCGGTGAGCGGAGACATGTGTGAGTGTGTGCGAGGTCGGCACGCGGCGGAGGGGACGCGGCTCCGGTGGCGCCTGGCCATGTGTTCCGGGGACGTCGGCGAGCGTTTGCGGGTACTGGCAGTTACGTGGGTGAGTGTGCCGCGCACCCCCTTCTCCATGCACCACTTCCGCTCCCCAGGTGAAGGTCTTCAGGGACCAGGAATGTGACAGGACAGAGTGTCTTAGGGCTTCCCTTCCTCTGAGGGAACAGCTAGCTTTCCCCTTGCTGCCTGCCTGCCTGCCTGCAAGGAAAGGCTCCCCTTCCATGCTCCCTCTGGTGTCATCTGAGAAACCCCAAGCCAGTCCACAGGCAGCTCCGCGAGGTCCCAGCCCCGCCCCGGCCCTTCCCTTCCCCAGCGGCCCCGCCCCTGCCCCTGCCCCACGCAGAACACCCAGGACCCGCCTCCCCGCCCCCAAGTGCAGCCCCACAGGCCGCTCCTGGCGCCCTACCCATCTTTCTTGTCTTTCTGTCCTTAGCTTCCTTCCTTCCTTCCCTCCGTCCACTAGCTCCCTCTCTGTCTAATTCAAGGGCTTAGAGGACAGAACGTAGCTTCCCAAGTCAGGCCCGCGCAGGTTCAAACCCAGCTCCACCACTTCCTGTGGGAGTTTTCAGACACGTTATTTAACTTCTCGGAACCTTTGTTTCCTCATCCACACAGCATGGGGAGGACAGTCTCGACTTCAGATCTACCGCAGCCAGCACCCCTCCACCAGCGGGGCCTCCAGACTGGGGGCAGTGGTGGCGCACGCGCAGCAGGGCGGGGTGTCGGCTTCTCAGGGCCTCACCTCCAACAAGGAGCACACTCAGGGCCCTCACCTCCAACAAGGAGCACACTCAGGGCCCTCACCTCCAACAAGGAGCACACTCAGGGCCCTCACCTCCAACAAGGGGCACACTCAGGAGGCTCCACCTCTTCTGGACACGGGGCAGAGTCCGCTCGGCCTCCAGCTTCTCTCTAAACTCAGTCTTCTCTGAGCAAAGACCCCCCCCCCCGCCTCTCACTGCAGACCTGAGGACGGTTACCAGGTTTGTCCCAGGCAGCTCTGTCCCCTCCCGCCTCCCTCCCTGCCCGCCCGGCAAACTTGACTGAGATGTGGCCCTGGTGCCAGAGGGCCCCGGTGTCCCCAGCATCACCTGCCTCGGCTCCAGACGCTGATGCCACCTGTCAGCACGAGGCTATCTGTCCCCATTCTGATCTGCCAGGCGGTCCACTGGCCGCCACCTCTACTAACCGCACGAGGGCAGCGTTTTGGCAACTGCGCTTGGCTGAGCTGATCCCGAAGCAAGACACCGGGTGGCCGGCGTGTTTGGAGCCCTGAGGACCTGGCTGGGGAGGGGTGCAGCCCCACACGCCTCCCTTCCGGGCCCCGTCGCGGCGCGCCCCACCCCCCCAGACAGACGGGGCCACGGCAGCCACACGCCCCCTCCCACCTCAGCAGCCCCCTCACCTGTTCCCCCACCCAGCTGCGCGCTACTCCGCTCCAAGGCCATCCCGTTGGCCCGGGGGCTGGCGCCAGGGGCCGTGGCCGGCGTGGCTCGGGGCAGGCGCTTCCCTGGCACTTTGACCGTGGTCCGCAGCAGGTCAATCTCCTTGCCGTGGATGTTCTGCATGTAGTCCTAGGGCCACGTGGACAAGACAGAGGAAGACTCGTTAGGACAGGTCACTCTTAGGCAGCACCTCATCTCTGACCCTCCCAACTCCTGGGTCTCTCCCCCGTGCTGCTGGTGGGGGTGGGGGGGAGGAGGGGGACAGCCCGAGTTCTGTGGCGCGTACAGCACACCTCCAAGGCTGCCCGCGTGCGGCTCGGTGCGGGGCTCAGCCGGGAGCGGGGCAGGGGCGACAGAGGGTGGAGAGCCAAGATCTGAGGCTCGGGGCTCCTTTAGGGAAGAGGGCTCAGGAGGCAACGAAAAGGAGGCCAAGTACTGAATGAACCAAGATGGGATTTAGGGAGAGACGGCACGTGGTCGAGGAGAGGAACTGACAGGCTCCGCGGGATGTGGACGACTGGGTTGCCCCGGGCCCCGGGTGGCTGGTCACCAAGGACTTCAGCCCTATTTTCAGAAGCTCCCACCACCACTTGGGACTTTGAGAACTTACAAAGCCTAGAGCAGCCCCCAGTCCTTAGAATGGCGCCTGACGATAAATGTCTGTTGAACAGTTAAAGGGAAGCCTTTGATTCTTTCTGCTGTTCTTAGGGATACTGAGACAAGTCCACGGCTCCACAGGTACCAGTGAGTATCCCAACGGCAGGAACAGTAACAACCACTGACAACATCACATCGCCCACCCAGCCACGCGCCAGGTGTCCACTGAGCCACAGCTGTATATCACGTCTACATTTCATACACCGCCTCACGGGATCGTCACGACAGCTAGGAGGACGGTGTTACGATGCCCACTTTGCGGGTGAAGAAACTGAGACTTACAAAGGTTAACCTGCCCCAGGTCACACAATCAGCGGGTGACAGCCAGATTCAAGCCCAGGCTTTCTGGGTTCCCAAGGCTCTGCACGGAAGGCAAACTTCCTCCTCGGCCCAAGAGCAAACCCTGCCTTCAAGTCAGTACCGATAGGGCCCTGGAACTGGATGAGTGGGGAGGATGAGTGGGGAGGGACCCTGAGGGTGGGAGCCACTGGGTGCCGAGCCCCACCATCCGCTGTCTCGACCTCAGCCTGGGACCGCCCCACCCCAGGGAGTGGCACCTGGAGGGGCCGGGGGGCGCGGGAGGTGGGTGACGCAGAGCACAGCCCTGCCCGCCCTCTGGCTGGCTGCCTGCCGTGAGGCCCGCCCGGCCTGGGCCCCGCTCTCCCTGCTGCTCTGATCTCTCCTTCCAGGCTGCCGACTCCTGCCTCCCTGCCCCTGGCACCAGCGAGTTCCGGGGCAGTTCCCAGCAAACGTCCTCCGTAAAATGTGGCAAAGGCTCCTTCCGGGGGCAGAAGCTGGGCCAGTGGCAGCAATTTAACTTCGGACGGAATTCCACCGATCAGACTCGGGATGGGCGCCTCTCCTCCCTCAAGAGAGCCTCTGGGATGTTCTGCACCCAGGGCGCTTCCCTGAGCGTCTGGCTCGATGGAGTCTTCGTGTCCTTCCAGGCCCCAACCCTCTCACCCTACCCACTTGGAGCATCACTCCTGGTCACCCAGGTGTTCTCCTACCTTCTCAACTTTTAGCTTCAGGGAAAAGGGACAATGTCCTCTGCTCAAAAGAGCCGATGGGGAGTGCTGCCTGTTGGGAAGCAGGGCCCGGGCGGGCTGGCAAGGGGCTCAGGGGCTGCCCTCACCCTGTGAATGAGCAAGAGGACATCAAGGAGAAAGGGGCCACCTGGCCCTGAGGAGCCAAGAGAACGTGGGAGCTGCCCGTTAGGAAGAGAAGTGAGAACAAGGAAACAGAGCACCCAGCACCAGCCCTGCTCCTGCACTTCTGCGTCGGGCTGGAATTCACCACAGGGCGGGTCATCAGGGGACCAGCGCGAGGGCCTGTGGCAGGACTATAGCAGGAGGGCCGTGGGGAGGCCGGGGCACCGCCGATACTAGCACGCTGGCCTCACCAGTCAAGCCCGGCTCCCGGAGGCCTGGCCAGGCCTGTAATCACTCTTCACTCTCCAAGCAGCTCTGACACCTTCACAGGCAGACGGCCCTCCAGAAAGACAACAAGGGCACAGCCAGCCGGAGGGGAGGAGCTCCTTTCCCTGCAGCTTTGCGCTGCGTCCGTGCCCTCCTGCCACCACTTAGTCCTGCGTGAGGGACAGTGCCGGGTGCCTGGCCTCAGGCACCCTCCGCTCCGAGGGGGTCTGTTTCATGTCTCAGAAGCACAGAACAACATCACTGAGAAGTCGGTGAGGGTGGGCTCCACCCACGGGAGGACCCCCTCTCCTCCAACGACCTCTCACCCCCGCTCCGCCGAGCACCGCCAGGGCTCCGTCCCCCTGGTCCCTTCTCCAGCAAACTTGGCCCCACCCGGTGGCCGCTGGCCCTTTGGTCCTGCTCTCGGCCCAGCATCCAGCGTGTGACTCCACCCTCCTGGCCCTCCTCACTCCAGGCCCGACAGCCCGCCGACTCGGCTTCCGCACGCACCCAGGACCCTGCACACAGTCACATCTTAGCTCAGCGGCTCCAGACGACTGTCAACAGCTGGCTGGGCCGAAGGCACAGCTGCAGTCCCTTTCCTGGGGGAGGGGCTTGGGCTGCTCTAGTTCACAAGGAGGTCACAGCGGCTGCAACGGCTTTCAGGCCCCACGACGGCCCTGGGAAACCAGGCTGGGACACGGCGGGAAAAGCTGACCCCAGGCCAAGAAAAAGAGCCACACGGAGGGACTCTGTTCAGGGCCAAGGAGCCAGCAACCAACGTAAGGGGAAAGCACCGGCCCTCAGCATCTCCGACCACCTCGGACGGGCACTGGTTGCTCGGGGGGTGTGGGGAGCAGGCCAGCACCCGGCCAGCTGCAGGCCAGGCCCAGAGGCGGAGCCCGGCCCCAAGGAGAGTGCGGCAGGAGCTCAAAAGGCAGCAGCAGGGACAGGGCATCCGGGGCAGAGCAACGGCGTTTCCCTCCGTCAGCAGAACGGGGGCTCGGCAGCAGCGGTGGGAGCGGCTGCTCAGAAGAGCGGTCACCACGGCTGCCTTTATTACCCACCATCAAACAGCAGTTTCTTCCCCAGCCTCCTCGCTAATTACCCAGCCAGCGTTCTCATCTCGTTTTATTACTGGAATTAACAACGAGTTCAGAGCGTGGAAAGCTATTAAGATGTGTGATTAAGCCACATTCAATTAGTTTCTACAAACAATTTAATTGATGTTGCAGATAGAATTAACAGAAGGTGATTGTGTGAATGGCTTCGTTGGCTGCAAAACGGGAGAGGCTGTGGCGGGCTCTCTGGGGCTAGGCAGGGGCTGGGCGTGAGGCTCGAGGCCTGCCCACCAGCCCTTCCTCTGCAGCCCGGCCCATCCCGCCAGCCCCCGTCGGGAGGCGGGTCCCCAGCACCACTGCCCTCGGGTCTCATGGGCAAGGCTGGGCTAGGCCAGGAGTTCCCGGACGGGCCTTCCTCTCTGGCTCCCTTGGCGCCTCCAAGGGAAGCGGGCAGCTCCGGGGACGGAGGGTCCCTGCTCACTGCTGGCAGCTGAGAAGCTTGCTCAGGTTGGAAAACACGGCAAAGAGGGGACGGAGGTGGGAGAGCTATAGCAACAGGAGGGCGGCGGCCACCAAGGACGGAAACCGAGAGGCGAGCGGCCTCTGTTGGGAGGGAACTCAGGCCCCCGGGGCCGCGCACGTGCTTCGGTTTCGAATCTGATTCGTGTCTCCTGAATGAGAGGCGTCTACAGGGCAGGGAGGCCGCCATCTGCGCGTGCTGGTTGCTCGGGGCATCCAGCAGGTGGCGAGCTGGGAAAGGACGTGCACTTTGACCACAGAGCCAGAGGGCAGCCAGTGAGGGGCTGACGGATGGGGAGGCCATGCTCTCAACCTCCTCACCGTGTCCTGCGGCCCCGGGGGGTGGGGGGGCAGCAGAGGCGGCAGCCTCTTCGATTCACCTCGCAAGAAAGCAGCAACAGCCTGGAAGCGCCTGCCGCCAGACCCTGTCCCGGGCCCGACACACTAAGCCACACACGGTTCACGGGCAGCACGGCGCTGGACGGGACTCCGAGAGCGTCTGCCGCCCAGCCGTGCCGGGCGCGTGGGCTGCCGGCTGCCCCCGCCACACCCACCCAGCCACCTTACTTGCCCCAGTGGTAACTCTCCAGTGACTCGCAGGCAGCCCCGAAGGGAGGCGCTCCCGGCACTACAGAAAACTCTGGGCAACGCTCAGAGTCATGGGCCAAGTCACAGCCCAGCCACTGGCTGGGTGACTGATGATCCGGCAAGCCCCACCGAGCCTCTGCTCTCCAGTTTGTTAAGTTGTGTGTAAAAACAGCAATCCCTCAGGCCTTTACCTTCCCTTCCGAAACCAAAACCGAACACAACACCAGGCACTCTCCTCCCTGTGCCGAGACCCCGCTCCCATCCCTCTCCTCCTTCCTCTGGGGGGGCATGGGACCAGCAGGGGGCACAGTGTGCCCAGCCGGGGGCAGCGTGAAGCAGGAGAAACAGGTAAGGATGCAGCAGAGACGAGGGTGAAGGCCACTGCCACACAGGTGGGGAAACGGAGGCCTCAGACAGGCCAGCTCCCAGCCCAGCAGCCAGGAGGTGCCTGGTCAGGGCCACGTGTGTCCTGCCTGGGCTGTGGGCGCTGGAAGCCAGGAGGGCCCAGACCCTCTCTGCTGGGAAACACTGTGGTCCTGCTCTTTCCGGCCGGGGGCGCTGCACCCGCAGACGCTCCCCGCTCCCTGAGACACGGTGCCTCTCATCAGGGCTCTGCCAGTAGCCTCGCTGCCTCTTGTCCTGCGTGGACCCAGCAGCGGGACCAGGTCCTGGGCGAGGAGGAGGCCAGGACGGTGGAGAGGACGGTACCCAGGAGCCTTTGTGCTGAGTTCCCAAGGGCCCCTGGCCGTGGCCCCTCGTCTATAACCCCCCTCAGCCCCAGTATCATGGCACCAGCTCCCGCCCTGTGGAGTAAGAGGCCCCGAGCTGAGGGGAAGGGCCAGGTCCAGAGACACCCAGAGGGCCAGGCTGGGCTCTGGCCTCACTGGAAGGCCCAAACCAGGCCTGTGAGCTTTCTCAGCCGTCCTGGGTGGTGCTCTCAGGATGGAGCTATGGCCGAACCGTGGACCCCAGCACGTCTCAGGTCGGGGACCCCTGACACCTTGTGCAGATTCAAAGGCCAGCGAGGGACCCTCGGAGGCAGGCCTGGGGCCTCCGGGCCGGGGGTGGAGCCAGCCCACGTGCTGCGCTTCAGGGGCTTCACGGGAGAACTCATTAGCCCCACAGCAGGGTGGTGACAGAGATGGATGCTGGGGACAGCTGTGCGCTGGAGCCACGCAGTGAGGGGAGGGGAGGGAGGGAGGGAGGAAGGGTGGGGGAGCGGCCACGGGGGCCACGCTACCGTCACCGTGCCTCAGCCCCTCCCCGGGCATCGGCCACACCCTTCCAGACCCCTCTGCCCTACCAACAGTACCCCCGACACTCCTCTTCCCAAGGGGGCCTGTCCAGACCCGCCACCCCAGCAGCCCTGGCTTAACTGCCCTTTCGCTCCACATCATCCCAGGAGCCCAGGCGTAACCCCAATGGTGCAGCTCCCAGAGACACAACTGTTGGCAACACCGACCCCCCCAGCTTGAGCAATTCCATGTAAACGGGCCCAATCCAGCTCTTAAAACAACTAGAGTGTAGGATGTAGAACCTGACTCGCACACCAGCCTAGCCCAGAGGTGACCGTCCCCAGGGGTGAGTTTACTCCAAAGAGCTCGGCCGGGACTTCCCTGGTGGTGCAGTGGTTAAGAATCCACCTGCCAGGGCTTCCCTGGTGGCACAGTGGTTGAGAGTCCGCCTGCCGATGCAGGGGACACGGGTTCGTGCCCCGGTCCAGGAGGATCCCACATGCTGCGGGGTGGCTGCGCCCGGGGGCCATGGCCGCTGGGCCTGCACGTCCGGAGCCTGTGCTCCGCGGCGGGAGAGGCCACAGCAGTGAGAGGCCCGCATACCGCCAAAAAAAAAAAAAGAATCCACCTGCCGATGCAGGGGACACGGGTTCGAGCCCTGGTCCAGGAAGATCCCACATGCCGCGGAGCAACTAAGCCCGTGCGCCACAACTACTGAGCCTGCGCTCTAGAGCCCGCAAGCCCCAACTACTGAGGCTGCGTGCCACAACTATGGAAGCCCGCGCACCTAGAGCCCGTGCTCTGCAACTAGAGAAGCCACTGCAGTGAGAAGCCCGCGCAATGCAACCAAGAGTAGCCCCCGCTCGCCGCAACTAGAGAAAGCCCACGCACAGCAACAAAGATCCAACGCAGCCAAAGATAAATATTTAAAAAAAAAAAAGTGAAAGGGAGTGACAACGTCATCCCTTTAAAAAAACAAAAAACAAAAAACAAAAAACACAAAGGGCTCAGCCAAGACTCAGAGCTTTCGTGCAGTGTTCAGCCTGGGCCTGGGTCTCAGAGTCTGTGCAACTCCCAAGCCACCAAAGCGAGGCCCTTTCTCGAGGAAAGGTCTTTTTGAGCTAAGGTCGCTTCCCTCTGGACCTGGAGTCAGCCCTTCCACGTCCGCTTCTCATCCTCCGCGCCCAGCCTTCCCCAGGCACGGCCCCCCGGACTCACGTGCAGGCTGGGATGGTAGGTAAGCAGCCCATTGTCACACAGGGTCACATACTTCTTCTTCCATTCCTTGTTCAGGGACTTGCCACTGCGCTTGAGCAGGATACCCTGAGGACAGAGGCCGGATCAGAGACAGAAGCCAGGCCCACACGTCACAGCTATGAAGAAGGTCTCAGTGTCCACAGGTCACAGCATCCCCCGCCCCCCATCCTCCCGGGTCACTGCTTATCTGCATGGAGAGGCCACACGGGACTAAAACCGAACCAGGGAGAGCCAGGCGGATGAACCCGTCTACGGAACTCGGCTGCCCCTGACCGTCCTCAGGAAGCAGCCTGGAACCCACCTCTCCAGTTACCATGGACACCGTCCCATGGCAGGGGGGTGTCCTCTCCCCCAGGTTGTGGAACTACGTCAGCAACGGGAGGCAGGGGTTTAGATGGCCTCCCAGCAGTGATGCTCCCACCCACCGTCTCCAGGGATGGGGTGGAACGACAGCACAGAGACCTCAGGAGGGCCCGGGCCTCCTACCCTCTGTGGCAGCCCCAAATAGAGCAGAAAAGCCCCTAACTGTCCCCAGAATGGCCCAGTCTCCCCCAAGGCAGGCAGTGGGAAGACCCAGCCATACGGCCCAGCAACCAAATCTCCCGTGTGAGCTGATAAGACACTGGGCGTGGAGGTTAGATGGGCACCAGGATGAACAAGAGCTCCCCAGGGGCAGGGATTTGGGCGTGTCGTTCCTCGACACCCTCAGCACTGCGACACTCCTGGGATGCAGCAGACGCTCGGGGAACAGTTGGTGGACGGGGCGGGGGAAGAGCCAGCCGAGACCGTGCGGTGTCAGAGGTGCTGCGAGACCTCACCGAGGCAGACGAGGCGTCCACCCACACCCCAGACGGCCTCTGCTGCCCTCCCCTGATGACAACCCCCGACGGTCCCTCACCCACTGGCTTTCGCCTGGAAACAGCAGACAGCACGGGAGAACGGCCAAGGATGGAGCTCGGGTCGGGATGGGACACGGACGTGCACAGGCGGCAGGTGCCCCAGGACCGGCATCACCCCTGTGGGGCCCCCTCCCCAAACTCGGGAGGGCTGAGAAGAGGCAGTGCTCCCTGGACATTCCTAGACAGAACTCCTGGGGGGCAGCCCCCCCTCACAGCGGGACTGCCCCGGCTGGGCGAGAGCGGGCAGCACGCCAAGTCCCAGCAGGTCGCAGAGGAGCTGCCAGAGCCCCTGTGCCGACCTCTCCTACAGGAGGGGAGGGCCGTGCCCTCAGACAAGCCGGAAATGGGGGTCAAGAGATTCACTGTGAGAGAGGGTGGGGGGTAAACCCCGGATTCCATGGCCCCCTACCCCGCTAAGGCTTCCTACTGGAAGGCTCAGCCCTAGGGGGATGAGGTTAACAAACAGGTGGGCTGGGATTCCCGCCCCATTTCTCCCCACAACAGGGACTGCGGTGGCGATAACATCACAGGTGTTTCACATCCTTGCTCCCCCACTCCCTTCCCCATCCCCGTCCTCCTGCCCTCAAAGACAGGTGCAGTTGCGGGAGGTCAGGCCACTGGGTCGTAGACCGCCTAAGGACACTGCTGCTACTATCTGGCCCCCTTTTCCTCACAAAGAGCTTCTGAAGACCAAGGGTGTGAACGGGACTTTCACTAGACGACAGGTTGGCCGGAACAGCCCAGGCCACCACGGCCCCTGCTCCGTGGTCCGCGAAGGAGCCTTGGCGACCGGCCTCTGGGCGTGGCAGCCATCCCCTCACAGGCCAGGAACGTGGAAACAGTTCAGCCGCCGCCTCTCCCCTGACTGTGGACCACGGCCCTGAGGACTGCCGGCCAGACTCTGGAGAAGGCGGCCCAGGCCCACCCCGCTCCCCTGGGAGTGGCCGCCACGGCTGGCTCGCCTGCGCCCCATCTCACTCCCTCCTTTCCCACCCGCTCCCCAAGGGCCTCTGTTCTCAAACCTTTCACACCTGAGCCCGCCCTCCCTCCTCTGTCCCTTCATCTTCACCAGGTTCCCTCCTGGTCAAGGGAAAGGAAAACCTGACTCCGTGCCCCGTTCTGCCACCAGCTAGCTCTTAACATCAAGCAAGTCGTGCCACTGTCTGGGCCTCAGTCTCCTCGGGAGCGCGGACTCACCTACGGGGCCCGCTCCCCGCCCCCCCCAGCAGGAAATCAGGAGCCAGGATGCAGAAGAGGCCGGCGTAAGCGGGAAGCCCTTTTCTACCCAGAAGTCTTCCTCCTCCGTCACCTGGGCCCCTCTCGGGAGGAGACCCCGGCGCCGCGGACGGCGGTGATGACGCTCCGACGCTGCTCTGACGCTCGTTAGCAGGGGGCGTGGGAGGAGCGCCGGGAGGGGGGCGGGGGAGGAGCGATCTCGGCCGCTGGGGCTTGACCCGCGCCCACAGGCTCAGCCCGCCTCTCACCGGCCCGGCCCGCTCTGCCCTGCCCTACCGGCGCCTCCGTCCGGGTCACAGCCCGTTCCGAGGGAGGAGAGCGAGCTCCAGGGGTTCCTGCTCCCCTCCCTGGCCGGCCGGCTGCGCACGGCGGAGCAGGAAGCAATCTGGGGCGGAATGGGAGCGGTGCGGAGGCGACAGCCCCCAGAGGACCCGTTCCCGCCGCCGCCTCCCTCCCAGCTCCGCCAGCCGGCTTAATTGCGGAGTCCGGATTGATTGGGAATGCAAATGGCAACTGAAATGCAATCTCCACTCCCAGCAGGAGCAGAGGGGGGGAGAGGAGAGGAACGGAATGGGGAGAAGAACGGGACAGGAGAGCGGGAAAGGGGTTAGCCCGGCCCTGGGGGGGGGGAGGGGGAGGGGAGGAGGGAGGGGGGCGCGCAAGTAATGGCCACTGGCCCCGAGAGGGGAGAGTGATGGAAGGACGCGCGGTCCCATCGGCAGGCACGCCCCCAGCCCCCGTGAGGTCGGCGCGGCTAGGCACCTGCCTCCAGCGGGCAGCTTCCTGGCTGTGTGCCGCCTCCTCCGGAGTGTCCCTGAGGTTCGGGGCCTGTGACACTCCAGTACCCTAGCTGACCTCTTTGGCCGGGCTTCACCCCCCACCTCACAGCCCCGCCTTCCCGTCCACGTTGGGGACTCAGGGAGCAGATAAATCAGACCGACCCCAGACAGGAAAGGGGGCGTCTGGGGCTAACTTATTTCAGAGCACGGGCGGGGGTAGGGGGGTGGGGATAAGCGTTGTCTGTTAAATGTTTACATGCGCATGTGTGTGTACTCAGAGCACACGCCCCAAAGCGGGGAGTGACAGTCCCCTGCCTGGCCTGGCGAGGACCCTGTGGGAGGCCTCGGTCAGCACGGCCCCAGAGACACTCAATCACACCATCAACAGGTTTATGGACCAGTTCTGTGCCCAAACACACACAGGGACGGGGAGGAGAGTGCCCACTGCCATTCTCCCAGGCGCTCCACGCGCCCCCGGGCAGGCTGACCCACCTAGAGCAGTGCCTGCTGGGCGTCACTGTGGTGACACTTCAGGGGAGGGCTGAAGCACAGAGGGCGCGGGGCGACACAGTGCTCCTCACTGTGTCCTCTGGGCCCCGAAACCCTTCCTGAAACGCGGTGGACCTTCACTGTGCGGTCAGAAACCCCCATCCCTAACACCAGGATTCTGGTCCCACTACCTACAGGCTCCAGGAGCCCCAGCGTGGAGAGCCAAACCTGACCACAGGGCCCTGGCCAGGCTGACCTCAGGTGCTCCAACCACACCAGTCTCCTCTGTGGTCAAAAACTGACATCACAGCCCCTGTAGACACAGCATCTCTAACCACCGGCTCCCAAGAAGATCTGGGCCAAGCGCAGCATCCTGTGGGTACAGCGGACTGGCCACCAGGCCGGCTCAGCAGTTCTAGAGCCCTGCCTGCCCAGCACACCATCAACTCTGCACGAAGACCCCGCCATCACTCAACTGTCTTTTTCCAGCAGAGAGACCCACGACAGGAGGTCTGGGAGGATCCAACACCGGGTGGCCCAGCCCTGCCAGGCAGTGACTCAGGAAGGAGGTGAGGGAGAGGCCCTACCAGGACGTGGCCCCTCCACTAAGTTTCGTCTTTACAGACAAACAGAGGCTCACACGGTAAGACTGGGCCAGTGAACCCAGGGTCGGAAGAGCCGTCGGTAAGACCTTCAACGCGTACTCCTCAGGGTACTCTCTTGAGAATTCTCTCTTCTGGGAGGAGGGGAGGGAGGCCAGAGAGACCATACCCTCCTCCAGGGCCGCCCACCTCCAGAACCACCACCAGCGAGCGCAGCTGACGATGACAGGCGGCTCTCTGCTGCCCCCCTGTGGTGGTGAGGAGGAACTGGCAGCGTAAGGGTTCCGGCCACCCTTCCCCGCTGTGCTGTGAGTTCTTCTCTGCAGGAGAACTCTCCTTGTTAAGGATTCAGGCCTGGCAGGGGCAGGGCGCTGGCCTCTCTCACCATCTTCCAGAGGCCCCGAAAAGAACCATCATCTAACATTTCCTGGGCTTCATCTCAGCTCCTCTCCAGCCCCAGGGGAAGGGAGTGCTGACCTGTTTAATGGGGATGGCCCGACCACTCCCGATGCTGTCCACCTTGCACTCGGCGGCTTTTTTCTCCCGGTCCAAGTCGGCACCCTTTCGAGACTGGAAGAGAACAGAAGAGGTGTGTTAAAGGGGCCCAGGGTCTGCGGGGTCAGCAGCCCACCTGGAATCCCCAGCCAGCCCTCCCGTCCTCCCTCCTCCTGGGCGGGCCCTAGCAGTGGGGCGGGGCCGGGGCGGCGGGACCGGGAAGGAACTGAGACCACGAGTATTCCAACGGGTTTATTCTTACACACGGCACCATACAGAGCAGCACAGGTTACTGGGCCGGGCCCGCCCCTTACAAAAGAGCAAGGACACGAGATACCGAGGGCGTGAGGAGCGCGCAGCCCAGGGGGCTGGGGCGTAAGAGACGGGAAGGGGCGAGGAGAGGTGGACGGTGGGGCTGAGGGACATGGCCGGGAGCACAGGGCATGACCACCAGGGAGAGCAAAGTCCAGAAGTGAGAGGGTAGCGGCCCGTCTGCGGCACAGACACCACATGGCACATTACGCCGAGCACCGCGGCGTAGCCCGAGGGGCACAGTGGATGGAGAGAGAGAGGAGAGAGGCCAGAAGAGGCCCTGCGCCCCTGCCGGGCTCCTGGGGCAGAGCCCGCCCGAATGCGGATCCTAGGAAATGGGAGGCCAAGAGAGGGGAAGGCAAGCGCGGCGTGGCTGCGGCGTCCGGAGCGGAGCAGGAACGGCAGAAGTCCATGCAGGAAGGAGCAGAGGAGGGGAGGGGCGGGGGAGCTCCCCCAGGAGCAGCTGGACCGCCGGCCGGCCGGGCGCTTGGACGCCCCGGCCTCTGGGCCTCGTCGCTGGCCGGCGCCGGGCGTGGGCCGAGCTCCCTTCTTCTCCATGCAGCGAGCCTGGCGCAGCGCGTCCAGCAGGGCTGGTCCCTGGCAGCCCCCAGCCGCGGGCTCCGGCGTTCCTAGCCTTCCCTGGGGGTGGGGGTTAGTTACAAAGGTTCCTGTGGGTCTCTGGAGTGGGGAGCACGGCGGCCGCTTCTCATCTGAGAGCAGTCCCAGGGCCCGGCCCGCCTCCGGCCCCGCACAGGGGAGAATGTCCAGAGGTGCTGTGTGTCACCACCTGGTCTTCTAATTTGGAAGGAGTTGGAAAGGCCTTTTTGTTGATGAAAAGTTGGAAACAGTGGCACATATCTGCAAATATCGAAAGAATAAAGATTTTGGCAAGTTATACTCAAGCCCCGCACAGTCGGTCAGCACTGGTGAGGGCAGAGACCCAGGCGGCTGGGGAGAGGCGGCGGCGGCGGGATGAAGAGGAGGGGGAGGGGGTGCGGGAGGGCGGGCAGGCGGCGGCAGCGGTGGCGCCGGGCAGTCCATGTCAGCGGGGAGTGTTCTCCACTCCGGACCCTACACCCTCCTGCTCACCCGGGCTGCCAGGAGCCAAGGGCACAAGGAAGAGGCAAAGGACCGCAGCCGCAGCGCGGGGGCAGCACAGCCAAAGGAGCGGGAAGAGGCAGGCCAAGGGCCACCGCCCGCGGCTCCACCGTCCGTCAGCACCCGCCCCGGGCCTCTCCTGGGCGCCACGGCCTCTGCCCCTTCGGCCCAGGGGGGAGGAAGGTGGATGGGCCCGCTGCCACCGGGTCCCCAGACAGAAGAGCCGGTCGTGGGGAGCGGGGCGCAGGCTGTCCCAGCCAGGCTGGTGAGCAGAGAGGCCCCAACCAGCAGAGGATCCCTGGGAGCCCAGAGGGGGCCCACCCCAGGACGGGAAGCCGGGCAAGAGTGGCAACAAAACGAGTAACATGAAGTCATGGGGGAGACGGGGGACGCCAGCGGCCACATCCAGCGGGAGAGTCACGGGGGCGCCAGCCACAGAACAGGCGTGGCCCTGCTGGGGAGGACGAGGAGGGCAAGGGGGTGGCCCCGGCGGCGATGATGAGAAGGGGAGGTCCCGAGATGCACCTCTAGAGACAGACACGTCTTGAGGCTGCCTCGGGGACAATGGCGCAAGTGAGGTCACCATGGAAACAATGGAAAGAAAAAATAAGGTTGCCACGGTGAAGATGGAGAGAATGAAAGGGCCCGGGGCCGGCTGTGCCCAGGACGCGCGCGGCGAGGCGGGCGGGCAGTAACAGCTCCGCGGAGCAGGCAGCAGAGCGCGGGGAGCGCCAAGGCGCTGGCGAGGGGGCCCTGGGCCCGGGCGGGCGGCAGAGGGAAGAGCGCGTGCCCTGGGGTGGTGCAGGACCAGCGGCAGAGGAAGGCGAGAGGTGAAGAATGGTGTGGAGGGAGCAGGTGACTGAGGCAGGATGTCAGGGAGCAGGTGCCGAGGGCGTGGATAGCAGTCACTGCAAACACAGGTCGCCCACGGGCTCTACGGCGGCGGCGGCAGCGGCAGCAGCAGGAGGCGTGGGCGCGAGCAGGCAGCCCAAGGCGCTGTGCGTCTCAATGGGCGTGCACGGGAGACGGGGAGCTGCGAGTCCAGGCAGGGTTGGGGCTGGGGGCTGGGGGCGGGGCGGCTGTAGCGCACGGTAGCAACTGGCGCAGGGAGGGGGTCGGTCAGCATGGCCAGGGAGGGTGCGGGGCAGGCACAGGGCGGACAGAGGCAGGCAGACTGGGCAGAAGTGCGCCGGGCAGGCGGAGGCGAGGATGAATGGGCGAGGCCTGGGGAGCACTGGCTCTGTCTGGACGGGGTTCCTGAGAGCCTGGCCGGGGCCTGACCTGGTGAGCTGGACTGACAGCCACGCCCTGATGCTCAGAAAGAGGCACGTGGAGTGACGCAGAAGGACAGGGCGATCTCCTGAGAGTCCACACGGGCAGCTCACCCACCTGTGTCTGACCCAAGACTCCCGGAATGGTCCAGCCAAGTCCCAGCTGGACGGTGAGTTTGGGGAAGGGCACTGCGTGTCAGATGCAGGCTCAGGACACCTAAGAGCTGACGGGCTGGGCCCCTACGGTGGAAGGCACACGGGACCCTGGGGCTGGGGTCTGCGGGGAGGGGGAGAGGAAGAGCTTGTGGGGGGACCGAGGCAGGGAATCAGGAGATGGAGGCCTGGGGAAAGACAGCTAAGCCTTCGTTAGGCCGATGGCAGCAGCGGGTGGGAAGCGTGGGAGAATGAAAAGAGCGGGCAGGTGGACTCGAGGCCTGGGCCCTGTTCATTCTAGCTCTGCCAGCAAACGCTTCCTGTAGCCTCAGGCAAACAATCTTGGGGCCTCAGTCCACAACTGCGGAATCACGGGTGCCTCAGAGTTAGAGCAGACGCGTCCAGAGATCCCTCAAGCTGGCCAGGAAGCCCTACGAGGTCGGGGAGAGGGAGGGTGTGTGTGTGCAGCCAGGAGGAGGGTCTGTGTGGATGCGCTGAGGGCGGCCCCGTGGGCTCGGAGGAACAGTCTGGAAGAATCTGGGTGTGGACGGGGGGCACCGGTAAGGAGCCGACGGAAGCGGCGCGCGTCAGTGGGGATGGAGGTCGGCAGGTGGCATCGTCCTGCCTGCTCCCTCCTGGCCGGGGGCTGGGGGCTCGGCCCTGCCCGTTCGGTGAAGGCGGCCGGGCAGGCGGGAGGGGCGGGCACGTACCGTGAAGATGTTGGAGCGCCGCTTGGACTGCTTGCGGATGGGTGTGGGGGTGGAGGCGGCAGCGATGGTCTCGATGCGCAGCTCCCGCTGGCTGATGCTGGGGGTGGAGGGGACTGAGGCTGAGTAGTCGCTGAAAGCGCTGCTGCCGCCATTCGTGGCCTAAGGACAGAGAGGGCTGCTGAGGGCGGCTCCGGGAGGGGCGCGGGGGCGGGTGGCAGGCAGGAGCTGGGAAGCCTGCGGTGCGGAGACCTGGCGGGGGGCTCGTGGGGCAGCAGAGGGGCCACTAGCTCCTACAGGTGGTACCAAGGGGAAAGGTAGCATGGCCTGGAGGCCAGCAGGACCCGGTGGTCACCGCAATGGGCTGCCCCACTAGGGACCCAGCAGGGGCCATTCGGGGTCAGCCCGGGAGCTGAATCGGAGGCAAAGGCTAGCAGGTTGGAGTCAGTGACAGAGGCCAGAAGAGAACAAACTGTGGAGTCTTGGCTCACAGGTGGGTGTGACGCGAGGTGGCAGGTCACCCTGGATGAGCTCCCCAAGTCAGTGACAAATAGCAAGGCTGCAGGAGGCCAGGGCGGGCCTCAGAGTGCAGGGGGAGGATGAGGTTTGCTTCTAGGCAGTGTGGGTGACAGGGCACAGGATACAGGAGGGCCGGGGCAGACAGCGGAACAGCTAAACTAAGACTGCTCCAGAGGAAGCAGCAGGTAAGGGAGAGAGGCGGCAGCGGATCTCAGCAGAGAGACAGCAGGTGCTCAGCAGTGTCTACTCCAGGACTCGGGAAGCACAGTTTGACAAGGCCACCCGCTAACGGCCCATCAGATGATCACTAAATAGAGAACGTGTCCTGCCCTGGCAGCCTCCTCGAATCCTAACCCGTACAAAGGGAGCAAAACACCTGAGCTGCTGCCCCTCGGTGGGCAGGGCCCCCGTGCACAGCTGGTTCTGCAGCTGAGGTAGAACCGCTCAGAGACAGTGAAGAAAGACCTTCCGTGCCTCCTTTCTTCCACGGGGGAGTGCTTACAGGGGAAGCCCCGACGCCTTCTAAAGTGCTAAAGGGAGGGCTCTCTGGAAAAGTCACCAGGCTGTCATCAGGACACTGGTGGGCCAGGGGGCCTCAGAAAGACGATGGCCCTTGGCAGAAGTAAAGGAGTGGCTGTCGGCTTGACCACTCAGCGCGCACACCTGTGATGGCCCAGGGCTTTCTGCCGAGCAGGGACTGAGCGGGGAGATGCAAGTACTGGCCTGCCCGCCAAGGGCCAAAAAATAACCAAGCAGTAGGCCCAGGAAGTGGGCGGGTGTCCAAGTGGTAATACGGGAGAAACCCTGGCACGATCCGGCTCAGAACACCCCCACTACCCCACACGTCACAAATGCCACTGGCCCTTGCGGGTAAGTGCTGCTCTTCTAAACGCAAACACCGAGAAGGGCCAGCAGGTGAGGGCCGGCAGGTGAGGGCCGGCAGGTGAGGGCCAGCAGGGACGAGCTCAGCTTAGAGCCTCCTGAGAACGGCTGCACGGGAAGCGGGCACTGAGATAGCGCTAACGCGGCTGACCAGAACAAATGCTTAGGCGGCCTCAGCTGCTGCAGCTGCGGGGCAAGGAGAGTGTCGAGCAGGGATGGGAACTAGCGGGAAGGCAGTCACCACGGGGTACAGAGGAGGCCAGGCCAGGCCAGTCGTGCAGGCTAAGGGAGCTCGAGCCAGTGCTTTCAAACCATCGGCAAGGCGGCAGACCAGACGAGGTGGGGACAGGCAGGCAGACAGACAGGATGGCGAGGCAGGGCCGCGGCGGGCAGGACGTGCAGTGGCAGGGGGGGAGGCTGCCCGCACCTGGTTGATATGCACGGCCGGGATGGAGGCGGCGGACACGGCCGAGTGGCTGGGAGAGTTGGGCAGTGACTTGCAGGGCCCGATGGCCAGCTGCTGCTTCTTCCGCAAGGCCACTACCTTCTGGGCCACTGCAGGGGACAGCACAGTCAATCACCCATGTGGGGAGGAGCGAGGAGCCCAGCTTAGAGCCGCCACCCCCCGCCCTCCCCCCCCCACCCCCCTGCCTGCCTGACCCCCTCTGGGGGAGCGTCCCTGGCGCCGAGTTACCGTCCTGGAAGACGCGCTCCACGTTGAGTCCGTAGGTGGCGCACGTCTCGTAGTAGGTGCAGCGCTTCAAGTCTGTGGACAGCTTGCGGGCCCTGCTGTCGTCGATGACCCGCGGGTTCGCGGCACTGATGGCGTCTGTTGGAGACGGGAGAGCGGGGACTGACTCAGCCTGCTGAGAAGCTGAGGCTGCTGGCCGGTGGGCCATTCGGTCAGAGGGTGGCTGGGCAAAGAGCCCGGGCAGCGGACGACACGGAGCACGAGAATACGGGTGTCTGGGCCTCGTTCCAGCTCTGCCACCGACTCACTGAGTGGGAACGAGCCAGACACTCTGTTTATTCATCTCAAAATGTGGACACGACCACCACACGGATGGCAGGATCTTAGCTGGGGAAGACCCAGTGCGTACGGGACAAAGAGGAGGCGCCCGCTCTAGGGCGACAGGAAAGGGCTGGTCCAGCGCCAGGAGGGCGGGGGAGCCAGGCTTTCTCGCGCCTGCCACCTGGCGGCCCAGAGCCCCCGCTCACCCTGCGTGCCCACCAGCACCATGGGCACCTCGCTGGCGTTGCGGAAGCTGCAGAGCCGCAGGAAGTAGTTGTACACCGTCTGGAAGCTGATTTCATCCTCCAGGCTGAACACAAACACCACCGCGTCCACCCAGGCAGCAAACTAGGGGGGACCGAGCACAATTACCACCCTCACCTGGGCACGGGCGAACTGCGTACCCCTCTCCCCACACGCAACCTTGCCCAGTCCCAACTGGGAACCTCAAGAAAGGGGCACCAAAGGCCAGGGCTGGGGGCGGGGGCATCACCTGGAGCTCAGGGGGGCCTCCTTCATCTCGGATCAGCAGCAGGTAACTCTGGCCATCCACCACAATCTCCTTCTTAAACCGACCCCCTAGGACAGAGTTCACGGTCAGGCCCAAAACCAGAAGAGCAAGCCCACGGGGGCCAAACAGAAGAAATCCACATCTTCCAACAGAGAAGACGGGAGCGCTGAGAAAGTCAAGGGGCTGGAGCCCCCCGCACAGACAACGGGAAGGAGGGACGGCGGCCATTAAGGCCGGCCCGTAACGCTCACCTTCTGGGGACTCCTCCTGGACATAGGTCCCCGTCAGATAGCGGTGCACCAGGGCCGACTTCCCACTAGACAGGTTCCCCACAATGCCCTGTGGGACAGGAAGGCGGGAGAGAGCTGCGGTCAGAGGGCAGGACGGAGGACACGGGGCAGGAAAGGCTAATACATTAGCAAGGAGAGGGGCCAGTGCTGCGGATGGGCGAGCAAAGAGAAACGGGGAAGAGAGGGGTGACGGGAGAGACCAAGCCTAGAGACGGAGGGGACTGGAAGCAGGGGAATCAACGCCGGCCCACCACTCCAGCCCGCACCCCCAGCCCCTGGGCTGCCTGGGCCTCCCATGGGCCTCACTCACCACTTTAAGCTCCGGCACCGAACGGCTCAGGGTCCACTCCTGGCTGTTCACAAAGGAGTCTGCGGGAGAGAAGGCCGCCTGTCAGGACTGGGGTGGGACACACACCTTTGCTATCCACCACCTGCTGCTTCTGACGCTGCCCCTTCACAGGCCAAGGCCAGAAAACAGCACTCACGCCCTGGTTTCCTGGGAAGCAGCAGGAACGTTCTGCGCGGCTGGGCCAGAGTGATGCCAGCCCCCACTTCCACTGGGCTGGCCCTGATCCCTCCTCTTACTGCTACAGCAAGGTGCGTAGTTGCCACCTCGAGCCACACCCGGCCTGCTGCCCCCCACCTGGTGAGGGGCCTCCAGTGGGTCTCAGCCAGACCCAACCTGGGCTGCAAGGCTGCGAGTAGGAACAGATCACCCTTGCAGGGTGCGGCCACCTACCGCATTCCTGGAGGCTGAAGAGGGAGGAGCCCTTACCTGGCCCTGTTCTGTGACAGGCAGGTCCAATGGGGAGCGGCCCTCGTCCCCAAGCTCCTCCTGGACAGGAGGCCACCACCCTCTGTGTCCCAGAGGCCCACCTCCGGGGCTCCTCCTCTCCAGTCCATCCTCAGCTCCTGCAGAGCCCCCCTCTCCTTTATCCTCTAGGTTGTAATGGACATCCTGCGATCAGCTCCGGGCAGCTTGGGCCTGGGCCAGCCTCTCTGGCTGGGCTTGCTCCCCCTCCCCAGGCTGTCTCAAACAGTGCTTATGACGGTCGGGTCCACAAGCATTCCCCAAACTCATCTGCATAGGCAGCTAGAGGTGAGGGCTCGAGCCTCGCCTGGGAGCTAGAAATGCTGCTGTTCTAGGGTCCCACCCAGAGCCCGCTGGCTCCGAGTGAGTCTCCATCCCTCCCCTCCCGGGCCCCAACTCCTCAGGCACTCAAAGTGATAAGGGGCCCTTCCGACCTGCTCTCATTCCACCACGCTAGGGCCACGGGCGGGAGGTCCTGCCCCGACCCACCTGGAAGGCCACCTCTGCCACAGACACCTTCTCCAGACCCACCGGCGACCCCAGAGCCTTGCCTGCCCGGCGCCGATCCCACTCGGCCGGCCCCGGCTAGCCCCCAGGCCCACAAGGCACGCCCGCCTCTCCCAGGTAGGTTTCCGGTTTGTTTCACACCCGCCCTCAACCCCGGACTCCAACCAGGGAGGCCACGCAGGCCGGGGCTCTCCCCCTTACCGCTTGGCGCGCTCAGGAGCCCAGGGGCCGCGGCTGCCCGGCGGCTCCACAGCGGCTCGGAGGGCGCGGGCGCGGGCTCCCTCCGGCGGAAGCGGCTGGTGAGCAGCCTCCAGAGGCCGGCGGCAGTGTGGGGCCGGCCCGGCTCTGGCGCGGCGCTCGGGGCCGCGGCGCCCAGCAGCAGGTCGCGGCGGCTGGAGAAGGCACCCAGAGAGCTGGCGTCGCCGTCGCTGCGGGTGCGCGCCCGGGGCAGCAGCCCCGACTCTGCGCGCCGGATCTCCTGGCCGCGGCGCAGACGGAAGCTGAAGCTCTTCCTCAGCGCCGACAGGCCGCGCCGGGGGCCCGGGGAGCTGCGCCCGCCGCCGCCGCCGCGCAGCACCTGCCAGCGCTGGCTGCTCCACAGCGAGGCGCCCCGCAGGAAACCCGCGCTGCCCGCGCGGCCCAGCCCCGCGCCAGCGCCCTCGGCCTCGGCCGCCAGCTCCAGGCGGTTCACCTCCAGGAACGTCATGCTGGTGGGCCGCGGCGCCAGGGTCCGCCGAGGGCGGCTGCGCCGGGCCGGCGCGGGGCTGGGCGCCGGGCTAGGCGCGGCCGAGCCGGGGCGCCTCGAGGACGCGGGCCGGGGAGCCGGCGGGAGGCCGTCGGGGGCGCCGCGGCGGCCGAGACGCGGGCGCAGGAGGCCGAGCAGCAGGCCGCGGACGCCAGCGGCCGGTGGCCCCGGGCCGCCCGAGCACACGCTCTGCGGCCGCGCCGGCTGCTCGCGCACGGCGCACAGGGCGGAGGCGGCGCGGCCGGCCGGGGCGCCGTGCAGGTCCTGCGAGTCGCAGACGCTGAGGGCGCGGCGGCAGGCGGCGGGCCGTTCCCGGCTGCGGCTGTCCCCTGGCGGCCAGCCCCGCTCCATGCTCAGGGCCCGCGGGCGAGGGCCAGGCCCATGGTGAGGGGCGCGGGGCTGGGCCCGGGCCGGGGCCGCGGCCGAGGCGCACGGACCTCCGGCCTCTGGGCACCTGGTGTCGGGCGACTGAGTCCCTCAACGCCTCCACCTCGCAGCCGGCAAGCCCAGACCTGGAGAGGCCGGGAGCCAGCCCAACACCGAGAGAGACGTGGCAAGCCTGGCCTGGAACACCCAGGAACGGCGGCCGCAGGGGAGCCAGCCTGCTGGGGCAGCCCCCGAGCCCTGAGAAAACAGGAAATTCCAGCCCAGGGCTCCTCCTCGGTTGGGGCAGGCAGGTGAGGAGATGTCATTAAGAGCAGGCCAAGTAAGTAACAGTCCTCGGCACACCACACACTGAGTTCGGTTTTGGAGAGAAGCAGGCCATTTGCTCTCTCTCCAGGGAAGAACCAGAAGGTGACCCACCAGGGTGGGAGTCAGTAAAAGCCTAAATTATGAGTCAGGAGTTATGCCGACTTCGGGCCTCAGTCTCCTTATCTGGAAAGTAGGGAGCCTCTACGAGGCAATCCTGTCTTAGCTTGGGAAACTCGCAAATCCGAGTTGCTGTATGTTTTAGTCAGCTCTTCTGTTAATGACCGAGGCCGTCTTCTTCCCTGGAGATTATAAAATCATCTGTAGTAGGTTAAGTGTTGTCCTGCCCAAGGGCAGCAGAAAATCGAAAGAGAACCTCTGGGACCTGGACCATACAGTTCTGGACGAGTGACTCACTTTTGAGCCCCTGACGTCTCCAGCCTCCACCCGCTGGCTGGTTCTCACCTCCTGTCCAGAGGCTGTGCAGAGGTGAAGCTTCAGACTGCAGTACGGGTTGGAGCCTGACGCTCAGCACTGATGCCCTGTGAATTTCACGTGTGTGGGCTGCAGCAGACACTCCGTAAATGCAGGGATGACTTCAGGACGGGGCAGGGGGCAGGTAGTTGCCGTGCTGTGCTCTCCACTGCAACGTAAACATCAGCCCTCTGCAAGGCGCTGGAGATGAGCCAGTTTACCATAATCCACAAGGACCCCAAGCAGATCAGGAGAAACCAGTTGAGGCAGGTGGTAAGGATGAGTGGGCTTGCCTTTCCTTTAAAGACGTGATACTCCCAGGTTTCCTCCACCCCCAGTCCAACCCAACTCCCAACGTTCCTGTCCCTCTCAGCTTTAGAATTCCAGGGTCCTGGTCAGAAGCAAAGTACAAGATAAAAGTGGCACATTCCTGAGGGGGCTGGGGTGGGGGAATGCCTGAGAAAGGCAGGGCCTCTCCATCCTAGGTGCTCCTGGGGAACCCAGAGCTGGAAACTCCCAAGTCCTGGGCTGGATCTCCCAGGCCTGGAGAGGCCCCGGGGCTGACTGCGTATTTTCCTGGGACTAGGTATTAACAACAATGAGGATGACTTCTTCCTCTCCGGGATGCACACCCCCACATAAGAGTCGCTCCTGCAGAAGAGCCTTTCCCAGGCTCCTTCAGGCGTGGAGACAGGAATGCAACCCAGGAATCCTGACTCACGTTCCCAAGTTTAAGTCTCCTACGCTGAACTTCCCTATCTTCGTATCTGTCCCTCTGTCCTCTCTCACACACGTAGGGGATTACCCCTCCCCCAGAGAAGAAGCCTGCTCATTCCAAACCCTCCCCCCAAGCCAATGAAAATGCAAGCACAGGACCGCAGCTATCAGAGACAAGTGGGGACTGAGGGGGGGACGGGGGACAAGGTGCCGAACAGGGGATGGGCTGCTTCAGAACCCAACTGGCTAGCCTCACGGGGCGAGGAGCAGGCTGGGATAGGAGAGTAAAAGGCCCCCAGTTACACACACACACACACACACACACACACACACACACACACGGGCTACAGGACATGCAGCAGTCCCCAGTCCAGGAGGTGAACAAACATGCCACATTCTCAGAGGACACACCAGCTCCTGACTCCCCTTGTACCTGCAGAATCGGTCCAGGCGAAATGCTCAGACTGGGTCAATCCCAAACCTGGGACAGCTTCCTCTTCCTCATGGGGCTGCCTCCTTCCTATTCCTGCTTCCTAGAACCTTTCCTGACTCAGGGAAACTAGACAGAGAAGGGCACCTGCCTGCACATAAATGTCCCAGGACATCAGCCGAAGACCCCAGAAAGGAGATCGGTGCAGGCACACACCTCTCTCCTTGTTGGTGTCACACACACACACACCCGCCCGGGTCAGGGACAAGGTCTCTGTGTTCCATCTGCAAGATTCTACTCCAGAGACATGTGACAAACAGCTTACTACTCAACACAGCCCAAAGGAAACTAGGACAATCCTAAAAAGCATCGGGCTGGGGCCACGTAAACCAGACAGAAATCCCATAAAACTAGCCCTCGTGTCAGTTCTCTGACTCTTAAGGTCATCAGAAACACCAGGCTGAACCTGTCGTGTAGGGGTGAGACCCCACAGAAGCTTCTGGGGGAATTAAAGATGCACTCTCTCACAAGCCTGCAGCGTGCATCCTGGGTGAGGATGGACACGCTTCCCTGGAGGCTGAGCACTGAGCACCCCCTTCTGTTCTGAGCGCAGGCAAATCAGAAGGAGAAGGGCCAACTCTAGAGCTGGCTGAGCTGGACTGGCTGCTCGGACCTGAGAGAGGAGGGCGCCTGCGTGTGCAGCTGTGGCCTGGGGCAGCAGGGGTGCACTGCTGAACCCAGGGTGTCTAGGGAGAAAGAGAAAGACCCCTGCATAAAAAAGGCATGAGCTGTGAGGCACTGCACAGAAGCGGTGCACTGGTGGGGGTTAAAAGAAGGGCGGCCTCCGGCCCAGGAATCCCACAGAACCTTGTACCTAGTCTCCCTCAAATATTTGCTGGGTGATCCATTGATAAGTGTCGAGGCGCGCCCAGCTGAGGCCACGCAGCAGCCGCAGAGAGCCTGTGGAGGTCCTTCTCAGAGCCCGGGAGGGGCTGGCTTTCTGCTGGAAGCCAAAGGCTGTGGCTTCCTCCCGCTGCCAGAGTGGTCCCAAGAGCTGCAGGGCCCTCCGACGCCGGTCGGCATCTTCTTGCCCACAAGGTGGCAGCAACACATCTTCCTGCAGCCAGGTGGCCTCCAGCTGTGCGGCGAGCAAGGAGGTAAGGACCCCAGCAGTGGCCCGGCGGTGAGTGGCCACGCGGGTTGGCCAAGCCCTTCGACCACGGAGCTGAGGGAGGCGACGAGTGTCACACCCGGAGGATCGCAAGGCCCGCGGGTCTCTAGCAAGCTCTGTCCTCTCTGCAGGTCACCGGGTTGGGGATTAGGGAGTCCGCGGAGACCCTGGGCTGCCCCCGCCAACGACCCGCCACTCGCACGGGCGGCCTGCAGGACCGGCCTCCTTACAAGTTTCAGGAGTTGTCCACGGCTGTTACAATATTCATCTAACACTCATCCCTCTCAGATATTTTTCTGGTGTGTTTAATGCTCCCCCGCTAGAACTCGGCAGGGCACGCAGGTGGTGTGCAATGATTCTGTGAATGAACGAGTGAATGAATGAATGAACGTGCATCTTTGCTGAGCATGAACTGTGCGCCCCAGCTAGTTGTAGCTCACGAGCTCTAGAGCACAGGCTCAGTAGTTGTGGCACACGGGCTTAGTTGCTCTGCGGCATTGGCAGGCGGATTCTTAACTACTGCGCCACCAGGGAAGCCCTCATCCGTCTTTAAAGGTTTTTCTCTTCCGTCAAAACTGAGCAACGGTCCAGCCAAATCCCATGAGCTAAAAATCTGCCTCTTCCAGTCCAACAGGCTTTGAAAATGCCTTCAGTCTGTGGATCTTCATTCCATATCAGCAGCATCAACAGGCTAATGAAAGTTTGCTTCATCTTTCTTACAGAAGTAAACTATTTTCATAAAGGGAAGACAACACAGTATTCAAATAATTGCGCTGTTTTTGCTCTAAGACGGAGGAGCTGTGCCCCCATCTGGGAACTCCAGTACAGATGCACAGGTTCTGGGTCTCAGGGAAAGGGGGACTGAGGGTCAGTGTACACTATTAAGAATAAAGACAGGTAGTTTGAGAGTCTAATGGACAAAAGTTTAAAAGCATCTGAATTCCAGGTGGGTGAGGGATGGATTGGGAGTTTGGGATTAGCAGATGCAAACTATTTATATAGAACAGATAAACAACGAGGTCCTACTGTAGAGCACAGGGAACTATAGTCAATATCCTGTGATAAACAATTGTAAAAGGAGGGACTTCCCTGGCGGTCCAGTGGTTAAGACTCCACGCGTCCACTGCAGGGGGCACGGATTGAATCCTTGGTCGGGGAACTAAGATCCCACATGCTGCTCAGCGTGGCCAAAATAATAATAATGTAAAAGAACATGCAAAAGAATATATGTACGTATGTAACTGAATCACCTTGCTGTACACCAGGAATCAACACAACATTGTAAATCAACTATACTTCAATAAAATAAAGTTTCAAATAAATAAATAAAAGTATCTGATTTCCCATTATCAATTTTGAAAGCAGGGCCTACACTGAGGCCCAGGGCTCTGCCCCACTGGCAAGGCCAAGCCTGCCCATTGCCCCCAGCATCCAACACACATGCCCAGGCCCCGGGAGGCCTCTGGATGGGCTCCCCATCAAAGGAAGCCACAGACCTCTCAGGCCAGACCCAGGTTGACACCAGCAGGGCCTGGACATGGAGGCTACCTCCCTCCCCGCCGCCAGCCCAGCGGGAGTCGTCGGTGAACACTCAGCTCAGGCCCGCTGCCACCACAAGCCCTCCTGGACGTCCCGGCCTCCTCTCACTGTCCCCAGTTCACCTCGTGTCTTCTGTAGATGCTAACATCTAATCTGCTCTCACCTCATGGGGGCCTGAGCTCCCGGGCACAGAAAGGTCACAGATACCTGCCCCTGTGGCTCAGAGCCAGACTCGGCCAGCCCTGGGGACAGCAGAGCCATTTTGGTGCCCTATACACCCAAGGCAGCAGCCACAGGGGATGGCACTGGTCACCCGATAATAATGGCCACTTACTGAACATGAGAGGCTCTACTCGGAGCACTTCACACACAAAAAACCATTTAACCCCTCTGAGAAAGGTACTGGTTTTCTTTTTTAAAGAAATATTTATTTATTGGCCACGTCTCGCGGCATGCGGGATCTTAGTTCCCCAACCAGGGATCAAACCCGTGCCCCCTGAAGTGGACGCTTGGAGTCCTAACCACTGGACCGCCAGAGAAGTCCTGAAAGGTACTGTTTTGTTTCTTTGTTTGTTTGGTTGGTTTTTTGGGAGCTGCGTTGGGTCTTCGTTGCTGCGCGTGGGATTTCTCTAGTGGTGGCAAGTGGGGGCTACTCTTCCTTGCGGTGCGCAGGCTTCTCATTGCTGCGGAGCACGGGCTCTAGGCACGCGGGCTTCAGTAGTTGTGGTACGTGAGCTCAGTAGTTGTGGCGCACGAGCTTAGTTGCTCCACAGCATGTGGGATCTTCGCGGACCAGGGCTCGAACCTGTGTCCCTTGCATTGGCGGCGGATTCTTAACCACTGTGCCACCAGGGAAGCCTGAAAGGTACTGTTAATCTCCCCATTTTACAGATGAGGACTCTGAGGCACAGCGGCCAAGTAACGTGCCTAAGGTGAGGGCTGGTAGGTGGCTGAAGCTGACCTTCCAACCTAGGCCACCTGTCTGGGCCCGAGCCCTGAGGCCTGCTGAGCCTGGTGAGATTTCTGCTGGCACACAAGTTCATCTTGCAGGCAGCACTCACCCGTCTTCCTTTCCTCCTGCCCTGGTACCCACATCGGGGCGGCCCAGCCTTGCCCTTCCCAGCAAGGGAACCTCCTGCCCAAAAGACTCCCCAAGGTTCCTCATCACCCACCTTCCAAACAAACTCCTGCCCCCAAATCCCACTCTCCCAGCCCTGAATCAGTACGAGGTTCACGAGCCAGCCCTGCTAGGCATGCATGGCATTCACAAAGGAGAAGCCACCTCGACAGGCAAAAGGGGCGCTGTCTGGGGCTGAGGGGCCCTCGGCACACCTCACGTTCACGCCATTAGACAGAGCCCAGAGCGGCCAGACCGGGCCTGAGGTCAGACCACCCTCCCGAAGTGAAGACACTTCCCTGGGCGACTGCCATCTTCCTGAGCCCTTCAGGTACCCAGCAACATGTGACAGTTAATTTCCTACTGTGAGACACACCTTTCCCACCTCCCCCCGCAGGGGGTCCACTGCCCAGCGCTGCCTGGGCCACACAAGGACTGGAGTGGGGTGGGGACAGCCCGATGGGGCCCCTGGGGGCACAGGGCTACCCCCGTCCCATGCAGCCGGTCCACCTGCACACACGTCTGCTCAGCACCAGCAAGCATTCCCAGTCCCACCAGCCCTCCCGCGTCACGGAGCGACTGGGAGTGGCAATCAGAGCTTTGGCACCTGGCAGTTGGGTTTCAGACTTTCCTCTTTTTTTTTTTTAATGTAAAAAGGGCTTTATTTGGAATTCCCTGGTGGTCCAGTGGTTAGGACTCTGCTCTTTCACTGCCGAGGGCCCGGGGGCCCGGGTTTGATCCCTGGTCAGGGAACTGAGATCCCGCAAGCCACGTGGCACAGCCAGAAAAAAAAGGTGGGGGAGGGTGCTTTTACTTGCAGGGGAGCAGGACTCTAGTGGCACAAGCCAAATGCCACGTCATCGTCTGACTCCTCGGCCTCCTCCCCCTTCTCATCTTTCTGCAGATCCTGGGGTGGAGACGGCCACAGCCCGGGCGGCGGGCGGGCCGGCCAACATGCCGATACCCCGGGCAATGACGCCCTCAATTGTTCTTTCCGTTCAGCTCACAGATGACCTTGTTGAGCCGGTCATCGTCCGCCTCAGTGCTGCGCTGTCCAGGATCTTCTTGATGTCCTTGGCGCTGGGGGAGGTGCTGTCCCCAGGGCGGCCGGCACGTAGGAGGCGACGCAGCGCATCTCTGCGGCGGCGAGAGGCCTTGCACGGGCGACCTCAGAGGCATCAGGGACCCAGTCTTTCGTCTTAATTCTACTCTCATCTGTCTGCAGCCTGAGGACTCACCACCCCACCGGCCCGTCAGCTCTCAGGCCTGGGCCCCCGGGCCACACCATCGCTGTGAAACAGCGTCAGGGAACCCTGGTGACCGCATGGGCGCTCAAGGGAGGCCACCCAGGAGGGAGCCCCGGAGGCCGCGTGGCCGACTGCAGCCTCCCCACGGCCCTCGGCTGCGAGATGAGACGGGCGCAGAGGCCAAGGCCGTGTGCAGAGCTGCCGTGCTTCGAACTTACGCCACAGGCAGAGCCGACCAGGAGCTCCCGGCAGAACCCCTGCGCAGAGAGCAAGAGTCCCCGGCCCGTCAGCAACAACTGGGCAGCGGGGACGACACGCAGGGCAGAGGTGGAGGGGTCCCTGCAAACCATCTTCACAAACGCCCGTCCACAGCCTGTAGACCCCACGCGGGCGGGTCTTCTCCACCTCCCCTCCCGGCACCTTCACCTGTGCTCCTCTGTGCAACGGCCTCACTCAGCCCACCTCCTCCCCGAGGCCTCAGACCTCAGCCGCCAGCCCTCGCCCCAACCTCGCCGAGCCCTGCACAACTTGGCCGGGCAGCCGGGGAAGCCCACCGGCCACGGAGTCTGCGTGGAGCTACGGCCGAGCCGCAGGGGAAGCTGTGCTGGACCCCGGGAGGCGGGGAGGCAGGACACGGTTTGCAACAAGGTTCCTGGATTTAAAGGATAGAGAGAGAAGATCGATAGATTCACTGCATAAAAATAAGGTCCTGAATGATTTTTTAAAAATTGTAAAAAAACCCACAAAAAAACCTAAGAGAATATAACTAAAGGGAAATCAACACCTGGACAAAAATGTGACTATGCTGATGGGTTAATATCACTAATACATGCAAAGCGCACAGATGTCGCTAAAAAAAATAAATAAAATCTTGACAAAGTAAAGAAAGTACAAACAGCCAATTCACGTGGAAATCACTCGCTCTCACTTGGGACTCAAAGAAACAGAAATTATAAATGAAGTTCCAGGGCTTCCCTGGTGGTGCAGTGGTTAAGAATCCGCCTGCCAGTTCAGGGGACACAGGTTCGAGCCCTGGTCCAGGAAGATCCCACATGCCACAGAGCAACTAAGCCTGTGCGCCGGAACGACTGAGCCTGCACTCTAGAGCCTTCGAGCCACAACTACTGAAGCCTGTGCCCTCTAGAGCCCACGTGCCACAACTACTGAGCCCGCGTGCTGCAACTATTGAAGACCACACGCCTAGAGCCCGTGCTCCGCAACAAGAGAAGCCACCGCAATAAGAAGCCCATGCACTGCAACGAAGAGTAGCCCCTGCTCGCCACAACTAGGAATGAAGACCCAACGCAGCCAAAAATAAATAAATAAAATTTAAAAAAAAGAATGAAGTTCCATTTCTCACCTACCAAAGCCTTAACATGACTTTTGTGTCCGTAAGGCCCAGTGCTGGCAAGCGTGCATGTGCCCAACCCCCCTCCCCAGCAGCTCAGCCCTTTGCCCCTCGTACTAAATTAGCCACAGGGACTCCAACAGAGACCGTCTGACATGGACACAAAGGTTTAGGCCCAAAGAAGTCCAGCACTTCCAAAAAAGTGAAATCAACCAGAGTGTCCACCAATACGGAAACAAGGGAGTAAGCGACAGTGTCTCCAGATGGTGCGACATCATGCAGCCACTTAAAATAACATCAGCAGGGGCTTCCCTGGCCGTCCAGTGGTGAAGCCTCCACCTCCCACTGCAGGGGCCACGGGTTCCATCCCCGGTCGGGGAACTAAGATCCCACATGCTGCACAGCACGGCCATAAATGAACAAATAAATAAGTAAATAATAAAATAACATCTGTAGAGACTTCTTTACTCAGCACAGCGGCAACACTTGTGATCATTTTTTTTAAAAAGCAAGATACAAAACTGTACAGAACATGGACCCAGGTAAAAAAACGCAGGGAAAAAGGAACATATCAAAAAAATAAATAAATAAATAAAATAAATAAATAAAAAAGGAAAAAAGGAACATATCAAAATGAGGACAGAGGCCAACTTGGCGGTTAGGACCTGCAGTGATTTTTTTCTGCCTCTTTCTACTTTTCTGCAAAATGTACATTTCACCCTGTTTCCTAAAATGTTTGTAGAGGATACACTACAAAGAAAACAGAAGAAACAGAAGAGTGTTTCACCTAGGGATGAGGGCTGGGTGAGGGAAGAAATGGCTCGCCAGAAAAACGCGTGGGTTTGCGCTCTCCCGGCTGAACCCTCGGCCCCCAAAGGCCCCCGAGCCTCCACACCTGCAGCGGCTCTGGGTCACCACACAGCCTGACTGGGGCTCACAACAGCTTTCCAACTCCAGCTCTGCGCGGGACACAAAAGAAGAAAGTGGGCTGGGACTAGTGTAATAAACATGCCCTTTGCCCTTCTTTTTAGAATTATATTTTACAGTATAAAAGCACATTCACAACACGCTGGGAAAGCTGCTTTTGATCCTCTGCCCCCTTCCCTTTCCTTCACACGGAAGCTTCCAGAATGAGTGTCCCCTCCCGTCCCCAAAGCCCCAATGCTAGGACTTGGACTTGGCGTTTCACCACAATGCCCGGCCTGGGAGCAAGGAGCGGCTGCTAATACAATATGCTGGCAGGCCTCCCCAGTCCCTGGGTACAGGCCTCACTCATCCATCATCCAGCCGTTGCCCTAGTGAGGGCCATTCGGGTTGCTTCCTTTTTTGTCTTTAAACCTCTACAAGCAAGGCTGTAATCAACACCTGTGTACCTATGTGTTTTCTTTCTTTTTCTTTTTTCATAAATTTATTTATTTATTTTTGGCTACGTTGGGTCTTCGTTGCTACGCGCGGGCTTCTCATTGTGGTGGCTTCTCTTGTTGCGGAGCACGGGCTCTAGGCGCGTGGGCTTCAGTAGTTGTGGCTCTCGGACCCTAGAGCGCAGGCTCAGTAGTTGTGGCGCACGGGCTGAGCTGCTCCATGGCATATGGGATCTTCCCGGACCAGGGCTCGAACCCGTGTCCCCTGCATTGGCAGGCAGATTCTTAACCACTGTGCCACCAGGGAAGTCCCACCTATGTGTTTTCTTTCCACAGGTTACATGCCCCAAAGTAGAAAAGTTGGGTTCAAAGAAAAACATGAATTTCTCATGTTCATGGATAATGCCTGATGACTTCTCCAAATAGGAGGCAGCAATTCATTGCCCCCCATTCCCCCACCAGCAACATACGGGAACACCCACTGCGCCACTCTCACCAGCATCGAGTCATCAGCTCACTTTCTGCTACTGAACGAGGAACCCAGTACCTTGCTCTTCAGATCTGTGTTTCCCTGATGAGTCTGAGGCTAAGCATCTTTTCATGGTCATCAACAATTTCCATTTCCTCTTCTCTGAATTGTCTGCCTGGTCCTATTCTTTGTCCACTTGTCTTTGGATTTTTTTGTTTTGTTTTGTTTTTTGCTTGCACCGGGTCTTAGTTGCGGCACACGGACTTCTTAGTTGCAGCATGCTAACTCTTCGTTGCGGCATGCATGCGGGATCTAGTTCCCCGACCAGGGATCGAACCCGGGCCCTCTGCATTGGGAGCATGGAGTCTTACCCACTGGACCACCAGGGAAGTCCCTGTCTTTGGGGTTTTAAAAACCTTTTTCTTAACAGTTTAGAGGAATTCTTTGTATAATAGGCATCTTAACCATTTATCTGGCATATGTACATGGCAAGCAAATTCTCCTACTCTATTCTACAAAAGTGTAATTAAATCTATTAATTTTATAATTGATTATAACATCTGAACAATAAGAACCACAACAAAAATCCATGAAACAAGAGTGTTCCTAAAAAAAGGCAAAGGGGGTGGGGGCAGCCTTCTTGACAGAAGAGTACCAGCTAAGACTTGCGGAAGGAATGTCCAGATGAGAAAATCACCACGTGGCAGCCCCAACAGAACAGATTCAGGCACGATCACTGAGGCACTGAAAACCACTGACTGAAAGTTGTGGGGAGCAGTTTACTTCCAAGGTGCAAAAGTCTCACCCTACAGATTACTGATGAATTACAAAGGGGGAGGCAATGGGCCTTCAGGATTAGGACATCTGGTAATTATGTCCTTAACATAACTAACAGCAGGGCCTGATGTGACACAATAGGAGGTATTCCCGTCAAAAGGGTTTAACCTGGATCTCATCAAGCCCCTGAGCTCGCTTCAGGACATAGGCAGCAGGCGGGATACAGGCACAAGTTAAATAACACCAAGCAGCCACAGCGCCCGAATCAGAGCGCAACCTGCTACAAGGAAACTGCCCCCAGACTCTTCAACAGTCTGTGTGATAAAGCGGTCAGAATGGCCATCATTAAAAAGTCTACAGGGCTTCCCTGGTGGCGCAGTGGTTGAGAATCCACCTGTCAACGCAGGGGACACGGGTTCGAGCCCTGATCTGGGAGGATCCCACGTGCCGCGGAGCAACTAAGCCCGTGCACCACAACTACTGAGCCCGTGCTCTAGAGCCGGTGAGCCACAACTACCGAGCCCACGTGCCACAACTACTGAAGCCCACGCACCTAGAGCCCGTACTCCCCCACAAGAGAAGCCACTGCAATGAGAAGCTCGCGCACCGCAACGAAAAGTAGGCCCCGCTTGCTGCAACTAGAGAAAGCCTGCGTGCAGCATCAAAGACCCAACACAGCCAAAAATAAATAAATAAATAAAGTTATATTAAAAAAGAGAAGTCTACAAATAATAAATGCTGGAGAGGGTGTGGAGAAAAGGGAACCCTCTTAACACTGTTGGTGGGAATGTAAGTTGGTGCAGCCACTATGGAAGACAGTATGGACGTTCCTTAAAAAACTACAAATAGAACTACCATATGACCCAGCAATCCCACTACTGGGCATGTACCCTGAGAAAACCATAATTCGAAAAGATACATGCACCCCAATGTTCAAAGCAGCACTATTCACAATAGCCAAGACATGGAAGCAACCTAAATGTCCATCGACAGAGGAATGGATAAAGATGTGGTATATATATACAATGGGATACTACTCAGCCATAAAAAAGAATGCTGGGGCAAAGTGAGAGTAGCATTGACATATATACACTACCAAATGTAAAATAGCTAGAGGGAAGCAGCCGCAGAGCACAGGGAGATCAGCTCGGTGCTTTGCGATGACCTAGAGGGGTGGGATAGGGAGGGTGGGAGGGAGGCTCAAGAGGGAGGGGACATGGGGATATATGTATGCATATGGCTAATTCACTTTGTTGTACAACAGAAACTAACACAGCATTGTGAAGCAATTATACTCCAATAAAGATGTACTAAAAAAAAAAAAAAAAAAAAAAAAAGAGGGGCTTCCCTGGTGGCGCAGTGGTTAAGAATCTGCCTGACAATGCAGGGGACACTGGTTCGAGCCCTGGTCCAGGAAGATCCCACATGCCACGGAGCAACTAAGCCCGTGCGCCACAGCTGCTGAGCCCATGTGCCACAAGTACTAGAGCCCACGCGCCTAGAGCCCATGCTCCGCAAAAAGAGAAGCCACCGCAATGAGAAGCCCACGCACCGCAATGAAGAGTAGCCCCCGCTCACCACAACTAGAGAAAGCCCGCGTGCAGCAACGAAGACCCAACACAGCCAAAAATAAATAAAATAAAATAATTTATAAAAAAAAAAGAATAAAATAATGCCATCGGCAGCAACATGGATGGACCTAGAGATTATCATACTAAGTGAAGTAAGTCAGAAAGAGAAAGACAAATGCCATATGATATCACTTATATGTGGAATCTAAAACATGACACAAACAAACTTATCTACGCAACAGAAACAGACTCATACACAGAGAACAGACTTGTGATTGCCAAGGAGGTGTGGGTGGGGGAGGGAGGGTTGGGAGTTTGGGATTAGTAGATGCAAACCATTATATATAGGATGGATAAACAACAAGGTCCTACTGTACAGCACAGGGAACTATATTCAATATCCTGGGATAAACCTAATGGAAAAGAATAAGAAAAAGAATATATTTATATATAACTGAGTCACTTTGCTGCAGAGCAGAAATTAACACAACATTGTAAATAAACTATACTTCAATAAATTTTTTTAAATATTAAAAAAAGAGTCTGTGTGATGGGGAAAAGCATCACGATGGATCCTGTGCCATCCTGATCCCATCCTGATTTGGAAAAACAAAGAGGTTATTATATAAGGCACGTGGGGGTTACTTGAGGACATTTGGTTATGGATGAGCTAGTCAACGACCGTTGAGAGTTCTCACTCATCTTTTTAGGTGTGACACTGGTACTACATTATGTAGAAGGGCTGTCTGTTCGTAGGAAATGCCTGCTGGAGTGCTTGGGGGGAAGCATCCACAACTACTGACCATCACCTCCACCAAAATATGTGTGTGTGAGAAACAGAGGGAAAGCAAATGGGGTAAATGTTAACTAAGAATCATTCAAGGTGGTCATTTTTCAAAACGAAAGGCTTGGGGAGGGCTTCCCTGGTGGTGCCGATGCAGGGGACACGGGTTCGTGCCCCGGTCCGGGAGGATCCCACATGCCACGGAGCGGCTGGGCCCGTGAGCCATGGCCACTAAGCCTGCACGTCCGGAGCCTGTGCTCCGCGGCGGGAGGGGCCGCGGCAGTGAGAGGCCCACGTACCGCAAAAAAAAAAAAAAAAAAAAAAAAAAGCCTTGGGGAAAAATCTGTCTGTCTTTCCCTCTATAAATTCTGGGTTTCCTGTCTGGCTTAAGGGGATACCTCTTATCCCAAGATTAGACAATACCCTTTTAACTTTCTTCTGTATTTTTAAGAGTTGTATCTTTTTCGTGGTGCAGCAGCGCACGCCGGCTCGGAACACAGACTCTGAGAATGGACTCCCCGGGTCCAGGTCCTGCCTCTGCCATTGTGAGGCGAGCAACCTTGGGCAAATTCCTTTACATCTCGGTGCGCCAGTCTCCTCATCTTCAAGATGGGGATGATAACAGCCCAGGAACGTCTCGAGAATTACAAGCAAGCACGGAGGGCAGAGCCTGGCACGTAAGCACTAACAGAAAGCTATTCTTTCGAGTTCTTTCTGAGATGCCAGATCTGATGCAGCCACCCTTCGTTCAGACCCTGCGGCTCCCTGGCACCTGAAGCAAGAGCTGTCAATCTTGCAATATCTGCAGCACAAACAAAGTGCTGGAGTGTGGGGTGGCGCATTTGAATAGTTTAAAAACACGCTACGCCAGCAATTTTCATAATAAAATCACGACTCTGGTAAAACAGCGTCTCGCGGTGCCTATCAAAGCAGCCAGGTAGGCCACAGGGCTCCCCCCACGTCCCTCCACGCTGGGTCACTCGGTAGAAACCCCATCGAGGCCCTGGCGTGTGGCACGCTCTTTGGGAAACACAATTTTTCTTCGGTGCCAACTCAGCATCACCCAGCCCATCCTCTCCTGCTTGGAGCAGAGGGACACCCCACTCAGCTCACTCCCAGCTGGGCTGCACCAGGCAGCACTGGGACCTGTACCCCCGCGTACCGCAGAAATCAATGTTCCCCTTGATTGAGTTCAGGGGGCGCCCTGGAAGGAAAGGCAGTGGCAATGCCCAAGGCACCCAGTTCAGAATTCCGAAGGGCCTCTCCCCTCCTCCCCCCACCCCACAGCTGCACACAGCTCCCTCCGCCTGGACCACCCAGCCCTCACTCTCCAGGACGGATTTTCTCTTGCAGACAGAGGGGAAGGACTCTCTCCTGTGCCCCCCAGGGACCCTGCCCCCTCAGTGGGTCTGTGTTAAGCTGTTTGGACTTGGGTCAGGGTCTCTGTATCTATGCCATTGGTGCCCCCAACGTGGACACAACTGACTGCCCTGGACCTGCATGGGGCCTGTTCTCCCTGCACCCATGGGAGAGACCCAGGTGGTGGCCGGTGTCCCTCCCTTGGCCTCACATCCACTGTTGCCAGGCGAGGGTCATACAGTTGGGGCAGAACGTGGCCGCCTCCTGGGGCCGCAACCCAGGGCAGCTTTCTCCCCGGGCAGGTCGCGGGCTTTAGGGCGACCAGTCAGAAGCACATGCCGGAAAGCAAGACACCTTGCTCTCGGGGACCTGGCAGCTCTGGCCCAGCTCTGAGCCCTGGAGGAAGAGGCCAGAGAACTCCACGCACCGCCCCTCCTCCTGGTCACCCCAGTGCCGGCGAGGCACAGGCTGGCGGCCCAGACTCTGTGGGGAGGCACAGGCCTCAGAGAAAGAAGTTAGGCCCCTCCACAGACGGCCCCCGCGCCACCCTGCTCTGGGGGCTGCAAAGCTCCACCTCAGGGGCCTCACAGCCCACAGGCCCCCTGCCCTTGGCTGCTCGGGGCCAGCGGGCTGGGAGGGGACCCCACGGGCAGCACCGTGGCCCTGGAGGGGACGGAACAGTGCGATACAGGCGAGGGCTCCCTGAGCCACCTCCAGGTCCAACAGGGCCCCTGGGCTGGGTACAGAGCAGGGAGGGCCCTTGGTCACTGGTACCTGCCAGGCTGGTACTGGGCTGGGGGCTCAGTGTCCAGGAGGAAAGAGCAGATGAGGACGACACCAGCTTGGGGCCAGCGGGGGGAGAGCACCCACTGCTCCAGGCCCCACGAGGGACCAGGCCAGGGGAGACTAGGGGCTGGGGAGGGACACCCAACAGACCAGGGCCTCGAACGGGAAAGGTGGGCGATGGAGCTGGACAGAGGCAGGTTTAGATCCCAGCTCTTCTCGCAGGTAAAGGAAAGTAATGGCCCTGGAGGGGCTGCCGTGCGCTAAGGGCCCACTGAGAGAAGCAAGGCCCAAGGGCCACAGCCAGCAGGGGATGGGGGATACCCAGGAAGGAGGTGAGAGCCTGTTAACACCATTTCAGGATGGCGTGTCCGCCCCCCGCCGAGAGTGACGGCCTGGGAGAGAATGAGAGCTCTGCAGGGTGATAGGCTCTGTCTTCTCTGGGTTGGCTGGAGGGGCCTCAGGACATCCCATCCAAGATGTCAGTCACCAAGGGCCTGCTAAAGGCAGAGAGCTGCCCAGCCCAGCCCATTGGCAGGTTCCCTGCTGGCTCCCCGGACAAAGGTTAACAAGAGGGGGCTGGTGAACTAGTACAACAGGATGCTCCTTCCTGGGCGGCCCCACAAGCATCTCATCTCCAAGCAGAGGGGGGAGGGGGAAGGTCTCCTTATTTCAGGGCCCGGAAGTGGACTGAGAGACAGAGCAAGGAAGCCAACCCAGGCTGCTGGCTGAGAGGGGCCTTATTCTGTGCCACGTGTTTTCAGAGAGTACGTGTACGTTTACGAACTTTGCGCTATTATATACACGTTACTCAGCGTAAAGACAAAACACAAACCAAAAAAAAAAAAAAGCTTACAAAAAACAGCTCCTGCCTAAGACACCAGGATGGCGTGAGGGGAATATTGTGACTTTGCTGGTGACATATCCTGGCACAACTGCTGTGGGTCACGGCTGAAGGGGACATGGCCGGGATCACCCGGCCGGCCTCTCCTGTGAGCTGGAAGGAGAGTACCACCGTGAAGTGCAAAGGCCCGGGGCCTCACCGCCCTGCTGCTCAGCATGACCTTGAATCCCTGGTAGGTGGCTTCCACCCTCTCTGGTCCGCAGAGCGAGGGCTGGGCTTACAGTCTGCATGGCTGGCCGGCCGGCCGGCCTACATAATCGGCACCCTATTCCCTAGTGGTCTGCACTTCACAATCCAGCACTTTAGTCCATCAAGCGTGAGGAGGATACGCAGAGGCCAGCCAGTCCACGGACTGTGCTGTTCACACGAGCTCTGCCCAGCAACAGGCTCGCTGTCTGGCACGTCCACTCCCGGTCGGGCCCACCGGCCCTTGCCCCCAAGCAGATGGAAGAGCCTTTCCCTGCCACCTCCCTTCCCCTCACCCTAATTCAGGATTATCCTCAGGCTGTGATGCAGAGAGGGTGGGCGGGGACGTAAGTAGGGCAGAGCGGCAGCCACATGGGATGAAACCGCCAAACCCAAGTGACGTGAGCCACGCTGGGGCCCGTGGGCAACCCATTCTCAACCAAGACGCTGAGTAACAAGAGCCTGGACGTGATACCCCCCCCCAACAGACACGTGCCCTCTCCTCCAGCTTCTTGCAAAAAAGCAGGGTCTGGGCTCACTCCCCACCTTCCGCCTTGAGCAAAACCGTGTGAACCTCGGTTCCAGAACTTGAGAACCCCTGGACGGGAACACGTTTCAGGGCCGAGCCCCCTCAGCGGTAGTTGTGCTTCCGGGTTTGAAGAAAATCCACGGCGACAAAAAACTACTGTGACTTCAGTAACACTTCTAAATAGATTTATCTGCCACCCATCACCACGGCCTGAGCAGGTACTCAGGAGTGTTTGTTGAATGACTGAATGAAAACGGCAGGATATACGTGAAAGGCACGTTACTTAAAAAATTTTAATATGATACTTTAGAAAGATGAATCCAAAAGGATATACTTCTGTATTCAATTTTTCCAACAAACAGGAATTCTTTTGTTACCTTATAGGCTAAAATTAGAGCTGTTCTTCCAATACCAGAGACACTGGCCACGCATGGCTCTTGAACGCTTGAAATGCGGCCAGTCCAAATGGAGAGGCACTGAGCGGGTGAAACACAGTTTGAAGACTTAGTTGAGAAAAGAATGTAAGATGTCTCATTAAAAATTGTTATATTAATTAATTAATTTATTTATTTATTTTATTTAATTTTTGGCTGTGTTGGGTCTTTGTTGCTGCGCGCAGGCTTTCTCTAGTTGCTGTGAGCGGGGGCCACTCTTCATTTGCAGTGCACAGGCTTTTCACTGCGGTGGCTTCTCTTGTTACGGAGCACGGGCTCTAGGTGCGCAGGCTTCGGTAGTTGTGGCTCGCGGGCTCCAGAGCACAGGCTCAGTAGTTGTGGCGCACGGGCTTAGCTGCTCCACGGCATGTGGGATCTTCCCAGACCAGGGATCAAACCAGGCGGATTCTTAACCACTGCGCCACCAGGGAAGCCCCGTTATATTAATTTGTTAATTGTACGTTGAAATGATAATATTTCAGATACAATGGGTTAAATAAAATGCATTATTAAAGATTTTTTTTTTTGCTTTCTTAATATGGCTACTTGAAAATTTAAATTTACACATGACTCACATGTGTAATTGGTGCTGAATTAGAGGAAATACTTTAATCGACGGGCAAGCAATTAGATGAAAGCAATGCTGGGTGCCTGTGTGACACGCTCCTTGTGACCAGCTGTGGTCCAGGGTCTGCTCCAATCAGCTGGAACGTCAGACAAGTCCGGACCTGGCAGCCCTCCCTGGGGCCTGCCAGGCTAAACCAACTTACCCCAAACTCTGCCCCGCCAGGTTCTCCCGTTCGCCCGCTCGGGTTCAGGGAGCATGACTGGGGAGCCACCGCTGCAGGTGCCATGAGGGACACTCCCTCCCTGAGTCCTCTCCGCAGCCCTGCAAAGGCTGGAGCCACTGTGAACACTTCCGAGGGGCCGGGGCTGGTCTAAAAGCTTTGCACGCGTTAACATACTTCACTGTCACACCTACACAATGAGATGGGTGCTTGTTAAGCTCATATTAGCAACAAGGAAGCCAAGACACAGAAAGGTTACGGAACTCACCCAACAAGGAAGCCAAGACACAGAAAGGTTACACCACTACTAAGTGTTAGAAATGTACGTCTAGGCAGCCTGGCTCCAGAGCCGGACGTACCCACTACCCTGTACAGACTGTGACAGAGAAGGAATGACACCAGGCTCCATTCTACCACATCATCCAACCTAAAACAGTCTAGAAGAGTCTAGAAGCAATAACCAAGACGAGTGGGGCTTCAGAGGGACCGAAAGCCACCAAATCATCACAGTGCTTCTTAGCAAAGGGCCTTCATCTAGGGCCTGTTTAACCAAAAAAGTTCTCTGGGCAGGGAAGTGCATCTGCCCCTCCCTGGAAGACACCACACACAGAGGAGGAGCCGGGAGCTCCCACCAGGAGCAGAGCAGGAGCCCCGAGTGGGGTCCAGCTCTCCCGGCCTCCCAGCCCTGCCACACACACAGACCCACAGACACACACGGAGAGGCCATGACTGGGCTCGAATCCCACTCTACCAGCTTGGGATCCAGGTTCGCAAGCCAACAAAGCATCAAATTAAAAGGCAAAAGAGAAACTGCTGTGGGCGGGTGCACCAACAGTGGCAAGGAGGGGTGCTGACAAACAAGAAAGAGAAAGAAAAGACACACTATAAACAGGCACGACAACAGTAGAGGCATATACATCCCTCTGGGACCATGTGCTGTAGGCTCACTCACCTCGGTGCCCAGGGCCCCGGGAGGGCCAGAGTGCCGCTAGAGAGATCCAGACCCCAGCTCCCCTCCAGCAAACGGCAATGTATGCTTCATCTATGTTTGCATATTAAAACTGTCCTACACAGGGGCTTCCCCGGCAGTCCAGTGGTCAAGACGCTGCGCTTCCACTGTAGGGGGTGTGGGTTCGATCCCTGGTGGGGGAAGTAAGATCCCACATGCCGCACAGCCAAAAAAAAACAAAAGCAAAACTATCTTACACATATTAAGAAAAAGAGTAACAAACCACGAGGAAGATGAATAAAGGATATGACGGGAATTCAACAAAATACAACAACCAAAAACATTATGTTTCCTGTTGACTCTCACTAGTAATCGGATACACACAAGATAAAACAACAACAAAAATCATTTCATCATTTCTCTTCACCTTTCCAGTGGACAGGGTGGGCAGGGAAAAGGCAGTCTCTGCCCCAGGGAAACGGGAAGGGCCTTCCTGCAGGGCAGTGTGGCGCACAGAGAAAGGTCGTGCGTGCCCGACGGCCTCACTGTTTTCTTCCACTTGGGAATTTGTCCAAAGGAAGTAATCAGACAAGTGTGAAAAGATCTAGGTACCAGGAGACTTGGATCAACTGCACGCAGCCCCTCAGCTCACCACGAGCACGCACTGGGTGCTCGCTCTGTACCAGGCACCGCTGACGGCACCTGCCGCACCTAACTCCATCACACTGTCACTACCCCTCCTCCTTACCTGAGGAAACTCAGGAACAGAGGCGATGACCAGCTCCTGGAGGGCTCCCGGGCAGCGCGTGTCATAGGCTGCACACAAGAAGGCAGCCTCAGAACCTCCCACTGAATGGAGTCTGCCCTCCCTGGACCAGGGACCCAAGACTGAGATGGTCCAAATGCTCGAGGGCGGGTCACAGCGAGCTGCGCAGATGAAACCAGAACTGGGCTCTGGGAGAACAGGCCGGGGGAATTGGGGGCGCCTTTATGACTTGCCCAAGTTCTCACAGCCAGTCGGCGGCAGAACAGGAATGAGAGCCCAGGTATCCCAACTGCCCCGCAGGGAGCTGCCAGACGGGTGCATGAACGCAGATGCCTTTCTTGAAACTGTGACTCTGGTTCCCCTTCTCCCAGTGGAGTATTTCCCACAGAAGTCCCACTTTCGCTGTGAAACGCCAAGAGTGTCGTCAATCATAGAGCAGTAGACAGTAGATATATATAGGAGAGAAAGCAGATGGGAAAGACACCCATCAGACAGACAGACAACAGCAGGTACCTCGGAGAGGGGTGGGGGGCACACACATTTCTTCGACTTCCTTTCCACATTTGAATGTGTTATAACCAGCGTGCATTATTTTTGTCATTTAAACATACATTTAGGGGCTTCCCTGGTGGCGCAGTGGTTAAGAATCCGCCTGCCAATGCAGGTGACACGGGTTCGAGCCCTGGTCTGGGAAGATCCCACATGCCACGGAGCAACTAAGCCCATGCGCCACAACTACTGAGCCTGCGCTCCAGAGCCTGTGAGCCACAACTACTGAGCCTGCGCTCTAGAGCCCGCGAGCCACAACTACTTAAGCCCGCGCACCACAACTACTGAAGCCCGTGCACCTAGAGCCTGTGCTCCACAAGAGAAGCCACCGCAATGAGAAGCCCGCGCACCACAACGAAGAGTAGTCCCCGCTCACCGCAGCTAGAGAAAGCCCACGCACAGCAATGAAGACCCAACGGAGCCAAAAATTAATTAATTAATAAAAAAATACGTTTTTAAAAAAATAAATAAACATATACTTAAATTTTTTAAATGTTCAAATATTTTGGAGTGTTTCTTGACCAAGCGTCCTTCTCCTACGCACAACATCCATGCTGCTCATAGAAGGGAGAGCCCGCCTCCAAGAGCCACCATTCAGTTGGGGATTCAAGACACTCAGAAGAAAACCATGGCAGGAAAGAAGAGCTCAGGGTCACCCTTAAGTGATACTCTAAAAGCTTCCAAAAGTTCAACTCAAGGTCAAAACCTTGCCTGAGAGGCACCCAGAAGGGCTGACTGGGTGTCCAGCCTGGCCCAGCAAAGCTCAGTCGGCCCATCCATGTGAGGGGAAGAGCACCAGGCCTGGAGGTGGAAAACCAGGCAGAGTCCCCGGCTGTGCCGCTCCTGTGCGGCCTTGGGAAGTGACTCCATCTCAGTCCTAGGAGATCTCATTTGCAAAATGGAGATGATACCTGCATACCGGAGAAGACTGCAAAGGATTGCAGAGGCCTCGTGACCATCTCCAGCAAGCAGGTGAGGAATGTTAACTGGTGGAACACTGCACAGCCCATGGTCCCCATCCTCAAAGCAGGAGATCCTGGTCACCTCCCCTTCCCGCTTCCATAACCCTAGAGCTCAGCTCCATGCACCAAAATTAGCTGCCCCTCACCCCTGGCCTGCGTGGTGGAAGTTGGCTAGGCGTCAGGAGGAATGCTCTCCGGTTCAACTAATCTCGAGTTACCTGCATATTAAGAAGAGAATGGGGGCAAGCCAAAGGGTCCTAAGTGGGTGTTCAGGAGATGCTGAGCGGAGACACAGGAGTTCTCAGGGCCCCGGGCCTGCCTCCCCCAAGCTAGGGCCTCCTTCCCCCTCCATTCCTGAGGTTCTGAGGCCAGAGGCCCGCTGACAGCTGCTAGGGAGGGCTCACAGTCAAATGTACGGCGTGGACACTAAGAGCTCTTTAATCCACCTCTGCTGCCTGCTCTCCCTGTGGCCTTACTCCCTCTGATCCAGCCGGCACTGCACAGAGAGTAAGTTCTCAAATGCAACCGGCTCTCAAATACGACCTGCCGGTTGGCTTCTACTTCAACCCTCTCGTGACAGCCCATCTCCTGCAGGCTTAAGGGTCACCCTCGTATGGTCTTCCAGAACAAGGTGAGGTGTAAATGAATTAATACAGGATAAAGCATTCAAAACTCCCGAACCAGGGTCCTCCTGCCTGTCCCCCGTGGACTCAAGGCTCCAGGCACGCAGACCAGCCTGCTGTTCCTTGAACCCCTACCCTTGCCACCTTTGCCAACCTGTTCCCTCTGCGTGGAGCATCTCTCAGACCCTGCGCCTGGCACACACATTCAGTTAAAGAAATAACTGGTAGAGGAAAGTTAGGGTATGTGCCAGCCACAGGGTGTTGACAAGCGAGGACCGTCTTATCTATACGGTGTCTTCCACCTGGCAGAGAGCTGGAGTGCAGTGAAGGAGGACTGAATGGGGGGTGGGGAGGCTGCATCTCAAGGCTGCCCAAGTTCCTGCAGGCTTGGGGTCTTGACAAGGCTTCCCCAGTCTCTCATCTCCGCCCTGCTTTTCTTAAAACCCGGCCTTTATTCCTGCCACTCCCAATCCCCCCTCTGGCACCGCCTACTCGCTGATCCATTCACCTTCAGGGTCTAGAGCGCTGGCTCAGCCCCTTCTCTCCCCTCCTGCTCTCCACTGTGCTAGATGCAACTGGACCACACAGTAGGAGCTAAATAAATGTATCTGGAACAAATGCAGCTTTCCCAGGCCACTGGCACCCACACTGATATCCTCTTTTTCAGAACTCCTAGAGCTCTTCTGTGCAAAGTCCTAAATAACCAGTCCCCCACCAGGCACTCATTCTCCAAACCAGCTAATTACCAGAAGGGGCCGGGGAAGTTACAAATGCAGATCCCTGGGCCGCCATCCCGAACCCACGGAATCAAATCCCTTGGAGGGAGCCTCAGAAATGCAGACTCGAGCAAGTCCCACAGGTGAGAATTAGCAGCAGGTTGGGGGATGCCCACCCCGAGGAGCAGGCAGAAGGGAATCAGCTCAGGAGAGGGCTTCTCTGTCTCCAAAACGTACACCATTCTGCTCTCTGCATCAGAGCGCTGTTGCTGGGATCTAGTCACAGCACACAGACGAAACAGGGGACAAACTCTAGAGCCCTGGGCAGGCCTGCAGGGAAGGCTACGGATGCCGAGGCTGCCCCCTCCGACTGCCCCGCCCACAGCTCCGGACCCCCTTGTCTCTTCAGCCTAATTTTGAACCAGACAGGAAAACCCGCACCTCTTTTTAACTGAGTCCTTTCAGAATGTTACCAAGCCTGGAGCCCACAGAGGCAGGCAGACGGTGCCTCTCCAAGGAATTTCACTGCTTAAAAACCCCTGGGGGAAAACCAAGGGCCACGGGAACAAGTCACCCAGTTGACAAAGCCGGGTTCCTGCCACAGCAGTAGCCTCCCGGGGCCACAGTCCGCTTCCAGGCCCTCCATGCGGGCCTCCCCTTGGGCAGACCTCCCCAGGTTCACATCGACTCAGGGACAAGCCTGCCTTTCCAGGCCACCTGCTGGGACCCCAAGGGCTGCTTCTCCCAACACCTCATCCTGGCTTCCGGCTCACTTGGCCCAGCACCCCTGTGTTCTGTAGGCCCAGGCTGTCCCCCATCTGGACCAAGGCCTGGTTCCTTCGTGTCCTCTTTCTAGGACATAGCCAGGACACCTGAGCAAGCCCCGGGAGCACCCCTCGCTGCAGGTCCCTCGCTTCTCTGAGCCTCGGTGTACCCACCAGGGAGGTGAGAGTGGCTCAAGGGCTCCGCACGCAGTAGGCTGTCTATCCCTCCGTCCCAGCTCCTGGTGACATTCCGCTCGTTCCTTAAGACCGTAGGGTGGACAGGTTTTCTCTTTCCTTGGCCTTTGGTGGGAAAAGGAACTCCCTCCCTCCAGATCCTGTCCTGAAACACAGGAAAGCTCAAAGTTCCTCTGCTTCTTCCTGCCCTGGCCACGGGGTGAGAGGGGCTGACAGAAGCAGACAGAGAGAATACAGGAGGGCAAGGTGCCACCACGCTTCCTCAGTCCCAAATGCATCCCGACCGCATCTCCGCAGTCACCTTCAAAGCTCAAACGCACCCTTCACTAAAGTATTACTGAATGAGGCTTCTTACACACAAGGAAAATGTCATCCCTTTCCCCTAAGAGGCTCACCCCTAGTAAACACAGGATCAGCCTCCCAGGCGATGAATGTGTTTATGTAACAGTCTCGACCCAAGTCCGCTGGGCCCTGGCAGGGGCCTCGGTCAGGCTCAGAGAGTGAGCAGGGAAACGCCCGCCAGAGAAGCTGCTGCCCTCCCTCCACAGAGAAAGAAGGTGCCGACGCTGCTTTGCAGGACAGCGGCAATATGGTTTGGCAGATGGGGAGAGGAAGGATATACGGCAGAAATTGGAGAAGGAGTTTTCTGGGGTTTTTTTTTTTTTTTTTTTTTGATGCCTGCCTACAGCAGAAAAGCTGGGGCGACAGGAGTGGGAAAGCAAGGGTGAGGTGGGTAATAAAGATGGGTTCCAAGAGAGAGGCTGGAAAAAAAAAAGGGGAGAAGAAGAAAGAGGTGGGAGGCCTTGCCAAGAAAGAGCAGGGAAGTAGGGACCAGGAGAGCTGGGAACGGATGTGTGAGGAGCAGCTGGGCCCTGGTGACAATGAAACATTGGGTCCCAGGATCCGCAATGGTGATACCAAGCTTCCAGGCTAAGCAGACGGAATGTGGGGTACTTCCAAACCGCAATGGGGAAGCTGGTCACGGGGGAGGGCTCTAAGAGGGGAAATTCCGCCTATCATGTTGAATTCAAGATGGGGGTGAAAACCCAAGTGTGTCCTAGGAACTCTGGCCTTCACGGAAGATGCCGGGCCAGAGACCTCCTGAGCTCGGGGGGCGGGGGTACTGTTAAGGAAGCGGGAGTTAGACGTGGAATCCGGCCAATCCTGCCTCTCCCTGCTCTGGACGCCATCCCTCACCCCTCCTGGGGCTGTCCCACCCCCTCCAAAAGGGGCTGGGAGGGGTGGGGGAGGCATCTTGGTGCTGATCAGGAACTTACTTCCTCTGGGGAAACAGGGAAGCTGCAGGGAATGGCATTTCTTCCCCCCACCCCCCACCCCTTCAGATCTAGGAGGAAATATTGGTCATCTCCTCTCTTTGGGGCCCCTGGCTCACACAAATGCCATCTCCTGGTCCCCAGCCACACCGATGATTCAGGCCATTTACTCAGATCCATGCTAATGAGTTTTTTTCTGTCACCTAATTAGTTCACAGTGAACTCAGCCTTCAGAGGAAAGAGATGTGATGCGAGAGAGCTGGGAAAAGGACAGAAAGAAGGCAGACGGGAATGCTACAAGAAAAGGGCAGGACCCCAGCTCTAAATGGGATCCCCTACCCCCAAAAGACCAACTATGCCTTCCTCAGCCACGGGGACCTCTGAAAGCAGAAACGGGGTATTCAGGTGAAGGACACCCCCAAGAGCCTCACACAATGAGAGAAAGATGGGAGTGTGGCCCTAACTCTGAGGCCCAAGTACTGGACAGGGCCCTGCCCACAACTCCAAGTCATCAGCAAAAGGCCTTGCACTCTGCCTGCATTTCCGAACCCACCACCTGCTGGTGGGCGTCCCCCTGCAAATGGAGCCGGAGGAGGAAGCAGATGGCCCAGGGCCAGGCCCATCTGCCCCACATGCGTTCAAAGGTCACCACGCCGCTGGGGCGCCTGCCGGTGCTGCCCGTCCCCACCACACCCGGGGTCGTGGTACATCTGCCAGCAGCGTGCACCCACTTCCTCTGCCCCTCAGTAGCCGAAGTCCAGGGCCCAAGAGCCTAGAGAAAGGAGCGCTGGGCAGCTCAGTGGCCCGGGGTTCTAGTCCCCGACGCCTGGCGCTGTGTCCCTGGAGGTCGGTCAGCGCCCACCAGCCCCGAGCCCGCCTCTCGAGCGGCTCCCTGGAGAGCAGCGGCGGGTGCCCGGCGTGCGGGGGACCCAGCGAAGGCGCCAGTGGCCCGGCCGGGTCTTTCCACGCGGCCCCGGCGCCCAAGCCCCGCGCCAGGCCTGGCCCGCGCCCGCCGGGCCGCGGCAGCGTGGAGGGTGTGCGTCGGAAGAGCGAGCCTCGGCGAGCGCCACCCTCCGGGACCCGCGGGCGCTGGGCCCGGGAATGCTGCCATCCACTAACGGGAGGCTCCGATCCACCGCTCCGCTGCGGGCAGGGCCGGGACAGCGGCTGAGACGCCTCTCCGGCAGCGGCCCCACCTCCCGGCCCGCCGAGGCCCTCCGCCGCGCCCACCCTACCCGGCCATGCCTGACCAGACCTGACCTCTGGACCCCGGAACCTCTGTGGTTCCGAGCGCACCCATCCCCGGAGCGACACCACCCTCACGCCCTGGAGCACTAAGATCAGAAAACCTGTCCCCTGGCACGGGACCTGCCCCCAGCCCCAAAGTGTTCCCGGACGAGAAATGGCGAAGCCTGGCCGCCGGCTATGCAGCGCCAGCGATCAGCAAACGGCGTGGCCCGGACCTCAGGCGCGCGAGGACCCCCAACGGGGAGAGCGTGGCCGGAACGGGCCAGCAAAGGCCCCGGCCGGCGCCGGAGAAGCCACCGCGCCCCAGCTCCCGCAGCCCCCGGCTCAGCTCACCCTCGATGGAAATGACGTGCTCCCGGATCTGGTTCTGCAGCGCCAGGTCCTCGATGCGCTCGATCAGGTCGTAGATGGCGTAGATATTGGGATGCACGGACTCGAAGCGCTGGATCTCGGCCCGGATGGCCGCCGAGTTGGAGAGCGCGAACTGCTGGGGAGGCCCGCCGGCCAGCTGCTGCGAGGGGCCGCCGCCGCCCCCGGCCCCCGGCCCTGCGCCGCCGAACTGCCCGCCGCCCCCCGCGCCGCCGCCGCCGCCGCCCCCCGGCGCCGCCAGGCTCGGCTGCTGCTGCGGGCTCTGCCCCCCGCCCGCCTGGAAGTTCATGGTTCCGGAGCCGCGGGGCCCGAGGCGGGCCCGGCCGGATCCCTGGGCGGCGCGGCGGCAGCGGCAGCGGCGGCGGGCGGGCGGGCGCGCGGGGCTGGCGGGGCCGGGACTAAGGAGCCGGCGGCGCGGGGCTAGTGCATGGGGCCGGGGGCCGGGGGCCGGGGGCCGAGGCCGGGAGGCGCCGCCGCGCACGCTGTGGCCACCGCTGCCGGGCGCTTCCCGGCGCCGCGATCCCGCCGCCTGGGAGCAGCCTCCAGCGGCAACAACAACGGGACCGGGAGCGCGCGGCCCGGGCCCTCCCCCCGCGTCATGCGCACGCACCGCCGCCCCCGCCGGCTCCAGCACACGCAGCCCGAGCCCCCCTCCCCGCCGCCCCCGCCCCCGCCCCTCCTGCGCGCGGGCCCCAGCGCCCCCGCCCCTCGCTTTGCTCGCTGGCTCTGCAGCCTCCACCCCCGAGCCGCGCGCTCCAGCCCCAGCGGCCGGGCCCCTCCCACCCAGCTTCGGCCCTTCCGCCTCCTCTCCAGGCCCCACCTACACCCGCCGCGAGGGCCCCTCGCTTCGAGAGGACAGCTGCGCTGCCCCCCTCCCGGCCCCGGCTGTCGCTTTCGCCTCCCTGCGCTGGTCTGGGTGGGGTGTCCGATCTCTGGGCAGCGCCCGCACAGTGCCCTGCGCCCGAGGGTACTGATGAACGCGGCTGATTGGCCGAGGAGGGTCGCCAGGCCAGGCCCAGTTGCGCCTCCCTTACATCGCCCTGCCTTCAGTGCGGCACAGGCTCCCCTGTCCCAGGGCCCTGAGGTCAACCCTAGAGACCACGCCGACCCAGGGTTCTCTCTCAGGCCCTGCCTGGGCTCTCCATTGCCGGCTGCAGCACCTAGGCTGGAAATCTGGATTCCCGGATTCTATTTCCAGTTCTTCCTGAGGAGAGCTTCATCTGCGGGGCCCTTGGAAATGACACTTTAAACAACAACGTCCCCACACTTATCTTCCAGCCTCTCCAAAAAGACACCCACTGCCGGACCGGGAGAGGACCAGTGAACACAGCTGGACCCCACTGAAAGGGGGAAGGAAGAAGAGAAAGGAATCAAATATTATGCCTTCTTTCCCACTCACCCCATTCAAGACACGCACCAGAGTCCACATGACTGTCTCAATTTTCTTTGTCCTCTCTCCCTTGTCTATACTGTGTTCCTGTCCACTCCTGGGGCCAGGGAGTTGCCTCAACGTCCTAGTTCCTCTGCATCCCCATTGCTAAAGCTGTATGCAGTTCTGCTAGCCACCGCCCCCAACTTTTCTGAACGCCATAAGAGGGGGCATTTGCAGAGCACTGGTCCCAGCCAATCAGCCTGCCAGGGCTACACCCCGATGTCCTCTGGCACAGTCATCCCTTTTACATATCCTTCCACTTCCCAGGCCAAGCTGGGTCTTTTCCCAGCAAAAAGTTGCCCACCATTCAGCTACCTACACAACTCTACCCCAGTACCAACCCAGTCACCATTCCTAAGTTTCTTGTACCTTCCAAAGAAGCTGGTGCGAGCTAATCAACACCGGGGGCCTCCCAAACTCCTGAGGGATGTGGGTTCTACGTACCTGCTTGACCTTCAGAATGTCTTGCACCCTCTCTGGGCTTCATCTGCAAAATATAGTGGTTGAACAAATCACCTACCCTATGTTCTGTAAGTCTAAGAGCAATATCTAACATATCTTTTAGAAGCTTAATTAGAATTGACAGCAAGAAGTTGCACCAGGTACCTCCCAGTAGAGCTGTTGAGGGTAAAGAGTCCCTCAAAAATGTTGCCCCGGCAGCCAGCACATACCTGTTTTGGCACTGGGGGGCTACTTGTCTCCTTTATTAGTATATGAGCCACATGAGGGCAGGGATAGAGTCTGATTCACTGTACCCCCAGCATCTCACCCAGTGCCCAGCACACAGTATACACTTAAAAAATATTTCTAGAATAAATGAATAAATGGGAAGGAAGGAACTAGAAATAAGTTAGTTCTTTATATTATAAATCTAAACTGACTGTCCCAAGGCAACATTTGGAGTGCTTGCTCCCACAAGTAAGCATTTGCTATCAGAACACTAGGGTGCATTACTTTTAATCAAGACTGGTCTATACAATCTAGGATGTAAGATCTCTGTGCCTCTCTGTGGCTATAGAAGCCCAGAGGGAGGGAAAACCCATGGAAATTAACTGGCCCGGGCCAGGCCGAGGCTCAACATCCCCTGTACAGCAATACTCTAGGGACCTAATTTCTGAGGCCAGATTTGGGTGGAGGAAGTGTTCTAATACCAAGTGAACAAATACCTGCTGTGTGACAGATCCCCTACATAGTTTTCACGCTTGTTTAATAAAACACCTAATTTTTTCCTTACAATTGTCTTATGAGGTATGTTTTAGGAACGAAGAAATTTAGGTTCAAAGAGATTCAATAACGCACACAAGGTCATATAGTTGATAAGCACGGGATAAGGGATCAGCATTTGTGCCAGGTTCCAAAGCCCATGCTTCTTGCACAGTCTTACAGGGGCAAAGTGGAGAAGGGGACCAGGTAAATAAGGCAGCCCAAGCTGCGGTGGCCAGCCCTGAAGATGGATATCCTCAGCCAGCCTGGTGGGGCAGCCCAAGGCTACTGGGCTCTGGGCTGAAGAGTCAATTTGGAGGGTCCAGGATGCCTTCCGGCGTCCACTCTGACTTAAGAGTAGGCCGGGGTAGGATCCACCTGAGCTCCCCAAAGGCTGCATCTCGAAACACCGGTGCTCTGACACGCTCCAGCTGACGTTAGTTTCTGGAGTGATACATGCCCTGGCTGCCCGAGGGGGAGGGGGAGGATGCTGCTGCCGCCGAAACCTCTGCGGGCTGGAACAACCCCCAGATACGCCCCCACCAGCCCCTCAGCGATTTGCGGGCACCGAGACCGGGCAGCCGAGCCCGCACGTGGGTCCGCAGGGCGGAGGGCGGGGACTGCTCACCGCGCCGGACTACAAGACCCACAATACTCCGGGCTGCGGCGGCGGCGCAGCGGCAGCGGGGAAGGCGTGGGGGGGGGTGCCTTCAGGTGTCTGCGACCTCGCCACCTCCCGCCCGGAAGTGCCTGAGGGTCCGCTATGGGGCTGGCGGAGCCAGGCGGTGAGTCCCTGCGCCTTGACCGTACCCACCCCGCCGCCACCTCAGCTGGCCTCCGCTCGCCCCGCCCCGGGATCGCCCTCGCCCTCCCGCCACCCGGGGGTGGGTGTGGGGGGCGGGAAGATGGGAGGGGTGATAGAGGATCAGGGTGGGGAGGGCGAAGTCTCGGATTCCCGGCCGAGATCTGGGGTCCTGCAGCAGGCTGAGTTTGGAGAGGCTTCCAGAGGAGGCGCGGGGTCGGGCCGCCTCGGGGTGGGGTTTGAGTGCACCAGGAGGGGCCGAGTTGGGTGGGGGGTGGCAGCCCTCGGAGGTTCCAGTTTGCCAAAGGGCGCAATCTGACTTTTGGCGTGGAGAAGCCTTGGGAAGCGGTCCCGTGCCGCGGGTCGGGGTTTGGGTAAATGGTAACCGGGAGGTGTGTGTGTGGAGAGACCTTTTTCTTCCCCCTTGGAGAAACTTCAGCGACTGAAGAGTAGATAAGCTTTGGGTGAAATAGACGAAGGAGTAGATAAACTTTGGGATGACCTAGACGGGAAGAATAGGTAAGCTTTGGGGTGAAGTTTGGTGGAGGTTGAATTTAGGGGAGAGTCGCTTAGAAGGTCAAGGCCCTGACCTCGGAATAGGGTTTGGGTGAATTGGGCAGCTGGTTGAAGACCTGATCTCAGGTTACAAAAAGTTAGGACTTGGGATTTGGTGATGGGAAGGGGTACGTGGGGCAAGTTTGGGGTAACTGGGTGTCAGAGCGGTCCGTGTCCCACGGTGGGGCTCGGGTATGTGGGCAGAGGTCTGAGGACTGTGGGAGAGTTGTGGTGGGGTGGGGTCAGGAGCCCCCCCCCACGAAGTTCAGAGAGCTCTTGGCGGGTGAGCCAGCCCCTCATGGGTTCTTTGTGCCTCTCCAGCTCGGTAGCGCAGCGGGCAAGGCAGGTGCCATGGCCCTGATCGAAGGGGTGGGTGATGAGGTGACCATCCTTTTCGCGGTGCTTGCCTGCCTTCTGGTGCTGGCTCTCGCCTGGGTCTCAACACACACTGCCGAGGGCGCTGATCCACTGCCCCAGCCGTCAGGGACCCCAGCACCGACACAGCCCAGCGAAGCCATGGCGGTCACCGACAGCATCAGAGGGGAGGCCCCAGGAGCTGAGACCCCCAGCCTGAGACACAGAGGTCAGGCTGCACAGCCAGAACCTGGCGTGGGGCTCCCAGCAACACCACCACCTCCAGACTCCCCCCAGGAGCCCCTAGTACTTCGGCTGAAATTCCTCAACGATTCAGAGCAGGTGGCCAGGGCCTGGCCCCATGACACCATTGGCTCCCTGAAAAGGTAAGCCGGGAAGAGAGGACAGGAATAAAGTGCTAAAGAATAGGGTGGGAATGATCACAGACCTAGAAGGGCCACTGAGGATATCAATATCTGAGACTTATCCCTCCGTTTATAGATGAGGGAACTGAGGCCCCCAAATCACACACCGTATTGTTCCCCTGAAGCAGGAGGGGCCCCCTTAGAGGCCCTGACTTGGGTGGTAGGTGGAGGACAGAGGTGAGGGTGGGAGAGTTATTCCGGGCAAGGGGCCAGGATTGCCTGAGACCTGCTCTATTACCCAGGTCGCTCTCTCCTCAGGACCCAATTTCCTGGCCGGGAACAGCACGTGCGACTCATCTACCAAGGGCAACTGTTAGGAGACGACACCCAGACCCTGGGCAGCCTTCACCTCCCTCCCAACTGTGTTCTCCACTGCCACGTGTCCACTCGGGTGGGTCCCTCACACCCACCGTGCCCACCGGGGTCAGAGCCAGGCCCCTCCGGGCTGGAAGTAGGCAGCCTGCTGCTGCCCCTGCTGCTTCTGCTGCTGCTGCTGCTCTGGTACTGCCAGATCCAGTACCGGCCCTTCTTTCCCCTGACCGCCACTCTGGGTCTGGCCGGCTTCACCCTGCTCCTCAGTCTCCTGGCCTTTGCCATGTACCGCCCGTAGTGCCTCCACGGGCTCTTGGCAGTGTTGCTGGCCCCTCCGGACCTTGCTCCCCACGACACGGTGGGAGTTGCTGTCTGCCCAGGCCTGCCTCTCCGACCTGCCTCTTCCCACTACCCTGGAGCCCAGCCCTGCGCCGCAGAGCACTCCGGGGGCCAGCGGAGGCCCCTCCCTGCGACCTCCACGGCTCTGGGCCGCCCCCCGGGGCAGCTGGCCCTCAGCACCCACTAACAGTCGGCTCCTCCGGGTCAGACAGCTGCTGTCGCTGCCTGGGCCCTGGGCAGAGCCGGGCCACGCCCCTGGGCCCTTCTTAGTGTTCTGCCTGAGAATCCAGCCACCTCTAGTCCCTGACAGCTCCTTGGGCTGATTTAGGGACTCAAAGACTGAGGGGCTGGAGAAGGGGAGCTGGGAGGGGTGGAGGGGGTTCTCTGGAACATGTGCAGATTAAATGTGAAGTTTTCACCCTTGGTGTATGTCTGCGTGTGCGGGCCCGGGGGCCGGGGAGCTCTTGCCCACTGGGAGACAAGGCATGAAGGGCGCCGACCGGGCACTTCGCTCTGCCCAACCTGCCCAGCCCGGCCGCTGACTCCCCGTCACCTTTTCATCCCAGCCTCAGCCCCTAGCCCTTTGGCCCCGCCTCGGCCCCGCCCCATCGCCGCGCGCGCAGCTTCCCGGAAGCAAGGGGCGGGGCGCGCGGCGACCTGGCGCGCGGGGGCTGACGGGAGCCACGTCTTTGCCGGCCGAGGACTGTGCCGCGGTTGGCGTCTGGGCGGCGATCCGGGGGCTGCTGGGAAGATGGCGGACTCGGTGGCCCCCCGATGAGGAGGCCGCGGGGGGAGCTCGGCCCCCGGGCCCCGAGACCGACCGAGGGAGCGATCTGCGCGGGGCCTGGGGAGCCATGTAGGGGTGGTGCCTGCGGGGCGGGCCGCGGGAGGGCGGCGGGAGTTGGTGTTGGCGACCGTGCCCACGGTCTCCTGGCATCCCCGGGCCGGGTGGGCGTTGGGGGAGGGCCCTGACACCGCCGACTCCGCGCCATAGCAAAGCTGAGCCCTCGGGCTCCACGGGCGCCCTCCAAGGTGGGCCCTGCGTTCTCGTTTCACGGGCGAGGAGACTTGGGCAGAGAGACGAAGCCACTTGTCCAAGGTCACGCAGCTGGTAAGTGGGAGCACCCAGCATGGAACCCAGGACCGTCCGGCTGCGGAGCCCGCGCTCCACCCTCTGTGCCGCCGCCGCCTCCTGCGGGAGGGGGAGGTGGTCGGGAGGGCGTATCGTCGCGGCGAGCTGGGCTCCAGGCTGGGCGCGACCACTAACCAGATTCGTGACCTCGGGCTTAACGTAACCCCCTCGCCTCTCTGGGCCTTGGTTTCTCCACCTGTGAAATCGAGGTAATGCCAGCCCTGCCTCCCTCCTCATAGGCCTGTAAGGAGGACGAGAGGGGATAATGCATGTGGAATTGCTTTGTAAATAGCCCTACGCTGAGCACACTGAAGGATTACGATTGCTGTTTCAGAGGATGGAAGAAGGCAGAGAGGGGCGGGTTGGGAAGTGGAGCAGAGCAGTCACAAAGAAGGGTGAACATGAGTCAGGGTTGCTCTGACCCCAGGCTCCACCGGATGGGGAGCGAGGTGAAGAGTAGATAGCTGGTCTTTCTCACCGTTGGAGAATACCTCACCCCCTTTTCTGGGCCACCCCTCAGGGTCTCCATCACCCAACTCCATGCTTCGAGTCCTGCTCTCTGCCCAGGCCTCCAGTGCTCGGCTGTCTGGCCTGCTGCTGCTCCCACCAGTACAGCCCTACTGTCTGGGGCCCAACAAATGGGGAGACCGGCCTCCTGGAGGAGCCCTCCATGCAGGCCCTGTGCAGGGGTTGCAGCGGCTTCTGGAACAGGCGAGGAGCCCTGGGGAGCTGCTGCGCTGGCTGGGCCAGAACCCCACCAAGGTGCGCGCCCACCACTACCCTGTGGCACTTCGTCGCCTGGGCCAGCTCTTGGGGTCTCAGCCACGACCCCCTCCTGTGGAGCAGGCCACACTTCAGGACTTGAGTCAGCTCATCATCCGAAACTGCCCCTCCTTTGACATTCACACCATCCACGTGTGTCTGCACCTTGCAGTCTTACTTGGTGAGGACGGTGTCTGGCGGGGGGGTGGGCGTTAACGGAAGAATAGAGAAACAGCAGAGGACCCGAGATCGCTGACAGAACGCACCCCTCGGGCTTGCCGGGAACGGCACATACGCCGCCACACTTGCTGCTGCTCCCCTGTATCCGTGGCAGACACCGCGAGTCAAGCAGCAGGTGTTGCGCTTAGCTAGGGCGCCACCCCAGGTCCCTTCTAATACAGCGCTCTAGGAAGCCCCTGCAATTTGTTACCACTGGCAAGAGATGAGAACTCACTTGCCTTCTTTGTAAAAGGCCGTCCCCACAGACTGTTCTGATACCTTAGTGCACGTGATATCTCACATTTCTCTAGTGTTTCCACGTGCTCTGTAGCAAACCTTCCAGCCCAGAAAACAGAGATGAGAAGGATTGGGGATTCATTAACTAAACCAGGACTGGAGCAGAGCAGAGCGACTCCCTGTTGCTAGGACTGCCTCCTCTGACCCTCTCCTCCTCAGGCTTCCCATCAGATGGGCCCCTGGTGTGTGCCCTGGAGCAGGAGCAAAGGTTTCGCCTCCCTCCGAAGCCACCTCCCCCTCTGCAGCCTGTCCTTCGCGGTGGGCTAAGGTTGGAAGCTGCTCTCAGCTGCCCCCGCTTCCAGCGGCATCCACAGCATCACCTCATCCGCAGCCTGGCAGGTGCTGGAGGGGGTTAAGGTTCATGGGAGGAGGGGGAGCTGAGGCGGAGGCAGGTGGTGTCTGGTGGAATCTAGTTGAGGTCTGACCTGAGGGTCCGGTGTGATGAGCTGTTCTTCGCAGAGGCCAGGCCAGAGGAACTGACGCCCCACGTGATGGTGCTCCTGGCCCAGCACTTGGCCCGCCACCGGTTGCGGGAGCCCCAGCTTCTGGAAGCCATTGCCCACTTCCTGGTGGCCCAGGAAGCCCAGCTCAACAGCAAGGTGGGATTACCTCCCACCTTCCCATGCTCCTCTCCTACTCATCCCATCCTAAGACACCTGGCAGGCCTAACCCCCACCCAGCCTGATTGGCTGCTTCTATTTGCAGCAGACAACCCAGTTAGGCTCTCTGCTCTTTCCCGTGGGGTTCCACCTTTGCTCACACCCTCGCTGGCTTGTCCAGCTCCCCAGCATGTATGCCTGGGTTGTCTGCACTTCTCCAAACACTTTTTTTTTTTTTAAAGATGTTGGGGGTAGGAGTTTATTAAGTTATTTAATTATTTTTGGCTGTGTTGGGTCTTCGTTTCTGTGCGAGGGCTTTCTCTAGTTGTGGCAGGCGGGGGCCACTCTTCATCACGGTGCGCGGGCCTCTCACTGTGGCGGCCTCTCTTGTTGCGGAGCACAGGCTCCAGACGCGCAGGCTCAGTAGTTGTGGCTCACGGGCCTCGTTGCCCCGCGGCATGTGGGATCCTCCCAGACCAGGGCTCGAACCCGTGTCCCCTGCATCGGCAGGCAGATGCTCAACCACTGTGCCGCCAGGGAAGCCCTGCAAACACTCTCAGCCCGTCTTAGCTTGGTTGATCCCACTCTGCTAAGTCTTCAGGGACAGAACCCACAGCCATGTCTCCTCTGCTTGTTTGAAGACTAATCGCGTGGAGCTCAAGCAGTGCTTACACTGTTGAGCTTCTGGTGTGTGTGTAGAGGGATTGTTCTGCCTTTATGGTGATGCTGTAAGCTTGCAGGCCAAGCCTCCCTGAGGTCCAGCTTGTAAAGGATACTGGAGAACTGCTTCGCGCTGGGTGATGGGCTGCCCTTGCTCCGCAGGTGGTACAGAAGTTGGTCCTGCCCTTTGGGCGACTGAACTACCTGCCTCTGGAAGAGCAGTTCATGCCCTGCCTTGAGAGGATCCTGGCTCGGGAAGCAGGGGTGGCCCCCCTGGCAACTGTCAACATCTTGATGTCACTGTGCCAGCTGCGGTGCCTGCCCTTCCGAGCCCTGCACTTTGTTTTTTCCCCAGGTTTCATCAGCCACATCAGTGGTGCGCAGACTGGAGGGCTGGCTGGGTCCCGGGGAGCCAGTGGGCAGGGGAAGCAGGGTGGGGGTCTGCACCCCAGTAAGCCTTGTCCTGCTTCCCTGCAGGCACCCCTCATGCCCCGATTGTGCGGCGCTACCTCTCCCTGCTAGACACGGCCGTGGAGCTGGAGCTCCCGGGATATCGGGGTCCCCGCCTTCCCCGAAGGCAACAAGTGCCCATCTTCCCCCAGCCACTCATCACCGACCGTGCCCGTTGCAAGTACAGGTGGCTGGGGCAGCTTTGGGGAGGGGAGGGGAGGGGAGCGGCCCGCAAGCAGCACAGGGTAGGCCAAGCCGGGGGACCACGTTCTGTGCGTGCTGCTGCGCCCTAGGCAGTCAGAAAGAGCGGAGCAGCAAAGGCATTTCCCAGGACCGTGGAACTAGGCAGGAGGGAGCTAGAACAAGTGTCTTGGGGGCTTTCCTGATACCGGTGTTCCTCTCCCCCCTCAGTCACAAGGATATAGTAGCCGAGGGGCTGCGCCAGCTGCTGGGGGAGGAGAAGTATCGGCAGGACCTGACCGTGCCTCCAGGCTACTGCACAGGTGAGCTCCGGGTGGGCCAGCGGCTCGCCAGGACACGGAGCCTCCGCTGAAGGCCAGCAGCTCTCTCTCTCCATGCCCTGCAGACTTCCTGCTCTGTGTCAGCAGCTCTGGTGCTGTGCTCCCCGTGAGAACCCAGGACCCCTTCCTACCGTATCCTCCCCGGTCCTGTCCCTACACAACCCGTGACCCTGCCCAGAGGTAAGGGAAGAGGGTGGGAGAGCCTTGTCTGCCTTCATAGACAGCAGCTCTGAGCCAGTCACTTCTCCTCCAGGGTGGTACTGATGCTGCGGGAACGGTGGCATTTCTGCCGGGATGGCAGAGTGCTGCTGGGCTCACGGGCTCTGCGGGAGCGGCATCTGGGCCTGATGGGCTACCAGCTCCTGCCGGTGAGAGCCCTCCCCACGCCCACACACTCAGCTAGTACCCCTCCCCTGGCCGGCCAGGCCCTGGGGTAACCTGCTACCCTCTCCCCCTGCAGCTACCCTTCGAGGAACTGGAGTCACAGAGAGGCCTGTCCCAGCTCAAGAGCTACCTGAGGCAGAAGCTTCAGGCCCTGGGCCTCCGCTGGGGCCCTGAAGGGGGGTGAGGGTGTGCACATGGGTTCAGGATGGCCCCCCCCCCACCATTGGGGGATGGACAGTTTGCACTTTGGCTCCCTCTGCTTTGATTTGTCATTAAAGTTCCTTTCCTTCCCCATTGCACATCTCGTTTCTGGGACAGAGCGGGCTGGAATCCGTCACCTCTCTTCCATTCATACCCGGCTCACACACACACGCGGCCGGGGATAGGTGGGGGCCGAAGCACTTTATTGCGGGGGCGCTGGTAAGGGGACTTTAAATTATTCACTTAAATAAAAATGAGGAGGGAGGAGGACGGGGCGAGCACCCCCCAGCCCCTGTTCCCTCTGTCCATCTGTCCCTCGGCTGTCCATCCAGGTAGCAGCTACACAGGCATGGGCATCTCGTTGTACTCGTCCACGCCCTCCCGCTCATCGAACACCGGCTCTGCCTCGTTAGCATCCAGCTGTGGTAGGGGCAGAGTCGGAAGGTTGGTGCTGAGCGCGACCTCTTGGCAAGACCAAGGTGGGGGCCGGTGGGGAGGGGCGCGGGAGCCTTACGCATTTCATCTCTCGCTCGGTGAAGATGCGGGTGAGCACCAGCATGCGGAGCGGCACCGTGAGGATGAGGATGAAGGGGAAGGCCAAGGAGGCAGCCGTGGACATGACGGCCCAGAGCACGGCCAGGCAGAGCAGCTGCAGGGCTGTGAACAGGTGCATACGGAGGGTCCGAACCTGGGTGGGGGGGTGCAGGGCAAGACAGGTGAGCCCAGGCTTCTCTCCAGCCTCCGAGCGCCCCGGTCCCCGGAGGGCCATCAGGCCTGCCACATCCAGAGGACGATGACCCCTCTCCCCTCCACAGGGGTGGGACGGAAGCGCCTCCTTGGGTGCTTACCGGAGATGGGTCTGCACGGGCTGAATGGTGGCTGGCCAGGGTGGGCAGATGGGGGGCTGGAGGGTGACCCACACAGACCAGGAGGGGGCAGAGGCACAGGGCCCTTCCGAGCCGGGTCTCACCTTCTTGACATAGGTGACGTCTGGGTGGTGTTTGGGTGGCATGAGAAGCAGGTGCAGCCGCTCATAGAACTGGATCCCGTTAAGGGAGGTAACTCCCATGTACAGAAAAATTCCGAAGAGCACAGCCAGGGGGATCTGCCGGAGCAGATCCCCGATGACCAAGGAGAGGCCTGGGGGAGGAGGAGAAGAAACAGCTGGCCCCAGGGCTCTCTACCCCAGTGGCCCCAAGACCCCTCCGAGAAGGCTGGGCGCGAGAGGTGGACGTACCCACAAGCAGGGCAACCAGCAGCCCCGTCACCCGCTGCTCCTTGACTTCCTGGATCTTGGGCTTGTCCCCGGGCGCCACAGCCTTGCTCATGACAGTAAGCGCGTTGGCATGCGTGACGGAGCGGACGGTGGCAGCAGCCAACCAGGGCAAGCCAAAGAGGGCACAGATGCCGCCCATGGCCACGATGAGCAGCAGGTCCAGGTGGAAGCCGGAGCCCTTCTGCAGCATGCGCTCCTTCTTGGAGATGATCAGCCTGGGCGGAGACAGGCACGCACTGAGCCCCGGGCCCAGCCTGGCAGACAACTGTGTCTTTCCAGAGTGCCGAGTCAGTCACCTCTGTCTGTTTCTGGAACCTGATGGTCCCTGCCTCTTCCGTCAGGGCGAGGGTCCCATCATGGAACTGAGTCCTATCTGGCCCTCCCTACCCTCCTGGACAGCTCCCAGCCCGTACTGTGCCCATCCGAGCAAACGTCAGTGGGATTTTCTGCTGCCTACAAAGTCAACTCCAGCAGCCAGCCTGCCGGGGGCTCCAGCCCCTCCACGCAGCAGGCGGTCGCCGTCTGCATGGCACCCCGCCTCTGCCAGGACCACTCACGTGGTGATCTGTGTCTCCATGAAGATAAGGATGAAGACCAAGATGGCGGGCAGCAGGCTGGCGACCATCATCCACACGGGGAAGGAGCTGCGCTCCCCCAGGGGGTTGATGACCCAGCCCCGCTTCTCTGGGGCTGTCACTGAGAATCCACTGGGCACGCTCAGCTTCTGCAGGGCAGAGGGTGGGGCCGGGGGCGGGTGAACCTTGGAGGGAGTGCCCTGAGCTGCACTGGGCAGGGTGGACGCCGAAGGCGTGCCGTGGGAAAGGCCTGGTGTCTGCCCACTTTAGAGGCAGCTCTGGACTTGGGGGCCTGAAGGGGAATGTCCAGAGTCCAACACCGCCTCACTGCTGCGCGCGCTCCGCCGTACCTGGGTGTAGGTGTCCTCAATACTGTAATCCACAAGCACCATGATGAGGATCGCGATGGGTACCCCAAAGTCCCCGATCACTCGCCGCACCTGCGGGCGAGCGCCATGCTCAGAGGCCCCACACCTCGCTGCAGCCCTGACTCCGAGTCGCCCCCTTCCTGCCCCCAGATCTCGCCTCCCTCGGGCCCGCCAGCCCACACACCCGGCCAGGGAAGAACCGGCTGTTCTTGAATTTGCGCAGGAAGAAGGCGATGAAGAAGGTGCCAGCCATGAGCACCAGCGACAACAGGGCCGTGTTGGGCTGGCCACGGGGCCTCCCCTGCCTGGACGGCCCGGCTGAGCTCTCATTCCTCGGCCCCGGCGTGGCTGCTTCTGCCCCAGCCCACGTGGTGTTCTCGCTACCGTCTGCCTCGGAGCTGTTGGAGGCCGAACAGCCATGGAGGGGATGTTCCTGGAAGATCTGGGGAGAGGACAAAGGATTCTATCAGCTTAACTGGTGAGACATCCGGGACTCAGCTGTATGCTGAGTGGGACAGGTAGGGCTGGGGGTGGCTGGCCCGCCCTCAAGGAGCTTGTCTTGATTAAAAAAATGACCAAGGTGACCAGATGTGAGCACAAGACAACTAGGAATTAAGAGAGGGGCTGGTCTGGGACTTCCCTGGCGGTCCAGTGGTTAAGACTGAGCTTCCAATGCAGGGGGTGTGTGGGTTTGATCCCTGGTCAGGGAACTAAGATCCCACATGCCACCCAGCGTGGCCAAAAAATTAAATAAAAAAAAAAAAAAGAGGGGTTGATCTAATTCGGGAAAGCAGCTGCAAACGAGGCTCCAGCCAGGCCTGGAGGAGCAACACAGGGAGTGTGGTGGGCCTTGGGGGCACATCTCCTGATCCTGACACAGACACAGACGTGGGTCTGATGCCCAGACCGTGACCCTGTCTGTCATCTTGGGGGCCTTTCCCTTTGACATTCTGGATTGTTCGCCGCTTTAACAAAAGCACAGGGGCTTCCCTGGTGGCACGGTGGTTAAGAATCCGCCTGCCAGTGCAGGGGACACGGGTTCAAGCCCCGGTCCAGGAAGATCCCACATCGTGGAGCAACTAAGCCCGTGAGCCACAACTACTGAGCCTGTGCTCTACAGCCCATAAGCCACAACTACTGAGCCCGTTCACCTAGAGCCGGTACTCTGCAACAAGAGAAGCCACCGCAATGAGAAGCCCGCACAACACAGCAAAGAGTAGCTCCCCGCCCCCCCAAAAAAAAGAGTAGCCCCCACTTGCCGCAACTAGAGAAAGCCCGCACGCAGCAACAAAGACCCAATGCAGCCAAATAAATAAATATATTAAAAAAAAAAAAAAAAATCCACCTGCCAATGCAGGGGACATGGGTTCAAGCCCTGATCTGGGAAGATCCCACATGCCGCAGAGCAACTAAGCCCATGCGCCACTACTGAGCCTGCGCTCTAGAGCCCGCGAGCCACAACTACTGAAGCCCGCGCGCCTAGAGCCTGTGCTCCGCAGCAAGAGAAGCCACGCAGTGAGAAGCCCGCGCACCGCAACGAAGAATAGCCCCTGCTCGCCGCAACTAGAGAAACCCGCGCGTAGCAACAAAGACCCAACGTGGCCAAAAATAAATAAAGTTATTAAAAAAAAACCAAAAGCACATATTACCTTCGTTATTAAAGATATGTGAGTCATCCACCTAGATATTCAGCCTCACAGGTAATGGAATAATTGCAGAGTAAGCTCATAAGGATCCCCCTTTTCACATCTTAAATTTTTGAAAATTTATTTCACAGAAGATACTGTGAAATATACGTCTTATATGCTGTGAAGCATGTATACTACTTTTGCAAGAATATATTTGCAAGTTTAAAAAAAAAACAAAAACATGAGTCTTTAAGACTGATCTGAAGCTCTGGTGTATATGTTGGTGACAGGGAGGGAGGGTGGGCGGGGAAGGGGTGGGGGCAGCAGGAAGGACCAGCCTAGGTTCCGTGGCTCCATGGGGCAGCCCGGCCTCACGCTCAGAGAACAAAGGGGCAGGACGCCCCCGGCTCCCTCCAGTCCCAAAGCCCGGCCCCTCCTGGGCCAGGTTCCGTCAGGCCCACCCACCTTAACCAGCTTGTAGAAGGTCTCGTAGATGAAGATGAGGGAGATGAGGAAGGCGAAGATCTCCTGGGTGAAGCGGGAGACGAAGCGCACCAGGAAGCTCCCCTCCAGGGCCACCATGAGCAGGGCCAGCAGCACCAGCCAGAAGCCAATCCACACGCGGCCCACCAGGTACTCCAGGTCGTTGCTGCTGCAGAACTGGGGCGCGGTGGGCAGTCAGGCTCGGAGCCCGGGGGGGCTAACGGGGCGGGAGTGCTCGGGGAAGAGGACGGGGAGTTGAGCTGGGCAGGGAGGACGAGCCCGGGTAGCCCGTGGCCCCTCACCGAGAAGAAGGCTTCCTCGAAGACCAGCAGGGGCCCCGAGAAGCCGATCACCAGCAGTGGCTGGGCCCCCAGCAGGCAGAAGATCACGCCCTGGACTGCCGTGGACATGATCAGCTCCGATACTCCAATCAGGTCATGCGTCTTCTCTCCTAGGGCGGCAAGAGCCAGCTCAGCGGCTGGCGGCCGGGGGGACCCGTGCGCTCCCCACCACGACCTGAAGCCTCTCCTTACCCAGCAGCCCCCCGAAGGTGATGGCAGGAGACAGGGCCGCGAAGTAGATGAAGATGACGGCGGCCAGGCACTGGGGGTTGAGCGCGTCTCGGAAGTCGCTCAGGTAGTGGGGATAGCGGCGCCGCACATCTCGGATCAAGCCCCCAAAAGGCCGGCCCGTCCGCCGAAGGGGATCGTCTTCCACCACACCTGCCACCTCTACCATCTGCAGGAGCGCTGCAACCCGGGCCTCCATCAGGGCGCCCGTCACAGCCCTCTTCCTCCCGTCCCGCTCTCCTCCGCGTGCAACAGACCACCCTCCAGCCTAACCCCCAAGCCCCCAGCCGGCAGCCCAGACCTGGCCCCCGGCCTGCACTGGCCCGTACCCTTATCTTGGGCTGACTTGGGCTCCAGCCCAGCCCCCGGAGGCAACAGCCGGACCTGCTCCTCTCGCTTCTTGAGCATCTGCCGCTGGAAGTGAGCGACGGATCGTAGCAGCTCCTCGCCCTGCACCTCCGAGGGCGGCAGCACCACGCTGCAGTCCAGGAAGGCGTTGATGGCCGTCAGCAGGTCCTCCCGTTCGTCTGCCAGGTAGGCTGCCTCGTGGAATTGCTGCCAAAGCGGGACAGGGCTAGTGAGGACACGGGACGAGGGCCGGGGGCCTGGGGCCAGGCTCGGTGAGCTGGGTGGGGGCATCCCAAGTGGGCTCTGGGGCGCGAGGCCCGGCCGGGCGGCGGCTGACCTTGTCGGACATGAGGGTGGAGATGGAGCGGCCGATCTCATGGTAGTCCATGTTGGCACTGCTCGGGCCCAGCAGCAGGAAGAGGAAGCGCACGGGCACCGGCACCTCCAGCACCGCGTCCAGCTCCGCTGCCTCCCGTAGCCGCACGAAGGCCATGGTGGGGCGGGAGAGGAACTCCACGCAGCCTGGGGGCGTGCAGCCGGCATGGGCGCGGGAGCAGCAGTTGCCTCCCGGCCCCCAGCGCAGGGGTGCCCCCGAGGCAGGCCCGGCCACCCGCACCCTGCCCCCCGAGCTCGCCCCACATACCCACAAGGACCACCGTAGCCTCGGCGTTCTCAGGGATCTTCTCCAGAAGCTTCAGCTCATGCTTGGACTTGGAGCGGGTGATCCCAGCCGGAGGAGCTGCAGGAGGCAGCTCACGCTGGGGATGCAGAAGAGCAGAGCTCAGCCTGGCTACCCCCCACCCCCGGCCCCGCCCGTTCCCGCCCGACTCGCTCGGCGGTCCCGCAGCCCGAGCCGCAGTGGCGGCCGGACCTGACCCAGGCAGGGTCACTTTCTCCCCTCACCTCTCGCTCCACCTCCAGCCGGGTCTCGGGAACACCTCCAATGAGAGGCTCGGTGACGTGGGGGTCGCTCTCGACCCCCTGGCCGTGGTGATGCCCCAGCAGGGAGCCCAGGGAGCCGGCCGAGATGTTGCGGGGAAAGGAGAAGTCCTTCTCATCACTCGGGTGGCTGGTGGGGCAGTAGGCAGGAGGTGAGGAGGGCCGGCGGCCGGCGCTGGGCACGGGCGGGCGCTGGGCACGGGCGGGCGGGCGGGCAGGGTGTGGCGGGCGGTGCCTCACCTGTGTTTCAGCAGCAGGGCCCTCAGCACGTTGGCTCTGTCCTCGGCCTTGATCTGGTCAGAGATGACCATCTGCTCCACCACCTGGTGGGCCACGCCAGGCAGGGTCTGCTGGTCCAGGTCCAAGAGCACAGCCCCTGGAATAAGGACCACCGCGAGGGGCCCTCATCCCCAGGCAAGATGCAAGGGCGGGGATGGGAGGGAGGGAGAGCGGGAGCGAGGGCAACCAAGTAAATGCGGCCCAGGGATCAGTGAGCAGGGCCCAGCTCTGCCCGAGGCCCAAGTCCCACGGCCTCTCTGACCCATTTCTTCCAGCCCCCCTCTCCCCGCAGGAATGCTGTGGGGCTCAGCAGAGGCCAGGGAACCCCTGCCATCAGAGAGGCCACCGGGGCCGGGTCCTGCCCAGATGCCCCTTCCGGGAAGCACGCAGCAGGAAGTGCCCCGGGCCACCCCCTCGGCCTAGACTGCTCTTCACTGCCAGCAAGTGCCTCCTCTGACTTCACTCTAGGGTCCTAGTTCTGCCCTCTGGAGCACGACACAGCCGGTCTGCGTCCCCGTGGCAGCCCTGGAGCCATCTGAAGACGTCCCCCTCCAAGTCCAGCAGCTGCTCAAGGACAGTTTCTAGATCTCTCCACCCCGTCACTGCTCTGAGCTGCCATTTCATATAGAAATGAAGGTCCTTTCAAAAGTCACCAGGTCATTTTTCCGTCAAGGTCAACTCACAGGAACACAGAACTAAAGACCCAACAGAACCGAAGGCCCCCCGAGCAGCCGAAACCAAGATCGCAAAGCCCGGCGATAAAGCACCCGCACTTTGGCGCCTTACCCCAAGCCCTCAAGCCTCACTCAGAGCCTAGTTAGTTTCTGCTAGTTTGGAAATAATTCTGACAGCAGGTTTCTGAGTCCTCAGCTGCTTAGAAGCAGGCCTGCTGACAGCAGCTGGGAGCGATTCCCCAACAGGAAGGAGGAAACGAGCAAACAGCAGAACATCAGACACAGCGCTCGCGAATCCTGCATCCGTGCTCATGCAGTCGTTTACACAGCCCTACTACACGTTAGGTCACATTCCCCAGAGTCTCTAGAATTTCCCAAAGCGTTCCACTAAAACTGTTTGACAACACTGCAGCACCCGAAACATACCAGCTTCCGTTATCTGAAAATATCACTTAGAGAAGCTGTTTGCTGAAGATGCCAGACAAGAGGAGAGGGTCAGTCCTGCCCCGCAGTCACCCAATGACAGAGCCCGAGGAATGGCAGGCATCGTGAGAGGTGATATCATGACAGGAGATGCTCCTTCCTGGGCTCTGGTGACATTACACACCCTGCTGCTCAAGACAAATGTGGGACCGTGTGGTCCTCAGAGAACGGGCTCGGCGGGCGAAGGGAACTCCTGGGGCGATGATGGGCAGGGGGTGGGGCATGGATTACCGTGGGCCAGGGTCCGGCGCAGCTCCAGGAGGCTGCGGAACGAGAGGGAGGCCACGTGGGGCTTCCCCCAGCGCTCCGTCTCTTCCTCTACATCCTCCTCGAATTTGATCCAGCGCGCCGTCTCCCGCCACTGAGGCTCCTGGTTTTTGTCCAGCAGCAACTCATTCAGTTCCACAAACACCTTGGGGTGAGATGAGAGGGCATGGCAGGACGGAGGGCACAGGCATGGAGGCTGGGCGAGTTATTAACCCATCTGAGACTGTCCCTCGTCTGTGAAATGGGAGTAATACCACCCCCATTACTAGTGTACAACAGTGACCTAATGTATAGCACAGGGATCTATACTCAATATTTTATAATAACCTATGAGGGAAAAGTATCTGAAAAAAATAGATATATATGTACGTTTAACTGAATCACTTTACTGTACACCTGAAACTAACACAACATTGTAAATCAACTATACTACAATAATGATAATAATAAAAGGGCTCTAATGGGGGCTAAAAGGAAAAGTATACAAAACATTTAGCACAGTATATGACTCCTAGTAACCGTCTGATGAATGGTCACTACACACACACACACACACACACACACACACACACACACACACAAACTGGAATTTTTTTTTTTTTTTTTTGGCCTCGCCACGCAGCATGCGGAACTTCCCTGACCAGGGATCGAACCGATGGGAAGTGAGGAGTATTAACCACTGGACCACCAGGGAAGTCCTACATTGGAATTCTGTAGGATTCATTTATATGCGTTCAAGAACTGGCAAAACTAATTGAGAGTGACCGCCGAGCGGTCACCTCTGAGGGTGGTGACTAGGCAGAGGCCCGAAGGAACTCCCTGAGTGTGGGAAATGTCCTATATCCAGGTAGGGTCGGCCAGGTATTTACACGCGCAGAGTGTGTCACAGAGCTGTTTGCTTAACCCGAGTGTGCTTTACTGTCTGTTCGACCGCAATAAAAAGGTTACCAAAAATAGCCACTGGGAGGGTCAGGGTTCAGGACCAGAGCCCTGAAGTCTAAGGTGGGCAACATCACTACGTAACTGAGTGGCCTTGACCAGTCACTGCCCCTGATGTATGGCTGATGCCGCCTGGGCCGTCATCCTCACAGGTTACGGGAGGACTGGATGAGCACAGAGGTGACTGGATTCTGAAAAATGAAATGCGCTGCTCCACGGAGTTGCCTCTGGCCCAAACGGTCCTCAAACACCTCGCTGCCAGCTGCCAGAAAACGGGCATGAAAGGGAAGCCGACCTGTCTAAGATGTGAGCCAGAACCGTAAGGCCCACACCAGCAACAGCAGGTAATACCGTAATAACTGTCTGGGGGCAGACAGCTACTAGACTTACCGTAGTACACGTGTCGTAATATGTTTAAATGTTGAATCGTTATGTTGTACACCTGAGGCTAACATAATATTGTGTATCAACTATATTTCAATTAAAAAAAATCAGTGCTCTTTGAAGATGTGTATATTGCACTCTTGTGCAGTGTACAACCTTCAAAACCATACATGGCAACCCTGGTGCTCGAGATGACCGCAGGTCTGAGAAGCGACAGGGGCTGTGGTGAGAAGACGGATGGGGAGATGCTGCAAGACCGTGAAGCGGAGAAATTACCTCGTGGGGCTTGTGGGGGGCCCGGGGCCGAGACCGAGGGGTGGGGCCAGGCTCTCGCCCTTCCCGGCCACTCTGCACAGACGCTTTGGCATTCTTCCGCACCAAATGTCGCCGTACCCCAGGAACGTCCTCAAACCGGTGACCTGTGGGCGGGGGGTGGAGGGACAGGGTCAAGCGCCCCTTCCTCTTACCCCCACCCTCGTTCCCAGCAGCTCCGGGCTTGGCCCAGGCCCAGCACTCACTCTTCATGAGGTCTAGGTCGGCCGTGGCCAGCGTCTGGGCCTCGCTCTCGTCCGTCGGGACCCGGGGCAGCAGTGCCTGCTCAGCCCCAGTCATGCTGCCGATGCGTCTCCTCTCCTGCAGATTGTAGCTGCGGTGCCCAGGCTGCGCTTTGGCCAGGGGGCGCCCAGAGGCACCCCCATCATCACCTCCCGCTGTGACACTGGCCACAGCCGCCACCTCTTCCACCAGGGCTCTGGACAGACAAAGCAGCCGTGAGCCTGAGAAGGCTGGCCCCTCTCCCTCGGCCGGGAGCCACGCAGGAGGGACCCAGGAAGGGGACCCCGCTGGACCTCACCCCTCCTCGCTCCCCACTCTCGGTAGGTGCGGATGTGAAAGAGTGAGGATTCTGGAAGCAGACCGCCGCATCTAAATCCGGCTCGACCATTTACTGGCTGTGCCCCCCCCCAAGCAATCACACAAGCCACCCGGAACATCAGCTCAGCAGCAAAATGGAGCTGAGGGCAGCCTTCCCAGGTGTGGGGAGAGTGAAGTCCGGAAAAGTACCCAGAGTGGGACCTGCTTCCCCTCCCAGGCACACCCCTAACAATGGACTCGAGGTTCACAGGGTCCCGTGTTTCTAACCAAATGGAGTAAAGTACATGGAAATGGGCCTTTGAAACTGTAGACACCCCACCCCTACCCAACAGTCAAGGAGGATATGAACCCCTGTCCCTTACAGATTCCAGCTTCTGCTCCCGTCCCCCAAGCTGCGATGCCTCCTTTCTCTCTGCCACTGCCAGTGGGTCCCTGTCCCTGCCGCACCATTCCAAACCGTTCTCCCGGCATCTCACCTCCCACAGCTCCCAGCCCCCATCCCCTGCCCATGACCAGTCCCTCCTCTGCCAGGCTTTCTCCACCTACACCTACCTTCCGTGCCCTCGCTTCTGCTCACACCCCTGCCCACAAATCTGACCCACTTTTCCAGTGCAACGCCGTGCTCTCTCTGGGGCTCCGCCACCTCCTCCTGGCCGTCCAGCCACCTGCAGGCCTGCGTCCCCAGTGCAGACAGCCAGCGCGGACCCAGCTCCATCCACATTGTCCTATCTCCCCAGCGAGCCTGTACCGCCCTGGAGGGGCGATCCGCCCTTCACTTCCCCGGGTCCTTCACACTGCCTGGCACCCAGAAACCAACAGGGAGGTGACAGTAGTGACCTTGAGACCCAGTTCAAAGTGATTTCTTCCAAGAAGGCTTCTCTGGCTAACAACCCCAAACTCCTATCACCTACTGGTACCGACACTACACCTGAACCAGGTCGTCTGGCACAGAACTTGTTCTGATACCATTTCGTGAGACCACAAGCAGGGTAGACTGGCAGCTAGCTCCCCAAGAGCAAGAGGGGGTCTCCTGTTGCTCTCATACCCTTGGGGTCCCGGGGGTGCGTGGAGGTCACCCGTCCAGTCCCTGATCCGGGGTTTGACGCTGCTCCACCTGAAGCCACGGGCAGGGGGGGATGGCAGGGGGTGGGAGGAGACGGCTTAGACCACACATCTCTTCCGTGCCAGGCCGACCCATACTTAAACTTCCGTTCACACCACCCTTTAACCCCTACTACCACCTTGCAAGAAAAGTTCTATTATTCTTGGTTTATAGATGGGAAAACAGGCTCACAGACACTGTGACTAGTCCAAAGTCAAATCCCAGCGGCAGGATTGGGATTTCTGAACCTGTCTGAGAACCTCAAGGCTCCTGCTTTGTTCCCCACCTCAACTGGCTGGTGCCGGCCCGGGAGGTCCCTGTCTGGGGACACTTACCCAGTCTGGGCCCCTTTGGTGGCCTGGGGAGCTGCCTCGTGGTGGGGCAGCACTGGAGGGGGAGACGGACTGGTTGTTTCCGCCTTCCGGTCCGCACCTTCATCCTCCTGGAGAAAGAACTAGAACAGGGACCCGTGTGAGCAGGTGAGGCCAGGCCAGGGGTACCGCAGACATCCCCAGGAGCCCTGCCCCCGCTCACCTGCACGGAAGAGGGTGTGGACGCAGGGGGCTGGCTGAGTGCCCGGGCCCCCTCGGCCTCACTGGCCTCATCCTCCTCTTCCTCGCCCTCCTCGATGGTGGGGGTCTCCCCGGTCGGGGAGGCTGCAGGGCGCCTGCGCGGCTTCCGTCCTGAGCCCTGGGGTACCTTTCGGCGCCTGGCGTCGGGAGGCAGGTGGGTGGACAGCGGGTGGTGGATGTGGTGGGAGGACTGCCGGTGGTCTGCAGGGAGGAGGGCGCTTAGCTGCCGGCGGGCACGGCTCCCCGCTCAGCTGGCCGGCCTCCAGCGCCCCCCACCCAGGCCCCCGGCTCCATCCTGGCTCCATCCTGGCAGCCAGAGCACCCCTGCCCCCCGCTCACTCCGCCTCCCCGAGCCCCCTCACATTCAAAGTCTGCCTCCCCGTAGCTTCGGCCCGGCTCCTCCCCTCCTCGGGACCCGGCCTCCTGCAGGATCTCCTCAAACCGCTCCACGCCCAGGGTGCGGTGAAGTTCATCCTCGTCCTGCTCAGGGAAGCCTGGCGTCACAGGGCCCAGGCTCTCTGGCTCCGGCTGTGGAGAAGAAGGGGAGGTGAGAACGCACGCACGCACGCACGCACGCACACACAGGAGACGCTCCTCGAAACCCCACCCCGCCTAGCGGCTGAGTCCAGTACCACCCCCCGCCCCGGCTGCCCTCCCCTCGAGTGCCAGGGCCTCGGGACTCAGCACCCACCGCCCAGCGGCCCGTCCCCCGGGTTCCGGGCTCTCAGGACCCTGGCTGGGCGCATTCCAGTCAGTTCTAGGGCCTGTGGAAAGCGTCTGCCCTGGAAGCCTGAGCAGAAATCCTGTGTGTCCAGCCCGCAGGTCGAGGTCGGGTGTGTGATCTGGGCCGTTCACCTGGCTGATAGTAGTGAACGCAGCCCCTGTGCTCGGGGATGGCGACTGAGCCTGAAAAGTAACTTCTGCAGGCGCCTGCGCTACCTGACCCGGGCTTGGTCTGAATCGAACTAGAGCCCAGCTCCTGGACAGGGATGCAGCGCTTCCCCTTGGGAGTCCGGAGCCCGGGGCCTCAGCCGCTGCGGTGCCCCGCCCTGCCCCCACCCTCACTCCCCCCACCTGAGTCATACTGCAGGAGCGGCGGGACTGCGGTGGCCTGGCGCTTTGGAGAGCTCAGCCTAGCTAAGCAGCCGGCCGCCCAGCCCACGGCCTTGGTCCAACCCCCCCCACACCCCCTCCCCCTCCCCCCGCCGGGCGTCTCAGCTCCAGGCACCGCTAAATATTTGCTCGAGAGCTTCTGGACTTGAAGGGCATCGAGATCTCCAAGGGCAGGGGTACCAGAGCAAGGAAGAGCAAGGGGGAGGTAGGCTGGGAAGAAGGGCGGGCCTTGGAGAGTCTCGGAGGTGGGGTCACGAGCAGCTGGGGGTGGCAGGGATACTGGGCAGGAGAAGATGCAGGGGTGAGGAGTCTGCTTCTCCCCAGCCCACCTCCGCAGCTCTAGCCCGGCTCCCCCCGCACTGGGCCTCACTCTCACCAGAATTAGCACGCGGGCTAGCCCGGGGTGGGGGGAGGAGGGTCAAGAACCCCTTGCACCTGAGGCTGAAGGAGGAAGTCCATGGCCGGCAGGGGTGAACCCGGGAGGGAGGGGGAGGGGACCAGCCGGCGCCTCTTCCTGGTCACGTGCCCCGCTGGGCCAAGGTGACCAATAACGGGCTGATTAGGGCACTGGGGTTAATCATTAGCCTTCCCAGGAAGATGGGAGGGGGACACGTGGGGCGGTGGCCACGTGGGGGCCAGGAGGGGCGGGGCTGAGTGGCACGTGGGGCCGGGGGTGCAGCGGTCTGCCCAGAGCTACCTTGCAGCAGACGGGCGCCGCCTCTGAGACCCAGTCAGAGGGGGGTCGCTGGCTTAGAGACCCAGGCTTCCCAAAGTTCCTCTCTTGCTGAGGCTAAACAACAACCCGGGTCTTCAGGACACAGAGCCTCAACTCCCTCCCTGGGACCAGAAGCTGTCTGACACCCACCCCCGCAACCGATACCTGTCCCAGACCCAGTGCCCCACGCAAGGCCCGGAGCGGGGATGGCGGTGCCCCTCCCAAGTCCCTCCCAGGCTCCCCTCCCAGGCCTCTTCGGACACACACGCCCCTGCTTGACACAGACCCGCACCCTGGCCAGAGCCCCGGGGGTGATGGTGGAGAGGGACAGAGGGGCAGTGGGCAATACTCACAGTGCGGAAGGAATCTGCGCCCGAGGCGGGGCGCCGGGGGGCGCTGCTCATGGCCAAATCCTAGCCCTTCTCGCTGTAGCTGCGGCTTTCAGGGCAACAAGGCGGCGGCATAACCTGGGGGTGGGGGGTGGGGGAGGAGCAATCACTGCATGAGAGAGGTGCCAGGCCTGCAGGGGCACCCCAACATTGCACAGCCAGGGGAGGGCAGGGCACGGGGCTTCACGGAAGCCCGCCGGCCACGAGGGGTCTCCTGGTTGCACAGGAGACTATGAAAGGCCTTAGAGTGGCCCTTGGAGGGTGGGGGGAGAAAAGAGAGTTATTTATGGGAAGAAAAGAGAGGAACAAAGAGAGACAGAGGCAAGGACTGAGGCACAGGAGGCCACAGAGGGCCAAGGGACTAAGCGGAGTGAGGGGGAGAGAGCCGGGGGTGGGAGATGCTGGCGGGAAAAAAAGGCAGACAGGAGTCAAGGCCCAGACCCGGAGAGAAAGCAGCGGAGATCAGGGAGGGGAGACAGAGGAAGCAGGGAGGAGAGGCCGAGCCAGAAACGGGAGCGGTGGGAGCGGTGACCCAGCGGTGGCACGGCACACTGAGGCGGGCTGAGACCAGAGAGGGCTGTGCTGGGGGGAGTGAGACACCCCTTGAGGCAGAGACGACGGGTGGATGAAGGAAGGGAGAAAGAGAGCTCTGGAGAGAGCCCAAAACAGCAAGCAACGGGGCTGTTCATGGGCCCCCTCCTCTGAAAAAAGCCCAGCCCCGAAGTGGGGGGGGGGAGGCTCCCTGGGGGAGGGGCAGGAGCCGAACTCCACTCACTCAGTGGGAGGGAGGAAGGGAGGCTGGCAGGCACAGGCCGGGCACGACTTTATAATGGGGGAGGGGCACGTGACGACCAGAAGGAGGGTGGGCACAGAAACTCCGAGGTTCTGCCCTCAGGAACGGTCCAATCCCTCCCCTCCCCAAGCCTGGGGCCAGGAAAATCTGAGTGGCAGGGCTGACGCCCTCCTGACCGTGACTGTAGGGGTGTCTGGGGAGGACACCGTGCGGGGGGAGGGCAGAGAAAGAGCTGCGGTTAGGGAACCCGACCAGTGCCAACTGGGGTACCTATTCCTAGTGGGGGCAGTGCTGGGGACACCCAAGGCTCTGCGACGGCAAAAGTACCGAAGCTCCCCAGTGTGTCACTGGGGGGTCAGGGTTACCGGATTTAGGGCCAACTCGGGGGTAAGACAGGTCAGTGCAGGGTCAAACAATGTAGGTCTGGGGGTCAGTCCGGGGTGGGGAGCCGGGAGCGACACATTCCTGGCCGGCCTTCCAACTCAGCTGACTGCCCTCTTCACCTCCCCCTAGCAGGCCCTCCGCCAGGGCAAGTCTGGTGCGGGGGAGAGGGGTGCTGGGGGAGGAAACCCGGTCTGGGAAGGAGTGCCGGCACCTGCCGGCGCCACACGCCCCGCTCCAGGCTGTGCCCTCAGTGCGCTCCTCCATCCTCCCCTCCTCCCTTTACCTCCGCCCCCCCCTTCGCCCCCGCCCCCACCATCCCAGAACACAAAGCAGCCTCTGTCCAGAGCATCGATGCCGATAATCCGGGCTGGGGGCACATTCCGGGGACCAGCCCCGACCAGCCCGGAGGATTAGCAACTCTCCCCTGCCCAAGGGATTAGCACTCCGGACCCCCTTGGGGGGCATTAACCACCCCCCAGGTGAATTCGCACATTCCACAGCTCTTCGATGTGCGCCTGGCGGGAGTGGGGAGCGAAGGGAGGAGGGAAAAGTGGACCCTGGATTTCAGGCGGCGCCGCCCCCCACACCCAGCACAGAGCTCCCCACCCAGACAAGCCAGCCCCCCAGGAGCTAGGTCGAACTCTCCGCGCTCGCCTTTCCCATCCCCACCCAGCTGCTCCCTCTTCTGCCTGACCCCTTGTCCTGACCTGACCCGCCAACCCCTTCCCGGCTCCGCCTCCCAACCCCGAGATCGGGGGCAGAGGCTTGGGGCAACCCCTAGGCAGGGCACCCTGGACGGGCATGAAGGATAGAGTAGGGGACCAAAGGGGAGGGGTGTCGTCTTGGAGTCCATCCAGGAGTTGGGAGGGCCGGCGGCGCCTCCCAGAGAGTACCCCCTCCTGGTGGCAGGGGGCGCGGCACCCTCGCTTTAGGGAACTCTAAGAAGCGGACCCTGGATCCCGCTTCCTACCAGCAATCACTCCTCTCGCCTCCCCATCCTTCTCCCCAAGACCTCGCTTCCCCGCGCCCCAGTCTCCGCCCTTTCCTGCACTTCCACTCCCTCCCAGCTCCGAGTGCCGAGTTCCCCCCTTTCCTTTCCCCTCCCTTCCTCCCTCCGCGGCCCTGGCCCTCCCCCTCCGCCACCTCTCCGCTTACCCGCTTCCTCTGAACTTCGTGCTGCAGGGGTCTCGGGGTCTCTCCCCCTTCTCTGGAGCCCTCGCGCGCTCCCGACGACTCCCCCGTGCCCACCTTGGGGCGCGCCCCCGTCGCTCCCAACTTCTCCCAACTCAACTTTCCCCCGCGCCACAGGCAGGCCAGCCCCCTGCGTGCGCGCCCCCTGGCGCACCGTGCGCGGCCCCGCCGCAGCGGGCTGGGAGGCGCGGAGTGGGGGCCGAGACCTGGGGGCGGAGGCGCGCTCCCAGGCACGGCCCGGCACTGGGAGCCCAGCGCCGAGGAGGCAGCCCCGGCTGCCTCCTCGGCGCGGCCCAGCGAGGTTGCCGCCCCGGGCTTCCCCGCACGGACGCCCCGGGGACGTCGTTTCTTGGCCCCATTAGGCACCTCTGGGCGGAAAGGGGCCTGCCTCATGCTGGGGATCCCAGGCAGGAAAAAGGAGGCACAAAGATGATCAGGAAATTCGAGGCGGAGGAAGTTGAAATATAAATGCATCGGGGTCAAGCTTCTCTCGCGGCCGCGGGCGTCCCCCGCCTCCCACCCGCAGTTTCCCCAGTGCCTCCAAGAAAGCCCCTGTCTTTGCCTGGAGGACAGGGACGGGGGGTGGGGGGAGGGCGAGAGGGGTGATGGCGGGGATGGATGCCCATTACCCTGAACTTAGACTTTACGAACCGGGGAAATTCTGCCTCGGAGAGATTCCCTGCGGTGACCTTCCTTCTCAAACCCTATTCATAGTCATCACCTGTCATTTAAAGATCTCTGTGTGTACTTCTGGTTTTCTAATAAATTATAACTTGTTCCAGATAAGGAATATACGTTTCGCTTCTTTAGTCTGCCACCGGCTGAAGCACTGCAATGTGCATGCAGAAAACGTTCAGATATAAACGAGTTAATTAACCAATGTTTAGCACCAACTTTGGTTCCGGCGCTGAGGAGTGCTGTTTGGGGCAGTTATCATCCAGGTCACATCCCTCAAGAATGCAGTCATGAGACAGAGAGAAGCCGCAAGAAAAATCTACAATCAACTCCTTAAGGGATGAGGTCAAGGCTGCTTCAAGTGTAGCTTCTGTCTGTCCTTCTGTCTGTGGAGGGCAGTAACCAACCTGCCAGCCCTCGGCCACACCCTGGCCGACTCCAGTGGGCCCGGGCTCTGCAGGGGGTGGGGACACCCTCCCAGTGTCCAGCCAGCTTGCCTCGGGATATCAGAGTGCAGCGAAAGGCTGGAGTTGGGTGGGCTCCGAGACGACAAACGGGGCTCACAGGAGAGAGGAGTCTCTGGCGTTTGGTGAATCCAGTCTCCACTGGGGCACACCTGCCTCTCTTTCCAGCCCTGCGGTCAGCTGGTTCCTGTGAAGTCATCGTCAGCAAGATATGGCTCAGAGCCATTCCCCAATCAATCCTGAGGTCACCAGATGGCCTAGGGAGAGGTGGAAACCCGTGCTGGGATTGTCAGGGAGTCGATGGAACCTCAGTATCATCAACCGGGGCAGAGCAGGGCCACCTGGGCTCAGGATGCAGGCCGCCAAAACCCAAACCTTAGAAATTGCCCTACCCCCACCCCTGCTGCCTTCTGGAATGTGTAGTCCCGGAGAGGTCCTTCTCAGAAGAAGGTTGTAAGCGCTGAAAAGGAATAACACTAGCAGGGAACACTGGGAGCCGCGCGCGACGGCGGGGAGCCGGGAAAACGGACACGCGATGCTTTCTGGGACTTGAAGTCCAAGGGTTGACTCCGCGGTCGAACAGGAGTCCCGGGAGGCAAGCGCTGCAGAGAGCCTGAGCGCGGCCTGCTGGGGGTTGTAGTCTTCTTGTTGCCTAAGGCCCCGGACATTACTGGGAAACCTGGCACCCTAGGACTACAAGCCCGAGAAGCCCATGCGCAGGCAGTGGGGCGGGGCAGGACCGGAGGCTGGGGTGCCGCCTCCTCTGCAACGCCGGGCCCGGAGTCTTAGAACCCAGGGCCCGCAAGGGTCCTCGCGCGGCTGCCGCGATGCAGAAATACGAGAAGCTGGAGAAGATTGGGGAAGGTAATGGGACCACGAGATGTTCCTGCAAGATCTCTTTCTGCAGACCCTTTAGCATTCCTTGCATCCCGGGCTGCTGTACCGTCAGCAATACCCACAGACTCCAACCTCAGCACTTGCTGCAGCCCTGGCCCTGAGCTCAACACTCCTTGCAGACACCAATCCTCCCCCGTTAGCATTTCCCATAGACGCCCCCCTCCCAACCTTAGCACCCCTGTAGACCCACCTGCGACCTCTGCACGTGCTGCATTTCCTACCCTTGTCCTCAGCGCCACTTGCAGAACCTCACCCACAGTTCTCGCAGCAGACCTCCAACCTCAGCGTTCCTGCCGGCCCTCATTCCTCTCCCAGACCCCTGCTCCCTATTCTCAGACCCTCCAGAAGCTCGGCCTTTATTGTAGACCTCCTCACCCAGCAGCTGCAGCCTCTCCCTGTTGCAGACGCCCTTGAGCCATCTGCAGGCTCCTCCCTGCCACATCCCCCACTCCTCCAGGCGTCAGAAGTAACACACCCCCACGCTGCTTGCTCTCCCGGCAGGGACCGCCTGGGTTGGGGAAGGGTGCCCCATCCTTTCCCTCAGCCCTGACCTCCTTCCTCTAGGCACCTACGGAACAGTGTTCAAGGCCAAAAACCGGGAGACTCATGAGATCGTGGCTCTGAAACGGGTGAGGCTGGATGACGATGATGAGGTAGGACGGGGGCACTGGGGCCACGGAGGGGTTGAGGGCCTAGGCTGGGCGGGACGTGACTGTGGCCCACCGGGCCCCCTCCAATGTGTAGGGAGTGCCGAGTTCTGCCCTTCGGGAAATCTGCCTACTCAAGGAGCTGAAGCACAAAAACATCGTCAGGTGTGTAGATGGGTGGGGTCCTCCTTGCCTGTGTGGTCTGGTGGTGGGGGCTTCAGAGATGGGCTGGGCTGACACTGGGATAGTAGGTGCAGACTTGCGGCGCTGCCCGGCTGAGCACTCGCTTCTCCCTAGGCTCCACGACGTCCTGCACAGCGACAAGAAGCTGACTTTGGTTTTTGAGTTCTGTGACCAGGTGAAAGGGGGACTTGAGGGACAGTAGCCTTGGGAGGATATAGGGACCCAGACTGAGGTTAAACTCTATCCCATCCCCCACCCCATCCCTTTTTTAGGACCTTAAGAAGTATTTCGACAGCTGCAATGGTGACCTAGATCCTGAAATTGTGAAGGTGAGGATACTGGTTTCCTGGGAGCTCACTGGGGCTGGGGTTGGCGTCCGGATTCAATGGACATGCTCTCAGGCCCTGCACGGGGACACTCGGGGCACGAGGGGAGGAGAAAACCCTGGTTCTGTCTCCGAGAGCTTCCATCTTAGCAAAAGCACTTTCACGTGATCGCTTTGACCTGAAGGGAACACTCTGATGTCAGTGATAGGATTTACATTTGAGAGGCAGGAAAATGAGGTTCAGAGAGATTCATTCATTCAACAAATACGTACTGAATGCTTTGCAGTGTGCCAAGCACTGTTCTAGGCCCAGGTTCCAGGGCAAAGAAGTGCTGAATGATAATACAGCACAGCATATGCGTTGTTGGTTATGATGTTCGTGTTCAAACGAGGCCAGGTAGGGGGGAGATCAGTGTGGGCTGGAAAGGTAGGAAGGCCCACCAAGTTGTCAGTTCTGGAAAGGTGGGGACGGGGGCCCCCGTTCACCTTTCGAGTACCCAGCAAAGAACGAAGTAGATCCTCGATAATGAAGGGGTGATGCTGGGCCGAGCTTGGTGCTGAAAGACTGCTGGGGTTTCAAGGCAAAGCAGAGGGGAGCGTGACCCATCGTTGGGCCCGCTTCCAGACGGTTCGATGAACTCCTCCCTGCCCCTCCCCCAGTCGTTCCTCTTCCAGCTGCTAAAAGGCCTGGGATTCTGTCACAGCCGAAACGTGCTACACAGGGACCTGAAGCCTCAGAACCTGCTCATAAACAGGGTACCTCTGGGCGAGAGGACGGGACCTCAGGGAGGCTGGCGTGGGATGAGGGGAGCTGGACGGGAAGGCGGGAGCGGGGGGGGGCTGCCCTCAGACTGTGGAAGAGCCCCTCTCCGTGCCCCTCCCCCTCCCCCTCAGAATGGGGAGCTGAAATTGGCTGATTTCGGCTTGGCTCGCGCCTTTGGGATCCCTGTTCGCTGTTACTCAGCTGAGGTGAGCTGCGGGGCCGGAAGTGGGGGTGAGGGAGGAAGTCCCCAGCCAGCATCCCTCAGCTCCTCCGGGACTCCTCTCTGAGCGCTCTCCTCCCCAGCCCTCAAACTGGGGGTCCCTGTGGTGGGGTCCTTTCCAGGTGGTCACGCTGTGGTACCGCCCACCGGATGTCCTCTTTGGGGCCAAGCTGTACTCCACGTCCATTGACATGTGGTCGGCGGGCTGCATCTTCGCAGGTGACACGCCGGGATCTGCGGGGGCAACTCCGTCTCCCGTTTGAGTGAACAAAGAGGGTCTGGAGGGTCCCCTCTGGGGAAGGGAGTGGGGCCCCTGGGTGGGGAGGAGGCAGGGCAGGGCTGTGGGGGGGGCTTCTTCGCCTGTCACCCCCGCCCCCCGCCTCTCTCCCAGAGCTGGCCAACGCGGGGCGGCCCCTGTTTCCTGGCAACGACGTAGATGACCAGCTGAAGAGGATCTTCCGATATTCTTCCATCTCCCTTCACCTCAGGCCCCCTGGGAGGGGATCTGGAAGGCCCTGGAGCTCAGAGTGCAGGCAGGGAGGGCGGCGGTGGGCTGGGCTAGGCCTGGGGGTGCCTCAGGGCTTCTCCTGAGGGCAGAGGGTGCCCGCCGCCAGCTGGAGAGCGCGCAGCCTGTAGGCAAGGAGGGCTCACTCCTCCAACTGAGAGCCGAATCCTTAGGCTGAAGGAGCCGAAAGGAGCAGGGGGACGATTAGTGAGAGTGGGGGACTGCTGACCGCTTCATCAGGACCACGGACCTCAGGGTTTAGGTCAAAGTCGTTAACGGCTATACAGAACCTGGCCTGCAGAAAACGGCACGCAGCTGGGACTGCGTATGAGGGTCGCGTGGGCCGGGGGCCGCCTTCTGTCGTGAGCTGGGGGATAAAGTGAGGGGGGCAGGGGTGGGTATGAGGAATCCCCCTTCCCCAGGGGAAGAGCCCCTCACCTGCCCCTTTCCACCTGAGTGATCCTTGACCCCGTGGACACGCTGCTGGGGACACCGACCGAGGAGCAGTGGCCCGCCATGACCAAGCTGCCGGACTATAAGGTGTGACGGGTAATGGGCTCATGCGTGGTTCGTCAGTGGCGCCCCTTAGGTCCTGGCCCTAGCAGCCTCCAGGCCCCCGCACCCCTGGCTGACTCACCCTGCCCCCCACAGCCCTACCCGATGTACCCAGCCACAACGTCCCTGGTGAACGTCGTGCCCAAGCTCAGTGCCACAGGGAGGGACCTGCTGCAGGTGACCAAGGGCAGGGTACGGGGGCTGGGGCTGGGGCACTTGTCGGGAGGGACCCGGGGAGCGCGGGGCTCTGGGCGTGAACCTGCCTCGCCTTCTTCTGTGCGTCCAGAACCTCCTGAAGTGTAACCCGGTCCAGCGCATCTCAGCAGAAGAGGCCCTGCAGCACCCCTACTTCTCCGACTTCTGCCCCCCCTAGGCTCCAGGCCCCCGGCAGCCAGGCTGGGGCCTGGCCTATTTAAGCCCCCTCTGGGGAGGGGAGGAAAGGCAGGGATGCACGGTGTGCCAAGCTCCAGCTGTGCTGGGCCCAACCAGGGTGGAGGCGCCCTAACCCGTGTTCTTCACTCCCTCCGTGGACTTTATTTAATTTCATAAATTGGCTCGTTTCCCACAGTCTGGCTGATGTGCTGGAAAAGTGGCTCTGGGTGGGGGGGGCGTGGTGCTGGGGGGGCCTGAGGCTCTGTTTCCTTCCCCACCCTCTGCAACCCTGCTTCCAGCTCCAACACAACCCAGCTGTCCAGCCCTGGCTCTGCTACTCTGAGTGGCTGGAGGCTGGGGGTTGGAGGCTATGACCCTTACCCTTAGGTCTGCACCAGACCCTTACCCTTAGGCGCTGCCACCACACGTGTGCGTATGTGCTCGTGCCCTTCCCTTTCTCTGCCCAGGAGGCGTTAGGCTCCCAGTGTCTGAGAGCAAGGATGGGCTTCCACCAGAATGGGGAGAAAAGAGCCGGGCCTTTCTTTATGGTTCTTGTCCCACGTGTACCCGCCCTGCCACTTCTCTCTTCATGCCCCCCACACCCAGGCCCTCAGGCTGGGACAGGAGGCACCCAAAGCAGTGGTTGGGAGCGCCCCCTCCCCGGTTCCCTTATTTGTCATTTTCCAGTATTTAGGGTGCCGAGAAGGAGCTGAGAAAGCGGGCCTGGGCGTGTGCTTACTGGCAGGGGTGGGAAGGGAGGGCCTGGGCTCCCCCCCCCCCAAGCTGGGGCCTGCAATTCTTGTGCAAAGGCTGCGGAAGCAGGAGCGGTTCCTGTGCGGGGCGGGCAGGCTGACACTCGGTCCCAAGTGTGAGAAAGTCACAAATGCCTAAGACAGGACAGCAGCTTGTGTTCTTGGAAGCGGGCTAGCCACGCCAGCTTCTCCCCACCTGCTCCGCCGCTTCTTGCCGGGCTCTGGATCAGAGCCTTCTGCCAGCCCTTCCCTGATCGGACCCCAAGTGCGGCTGTCCTAGCACCGCCGCCTCTGCCTTCACACCCAGCTTTGGGCTGCGTTCACTCTGAGATGTCGGTTTGACAAACTCATTCACACTGAGGTTCAAGTGACCCATGCCCGCTTACTATTCTTCTCTCGTCGAGAGATTTCTGGAGGTTAACGTTTCAGACATCACGTCTGCTGGGTGATGGCTGGCAGAGGTCTTGTGCCCGAGTAGGGCTGATTGTGGCCTGGCTGGTCTGCCTGTAAGTGGAACAGCTGAGGCTGAGGCACTAGAACTTTATTTGGGGTGAAGGTGGAAAGACACGTGCGGGCTGGCCACGTCCAGGATGTCAGGGTGCGGCCGTGAAGACGCAGACGCCCCATCTAGAGCTGGGTGACGAGGTAGCAGGTGCGTTGAGAGGAAGAGAGCGTCTTGGTGACGGCACAGGGAGGGGTGGGAGGCCTGGGGAGACACGGACCATGGCCCTGGGATGGGAGGCCTCTCACCCACTGCCCTGCCCCTGCCCTCCAGACTGGAACTGCCCCATCTCCCTTGACCTTAGGGGGCCATTTCTTGTTACCTGGAGCCCAGGCTGAGGTGGGGAACTGGGGTTCGTTGGCTGCCCAGCCCTTCCTGAAGCTGTGGGAGGAGGGTCAGAGATTGGGGGTGGTGGCGACGGGGATCCTCCCTCCCAGAGAGCAGCCAAGGTCACTGCACGCCCCTCCCCCATCACTTTTTCTCAGCTGGGTGGGGGGGTGTTCTACACTTAGGAGGAGAGGCTCAGCACCCACAGTGGAGACGGCAGGGGAGGAGGAGGGGGCTATTACCAGGTTGGCACTGGAGTGCCTTTGGGAGCGCTTTCGGTTCCAGAAGTATCCCAGGACTCTGTCCCGGAACACCTGGGGGAAGCAGTGCTGGAGGTGGCCAGCGCATACCTGACCCCTGGATCCTGCGGCTTGACTCTGCCCGCCTCCCACAGCTGGAGCCCAGGCCCACCCACCTCACAGAGGTAGTCCAGGATCTCAAGGACAGTGAGCAGGCTGGCACCGATGAACAGCCCCATCTGGCCCCCAATGTCACCTGTGGAGACCGGGTCACCTGTCAGCTCACCGCTACCTGCTCTGCCCACACCTCCCCAGGCCGCAGGTTGCCTGCACGCGCACGCACACACGCACGCACACACGCACCGAGCAGCTCCGACATTTCGTAGGCCTTCTTCTGCTCCACCATCTCGTAGTTGAGGGCCTCAAAGAAGATGTCCAGCATCAGCACATTCTCCCTGGAGGAAGAGAGACCAAGAGTGTTCGCTGGACGCCCCCAGTGCCAGCTGCTGGCAGGAACAGGTGCCCCATTCTCTGGTCTCTGAGTCCTTTGATGAGCCTTGGGGAGGGGTGTCACCGTCCCCATTTTCAGAAGAGCTGGCGTCAGAAAGGTTAAGCAGCTTGCCCAGAGTCCCCGAGCCTGGTAATGATGTGTAGCTTGGTGTCCCATCCCTGGGCGCTGCACACGGAGGCTCGGCCCGGAGGCTCGGTGCTCGCCTTAACCCCGGGCCCCCGGCCCCCTGCGGGGCTCACGCGATGTAGGCCTCGCTGCGGTTGTGTTTCCGGGCCAGGTAGCGGGCGGCGGCGCGGCTCGGCATCCGCACCATGGAGAGCTCCTTGGCGTAGCGCGTGCTGGCGCACGGGTTGGGACAGGTGCACGCGTCCTTCTGCAGCATGGCGTCTGCGGGCCACAGGCGCCTGGGTCAGGGCCGCCCGCCCCACGGGGTCGGGGTCGCGGGTAGAGCGGGGTGGGGACGGGATGCGGGAGAGGCTTGCCCCTTACCCAGCGCCGGGTGGGCACAGTCCTTGTACTGCGGGGGGCTGCACACTGGCGCGCCGCCTGCACGGGGCGGAGGAGACAGCTTCAGGAGCGGCACCCCCCAGGCCTCCCCGCCTCCCCGGACCCCCTCCTCCGCTGCCCCCAGCCCCTTACCTGGCATATGCATCATTCGGCAGCCGCACTTCCGAGCCACATAGCGGCTCTCGCAGGCCAGGCGACACCCTATTAGACTATAGGGAGGGCTGGGGCCTAGGCTGGGCCTGGGGGGATCCAGAGGACCAGAGGGTTCTGGCTCAAAGTCAGGGTCCAAAGAGACAGAGCTGCAGTCACCCCAGGGTGGCGGCAGGAAGCTCAGCTGTAGGCAGACAAGTTAAGGAGGCTCTGGGAGAAGTGGAGGCCTGCGTAGAACGCGAGATCACTGGGACAGTTCTGAGGAGCTGGGGCTGGGGTCTGAGGTGGCGTGGGCTCAGGAGGGAGTCGGAGCCCGGTTTCGGAGGCACCAGAGAGGATGCTTGCTGCTTCTGGCAGGACACAAAAGTCTGGTAGCCAGGGGCTGCCCCAAAGCCCAGCTGGTCAATGAGCGGCGGCTCCTCCTGGCTGTGGATCTGCACTCGGATCCCCACCTCAAACGGCGTCTCCTCTGTAGGGAAGGGGGGACCCTGAGTCCCAAGAGGCCCCCTCCTGCAGCCCCCTCTCCCCAGGGCTGTGACCAACTAAACCCACCCACTTCCCACGGGAAAGGACAGGCCTGGGCCCCCACACACACACACCTCCACTTCTTCCCAGGGCCTTCTGCACCCCACCTGCCACTCCCCGGCCTCGCCCGTGTGCCCCCGCACCCGTGTCCCTCCACACGGGCAGGTACTCATCCTGCTGCACGTCCAGCAGCACCTCCAGCCCGTTGCCCATGCCGCCCTTGGGAGTGGTGAGCAGCTCTGCCCCTTCGGCGCCAGAGTTAAAGGTGTAGCACTGCCCCATGCGGGTGAAAACCTGGGGCAGGGCAGACAGATGGCAGACTTCACCAGGGAACCAGGAGCTCAGGCGGCCCTTTCCCCTGGGCCAGTGCGAGGACCGTGGGACCCCTCCCCCCCATCCTCTATCTGGGTCTCTTCTTTGAACACTGAAGCCCACATCTTAATGCCCCGAGACCCTCCCTCAACCGGCACATGTAGCTGGACCCTCGCTGCACTGTGACCAGCTAACCCTGCCCCTCTCTCACAGGAAAGGACAGGCTTGGACCCTCCAGTTCCTCGCTCCCACCTCCGCCCCCAGCCCAGGGCACAGCCTGCAGGGCAAGTGTTTCTTTGGAGACTGGCATGAGGAAGAGGGGCCCAGCTGCCCCCCTTCAGGTCTGGCAGCATGTGGAAGAGGCAGCGGGGAAACCAGCACCCTCCCCCTGGCAGAGAGGAGGGTCTCCTGCCCTAGAACACCAGATCCCCCCACCCCCCAGGAGCAGGCTCTCCACAGACCAGACCTTGGGCCCAGAGCCAGCCTGGGTGAGTGCCCCTGGCTGGGAGGCGTGACCTTGCATGCTGCAGTCCAGCTGAGCAGCAGGGAGGGGCCCAAGGAGGACAGCTTCCTGGCTGAACAGAAAGGCACTGGTGGGGTGGGGAAGGAAAGGATCCCCCAGCATGGCTGTTAAGGTTCCCTGGCTCTGGGGGAGTGTGGGTCGGCAAGGCCCGGCAGGGACCGCCTGGCGCTCCCGGGCCCCTGGCTGGACGGATCGGGCGGCCGGCTCACCGTGGTGAAGTTCTCGGGCCCGCACAGCCAGCCTCGGTAGCGGCAGGCCAGCAGCATGTCCTCGAGGGCGTGCCCGGCCCGGGCGTAGAGCCTGGCCACGTCGAAGGTGGGGCTGGGCATGAAGCCGGGCGGCGCAGGGGGCTGGCCCAGGGCACGCAGGTAGGCAGCGTGCTCCGTGGGCTCCAGGCCCAGCAGTGCGGGCCCGGCCCAGTGCAGGTCATTGGGCGTGAGGCGTGAGCGGCGCAGCGGGTTGATGTTGCACAGGGTGACGGCCGGGAAGGTGAGCCGGCGGCTCTCACGCTCCTCCAGGGCCGTCTCGTGGTGGAACTCCCCGTAGTAGCGCACCCTCCCAGCCACCTGGTAGAGGAGGGTGGCCAGTGCCAGGAGCACGGCTGTGGTCCACAGCCCCCGGCGCGCCATCGGGCCCCCCGGGCCGAAGACGTGGCCCAGGCCGTGCATCGAGCAGCTGCTGGCAAACACGCGGATGTCTGAGGCCGGCGACTGGGCCTCCTCCAGCCCTGAGGGGCGCTTCATGGCCGGAGCCCAGGGTGTGGGGGAGAACCAAGCTACAGAGGCTTAGGAGGAGGAGAGAGGGTTGGTCCGAGGACTGGGGGGGCTGAGAAGGGGGTTCAGAGGGTCAGGCAGGGGTCACGCGGGTGTTGGGCCAGGAGAGGAGAGGGTGGGGAGGTACTGGCCTGGCCGGTCCAGCTCGGCCTCCTCCAGGACCTGGCTGTGGCTCTGCTGGGCGCGGTGCTGGGCTGGGGGCTCCGAGGCAGAGACCAGGTAGGGTGCAGCCGACAAGGCCAGCAGGGCGGCTCTGCTGGAGGCGGTTCTGCTGAGCCGGAGCTGCAGAGGATCGGCTTTCAGCGGCCTGGGGGGCGGGGAGGTCCCTGGGGCCCCAGGCGGAGCCATTAGTGCAGCGTTGGGGGGAGGCCTGGCTGTGGAGACCAGAGGCGCCAGCAGGAAACCACAGCAATCCCGGGTAGGCTTGAGGGGAGCCGAGAGAGAACTTGGGGCTGGGGGTGCCCTCGGGGCCCTCTAGGTCCCCAACTGCAGCCCCCGTATGTCGGGCCTGAGGGTCAGTCGCTGACCCTTGGCCCCGTCCCCGTCCTCTGCCCTCTCCTCCCTTCCCCTAACCTCACGCGAGACCATCTGCCCTTTCGCAGAGCGGAGCTGGCTCCTGACCAGGCTGGAAGGTGGTGGGGAGTTGGTATCAGCAGACTCTTCTGAGCCCCCAGCGGCCCGGCCTGCTCTGGGTGCCAGGTCTCCTCCGGCCCCACGTGCAGAGGTGGTCTGTCCCCAGCGACCCTGTCTCCCAGCTCCCCATGCTCAGGCCCTCGTGTCTGGGCGGCTGGCCTGTGCCACAATGACTGTGGGCTCACCTGCCGTCCTTCAAGTATAACACGGGTGCCCGTGTGACGCCCTCCCAGGTAACGTGGATGCCCTATGATTTCACATCTTTTTTCACTTGACAACATATTCTGGAGACCATGTGGTATCCAGTACCTGGAAAACGTCCTCAATTTTTAAATGGCTGCGTAGCATTTCATTTATGTGGATGTACCATCATTTATACAACCACACCCCTGTTGATGGACACTGGGGGTTTCCAGTCTTCCATTGCAAACAGTGGAGCTCTCAGTAGCATCGTACAGACATAAACTCCTAGAAATAGAACTGCTGGGTCAAGAAGAGGCAACTGCACGGGTAATTCGATAGCAGAAAATTCCCCACCGTAGGCGTTATTACACCAGTGTGCGCTCCCGTCAGTAAGTCAGTAACATGGAGTGTGCTGGTTTTGCATGGGGGCTTTTCTAAAGGAGGAGAGACGCTGCCCCCAAACCGGCTGGAGTGCCCTGGGCCACAGTGCCTAGCACAGCATGGCGACGCTGGCCTTGAGGGGGCGGAGCCGGGGCATTTGACTGAGATGCCGAGGAGACGCTGGGCCGGGCTGGGGCAGACTCCCAGGGGCTAGAGAGGACATCTCCGAAAGGCAGAGCTGCAGTGTGCAAGGCCTCAAGCGGGACTCGGGGGTCTTGCTAATCCAAGGCACAAGGGACGGGAGGTAGCTGCTGATCGCTGCCGCTGTCGCGGAGGACTGTCAGGGCTGCTCCCCGCTGGCGTCAAGCCCTGCGTTTGGTTAAACGCTCACCTGCCCCCGTGGAGCTGGGAGTTGCACTGCAGGCCTGAGAGAAAGCAGATTTAGCTCCACTAATTTATTTACTGCAATTTATCTCTACTCCATGCCCCTCCACAAAGCATTAGAGGCGAGGGTCCACGGGCTCTCGGCAGTGAGTGGAACGTAGTTCGCCAACTGAACGTGATCACGTCGCGCTGTGATCGCCTGGCCTCCTGTCCGTCCTCCTGATGAGACCGCCGCAGGTCTCACGGGGGCAGGGATGTCCTCACCGCCCCCACCCCGGCAGACAGGGCGGCACATAGCAGGTGCTTAATGAACACACACCTTGAAGGAGTGAATAACATGGTTTATTGCACAGATGTAACCAGCTTCTGAGGCTAAGTACTTTACCACAGATTATTCTAATTAAACTCTTAAAAGAAGCTCGCGAAATTAAGTGCAGCTAGGTTTACGGTCTGCGTGGAATAGCTGCAGGAGCCAAGGCTGAGGTTAAGGCTACACAGCGAGTGTGCAGTTGACCGCAGGGCCTTCCAGCTCAGGGCTCGCCATGGATCTCACCACTTCCCTAAAGAGGGGATGCGGCGGCGGGGGCAGGATTTGGAGAGGCCACCCTGCAGAGGTAAGGAGAGACCTAGAATCTGGTGTTAGAAGACGTCTGGGTGGCTGGAGGCTGCGGCTGGTGCTGGTAGAGCACAAGCTGGCCTCGGCCGGGAGGGGCCAGGCAGGCCAGTGTGGACTCGGCCGGGGAGTTGAGGCCTGCCCTTGGCTGCCCTCACTAGGGAGGTGTTTAGTGGCAAAGCGACCTGGAGCTAGCCCGTGCTCTGCTTCCCGGGCCAGGCCTGCCCTGGGGTGCGACCTCTCAACATTAAGAAAGCAGCGCATGAAATCTGGGTGGCTTTGGCCCTGGGATATTTCCCTAAAGTAGCACCTGGTCCTAAACCACACCCAGAAGAGGCTGTGGGCACTTTCACCCTGGCTCCTGCACTCACACCTGAGCCGCTGCAGCCTCCTCCAGGCTGGCCTCCAGCCACAGCTGCCCCTGCTGGTCCTGCCCCTGCTGCCAAGCCCTGAAACATGGCATCGTCCTTCTATGCCACGGGATAAATCCAAAAGGTCTGGCTGGCCTTGAAGGTCCAGCATGGGCGGCCCCTCTTCCTCAAGCCAGGGCGCAGGACTCATGATGGAATCCTCAGCCCAGATGTGGCTGTGAAGGGGGAAGGTTTCCTGGTGGGATGTGACACGAGCAGAACCAAGGCAGGAGGGGTGCCCAGTTCTAGGAGCTGACCAGGGCTGGGGGCAAACCCTGGCTGCTCTTAGGTCCCCAGAAGCGGACAAGAGTCCAGCCCCACCCCATTCACAGCTTTGGGGTCACAGGGCTTGTGCCACCTGGGCAGCTGGCCTATCCTCTTTCAAAGTGAGGCTCTGGTCCCACCTGCTCCAGAGACCCTGTCTGACCATGCCAGGGAGGCCGGTCGGGCAGTGACCGCTCCTTGTCGGACGGATTTTGTATTCTGTCAGCCCAAGGGGCTTAGCATCAACCGCTCCTCAGTGCTGTGGTGACTGTTAGCACCGGACGTCCCCCGTGGCTGGAGTCTGGGGTGCATGTCCTCTTCTGTCCCTTTCAGAGGTAAGTGTCCTCACATAGAGGGTGGCGGTCCACAATCTCACCGGGTGACGGGCTCAAGGCGCACGGGGCTGGGGCAGAACCTCTTGTGGATCAGACCACAGCTGCCCGCCCCTCCTCGCCCTCCCCAAGAGCCAGGGGGCCTGTTAGGCCCCCGTCCTGTTTAGATGGGGGGAGGGCAAAATCTAGAGAAAGGACTGTGTAAAGGCACAAGGAGAAGGAAGGGAAGTTGTTCCCAAGATGTGGGCTGAGAGTTTGAAGGGCTGGCTCAGTGGGTGGGCGCCTTCTCGCAGGGCCCTGAGAGGCCTGTCGGGATTCCGCAGAGGAGGCCGAGGTCCTGGTACGGGTGTGGGATGAATCCTGGGGCAAGTCCCTACTCCCACCCCCAGTGCTGACTTGTGAAAATTCCCTGCAGCTGCGGCCTGCACACCTTTAGCCTGTCGGGTACAGGGGGAGGCTCGGCAGGGCTGGGAGAGGGGTCGGGGAGGCCTTGGCAAAGGGAGGGGACCGAGCAGGGGCCCGCCGTGCAGCCAAGGGCTCTCAGCTCTGGCAGGAGGAGTGCGCCCAACCTCCCCCAGCCCGGCGCCTGGCCCAGGTTTCGCTGCGAGCAGGGGAGCGATGGCAGTAGCCCCCACCCCAGCATGCTGGCCCTCCTGGGGGCTCGGTGCCCGGGATCCCCCCCCCCGAGCTGAGCCCTGGCCCTGGGCACGGATGCACGGCGGTGACCAGACCTCTCAGGACTTGGAGTGCTGCTTCCCATGGCCCCTGGGCGTCTCAGGAGGCGGGGCATCTAGGGCCTGTCTCCGGATGAGCTCCGAATAGAGCCTGCCCTTCTTTAGGAGCTCCTCATGGGTCCCCACCTGGAGAGAGGAAGAGGGGCAGACGGTCACCCCAACCCAGCTCAGAGTTCAGAGCCCTTGGAGGGCCAGCTTCTTATGAGCCGTTGGGCACGGCTTCACCTAAGCCAGCGTCAATCCTGAGGCGAGTATGAAACCAAAGCACAGCTGATTACGGATTGCCGCTGGCGCAGCTGTATTTGTCAACTGAGCTAGATCGTGGAAGAGCATCTGGGTCCCTCTGTCTTTCTTACAGGGCCCAGTGCCCCTCGCCCAGCGCGAGTGGCCAGGGGGCTGTGAGCCGGGCCCCATACAGCCCCCAAGCCCTGCTGCAGACACAGCCTCTGGGCTGCTCCTGCCTGGGCCCTGATCAGGGTCCCTGGTGCGGCCTCTTCTGTGCCTCAGCCCCTGGGCCCCTCCCCCAGCAGCGAACGCTTCTCTGAGAACTTTCCCCTTTGATCCTGGGAGCCACGCTGCAGCTCTACTCACTGCCCCACCCCAGGGGACAGAGGAAGAAGCTGGGGCCCCGAGAGGCCAGGGCTTATCAAAGGGCAGGAACTCCTGAATCCACACGGGTGCTGCTTTCAGACTATGAGCCCAAGGCCCCAGGGCCAGGCCAGACCCTCACACAGCTCAGCTGAGCCGCCCGTTCCACTGTGTCCGTGGCTGAAGCCGTGCCAGCCCCCTGACCTGCTCCCCAGGCCCCAGCTGACCTCGCAGACCCGGCCGTGGGCCATGACGACGATCTGGTGGGCCCCACGCACGGTGCTGAGCCGGTGGGCGATGACCAGTACGGTGCGGCCAGCGCTGGCGCGGTCCAGGGCCTCCTGCACCAGCCTCTCAGACTCCGAGTCCAGTGCGCTGGTTGCCTCATCCAAGATCAGCACTAAGGGCTGCTTGATGAGGGCTCGGGCGATGGCCAGGCGCTGCTTCTGGCCACCAGACAGGGTTGCGCCCCGCTCGCCTGGGAAGGGAGGGGATAGGGCGGAGGCCTGAAGTGGCGCTCAGCTCTGCACTCGAGGGCGGCCCTGCAGATGGTCACCGGGGCCGTCTGGCACTTCCCACCTGGCCCCTCAGGGCCCTGCCCTGGCCCTGTGCGCATTCGTCCTGCCTCTCTGAGGGTAGGGGTGATGCCTGGCGGCAACACAATCCCACATCCCCGTGCAAACGTGCACAGGCACTCACACGATGACGGGTCGTGAACGCAGCGGGGCTCAGTGATGCCCAGAGGTGTCGCTGAGCTCCACCCACACACCAGGGCAGGGGCTCAGAGCCATAACGGGCCTGGGTCCCACCCCCTGCCCTGGCCCTGCAGCGCTAGCTGCCTTCTCCTGGCCTCCTGGCTCTCTGCTGCTGTGGGGACATCCAGGATCCAGATGTGACTCCTGCGGTGGGGTAGGGGGTGGCAGAACAGTGGGATTCAAAACCCACCTGGGCATTCTGGGAAGACCATATTGGGGTCCAAAATGCCCACAGAGAACAGCAGAGGTGGCAGCCTGGTTGCCAAAGAGAGCCTCAGGTGACTCTGCAGTCACAGAGCAGGGGGGCAGGCTGCAGCCCCGGGCAGCCCGCGAGTGCACGGGGTCAGGGGTACAAGGCGCGTGCGCGAGAGAGGAGTGGGCCCGGCTCCTCCCGTCAGGGCGGGGTCCGCAGGAATCTGAGCAGTGAGTAACATGGAGCACAAAGGACGGCTACCCACAGAGGGGGCGCCACTTGGAAGGCTAAGCTCAGCCAGGCTCAGGACTAGGTTTCGAGAGGAGTTGGGAACCTTGGATATGCCTGTGCTGTGAGATACGCTGGAACATTCTGCAACAGAGCCAAGAGACCCTGGACGATAAACATGAGCCCAAAGCCTGAAAAAAAGGCCTCTGAGAGGAGCACACGAAGCGCAGGCCGCACTGCGAAGACTCCAGTGCGGTGCTGCAACACTGCAACGGTCCAGAACCACCAGAGCCCTCTTCTGGGTAAGTCAGCAGACAGACTGGCTCAACCAAACCCACCCCTACGGAGAGCCAGGGGGAGCACCTTTCGTTGAAGAATAAACAATTACAAGGAGGTAACACCCCCTTGCTTCTGGTCAGGTCTTGGGAGCTGACGTGGCGAGCTCTGAAGAGTCCCCACGTCACGGATCACTTGTGCCCCTGCCCTCCGTCACGCTCCTGTCCCCGCAGCCTGCCTGTGCCTCGTCTCCCCTGTCCCCACAGAGTCGCCTCTGTCCCACTCGGCCATGGTTGTTGTCTGGTCTTCCCCGATGCTGTGACTATGTTCCTGCCCCCCGGATCCCAGCCTCGCATGTGGGCCCCGCGGACCCCAGCAGGATGCTGTCTCTGAACTCACCCACGACGGTGTTGTATCCCTCGGGGAAGCTGGTGATGAACTCATGTGCGTTGGCTTCCCGGGCAGCTGCGTAAACCTCTTCGTCGGAGGCGTCCAGCTTCCCGAAACGGATGTTCTCCATGATTGTTGTTCCGAACAGGACTGGCTCCTGGGGGTGGGAGGTGGAGGGTCCACCGGAAACATTCTGATTTTGCCCTGAACCTCTGAGGGGCGCATCAGGAGAAGCTGTTTCGGCCAGAACAGGACCACTTGGAGGGCAGGTAGGGGCAGTTCAAAGTTACAGGTCAAACACAGAGAGGTCCATCAAAGGGGGGAGAAGCCGAGCTCCTGCGTGGCACGGAGCCCCTCGGGAAAGGGAGCGGGAAGGCGGCTGGGAGAGCAAGGCCAGCTGGCCCGGCAGGGTCCCCCCTCTCTGGGGAGATGGGTAGGGAAGGGTTTTACAATTTGGCTTTCTCCTGCCAAAAGGGCGCCCTCTATCCACATGTGGGGGGTGGGGGGAGGTGGACCCTCGCTGGGAAAGCAGTGGGGCTGAGAGCTTCAGAGCGGGGCTGCAGGGCCTCGCTTGGTGGGTTAGCCACCAGCAGTGCCCGGCAACACCGTGTGGGTGTCCAGACCTTCTGGACACCACAGAACCCAGGGATCCTAAAACGGCCACCCCATTTCCACCTGCTTGGGCCTTTTACATCGAGGAACAGAGTTCCAAGGGCAGAGCTGCAGTCGCTGGGACTCCAGTGAATGCTGGGGACTGGTGAAGAGAGCCAGCTCGCCCCCAGTGCCCCCAGGAGGGCAGCAGGTGACGGGGCTGGGAAGGGGGAGGGGCCCAGGCCGCAGGGACTGAGAGAAGCAGGCACCTGGCTGATGAAGCCGATGACCTGACCCCGGAGCCAGGAGGGGTCGAGGGTACGCAGGTCCTGCCCATCCAGCGTCACCATGCCCGCCGTGGGGTCGTAGAAGCGCTCAAGCAGGGAAGCCACAGTGGTCTTTCCTGGGGGTTCGGGAGGGGGGCATCGGTTTCTGGAGCATGTCCGGGACAGGGACGCCCCCGGTGGCAGTGGGGGCCCCTCCTTCCACACTGAGTGGCTCCCACAGGGAGAAGTCACAGGTGGGACGGTGGCAGGCTCCTCTTACCTCCCCCGGACTGGCCCACCAGGGCCACAATCTTGCCCGGGGGCAGCGTGAGGGTGAAGTCTCTGAGCACCTGGAAGCCGGGACGGCAGGGGTAACTGGGAGGAACCAAGAGACCCTCAGTCAGACCGGGTTCCTGGCCCCTTGTTGCCCGGGTCCCTCCCAAAGTCTCCCTGTACCCGCAAGGGGGGCTTACTTAGAGGGAGACATTGACCCACAGGTCCCCAGACAGGCTCCCTCTCCTGCCCTCAACCCGCAGAGAAATACCCCTGCGCCCACCACTGATGCTGACCTGAAGCAGACGTTGTGAAAGGTGATGGAGCCGCGCAGGTGCTCCCTGGGGATGCAGTGGCCCCCGGACAGTGGGATGCACGGGCTCAGGGTCATGTACTCGAAGACCCGGGTGCCTGCACTGAGCCCCCGCACCACCTGGGGAGGGGGGTTAAAGTCTGTGTGAGGGAGGCATGGGGTCCCAGGGAATGGGCAGCACCTCCTGGACTCCCACTTGGCGGCGGGGTAGGGGCTCGTCGTATCCCCTCCGCCGGACACCCAATTCCCACGGCACACAAGTGACATCAGTGGCTGACGGGACTCCAGCCCAGGTACCGCGTCCACATCCTTGGACCCACCCACCTCTGCCACTCACCTGACCAAACAGGACAGAGAGGTTGGCCATGGACCTGCGAGTAAAAGAGGAGGGTTGAAAGAGGGGGACGAGGAGGGCCTGAGAGAAGGTGGGCCGGCGCCAGAGGGGCAGGTCTGGGTCTCAGCCGCGTGGGGGACGTGTTGGGTGAGGCGAGGAAACAGGCAGCCGGAAGCCAAACGCAGAGGTAGTTCCCGAAACCTGGGGCCCTAGGTGCCCTGGAATCCGGCACCACCGGGGAGGTCTCCTGGCAAGTAACTTCTCCTTTCAGGGCCACGCTCCCTCCTGGCCCGGATGGGCTGACAGTCATCAGTACCTGAGGGCCGGGCTCCAGGGAGGAAACAGGGAAGGCAGGCGCAGAGCGCAGTGGGGCTGGACTCCACGCTGCCCGCAGCCTGCAGGGAGGGGCTGTGAGGCCCACCAAGGGGGTCAGACCTAGCGCTGTCCACTCCCGGGGGAAGCAAGGGCTAAGGAAGATGGAAAAAACCATGTTACTCCTTCTAGAGAAAGAAGGAAACAGAAGACATTAGACCACAGGGGGAACTCAAAATTCCCTGAAGACATGTCATCACGGGCTCCGCCCTGTGTGAGCAGAGGGGTAAGTGTCCATCTGTCCAGACGGTGGGTCACCTCCTCATCGTCGTGCGGGGCTGCCGGCTGCTAGGAGGACGGTGAGTCACTACTCCTGAGTCACCGGCCCCCGGCTTAGTCACGGGCCAGGCCAGCCCGTGACTGTGCGTCTCCGATTGTGCATGCGGGTTCTTCTCGAAGAGAAGAGGAGGCAAGACTGACTCCCCAGGATCTCACTTCTCCCAGCACCGGGGGTGGGGGAGGGGGGGAGCCCGCAAGGAAACGCCCGGAGAACTTCCCAAGAAGAGCCAGGACAGCAAGTTAGTCCGCGCCTAAGGCCTGTGGCTGGGGAAGCCGCCCCACCTAGCACCTAGCAGCCTGCGAGAGAGGCTTTCTGAAGTCTGTGACACAGCTCTGCCAACTGGCTAGGCAGTGCAGCGGGGAGGAAAGGAAAGGGTCTGGACGCAGGCCATAAAGGCGGGGGGGCCCAGGGCAAGGCGAGTCTGAGGGAGCGGGGCCAGGCCTGGGACAGGTGGCTGCCATCGGCCGGGGGAGACTTTCTGCCCCTGCCCCGTGGAGCACGGTGGGGTGACCGTGAAGGGAGCCAGCGGTGCTCGTCCGGGTCAGCACCGGGGGAGGGGCAGCAGGGGGCGGCCCAAGTTCCACCTCAGAACAGCCAGACCTTCTTAGTCCCAAGGCCACCAGGGATTAGTTCCTGGGCCTGCGGGAAGGAGGGGTGAGGCTGCCCAGGACAAGAGAGGGTCTGAATGGGCCCAGATTAGGAAGCACTGAGCAGAAATGGGTGGTATCTGGTCTTTGTGGAATGCTGGGTCTGGGGCTGAGAAAGGGAGTCTTTTCTACCTGCCTGCCTCCAGCTTAGCTCCATTCTGCCCAGGACAATATTAATAAGGCCGATGGTGAGGGATTCTGGAAGAAACGGCTGACACTCGCACAGGTGGTAAGACACGGGGCAGAGCCATGACACAAGGACCGTCGGCATCGGGAATAACGAGGAAGGGACCCAGAGGGGCGTCTGAGCTGATGTTCTATTTTCTGGACGTGGCTGGTTGGTAACACAGGTCTTCACTCTTCAATTATTTATTCCACCATATTTACTGTAATTGTTTATCTAACGTGTCTTTTTTTTTTTTTTTTTTTTGCGGTACGCAGGCCTCTCACTGTCGTGGCCTCTCCCGTTGCAGAGCACAGGCTCCGGACGTGCAGGCCCAGTGGCCATGGCTCACGGGCCCAGCTGCTCCACGGCATGTGGGATCTTCCCGGACCGGGGCACGAACCCATGTCCCCTGCATCGGTAGGCGGACTCTCAACCACTGTGCCACCAGGGAAGCCCCCCACTTTTCAATTATTTATTTTATCATATTTACTGTAATTGTTTATCTAACGTGTATTTATGTTTTATGTGTTTTGGTATACGTGGTATATGGTGGGGAAACAGTGAGGAGAAACAGCAGAAGGAGCTGCTAGGAACTTAGCTTGGAAGGGACAGGAGAGGGGAGGAGGCCCACCCTGGGCACTCTTGTGGCAGAGCCAGCGGGGAGCTCTGGTGCCTGCAGGCATATGGGATCTGCGGAGCCGCGGACACAGTGAGCCAGCAGGGTGGGACCTGCAGGGGAAGGTCAGGCAGAGGGTGGGAGGCCAGCTCTTAAAAAGCGTGTCGGGCTTCCCTGGTGGCGCAGTGGTTGAGAGTCTGCCTGCCGATGCAGGGAGCACGGATTCGTGCCCCGGTCTGGGAGGATCCCACATGCCGCGGAGCAGCTGGGCCCGTGAGCCATGGCTGCTGAGCCTGTGCGTCTGGAGCCTGCGCGTCCAGAGCCTGTGCTCCGCAACGAGAGAGGCCACAACAGTGAGAGGCCTGCATACAGCAAAAAAAAAAAAAAAAAAAAAAAAGAATCCTCCTGCCAATGCAGGGGACATGGGTTCGAGCCCTGGTCCGGGAAGATCCCACATGCCGCGGAGCAACTAAGCCCGTGCGCCACAACTACTGAGTCTGCGCTCTAGAGCTCGCGAGCCACAACTACTGGAGCCTGTGTGCCTAGAGCCCGTGCTCCGCAACGAGAAGCCACCACAATGAGAAGCCTGTGCACTGCAACTAAGGGTAGCTCCCACTCAGCAACGAAAACCCAACACAGCCACGAAAAAAAAAAGAAAGAAAGAAAAAGGCTTGGGACTTCCCGGTGGTCCAGTGGTTAAGACTCCGTGCTTCCACCGCAGGGAGCACGGGTTCGATCCCTGGTCGGGGGACTAGGATCTCACATGTCACGCGGTGTGGCCAAAGAAAAAGAAAAGAATAAAGGACAAAAAAAAAGACTCATTGAAGAATTGTCTGGAAGGTGAAGATGGCAACTGCGTTTCTGAGTGTACGGTCAGCGAGTTAGGCTGCAGGGGCTGCTGGGAGCCCCGAGCGGGCTCTGGACGAAGGCAGGGGCTCCCCATCCCCAGCCCTGAGCTTCTCCAGGGGACCTGGTAGCTGTCCCCGCAGCAGACTGGCACCCCCGGCCCCTGGCCCAGCTGGGCCCCTTAGGAAAGGGAACGGCCCCACACTCACCTCTGCACTGTCTGGGAGGCCACCAGGAAGGACATGAGGTCTCCCCCCGTCAGCTGCTGTCCGGCCACGAGGGAGCCCCCAATAAACAGGGTGCCCAAGACCATGCCTGAGTGGGGCAAGGACAGGGTTCAAGGAGGAAGCAGAGGAGGGCAGAGGACAGAGCCTGGCCCACGTGCTGGTCCCCAGTGCCAGTCCCTGCTGTGCTCCCAGCTGACTGGCATTTGGGTAAGTCACTTGAGTGGCCTCCGCCTCTGTCTCGTCATCTGGCAATGAGTGGGTTGGAGGCACCTCCACGGCTCCCTTGGGGGCGGCCCAGCAGCGCGCTGTACACGGCTCGGCTGTGACACTGGGCCTCCCTGCCCACTGCCTGCCGGAGGCAGCAGCCTCCAGAGGCCGGCTGACTGGCCCTCGAGAGACATGCGAAGGACCTCGAGCAGGTGGAGAGCCGCCCGTCGCCCGCCCTGCTGGGACCCGTCCTTCGCTCCTCCGAGCTCAGCCCAAGCCACAGCCCAGGTCCCCCGGCGGGGCCTCGCTCACTCACAGTTGAAGGCGATACTGGAGAGCCCCTGGAACAAGGCGATGCCTCTGCCCAGCTCCTCTGCCTTAGAGCGGGACCCCCCCAGCTCCGCTCCATAGCGTCTGTGACAGAAGCCGAGCCCAGCCCTCAGGAAGCAGGCAGGCTGGGACGCGGGGTGGGGGGAGGTGCATCTGGGGAGGCCGCCCCCCTGCCACCGCTTTGGGCTCCACCCCCGCCCGGCACTCACTCCTCTTCCCGCTGCTCCATGGCGAAGGCTCGCACAGTCCGGACGTTGCCCAGGGCCTCATCTGCCACACCCGTTGCCCTGGCGACCTGCGGGGAGTCCAGGAGTCAGGGAGCCGGGATGGAGACACGGAGGGGTGACAGAGGAGTACAGGGCAGAGAGGAGGATGGGTGGGAATGCTGGTACCTGCTCCTGACACTGGCGAGACAATTTTCTGAGAGCTGAGCCCATCAGGGTGCCAGCACCCATCAGGGCAGGCGTGGCCACCATCAGCAGCAGGGTGAGGCGCGTGGAGAGCATGGACAGGGACACCAGGCAGCCAGCCACCTGCGTGAAGCTTCGCAGCCCCTGGGGAGCGGACGGGAGGGCTGTCTGGCATCAGCAACATGATGTGGGGAACTCAGCAAGAGTCAGCTGGCTACAGCTAGCTCTCTACTCACAAGGCCAAGGCCATAGGTCTGACCCCGGGGAGGCCAACCGACAGTCCACTGGTCACAGAGCATAACCCCTTCCTGATGAGCAGGCGTGAAGAGAATGCCTGCGGACCGAGGCATCCTCCCCCGGGACAAATCCCACTTTCATTCTCTTCTGCTCTAGAAACTGAACAGAAGGAGAATCGCCTGGGGAATTCCCTGGCCGTCCAGTGGTCAGGACTTGGTGCTTTCACTGCGGGGCCCGGGTTTAATCCCTGGTCCGGGAACTAAGATCCCACAAGCTACGAGGTGAGGCCAAAAAATAAAAAAAGAGAGAATTGCCTGGTGATGCCGCCCAGGGACGGCTAGGGGTCAGTGACAACGTGGGGGGAAGAGAAGAGGACATCAGGCACAGAGCAGAAAGCCATCACTCCCCCTCCTGTCAGCGTGCCCGGCATTCTGGGGGCAAGGTGGTGATTCTGCTCTGGGCAAGCTGGGCCAGGAAAGGCTCTTGTCTGAGCCTTCCTTCTTGGGACGGTTTTCCGGGGAGGTAGGATTTCAGAACGGGAGAGAAACAGCCTGTCCCGACCCCGGACGCTGCCGTGGCACCTCCTGCTGTGAACGTCCCTCTTCCCTCACCCGCACCCTCACCACACAGCAGGCTTCTCGCTTCGGCATGAGCCTGGGTGCAGGGCCCAAGGGTGGCGGGGGGTGGGGTGGGGTGGGCAGGACTGGCCTGCTGCATCCGCACTAGGGAGCGTGCACGTGTGAGTGAGCGTGGGGGGACCTGGGCGCTGACCTGGGAGATGACGAGTTTGAAGGATGATTTAAACTCCTGCACGTCAGTCGTCAATCGGCTTACCAGCTGCCCTGTCTTTTTAGCATCGAAGAAAGCAATGTCTTGTCTGGCGGTGGGACACGGGGGCAGCGGGTGGGGGAGAAGAGGGAGACACGACCTCAGGATGAGGCCCCGCCCCTAGACATTCACCAGCCCCCACCCCCCGCCCCGTGGGCCGCTTGGTCCCCGCCACCACTGCACCCCACAGCCCGAGGCTGGCAGTACCGGAGCAGGTTGCTGAAGAGGGCCCTCCGCATGTCCGCAGCCATGCGCTCGCCGATGCGGGACAGAAGCACCAGGTACCCGAAGGTCAGCAGGCCCTGGGAGAGAGGCCAGGACCTCAGGGGCGCCCGCGCGGTTCCGCTGGCGGCCCCCGGGCCCTCCCTTCTGCTGTACCTGGAGGCCGTAAAGGATGAGCAGGTGGGTGCTGAGGTTCCGGGACTCAGTCAGGAAGCTGCCCACGTGGTCCCTCGTGTACTTGGCCACGATCTCCACCAGCTGACCCAGAAGCAGGGGGATCTGCACATTCACCAGTGCTGTGCCCAGTGCCAGCTTGGGGGGTGGGAGACAGACGTTTACAGGGGGACCACGCTCTTCCCTAACCCCTGGCCCTTCGTCTCCCAGTACTGCCCACGCTTTGGGGGCTCCTGTGTCTCTCGGAGAGTTAAAGCCCAGCTGCCAGCCCCAGGGGACCCCTGGACCCTGTTCACCCAGCTGCCCTGTGCAGGTTCTCCTGGTGACCCCCAGCCCCGCTGCTTCCCGAGGTCTCTTCTGAGATTTGGCCAGGCAGGAAAGCTGTCCCTAGGCGGCTCTGGCGGGGGCTTCCGCGAACCCCTGGCTGGGCTCTTCCCTGTCCCTGGCGTGGGGTGGGGCGGGAGAAGACCTCACCACGACGGCTGCCCCCAGGACCAGTAGATGGGGGCGTAGAAACTGACAGAAGAGCTTCCAGTTGAAGCGGGGCTCCACGGCACCGGGTCCAGAGCGGGCCGGAGGGGCCGCCTCTGCCTCACAGAGGGCCACAAGGCCGCGGCGGGGGCACTTACTCAGGATCACGGGGCCCAGGAGGACTCCCCCAACCCAGAGCCAGGCAGAGGGTCTGCGACCGGGAGCTGCGGGGGCTCGAGGGAGGCCGGCCCGGAGCTGGGGCTGCAGCCGGGCCACGGCCCCAAGGAGGCAGGAGCTGGGGCGGCCATCGCGGGACCTGCAGGGAGAGAACGGCACTGAGGGCTCGAGGGCCCAGCTGACCCCCAGCTGAACAACAAAGCGGCCGAGCTCTCGGCTCAGCCCTCTGGAGAGCAGCAGCTCCTCTCCCAACGGCCCACCCTGCCCTTCTCAGGGCGGCTCTTAAGCAACCTTGGTTTCTGAGATGAACACGCCCAGTGGAAAGCAATCGAGTGGTAAAGGTGTTCTCCCTGGCTCGTCTCTCAGACGGCGGGCCCCAGCCAGTAACCATCTCCAACCCCTGCTCTCTCAGAATCACAGGACATCAGAGCTGGACGGCGCTCCTCTTACAGTGGAGAACACAGAAGTTCCCAGTGAATGCAGCTCAGAGAGGGACAGTGCCCCCCCACCTCACCAAGTCATCAGTCCGCTCTGTTTGATCCTCACATCCCTGGGAGGCAGAGGCCAGTATTCTCACTTGATAGATGACAAAATCCTGCAGGGCTGAGAGCTGAAATCATTTGTCCCCAGGCAGCAGAACTAGGACAAGAGAGGAGCCCTGCTGTCTGACTCCAGAATCCAGGCTCATCCTATACTGCCATGTGTGATGAGCCCAAGGATATGTGTGGCAGGGCCAGGCCTGCACCCGAGTCTCTGACCACTGGTCGGAAGCTTATTATATACCCCATCGCCCTGTCTCCTTCCTGGCCTTGAGTGCTTACGTGACAAGGCAAGGAAGGAAAGGGTGACAGACTCCCTCTCTGTCAGCTGAAGGAAGAAAAAGAAATAAAATCCAAATAACGTATCTTGTCATCTTGGGATAGGCCAAGATCACCCCTTTCCTGCAGTTTCGGTACCTGCAGATGGCAACGTAGGGCCGCAGCCTACTGTGCATCAAGTGCTCTGCTCTGAGGAACAGGAAGAGGGGGTGAACGGTACAGACCGAGTAACTACGCTGCGGTAGTTAAGCTTTAGTGTGAGTGTGGATACAAACGACTAACGACAAAGCTTGCCGAGGCTGGAGGCTGGGGGTGGGGGTGGGGTGGGGGGAGCCATTACTGTCCTTTTAAAACACCTGGACTTGAGAGGGCAACGAGGACCATAATCATAATTGCATTTTTTTAATAAAAAAATTTTTTTTTAATTTATTTATTTTTGGCTGTGTTGGGTCTTCACTGCTGCGAGCGGGGGCTACTCTTCCTTGCAGTGCACAGGCTTCTCATTGCAGTGGCTTCTCTTGTTGCAGAACACGGGCTCTAGGTGCGCGGGCTTCAGTAGTTGTGGCTCGCGGGCTTAGCTGCTCCGCAGCATGTGGGATCTTCCCGGACCAGGGATTGAACCCGTGTCCCCTGCATTGGCAGGCGGATTCTTAACCATTGCGCCACTAGGGAAGTCCCCATAATTGCATTTTAAAGATCACTGCAGAGGGGAGTGAGCTGGAGAATGACAGGAGTGGCTATAGGGAGGCCTGTTAGAAGCATAAGTTATCTGGCCAAGAGTATATGGTAGGACGATCAAAGATCCAAATGAGATTATTGATGAGGAGAGGCTTTTAAAAAACAAACAGATGAAAGGTTTCTTCTTTACTATGATGGCCTTTCATATTTCCAGACCCTCCTAACTACACACTCCATCTCATCCTTCCCTTGTTTCAGGGAGGCCTGGGCTTCTTGCCAACTCTATATTACACCTCCCCCGACCCCATCCACCTGCCTGTCTTCCACTGTGTACTTTATATCTATCCAAAATATAAACGGAGAAGCTCAATGTCCTTCTGCCCTGTGTAAATGCCCCTCTTCCTCATTAGACCATATATTCCTTGATGGCGGGAAGCCCTATCTTATTCACCACTGTATCCCCAGCACTTGGCAGAGCTCTGGTACATAACAGTGTTCAGCAAATGGTTATGTTTCTTGAGCACATGCTCTCATTAGAAATGCAGAACGAGCTGCCCTGACTCGCTGCTGCAGTGTTTGCAAAGCTTTAGACTTACTGTGGATAACAGTAACAAATATGTTTTACTTTGCGATCCGGCACAATGTCACAGAAAACTGAAATGCTTCACAAAACAGTACTTCCCCTCATTTTTTTTTGGCTGTCCTGTGCGGCTCGCAGGTTCTTAGTCTCCCCACCAAGGATTAAACCCGGACCCCAGCAGTGAAAGCACCAAGTCCTAACCACTGGACCACCAGGGAATTCCCTCCCTAATTTTTAAAATTAATATATTTATTTTTGGCTGCATTGGGTCTTTGTTGCTGTGCGTGGGCTTTCTCTAGTTGCGGCGAGCGGGGGCTGCTCTTGGTTGCGGTGCGCAGGCTTCTCATTGCGGTGGCTTCTCTTGTTGGGGAGCATGGGCTCTAGGCATGTGGGCTTTAGGGCTCTAGGCATGTGGGCTTTCTCTTGTTGTAGAGCATGGGCTCTAGGCATGTGGGCTCAGTAGTTGTGGCTCACGGGTTCTAGAGCGCAGGCTCAGTAGTTGTGGTGCAGGGGCTTAGTTGCTCCACGGCATGTAGGATCATTCCGGACCAGGGATCGAACCCATATCCCCTGCATTGGCAGACGGATTCTTAACCACTGCGCCACCAGAGAAGTCCCCCTACTTTGTTTTTAACACGTATTCCATTATATTAACTTTTAAATGATTCAGACTCACTAAATTCACTTTATGAACTATTGTGTTGTGACCTGACGTTTTAAAAACACTACACTATGAACACACAAATGGTAAAACGTTGTTTGATGTCTTTTCTGGAGTTTCGCTCTGGTTAAAAAACATCGACACCCTTACTCTTTTCCTAAGGACTGTTTTCAAGCCTTTTAATAATTTACCATGGCCACTTTCCAGCTTTTCTCATCTTCTCCAAACTAAGGTCTAAGCAGTGCTTGGTCACTGCCAAGAACTGGCAGATTACTTCCCAGCACCGGTACTTCTAGCTGCAGCTCCGCCCATCTCGCCCTCCATCAGTCAGACGGGCTTTCCAAAGGACACAAGTCCACATCCACCCGCCCCTACGAATCTGCTGCCTGCCTGGCTCTCGGGTTCTTCACTCCAGGATTAGAAAGGCATCAGTCTCTTCTCATAAAGCATTTACAGCGGAGTGGCAGTTTCAGGGTACATGTTCGTTTCCCACCTGTGTCTTTCTCTCTTGAGACGAACGTGTATAGAGCATACAAGAACACATACATACGCGTTACCAAATTGACTATCTCTGCTGAAACTATCCCGATTTAGTAACCATTTTTGTTCAGTTCACACTGAATTTTTGGAACGACAGCAATACTAAATGTCTCCGGACACTAATAATTTTTGTCCACATCGCCAGACCAATTCCAAGAACGAGGACTGGGGCCGGAAACGGGGGCCCGACACCTGTGCAGCACGGCGCCCGCTGGTGGGAAGAGACCTAGCGTGGTCACCGGCCAGAGCGCCCCCTCCGTCCAGCACACATGCAGATACAGACGCGCCGAGCCTCCTGCTGGCACCTAGGTCTCGCTCTAAATAATTGAGGCCAATCCCCGGGGGAGTGACATTCAACCCCGGGCCGGGCCGGCCTACAACTCCCAGCAGGCGTTGCGCGAGCCCGGGACTCCATCTCCCGGCGGTCCCCACGCCCTGCCGGCAGGTCAATGGCCCGCGCTCCCAGTAGGTTTGTCCCTTTTTACCTGACGGCCGAGAATGTCTGGAAGCGGAGGGATAGTAGTGGCTTGCCTGCGACGGGGCTACCCCGAATCCCGACCCGAAATAAGTGCACCAACATGGTGGGGGTAGAAAAGGAGCAGCCGGCAACAGCACCTTCACCTTTACTCCACTGAGGGCTCCATGTTGGCTCCGGCCCCCATCCCGACAACCCCCTCGCGACTCGGCGATGATTGGTGGAAAGAAGCATCAATTTCATTGCAAGCTGTGATTGGAGAAAACCTTGTTAGCCCCCCTTCTGGGACTGTGATTGCAGAGAGTCGCCTGTCTCCCGCCCCCAGTTCCGGGCGGGCCCTGCCCTGTGCACGCCGTCCGAGTCGGCTCTGGGGTGACGTTTTGAGGGTGTGCAGAGTGCGTCCCCCCGCCCTGGGGTATCCATAGTAACGCGTCAGCTGCTGACCTCCGGGTCATTCTCTTATGGGCGCTCCTGGCGGACTCTAGATGTTCCGGAGTCTCCAGGGAGTGTAGACCGCTGGTTCTGGGAGACTAAGGGACAAAAACCGTTTGGAGTTTTTTCAAAACATGTGCACGTGCTTTGCCACCCACCCCGCTCTCCTAGGCGAGTCAGAGCTCCGGGGACGGCAGCCACATATATTTTGGGGAAAAAAACCCCTGGTGATTCTGATAAGCTGCCCCTACTCAATGGTTTAGAACCGCTGGCGCGACCCTAAATCCATCTCCCCCACAGATGCCTTCCTACCGCAGTTAGGCTGACTGCCTGAAGCTGCCACCGCACAGCTCTTACACCTCTGTTTCACTCTTAGTTATTTCTTCTGTGTAATTACTTGTTTGCATAGCTGCCTCCCCACTGGGCTGTGACTTCCTTTTGGGTAGTGGCTCTGTCTCATTCATCCGTCCCCTCCTTCCCCTCCAAATGCCTGGCAGGGAAAAGTGTCCTTAATAATAAATTGACGTGAATTGGGGCCGGTGGTAGGGAGGCTGTTCATCGATGAATCTGGAGTGAAACTGGGTAGGAAAACGTGTCAGGATTAGTCTGATGTTGGGCTGGGTGAGGAGGCTGTATGGGAGGGTCCTAAAGTGAGTATGGTGGAATATCAGGGTGAGTGAGGCTGGGGAGAGACCAGAGGAAACCCCACATATCTGATTTTGACAGGTGTCTCAGAGAGATCATGGGAATTTCCTAGCCCCTCTGCAGTGTGGGATTCCATTTTGGGCACCAGGAGTCTTGTTTTCATAGCTCTGCCTCCTGCTCGGGGATAAAACTATGCAAGTCCTGAGCTACCATGACAATTCCCCTCCCAGGAAGGAAGCACAGGTTCCTGCTCTAAGTTCCTCCAGTGGGCAATCTGGGATGTACTCTGTTCCTCTGTTTCCATGTCTTGGACACTGGTCCCTACATCAGCGCTTGGGCTTAAGCCCTGGAGGCCCTGACACATGGGTGGCTGAGTCAGCACCTCAGGAATGGACTTCAGTAGGAAACCTGATGATTCAGGGCCTCAAGAATGGCATTGGACAAGCTACCATACCAGCTGCCTGGGCCTCCGCCTCCTCCTTGAGGTGGCAACAAGGAACTCAACTCAGTCAGCTCATCCCTGGGGCACCCAAATTACCTGCCCTTCCAAATTCCTGACCTTCAGCTGCCCTCTGCTGGGTCAGCCCTGATGCATCTCAGGGGGCTCCCAAAACTGGATCAGAACTTGGTAGAGAGGGTTTCAAGAGGATAAGTAAGCAAACATACTGGAGCTTCCAAGGAACCCCACTTTCCTACTGTAAAAGCTCCGAGAACCACCTCTCATCCAAAATAATTGCCTCTCCTCTCTTCACTTGCTCCCTCTCAGTTTCCCCCACCCTGGCTGCAAAGTCAGACGGTCTCCCCTTTTCCATTCCTTAGCACTGTCATACAAGCAAAACATGCAGCCGTTTTCTTTTTCTTTTTTTCTTTTTGTGTTTGGTCTTAAAGTGTTTCTCTGTGGATCACTCTGTGTGTGTGTATATATAGGGAGGGGAGATAAGTTGTTTTGTTTTATTCTGAGATAAGGTTTTAAGAAACTAAAGATGTATATCTTGGCCCCATAGCCCTATAATCCTAACTAGGATTCTTTCTGTCTTTGTTCTTGGCTTCTGCTCTCTGGCCTCCCGCTTTAAGTCCGCTGGGGGTCTGAAGGTGGGACCGTGGGGATCTCCTTCCATCTGCTGCTAGTCTGCTCCTGCCTCTCCAGGTATTGCCCTGCCAGGCATGGAGGCGGGGCCCTAAGAGGTCTGGCCGCGGGTTGTCCTGGAAGGGGTGTGGGTGGTCGGGCTGGTGACTGCGAGTTGGGACGCCTGAGGCCTGCCCCAACTGAGTCACCGGGCTGTTGTTGTCACCGTCCTGGTTGCTGAAGTCCCTGCTCAGCAACGCAGACCTCTTCGGAAACAGCAGCAGCTCCCATCTTTCCAAGCTTTCAGGAGATGCCGCTGGCCTGATGGTGAGGCAGATGGGCGGGGGGTGGGGACCAGGGGACAGCTGGGGCGTGGATCCGTGCCCCTCCTCCCCGTGCCACTGCCTCCTCTTTCTCCTCCTCTGGGTCGGGGACCTGGGGGAGGGAGGGTCTCCAACTTCTCTCTGGCCCCTGCACCTCACACAAAAAGCACCCCTTCCTCAGCTCCTCCTTCAACCCCGGGGCCCCCCTACCCAGCGGTGCAGGCCCTAGCGGCTTCTCAGCCTCGCTATAGTACCCTCCCCACTCCCGCTACCCCCACCACGCAGCCCCGGTCCGCGATGATGCCCATCTCTGCTCCCCATTCCTGGGGTTCCCACTCTGCCCCTGCCCCACGCCGATGCCCCCAGGACCCTCCTGGGCTGCGGATAGGCCCTCTGATCCCTGAGCAGGATTATGAGAGGCTGGAGGACTGTGACCCTGGGGGGTCCCAAGATTCAGCCCTCCATGGGGAGGGGCAGCAGCCCCTGCTTCGTGTGCCTGAAGGGCTCCGAGGTGAGGGGCTGGGGAGGGCCTCAGGGCTCCGGAGTGTCCCCCGGGCTGGGCCTCTGGCAGAGGCTTGAGGGCACGGAGGCAGGTGAGTCCCAACGCTCTCCCCTCTGTGCCCAGCCTCCTGGCACCACGTCCAGAACCCGGACAGCTTCTTCACCAAGATATCCTTTTGTGCTCTGCCTGGCAGAAGGGGCACGGGAGGCAGGGAGACAGGGATGCAGTGGGCTGGGGACTTGGGGGCTGAGGAGTCGGCGTCCTCAGGAAAGGCCCATGATGCGTCAGGCTTAATTCTTGACGCCCTGCCGCATGTACAGCTACCACCAGAGGAGTGGCTTTGCCTGTATCCTGCTGGAGGATGGCTTCCAGCTGGGGTGAGATGCTTGTCCCAGACCCCAAGCTCTTCCCCTTGCTTGCTCAGTAGTGCCTGCTGCTTCTGGGCCTCCAGCGCCTTCCCAGGCAACCCAGGGGCTCAGCAGGATGGGTTAATCCGGGGCGGGGGGGTGCCCGGAGGCTGGGGCAGGAGCCCTCCCAGCCCGCAGGCCTCATCACTGCACTCCCTCCTGTCCCAGACGATTCATTTTCATTGTCACCTTCACAACCTTCCTTCTCCGCTGTGTGGATTACAGCGTTCTCTTTGCCAACCAACCAAAAAACCGAACAAGACCTGGGTCGCTCCACAGCAAAGTGACCTTGTCAGATGCTATCCTACCCTCATCCCAGTGTGCCCAGCGGTGAGTGACAGCTGGTGGGGGAGGTGATGGGGGAGAGCAACCGACAAAGACAAAAGCCTCCCCTCCTTTTGTTCCTTGGTTTAGATCAGCCATTCTCCAAGTTTTTAGTCTCAGGCCACCTTTGATACACTTAAAATTGATTGAGAACCCAACTCCCAAGACCTTTTGTTGATGAGAATCCTATCTAGATTCACCTTGTTAGAGATTAAAGCTGAGGACAGCTTAAAGCTGTTCCTAAGAACGTACAAACATACATTCCATCGACTGTGACCGTGAGGTCACATAGCCTCTGGAAAAGGCCACTGCATACTCTTGGGAGAAGGAGAATGAAAATGGCAGAAAACCTTAACTTTATATGAAAACTTTTGACTTTGCAGACACTCACAAGGGTCTGGGGACCCCTAGGGCCCACATTTTGAGAATCACTGGTCTGGCTGGGTCCCCTCTCCAGGACCCCCATCGCTCCCCAAGCCTGGTCTCCCTTGCTATGGGGCCGCTACTTTCTCTCTTCCGTCTGTCCCACCCGGCACAGGATCTGCTCCAGCTGGTCTTCCTGCTGATCCTGGCGGCTGCCTTTTGGCTCTTCCAGCTGCTTCGCTCGGTCTGCAAACTCTTCAGCTACTGGGACATCCAGGTGTTTTGCAGGGAGGCCCTGCACATCCCCCCCAGTGAGTTGGGTGAGCGTGTCTGTGGAGGCATGCCATGTCAACGGGTGGAGGGTGGGAAGGAGTAGGGAGCTGTACAGACAGAAGGATCCACTGGGAAGAGGGGAGAAGCCCTTAGAGACACCTACCCTTGACCCCGAATAATGTTAGGAGGTGAGGTACCACCCCTTAGAACACAAGGTCCTTCCTGTTGTGGAGCTTAGTTGATGTGGATGGTTATGGAAGATGACGCACACTCACGTGCTTGTGGTCCAAACAATGGGTCTTTAGAGGAAGGGCAGTCACCTGACTTTCCAGAGCAGGAGGAACTGGGCTTGGGCTGGGGAGGCATTCCAAACCCCAGGCAGGAAGGGGGCAGGGGAAGCGATGCGCATCTTTGGGCAGCAGTAAGGAGACTGGCCCACCAGCCCGCAACTGAGTGTCCAGGCCCCTGTCAGTGAGCCCACCCCCCTTTCTGGCCCCTGTTTGCAGGAAGCTACTTCGTCGGCCCCTTCACTGTCCCTGGTCACGCTTTGTTCTTTCCTCCCCATCTCGCTCATGCTCCTTCTGGCTCTGTACCCACGATCCTTCTTTCTTTTTTTTTTTTTCGCGGCCCTCTCACTGTTGTGGCCTCTCCCGTTGCGGAGCACAGGCTCCAGACGCGCAGGCTCAGCGGCCATGGCTCACGGGCCCAGCCGCTCCGCAGCATGTGGGATCTTCCCGGACCGGGGCACGAACCCGCGTCCCCTGCATCGGCAGGCGGACTCCCAACCACTGCGCTACCAGGGAAGCCCCCCAAGTTCTTTCTTTAAGGCACAGCGCAAAGGCTACCTTCAGCAGCCAGCATTCCCTGCTCCTCTCAGAAGTGCAGAGCCTTTTACACAGCCCTCCTGCGCAGCAAAGGGGAGAGGTTCTCGAAAGCCCACCTGAGTACAGAAGCACAAGCCATAGCACAGGAAAGAGTCGCGAGGGCTGGGGATGGAGGCAGGGAAGCTGAGGAGCTGGACCATTGCTCCTCCAGGAGGTGCCTGACCCCTCTTTCTCCTTCCTTCTTTCCCCTCTTCCTTCCAGGGGAAAGGGAGACCCTGGGATAGACTGGAGAGGCTGGCCTGGAGGGACTTGACTAAGCTGGACTGGGGAGGCTGGGTGAAACTGGGCTAAAATGAGGTTTGCAGATGAGCTCCAAGTGAGATCTGACAGCCTCCACCCCGATGGGGACAAGGCCACTGTCTTAGGAAGGTTAATCTGTTGGAGTGGGATGGGGCGGGGTGTGTGTGTGTGTCTCAGAGCATGCTGAGGTAAAAGTTTGGGGGCTTCCGGGCCCAGCGGGCTGGTACCCCAGGAACGGGAAAGAGACTGCCTTGTTACCTGCAGCTCTGATGTACCTTGTATGTGTAGGGCTGCGGGCATGGGAGGGGCGAGCGGTGGCCAGGAAAACCTGCTCTTACGGAGGTGAGCTCAGATACATGTAGAGTTTGGTTTATGAGCTCTTCCTGGGAAGCACATGACTCACGGCCTCAGGAGGGGCAGGGGCCCGAGGAACACAGTTCAGAAGAGGGTGAGGGGAACTAAGAGGTGCCCCTTGTTGGTGGCAAGGCGAAGGGAGGGCGAGGGGGCAGAAAGCGAAAGGTGGCAGCTTTCGTGCCCGAGAGACACTGGGTGAGGACGACGGGGATGCCTCTCTGGTCACGAGGAGTTTGGGCATCGCCATGGAGAGGAATCCAGGTGGCTGGCGCTCAGGCGTCCCCTCTCCGCAGGAGGAGCTCAGCTCGGTGCCCTGGGCCGAGGTGCAGTCCCGCCTCCTGGCGCTGCAGAGGAGCGGGGGGCTGTGCGTGCAGCCGAGGCCGCTGACGGAGCTGGACGCCCACCACCGCATCCTGCGCTACACCAACTACCAGGTGGCGCTGGCCAACAAGGGCCTGATGCCGGCCCGCCGCGCCGTGCCCTGGGGAGGCAGGGCGGCCTTCCTCAGCTGCGGCCTGGCGCCCAACGTCGATCTGCTCCTCTCCCGCGGGCCCTTCTCGTTCTTCCGCGGCGGCTAGGAGCTGCCCGACGCCTACAAGCGCAGCGACCGGCGGGCCGCCCTGGCCGCGCGCTGGCGGCGCACGGTGCTGCTGCTGGCGGCCGTGAACCTGGCGCTGAGCCCGCTGGTGCTGGCCTGGCAGGTGCTGCACGCCCTCTACAGCCGCGCGGAGCTGCTGCGGCGCGAGCCCGGCGCGCTGGCGACGCGCCGCTGGTCCCTCCTGGCCCGCCAGCAGCTGCGCCACTTCAACGAGCTGCCGCCCGAGCTGCGCGCGCGCCTGGCCCGCGCCTCCCGCCCCGCCGCCGCCTTCCTGCGCGCCCCCGCGCCCGTGCTCGCGCTGCTGGCCCGCCAGCTCGTCTTCTTCGCCGGCGCGCTCTTCGCCGCGCTGCTCGTGCTCACCGTCTACGACAAGGATGTGCTCTACGTGGAGCACGTGCTCACCGCCATGACCGCGCTCGGGATCGTGGCCAGTGGCCAGGTGCGATGGGGGAGATATCCGGGGAGGGGGCATTCCTCTGTCCTGGGGCTGAGCCTCCCGCGCATCCCTACCCCTCCCACCGCTAGTGGCCCCCCAGCCCTGCATCCCAGCCGCACATCCTCTGAACGGCAGGCCCCTTCTGCATCCCCATCCCGCCCTCTAGGTCTTTCATTCCGGGTGGGCAGGGCCAAGGTCGTCCGCCGCAAATCCTGCTGCCGGCGGCCTTGGCGCACATGCACTACCTCCCGGAGACCGGCCCTGCCGGCAGGACCAGCTCTTACCGGCAGATGGCGCGGCTGCTGCAATACCGAGCGGTGAGGGTCACGCCCGTAGCGGGGCTGCGGAGGAGGCTTGGCTGCCCGCGGTGTCTGGGGACAGGGGGGGCTCAGGGCTGGCCCTCCCGGGCGTCGGGGAATGACTGCGTTGGAGGTTTCCTGCTTGGCGAGTTTGGTTGCCCTCAGCAACCCCTTCTTAGCCTCAGCCCTGCTTCCCCAGGTCTCCCTCACGAAGGAGCTCCTGTCCCCTGTCCTCGCCCCACTGTTTCTGCTCTTCTGGTTTCGCCCTGGCGCCTTGGAGATCATTGACTTTTTTCGTCACTTCGCTGTAGATGTGGCCGCGGTTGGGGACATCTGTTCCTTTGCCCTTATGGATGCGAAGCGCCATGGCCACCCTCAGGTAAGAGCCTGTCCCTGGCTGTGCGGGGCTGTGGTTTGGTAGGAGTTTGCTTGCCTCACTCAAATCAGAGCTGGGTTCCACCCCCAGCTTCATTGCCTGCCACCTGTGACCTCGAGCTAGTCACTTCACTTCCCCTTAGGGCCCTCATTTGTCAGATGAGGGCAGTGCGTGGGACTCTTATGAGGATTACGTGAGATGACATGTGTAGAGCCCTACCAGAGTTCCCGGCAAGTCGTAACACCTGTAAATGGGAACGTCTCGGTCAGTGGACGGGGCTGGAGTCAGGCCAGCCCTGGTATCCAGTGTGAACAGGTTTGGCAAAACACTGAGGTCACGCCGTATCCTAGTGCTGAGTCTGGACCCAGGTCCAGTTCTGCGGCTGTGTTTCTGGGTGTTCTTGAGCTAGTCCCCATTCTTTCCAGTTCACCTGGAAAGAAAGAATGGGGGGCTAGTGTTTCCTGTCCTGCCTACCCCAGGTGGCACCCACTACAGCTATAAAAGTGGTGTTCACGGGAGTTCCCCAGTGGCCTAGTGGTTAGGATTTGATTCTTTCACTGCCAGGGCCCGGGTTCCATTCCTGGTAGGGGAACTGAGATCCCGCAAGCCACATGGCACGGCCAAAAAAAAAAAAAAAAAAGTGCTGTTGGCGGCACCTGAAGGACCGTCGTTGTTGCTTTCAGTGGCTCTCAGAGGGACAGACAGAGGCCTCACTGTCTGAGCGGGCTGAGGACGGGAAGGCTGAGCTCTCATTGATGAGGTTCTCCCTGGTTCATCCACAAGGGTGCCCCCCGAGCCACAGCTCCAAGTTCCTGGGGCACCTTCGAGGCCGGGTGCAACAACATGCAGCCGCCTGGGGCGCCAGCTCGGTTCGCAGCCCCCCCAGCCCTGGGATCCTCAGCATCTCTTCCTCCCCTCTGGTGAGTCAAGCCTGCCTGCCCTGCTGCCCTCCCCCCCCGGCCCCTCCCCCCTCTGCCTCACCTCTTGTATTAACCCACTCACTAGCTCAGCCTGCTCTCCTGCCTTCCTTAGACCTCCGCCTCCCCTCCTGTCCTCTCTTCTGACCCTCTCTTCTCTTGCGCCCAGCTGGAGGCCTTCCCGGCCAACCTCTCGATGCAGCCCCTCGTGCCCCCTCAGGACCTGAGCCCCGTAGTCCCCTGCCCAGCTGCAGCCACGGCCAGCCTCCTGGCCTCCATTTCCCGAATGACCCAGGACTCAAGGTGAGGGGTGGGGGCCTGAGACGCAGGGAGCAGGGCTGGTGGGGCTGATCCTCCAGAAGAAGGGTGCAGGGGCATGGGGGCAGGGGTGATCAGAAAGGGGAGGTGAAGCCTGGCCCTCCCTGGGGCATGTGGGGACGGGGGGACCTGTCAATTTTTCATCCACTGTGCCCTCTGTTCTAGCTGTGTGTCCCCAGGAGGCAGTGGGGGCCAGAAGCTGGCCCAGCTCCTAGAGCTTGCGTCTGCTGAGTCTCCACCCCATTTACCTGCACCAGGTGAGTAGAGGGGTGCCAGAAAGACAAATGCGGGGAGGAAGCAGCTGAACAAAAGGGAGAGTGTGGAGGGGCTGGAGTGTAAGGAATTACCCAACAGGAAAGAACACAGTTCAGAAGAGGGTGAGGGGAACTAAGAGGTGGCCCTTGTTGGTGACAAGGCGAAGGGAGGGTGAGGGGGCAGAAAGGGAAAGAAAGGTGCAGGTTTCGTGCCGAGGGACACTGGATGCGAGGACACGTGGGTGTTCGCACTCCCCTCCTGGGATCCTCTTAACAGCCCCACCCACTGGCTAGTCACTGCTCATTTTTTTTTTTTTTTTGCGGTACGCGGGCCTCCCACTGTTGTGGCCTCTCCCGTTGCGGAGCACAGGCTCTGGACGCGCAGGCTCAGCGGCCATGGCTCACGGGCCCAGCTGCTCCGCGGCATGTGGGATCTTCCCGGACCCGGGCACGAACCCATGTCCCCTGCGTCGGCAGGCGGACTCTCGACTACTGCACCACCAGGGAAGCCCCGTTGTCCTCATCTGACAAATGAGGGTCCTAAGGCTAGGGGAAGTGAAGTGACTAGCTCGAGGTCGCAGATGGCAAGCAGTGGAGCTGGGAGTGGAACGCAGCTCTGCTTTGAGTGAGGCAGGCAAACTCCTACCAAACCACAGCCCCGCACAGCCAGGGACAGGCTCCAAGCTGAGGGTGGGGGAGGAGATTTCAGCACCCTCTGCACCGAGCCCGGGGGCTGGGCCTCAGGCTGCAGGGCCGGAGGGAGCCCTTCATTCTTCTCCTCTCCATTTAGCTCCATCGGCAGCAGCAGCAAGAACTGTGGGGCGAGGCTTCAGCTTTCTCCCTGTCCAGGCCCTGGGCCAGCCCGCCGCAGACACTCTCGCCGGATGAGGAGAAGCCATCCTGGTCTAGTGATGGTGAGGCGGTCAGGGTGTGTGGGGGACAGACCCCGGGTGAACCGCAGGTATCATGGCACTGCCCAGCTGATGGCTTTTCTCACCAGGCTCCAGTCCTGCTTCCAGCCCCAGACAGCAGTGGAGAACCCAGAGGACCCAGAATCTGTTCCCTGGAGGGTTTCAGGAGCCCACAGACACCCAGAAGGAGCCTGGCCAGGCCACTAGCACTGACTGAGAGGGCTGCTCATGGCCAGTATTGTCTAACTGGGGTGGAGGCAGGGCAACGAGTAGGACACTGGGTGGACTCAGACTCGGAGGTATGGGAACAGTGGTGGGAATTTGGGGTGATGGGGATGGTCATCTCTGGAACCTAAACCACTGGACTGCTTGTCAAGAGTTTTTCCTCCCCCAGGTTCCCTGGCTTCTTCTCCAGCCACAGGAGATCGGACGAGGTAGAGTGGAAGGGCACGCCGAGCCCTCTTTAAAGACCCCCATGGATGCTTTAGCTGGGCGGAACTTGGGAGTCAGTGACGAACTCGCCCCGGAGAAGAGAGAAAGGGTAGGAGAGGAGATGCCCAAGGCATCGGGAAACATGTCTTAGAGACAGTCCTCACACGGAGGGGCTAAGAGACAACTCTCTGTCCTGGAGTGGTCGCCTGGGAAGAAGTGCCCAAGTGACCTCAAGTGAGGGCAGAGCCAAGATGGAGGCCAAGCTACACATAAGGGAGCCATGAGGGGCTGGACCTGAAAGGCAGTAGGTTCTTTTTTTTTTTTTTTTTTGCGGTACGTGGGCCTCTCACTGTCGTGACCTCTCCCGTTGCGGAGCACAGGCTCCGGACGTGCAGGCTCAGTGGCCATGGCTCACGGGCCCAGCCGCTCCGCAGCACGTGGGATCCTCCCAGACCGGGGCACGAACCCGCGTCCCTTGCATCGGCAGGCGGACTCTCAACCACTGCGCCACCAGGGAAGCCCCAGTAGGTTCTTTAGACACATCTGGACTTTAGGTTCCCATGGGACTTGTGGAAGGGCATGGGGACTGGGGGTGGGAAGACTAGAGAGGCCTGACGTTTTCGGAGTTCACGTTGGTGTGACATCTGAGGAAGCGGGTCTGGCCCCTCGTCCTGTCTGAAACAAGCAGTAAAGTTTGCTCATGGCTGTGCTGCACAGCTTTGTGACCTTAGTCCTGGAATCCCCACTCCTGTCAGCTGACGACTGCACCTGCTTCTCAGTCCAGATCAGGGAGCAACACAGAACTGCCCGTGATTGGCTGGAAACCACCACTGTTCTCCAGGACTCCCTGTCAAAGAATTACCACCTCCACACTGTCTGCAAGAGTTCAAAGACAAAGCTTGTCATTCATTCTGTAACTGTGATTGACAGCGCTGGGTTAGGCATCTTAGTAGCTCTCATAACTTCTGATCTGGTCTCTTACGGTGAATCTTCAGTAATAAATATTTCAATGATTTAGAGATCAGGCTTCAAGATAAGATACTTCCGAGAGAGGTGAGGGGAATCTAAAATTCACCTAAATAACACAAAAGGGCTCTGGAATACCACTGCTGGGAGACGGCCTTCCAGATTTACTCAGACCTAGGGTAGGGAAACAGACCTAGACAAAGAGATATTCCCGGGGAATCAGGCCAGTCTCTGCAGACTCTGGACAGAGGTGGGGCGGCACCTCGGAGGGGAGGGAGAGGTGGCTGGTTCCGGTCTGACGGCCCCTCTCTCCGCGAACTGAAGCGGAAAGCAAGAGGGCTCTCAGGGACCAGGGGTGTCTGGGCCGGGCGGGTCGAACGCCCAGGGCACTGCGCCCCGCATATGCCGCTCCTGCAAGGAAAAGCTCTGGGTGCGTATGCGGCTTGTCACTTCCTGGGTGCGCAGCGTGAGCCCGAAAATGTCCTCGTGATAGCGTTGCTGATCCTGGCGGGGGAAAGAGGGCGGGAGATCAAAACCCAAGTCGGAGTTGCCATCGGGAGTGGGGGCGGCCCCCGGCCCCGCCCCTCCGCACCCGCAGCACGCCGATGACGTCGCCGGCCTCATCCAGCTCCATGTCGCCCTCTGTCGCCAAGATGCGCTGCACCGTCTGCAGGACGCTGGTTGCCATGGTGACATCGCCGCAGACAAACATGTGGCCCCGCTCGAGGCACAGCACGCGGTGCACCTCAGCAGCCAGCTCCGTCCGCAGGATGTCCTGCACGTAGGTCTGAGGGGAGGCGGGGTCAGGGGCAGACCCCGGCGGGGCACCTGGCAGGGAAGGGCAGGCCCCGGGGGGAGCGGGCAGGGCGGGTCCTGGGTGCGGGAAAGATACCCAGAGCACCTGGTGGGGCCTTGGTGCGCTGGGGTGGGGTCTCAAGGGACGGAGACAAGTAAGGGGCGGGGCATGGGTGAGGGTGGGTGAGACCCAAAGGGGCCTTGGTACGAGGGTGGAGCCGAGTGGGGGCGGGCGTCTGAGCGCCACTGGGTCGAGCGGAGGGTGCGCACTGCAGGGGGCGGGGCTGGTCTAGGCCTGGGCCTAGGCGCGCCGGGTTACCCCTGCCCCCTCAGGGTCCCGCACCTTAGGGCTGTTGGGTTCCCGGGAGAAGGCGGTGAGGACGCGGCCAAACACCCCGCGCTGCTGGGCATCCTGCACCTCCTCGCGGTAGAGATGGTCGAGCTGGGAGCACCGGCAGCCGAACACCAAGGTCATGGGGGCAGGCTGCAGCCCTGCAAGCATCACTGCGGCTTGGGAGAGCCCCCCAACTCCCTCCTGGGGACACAGCCCTAGTGACACCTCCCACTGGCTACCCTCACCCAGGCTGAGGGGCCCACCCTTTCCGGCAGAAACAACCACTCAGCTGTTTGGCCTCTAGGAGAGTTGGGATGCTTTCACAGAGATCCTGCCTGACACTGATTTACAGAGAAGCCGAAGGTCACAGGAGATGGTGACTTCCCTCTGGCGGCATGGACAGTAGTGACGCTGTGCTACGCCTGGGGCTTCTGACCCCATGCCCTTTGTACCATCCAACACTGCAGTCTGAGACTGTCTGGCCCCTTCCCTGCTCTAAGCCCATATTCTCCCACACCTTCAGTTCCTGCACTCTACACTTTCCTCTTAGTCACAAGCTCCCTTCTTTTGATTTACCAGCTCCCCTGGGCACCCCATGCCCAACCTAAACACCCTGTAGCTTCCTTGGGTCTCAGACACACCTAGGTGACCTCTGACACAGTCCAGAGTCCACCTGGGGCATATCTGTCTTCTGAGTCCCAGCCCCATCTTCTCCAGACATCCGGGTTCCCTTTGTTGCTAATCCAATCCAACACTACTTTGTGCTGGGCACCAGGAAGCCAGACCAACAGGGCACTGCCCTTGGCTCTAGGCCCCCGACCCCCTGGTCTAATAAACTTCTTTTCACCTTTGTGGCCCTGTTCCTTGCCCTCTTTCCTACCTGGTTCCTGCCTCCTAGCCCCCTGCTCTTTTGTGCCCCTAAGTTGTGTGACTCCCTCCTGCCTTCCAGTCCGTCCCTTGGGCCCCAGCCTCACCTTTGCTCTCGATGTCGTGTAGCCGCTCCTGCCAAAATCCCCGGAAGGGGGCGATGCCAGTGCCCGGGCCCACGAGGATGCAGGGCAAGCTGGGATCAGGAGGCAGCCGGAAGGAGGGAGCCCTAGCCAAGAGACCCTCCATCAGGCCCACTTTGTTTCCCCACATCCCCCATTCTTATCAACCTCAGCAGGGTTGAGAGAGGAGAACTCAACTTCCACTGAAAATGAGTTAATGCTTGTGTCTAGCTCATAGTAAACGCAAAGTGTTTAATAAAAGAACTCTGCTGATTGGCAGAAACTTCCTGGACCTGTGGTTTCTGGAGGTTGGATCAAAGGAAATAAAGCTTAAATTTGAATTGAAGAATGCTTTGATGTCTCAGTTCAGGAGATATAGAAAGTATGGGGGAGGGAAGGACAGACAGCCTTTTAGTTCATAATGGGTTCGCTGAGTGTCTTTGTTTTAAACCATAGCCTCAACATTGGCATTTGGTTTGTACTCACTAGATTGGCAGTTTATCTGTAATTTAGCCTGCTGGATGGGTTTGGGTCACTAGGCCTAGCTGGTGCCATCCTGGGAGCACTTCTTTGTCCCACCTGAGACTTCCAGCTCCTGGGCGCTGGATGGGGCAAGACTTCTGAACACAGCAGGAGGGAGGGGTACCCTGAGATCCTTCACTTTCCTCCAGTGCTCAGTGTTACTGTGGTAACCTAACCAGTTCTCCCCGGACTAAATGCGGATGGGGCACAGTTCCCAAGCACCCTGCCTGCCAACATCAGACTGACCCCAGAGATGTAGGGAGGGACACCGTACACCGTCTAAAAGCAACAGGGCCTGCTGGATCGAATCCCAGCCCCGTCTCTGGGAACTGCAGTTTCAAGATAGGACCCTAAGTCCAAATTAGTGAAAGGCCCCAAACTTAGCCAGAGTTGTGAAGTGGGTGCCCCGTCCTGGATATGTTAAGTGGGGCGTCCCTGCTCCCAATCACACCTTCACCAAAGCTTCTACCCTCACCCTGTGCAGCTGCCTGCCAATCCCTGCACCTGTCCTCGGCCATCCGTGACGCACTCTGCCACCCCTGCTTGGTGCCCCGCCTGCCCCCCTCCCCCGCAGTGCTCACTTACCCCCTGATGAAGCAGGGTACGGGGTCTCCAGTCTTGAGTTGGCTCAGCCACGTGGAGCAGACTCCATAGTGCAGGGGACCCAGCCCATCTAGGGGGTTGGGGAGGGAGGGGGCCAGTGAGGGGTCCATCCCGGGGTCACGGTGTGGTCCTGGCCCTGCCCCTGCTTCCCAGCCTCACCTTGGGTCCTGTATGCCAGCACAGCTACTGTGAGGTGGATCTCTCCTGGATGGGTGCTGGGTGCTGAGCTGACCGAGTAGTACCGGGGCTGGAGCAGGGGCAGCTGGGTGAGAAGCAGCGGGGCAGGCAGTGCCACGGATGGAAACTGCTCGAGCACCTCCAGCAGGGTGGGGCAGCGGAACCACTTCCACTCCTCGTAGCGCCGGGGGTCCTGGTGGGGGCAGGGGGCAGTGAGCTTGGAACCTGCTAGCCCTGCCTGATGACCTCCCTTCTTGACCCCTCCGGAGCTGAGCCTCCTGGGGTTTCTCCCTGCTCAGTAGTTCAGGCCAACAAACATTTCTTGAGCACCTTCTCCGTGCTTTTTTTTTTTTTTTTTTCATCCTTTTGGCTGTGCTGTGTGGCATGTGGGACCTTAGTTCCCCAACCAGGGATTGAACCCGCGCCCCCTGCTGTGGAAGCGCAGAGTATTAACCACTGGGCCGCCAGGGAAGTCCCCTCTGTGCTTCTTTAAGGCGAGAGAATTCAGAGATGAGTAGGAACTCCAGAGCTGGGTCTTAGAGCCCCAGCACGATAGCCAGGTGGGCTCCCCTCCTGGCTCGTCCTGCCTCACCGGCCCCTGCTCCCCACTGGGGTGGCCCCCACCTGGCTGAGGGTCTCGAGCTCTTGCTGTTCACTAGGCTCTTCAGCCAGGGTGCTGAGCAGTCGAAGAAGTTGAGGGCTGGGCGGGGAGGTGATGTCCAGGAAAAAGGTGAGAGCCTGGCGCAGCGTACACGGGGGCAGCCGGGGGTCCCGCACCCAGCCGGGAGGAGGGCCACCTGCGGGGGGGGCACGGGGAGCTCTGAGGAAGGGGCCAAGCCGGAATTGCATTGTCTGGGGAGTACAGGGGGACTAACCACCTCACGGTGTCTCATCAGAGGCCTGGCCCTCGAACAGTGGTGGTGGGCCTGTATGGGCAGCCCCTGTGAGTGTGAATGTGTGAGTGTGTGTGTGTGTGTGTGTGTGTGTGTGTTTGAGGGCCCCTGCTGGACTGGGGTGGTCTGGGCTTCTGCCTTTCCCCACCCAGCTTGTTTGAACTCCAGGAACTGGTGCAGCATAAGGTAGACCTGATGCCAGCTACAGAGCGGGCTAGGCTGTCGGGGGTGGGTGGAGTGGGGAAGCCTTTGAAAGGAGCCCAGAGGGAGGCGTGGCCTTCTGCGGGGGGGGGGGGTTGTCAGGGAGTTCTGAGAAGGGAGCCGCCCTCAGTGGACCTTCCAGCAACAAGGCCAGCCCGTCAGGAGGTGGCACAGCGCCTGTGAGTGGAGGTGGCCACCTTCCACCAGATCCTGAACCTGAGGGGACCCTGGGGACCAGAGGGATGGAGCCCCCTCACCTGGGCTGCCCTTCTCCAGCTGCTCCACTGCCACAGGCTCGGTGGGCGGCGGCGGGTCCTCCACGCGGCTCATCAGTGCCTCCACGAGCCCCGGCCGGTTGGGCGGGCAGATGCCTATGTGGTCCCCCGGCTGGTACTGGAGCCCCTCCTGGCTTCCCGTGTCCAGGCGCACCAGGATCGTGGCCCGGCTGGGGGTGGGGAGAGGGGGCAGTTACAGGAGGGCTGGGCAGGAGGGGGGCGGAGCCAGGGTCTGGGGCACGAGGGGCGGGGCCCGGCGTGGTGGGGCCGATTGGTCCTCCTCACGTGGACTTGCTGCTTTGCAGGTTTTCCACCAAGAGGACTGTGGCCTGGAACATCTTCCGCCTGTGCACGTGGATCAGGCCTGAGGGGCGGGGGACAGATGAGACAGAGCTGGAGCCGGGGACCCTGGCCTGGCCCCCGAGTGAGTCGGTCCCGGGCCCAGGGGGAGCTGGGGGTCCAGCAGAGTCAGGGTGAAATCAGGGCCGCACCTGGCAGCAGCTGGAGGCCCTCGGCCTGGGCGCTCAGCCGGTACCTCTGGCGTTTCCAGCTCCGTTTGGGGCTGAAGATGTCCTGGGCCGCGGCCTGGGCATCCTCCCCCACGCAGAACGTCTCACAGGAGGCCTGGGGGGGTGAGGAGGTGAGGGCGGAGGCCCTCCGGCCACCAGGGAGGGCCTGGTGGCGGGCAGCTCAGCGGTGCTGATGTGGGAGATGGAGCTGGGCCTGCTGGGGCCCCAGGCGCCACCTCCCATTGCTGGGGCTGCCGGAGCAGAGGCGCCCGTCTCAGGCTCGCACCTGTGGGACAGGCAGCCCCGGGGGCAGGAGGGAGAGTGGAACCGAGACGGAGGTTGAGACTGATGGCATCACGTCCTTCAGCCCATTTAGTGTCTTGGCCGCTGTGTTAGCTATTCCTTTGCATGTATTTTTGTCACGTCCACTCGTTAGTTAACCTGGTGAATGTTAATCTTGTGTCCCAAGGAGCACAGAGCTTGGCACACGGCAGCTTCAGCGAACGCATCTGCGCGTTCAGACCTGTGTTCACATTCTCACCCCTAGACTTAACAGCTTGCAGGCCTCCGTTTCCCCGTCTTCACACCTCCTTAGGGTCTGCTGAAGATTAAATGACATGCTAATATAAAGCCCTGAAGTGCTCCCGGAGTGGGCACGGAATTCCGGCGGCCTTGGGAGGGGTCTCCGGCTGGTCTGTCTTCCCCTGCACTGCACACCAGGGGCTAGAGGGGGCCCCTGGGGCAGGCCCCCTGGGAGGGCGTGTATCCTATTTGTTTCTGCTCAGGTGCAAGCCTGGCAAACCGCTTGGCCGGCCATCAGCTTGAAATCTAGGGCTAACCCATGACGGGTTGCTCCCATCCGTATCACCAGTGCTGTTAATCTTTCTTTTGTGTGTGTAAAGTCTTATATCTCTTCCTTCCTTCCCTGGCCCCCTCCCTTCCTTCCTACCCCCACTGCTCCCACCCTGCTGAGCTCAGAGCCTTCCTGCTCTGGCTGGATGCTCCTCCCGTTGGCCCTGTGTCTCTAAAGTGGTGTCCCCAGGCCTCATGCCCTCTCCTCCCTTCTCCTGTCCCACTCGCAGCTTCCTGCCGATTCCCTTGTCTGGATTCTTTAGTCTTGTTTCCCATTCCCTCTTCTTCTCCCCAGCAAACACTTCACCTGTGCTGGCCGGCCCTCCTGCTGGGATGCCCGCCTCCTTGCCATCAGTCCAGACCTGCTGAGCTCAAGCCTGGGGACCTTGGCGGGGCCAGCGCTGCCCTGGAGCAGTGTTAGGACTGCGAGAAGGAGGCCCGTTCAGCTCCAGGCGTGATCCCCAGACCAGGCAGAGCTGCTCTGGAGGAAGCCCAGGCTTAGGAAGTCGTGGCCCTGGGCTGGCCCCTCCTGTACTCCCCTAGCCTAGGACCCCCTCCGGTCCAGGTGCGGCCCCAAACCTGCCTAGCCTCTGACTTCCTGTAGTTCCTCAGCTTCAGCCCTCGCCTCTGACTAACCCTCTCTTGATCCTTCCCTTCTCCCTCCATCCTGCCCTGCACCCCTCCCTCTGTGCCCATGGGGGAGGGGGCGGGCAGCCCGTGCCTGCCTGAGGCTCCCACCTGCGCCTGCAGGGGCCCCTAGCTGTTCCACCCGTGCTGTCAGGGCCATGTCGTCCCTCACCACTCAGGACTCAGCCAAAAGGGCTGGCTGTGCAGTGGCAAAACGAGGGTGGATTTTGGAGGAACAGGAAGGGGCGAGAGAACCCAAAGAGTCCGGGCATCGGTGAGGGCCCCGCCTCCGTAGGTATGGCAGGTCTCGGGAGCAGATGTCCAGGCTGAAGTGACTCAGAATTGCGGGGGCAGGGTGGCAGGAGCGAGACGTCGGGACGGGCCCGGGGGCTTACCTGGAAGGCAGCCTGGGCCCAGCCGCGGAAGGCCTCCTCCTGGCCACACAGCTCATCGCCCTGGCCCAGCTGAAGCAGCCGCTCCCCTCCCAGCTCTTCCAGCCGCGTGTCCACCGCACGAGCAAAGGCGCAGAAATGGGGGTACGCCCGGGAGCCCAGCCCAAACACACAGAACCTGGGGTGCAGGGAGCCGTCAGCGGAGGCCACCTCGTCCCCCGCTCCCTGGGGCCCAGGCAGCTTCCCTCCCCCGTGGCTCCCCTCGCCGAGCCTCTCCGGACCTGAGGGTCCCCAGCGCCCCCGCGCTGTCGGTATTACTGGACTCCTTCCTCTTCCGCCGCCAGGAGGACACCAGCGGGTCTGAGCAGGAGACGCTGTTGAAGCGGATTTTGTAACTCCTGCAAGAGAGGAGGGAGATGGGGTGTCACAGGGGACTGGAGACCAGGCGGGGCCCAGACGCGGCCAGGGGACAGCCTCAGGGTCTCCGGAACAGGCTTGGGATCGGGGCTGCGGCCCCAGGGGGTCTCTGAGCCTCCAGGCCCTGCCTCTCCTCCTGTCTCTGAAGGAAACCTCAGGACTGGCGGCCCCTTAAAGCCCCGGGGCCTGGAGTTGGGGGGTCACAAGGAAGAGGGTGTCCTGAGGCTGCGTGAGGGCTGAGGCCTCCGCTAAGCTGTCCTCCAGCTTGTTGGGAAAATGAGTGCGGAGCTGTGGGTTTTTCTTTTTTTTTTGCGGTACGCGGGCCTCTCACTGTTGTGGCCTCTCCTGTTGCAGAGCACAGGCTCTGGACGCGCAGGCTCAGCGGCCATGGCTCACGGGCCCAGCCGCTCCGCGGCATGTGGGATCTTCCCGGACCGGGGCACGAACCCGTGTCCCCTGCATCGGCAGGCGGACTCTCAACCACTGCGCTACCGGGGAAGCCCCCTCCTTTCCTTTTGTGTCTCCAGATGCCTCCCTGTTCCCCCGCCCCCAAAACTCCCATCCCTACTCACTTGTGTTGCTCTGGCCGAGGGGAGCTGTTGTAGGGGCCCGACATCTCCATCAGGGCTGCTGCAAAACTCTGGTGAGGGCAAACATTGGCATCACGATTAGTTTTGTTTTATTTCAAACTATACAAAATTTCATACTACACTGGGCTGGCCCTTGTTATTATTATTATTTATGACCTTAAATTTTAATTTGTTTTGAACATTTCAAAAGAGAGGTATTGGCTTTTTGAAAACATTACAGAAGCGTGTAAAGTAATAAAAGAGAAACTCTACCCTTCCCTTCCCTCCAGTCTCATCCCCCAAGGCATGTGTACCACGGACAGATGTTAAACTTCCTAAGTTTATTTTTTAAAGTAAAAATGGGATCATATTATGTTTACCTGCTTTTTGTCAATAACCTATCATGGATATCCTTCCAGGTCAACACACCAAGATTGACCTCATTCTTTTTTTTTTTTTGGCCGCACTATGTGGCTTGTGGGATCTTAGTTTCCTGGCCAGGGATCAAACCCGGGCCCCCTGCAGTGGAAGCACAGAGTCCCAACCACTGGGCTGCCAGGGAAGTCCCAGACCTCATTCTTTTGAATGATTACATAGCATCCCATCATTTGTAGGTACCATGGAGACTTCCCCCTGCCTGGGGATATCTGGATGGTCTAGGCACAATGCTCGAACACTCATATACGCCTGTTTCCTCCTTTGCATATTTCAGTAGGGTAGTCCTTAGAAGTGGAACCGCTGAGTCAGAGGGTTTAAAAGCTTGGTGGCGTGGTCAGACGGTCCTGTAGCATCAGGATAGAGGAATGCTCTTTCCTCAGTCCTGTCCACACTGGATGTGACCAGTCCAATCTGATAGGTGGGAAATGGCTCTCAGTCTCCCTGCATTGCCTCGATCCCTAGTGGCACTGATGCCTTCTAGAAAGCTGAGTCTTATTATATGCTACCACGGAAATAGCTTAGAACCACACACGACAATCTTTACACAGGAAAAACCAAAACGCAGCAAGTTATCCTAGGGTTAACTGCAGATGCATTTAGACGGTGAGTCTACAGGTTCACTGTAATTAGCACGTGCTACCTTAATTTTATTTCTTTAACATTTTCTTGAAGTGTAATGTACATACAGAAAAGCACCCACGTTGTAAATGCACAGCTTTACAGATTAGCGTAAACTGAACCTACCCGTGCAATCAGCATCCCAGCAAGAAACGTCACCAGCGTCCTAGAAGTCACCTTGGTGTCGCCCCCCCCCCCGTTACTCCCCACCCCCTCTCTGGGGTAACCACCCGCTCTCCTGATTAAAAGCCCACGGAATTGTTCTGCCTCTTCCTGAAGCTGATACAAAGTGAGCCCCATGGTCTGATTCTTTCGTGTCTGGCTCCTTTCCCTCTGCGTGATGTTTGAGATTCATCTGTTTTGTTGGGTGTGGTTGTATTTTGTTGTGTGTGGTTGTATGTTGTTCACCCTCATGGCCGCACTGCATTTGAATAGACCACGATGTATTTATCCATTCTACGGCTGAGAGTCATTTGAACTGTTTCCAGTGCGGGGATATCATGAACAGCGCTGCTATAAATATTCTTGTTTGTGTTGTTAGTAAATATATACCATTTTCTGTAGGGCAAATTCCTAGGCTTGCTCCATTTAGAAACATGTGAGGTAGAATGTACACACATCGAAATGCACGGAACTTAAGGGTGCAGTTCAATCGGTTTGGCTGTACGCAGTTTCATTTAAAAAAAAAAAAAAGTTAAACATAACATCTACCCACTGACCTAGCAGTCCCACTCCTAGGTATTTATCCAAGAGAAATGAAAACATAAGGCCACAAAAGCCTTGTACAGAAATGTTCATAACAGCTTTATTCACAATAGCCAAGCGCTGGAAACGGCCCAGGTGTCTGTCAGCAGAGAAGGAGAGAAATAAACTGTTCATGCCATGGGCGTGGCTCAGTCATGGAGAGGAATGAGCCACTGAGTCACTCAGCAGCGAGATGAACCTCCAAAGCGGGGGGAGTGAAAGAAGCCAGAATACCGTGCTCCCCTCTCTATGATGTTCTAGACCAGGCGACAGGAATCAGGATGGTGGTCGCCTTTGGTGGGGAGATTGAGAGGTGGATTGACTTGGGGAGTTGACAAGGGGGACTTGTCTAAGTGATGGAAGTGTTCTCTGTCTTGATGGGGTTGTGGGTCACATGGATGTAACTATTACTTTTATACTAAAAAAACTTAGTGACTCTAGTTTCTTTAAAAGGCAGATCAGAAGCAGGGCTGAATGGGCAGCGAGGCAGGGGAGAAGGCTTCCATGAGCATTCTGCTCTAGGGGACTTGAGGAGGTACTTAGCGCTAAGAAGGCATTTAGAAACAGAAGCAGATAGGGGCTCCAGAAATGAATGTTCCTGGGGGCGGCCAGAGACAGAGAAGCAGGAAGGACAGTGATTAACAGGAAAGGATTCAGTGGTGGGACTCCAGTTTGTTCCTTTCAAGATTTGTTCAGAAAGTGAAGTTGCCTAATCTCTGTTGGCATCTGAGCAGTGCTCTTTTCTTTTGTGAAGAGAAGAAGAAATGACAAAGTGAGATCTCGCTTTAAGTGCCGTCTTTCCCATTTGTCAGTGCCTGGCCAGCCAGGAAGTGCCTTCCATGTATTAAACACTTGCTCTGATAATGGAAATGACTTGGGGACCCAGCTAAGCAGATGTGTCTGTGTGGGGGGGGGGGCAGCCGCAAGGGTGGGCCTGGAGTGTGGCGTGTGTAGGCCCTTGGGTCCCAGTGGACTGTCCATGCTCCTACTCTCACGGCATCTCCGCTTTCCATCATGGGGTTGGGGGTCCTGCCCAGCCATTCCAATTCTGAGTCTCCCTTCGTTCCCAGCGGCCCCTTTCCTGGCAGTCCTCACCTCTCCATTCTCTGGGGGATCGCCGTTCCCAAAGGTGCTGGTCACCACCAACACCAGCGTCTCGTGCTCCAGGGACACCACGTCATACTCATCCATGCACAGGACCTGTGGGCAAGGAGAAGACCATGTCCTGGGGACCTGTGCTGCACTGCTCTGGTTGTTTTTTATTCTAGTCCTCCCGGCAGGGCAAGATTCAGGCCCCGACTCGATCCCTGAATCCCTGAGGATCCCGGGGTTCCTCGTGGGCCCTGCCTTGTGACCCTCTCCTGTTCTCCAGGCTGTGTCTGAAGGTGGGGGCAGAACCCCCCCTTCTTTTCAGATCCCTGCCCTCTGGGCTCAGTCCTACCCGAGGGTCGAAGGCCTTCCGGAAGAGCCTCCCCAGTTGCTGTGCGTAGCTCTGGGCCCGGCCGGTCTCGGAGGCGTACAGAATCGTCGCCTTCACTCGCTTCGCCATCACGGTGCCCATGAGTGAGGCAGAGATCTTCACCGCACTGTGGGCAAGGGTGGGGTGAAGGGGTCCCAGGCGCACAGAGACGGGGCCTCCCCAGGCGCGTGACCCAAGCAAGGTCTTGGTGGGTGTGGAGGGGTGGAGTGCCCAGACCACTGCTGGCGATGGGGGGAGGGTCTGGGTATGTGGGAGGGAGGGCAGCACTCCCAGGGAACCTACTTGGCCACTTCCTTAAAGGTCTTCTTCCTGGTGATGCCGGTGCCCTTGGCTGTGCTCCCCTTCCAGGGGTCTGGCTACAGGGAAGCGATGGGGGGGGTGGGAGTGGAGGGAGAGGTAAGGAGAGAGAACAGAAGGTTGGAGGCCCCTGGGGCTGCTCAGTCAGAGCTGGCATGGTGGGCAAGAGCCAGTGGGGTGGGCACCTGGTAGCGGAAAGCAGGGGACAGGACATAGTTGACCATCTCCTGATGGAAGACTGGGGTGAGGCTGCCCGAGATCGGGGGCACGATCCAGGCCCAGTCAGCAGGGCAGCCCCCCCTGGCCTTCTGCTCGTTCTCCAGGTGCTTCATGAAGGAGGCCGTGGCAGCGTGGTGGTCCACAATGGTCACTCTGGCGAGCTGGGGTGAGGGACGGGCTTAGACTCAGCCCACAGACCCTGCGCTTCCGTCACCCCAAACCTAACATCTACCGTCTTCCCTGAACCAGTGTCGCCCCTAACTGCGGCACGCGTGGTCAGCAGGCAAAAGGAGCTCCAATCTGTGTTCTCGGTATGCCTCCCACACCCAAATAGCCGAAACTCTCGGACCACACAGAAGTACTCAGCAGGCACTAGCTTCCTCCAATGACAGTGCTCAGCATGCCCTCGTCCTGGAATTAGAGTTTCCAGGATCCAGTGGGTCCCACAAACTGCAATACCCAGTATGCCCTGGGGACCAGAATAACCGAGCATGCGCTCATCAGTTAGGTTCCCATAGTTACAGCGCCTGGGACAGCAGGTCCGGCGCCCCCGTGGCGCTCAGACTTGGGAACTCCTTCCAGCTTTCTCCGACCCCCGGCCCAGTCTCTAAGTGCCTCCCTCTCTTCCAGCCCCGATCCCTTGTGCTCCTGGCCAGTCGGGGCCTGTGTACCTGGTAACTGTGCAGCACAGCCAAGTTGATTTCCACGGCTGCCTTGTCTTTCCACAGGGATGAGGTGGTCCGGGTATCCAGGTCCATGCAGACGGCCACGTCCTGAGAGCAGGGGTGCGCGGCAGTGGTTGGCAGGGGGCGGGGGAGGGTGGGTGAAGAACATCTTTGTCTCCGGCTCGTGAGTGGAAGGGGTGAGGGCGGGTGGGTAGCCAGCAGGAGGCCTGAGTGCTTCACTTGGGGCTGATTCAGGTTCCTGCCTGCAAAGGCACCACAGGGCAGAGAGGGACCCTGGGGCCGGCCACATCTCAGCCCCGGGACTTAATTTCTCATCTCTAAAATGGGTTTTACCATGTTTTGAGTCAAAATATGCTTTGAGAAACTGACAAAAGCTACAGTTACAGCACCTATCCCCAGAAAAATAACTGCATCTTCGCACGCAGGCACATAGCCCCCTTTGCCCTGACCTTGGTGGTTCCAGAGCCCTCCTCTGCAGTTCTAGATCAGGAGGCCGACCGGACCTGACCTTGTTCAGATTCTCCATGTTGCCGACATCCTATACGTGCCCCCAAGACCCCCGCCCCACAGGTCCTCACCTCCAGGATGTTGTAGCGGTGGGGATCACACAGGTTCCGCATGCCAATCTCCGTGCTCATGTACCAGCCGCTGAAGGGGGCTGCAGGGAACTCCAGGCCCCCAATTTCCAGCAGCATGTTGGACACTGCTGGGAGGGCGTACCAGCGCAGGCCCAGGGCCGAGAACCACTCCAGCCTGGGGGCGTGAGGGCGTGGGATCAGCCCTGTGGAGCCTTGCCTACCGGGCCACCCCCTGGGCAGCCCTCTCCTCGACCCGTCCCGGCCCCTCTCGTGCTCACGTGGGGTGCTCCAGGGGGACCTCGAGGACCAGTTCGGAGGGCAGAACAAAGAGTTCTGGAGCCTCATCTGGGGTCTGGAGCAGCAGGGGTAGCACATCAAAGCGGCCGTTTCCTGGGGTCCAGCCATGCTGGATGCAGAGCTGCGGGCAGAGGGGCCGGAGATGGGAATGAGGGGCCCAGCCTTGTGCCCTCCTCAGGGACCTCCTTCTTTGGCATCTCCCATCCTTTGTCTCAGTGAGGTCTCCTCTCCCTGCTGCGCTGACCGCTCTTTGGCTGGACCCTTTGTCCTCCTCCCAGAGCCCTCGGGCTGGCCTCCCCGTTCCCACCTGCCCACGCCCACCTCGGTGACCTCCACGTTGGCCGGGTCCCCCCTCACGGAGCCGTCCTGCTGCCTGTAGCCCGCGTAGCGTACCAGCTGGCTGTTCCAGATGCGGAAGTCTCCGCGGCCCGGAGCGCGCTGGGGGAACACCGTGACGGCCGAACTGACGTGGGGACGAGAGCTGGTCAGAGCCCAGGTTCACTGCCTGTGCCTGGGGGAGGGGGTGGGGTCTCGGGCAGGGCGGGGGGCACTCACCGGAGGTTGCCCCGGTTGGTGGCGTACTTGATGTGGTTGCAGATGTAGGTGAACATCTCCTGTGCAGAGCTGCAATCCCGCGCATCAAACACCTGAGCCATCCGAGGCAGGGAGACAGGAGGGAGATGGGGGTCTTGAGTGTCAGCCCCAGGAGAAGGCAAGGACGCAGGGCAGGGACTAGTGACCTTGTCTGCAGCCTTCGAAGGCTGCGGGGGGTGGGTCACAAGCTGTGAACCATGGTTCTTTCTCCTCTCGGGAGCCTCCCTGACCATTTGCACCCACACTGACCCTTCCTGCCCTGCACCCCACACACCCGGTGTAGTCTGGCCTGTTCCTTATCTGCTTGCCGGGGTAAGGGTCTCCCCATCCCTACGGAAGCTGACTCGGCACCTGGTACAGAGGAGGGACCCAGTCACTGCCAAGCTGATGATCGGGGTAGGGCACCAAATGACGGGGATGCTGCCTGGGGGTGTGGGTGGCGAGTTCCCCATTTCTCATGGTGCTCAAGCAAAAGCAGGTGACCCCAGCCAGTCTTCTGACTCTCCCTGAGCACACTGGTGATGGGAAGGGGGGTGGCTGCAGTAGGTGGCCTCTGGGGACTCTGCCCATCCTGACATTCCGAAGCAAGGAGGAGCCATCCTGACTGGTGGGGTGGAGGCCCCAGCAAGGGGCTGGGAGGTCCCTTTCCTGCTTCAGGGAGGAGGGGACTCGTGTTGGTGATAGGGGCAGCGGTGACAGTGGCTGGCCTGGGGCCAAGAGCAGGGTCAAATACGGAATCTCTGATGGGTTCAGAGTTGAGCTGGAGCTTTGAACAACTTAAAGCGTTTTGTTAAGTGTCAGACAGGATTGTTCTGATTTTATTTGAGCCTCCTTTGGGATTTACCCCGCACATGGCTCTCTTCCAAATTCTCTGGTGTCCGGTTACAACTAAGGAGGCCAAGGTCATGGATCCATTTCCCCTGTGGGTCAGCTCGCTTCTGGTAGAGCCGGGCCACAGGCTGTTCCAGTAGCCCACGGGAGCTTGAGTCACATGGCGGGGTGTGTGAGGCCCAGGCTCTGGGGGACTGGGAGGGAGCAGTGTGTTTGGGGTGAGGACGCTGGGCTGGGCAAGCAGGGGTGTTTTTTTTTTTTTTTGCGGTACGCAGGCCTCTCACTGTTGTGGCCTCTCCCGCTGCGGAGCACAGGCTCCGGACGCGCAGGCTCAGTGGCCATGGCTCACGGGCCCAGCCGCTCTGCGGCATGTGGGATCCTCCTGGACTGGGGCATGAACCTGTGTCCCCTGCATCGGCAGGCGGACTCCCAGCCACTGTGCCACTAGGGAAGCCCGGGGGCCTTTTTTGGAAGACTCTCTTGTTGCTCTGACCATACCCCCCCGGGATCACCGCTCAGCTGTCCTCACCTACTCAGTGCGTCCCTCTGTCCATCTGGGTGATCCTCCCCCCCCAGACAGCCAAGGCGCTGCTATGGGGCTTAACGACCAGGTGGTAGCTGCTGGGCTGTGGGCTCCCCTGGGCTGGAGGGAATGGGCGGGGTCTCCCCACTGCTCGGGAACCCCCCGGGAAGCCTCAGGAGCCGTCGCACCCCATGTTTTCCTCTCCTGTGTCTCCCTGTCCCCACATTGGGTGCTGCCTAGCCAGCCACACCTGCAGCTTCCCCCACTGGATCCGGCCCACGCAGCGGGGGGCGTTGCGCCAGGCCTGCTTGGCCCCGAACACCAGCTCGCTCTCACGAAGCTGGTAGGTGCCCGTGGCCGCCACCTCGGCTTCCACTTCCTGAAGCCGCTCCTTGTGAGCCTGGGAGCCGCTCCTGGGGAGGAGAGGGGAGCAAGAGGAAGCCGTGGGCGGGGGAGGGCCCCCAGGCTTGGTGAGGGTTTGGCGAGGGTGGCGGTGTTGAGCTCCGGCCCCACGTGGTACCGGGATGGGGGGAATGCGAGGGGCCCCGGGGGAAGGGTCACCTGCCTCTAGGTCTTAGCAGGAGTGGGCTGAGGGTGGGCTGCGGGTCTGGGGGAGGCTTGCCTCTTGATGGAGCTGTAGTACTGGTTGATGAAGCCCCTGGCCTGGCTCAGCAGCTGCTCCGGGGGCGGAGGGCCCTGGGAGGGTCGGCTCTGCAGTTTCCGTGGAAACACCAGGGAGCCCAGGCAGCGTCTGGGGGTGCAGGGCCCGTCCTGGGTCGGGGTGGGGGGTGGTGGCCGAGAGAGCAGGGAGCATCAGATCAGGACCAGATCGGGGCTGGGGGGCAGGGCCTGGAGGCAGAGTCTGGGGCAGAGGGAGGGAGGGTCCTGGGAGGTGTGCGTTGGGCCCCCCCACCCCCCAAGACTGGACATAGCCAGGAGGTTGGGCTGGGTTAGGGAGGCTGAGAGCGCACGTTCCTTAGCTCGTCAGGTTCTTCCCGGTCTCCTCTCCCTTTGAGGGGACGGGCCTCAGCCATGTTGACCTTGACTTGGGAGACGGGGGCGGGGGGGGGGTGCTCCAGGCCTTACCTGCTGTGACTGCGCACACAGAGTGTCGTAGGTGATGCTCCCCGCCTCCCAGTTCTTCACGCGAGGGAACTTGGGCCCCTCTGGAGGCCGGGTTAGCTGGGGGCTGTTGGGAGCCGGGCTAGGGTCATGGGAGAGAAGTGTGTGACCCTTTGGACGTGCCCCAGAGACCTCTCCGACAGCATTGATCATCCAGTGATTGCTTGCTTGCTTGCCACGTGCTATCTCACCCTTCCTCCCAGCCCTCGCAACAGCCTTGGAAGGTGAGCAATATTGCACCCCGTTTACAGATGAGAGATCTGAGGCTCAGCGAAGTTAAGGATCTCGCCAAGGGTGGCACAGGCAGAGCTGCCGCTTCTCCACCCAGGCCCGCCGCACTCCTCTGGATGCTCAGCGAGACCCTGGGCTCCCGGGGCTGCGGCGCTGGGATCCTGAGGCCCTGGCCCAAGGCCGGGTCCTCATCCCCACTGCCTCCTCTGGACATGGGGTGTCCAGCCCCCTGAGGTTGAGATGAGCCCGGCCTGGAGGGGATGGAGCCCCAGGAAGCCCCTGCAGGGATTCCTCAGCCCAGATTTCCCTCCGGCCTCAGAGGCCTTATCACTTCCTCCCAGGGCTGCCAGCCCAGCCTCAGGGAGGAAGGGAGGGACGCAGGCCTCCCCGCGTGCGCCTGTGCGGCCAGGCCCCCGGCCCCTTCGCCCTTCTGTGCAGAGCTGCCTGCAGCCCGGCCACCCCGGCTGGCCTGTCACCCCACCTGGCCTCGGGCTGCGTCCTTACTCTCTCCAGGGACCTCTGTCCCGGGGGCGCCCCTGCTGGGGTCTGGGGCTGCAGGGTCAGTTTGGGGGTTGATGGCCAGTGGGAGGAGGGGTCTGGAGCAGGGGAAAAGGGCCTAGCTGTTCTCTCTTCTCAGTTCCTCCCGAGGGCCTCAGTCTCTCCCCCGTCCTCTCATTCCCTTGTACCTACCTCTCCCCAGCTCCTTTCCACTCCTGTTAAATAATCATGGCTGTTTGTCGGTCTTGCCGTGAACTAGAAACTTAACAACAACTCCATGGGGTCAAGTACTGCTATATCCATATTTTGTATAAACGGAGGTTCAGAGAAGTTAAGTAACTTGCTCAAAGTCAAACAGCTCTTGGCAGCAGAGCAGCATTCAGACCCTGGCCATTCACACCTGGGAAGCTGGCACCCTTACCCTCGACCTTCACCTGTTGCCTGCCGGCCCGGATCCCGGTCTCTTTTCTGAGCCTCCCTGACCATCTTGTTCTGTCCACGCTGACAGCCGTTTGGGTTGGCGACCTGGCCCTCCTGACTGGGCTGCAGGCTCCAGCCCTTCCAAGCTGGGCCTTTAGGCCTTGACCTGCCCCCCTGCCACCTGTTCCTAGCCTCCGCAGCGCTCACCTGTGGTCTGGCGCGGGCGGGGGTGCGGGTGCCGGTGCCCGGCTGGGCTCGGGTGCTGGGGAGGCCGGGCCCTGTTTGCTGCACAGCCCGAGGCCCAGCCCTAGCCCCAGGCCGCAGGGTGGCCCGGGCTCCTGGCCCACGCTCTTCAAGTTGCCCATGTCGGCTTCGGCAGCGTCTGCTCTGTGGCTCCCGGCAGAGCCTCAGCCTTTTCCTTAGGAAGGGGAGGGGGCAGTGGGAGGGGGCTCTCCACTGCTGGCCCTCGCCCCGCCCCTGTCCCACACACAATGGGACAGGAACAAGTCCGGCTGGGAGGCTCGAAAGCCTCGGCTCCGTGCCCGCAGGCCCGGAGGGTGGAGGGCCGGACGCCTGGGTTCCGCTCTGAGGACGAGGGAAGATAAGTGGGAACCCAGGTGCTGGCAGACCCCTGGGGCCGGAGTGCAGGAGCTGGGGTGCAGGGGAACGGTGGGGTGGGCTAGCCAGAGCGCCAGCAAGACCCTTCTGTGGTATCTGACCAGAGGGCAGGTCTTCCACCTCACCCTTGCTGGCCTTGCCCTGAGGGGTCAGACAGAAGGGGGGCACTGGGGCAGTGGCCGGCGACGAGTCCCTGCTCTTAGTGACCACAGGGACCTCTAGGGTCACCCCGGTGCCCTCCCTCACCACCTTCCCTACATCTAAGGGCTCCCGGACCCCTACCTTTGAGTCTTTGGGGGTTCTTGGGGGTACAGGCCCAGCAAGGATACCGTGACCCTTTGTCCTTGGGTCTTGCATTAGGGTATCCCTTTCCATCCCAGCCCCAATTTCCTGGAACCCCCGCCCCCTGTGACTCAAGTGGGGGACACAAAAGGGCAGGAAGCTGCCATCCAGGGCCTCCACGCCCACCCTGTCATACAGTGACGCATGCTTCCCTGGGGGAGGTAGGTCAGCAGACAGACCCAGCCGTCAGGGCTGGGGCAGAGACTGACCACTGGGGAAATCTTGGGGCCCTAGCAAGAGCCGGGTGTGTGGGGGGGTGGGGGTGAACGGAAACTAAATTCCCAGAATGCAAGTGGTACACATGGGCACTCTTCAGGCACCTCAAGGAGTAGTGCATGCTGGGGTTTGTAGTTTTTAGCCATCTAGGGGCTGGAGAAAGGCCATGAGCTGGGGCTTCTGGGTCTACAGGGATCCAAGTCTGGCGGATTTGAGACCACAGAGACTAAGAGAAACTGTGAGAAAGAAACGGAAGTTGAGAGACTGGGATAGGCAGAGACAGGGAGAGGCAGACCGGCAGACAAACAAACATGTAGATTTGTGTTGGCTGGACTACTTTGAAAAGCAGTGGAGGATATGATTGGTGTGGGCCTGGGTGGGGGGCGGGCAGGCGGACCAGCCGGAAGGAATGGGCCGTGCTGGGAGCTCTGGGATCACACCAGGAAGGTGGGGTCTGCCAGTTTGGAGGCAGGAGGGTGAGGGGGCTTTGTAGACACGGACAAGCCTGAGCTCCTGGGCTTCCAGAAAACTTTGCTGCCCCTCCGTCAGCCAAGGGGCAGGTGAGATGCAGAAGCACAGGGCCTGTGCTCATCCCGGCTTTTGCCCCCCATGGCCCTGGAGCCCAAGGCCCCACCCCGCTCGCCTTCCTTTCTCAGGGAGGCGCCTAGCTCTCAGGTACTTTTCCCCACCATGGCTGAGGCAGACAGACCCCACTTCTGGCTCCCATTCAGCCACCACCTAACATGCACATGACTGAGAATGACTCCTTTTTCCGGATTCCAGTTAATGGAGCTGTGGCTGGCCTCCCCTGGGACAAGGTGGCAACAAGCGTCAGATGCTAAGGCTTTACGACCTCTCGCCTGTGGCACTGACCACAGCCCTTCCCTGTGGACTCCGGAACTTGGGGTCTCCCCTCCCATCCGCGCTCCACACTATGGCCAGATTCATCTCGAAATCAGGGCTAACGTCATGCTTTGGCTCCCCCTGAGACCTTCAACCCAAGGTCAACACACTGGCCCAGCCCTCCATTTCCCAGATGTGCTACTCACACCCTCTGTTCTAGACAAATGGGCTTCCTCACAGATTCTCAAACTGTCCTTGTGTTTTCTTGCTCCTGGGCCCTTGCTTATGCCACCCCCTCCTCCTCTCCCTTAGCCTTCTGACTAAAGGAGATCTTTCTTTTCCTTCCTCATAGCCCAGCCTTGGCAGCCCAGGAGGACCTGCTGCAGGAGATGCAGGTATAATGCCCTCAGACTCTGCCCAGCAGCCAACCCAAGACCACATGCTCCCCCAAGGCTTCAGAAAGCCCCTGAGCCCCCGAGGTACGTGGGCTCACGTCGCTGCCCACCAGTGGCCTCTCCAGGTGGTCTTCCTGCGGCGTTCCTGTTGGCCCGATGAGACCATCTCAGGGCTCCCTGTGGTATGAGGCTGTTCCCATCCGGTCCTCCCCCAACCTCTCCTTTCACGGGTGTCAGACCTGCATCCTGTTCCAGAGGCGTTCCCTCCTTCCCCGTTATCTTTCGCAGGCATGAATCTCCTATGCTTCCAATTCCTTCTTGGTGCACTTCCTGGAGGATCCGACCAGCACACGGCCCCGCTATGTTTCCTCTGTGAGGCCTTCCTCCAGCCCCCTTCTCCAGGCTCCCCGGGCCACGGGAATATCTCTTGCTCTGGTTCCTCCCAGCGGCAGTTCTCGGGCAGCTTGCCCTGTCCGATTTCTCTTCCAGATGAACTTGTGTGCTCTGGAAGCACAGGGCAAGTTCTGCTCATTTGCTCTCTCGGGCCTGCGTCTCCTGCACCAAGCAGGTGTTTTGTGAACATTGGCTTGTTCAGCTGCAGATGTGTGCAGCCCCCCAGGGGCCCGCAGCTGTGTTCCAGGGGCAGTTGGAGAGGGGCGGCTGAGAAGGGAGTCAGCGAGGCTGGCGGGTTGCGGTGGGCAGAAGGCACGGGGTGGGCTGGTGAAGGAGGCAAGAGGGGCCCTTCTCTGGCCACAGAGAGGCTGGGGACAGTTCAGTGCAGCTGCACTGATGGCGGGGACCGGGGGCCCTGAATTTTTGGTGGGGATCTGGGTAGAGGGAGCCACAGCAGGGATTTTAGGAAGAGAGGGAGAGAAAGTAGAGCTAGAGAATCAGAGGTGAGGCTTTGACCACAAGGAGGTTTCCCTTTGGCCGCTTTTCCTGGAGTTTTGGCGGGCGCTGCCCCGCGTGTCTTTACTTCCATCAAAACGGACTCTGGCATGCCCGACGGTTTTTGACTCTTCCACCTCTGGGATGGGGCCTTTCCCATCCTTCCCCAGGCCCTGCCTTTCTCTTTGCCAGCCATCCCCACTGGGCATTAAGGCTGACTGCTCTTCTTAGCTATTGCATTTTAAAGAATAACTGCTGGACTTCCCTGTCGGTCCAGTGGTTAAGACTCCGCCCTTCCACTGCAGGGGGTGTGGGGTTCTATCCCTGGTCAGGGAACTGAGGGGAACTAAGATCCCACATGCCGCATGGCCAGAAAAAAAAAAAAAAGTAATTGCTGAAAAAACAATAATTTCAAAACCCGCAGAATTGAAGTTTCCACCGGTAGGAAAGAATTTTAAATTAATTAATTAATTTTTTCTTAGCCATGCTGCACGGCTTTCAGGATCTTAGTTCCCCGACCAGGAATCAAACCTGGGCCCCCGCAGTGAAAGCACCGGGCCCTAACCACTGGACTGCCAGGGAATTCCCAAGAATTTTAATTTCAAATTATGGCATTTCAAGCTGGAATCTGTTGAAAGGAATCCAGCAGAGGATCTGTTTGGGAATCCAGCCCTTCGGTCTCTGACAGTGGCGGTGTTTTCTGCCACTGCGGGGGCGGGGGGCAGCCCAGCCCCCAGCCCCATCAGTCCTGGTCCGGGAGGGTGACAGACGTTCTGTGGGTGAGTAGCCAGGCCCTTGGCGCTTCCTGCCCCCTCAGAAGGCAATAAGCCTTGCTCCTGACTTCCCTCTTGGAGCAGGAAGCCGCGCAGGGCTTGGGGGATGCGCTGACCTTGGGGGAGGGAAGGGCCTGGCTCCTGGGGTGTGTGCAGGGGCTGTGGAAGGTAGAGGGTGGAGGGGGAAGGAGCGGAAGGCCCTTGCTCTTTATAGCCCAACCCGGGGTTGTTCAGTGTGAGCTGGAAGTGCCCCACCCTCCCCACTATGAACAGCTTCCTTCCTGCCTGCTGGCAAGCCTGGGTGGGAAGCCGGGGGAAGGGGGGCCGGGAAGCAGGCAGAGGGGAGTGGGGTAGCCCTCTGTGGCCCAGGAAGGCCCCTGTCCTCCTCAGGATGTAACTCCTGTTGGGAGCAGAGAGGTTTGCTGAGCTTCCAGACTGCAAGGCGGAGGCTGGGTGTTTGCGGAGGGGCTTTGGACAGGGTCTGGGGTGTTCAGGGCTCAGGCTTCGGAAGACGTTGCCTGTCGGAAAGGGGCTCCTGGCTGGCACTGGGGCAGCGTCAAGCAGCCCGGCCTTTCTTGAGGAAGCCACATGGGGGCAGCAGAGAGCTGGAGACAAGAGGTTGGAGCAGAGGCCTGAGCTCAGACACCCAGACCCTCAGACGATGAGACCCAGCGTGCTGGAGGGACAGTGGCGTGTGCCTCTGGCCCAGCTCGGGTGGTGGGTCCACGCTACCCCCCTGGGACCCTGAAGTGGTTCGTTTGCGTAAGCCTGAAGTTCCTGATGATGACTCTGACCAGCCCACCCCCAGACCTTCCCTTGGGAACCCCCCTGCTTCTGCGCAGACCCCAGGGGTGTGGTGAGTTGAAAGCGCAGGGAGCACGTCCAGCAGGGCCCGGGGTGTGGGCAGCAGGTGCCCCCTGGCTCCCGTGAGAGGACGCTTGTAGATGCCACCCCATCCCACAGGTGGGCTCCCTAGGGCACATGGGCCCTGTTCTGGAGACTTCTGCTTCCTGGCTCTCAGACTGGTAAGAAAGTCATGGGAGAATCCCAAGACCTTGCCCTGGGAGTGACAGTGACCGTCGACCTCTGGGAGCTCCTGGGGCTAGGGCACTAACTTCCGGAAGGAAACCTGGGTGTCTCCAGGCCTTGATTCTTCTTGAGGTCTAGACTCTTGCTTCTGAACTGCGGCCCTGAGTGCATTCTGTGTGTGTGTGTGTGTGTGTGTGTGCATGTACCCTTGGGCAGCATGACCTGGGGCTCAGTCCGTGACCTGCCTCTCCTTCTGGTCCCTGACCTTCCAAAGCTAATTTGGAACGAGAACATCGGGGTGGATATAAATGTTTTCACATCCTTGGAGACTTGAAAATGTCCTTTGTTCCTGGGATCCAGAGTGAAAGCGAGGAGTTTTTGGGGCCAGGCTGAGGCTTCTCGGTTGATGATCATGGGGTCCCCTATGTCAGGCCACGGGGGCCCTATGTAGAAGGCCATGGGGGCCCTATGTAGAAGGCCATGGGGGCCCTATGTCAGGCCATGGGGGCCCTATGTAGAAGGCCATGTGGGCCCTATGTCAGGCCATGGGGGCCCTATGCAGAAGGCCATGGGGGCCCTATGTCAGGCCATGGGGGCCCTATGTAGAAGGCCATGGGGGCCCTATGGAGAAGGCCATGGGGGCCCTATGTAGAAGGCCATGGGGGCCCTATGTCAGGCCATGGGGGCCCTATGTAGAAGGCCATGGGGGCCCTATGTCAGGCCATGGGGGCCCTATGTAGAAGGCCATGGGGGCCCGATGTAGAAGGCCATGGGGGCCCTGTGTAGAAGGTCATGGATGTCAGGGCTCAGTCTGACAGGCCCTACCCCCTTCCCCTCTCCTCCTCTCCTTCAGTCCCTCAGTCTGGCCCAGTTTGCTGGTGTGGTTTGCTGTGGTGCTGGGTCTCTCGGGAACTAGGGCTGTGAGCAACAAGTGTGCCCAGCATGGAAATTCTGTAGCAACCATCACTGGGGATTGGCTGGGCAGAATCCCTTCCCCCTGCCTCTCAGGTGCCCGGGGCTGGGGCAGGCACTCTCTCCAAACCAGTGTGGGAGGAGAAGACTTTATATCACTGCTACTGATTTGTGAGATAGAGAGACCCTGAATCCAAACCCCAATACACCTTCAGTCATTGTGTTGTCTTTTTTCCTATCCTCCCAACCAAATTATAAGCCCCCTGATGCCCAATGACCAGCAAACGAGCCATTCCTGGTATATTTGCTGTCGACGGTGATCTGGGACTCTCCTGGGTCCTCATTCTGTTGTCTGGCTTCCTTAATTCTAGTCTAGGCTGCTGCAGGAATTGGTCCACCTCTGATTTAGAGGAGCCTGATTTAGATGGTGTTCTGCCCCTTCCCCAGAAGGGGAAGCGCTCCAAGCCCTTTTTTTTTCTTCCCCAGGGGAGAAAGACAGAACCCTGGCTTCCTGGACATTCTGCATCCCTGCCCCATGACTGGCCTCTGCTGTCACTTTCGCACCCTCACCAGCTTTTTCTTCCTATAAGAAGGCCCCACGCTGGACTGATATCCTTCAGAGGGACAGAGATGAAGTGTCCTGACCGCTGTTCTTAGCTCAGCCAAATCCCTCTCAAGCCCTCTCCTTTGTGAAGACTTTCCTTCCCTTTCCAGGCTGAAAATGATCTCAACCTGTTCTGAAGTCAAAGTGTTCATTGTCTGAACCATTACTTGGCGCTTGGGGTCTAGGACCATGTGACTCATCGTATTGGCTGCCGTTCTTCGTATTTGGCTGCTGTAATATTGTCTATTCACGTGTAAGCATCTTTTCTTCCCAACTAATTGCAAACTTTTTAAGGCCCGGGGGCTGGATTGTATGCCATGTATTTCTCTAGGGGTCCCTCACATCACGGGACACATAGAAAGTGATGGATGATTGTTTGTGAGTAGATTGGGGAGATGATGGAGTGAGAGACCTGGTTGGATGTGAGTTCTCTTCTCTGGTCCTTCATGTTGGCTGATGATTCACGGGGTGGAATGGATACCCTTCAGGATATGGAGCTAGTGTTGGGTTAGCATTCCCAAGCTCATCTCTCCCACCCAAGCTGGGGTAGGCTCTAAATTCTGCCTGATGAGTTTAGCAGAATGAACAAGGAATAGTTCTGGAGAGCTGACATAGCCACCTCTGTATCTAGAGGTCTCTGGGTCTTGTATCTTCTCTCTCTCTCTCTCTCTCTCTCTCTCACACACACACACACACACACACACACTCTTGAATTCTCAATTTCTTTTAGCTCTTGTTATATGTGGCATATGATCCCTGACTGGGCCTGGGGTACGCGATGGGGAAACCGCTTGACTGAGAACTGGGGGACCTGCTTCTGTTTCTCACTTGTAGCACAACCTTGAGGAAGGGCCTGTGCTGGTCCGAATCTGTTTTCTCATCTAAAATATGAAAGTGTTTCTTTCTGGCTCTAATATTTCATAAAGCAACAGAAGCCTTCAAGGGAAAGAGGTGCAGGCATCAAGGTCAGAGGAGGATTCATATCTTTTCCTTGATGACTTGTGTGGTGGTGAGGGAGGGAGGCACTTTCTGGACGTTTGGAAGAGAGACTTGAGGCTTCCCAGCACCGACTGGCAAAGCCAGCTCTTGCTTCACCAGATGCTCCCTCCTGGAGCTGCTATCCAGTTCCAGAAGCATTTCCATGGGTCGGGGTGACTATCTAATTCACTGTGTCTGGAGGAGAGCCCCAGTCTTGGTCACCTGAGCTGCCCTCCCTAGTTCCCTGCTGAGCCTGGCATGAAGGGCTTTCAGCACCTTGGACAGAGACAGAGCTCCTGGGCAGCCAAGAGCGCTTGGGATCGCCTGCCAGGCCAGCTTCCCTGGCGGAGTGGCACCAAAGCGTGGTTTGCTCCCTAATTTTTTTCAGTCTCTCAAAGACACTCTAAAATAACCCTCCAATCTACGTCAAAAGTGCACTTGTGCCCCAAACTGAGGGCATTATTTAACAACCACCACCCACCACAACTATATCCTACAACAGTGTCAGGTACATAGTAGGTGCTTTGTAAATACTTATTTTTAAAGAATATATGAAAAATTCAGCCTCCAGACAAGTGTCCTAGTCTCCCTTCCCCCCCCCCCCGCTTTATAATCAGGTTGTTCCTCCCCACCAGTACCTATATAATAATTCTGGAGTTTCTGCTACTTGCTGTGTTTTGGAGCCTCGCTTAAGTTCCTTCTTGTGTCTGAGAAGGCTAAGTCCCACCCTTAAATCAAAGGGACAGATGGCTGTTAAGCTCTCAGTCAGAGTAAACTTAAACTGGCCCCTCCTCTTTGTCATTTGGGGGTAAGAAGATGGATGTGAGAACTCAACACCTGACTCCTATGGGATCTCGTTTTACGAAGATGTTCACTCCTTTCCTCTGTGCCTGAGAAAACTCTTACGATCCAGGAGGGCCCAGTACTCCCAGGAAGCCCTCCTGGCTGCCCCAGCCCACTCAGAGCCCTCCCTCCTCTGGACTCCCTTGCACATACTGTCAGCAGCCCAGTGTCACACCAGATCGTTTTCATGACACTTCATGCCCATTGGTTCTCTCTCCCCAGTTAGATTATGGTGGAGTCCGTGCCGTATGTCTGTCTGTTCTCAAGAGACCCTCCAGTGAGGAGGACACAGCAGGGTGGAGTGGAAGATGGATGGGTCTGTGGTTCTTCTCACCTGCCCTTAAGGTGTCTCCCACTCCACTTATTTTTAGTCTGAAATAAACATGTAGGATGGACCAGGGTCCTATCTGTGGAGTAACCACTGGCCTCAAGGGCACCTCGATCAGAGAACAAAGGTAGGAGGGGGAGGGGGAGGCAGGTATCGAGGGAAGATGGAGAGTTGGCTGATGGGTGGAGGACGTGGTTGTGTAGAATTAAAGAATCACTCACTGTTGGGGCTGGAAGGGATCTCAGAGATTAGCTTGTTTGGTCTCCTCATTTTACAGGTAAGGAAAGTGAGATTGAGCGATCCTCCTACAATGACCCAACAAATGGGCCCCTTTCCATCACCTCTGACCTCGTTCACGTCTCCCACATCTCTCCCTGGACTACTGCACAGCTTCACATAGCCGATTATATTTTTCCAAGATGCTCACGCCGGTAGATCACATTGCACATGCTTTTCTTACGTCAGGGACACTCCTCCATTGAGAAGTAGGTCTATGTTCCTCTCGTTGAATCTGATGGGCCATGATTACGGCAGAAGTTATCTCGTGTGACTTTGTAGGTTGTTATTAAAGGCGGTACAGCTGCTGCCTGGACCTCTCTTGGGACACTTGCCCTTGGAACCCAGCCACCACGCTGTGAGGAAGCCAGGCAGCCACGAGGAGAGGCTTCATGTAGGCATTCTGGCCCCGGTCCTGAGAGCCCAGCTGACAGCCAGCATCAGACACCAAATGTGAGTGAATGAGCCTTTCAGTCCCAAGCTGAGTGGAGCAGACACAAGTGGTCCTGGTGGAACTGGCCCAAATGGCAGACCCGTGAGCAAAATAAATGCTGTCATTGAGGGTTGGCATGATTGAAACACCTTATATCTGCCTCAGTCTCTCCAAACTACCATGCACACTTCATTAATTCAACAGACCTTTATTAGACACTGACCACACGCTAGGATCTGTACAAAGACAGACATGATTTCTATATTCAAGGACAATACATTTCAGCTGCCGCCACCGTTCCTTTGCACACAGAAGAAAACCCATACTCCTCAGCCCTCTGCTCATGGCTCCAGCCTATCACCCACCGACACCACACCAAACTGTTTTGTCCCCAGATCTGATCTCCATCCTCCGCTCTCTATGCCTTTGTTCATGTTGTCCCCGCCCCTGCAGTGCTTCTGCCCTGTCCCACCTCAACCTTCAAGGGCCTTCGCTCTGAGACCTTGTCCCCTCACAAGGCGCCCCCCCCCGGACTCCTCCAGCGCAAAATAATCGACGTCCCCTCGCACGCCCACGGCACTTACCTCAGATTGCACAGCTTCTGTCAGCACAGCACCTCTCCCGAGCTTCAGTATTCTGTGAACCCCTGGAGGAGGGGACCTGGCTTGTCCCTCCTGTCCCTCACAGCATCTCGCATAGGGCCCAGTACATATGAGGCCCCCAGTAAACATCTGTGAATGCGACTAGTAGCAGAACCAGAATTGAAAGTTAGGTGTTCTCCAGTGCCTTACTTGCTTCTTTGGCTATTACCACGGCAGGGGAAAAGCCCCATCAGTGGAGGGTATCAGGTGGGTGGGAGAAGCCCTTGCCTATGGCTGGGAGTTGACACGATCACTGCACGTGGAGCTGCAGGTGGCCACGAATGGACAGAGCTCTGGCTCCTGGCCAGGGCTTTGTGGTGGGTCCCCCCCCTCCCCGTCCCTTCTCTTCTTCTCAGCAAGCCCTGAGCACCCACTTCTGGAGGGGAAACATGCTGTTTCTTTGATCTTCCTCTCCTCCAACCCCGGTTCATTTCTGAGAACATCTTCCTTCTCACAGGCCCCGCTGTGCTGTCTAAGCCTCCCCTGGCACAGCGAGGGATGGTCCCACGTTCTTCCCCATGGGGTTTCTGAGGAGCCATTCCATGAGCTGTCTTTCCTGCGCCCACCTGACTGGAACTGCTTCCTGGCCCCGTGTGATTGTCACTTGCTCTCTTGGGTCCCATTCTGGCTGCATCTTGCCTGGCCCGTCCCTTGGGGGTACACCGGCAGGGTCAGGCTTCAATCCCTTTTCACTTCCCAGGACAGGATACCTCACACTGAACAGGAGTGGAGAGTGGGGTGGGCAGGATGTTTTCCAAAGGCTTTTCTCCCCAAACTGTCTCTTTCTAGGAGCTGGGAAGTGCCTCTGGGTCTCACAGTTGGTACAGCCTCCCGCTGCCTCAGCATAGTCACATCACAGGCCACAGTCACATCACAGGCCGGGTGGGGGCAGCTCTTCCTAGGACTGATTCCTGCAAATGGCTCACTGAGCCCCAGCGGGGCCGGGGCGGGTTCTGGCGGCTCAGGTATTAAGGTTGAGCACTTTCCTCTCTCTGAGGGATCTGAGGTTAGTGGAGGTGGGGAGGGGGTGGCAGGGAGGCTTCTCTATCAGCTCCTCTGTTGCCCGTTACCTCTTGGGGGCTGGTACCTGTGGCCCCACGAAGGATGCCTTTGGGGGAGCTCATCCCCATCTCACAGTCTCTCTTGCTTGTCCCAGGCTTGGCTGTGGGAGGGGCTCCGTGAGGCTTCCTTCAGGCTCTCTCCTCAGCCTCCAGGAAGGCAGAAATCTGCATTCAGCTCTGACTTCTGAGGTGTGTGCGTGTGTGTGTGTGTGTGTGTGTGTGTGTGGGAGAGAGAGAGAGAGAGAGAGAGAGAGAGAGAGAGGGAGGGAATACACAGGACGAGGGCTACTCTGTGTCCAGTCTCCTCTCTGTTGGGAGGATCAGTGGTCCCTCTGATTCCTTCATCCCCCCTAGGGATAAGAGCAGAGGCCTGTCCTGGGAACATGGGAACCTCAGTGTGGACAGCTGTCCAGGCTAGATGAGATGCCCCTCTCTACTGCCTCTCTTCCCAGGCCCCTTCTCACTGTCTCAGTCCCTTGACCTGGAGGGGAAGACACCCCAGTCTTAGGTTAATCACCTGGACTTAGTGCAGTCAAAGCAGCATCCAGGGGGTGGTCCCGGGGTGGGGGAGGAGCTGGACCAGTCATCAACTAGGTTCCTCCCAGTACCCAGACGGGTGATGTGCCTGGTGCCAGGTCACAGAGGAAGGGGAGTCTGTGCCACAGAAGGCCTGGGGCATCTTGAAGTGTGAGAGAGGAAGCTGCGGGAGGTGGAGAGGGCCGAGGGGATGACTGTACAGATAAGAGCCTCTGGTCTTTTTTAGCATCAGCTGGTGGAGCCACCCCCTTCTCTCCCACTGGCTGCCTCCCTGAGTCACTGCCCACCCACCAGCAAATTAAAAAGGGGTGTCATCTGCTGGCCAGTCACCCCATCTGGCCCCAGGGTTTGGCTCTTTTTGCTCCTGGGTGGAAGGTGAAAGTCTGGGTAGGGTGGTCTCACCAAGACCTGTTCCCCTGGGCCTTTCTCTTGCCAGGCTCTGCTTCCTTCTCTGCCCTTTGTTCCTCCCCTCCCCCCCGCATCCCAGGATGGTTCTCCCCGGTGACAAGACCCACCCCCTTGCTCCAAGGACAGAGGCAGCTGCAAACCCTCAGGGGCCCCCACATGGCCCCATCCATCTGGCCCGTCTCTGATCTGGGCTGCAGGGGAGGGGACCCGCAGGGGGCAGCTCAGTTGCCGACTACGCCCCACCGGCCAGCTCAGCTGTCAACACTCGCCTGCCGGCCCTGGCCGTCCTGAGGCCCCGCCTGGCTGCTCAGGCCGGGGACACTGCGCCCCGGAGACCCTCAGTCAGACCCAGGCAGGCGGTGGGCAGGCAGCAGGCAGACACCCTGCCTGCCCTTGAGCATCCTCAGGCCTCCTTGCCTAAATAAGGGAGCTGTAGCTGGAGTGAGCCAGCCGGCCGCGGGGAGGGGCCTGCGGCTAGGCCAGGGTTTTCCGAGGGGCTGGGCCGCCGCAGCGCCGCAGGGCCCCGAGCCCGCCGATTGGGCCTGCACCGCTGGCCCCGCGCAGCAGAGGGAGGGCGGGCCGTTCGCACAAGGGGATCCCCAGGCTGGAACCTCACGTTCAGAGGCCTCTCTTTGATCCCGAGGCTAGGAGGCTGAAACTCCTGTCAGAATGTCCCGCTCTGGGCAGAAGGGCCTGGAGTAACCCCAGGGAGGGCTCTGTGTGTGTGCGCGCGTTGGGTGGCGGGCGCCCCTGCTCTGGGTGCGTGCCCCTCCTAAATCTCACCCACCCTTATTTCAAATCTCTGTGGCCTTAGGCCTCCAGATTGTCTTGCCCTTCACATTTCTCGGGTCCCCCCTGACCCTGGGCTCGTCTTCCCAGGGCCCAGGCCTCGCCCGTGTCACCTGCAGCGGGCACTGAGCGCAAGCTGTGTGTAGGAGCCCGTGCTCGGCGCGGTGGGGGACCAGGGCATAAAGGACCGGCCCTCTCCCTTCAAGTCAGGTCCCTCGGTCCTTCCAGCGGGGAGGGGGGGGAGGCGGGGCGGGGGCGGAATCCCCAGGCTCCTTGGCCGCCTCAAGGCCGGCCGTCGCACCTGTCCTCACGGTTCCCCTACCTAAGGGCCCCTTCCCCCTCTTGGGGCGCGCCAGTCCCGGGGGCTCCTGGGCTGAGCGAGGGGCTGGGGTGGGGGGAGCCCTCGGCTCGGCTCAGCCAATGGGAAGGGCGGGCGCGCGGGTTGTGTGGGGGGAGAGGGCGGCGCTGCGGGCGCGCGGCGGGCGGGAGGGAGCCGGGAGGCGGGGGCCGGAGCTCGAGGGGCGCGCGCCGCGTTAACCCTTCCGCGGCCGGGCCGAGCAGCAGGCGCAGCCCCAGCCGCTGGCGCCGGAGCGGCTGTCGGCGCAGCGGGCGGGAGCCGGGAGCTCGGCGCTCGGGCAGGCGGAGCGCAGCGCGGAGACGCGGCGGAGGGGGGCCCGCGGCTCGGCTGGGGCCGGCAGACAGGTGTGCGGGCGGCCGGGCGGCCCGAGCTCAGGCAGCTCCAGGCCGGGCCCACGGTCCGGAGCCGGCGCCGAGCGGAGACCCCGCGCCCGCACCCCAGTCCGGGCCCCGCCCGTGCTCTGCCTGGCCGCGGGGTGCGGGGACCACGGCCGGGCCGGGCCACCGGAAGCCTGTGTTGGGCCGGGCCGGGCCGGGGTGGGTGGGGGTCCGCCCGGCCCGCCCATGGGCTCAGGATGCCGGTGCGGAGGGGCCACGTCGCGCCGCAGAACACCTTCCTGGACACCATCATCCGCAAGTTTGAGGGCCAGAGTGAGTGGGGGAGGGGGCCGGCGGGGAGGGGGCTCTGGGGGCGGGCCGAGCTCTCCAGAGTGTGAATGGGGGGGCGTGCCCGGGCCGTGTGCGTCCTGCTAGTGAGTCTACGGGGGCTGGTGACCCCAAGGCGCTGGCCAGGGGTCGCGGGGTCAAGGCTTGGTGCTGGGTGCCGTGGGCTTGGGGCCAAGGGGCCTGGTGTTGGGGAGCGCGGCAGGAAGCTCAGCTTAGGTTTCCGGGATCGGGGAGTGTGTGTATGTGACAACCTGAGTGTGCAGGGCAGGGAGGTGGGATGGGAGTGTGCAGGTATCCTTAACTCTGGGTGCCTGGATGTGTGAATGGGGCTGTGTGGACGCAAGAAAGGATGTATATGGCCCAAACTGTGGGCCCCGAAGAGTACCGTGCATGTGCCCGTCCAGACTGTGTTGCTGGAGACTGGAAGCCAAGTATGTAGGGTCAGAGCCTAACACGCTCTTGGGTGTGTGTGGGGTGTCTGTGTGTCACCCATGCGTTTGACCCTGCCTGGGGGGTGGGGAGGTATCTTTGACAAGGCTGGCAACTGTGGGCCCTGGGGTGAGAGGGAGCCAGGGCTGAAGCTGGGCTTTGGGGGCCTAACAGGCTCCAGGCGATGACCCTCTGTTGTTGCTTTTCCTGTGCTGAGCCCCTTTATGGGGACTACAGCAGCCCTAGTGCTGGCCTGGTAGGGGAGCCTTCCAGAAGTGTCCCAGGCTAGGTGAATGTTCTGTGTGTGGGTATTTGCACCCTCCTGGCATGCGTGTGTTTGTCCCCAAGGCTGCATGTGCCCTGGTGGGTGTGACTGCCAAGGGCTCTGGGAGGGGGTGACATTCCTTGCCCATGACCCTGTGAGCACAGGACAACGTGTGCTTGTGACCGTGGTGGGGGAAGGGAGGGGGCAGTGCGCTGGGCAGCATTGTCTGAAGCAGAGGGACAGGGTGATCCTGAGGGGGAGGAGACTGCGGTGGTGGAGGGCAGTGAGGCCGGGGCTTTCACTCCCACAGGCTCGGGGAGGCTCTGTAGGCTGGAAGTGGGGGGCCTGCCTCTGGCCCCACCTTGCCACTGACTGCTGCGTGACCTTGAGTGACTCTCTTCCGAATCTGGGAAGGAGGGGGCGGCCAGAGGGGCCTTTCAGGTCCCTTCTGTCTCGCTTATTCTAGGAGCTCAGGGAAGGAGGCGGGGTGGTGGGGGGGTGGCAGGGGTGGGGCCTGCCTTCGAAGAAACTCACTCTCCTCTCCAGGCCTGGGAGCGGGGCCCAGGTGGTTTTTCCTCTCTGAGGATGGTGCGTGCGTGGCTGGTATGTGGCTGCTACGAGGGACTGCCTCGGGCTCAGTCAGGAGTCTTTTCCTGTGACAGGGAGCCCTGCCTTGTGGGGCTGATGGCTGCCTGAGAGTTCTGGGGGGCCTGGGGAACTGACCTAAAGATGACCCAACTTCAAAAAAGTAATTTCCTGGAGGCCAGGGTAAGGGAGGGGAAGGCAGGACGAGGCCAGATCCTGGCGCAGCAGCCTGGGCCTTGCACATGTGATTGCCCAGGGCTGCATCCTGAGGGCTATGCCCACTAGGAAGGGGGAGGGCAGCGTTCCGACTGCTACCCAAAGCCCCAGCGTGAAAGGCCAAAGTGGCCGGAAACTTCTGTGTTTATAAAAACCTCTATCCTCAGAGCATCTCTCCTGGCACAAGCTGGGGCTGCCGCCCGCCTGCTGCTCACCCACCAGCCTGGCTCTTGGGGCATGTGTGGAGGGAACGAGCCAAGTCTAGCTGCAGCGGGTCCATTGGGGCCTCCCCTTGATGGGGCCGAACTGAGGAAGGCCTCACATCCCTGGAGAGCCGCTTTCATGGGTCTGTTTACAAGTGGGCCGCTCTCTCAGGCCAGGCTGGGCTCCGGGTGTTGCCAGGGTTTGGAGCTGCAGGTCCCTCTCCTTGCTCCCTATGACCTTGGGCCTCCACCAGTGCCCCACTTATTCCTCACCGGCTGCCGGGCCTAGGTTCGAAAGCGGGCTCTATCTTTTACAAGCTGCAAGATGAGGGCAAGAACTTCTTCTGAGTCTCAGTTTCTTCATCTACGAAACGAGGATAACGATGGGATTGTCAGAGTATTAAATGAGAGAAAGGATCGTAGGTGCTCACGTGGTACTTCTTCCCTCATCCTCTTTGACGCGCCCACTGCCCAGCTCCTGACTGCCCTTGGAGGGGTCGCAGAAGTCCCAGGAAGTACTGACCTGGCAGGGTCCACAGATACTTGGGGGAGTGGTTTCCTAGGGGTCCCCGGGGTAAGGAGTGCCCAGGGAGCGCCCCCCAGTCTAGAGAGCGGGGGTCAGGAAGAGAAGCCGGAGCGGTGCAAAGGGAATGCTGGCCGCCATCTCTGGCCCTTCTCAGGCTCCGTCTCCAGGCCCAGTGTTTATCCCTCCGCCGCGGCTGCTGACACGCGTTGCTGACACCCGCCCAAGGCTGGCCTCGGCCTCGGGCGCGGAGGGGGCGGCGGGCCGCTGGCAGTCCGCCCGGGGGAAGCCACGCAGCCAGCCCGCGGGCCGGGCGGGGGAGGGGGCGCGCCGCCGGGCCGGGCCGGCCAAAGCACCTGTGTCGGGGCACAGCTGCGTTCGTCCCCTGCTGGGGACCCCAGGCCCGCTGTGCTTCCTGGGGCGGGGAGTCCCCGGGCGGGCGACTGTGTAGGACAAGAGAAGGCGGGGAAGGGCTGGGAACCCGGGGGGCAGGGGTCCCGCTCACGTGCCTGCTTATCCCCGCCCCCCAGGCCGCAAGTTCATCATCGCCAACGCTCGGGTGGAGAACTGCGCTGTCATCTACTGCAACGACGGCTTCTGCGAGCTGTGCGGCTACTCGCGGGCCGAGGTGATGCAGCGACCGTGCACCTGCGACTTCCTGCACGGGCCGCGCACGCAGCGCCGTGCCGCCGCGCAGATCGCGCAGGCCCTGCTGGGCGCGGAGGAGCGCAAAGTGGAGATCGCCTTCTACCGGAAAGATGGTAGGCGCGGGCTGGCGGGGCGGGGCGGGGCGGGGCCGAAAGGCCGGGGGTGGGGGTCGGGGTCGGTGGGGTGGGGGCGGCCGGCGATTGGCCGGAGCCCCGGCCTGTTGCAGGGGGGCGTGACCTCAGCAGGGACCTATGGGGTGCGCCAGGTGGGAGGCGCGGGCTGGATATTGGCTCTCTTTACCCCAAGCACTCTGGTGGGGTGGTTTACGGGGTGCCCAAGGGGCTGCTTGGTTGTGGTCTGGAGTCTCTGGTTCCTTCCTCCCTGGGCAGATGTGGGCACGTTGAGCTAGGTGGGTTGGAGTTTGACGGCAGCACCGGGATGGCAGGTACGTGCATGGATGGAGGTAATGGAAGTCCAGGCCGGTGGCTGGGCGCCGACCTCCGCCCACAAGGCCTCTAGCTACCCTCGCCTCTGCCAGGTGACTGACTGGTCTGGGGAGTTGTCGCTGAGGGCGAGGCGGGGAAGGGCTGCAGGACTCTGGCTGGCTCTCTGCCGCCCCTCTCCTGCCCCCTCTCTCTTCTGCCCTTCAGCTGCACCTGGCGGGAGGTGTGTGCCTCTCCCCACAACCTCAGTTCCCTTTGTCCCATCTTTTGAGCGCCCCGCCCGCCACCCCTTCCTGCGCCAGGTGTCTCTGCTCAGCCACCGCCTCCCCGCCCAGCTGCGCTGTCTTCCGGCGAGCGGATAAACAGAGCCATGGGCGGGGCTGCTCCCACACCGCCCCTGCCCTGGTGGGGTGGCCTTTGCTCAGGGAGGGCAGTGCCGCAGGGCTTGGGGGGACCTGCAGGTATCAGAAGGCTGGGGAGGGGGCTCTGGAAGGTGCCGCAGGGCTGCCCACCGGTGCCCAAACCCTGTCGCTCACCAGTGTGTATCTGATGAGCATTTACCGAACCCCTGTGAGCCAGGTGCAGCAAGGTCTTGGAGATGGAGCAGTGTTCAAGACAGAGGAGGTTCCTGCCCACAGCAAGCTTACCTGCTGTAGACAGCGCTCTCTGTCTCTTCCTGGGGGCAGTGAGCCAGCAGCCCCCGTATGCCTCTGGCCCTGTCCCTTGGAACCTCCCCTGTATGCTATGCTCAGGGTTGGCTGCAAAGGATTACATGCCCTGATGACCCTGCTTTTGCAGGGGTGCCCAGCTGTGAGATCCCTGGACAGAATCAGAGTCGGGGACAGTCACCGGGGACCTGTGGAAGAGGGTTTGCTCACAGCAAATGGGCCTCTGGCTGGGAGATTAGATGCAAACTCTGAAGGCAGGGCCTCCTTTCTGGTTCTTCACTGATATCCCCCCAGAACCTTCATCAGAGCAGATGTGCTTTTATATCTGCCTGGCTATCTAGTACTAGCTAATATCAGTGGGCGCCTTCTATGCGCTGGACACTGGGCCGAATGTTTCACTTGCATCATCTCACGGAATCTTCACAACCACCCTGGGAGGTAGATACTATTTTTTCTGCATTTTGTGGTTGAGGAAACTGAAGTTCAGGAAAATTAAGAAACTTCCGTAGAGAGGGCAGAGCTGGGAATGGAACCCTGTCTGTCCGATCAGAGCCCTGTCCGCTCTGCTCTGCTGTCATGTATTAAAAAGGAGGCAAAATGGTTGCAGGTATGTCTCTAAACTGCACGTTACTTTACGCGCACTTTTATTTTGAAAGTTCGCAAACCATTGGTGTCATGAGAAGAACGTGAATACACACGTCCTGGGTTCAGGTCTAACACCAGAAATTCTGTGATGCGGATCAAGTTGGTTACTGCCTTGAGCCCGTTTCTACTTCTGGGATAGTGTGCCCGCCGGACCCCTCGGCAGCAGGGGCCTGGGTGATTCTGTCTTCCCTGTAGTGTGTGTGAGGAGCTGCCCTCCCTCCTTCCTGCCCCAGGCTGGCTCCTTTGGGAGAGGATGGCCGTGGAACCCCTTCTGCAGAGGTGCTCTCATGGAATCTTGGTGACCTTGAGGGTCACTTAATCCAGCCCACTCAAGTTACAGATGGAAAAACTGAGAAGCAGAGGTCAAGTTACCAGCGAATCAGTGGAGGGAGTGTGGGACTAGAACCCAGGCCTCCCACCCAAGTTCAAGCTCTTTCCCCACCCCAGGTTACTGCTCCAAATGGTGCTGTGACCCAGAAGGTCCTGTGCCAGCCATCTCGGCCTGCCCCCTTCTCTGCTCTCACCTAGGTTCCATGGGGATCAGGTGTCTCCTGGTGGCCAACAGGCTGGCCTTGGCCCTCAGGTTATGTGGGCCGCTACTTGTCCTGGTACTTGAGGCCTCGGGTGCAGACAGATTTCCTCTGCCTCCCCTCCCTCTCCCTCTGCTCAGTCCCTTGGGCAGATCTCTGTGCCTGACCCGGGCGGGGTGTGTGTGTGTGTGTGTGTAGATGTGAGGGTGTGTGTGTGTGTGTGTGTGTGTGTGTGTGTGTAGATGTGAGGAAGGCCAATGCCACCTCTTGTTTCTGTCCAGGCCTTTCTCAGGGTCTTTGCCTGGGCCGGCCACGGCAGAGCAGGTCCCTGGGCTTTAGCCCCAGGGAGATGGGTGGCTGGGAAGGAGGCGGGGCCTTTTGCTGGCAGGCACCACCGTGGACAGCTGTGCTGTGTCGGTGCCTCTAGCCTGGCTCTGTGCAGCCTCAGGGCCTGGAGCCAGACAGCCCCATTATTTAGCTGCTGGGACTGCTGGGAGGTGGGGAGGTCAGACTGGGGCGTGTGGGCTGCAGGGAGAGACACGAGGTGCCAGGCCCTCACTGGCCCTGTGTCCATGCTCCTTCAGGTCAGGCCTGGGATTAAGGTGCAGCGGGGATCAGGGCCCAGCAGCCTGGGGCTGGCAGGTGGTGGTATCCCCTTGGGGCTCTGGGCCGCGCCTCGGCAGCAAGTGTGCTGGTGCACACCTGCATTCCCACATTGCCCTGCGGAGGCTTCGGGCCCTTCCACCATGGCTTCTCCTCACATGCTCCCCTCCTCTTCCAGGCCTCGGGAGGTCCCCTGCCCTCTGGCCCTCGTGTTCTCTCTGCTCTTTGTTCCCGCCTCTCTGCCCCGCCCCTGCCATGCTCAGCGGCTGCCTGTGCCCATGGTCTCTGCTTCAAGCCTCCCTGCCGGCTCTGTCCCCCGCGGTCTGTACCTCCCTCTCCCTGCAGCTGTCTCTCTTCTTCCCCCCCTTCAGTACCCCCGAGCCTTCCTCCCTGCCTCTCTCCCTCTGCCCCGGTGGCCCCCGCCTCTCTGGGCTCCATCTCCAAGTCTCTGTCTGGCTCCCCGTACCTCTGCCTGTCCTGGCCTGCTCTCCATGTCCCTGTGTCCCTGGGAGCCTGTGCGTGGGTGGGGATGGGGGTGTCTCTAGAGAAGAGTCTGTTGGCTTCTCCACTCCAGCTGCAGGCCGGTTGTCATGGTAACAGGGTCAGAGGGCCCCCCCCCCCGCTGCAACAGCTGAGCTGTGGGCTGGGGGAGGGGTGGGGACAGAGGGCCAGCGTGCTCCCCAGAGCCCATGGGGAGCCAGAACCCCAGAGGTGACCCCACACCCACTGGTCTGTGGTCCCCAGACTCGGACCTCAGCCTCCCAGGTGCTTGCGCAGGTACTCCTGGCACCAGTGATTCTCCACACACCCCAGGCCATTTCACTGCCTCCTCCCTGGTCGCTGAAATTTGACTCTGTACTGTGACCCTCCCACACCACCCCCTTCTCCATCATGGCCCCAAGCTCAGACATCCACTCCTCCCCTCCCAGCCCTGTCCCCTCCAAGCTGTGATCCTCAGGTCCCCAGGCCCCCATCAGTCAGGGTGGCTGCTGAAGGAGCCCTTGGGTATTTTGAGGCTGGCAGGCAGGTCAAATGGAGGCTGGTACCTGGGTGTGCTCTGTGTCCTTGAGATGGAGCAGGCCGGGGTGAGCCCCGGAGGAATGAGGTTAGACACAGGTAGCACTTTACTTAGGGGTGGTGGGGAAGCCATCGAGGGGCCCCCTCCACCTCGGGCCTTCTGGTCAGGACCCGGGGCAGCTTGGAGTCCGGCAGGTGCGCACACCTGCACGGTGGTGGCCGGGAGCAGGGCTCAGGGGCTGCGTCCGAGCCCAGCCTCGCTTTCGCTCCGTGGCTCCAGGGAGGGCAGCTGAGCCGGAGCAGGGTGCCCTGGCCTGCATGGGGGCTTCCTGTCCCAGCCCCACCCTGGGGGCCGGGCGGGCCTGCCATGACCGAGGGTGTGGGCCACTCCTGGCCTTCTCTGGGGTCTGGAGAGTGTCGGGCGGGCGGCTCCTCTGTGTGGTGTCTGTTGTAGCCCCTGAGAGGAGCTATGTAAATATTTGTGCAGACGCGTCTGGGATGGGAGCAGATTTTGACAGTGGCCTCGGGCTCTGGGGAGGGGGGCCGTGGGCAGCAGGAGGGCCAGCATGGGAGTGTGAGACCGGGTGAGCCTCAGCCTCTTTTCTGCCCAGTGGTGGCTTCCAGGGTGGTGGGACTTCAAGGGGTCCAGGAAAGTCCTTTCACGATGAAACATCTTCCCCAAGGGTGCTTGAAATGCCTCTATTTGGGAACCTTTAGCTTGGGTGGAGAACGAACCTTTTTCTTTAAAAAGACATTCTCTTCTCATCACTCCTCCCCTGTAAGCAGGGAAGACTGTGGAAATAGCTCGCCCTCAGTGTGAAGGAGTTTCACAGAATCATTCCTCCCTGACATGGGGAGGGGCCCATGGGGTCAGGGCCAGAAGAGGGGGCACAGAGGGACACCTGGGACAGGTGGTGAGTATGGGAGAGGCTCTGGATGAACCGCTGTCCCCCTGAAGTCCCTTCCTGTCCTTAGTCCAGGGGCCCATAAAGATCTCCACGCTGTGCACTGTGGTTGGCCTTGAACGGACTTCTTTCCGTTTTGGTCGCGTGTCTACTGGAGTAGAAGCACCTTGAGGGCCGGGCAGCGTCTTCTCTTTAACCCACCATCTCCCTCACATACAGTTCTGGGCAAGGCTGCCGTGTCTGACTCCCCCACTAGATTGGAAGCTCTGGGAGGGCAGACAGCGGCCTCCTTTGCTCTCTGTTGTATCTCTGTGTCTGCTGCATGGCAGTTCATGCTCCCACTGAATGAAGGATTGAATGAATGTGGTGGGCAGTGTGCTGTGTTGCAGAAACCCTATACCAGGAGTCAGAGCCTTGGGAGCAATTTCTGGTTTAGTTATAGACTTGCTGTGTGACCTTGGACAAATCACTTCCCATCTCTGGGCCTCGGTCCCTCCCTCTGTGAAAAGCCTTAGAATAATAGAATGCCAGGGCTGGGAGGGGTCTTAGAGGATGGGGAGGCTACTGGGGCCAGAGGAAGGTGGCCTGAGGTGGCCACTGAGAGAGCTGCAAGTCTTCCACCCCTGCCGTGTGGGGGACATTGTGGGGTACAGGGAAGGCATCTGGGGATTCTCAGCCTTCCCGCCTCATAGATGGACGGAGGAGGGCTGGATGGGGGAGCAGAGCTGGAGGAGGGCGTGGTGGCAGCTGCACTCATTGGCACCCTCACTGTTGTGACTGCACTTTTTTTTTTTTTTTTTGTGGTACGCGGGCCTCTCACTGTTGTGGCTTCTCACTGTCGTGGCCTCTCCCGTTGCGGAGCACAGCCTTCGGACGCAGAGGCTCAGCGGCCATGGCTCACAGGCCCAGCCGCTCCGCGGCATGTGGGATCCTCCCGGACCGGGGCACGAACCCGTGTCCCCTGCATCGGCAGGCGGACTCTCAACCACTGCGCCACCAGGGAAGCCCTTTTTTTTATTTTTGGCTGTGTTGGGTCTTTTTCGCTTTGCGCGGGCTTCTCATTGTAGTGGCTTCTCTTTGTTGCGGAGCTCGGGCTCCAGGTGCTCCGGCTGCAGTAACTGTAGCTCATGGGCTCGGTATTTGCGGCATGAGAGCTCAGTAGTTGCGGCTCGCGGGCTGTAGAGCGCAGGCTCAGTAGTTGTGACGCACGGGCTTAGTTGCTCCGCGGCATGTGGGATCTTCCCAGGGCTTGAACCCGTGTCCCCTGCATTGGCAGGCGGATTCTTAACCACTGTGTCACCAGGGAAGTCCCTGTGACTGCACTTATAGTTTGCAAGCTGGGACGCATGCTTTGTGGCAGGTGGTCCTTAGATGGGGCCTCCTCGCCATCATTTTACGGGTGCCAAACTCACTTAGAAAGGCTAAAGGGTCTTAGCCAGCTGGCAGGTACCTGAGTGGGAACTCCAGTCCAGTTTTCCTCTTTCCACTCGAGTCCTGCCCAACACGGAACACCACTGCACAGGCTGTCTTGCCCCAGAGGGCCCTTTGGGGTCATGATGGGCTCAGAGCCCCAGGAAATTTGGCTTTTAGCTTGGGTTCCCAGAGCTGCAGTTCCTCATTCGCTAAGTGGGATCAAAACACCTGTCCTCCCGCGTACTGCTGGGAGAGGTTCGGCAGATAAGAGGATAGGTGCAAAGCAGTGTCGGGTGCCGAGGCTCTTGGCATTCTACTTGCCATTAGGCAGGGCGTCACCCATGTGGCCGCAGGTTCTAGTCAACCAAGGAAGTGAGCTGACCAAGGGTCTCAGCATCCCTGTTCCCTACGGCCACCACCTTGTGCCCTGCTCCACCCCGGCCTGCCTCTCTGCCTCTCTCCACTGGCTTCTGCTGGGCCAGCTCCTGCTTCTTCCACAAATCATAGAAACCAGGGGTGTTTGTGTTACGGGTTTCTTCTTTCTCTTTCATTGGTTTTTCTCCTTTTCCTTTTTTCTCACTCCCCAGTCCCGTTACCCTCCCCTTAGGCAGCCATTCAAATGTACTTTCTGTGAATGTGTTGCTTGCATATGTTCTTGCAAAACGTGTGTTTTGTCTGACTGCATATGGGTTTAATTTATGTAAATGATATGTGCTACATATTGTATTCTGGTGTTCACTTTTGTTGCACAGGAGTCTGCCTTTAAGTCCAGCCAGCTTGTTCCTTGATCTTGAGCCTATAGCTCCATGTTCTCTGGTGTGCTCCCCCCTCGTTTTACCTGTCCACTCTCCTGGGGAGGGCCCGCCAGGCTGTCTCTATAAATGATGCTGCAGTGAACATCCTCATGCATGGCCCCTTTTGGACTCATGTGAGGATGTCTTTGGGATTTCTCCCCAGGAGTGGAACTGCTGGATCACAGGGTATGTGGACACTTAATTCAAGTAAGTACTGTCCGGCTGTGCATGAGCAGGGCTGCATCTGTTGCCACCCTCCTAAGCAGAGCATGGGATTCCCCTGCAATCCTGCCACACGTGGCGTTATCCACCTTTCTAATTTTTGCAAGTTTAATAGGTGGAAGTGATATCTTTCTGCTTTAATCTGCATTTCTTTGATTTCATGCGAGTCCGAACATCTTGTAGGCAGCCGTTCAGGTTTCTTTCCCGTGACTTCCCTGCTCATATCCTTTGCTCACTTTTCCATGAAGCTGCTGTCTTTCGTTCTTGTTGATCTGCAAGAGTTGCTTCTTGATTCTAGAAACACAAATGCGTACAGTTAAATAGCCATTGTGTGTGCTGGACACTAATCCCCGTTGAGTCAAGATTTTGTAAACATCTGTTCCCATTCAGTGGTCTGTCAAATTTGTCCAACAAAAATTCTTAATTTTGATACAAACAAATTCATGGATTTTTAGCTTTCTTCATGCTTTTGAAGTTTTGTTTGAGAAATCCTTCACTGTCCTGAGGTTGCAAAGGTCTACATTTTCTTCTGTTACCTTAATTGTTTTACCTTTCTCAGTTGGGTCTTTAATCCATCCTGACCCTACCTTTGTCTGTGGTGTCAAACAGGGATGAAGGTGTGTTTTTTTCTGTGTACTGAGCCAATTTTCCCAACACATCTAGTAAACAGCCTATTCTTCTCCGTTGACTTGTGGGGCTACCTTTACCACTGGTTAATTTGCCATATATCCATGCGTCTGTCTTTGAGCTCTCTGTTCTGTTCCAACTATTTATTTGTCTGTTCCTGCAAACCATATTGAAAATATACGGCAGTTAGTATGTATTAGTATCTGGAAAGGCAAATCTTCCCTCTCTGCTCTTCTTTTGAAAGGTTGACATACATATTTGTGGACCTCTCTTCTCCTTTGCAAACTCTAGAGAAGGTTTATCAAGCTCCTGGGAAGAAAAACCCCACTAGAATCTTGACTGGAACTAGATTGGTTTTATGGGTTAATTTGGGGAGAATTGACATCTTTCTAATATTTGTCCCATCTGAGAGTCTGTAGCGTCTCTCCATTTATCAGATGGTTTCTGCATCCTTTATTAGTTTAAGGTTTTCTTTTTTTCTCCCCCATAGAGACCTTGTGCATTCTTGGTCACTTCCTAGACACTTCATAGTTTTTTTTTTTTTTTTTTTGGCCATGCCATGTGGCATGTGGGATCTTAGTTTCCCGACCAGGGACTGAACCGGTGCCCCCTGCATCGGGAGTATGGAGTCTTAACCACTGGACCACCAGGGAAGTCCCCACTTCATAGTGTTTGTTGCTATTATGAAAGAGATCTTATTTATTTATTTTATTTTATTTTATTTTTTTGCGGTACGCGGGCCTCTCACTGTTGTGGCCTCTCCCGTTGTGGAGCACAGGCTCCGGACGCGCAGGCTCAGCGGCCATGCTCACGGGCCCAGCCGCTCCACGGCATGTGGGATCTTCCCGGCCGGGGCACGAACCCGCGTCCCCTGCATCGGCAGGCGGACTCTCAACCACTGCGCCACCAGGGAAGCCCGAAAGAGATCTTATTTTTGACTACCTACTCTAATAGCCTTCTGCTGGTGGAGAGGGGGGCTGATCTTGTATTTGGCAGCCTCACTGGATGAAGTCTCTCATTAGCTAGTTCTAATTGTTTATCTGTTGATTTTATTGGTTCTCTAGGGAGATGATCCTATCGTCTGCGAATAACGCTGGTTTTCTCTGTGTATGTTTGGGTCATTGCCATACGCGTTGATGTTGGAACGTTCCATCTGCCTTTTCAGCAGGCTTTCACATGCACTTGTATTTATTTGCTGGAGTCCTGTGAGGTGGGTGAGTCAGGGAGGGATTGCAAGTTTCAGATTAATGATTGAGAAGCTGCGGCCGACTGGGTGACCGATGGGACAGGCCCTCTGGGGTACGCCGGGAGCCAAGGTGGGAGCGGCACTCCAGAAGCTTGCGGGGCCCTGGAGGAGGGCAGGGACCCCCACTGTCCCCTAGCGGACCTCGGCCCTTTGTGCCCTTGCTGCCCATGGCTGGCTGTGTGAGGGTCACAGAGAAGAGGGCTGGTAGGGGTCTGAGGCTCAGAGATGCCCCAGCCCGCTTGCCCGGATTCCCGGGCCGTCAGCCTCCGTGTTCCGTGCCGTTGACTAGACTGAATAGTGCTTCAGCAGAAGACGCCGCCTCGCTCCTCTGAGGGTTCTGACTGCTGTCCAGACTCAGGGTGGGTTTGAAATGGGCCAATCCTGTCCTGAAAGGGTAGTCAGTCAGCGCCCCTGGATCTGAAATGGAGCTTAAAGCGTGGGGAGATGACCCTGTCCCCATCTGCCATCCGGGCAGGTCCCTGCCCCAGTCCATGATCGACTGGACACCTGTTCACCCAGTTTGTCCCGTGAAGCCCAACGCTGGCTCTGGGCAGAGGGAGGAAGCTCCCCCAGAAGCCAGTGTACAGTTACCTCTCTCATTAGGAGCACAGTGTTAGAGGAGTTTTCAGTGAGAGACATCCCTGTGGCCAGATGGAGCTGCCAAGAAAATCTTTGTAGAGGGGGTCCTTCGGGGGCCTAGAGGGACGGGAGGAGTTGGAGAGAAGCGGGGTGGGGCCGTGGGGAGTGGGAGGGCCTGTGAAGCTGGGGTGCACTGGAGGGGGCACTGGGACCAGCCTGCGTGTCCGGGGATGGGAGGCTAAGTGTGGAGGCCTCAGGGAGGTGGGGAGTGCGATCGTGCCGTAAGAGAAGCTTTCCCCGAATAAACATGGCCTCGTTTCACCTTCCCGGGGCTTCTTCGGAACAGGGCAGGGCTGTGACTCCCAGTGTACAGACTGTGAGGCTGCAGCCCCGAAGGAGGTCGAGTAGGGCTGAGCCCCAGAGCTTTTCTAGAAAGAGCTCTTCTCCCGAGGCCATCACAGTGGCCCCTGGGAAAGGTAGCACAGACAGGCCACATGCAATGGGTTTGGGCGGGCACCTGGATGACCCACAGAGGCCCTGGGGCCCTCCGTATGGCCCTATAAATCTCTGGGAAGGTGTTAGGCTGGAGGGGCTAGTGGAGGGTCTGTCTGGAGATGCTCCTTCTGTGTGAGTTGGGGTCTGGATCGTGGCTCCCCAGCCCCAGCCCTGAAGTGAGTATTCCTGGGGAAGTCTGTCCCACTCAGCTCCTGGAGCCATGGGGATGGGATTGGCTTCTCTTTCTCTCTCACACACTGACACACACACGAACACACACGTGCACACTCATTCACTGGCTGGCCTCTCAGGCTCTCCCGCTCTGTCCCCTGGGCCTGTAGTGTCTCTGGCCTTCCTTAGGCCCCCACTGCCCGAGAGAGCGACGTTAGCGACACGGTGGCCCCTGGCCAGGAGCAGCTCCTGCTGCATCTTCCTGTCGCCGCCACCAGGCTAAATATAACCTGACACTGCACAGCCCTGGGCCGCCGCCGCCGTCGGAGACAGCCTCTGCCTGGGGGCGGACAGGCCAACTGGAGCCCCAGCCTCCTGCCCCAGCAGGGCAGGACAGCGACCGGGGCGAGGATGGCTGCTTCCCCGAGGTCACCTTCCCTGCAAGGACCCGGCACCCTGCCTCGTTACAGCTCTGAATGCTTCCACAAGGCCATCTATCATCTCATCTGGCACCCAGAGTACGAGTCACTTGTCCCTGCAGTACCCACAGGGAGTCTGAAGCTCAGAGAGGTGGCTGACCTGCCCACAGTCACACAGCGATTGCCCAGGTCTCCTGAGGGTCGGGGCAGATCAGCTCGGCTCAGCTCCCCAGGACCCCTCTCTCTGCCAACTCATCCCGGACTCCAAACTGGGGGTCCTGTTGACTCCCCGGCTCAGTGAGGGTGGGTGCCACGCCTGTCTTGTTCATGAGGCCCTGAACGCTTCACGCGCGTGTGCTCAGTGAATACTCCAGGGGGATTAAGAGCCACCTGCAAAGGAGCTTGATGACACCTAGTATGCAGACGAGCCACTAGAGATTCTGACCTGGGGAGCTTGTCCAAGGACACGCAGGTCACCCGCAGGCCTCCCTTTCCCCACCTGCCCGGTGCTGCCCCAAGAGATAAGGCCTGCCCCCGCGAAAGCCGATGGCGGCTCCTGCCTGGCGACCAGCCAGGGGTTCCCAGAGGTGGGCAGTTGGGTTTGGGATTGTGGGTGGGGCCCCTGGATGGGTTGGGATGCAGGGCAGGGACGGTGCCCCAGGTGCACTGTTGGGTGTGGGTTGGCACCAGGTGAAAGCAAGCCAGTGTTGCGTTCTGATGAAGATGGCTCCCTTCCCCGAGGTCAGGAGGAACTGGACCTGCTGCACCTGGAAGGTAGCCAGACCTGGTCCCCTGGGGCCCTCCCACTGCCCCCCTGACCCTTCCTCAGTGGCCTGTGGTGAGCTGCATGACCTCTACGGCCCTTAGGATCTGAGGCGCAGAGGAGCCTGTCCTTGTGTGAGGCTGTCAATCCATGACTACCTCTCCTCTCCCGGTCTTCATTCTCACAGGGCCCAGGGTGCCCCAAGCCCAGGAGGCAGGCCGAGGCTGGGTGCCCGGATGTCTTCAGCTGGGGCTGGGGTCGGCGGGTGGGGGTGGTGTGAGTCGGGTGTTCTTCAGCACCAGCCACGTGAGCCAGGCTGGCCGAAGGGCCCTCTCCCTCTCCTCCTTCTCCAGTTACCAAGATGTCCCTTTGGGGACTTCCCTGGCGGTCCAGTGGTTAAGACTCCGCGCTTCCATTGCAGGGAGCGCAGGTTCAGTCCCTGGTCGGGGAAACTAAGATCCCGAAAGCTGCGCAGCGTGGCAAAAAAAAAACAACCCCGCAAATAAACAGAAGCAAAAACAAACAAAAAAACCTCCCTTGGGCCCTCCCGCTTCACAGTGTTGTGTCATTCATCCCTCCAGCCCAGTGGGGCATGGCCATCGTCCTGTATTGCAGATGAGCTCCCTGGGGCCGGAGGGGGGCAGGTGACTCGCCCAAAGTCATTCTGATGCAATGAGCGAAGGCCACTTAACTCCATAGCCTGTGCCCCGCCCTTTCGCGCCCGGGAGCCCCTCAGCCGTTCTGCGGGCAGGGCAGGGGCCCTCCGCTCCCCGTTCCCTCCTTCCCCGGGCGCTCCAGACTCCGGCTGTCTCGGGAGCGCGGGCCGCTCCTGCCACAGAGCGGCTCTCGGCGGAACTGCAGCCTCCACCAGCTCTGGGCTCAAGTCAGCCTCTGCTCCGCGGAGCTGCTCTGGGGGGGTGGGGCAGGGCGGAGGCAGGAGAGGAACAGAGGGATGAGCGGGGTCTGGGGTACGTAGGAGCAGGGCTCATGGGGGGCGAGGCACTGGTCCCGGCGTGCGGTGCCAGCCCAGGGCTCCGGGGAGGCGGCCCAGACACTGACTCTGAACATTTCTTCTCTGCTGAGAAGTTGTGTGAAGGTCACAGCCCCGCCGCCTGCAGGCCGCGATGTGCCTCTGCTCAGTTCTGGCTGTCCCTGTGCCCCACCCCTGGCCTGCTGACCTCCAGCTGCCCTCAGGGACCCCCCCCCACCCCCGCCAGAATTCCAGCCAGTGATGGGATGGGGTCCCCTGGCAGGTCTGGCTGAAGAGCTAGGGGTGGATGATACGGCAGCTCATGGAAGACCCAGCCAGCCAGGCAGGATGGGCGGGAGGCAGAGCCTCTCGGAGCCCTGGCTGACCTGGGGCTACCCGCTTTCCTTCCTTCCGTGGCCCCTCGAAAATAGTAGCTGGAGCCTAACACCCCGCCTCCCCCCAGCCATCAGGCAGGGCTCCAGTTCACATTTTCGGAATAACAAGGGCTTTTACAGGGTTATTTGAAAGGGAAAATTCCTTGAATGTCGACAAAGGGAGAGGACCAAGGGGGCTCCGTGTGTGAGTGTGTGTCTGTGTCCAAGGGCCGGGGGTGGGCCTGTGCTGTAAGGGGGCTTATATCTGGAGTTTCTGCGGCCTGGCGTGAAGGGGGGCACAATTTGCGATGTCAGGGTCCTGGGCTGTCCAGGCTGCAGAATGCAGGTCTGGCCTCTCTTGCTGAGAAGCTGGAACTGAAGTGGGCACGGGGTGTGGAGGCCTCAAGTTCAGAATCCTGAGGCCGTGCCCTGGGGGCAGGATCCCCAGGCCATCCTACAGGGTTCTGCTCATCAGGGTTCCAGACTCTGGACTTATGTGAGACGAGTTTCCCAGCGAGGAACCAAGACCAGGGGCCTGGATCGCTGGGCTCCCAGGGGGTGGGTGTTGGGGGGGGTCTCCAGGGCTACGGTTTCCTGGTCTCTGGCCTCTCCTTAGTCCCTATGAGGGCCAGTCCCTGTTCAGGCTGCTGCCGGCCATCACCATATTAGGGCATAAACTCTAGGCGGGCTGTCTAGGTGCCAGATGGTCTCCAGCTGGGCCCGGCCTCCTGCAGCTCCCAACACCACGGCAGTGTTTCAGCCGGGCCATGTCAGAGGCTGGAGGTCAGGGGACAGGAGCAGCTACTGGAAAGAGACCCTGAAAGAGACCCCCAGCTCAGGTCCCGTGGGCCAAGCCATGAGGGCCTGGGACGCGGTGAGTGGAAGGGCTTTGGGGTAGGGCAGAGAATTCTTGGCCAGCCCCTGCCCTGGCCCAGCTCCCCTCATCCCAGTGCCATCCTGTTTCCTTTGGTTTCAGAGGATCTCCTTCCACCAGATTAATCCCACAGCAGTTAGAATTGCTCCCCTGCCGCTCCCTCTCGGCCCTGTCCCTATAGCAATCGCCCCGGAGCCTGGCCAGCACCTCCTAGGAATCAGGCCCTTTACGCCTGGCCTTCTCAGGTCTGTGGAGGAGCTGCGGCTGCACTTCCCAGGGCTGGCCCACAGGGCTCACTGGCCGAAGGCCCCTCCAGCTGGTTGGCCTTGACTCAGTTCACCCCAGCCATGTCCTCTCCACCAGCCCTGATCCTTGACTCCTCCCCCGCCGTTAGCCCCACCCCATCACCAACACCACTGGCCAGCGCCTGCTCCCTGGTGCGTTGTTCTGGGTGCTAGGCCCTTCAGAGGGGACACAGACGCTGGTGAGTTAGGACCCGGCAGTTCAGAGAAGACAGATGAGCATCAAGAAAGAAGTCTCTGCCCTGGGAAGAGAAGATGAGGAACATGCTTGGTCCCCATCAGGTCCATGGAGGAACAGAATGTTAATGCGCCTTCTTGTTGCATCAAGGAGGGCTTCCTGGAGGCGGGGGTTCTGAGCTGGGCCTTAGGCAGAGCCTGAGAGCGCACCAGGGTCTCTTTCAGAAATCAGCAGAGAGGAGGGTGTGGGGGCCGTGCGCTGGTCAAAGGCAGAGGCGGAACAGGTACATTGGCCTGGTGAACTGACAGCAGCTGGAATAGGGGGCCTGGTGGCCAGAGAGAGACATTGGGAGGGAAAAAAAAAATCAAGAACAGAGAAGAAGACGAGAGACAGATGAAAGATCTAGAAGCAGCACCTCTCAACTCTGGTGAAGGATCAGTTTTGTTTCTAATGTGTCACAGACCAATACTTGTGTGAAATACAAAAATCACATGCTTGGGTATTGTGGCAATGCCCAATTGCTGTAAAGGTTTTGAAGCTCTTGCTCTCAACTTCTGAACTTATCTTCTTGTGGATGACACAACAGTTGGGTACGAACGAAGAGGAGCAAAGACAGAGACAGAGGGTGATGGCTAACCTGTCTCTAGTGTTCGGCGCACGCCAGGCACTGCCCTAGGTAGCTGGCACGTGTTGACTTATTTAATCTTTACAACTCACGAGGAACGAATTATCATCGTTCCCATTTTATAGATGAGGAAAATGAGGCACAGGGAGGTTAAAAACGTAAGAAAAATGCATCAATGACGAGGCAGCAGAGCTGGGATCCGAACCCTGAGATCCTGGGCTTAAAGTCTGTGGGCTTAACCTCCAGGCTGCACTGCCTTGCATGAGGAAAAGCAAAGACAGAGTGCGAGAGGATAGGGAAAAAGGTGAAACAACCCAGGAAGAAAGGAGCAGAAGGCAGTGTGAGGAGAACGCACGTCGGGAGAGAGGGCTGGAGAACCAAGGCAAGCAGAGAGGGAAAAGGAGAGCTTTGAAAGCGGAAAGCTGGAGCGGCCAGATTGGGGAAGCAGCTCTGGCCGGCAGGTGGCAGGAGGAGGGGGTGGGGCAGGAGGCAATGGCGAGAAGGGGCAGGACTGTGTGTGGGAGCCGTGGGGGAGGCAGAAGTGGACAGGCCCCTTCAGGTTCCGGGGGCCCGTTCCGCCTGGTAGCACAGTGGCCGTGTCTCTGCTCTGCAGGGAGCTGCTTCCCGTGCCTGGTGGATGTGGTGCCCGTGAAGAACGAAGATGGGGCTGTCATCATGTTCATCCTTAACTTTGAGGTGGTGATGGAGAAGGACATGGTGGGATCCCCAAACCGTGACACCAATCACCGTGCCCCTCCCACCAGCTGGCTGGCCCCCGGTAAGTGCAGCTGTGTTCTTGGGCTGGCTCAGGAATACACGGTTTCCCTTCCCTGGGGCCGTGAGGCCGCCCGAGGGCAATGCTCTGCAGGAAGGGATGCGGAGGGGATCCCTTCAGGGATGGGGGAGAGAACATGGACACGGCCGGTCCCCTCCAGCTCAGCATGGACAGATGCGGTGGAGTGACTGAGCCCAGATTCACAGGTCCCTGGGGCAGGAGCATGGCTGGTTTCATAGCCTTACCCGCTTGGGGTCCCACCACAGCATCCCCTGGGAGTGATCCTCTCTCCAGCCCCAGGGATGGGGGATTCACCCTTCCCAGATGGCCCTGGCCACTTCGGGGCAGCCCCCTCTGCTCATGAGAAGGCTCCGTCTCTCATGGACTCAACTCTGTGAAGTTTCTCTCTCTGGTCCTTGTTCCCGGACGGGTCAGCTCCCTGCCGTGGCCTTGGCTACTTGAGAAGAGGATGTGAGGGGACTCCTCCCTGTGGCTGGAGGCGTGGAGGCCTCACCTCATCCCCCCATGACTCAAAGGCTCAGACACCTCCTCCTCCCCCTGTGTGGCTTTTTTGGGTTTAATTTTTTTTTTTTTTTTTTGGCGGTACGCGGGCCTCTCACTGCTGTGGCCTCTCCCGTTGCGGAGCACAGGCTCCGGACGCGCAGGCTCAGTGGCCATGGCTCACGGGCCCAGCCGCTCCGTGGCACGTGGTATCTTCCCGGACCGGGGCATGAACCCGTGTCCCCTGCGTCGGCAGGCGGACTCTCAACCACTGCGCCACCAGGGAAGCCCCATTTGGGTTTAATTTTAAATGTTCCCTCAGAGTCATGGCGAAAGAAACCACCTCTTGGTTTCTCAAGCTCTAAAGTGGCAGCATTAGTAACACTGGCCCCACCTGTTCCATGGGTGCCACCTCCAAGGTGGCAGGGTACGGCGGGAACCCGTGGCATCACTCCTCCATTTGGATGCAGGCCCTGCCGTTTACTGTGTGACCTCCAGCAAATCACATAACTCGCTGACGCCTAAATTTCCTCAAGTCTAAAATGGAGGTAATGATACCCAATGGGTGCAGTTGTGAGAGCCACGGTGGTGTATGTAGAGACTGCCGGTGATGTGAGGCTCAAGAAATGGTGGTTTATTATTGGCGGAGTCTTAGATACGACTGCATTCTAGACTTTTTCTGGACACTTGAGTTCTGTGCAGTAGGAGTAGGGGTGGAGGGGTGCCGGCGGCTCTCGGGGCTCCCACTTTCCCTCCTTCCTCCCCTTGGTGACTGGGCTCCAGCTGCTAGGCCTGGCCCTCTCCCGGGCTGCTGGCGCCACGCACCTCCCCTCTCCACGCAGGCCGCGCCAAGACCTTCCGCTTGAAGCTGCCCGCGCTGCTGGCCTTGACCGCCCGGGATTCGTCGGTGCGGCCGGGTAGCGCAGGCGGCGCCGGTGCCCCGGGGGCCGTGGTGGTGGACATGGACCTGACGCCCGCGGCGCCCAGCAGCGAGTCGCTGGCCCTGGACGAGGTGACGGCCATGGACAACCACGTGGCGGGGCTCGGGCCGGTGGAGGAGCGGCGCGCTCTGGTGGGCCCGGGCTCGCCGCCCGCCTGCGCGCCCGGCCCGCACCCGTCGCCCCGGGCGCACAGCCTCAACCCTGACGCCTCGGGCTCCAGCTGCAGCCTGGCCCGGACGCGCTCCCGAGAGAGCTGCGCCAGCGTGCGCCGCGCCTCCTCGGCCGACGACATCGAGGCCATGCGCGCTGGGGCGCTGCCCCCGCCGCCGCGCCACGCCAGCACCGGTGAGGGTCGGCCCCACCCCTGCAGGAACTGCCCGGCTGCGTCCTCACCCGCGGGCCTGTCCATTCCAGGCCCTCAGCTTCCTCCCTCTCCGCCCTGTCCTGTGTGCCTGGGAGATGGAAATCCTATTAAGCGCTTACTTAATCCCATTAAGTAGCCTTTTATTCCATTAAACGTGCATTCATCCCGTTGCATTCTTCCACTCTCAGAGCAGGTGCTGGCCCCGAGGAGCTGGCTCTCCCAGGCTGGCCTGGAGCGGGGATGCCCACGGGAGTCGGGAAGGCGGGAGAGGCATCTGGGTCCCTGCCACCACCTGGGCCTCTGGCAGGCTCCCAGTGCCTGCTGAACAGGCCCGTATGGAGGCTCTTTCCCCTTCGTCATCTCATAGCTGCATCAGGCGTGCTTCCTTACGGTGGGGAGGGGTCTGCCCTCACTTGTTTCTCAGGGACTCCACTCCTGTTTCCTGAGCTGGCCTCAGTGAACCCCACGGCCTGGCTCCTACAGGGCCCGTCTCCACCTCAGCTCTGTGTTGTTGACCTGACGGCCTTTGCCCCTGCCTGCCTGCCACCCTGACCCCCTTTCCCCTCCACCCCAGGGGCCATGCACCCCCTGCGCAGCGGCCTGCTTAACTCCACATCAGATTCGGACCTCGTGCGCTACCGCACCATTAGCAAGATTCCCCAAATCACCCTCAACTTTGTGGACCTCAAGGGCGACCCCTTCCTGGCTTCGCCCACCAGCGACCGGGAGATCATAGCCCCCAAGATAAAGGAGCGGACCCATAATGTCACTGAGAAGGTCACCCAGGTAGGTGTCCAGCTCGCTGGCTCTCCGCTCACGTGGGAGGAGCTTGGAGGGAGTGGAGTGGGAGTGGACTGTGGTCAAAAGGGGGGGTGGAGGGGTGCAGTCAGTGAGGGCCTCCTGAAGGTGGCGGACGTGCCGGCTGGGGGTGAGGGTGGCGTTTCAGAGCTGGGACGAGAGAGATCCTGGAGCAAGGGAGACTGGAGGGGGGTGCCCACGGGAGGGGCAGATACAGAGGACAGGTGGATGGGGCTCAGGGAGGACAGGGCAGTTGAGGCCGGGCACCTGGCAGGGTGAGGGTGGGTGGGAGAAGGGGGCCACGGGGCACAACAGAGTCCTGGGGGCAAACCAACGGGAGGTTTCACGTTAGAAGGGGCCACAGAGGTCAAGGTTGGGGGTCCTGATTCTTCTAGGCCAATGTGATGAGCCAGGCAGAGGGTGGGAACCCGGTGCTAGGGCCAGGGTGGCCTAGAGGTGCCCACCCCTGTCCCCAGACCATGGGAGAGGAGAATTTTCCTTCCCAAGTCGGGAGGGGAGGGTATGGAGTTGGGCGCACAGATACAAGAGGGGCCAAGTCCCTGAATTCCAGACCAGAGAAGATTGCCAGCCTGGGGGGGGGGCACTGCCCAACACTGCCCAGTGGCAGGGCCAGCCTGGTCTCCTGCCCCCTCTTGGCAGCAAGCCACCCCCACTGCCCAGTCCATCCCAGCTCCTTCCCGTCCTGGCCTGGGGGTGGGGTGGGGGAAGGTCAGGACTGAGAATCCAGGGACGGAGGGGGCTCCCGGGCCACACCTGGCTCGCCTCAGTCCCACCGCCCCCTCCAGCTCCTTCGGGCTCCCTGAGCCGCCCGAGTGAGGGAGCTGTCTGCGCGCTGCCCTGGGCCTCCTCAGCCCTCCTCCTGGCCCCGCTCCGCTGCCGCCTTGGCTCTCTGGGTCCCTGCCAGGTCTCCGGCCCCTTGGCCTTGACTCCAGAACGTTCCCCCCACCCTAGGCCCCATATCTGGCTGCCTCGGCCTCACCCCCTCCCACCTCTGCCTCTCTCGTCCTCACCTGGAGCCCTGCCGGCTGCCCTGCCCCTGTGCCCACAGCGTGTGCTGTCGTGTTGTGGTCTGTGCGCGCCAGCGTGAGCCTGTGCTCCTGGCTCTTTGGTGGCCGGCCGGTCGCTCCATCTCTGGGTGTCTGTCTGACTCTGGCTGGCTGGGCACTGGACCGGCGGGGCGGGGGTGTCGGGGAGACCATTAATCTGCGGTGACAGGCCGGGCTGCCGGGGGGGAGGGGGAGGGGCACGGGCCGCGGGAGTGGCTGCGGCGGGAGCCCGGAGCGGGCCGCGGGGGAGGGGGCCTCTGGCCGGCGGGCGGGGCGCGGGAGCCCGGTGCCGGCGGGGCGGGGGTGGGGACCTGGGAGGAGGAGGGGCCGGCTGGAGGAGCCGAGGTTCCTACCGCGGTGCCCTGCTGCTGCTGGGCTGGCAGCTGGCAGAGCGCAGCACCCTGGCAGCGGGGCCGGCACCAGGGGGCCATGGGCGGCCTGAGCCAGGCGGGCTGCTCTCCGCGCTCACTGCCAGGGTGACCCCAGCCCCGAGGCCCAGCCCCAGTGACCCTGGCTTCGTGCCAGAGGCTGCCCTGGGAGCCAGGCCGCCAGCGGCTGGGGCGCAGCCTGGGCTGAGGCTGCTGTTGAGGTGCAGGTGAGGCGCTGGCTGGGCCCTTGGGCCCCGGGCAGGCAAGCTGGGGGGAGCCAAGTCCTCCATGGCGGCCCCAGCGGGGAAGGCGAGCAGGACAGGGGCTCTGCAGCCCAGGGCCCAGAAAGGCCGGGTGAGGCGGGCCGTGCGCATCTCCAGCCTGGTGGCCCAGGAGGTAGGTGACCCCCCCAGCCCCTCCCCCTCCCTCCGGGGCGGGGGCACCGAGATGGATGCGGCCCAGAGGGCTCTGGCTCCAGGCCCGGAGAGGGCTTCTGAGATGCAGGATGGTTTGGGAGCGCTGGGATCTGTGGCCCCGCTCATCCCATTCCTGGCTCCGGCTTGCTCGCTCTTCTCCAGACCCGCTGGGCCTAGGTGGACAGTGTTTTTCTTGCCAGCGCTTCCCTTCTCCTTGGGCTTCCGTGGCCCAGCCTTCTAGCTCGAAACGCAAAAGGAGGAGAGGGGAGAACAGGAGTGAAGTGGGTGCGCGGAGAGGATGGCGGGGAGACAGGGGAGGAGAGGATGGCTCCCACTCCCACCCCACCTCCCCCAGCCAGCGGGCAGCAGCTGGGCCTGGCACAGAGGTGCAGGGGCTCCACCCCTCCAGCACTCTGTGTGTTGTGAGTGGACCCTGCGGCGGGCGAGTGAGGCGTGGGCTGCTTCAGGGGTCCAGGTTGGGGGGCTGGGACCCGAGGAGGCTGGGGTCAGAGGCCACTGGATGAGTGGTGAGGGCAGGCTGAGCCGGGCACCTGGTCCACCTCTTCTGGGGCAGCCTGAGGTGCTGGTGGCTACGCTGTGGTCCGCCAGGCTGCTGACTCTATAGGCACCTCCTGGGAGCCACGTCTCCAGCCCCTGGGGGGCTTCTGGCAGAGAGCCAGAAGCCAGCTCAGGGAGGATGGCCCGGGGAGTTGGAAGGCTCATGGGTGGGTCTGGGTCTGAGAATCCCACCCCTGTCGCCACCACCAGCACCTAAAGTCTCTGCCGTGGCTCTTGTGACCCTCCCAGCTGGGGGACAGGTATGGGAGGGGATTCTTCCCGGCCACAGGTGAGGACCTGGGGTTTGGCTTAAATGAGTTTTAGTATTCTGTGTGACAACAGGTTATGTAACAGGGGAGGTTATATACCGGCAAGGCCGTGTGGCGAGCTGGTGGTTGCAGAGCTGAGCAGCCCGGCCAGCCCCCACAAGAGGAGGTCTGCGGGGCCGGGCCTCGTGCCCTGGCCTTGCCCCCGGCATATGTGCTTGTGTCCTGGGCGGTGCTGGTCCTGCTGTGGGCAGACTCAGGTAGGGGGCAGGATCCCATTTGTCAGGTGTGGTTGAGCACAGCCTCCGGGGGCCTGGCCTCTCAGGTGTGGTGAGGAACCCCATCCGGGAACCTTCTTCTGCCTCCTTGTCTCTGAGGGCCCTTTGCAGTCCCCACTTGACCCCTGAAAGTTCACCGCCCGTGTTTTCTGCCTTAAGGAGCAAGGGGCTCGGGCTGAAGGCAGGGCAGAAGCGGGGGCCTGGAAGCCACGTGCCCCTTCTCCTGCCCCAGGCCCCAGCTGCCCACCCCACCCATCCTGTGCGTCTGGAGCCCCTGTGGCCAAACCCCTAACTATGGCCCATCTTAACTTCCGGTCCACCAAGGAGAGGCTCTCCACACAGGCCATCTGGTGAGGGTGGTTCCAGGGGGTCCCCAGCTTGAATATGAATGGGAGTCTGCGGCTCCACCCACCACAGCCCTGCCCAGCACAGAGGCCTGAGGATGCGGGGCCCAGGCACCTAGTACTGCTCCCGCAGGGCCGGCAACCTTGGCTCTCAAGGGGGCGGGTGAGGCCTTGGGTTTGGCTGCCCAGGGATGGCAGGGCCAGGCTGGGAGAGTTTGGGGATTCTGAGGGGCAGGAGGAGGCCGCAGGGGGACAGACAGAGGCTCCTGGGACAGCACGAGAAAGCTGGTCTCAGCTCTTTTAGTTTGGCTTGGGGGGAAAGAGTGGTGTGGCTTGCTGCCACCTGGTCTGGATGGCGAGCCTGCCTCTGCCTGGGTGATGAAGGGGCAGGACAGGAGGTGAGCCGGTGCGGGGCTGGGTGGTCACTTCTGAATGGCTGCCCTGGGCCAGGGTGAGTAGGGAGGGGGAGTGAGTGTCATGGTCTCTCTTTCCGGGATGCCAAAGGGCCTGAGGCTGGGTGGCTGGTATCCTTGGGCCAGAGGCATGAAGGGACATTTAGGCCCTCAGTCCCTGGGCCACCAGCAATGGGACTCGTAAGGAGCTGGAGTGACCACCACCATTTACATCGCCCAGGCCGGAAGCTGTAGTCCTTGGAGCATTATCTGGACAGAGACTGTAGTATATGTGGGACGTGTGTGTGTGTGTGTGTGTGTGTGTGTGTGTGTGTGTGTGTGGTGTTTGGGGGTGTGGGTAAGATCTCACGGTGGGAGTTATATCCATAGTTATCGGTCTGTATTGCTGGTGGGGAGCAGTACTTGTGGGTGTTACTGCTTGGTGCCCTGGACTCAGCCAGCCAGGAGGTCCCGTGCCACATGGGGAAGGAACTCTGGTGAGTGGCCGTGTCCGCTTGTCTGAGGGTGGGCTTCCCCGCTTACTCTGCGTGGCCTCTTCTCTGGAGGGCCCAGCAGAGATGCTACCTGCTCCTACCCTGGAGGGCCCCATGGTCTGTCCTCCCTGCCCAGACCCTGGCTGGACATCATACCCTCACCTGCACCTTCCCCGCCGGCTCAGGTCCTGTCCCTGGGGGCCGATGTGCTGCCGGAGTATAAGCTGCAGGCACCGCGCATTCACCGCTGGACCATCCTGCACTACAGCCCCTTCAAGGCCGTGTGGGACTGGCTCATCCTGCTGCTGGTCATCTACACGGCGGTCTTCACGCCCTACTCGGCCGCCTTCCTGCTGAAGGAGACGGAAGAGGGTCGCCCGGCCCCCGACTGTGGCTATGCCTGCCAGCCGCTGGCTGTGGTGGACCTCATCGTGGACATCATGTTCATCGTGGACATCCTTATCAACTTCCGCACCACCTACGTCAACGCCAACGAGGAGGTGGTCAGCCACCCCGGCCGCATCGCCGTGCACTACTTCAAGGGCTGGTTCCTCATTGACATGGTGGCCGCCATCCCCTTTGACTTGCTTATCTTCGGCTCTGGCTCTGAAGAGGTGGGTTGGCAAGGAGGCAGGGGCAAGGGGAGGGCAGCAGGTGGTGGGGTGAAGGGGTGGGTGGAGACAGAGGGAGGGTGGCAGACGCGTGGCAGAGCCCCAGCTAACCCGCACCTGCTCCCCTTTCCATATGAGCCACTCCCCAGCTGTAGCGGTCCAGAGGGCTCACCTTTTCCTAATGTGTCTGTGTCCAAAGTGGCCACTGTCTTTTAATTCACATGGAAGTGCCCTGGAAGCTAGTGGGAGCTCTGGCCGGGCACCTGAGGGTAGGTGCACCTTTCCGAGCCCCACTTTCCTCATTCTGGCCCTGGGAACTGCGAGCCCTTTGTCACAGAGCTGTCACGAAGGTGAATGGGCTCCGTGCTGCGCCCAGTGAGCGGGAGGCGCTTTTATTTTGAGGAGGTTCCGGGGAGAGCTCCTCTGGGAATCTCACCTCCGATGCCCCGCGAGAGCTGCAGCGGCCCCACTCCTCGTTTGCTCCCCTCCCCCACTGAATATCCGCCGACCCCCATAGCTGATCGGGCTGCTGAAGACGGCACGGCTGCTGCGGCTGGTGCGCGTGGCACGGAAGCTGGACCGCTACTCCGAGTACGGGGCGGCCGTGCTTTTCCTGCTCATGTGCACCTTTGCGCTCATCGCGCACTGGCTGGCCTGCATCTGGTACGCCATCGGCAACATGGAGCAGCCGCACATGGACTCCCGCATCGGCTGGCTCCACAACCTGGGCGATCAGATCGGCAAGCCCTACAACAGCAGCGGCCTGGGCGGCCCCTCCATCAAGGACAAGTACGTCACCGCCCTCTACTTCACCTTCAGCAGCCTCACCAGCGTGGGCTTCGGCAACGTCTCGCCCAACACAAACTCGGAGAAGATCTTCTCCATCTGCGTCATGCTGATCGGCTGTGAGTGCGCCCCTGGGGCAGGCGCGGGGGCTAGCCGGGGGCCCGGGGTCTGGGAAGGGCCCGAGACAGAGGAGAGGGTGGGTGTTAGAGGAGCCAGAGCGGGGCCCTGGGCCTTAGAGACCCCGGGGGCCTCCACATGGCATGTTTGGGGCTGGGACACCAGGGCAGAGGCGCGGGGCAGAGCCGAGGGGTGTGTGTGCCTGGGCTTTTGTGTTTGTGCATCTCCCGTGTGTGCTTACAATGAGATGTGCCTGCATGTGCTGCTGACCCAGTACAGGGGCGGGCGGGGTCCCTCAGACGCTGACGGCCCCACTCACCCCGCCCCCAGCCCTCATGTACGCCAGCATCTTCGGCAACGTGTCGGCCATCATCCAGCGGCTGTACTCGGGCACGGCCCGCTACCACACGCAGATGCTCCGGGTGCGTGAGTTCATCCGCTTCCACCAGATCCCCAACCCGCTGCGCCAGCGCCTCGAGGAGTATTTCCAGCACGCCTGGTCCTACACCAATGGCATCGACATGAATGCGGTGAGGCCACTGGGCTTGGCCTCTGGTTGATGGTGGGCTGGAGGGAGCAGCGTGATGGTAGGGACTCCTCCTCATGTAGCGGGCACGTCTCAGACCGCCAGAGTCACCCTCCTCCATGGTTCAGGTGGTCCCAGTTAGCGCCAGGCAGGACCCTGAGAGGAACGTGACCCTCCTTTTGCCCATGGAGCTCGTTTACTGGGTGAGCGGTCACTTTGGGGCAGGTGCTAGACCAGGCTCTGGGTGATCGTGTTTAATCCTTATGACAGCCCCAGACGGGAGCTGGTCTCCGAGCCTCACGCGTTAGAACGTGGAGGTTAGAGCAGTGAGGCGTCGTCCCCAAGGGTGCACGGCTGGAAGGGGTGGAAGGGGTGGAGCTGGAGTGGGCACCCAGGTCCTCCTCCCGATACCGGACGCCCTAGTGCTCCCCGCTGGATCTCCGGGTGGGGCTGGGAGTGGGGTCCCGGGAGAGGGCATGCTGAGCTGCCCCCTGCCTCCAGGTGCTGAAGGGCTTCCCTGAGTGCCTGCAGGCCGACATCTGCCTGCACCTGAATCGCTCGCTACTGCAGCACTGCAAGCCCTTCCGAGGGGCCACCAAGGGCTGCCTGCGGGCCCTGGCCATGAAGTTCAAGACGACGCACGCGCCGCCAGGGGACACGCTGGTGCACGCTGGGGACCTGCTCACCGCCCTCTACTTCATCTCCCGGGGCTCCATCGAGATCCTGCGGGGCGACATTGTCGTGGCCATCCTGGGTACGGCAGGGACCGGGAGCTGGGCCCGAAGTGCCTGCCGAGGCCTGGAGGGGTCCCACCCAGCCCGTTAAGGACACAGCCCTAGGGGCTGTGGCCCTGGGACCACCCACAGGGACCTTGAGCTCCTTTAACTCACCCAAGCTCAGGCCTTCCAAGGGGTCGGTGGAAAGGACTCTGGGGGTTTCCAGATTCTGCTTCCCTTCAGGGTCTCCTCACGGGCAGTGACACTCTTGTTCCTTAAAACAGGACCAAATCCAGATGCTCCAGGGTAGACAGTGGAGGGAGGTTTTGCAGCCTCAGGCAGTACAACCAAGCCTTCGCCTCCAAAGCAAAGGGAGTCCTGCTCCTCTTCCCCTCACGCTCCTTCTTCTCTGCCCTACCTGTGCACCTGGGCAGGTGTACCTGGGCACTGGGACTCCCTGCCCTCTGCCTGTCCTTCCTTTGGCCCTGGACACCTCAGGGCAGATGTGCCAACGGGGGGGGTGTTCATTATAGATTTCAGTTCGGCATAAACACATGCTTATGCCACAAACACCCCCAAACTCAACTGGAACCAAAGTTTTGCCAAACAACAGTCGTCTTAACTACTTTCTGGTGTTTCCTGCTCTATGCTGTGCTAAGCTGTGCTATCCTGTTTGCTTTGAGTAAACAGAATGCTGGTCTTGATTCACTACTGTGTTTGATCTGTAGTTTGAAGAACATTGTTTATGGGGGTGCAGTGTTTGGCCAGGAGGGTGTTTGGGACGTGGGCTTTGGGGGGTACCAGAGGAGTTAGAACCCAAGGAGGAAGCCAGGGCCACGGGCAGCTGCTGGCTGGCCCACACGCCCTGCCTTTGCGAGCTGGGGGAGGATGGGCTGGTTGATGCTTCCCTGGCCCTGGGGGCTGGGGCCCGACCAGGGTGAGAATGCCTGGAAGTCAGGTGCCTGCTGCCTCTGCTGCCGCCCCAGGGGCTGAGCCCCCCTCTTGGTGGCCTCCAGGGAAGAATGACATCTTCGGAGAGCCTCTGAACCTGTATGCGCGCCCTGGGAAGTCCAACGGGGACGTGCGGGCCCTCACCTACTGTGACCTGCACAAGATCCACCGGGATGACCTGCTGGAGGTGCTGGACATGTACCCCGAGTTCTCTGACCACTTCTGGTCCAGCCTGGAGATCACCTTCAACCTGCGGGATGTGAGTGGGCCGCGCGGCTGGCTGCATGCTGGGTGGCTGCCCCTTCCCTGTGTGACCTTCTCTCTGGGCTTGTTTCCCTGTCTGTCAGATGGTATCTGGGTCAGACCAGGTTGTGAACGTCCCAGCCTCAGCCCCGGTCCTGGGGCAGAGCTCACACCCCCAACCCCACGTTCTCTGTTCGGGAGGGGGTCTGGCCGGGACCGGGCAGGCTGGGTGGGCGCGGAAGGGCCCTGACACCGTTCTCGGTTCCAGACCAACATGATCCCCGGCTCTCCCGGCAGCGCGGAGCTGGAGGGCGGCTTCCACCGGCAACGCAAACGCAAGCTGTCCTTCCGCAGGCGCACTGACAGGGGTGAGGCGGGGGGAGGGGAGAGGGCGGGGTCCAGGTGAGCCGGGAGGCGGGTGGGGGGCGGGGTCTAGAGGAGGCGGGGCTGAGGGCGGAGCGTGGGGTCCGGCGGGTCAGCTCCCCCCAGGCTACACAGACCTTCCGGTCCTACCTTTAGTGTCCCGCCCCCCACCCCATCACCCCATCCTTTCAGGCCCACTTGAAATGTCGCCTCCTCCAGGAAGCCCTCTTCCACCCTCCAAGGCAGGGCCGTGCCTAAGTTTCTTTGGTCCTTGCAGGGCTGGTGTCCTGGTGGGCACTGCTTTGAACTGATGAGGGGAGGAAAGACAGGACAAAGGAGGGCAAGGAGGCCAGCACGGGGGCTGAGGGCCCGGGGTCCCAGAGAGCCCCTCCCAGCAGTGCCACTGCCCGTGCTTGGGCAGCCAGTGGTCACAGACGACCTGGTCCCGCCCTCGAGTTCTCAGTCCCCTTGAAAGTGGGGGAAAGAGAGCGGAAGAAACAACTGGGGACAAACCAGGGCGTCCAGCCACAGTCATCTCCCAGACCTCCTCCAGCCCTCCCCTCCCCTCCCCTCCCCTCCCCTCCCCTCGCCTCCCTTCTGTGCCTCCTGCCTGCTCTGAGGCCCCTTCTCTGTTTCCCACAGACCCGGAACAGCCAGGGGAGGTGTCGGCCTTGGGGCCGAGCCGGGCGGGGGCAGGGCTGAGTGGCCGGGGCCGGCAGGGGGGGCCGTGGGGGGAGAGCCTGTCCAGCGGCCCCTCCAGCCCTGAGAGCAGTGAGGGTGAGGGCCCAGGCCGCAGCTCCAGCCCCCTCCGCCTGGTGCCCTTCTCCAGCCCCAGGCCCCCCGGAGAGCCGCCGGGTGGGGACCCCCTGACTGAGGATGGAGAGAAGAGCAGCGACACTTGTAACCCACTGTCAGGTAGGGCGAGGGCCCCCTGGGCAGGCGGGCGGGGCGGGGCCTCTGTCCCAGCCTCAACCCAGCTCTCTGGCTCCAGGCGCCTTCTCAGGAGTGTCCAACATCTTCAGCTTCTGGGGGGACAGCCGGGGCCGCCAGTACCAGGAGCTGCCTCGCTGCCCCGCCCCCGCCCCCAGCCTCCTCAACATCCCTCTTTCCAGCCCTGGCTGCCGGCCCCGGGGCGATGTGGAGAGCAGGCTGGATGCCCTCCAGAGGCAGCTCAACAGGTGAGGGTGGTCCCTGGGATCAGCCTAGGCCCGGCTGTCTGTGTCCAGGGGCGCGGGCTAGTAGGGGTGGGGCATGGGCATACTGCAGTGTGGTCTGTGGGTTTCGGGCAGTGTTGTAGGGTGAAGTGGGTGTCTGCTCTGTCTAGGCCTGTCCACGTGTCCAGCAGCTTGACCCTCTCCTTGCGTTCAGAGCCGAGCCAGGGGCTGCCACACCTAGAATGAAGAGTGGACCTGGGGTTGACCAGTTGGCTGTCCAGAGGGTGGTCCTGAAGTTGCAGTCACTGGTGTCTCCACTTCCCTGAGACCCAGGGCGTCCTCCTCCTTCTCGCCCCAGGCTGGAGACCCGGCTGAGTGCAGACATGGCCACTGTCCTGCAGCTGCTGCGGAGGCAGGTGACGCTGGTCCCGCCTGCCTACAGCGCTGTGACCACCCCGGGGCCCGGCCCCACCTCCACCTCCCCTCTGCTGCCCGTCAGCCCCCTCCCCACCCTCGCCCTGGACTCGCTTTCTCAGGTAAGTTCCAAGCACCCCAGCCCTGCCTCTTCTGCACCGATTCCACCCCAGACCGGCTTTGCTGCCCTTTCTGCTTGGCCTTGGGCCCCAGCCGCCTCCCACCCTGTTCCTGCCCTCCTCCCAGGCTGTACTCCTGGAGGAGGGCTGCCATAGGAGCTGCGAGCACAGAGCACAGCAGGAGAGCCCCCAACTAAGCCCCCAGACAGCTGGGCCAAGGAAGCCAGCAGGCCGAGTGGCATTCGCTCCCCTAGTGTCACCTGAATGGCCGTATCTACTCAGGGTGCCTGTGTCATGGCTGTGGGTGGAGGGACTGTTGAGCCAGGGGCCTGGTGGTGGGTGCTGGGTGCCAGCGTGCCCTTGGGATAGGGTCCCAAGCCCCTGCTGCGACTGATACCCCCTGGGTCAGGTTCTGCTGCCAACCCTTGACTCTCATGCTCAGTGCTTTGCGGGGTTGTCCTGAAGGCTCTGGCTAAGCCCCAGGGTAGCACTTCTGGCCCGCATCTCTCCCCTCCTGCCAGAGATGGGCCTCTGTTGCCCTTTGTCCTCTCCTAAGTGGACACGTGTGTTCCTGGCCTCCTGACGGGACAGCTGTGTCTGGGTCTCAAGAATGGGGCTCCTCTGGCGACAAGAGGTGGCCTGGGATCTGCTCCCCCCCCCTCTGGCATCTGCTCCCCCCTCCCATCTGCCGCCTGCTCCTGTTTGCAGACACCAGGGCCCACGTCAGCCAATGTGCCAGTCTCCCTTCACAGCCTCCTCCGCAGAGATCTCACAGCAGACTCGTCAGCACCCACAAAGCCCCTCCTGCCTGCCCTGGTACTCTGCCTGGCCTTCCGAGGCCTGGCCGCCCGCCTGCCTCTGTTTCTAGGTCCCTGAGTTCTAGATTGGAGGAAAGAACCCTGTCTCTCTCTCTGTACAGCTTCTGTGCCAGCTCAGGGCCCCTTATTCTGGATTGGGTTTGAATCCAGCGGCCATGTTCCCTGGGGAGGGGAGCGGCTGTGGCCTCAGGCTCTCCCCGAGTCAGGCAGAAGCTCCCGAGGCCCCCAGATGCCCGGTCTGGCTCTTGCCCACCCAGAGCGCGTTTCTCCCAGAGCCGGTGGGAGTCGTGCTCTGTCTGCCTTGGCGCTTCCCCTGTGCCCTGCAGGCCTCTTCTGTCTGTCACCAGGGTCTCCTGACCCTCTCTATCCTCTGCCCCTCCCCTGCCCCTTGGCTTCTAGCTTCTCACACTCTGGTTTCTTTGCAGGTTTCCCAGTTCATGGCGTGCGAGGAGCTACCCCAAGACGGCCCTGCTCGACGCCTCTCCCTGCCGGGCCAGCTGGGGGCCCTCACCTCCCAGCCCCTGCACAGACACGGCTCAGACCCGGGAAGTTAGTGGGCTGCCCAGTGTGGACACATGGCTCACCCAGGGTTCAGTGCGCTGCCTGGGCCCCTCCTGTGGAGGCCCTGCCCGGGAGGCCCTGGCCGCTGACGGGAGAGGAATAGGAAGGCACAGCTCCTCCTCCAGCCCTTGGGACCATCTCCTCCTGCGGTCCCCTGGGCCCCGTTGCGGGGGGGGGGGGGGGGCAGGGACAGGGCCGGGCAGTGGATGGGGGTCTGTGGTCCCCTCACTGCCCTGGGGGCAGTAGCTGGTCTAACTGCGGGAGCACCCGGCCCTGGGCCTTAGGCACCTCAAGGACTTTTCTGCTATTTACTGCTCTTATTGTTAAGGATAATAATTAAGGATCATATGAATAATTAATGAAGATGCTGATGACCATGAATAATAAATAATTATCCTGAGGAGACTCCAGGGGTGCTGGGAGGGTGCAGCCATCAGCACGCTGTACCCCACGTTCACGTTCATAGTGTCCTGTGCACTGGCCTCTCTGAGGGAATCCAGGCCGATGTGTCCGTGTGCACAGGGCCTGCAGGGGCAGCTCCGACGTCTGGGTGTGGAGTCTGTGCAGTCGGGGTGCTCCCTCGGGGCTGACACAAGTCACCTCCAGGACCTCTGGCCTCCGGAGGGCCCTGCTTCCATGTGGTCCTGGATTCAGGATGGCAGAGAGCCACCTGGACTCTTTTACATATAGAGATTGTCCTAATGGGATGCCAGGCCTGGGGTCCCGCCCCTCAGGGTCATGGTGGCTTGCTGGGTGGCACACTGGCCCCCAGAGCTGGCCCCAGGCTGACTGCTGGCGGCTGTACTCTTCCCTCACACAACTCGTGAGCCCAGCCCGTACTGATTTTAACCTGGGGCTGTATTTGGCCAAGCCCCCAACTTGGCCTTCTCTTGACCTTGACTCAGACTCACACGGATCCTATATAATTGGCTCCCCACAGCACACCAACTCTGGGCACGCTGGTTTTCTCAACCCTGACCAGAGCCCCCGCCCCCTGGTGTCTGGCTCCAGACGGGCCTCACCTCCGTCACCTCTGTCACTTGGTCACCTGTGATCCCCGACCAGCGGAGCTGCCTGAAGAGGGTGGAAGTTTCAGGCGGCTCATTCCCAGTATCGGAGGGGCAAGTCAGAACGGATGTCCTGGGGCCAGTGAAGGGCGGTGGCTGTGTGCGTCCGTGTGCTCGTGAGTGTGCGCGTGTGCACGTGCCATGCTGGTCTTGCGCGAACACCCAGCGTCTCAGAGGAGCTGCCGTGCAGTGGCCGTGTTAGGGCGGCTGCCAGCCAGCAGGAGGGGCCGATGGGCAACAGTGCTGCCCAAGGCCTCCAGGGTCGCTTAGTCCTGTAATCCCTGACCCTCCGAGGTGGGTGTGTTAGCCTTGCTTTGAACAGAGCCCATTACTGCCCGTGCCCGGGATGGGGAGGGTGTTGGCAGGAGACCCTGGTCTCTGAGCCACCTGGAGGGTGCTCTCTTTCCAGAGCGGGTAGGAGAGAAGTTCCTGGTGGTTCTGCAGCAGGGCCTTGGCTCCCCTACCAGAGGGTGGGACCAGGGAGGGGTCCCTGTGAGTTCAGCCTGCACTGGGGGACAGGGCACGGAAGATGGGCACGGGGAATAGAGATGGGGGAATAGACCCGGGTGGTGGGGAGGGGTGACCCAGAGAGGTGGGCCAGGCAGAAAGGGCAGCTCTGTGCAACGGGGTCTGGCACGTGTGTACGCAGGTGTACACGTGAACGTGAGTGTGCATCTCTTCATGGTTTGGGAGCGCACATGCAGGCCTCCCTGGTGGATTGATGTGCGTGGGCGTGGGGTGGGGTTCTAGCTGGGGGGATGCCCTAGATTCAGGGTCAGCTCACGGATTACGGGCGCAAGCAGACACCGTCAGGATCTCAGCCCCGGACACCGGCAGAGGCCCCCGTGAGGTTGATGATGAGAAATAAAATGACAGACGAAGCTCGCTGCACTTGGCACGCGGGGGCTGAGGTGCTGGGCCAAGTCCCCGCTCTCCGGCACTCTCTCCATCCTTCTTACCATCTGTCCCGTCCTTAGAGCATCTTCATCTGGGAGCTCAGCCCTGATTCGCAGCACTCTGTCCAGGTGTGGCGGTGAGGGCTGGGGGAGCCTGGGACAGCCTGCGGGAGGGGCTGAGGACCGGCGCAGCGAGTCAGGGCCCTGTGCTGGTGGGCGTGGGGAGCAGAGGAGGTGAAACCCGGGCCTGCACTCCCTAGGCTTTGTATCACGTTTGACACTGGTTATTCTCTGGGGCACATGCCGGCGTCCACAGTCAGCTGCCCGCCACCAGGCAGGGAGTGCCCTGCCTGGGCCTGGAGGCCTGATGTGTGCGCTTCCAGGGGTGTGTGTGTGTGGGGGGGGTGTCTGTGCTCAGGGTGGGGGCTGGCCCAGCAGAGGGGAAACCTCTCCGTGCTTGTCCTCGATGGAAGCACATGGGTGCCCAGGGGCTGGTCCGCTCAGTCCGGTTGAAGGAGCTTTCTGCATGGCCAGGACACCAGTGCCAGGTCCCTACCAGGAGCCACCACTGAGATCTGAGAGTGGGCGGAGGCCAACGGTCACAGTGGCTCCATTTACGATGGTTCCACCTGCCCGGCTGTGTCATTTGACCCCTAACACCCCGCAGAGGTGGGTGTCGCTGGTCCACGTGAGGAGGGTAAGGCTCAGGATGGTCGGCAACTGACCAGTGTTAGTGCTGCGGGTGGGTGGCCGTGTGCAGCTCCGGGCTTCACTGGAGGGGCCGCAGTGGCCCTCAGGGCACAGCACGGAGCCAACACTCGCCGGCCGCAGGGTATGGGCTTGGACCTGGGCCTTGGGGGACCTGAGAGGCCGGCGGGGGTGCAGTGAATGGGCAGTGCAGCCCAGCATGGAGCCCAGCGTGGAGCCCAGCGTGGAGCCCAGCGAGGAGACTGCTTGCCTCCGTTCCCAGCCTGCCCCACCCTCCCCTGCCCTGGCCAGGTGGCAGCGCACCCCCTCCTGCCAGCCTGGGACCATGCTCCACCCAACACATGAATGGTGCCATAAAACACAGCTGTGCCTGTGACCCGGGAGCTCTCTGTTGGGCGGGATCAAGTTCTTGGGCAGGGTCTGCTCAAGGCTGAAGGCTGCCTAGAACCCAGAGGGGGGCCCCAGCCTTCATGGGGTCCTGCTGCGTCCCTGGGACCAGGCGGGCTCCCAGGTGTGTTGGGAGGGGTGGGTGGTAATTCTGGGGGCCGGCTGGGGGTACAGCAGGCTGTTTCCCTCCAGGGACCACCTTTGTTCACCATACATTGATGCATTGCCCACTCTTTTAAGGTCCAACCTCATCTTTTTTTTTTTTTAAATAGAAATCAGTAAAAATGCTTTGGAAGGAAGATGAAGGACCATCAGAAGCCAGTAGCCTGTGAGGCTGGGAGAAGGGATGCCTAAGGGGCATCTCGTTCCTGGGGCTCAGGAAGAGAGGAAAGAAGGAGGTGTGGGGACCACTGTGCCGCCACTCTGCACCCTAGGACAGGTTCCACGGTCAAATGAAGGGCGCTTCCCCTGCCGGCCTGAGGCAATGAGCTCTGGACTGTCAGCTCTCTGCGGGTGGGGCTCGTGTGACTCTAGGGCCCCGAGCAGTGCGGGGCACTGGGATGTACTCAATGTTTCCTGAATGAACGAAGGAAGCGCCACCCTTCTCCCCGGGACGGAGACCCTTGGGCTTGGCCAGCAGGGCTGGGGAAGGCCTCCTGCGGCTGGCAGAGCAGAAGCGGGGCATCTGTGCAGGGCTCTGGCCCTTCACCCTGGACCCGTGGGTCACCATGCTCTACTCCATTCCTGTCCTCGGGCCTGCACTGCCCAGTTCTGTGGCAACTGCCCGCTGCCCCAGACCTGATCCCTGACCTCCCCCGTCACCTGGGCTCCTGGAGCCACAGGACTCTGGTGACAGGGGGGCAGGGCAAGGGTGCAGTCCCCTCCTCTCCTGCAGGGCCAGTCACCAACGGTGGGGGGTGGGTTGTTGTGCAGACTGGAGGGTTCTCCCAAACCAAGAGGGCCAGAGGGGTGGGGCGGGAACTGCAGGGGCCGTGGTGGGTGAGGAAAGGTCCACGCGGTAGCCGATGCCCAGGAAGGCAGGTGGCAGAGCCTGGAGCCGGAGTCTGGTCAGGGGCTGGGGACAGGAACCGCGGGGCAGGCCCGGCCTGCCTTCCCCCACCTCCACCTCTGCACCTAAAGGTCCAGGAGCGGAGTGAGGTGCTGGTGGTGCCTCCTGGCCGCGTGACTCAGCCACTGCCCAGAGTCCAGGTGCAAGCTCACCCTGCTCTGTCCTCACATGGACCCCCGCTCCTCTCAGCCCAGGCAGTGGCAGCTCTCACGTTTCAGTGACAAGTAAGAGTCATCGATACTCATGGAGCCCATCCTTTGTGGTGAGCATTATTCTGACTGCCTGAAACCCAAGGCCCAGAGGCTCGTGGAACCTGCCAGCATCCGTGGCTCCTGAGGGTGGAGCTGAGGCATGAACCCGGGCAGTCTGAGTCCCCCGGGCTGGCCCGAGCCTGGGGCACACCATCTCCCTTAGGCAAGACAGTGACTAGGAGACCTTTGCAAGTGTCTGCGATTTCTAGGACCTTCTCTCCCCTGCAGGCTTCTGTACCTTCTGTTCCTTTGCCTGGAGCGCCCTTTGTTTGGTGAATTCCTGCTGGTCTTTGGGTGGCTCTTCCAGGAGATGCCTGGTGCTCCCCCTCCCTCGGGCTGGGGCCCCCTCTATGGTCCTGCAGCACCCTCTGCTCTCCCCACCCCGCCTTCCCTACCCTGGACTGCCAAATCCGGGGGCTTGTCATCTCTGCGCTACACCATCCCTGTCTCTGTCCCCCAGCACCACGCGCAGTGGCTCCCCCAGAGCAAGCACGCAACAGTTTACTAAATGAGCATTTCTGGATTTGGGGAGTGATTAGCAGTAAAATCCTTTTTTTTTTTTTTTTTTTTGCGGTACGCGGGCCTCTCACTGCTGTGGCCTTTCCTGTTGCGGAGCACAGGCTCCGGACGCGCAGGCTCAGCGGCCATGGCTCACGGGCCCAGCCGCTCCGCGGCATGTGGGATCTTCCCGGACCGGGGCACGAACCCGCGTCCCCTGCATCGGCAGGCGGACTCTCAACCACTGCAGCACCAGGGAAGCCCAGCGGTAGAATCCTTAATATCCAAAGGGCCCGTGTGCTTGACTTTGGGGGCTGTGACTTCCTGTGCAGCCAGGCTTGGGGTGTGAGGGCTGAGGAGGGGGCTCTGGGGTAGCTGGCATTCCCTGAGCCGCCTCCGCTGATAGGCAGACGTGAGGTCGGGTTGGCCCCTAAGGGCCCACGGGGTTTACGTTTTCTACCCCACTCTGTTGGCTCAGCTCAGCGCCTGGGGCTTGGTCCTTGCTCTGGGTTACGATCAGGGAACTTCTCTGGTGCCACCTGGAATCCCTCCCGGTGGGCATCTAGGGGCACAGCTGGATATCCCGTGATGACCGTCGCTCACCTGAGCTTTGGGGAGCCCCTGCCTTTGCTTCCCATCACAGCAAGTTCATCACCCTCTCAGATGCCCGGTCCCTGGCCTGGCCATACCTCTGGGGTCAGCCCCTGCAGGCCTCTTTTCCAGGCTCTGTTCTGCCACAGTGCAGGGCAGCAGGTCTTGTGCTAGGCCCTTCCTGCAACCCACCTGCCCATGTCGCAGGAGCAGATGGGCTGAAGCATGCCCAGGTCCTGATGTGACAGGTGGCTCCTTCCTCTTTGCCTGCAGGACAGAGCCCTCCACGTCAGCCTGGCACAGAGGGTTCTCATCTTCCTTTCCAGACTCACCTGCCTTTATATCTCCTGCTGCCATGTGGCCAATACTCTAGCCTCATGAGATCACGTCCTGTTAACTATGCTTGAGTTCTCCCTGCATTTGCCTGTCTTTCCCTCTTCTTGGAAACAGACTCTGTCCTTCCCGGCCTGGAGAAACTCTTCGATCCTTCAAGTCCTAGCTCACACGTCACCTCCTCCAGGAGGTCCTCTCTAGGTGTCTCAGTGGATCTAAACCTCCCATCGCACTGGGCTCAGGCCTTTGTCAGCGCCTCCACACACCCTGCCTGTTCTCCTGTCTGTCATCCGAAACAGGACTGGCTGAGTATTGGTCATCTTCTCATCTCCCTTGGAGGCCTCTGTCGTGGGGCCGGGGAGACGGCAGGCCCTTTGCCAGTGTGTCTCGCTCCATCTCCACTTCCCAATGGGCCTCTGCGTGGAGGGCTCCTGCCCACGGTCCTCTGTGTGGCTGCTCATTTGTCCTTTGATGGTCAAGGCTGAGAGCGATTTCTCGTAGGGCTTTTCTGTTTCAACCTCAGGTCTGAGGGATCCACCTTTCTCCCCAGTGGTGGCCAGTCCAGTGGGAACTGAAGGGTGCTCAGCCTGGCTACTCAGGGTGACCTACAGGGCTCACACGGTGGTCCGACCACACAGGGACCATCAAATCACACAAGTAGTGGGTCTAGTCTATCTCAAGTGCTCAAAAATGTCGAAACAAGTTTGAATCATAGGGCCTTTCAAGGTGACTGTTTGGAAACACTTTTAGATAATTGTATATCATAAAAAAGTGGTTGGTGTAAAAATCAATAAGATTTAGTAAAAGACTGAATAGTAACAGGTTTTTTTAAGCCGCATAGGTGCATGTTACTAAACCCTGTAAAGACTCAATTTATCTTGATCATCTTATTGTAGTAGCATTTAAAATAAAGTGATTCTTGATACTTTATTTTCTAAAAGTCTAAGTACAGGTCAAGCCCTTTTCCTTTCTTTTTGGCTAACTTCTGTCTTTCAAAAAAAAAAAAAGACCGTGTTCTGAGGCATTTGTTTAAATAATCAGTGTCACTATTTTCTAATCACACCTTATAAGTGAGCTGGAAGTTGGCAAGAGCCATCGCTTAGAAACCAGAGCAGAAGAATTTAGCTCAGCTGTCTTACCATTATTTTAAAATTAGCAATAGCATAAGGTCTGGCTGCAAAAGGCTTAGATGCTAACTGGCAAGAAACTCAGTCATTAGGGAAACAGCCTGGAGAGGGTAACGGCTTGGCTTCCTCTTTCTGTTCTGCCAGGTGATGACAGCTGGGGAAGCAGAGGGAACGCATTGGTCAGGGACACCAGGAAGGTCAAGTGAAGCTGATCTCATGGTCTCAAGAGGCCTAAGTGGAATGAAACCCTTAGCAGATGGGAAAATGAGAGTAGAGAGCTTTAGTTAAAGTCAATCTTCCCTGGGCCCCCGGAACTGTGACTGTCCCGCAGGGAAGTTTGGCTTGATGTGAGGCTCTGAGCGGCCATAAAGAAGCGTTATTCTCAGGGCCGGTGAAAGGAGCATGGGGGGACGAGGTTAAACAGTGATTGTGCCATGACCCAGAGGCCCTCCGTCCTCCAGCCCCCAGGGACCCCTTCCCCTAGGGTGCTGAGAAGTGGCTGGTGCCCCATCCAGGGGAGAGTAGGGTGTGCCTAGTGCCTCCCCGGGTCTCTGGGGATGCCCTGGGGGTGAAGCTTCTGTTCTAGGCTAGCTGCTGTGTGACCTGTGAGACACCTGTCCCCTAAGTGTGTGGTAATTCCTGTGCCTGCTGCCACCTCTCTTCCAGGACGCTCTGACTTAAGGTGGACACCCCTCCTCCTCATTATCCCAAAGCACCACCAATCAAAGGTGTTGCACGTAGCGGACGATTAGTAAAGATCTTGGAGGTCATTGTGAACACTGGGGAAGTCATCTCCCTGTACAGCCCAGAAAACAGCCTCAAAGATGATCTCAGACATTCCATTGGCTGACCTCCTTCCTAGCCCTTCCAAGACCCTCTTGGTCAGTTCCCATTTTCTGAAGACCCTTCTCTGCCTCTTCTTTTTCCCACTTCCCTGGCCTGCCCCACATTTACCCCCACTACCTTGGGCAGATCCGTTCAAGTGTCTCCAGGCTGCTCTTAGCTGACCTTGCCCGGGGCACCACTGTTCTTCCGAGGCCCTTCCAGACTATAGGGATGCTATCCAGACACGCACCCGATAGACCCAGAGTGAGCTACCCGTGCCCCTAGCGGAGAGAGGGGGCTGCAGTAAAGCTGGCTTTCTTTTCCCTTCCTTCCTTCTTTTCTTTTTCTTTTTGGCCATGCCGCGTGGCTTATGGGATCTTAGTTCCCGACCAGGGATTGAACCCTTGCCCTCAGCAGTGAAAGTGCAGCGTCCTAACCGCTGGACTACCAGGGAATTCCCCCTTCCTTCCTTCCATTTTTTTTTTTTAAAAATATTTATTTATTTACTTGGTTGCGCCGGGTCTTAGTTGTTGCAGGTGTGCTCCTTAGTTGCAACTCGCCGGCTCCTTATTTGCGGCTTGTGGGCTCCTTAGTTGTGGCATGAGAGCTCTTGGTTGAGGCATGCATGTGGGATCTAGTTCCCTGACCAGGGATCGAACCTGCCCCCCTGCATTGGGAGCGTGGAGTCTTAACCACTGTGCCACCGGGGAAGTCCCCCCTTCCTTCCTCCTTCCTTCCTCCCTCCCTCCCTCCCTCCCTCCCTCCCTCCCTCCCTCCCTCCTTCCTTCCTTCCTTCCTTCCTTCCTTCCTTCCTTCCTTCCTTCCCTCCCTCCCTCCTTCCTTCCTTCCTTCCTTCTTTTTGATTAGCAAACAGTGTCCCTGCAATAATAATTAGTGATGCATAATGAGGGCATGTAGGGGAAGAGATGGGGGGTTACAGAGGAGGTGAGGAAAATGCAAAGTAAACAGCAGAGTGGGAGGCGAAGAGCCCAGAGGGGCAGATCTGAGGACCGCTCGGCTCTGCCGCTGTCCCTCCACACAGGCATCCCGAAGGGCGTGCAGTCAACGCTTGGTTTGGGCCTGAGCTGTTCGGGTCTCAGGAAGTTCTCTTCACGAGCCAATTAGCTTCCCTCTCGCAGAGGCACAGACTCGTGGGACCTCGGGCGTTTGGAAGGGGTGGGTTCAGGAAGGGATAGTAGGAGCCACTGCTTATTAGAGACCCACCTCACATCAGACACGGCCCTGAGGAAGGGTTAGGGGCAAAGGGCTGCTTGTCGAGGACAGAGTCCTCATGGTCTCCTGCTAACTTTTTGCCAACTGACTGGCCAACATTGAATATTCTGAGTCACTGTCCAGTTCATGGTTTGGAAATGCATAAAATGAGGAAGAGCTGCAAGCGACCTTGGAAAAGAGGCAGCTCCTTGGACTAAATGCTGGACAAGGGGGACGGAACGGACGCCGACGGGACCAGCACTTCTCTCTCCACGCTCCGTCCTCCCCGGCTGGCGTCCCCCTGGCTCTAGACCCTGCTTAGCCCCCCGGGTGCCTGGGCAGCGCGGCTGAGGGTCCTGGCCCGTTGGCCTAGACTCCAAGCAGAGCAAACTCAACTGTCTGGGGTTTTCACGACCACAGCCTCCCACAGCTTGACCTCAACTAAGAGCGGGATAATTTTCAAGTGAAATATTTTTCTTGAGCTCCACCCAGAATGTTAGAAAGTCAAGAAAGGCCCTTAAAAAAAAAAAAAAAGCCCCTTAAAAAACAGAGTGTGTTCCCTTTAATTTTCAGTGGAAGAGTTGCCAAAGGCCGGAGAGTTAAGGGCAACATGGCTTCCTGACCCACAGCCTGCTGCAGGCCGGGCGCTGGGTTGATCACAGCAGCGGTTGTATGAGGCCCAGCCACGGCCTTCAGTATCTTGTAGTTCAGCTGGAAACATGGGAGGGAAATGGAAGAAGACAGTGAAGGTCCCCCTTCTGAGGGCCCAACAGAGCTTCTTGTATTCCTTCTCGCGTCCTTCACTCTTGCCAAGCCTCGCCTCGCAGTTGAACTTCTCCATGAAGACTTGTCCGTGGCGTTCCTGTGACATGCGATGCTGCCCCATCCGGTGACGACTCTTAGCTGTAAGAGCTGTGTGTGCCAGTCATGCAGAGCTGGGATTTAGGGGGATGCCTCTTCAATGTGGGTGGACATGCTCTCCTCCATGATGACCTGTCTTCTCCCAGACTTTTTGCCTGAAAACAGGCACATCCTTTTATTTTATTTTTTTTAAAAACATCGAATCATACACTTTATTTATTTATTTTAAATAAATTAATTTTTGGCTGCGTTGGGTCTTCGTTGCTGCACGTGGGCTTTCTCTAGCTGCGGCGAGCGGGGTCTACTCTTCTTTGCGGTGCGTGGGCTTCTCACTGCGGTGGCTTCTCTTGTTGTGGAACACAGGCTCTAGTCACGCGGGCTTCAGTAGTTGTGGCTCTCAGGCTCTATAGCACAGGCTCAGTAGTTGTGGCACACGGGCTTAGTTGCTCCACGGCATCTTCCCGGACCAGGGCTCGAACCCGTGTCTCCTGCATTGGCAGGCGGATTCTCAACCACTGCGCCACCAGGGAAGCCCACACATCCTTTTGGACTTGCTGCATGGTGGGGCGTCCCTGTGGGGTCTTCACAGATGGGATTGGGGAGGCCTGCTGTCTAGGGGGTGGTGACAAAGAGCTGTGACCCACCTGGTAGTCCCCCCCCATTCAGCCTCTCCACAGTGTGGTCTCTCCACAGTTTTCTCAATTCCTGATTTTCTCCCTGGATGCAGGATGCCCCCTGACTCATGGGGGCACAGTGTGTCTGTGCCTTGTCCTTCCTCCAGCTCTGTGCTGGTCCAGTACAGCTGGTAATTTGGGGAGAGTGTTCCCCCTTTCTTCAGTAGCAGAGGCTCCCCTAGCTGTCAGGTCTCTGGTTCCAAGTCCTCTCCACCCCTTCTCCCCAAAAGATCGCTGGAAGCTGCCCCACATGGGACCAGCGTCCTGCGTGAATTATAGCCTGGGACTGAGGTAAACTCAAGTTAGAAGAAATTTCCTTTTAGAGCCACCCATGTGCTCTCTGGTCACCTGGGATTCTGATCTCACTAGCCACCCACACACCCAGACGGTGGCCCCAGATAAATCTTGAAAGGGTGGGACTTTCATTTCTTGCTGCAAAGAAAGACAGAGACTTTCTGGACTCATGTTGCATTCTCTTTGCTCTAAAGGGGAGCTTGAAAAGGGGCTTCAGTAGTTAACCCCAACACTACGTTACTTTCTAAAATCTTTCTGGCACAAAACTGTCCCACATAGAAGAGGAATCCACAGACTGGAATCCGAACCTGGGTCCCATTTGTCCTCTGGCTCCTCAGACGGGGCCAGTCTGATGACAATTCAGCTGAAGCCACACACTGATGCAGTTGTGCATGGGGCGGGGTCGCTAGAACTGCAGCTCTGGAGGCTCTGTGCGGGCACCTGGGAATGAGATGCGGGAGCAACAGGAGTTCGGATGCCAGCACCCGGAGGTCTGCAAGGGGCTGGAGGAGTCTTAGTATGTCCAGGCTGCTGTAACAAAATACCACAGACCGGGTGGCTTGTAGACAGCAGAAATGTGTTTCCCATAGTTGTGGAGACTGAGAAATCCAAGATCAAGGCACTGGCAGATTCTGTCTGGCGAGGTCTGCCTCCTGGTTCATAGATGGCTGCCCTCACGTGGCTGAAGGCGCGAGGGAGCTCTTGGGGGGCCTCTTTCACAAGGACACTAACCCCACTCATGAAGGCTCCACCTTTATGACCTAACCACCTCCCAAAGGCCCCACATCCTAATACCATCACCTTGGGGATTAGGTTTCAATATATGAGTTTTGGGGACACAAACATTCAGTTCAGAGCAGAATGGACCACCTATAGCAGGAGGGTCCAGTTAGACCAACTGGCACACCCTTACATGGACCAGACATCCACCTGCTCCTCGGCCAGAGGGAGATCAAAGAGTACGGGGAGTGATCTATAAATGATGGATTTGTTCTTTTCGTATTGTTTTTGTAAATCTTTTCTGGTAAATTAAAAAAAAGTACCATTTAATATACAGCGTCTCCCTCCATATTTTTCCCTTGCTTTTTTGGTTTTGATTAAAGGATCTAGGTTGTTTGTCTTCTAGAGTTTTCTACAACTGGGTTTTGCTGATTTTGTCCACGTGATGTAGCTTAACATTAGGGTGACCAATCAACCCAGTTTGCCCTGTGCTCGAATCCGGAAGTCCTTAGCAAATCAGGTTGGTCACCCAACTTTTTTTTTCTGTCATCTATATTTCTCATAAGTTGGTAGTTAAAGCTAGAGCCTTTATCAGCCTCAGGTTTAGTTTTCTGGCAGGATTCTTCCCTAGTGGGCGGTGCTTTAATTCCAACAGGAGGCACACAAGTAGCTGGTTGCCTCTCTCTTTGTGATATTACAGCCTTTAACGACCACGGCTTATATTCATTCATTCAGCACGGGTTGGAGAATGGTGATCTTCTCATTCTACCTTCCCTTACCATTTATTAGCCGGACTTCTTTAATTAGAGAAACACTCTGAGCAGCTCTTTCGTTACCCAGAGCTGCAGTTCATAGATTAAAGGCACTATCAGTGCTTGATTCTTTCCCTTTGTTACCAGCTTTTCAAAATATGGTTCCCTGGCATGCCCCCAAAGTAAGGAATGGGTTGTCTTTAGCAGCATTATAAGTTCATGGATAGCAAAAAATATTTCAATCTTTTGTAGTTATTATTCTTATTGATGCTCACGTTTCCATCTTCGAGAGAACTTATTCAGGTTGGTTCCTGAGTTATTTTGCTATTTAAAAAAATTTATTATTATTTTGTCTGTATTGGGTCTTCGTTGCTGCGCGCGGGTTTCTGTAGTTGCGGCAAGCGGGGGCTATTCTTCGTCGCGGTGCGCGAGCTTCTCATTGCAGTGGCTTCTCTTGTCGCGGAACACGGGCTCTAGGCGCGCCGGCTTCAGTAGTTGTGGCTTGCGGGCCCTAGAGAGCAGGTTCAGTAGTTGTTGCACACGGGCTTAGCGGCTCCGTGGCATGTGGGATCTTCCCGGCCCGGGGATCGAACCCGTGTCCCCCGCATTGGCAGGCGGATTCTTAACCACTGCGCCGCCAGGGATGTCCCTGATTCTGCTTCTTATGTACCTTCCCACGCTCTCCCTCCCCTGTTCGTGAGAGTTGTATTATATCCACCGTGTTGGAGCACAGCCATTTCCTTCCCTATGTTGTCCCCTATTATTGTCATTTAGTCTTGGTGCCAAGCTTGCTGCCCGGCTTCACACTGATGTCTTTCCAGTCAGTGTTGTTGTTTGAAGCTTCCTCTCTCGTGGATTCCTTATTAAGAGCTCATGAGAGTAACAGCCCCCGAATTCTTGACTGTTTACAGCAGTCTGTCTATGGTCTTGACACTTAAAGGTTGGCTTGGTTCCCGTTTTCTTTCCTTGAGTAGCAAATATTTCACTCCACTGCTTTCTGGCATACGGTATGGCTGCTGAGACATCAACTGCACTCCTATACTTTTTCCTTTATAAGTGACTTGGACTATTTAACCAACGTCCAAAGATATTTTTCGTCCTGAAAGTCCTATCATTCCACTAGCATATGTCTCAGCGAACTGTGTACTGTCCTGGGTGGACATTAAGTGCAGTTTCAAGTATTTTTACTTCAGGAAAAAGGCTCTAAACTTTGATTTTGAGTACTATCCTGTTTTATAGCTTTGGTTTTCTTCTTGAGGTTTCCTATTATATGAATATTTGATTTTTTGCCTATATCTCCTGCCACTTTCTCTTGAAATCTTTTCATCTTCTTACTCATTCCTTTTGACTGAAACATTTCCCTTTTTCATCTGTTTCACTTAAGACATTATCCGCTGTGTTTATGTGCATTTGTGAGTCTGGCTTAGTCCTCATTAGTAAAGTCATTTTACTTCGTATCTCATTCTCCCTCCCCCCCTTTTTTTTCACACACTCTTTTTCTTCAATCACTTCCTTTCTGAGCTTTTCTAATTCTGATTCATGATGTTCTTTCATACTCCTTTCCTTTTATTTATTTTAGCTCATTTTGCAATATGAAGTGGCAAGTTTTTTTTTTTTAATATTTATTTATTTATTTGGTTGCACCGGGTCTTAGTTGCAGCATGTGGGATCTTTAGTTGTGGCATGCGGGATCTTTAGTTGTGGTGTGCAGGATCTAGTCCCCTGACCAGGGATGGAACCCGGGCATCCTGCATTGGGAGCGCAGAGTCTTAACCGCTGGACCACCAGGAAAGTCCCTTTGAAGTGACTAGTTTTCCTCTGCGTCTGGCCACGTCATTCTGCTGTGTCTTCGTGGGCTGTGGGGATATCTCATTACCCCTCACATCTTTTCTCTTAAATTAACTTACTGTGATATTTGAAAGAAATTATCTTCCACTGCTCATGTTCAAGTAAAATGAATTTTCTGTACTTCTGGAGGAGAAGTTTGGACCAAGAGAGCTGTTTTGAACTTCACGACTCCAGAGCTTTTGTTTCTGTTCTCTTCATCAAGGTTCGTAAAATATGGCCTCCTGTGCTCTGAGATCTGTCTTCTCACCCGTTCTGCACTATTAACTGGGCCTTCTCTTCCCTCTGCCCCTGTGGGCCCTGACCTGATCAATTCAGATTCTTTTCTTAGCAGTTTCCCCCTCAGCGCTGGGTTTGGGTTTGAAGGGAGCTCTGGTGTTAGTTTTGCGAGTTCACGGGCCCAGGTCTCTCTGGCATGGTGTGGTGGTCCCTTCTTCTCACCTACGACTTGCAGCCTTCAAAACCCCCTCCTAATTTTGATTGCTTTTCTCAGATTGACCAGAAGTAAGTACCTAGAAAAGTATCAGATGAGTTGTGTTTTGTTTTTTTTTTTTGCAGTACGCGGGCCTCTCACTGTTGTGGCCTCTCCCGTTGCACAACACAGGCTCCGGACGCACAGACTCAGCGGCCATGGCTCACGGGCCCAGCCGCTGCACGGCATGTGGGATCTTCCCGGACCGGGGTATGAACCCGCGTCCCCTGCATCGGCAGGCGGGCTCTCAACCACTGCGCCACCAGGGAAGCCCCCGAGTTGTGTTTTTATGATTCTCAGGACCAGCAGAGAGAGGGCCAGCTGGTTTTCCTTGTCATCCTCTTGAACACTTGTTTGTATCACGCTGCTCCAGCAGCTATTAGCCGTTTGCCTTTAAACATTCATTTTTTGGGCTCGTGGGGATACACTGTCACCGTTTTTGCTGTAGATGTTGTCCATGAAGTTTTGGTTTTGTTATTCCAGTTCTGTTCTCTTTTGCTGTGGAGATTTGGGGATGTTAAAAAAAATACGGGCCGTTAATACTCATCTCCCATCCTTTTGATTAATTGAAATTATTAGGAAATTTTAAATGTAGCTATGTACCTGGTGGTATTAGTGAAATGCTAACCAACCACTGTATCCTGTGTGTCAGAAATGTCCTCTCCAGGCCACACGTCCTCTGAAGGTTCTAAGGAAGGATTCTTGCCTCTCCTGCAGCTGTGGTGGTTACCAGCAGTCTTTGGCTTGTGGCTGCACAGTTCCTATCCCTGCCTCTGTCTTCACACGATGTTCTCTCTGTCTGTGTCTGTGTCTCTCCTCCTGAGGTCACCAGTCATTGGATTAGGGCCCACCTCATCCAATATGACCTCATTTTACCTTGATTACCTCTGCAAAGACCCTATTTCTAATAAAGCCACATTCCCAGGTACAGAGTGGACATGGACTTTTGGGGGACACTATTCAACTCAGTACAAGGGTCTTAGGCTAAATAAACGTATAATAGGAGGATTTCCTGGACAAAGAGAAAGAAATATGTCTCCCGAAGAAGGGAGCCAGAAGATTTAAGCTCTTCCCGTCTCCGCATCAAGCAAGAGGCATGTGCCTTATGACTCAGCCAGGGCCTCAGAGACAAGTGCCCTCCAGTCAGCTCCGGACTCCTCCTGAGTTTCCACTGTGCCCTTGGAGGTCTCCTCTGGGCTAATCGTCACGTAGCCCTTGCACAAGGCTGGGGCCTAATTCCCTGCCATCCTTTAGGAAGCCCGTAATCTGAAAAGCTGTCATAGAGAAGCCTTCTATCTCTGGACCCAGCGGGTGGGAAGCCAGAAAGAACTGTTCCGTGCTCCCTTTTCTGACCATTGAATTCCTATAATTGAGCTTCTTTTTAAAAGCCTGAAACCCTCACACATGCAGAGAAGGAAGCAAGGAGTCAGAATAGGTGCCAAGAGCTATACATTTTCTCTGTCTGTCTGGGGCCATTATTCCACTGCCTACAGGCACTCACTTGGCAGCTCAGAGTAAATCAGTCACATCCACCAATCCAGGTGGATGCATTGGTTATTTAATTAATTGGATGTACATAGCTCGGTGTCCTGGCTCTTGCATGGGGGTGTCTGCCAAATTCTCAGCAGTCTAGAAATATCCCAAAGAACTTTTCTGGCTTATAAATAGAATTGTTATAACCATCTCTCCTTTGTTCACCCCAAGGCCTAGCTCTCATCAGTTTGTTTTAACAGTGGTAACAATAACAACAGCTCCATTCCAATCCATCATTTCTGGACAGCGTTCTATGTCTTTGGAACATCGGCAGCTGCTTCACAGTGAATGTGGGAGGAGTCTCCTAGCTTGCTGACATGGTCTTATGCCAGATTAATGTGCCCTTTGCCTTTATACATCATTTTGAAAGGATTTGAGGAGCTTTTCCAGGAGCTTTAACTCTACTGGACATCACACATTGAACGTTTGCGACCTGAGGCCGCCTGGCCGGGTAGAGTTAGCTGCTTATTCTCCAGATCTCATAATTACCCAGCCTGTCCCTCACTGTCCCCTACCATTCTCATCACCCTCCTATTCGTCTTCTACTGACTCCTACCAACTTTGAATCAACCTCACAGCAAGTCGGCCTCTCAATTCCATATCACCAGCCAGTTATCTCTCAACCTCACGTCACTGTTCCTAGCAATCCAAGGCCAGATGCCGTATGGACTTCCTTTTACTCTCTTTTTTTTTTTTTTTTTGCGGTACGCGGGCCTCTCACTGTTGTGGCCTCTCCCGTTGCGGAGCACAGGCTCCGGACACACAGGCTCAGCGGCCACGGCTCACGGGCGCATCCGCTCCGCGGCATGTGGGATCTTCCCGGACCGGGGCACGAACCCGTGTCCCCTGCATCGGCAGGCGGACTCTCAACCACTGCGCCACCAGGGAAGCCCTCCTTTTACTCTTATATGGAACATCTTCTTGGGACTCTAATGGATGGTGCTTTTGGATCATTTGGGCACTTGAATCTGTCACTGCACGTATATTTCCATTTCTGTGTATCTTAACACATTCTTCTTTCCCTTCTGGTCTTCCTCCCTTGGATTTCTCCTCTTCCTCTGGGAACTAGATCTGTCTAGTCTGCTTTCCCTCTATTCCTTTCTCTAACAGGGGTATTGGGCAGACTTAAGTTGCAGACAAAAGGAGCAGCTCCAGCTATTTCAGTCCAAGAGGGATTCAATACAGAGAATAGCTGTTTATAAAATTGTTGCCAAGACAGGAAGCTCAGGCTCTAGGCTGAGTGTCCATGCCCAGCTCCCAGAGAAACACTGAAGAACCGGCACAGGCATATTTGGTGAGCACCAATATCTGAGCAAACATCTCAGTTCTTTACTCCGTAAACATGATAGCTTTCTGCCTTTTCATTTTCCTTTGAATTATTATCTCATAACAATTCCTGTAGCGCATCCCAACATTGCCTCAGCTGTAATATCAGGAAAAAGGGTTCTTACACTTTCAGACTCAGGCCAGGATTGGGGGGAGGACCTGGGATCACCTAGAGGACATAGTGTTGAGGCTGCAGCAGGAAAGACATTTCTAAAAGAGATAACTAAATACATCAGAGAAATGAAGGAAATAAGAAAAAGGTTATAGGAATGAAAAACTGTGGGAAAGAATCGGGGCTAGTGCTAAATATAAATTCCTTACTCTTGGAATATTCCATTATATCCATACAAAATGAAAATCCCCTCCACTGTATCCCAGATGGATGGACCTCTGACCAAGAACAGAGCATGTTCTCATTTACTGGACAATGTCTGTTATTAGGCTAAACGTGTCTTCTTGCAAATTCCATCCATCGGTTCTATTTCTTTTCTTTTCTTTGTATGATATATAATTTTATTTTGATTAAGTGTTGTTTTAACTCCTAACAAATATTTTTATTTTTTTTTATTGGCGTATAGTCGATTTACAGTGTTGTACCAGTCTCTGCTGTACAGCAAAGCGACTCAGTTACACACACACACACATTCTTTTTATATATCCTTTTCCATCAGGTTTATCACAGGATACTGAATATATTGAATATAGTCCCCTGCATATATACAATGGGATACTACTCGGCCATAACGAAGAACTAAATAATGCCACTTGCAGCCACGTGGATACAACTAGAGATTATCATGCTAAGTGAAATAAGTCAGAAAGGGAAAGACAAATACCATATGATATCACTTATATGTGGAATCTAAAATATGGCACAAATGAACCTACCTGCAAAACAGAAACGGACTCTCAGACATAGAGATGTGGCTAACAAATATTTTTCACCACATCAGCTAACAAATAGCAAGATGGCTAGATTTTATTAAAAATTAAAAAAATTGGGCTTCCCTGGTGGCGCAGTGGTTGAGAGTCCGCCTGCCGACGCAGGGGACGCGGGTTAGTGCCCCGGTCCGGGAAGATCCCACATGCTGCGGAGCGGCTGGGCCCGTGAGCCATGGCCTCTGAGCCTGGGCGTCCGGAGCCTGTGCTCTGCAACGGGAGAGGCCACAACAGTGAGAGGCCCGCGTCCGGCAAAAAAAAAAAAAGTTTTGTTTTTGTTTTTTTGTTTCACTGGTTCTAGTTCTTCTTTCACCAACCCCCTGACAATGACTCAGATATATTAGGCAGATGCCTTAGTCTCCTCAACCTCTTCTTCTCCAGGCAAAACAATGCCCAATACTTCAGTAACTCCTTATAGGGTGTAATTTTGTGATGCTGACAACAAATGGCACCACAGCCCTCACCAGTGGCCTGAAGCCACTGATCTCATTAGCCTGCAGAGCTTCAACCTTGGGTTACCCCCGTGGGGAGGAAGTGGGGGAGCCCCTCAAGGCTCCGAGGGCTTGATCGATAAAATCAACACAAATGGTAAGAGGCCATTTGTCAGACCAATGGTAAGAGTGCTTCTGGGTCAAACACAAACCAAAGAGATGGCATTAACAGAGCTATAGAAATAATATGACAGGAGAAAAGGGGATTTGGGCATAGATGCAAAATGGGGGATCAGAGAGATGAAAGCTGACAGCATCTGTCCGGTACAGTCGGGGGACTGGACGTTGAATCTGAGTAGTATGAAAAATCAGGTCATGGGACAGCCTTGGGTGAAACATCCTTCGGTAATAGCCACCTGCCTTTAATCTGATTCCACGTTCATCAGGCAGTGTTTACATGAATAATTTCACTTCCTGTTTCCCTGATACTGGGAAGGAGAATGTGCTGGTGGGAAACATGAGAATTCTGGTCACTGGAATGGGATCGCCTGCTCTGCGAATAAAGACATTGGTGTCTGGTTAATATCTTAGTCTATGTAAGTTGGGAAATATCAAATGTTCCCTGCTCACATCACCCATGGGTACTGTGCATCACGGACAGTTGCCTTCCTATCTATTTTCCATTCTTCCTTATTAATAGAATCCCATGTGTCCACCTAAAAATTCTTACTTCCCCTGATTCCCTCACAGCTAAAGGTAACCACGTGCCACAGTTCTGGCCAATGCAACGTAGATGGAAGTCCCTCGGAGTGTGTTTGTTTTCTGGATAATGAAAGGAAAGCCTTACTAGGAGAAAGTGTTTTTGCCCTTTCTGCTTTTATCTACTAGAATGTGGCTGTGATGTCTGGAAGTACAGCAGCCATTTTATGACAACAAGGACAAAAGTCACACCCAAGGATGTCAGAGAAAGAAGATAGAGGGGCCTCTGGCTCCTTATGACATCCATGAGCAGCTGCATGGGCCCTGAATTGCTTTCCTCCAGAGACTGTTAGAAAAATAAGCCACTATCTGTTTAAGCCAAAGTTGGTTGGGCGTTTTACCATTTAGAGCAGAATATAGTCTTCATTGGTGCAGGGTCTAAGTGGAGTTTCTAAGCTGGCAAAGCAGACAAGACTCTAGAATGTGGTTAATTCACAAGGTGATGCATCTATGAGGCTCCTTGGTGGTCATGCCCTGGGGATGCCTCTTGGTTTTCTTCTGATCATAAACATAACTCATATATTTTGTGAAAATTCAGGTGAAACGTAAATCATAAAGAATAAAGAAAAAAATCACTCTAAAGTCTACCACCCAGAGATAACCGTTGCTTGCACAGTAGTGAATGTCCTCATAGATGTTCGTTTATGTAATACAAATGTTGATACTACAGTTTTGACATAAAAGGGATTTGCATTTTGTAACTTGCTATTCACTTGACAGTTGTGGACATCATTCCTGTGATTTTGTTTAGAAAATCCATTCTATTGTCAGATTAAATATAGATCTCTATTATTAATTGTAGCCATTTTAATATTCAAATATTGTTATTTAATTAGGTCTACTATAATTTAGCCAACAAATCCTCAGTTGGTATCTAATTTTTGATATTCTGTATAGGGCTGTAGTAAAATGTCTTGGGTAAATATTTTTGGGAACTTTTCTGATTATCTCCTAAGAAATCCCTGGAAGCGGATTGCTGGCTCTGAGGGTTCTGCAAGTGTGCCTAGGTCTCACTCATGCGCTCCAGACCACACTGCTTCCTACTGTGTGATCCCTGCATTCCAAGGTCATTCTGCTGACTTGTCCTTCTACATGTTTAAGCTCTCTAGTTTCAGTGGGACCTGACATGGCTTAGAGCGGTTTAACCACTGCCTTTTCTCTAATAAATGTTCCACGAGAGCTGTTCAAGATCCTGTGGCATTTCTTAAGCTCTTATTATGGGCTGAATTATGCCACCTCTCCCCAACCAACGAATACGCTGAAGGCCTAACCCCTAGTACCTCAGAATGTGACTGTATTTGGAGATAGAGCCTTTAAAGAGGTTATTAAGATAAAGTGAGGTCATATGGGTGTGCCCTAATCCCATATAACTGGTGTCCTTACAAGAAGAGGAGATTAGGACCCAGACACACACAGAGGGAAGGTCATGTGAGGACATGGGGAGAAGACGGCCGGCCATATGCCAAGTAGAGAAGCCTCAGAAGAAGTCAACTCTGCCAACACCTTGATCTCGGACTTCTAGCCTCCAGAATGTAAGAAAAGAAAATTCTGTTGTATAACTAGCCAGTGTGTGGTCCTTTGTTATGGCAGTCCTAGGAAACTACCAGAGCCCAAATCTCACCTTTCTGGAACCACTCTCAGGGGAGGTTTCCTTCTTCGTAGACCCAAATTAGGCTCAACTGGGGTTCTGTTTATGAAACCGTACAAGGTTCCACTTTCTAAGAGAGACAATAGTCAGAATGGATTTTCTTAACCAAATCCCTTTATTTTCCAATAAAGCACACATTGAGTAATAATCCCACCCTCAGTGGCATTCAGCCTCTCTGTGGAAGTGGTCTCTCTGCACAGCACCCAGCACCCCACCTGTCTCCACTCTCCCCACTTAGGAGAGGCAGGCAAAAAGAGGTGAGGCTGCAGGACACTTAATGGGTATAAACACATCACTGCTTTTCTCCAGGGAGGCTAGCTGCACCCCTTCTTTCTGCCCAAGTCGATCGACAGTGATGACGATGGATTTCAGTATTCCTGTCCTTGCAGGGGAATTGAGAAGCAGGCTTCCTCTGATCTCTCATAGAGATATTGTAAAGTAGCTAGCATGCAAAGTTTTCTAGTGAAACAGTGTAAGACATAAAGACTAAAAGAAGATTCCGTATCTCACTCTGGCAATGCCTCATTCCTGTTAGGTTTATACTATCACTTAAAAAAAATTCCATCTGTGGGATTTTTAGACATTTTTGGATGTCAAGGTGTCTGTTCCACCTTGGCCTGGCCTCCCTGGAGACTCCTGTCCCCTGTGTGGGGCGGAACCATGCCGGGCTGGATGGGTCCCTCACCTCGTGCGTTGTTGCCGTGGCCAAGCGTGGCTCCTGCATCTTTTGGTTAAACGGAGACTTCAGGCCTCTGTCACAAGGGCCCCCAAAACTGGAGGGTGCGGCTGGGCCCAGGACAGGCCTGGCAGCCCCTCCTTCCCCGAGCCAGGGTCCTCATTGCTCTGTGATGTCCAGGGTGGCCTGAGGTCTGCACCAGGCAGAACCAGGACCCTCCGTTTCCAGGCTGGAAGACTGCCAAGGATGCTTGAGCCGAATCACATGTTGACAGGTCTTCAGGCTTTTCTACCACAATATCGGAGTTGGACATGTTGGCCAAATAAAGTTGAAATTTTCTGCCGAAAAAGAGAAGATTCGTGCCCTCTTCTATTCACTTGTTATAACTCCATGAAGTGTCTTGTGGGACCAGGATATCCTAGGCCTTGGTACCAGTCTCTCCTAGTGATGGTTTTCAAAATCCATACATTCACAGGTGACGGAAACGTTGTAATTGGCAAATGGACAAAGGTCATCCCCCAACCCACCACTTCTACAGAATCGCCCAGATGTCCCTGGCAGAACAACTCTTTCTTGATTGCCTCCTGGATACGAGGAGAGGGAGATTTTTTTTTTTTTGCCTATTTTTCTTTTCAAAAATTGTGGTAAACTACACAACATGAAATTTACCATCTTAACCATTTTTTTTTTTTTTTGCAATATGCGGGCCTCTCACTGTTGTGACCTCTCCCGTTGAGGAGCACAGGCTCCGGACGCGCAGGCTCAGTGGCCATGGCTCACGGGCCCAGCCGCTCTGCAGCATGTGGGATCCTCCCGGACCGGGGCACGAACCCGTGTCCCCTGCATCGGCAGGCGGACTCTCAACCACTGCGCCACCAGGGAAGTCCCTGTCCCATTTATTCAGATCTTTTATTTCATTTAATAGAAGGTAAAATTTTCCTCTGTTGAGAGTGATGTATTTTTTGTCATATTTAAAGATATTTTATAGATTTTGTTGCTATTATGAATGGTACCCTATCTTGTACTATATTCTAGGTGGTTATTGTGGTATAGAGAAAGTGTTATTGACCTTTGTAGGTTGATCTTACATTCATCCAATAACCCTCTTTTCAGTGCTAATACTTTGTTCAGATTTCTATGTAGATTATCATATTGATCACAAATAACAACACTTGTAGCTCTTTCCTTCCAGCTCCTACACCTTTATTTCTTTTTCTTGTTTTATAACATTGGCTGGGACCTCTGGTTCTTTGTTACATAATAGCAGTGCTAACAGGCATCCTTATCTTGTTGCCAATGTTAACAGGAATGTTTCTAAAGTTTCTCCATTAGGTATGATGTTTGTTGTGGAGTTTTCATACACAGCCTTTAAAAGTTGAGGTGGTTTCATTCGAGTTCTGGTTTTCCGAATTACTCTGTGACTCTGTGCTGGGAAGGGCTGTCCATCCCTGTGCCCCCAGCCCACGTGGTGTAGCCACACTTCAGCCATTGGATCCACATTGCAACTTCGTGATTTAAAGATTTCCAAGTCACATGTCAAACACATATAGGATGCCCCTACTCATGGGACGCATCCTCCATTGCTGTCCTGTCCTCCATCGCAGCTTGGCCCAGGTGGAGATGATGACAACTTCCTACTACATACAGACATCATCTGGGCACACCTGTGGGGCCCAGTGTCTAGATGGGAGGTGACGTGGAGGGAACACTGTGAATCAGGCTGTCTTGTGTTTGAAACTGCAACCGGCCACTTGCTAGCTATGTGACCGTGGCAAATTATTTAACCTTTCTAAGCCTCAGTTTCCTCATTTGTAAAATAGGGAAAATAAGGGTACCTGCTTCCCGGGGAAGCTACTTGGTAGGTTGTTAAATAAAATAATCCGCGAAAGCATTCGACAGAGTAGTAACTGTCAGCTATTGGCTTTGTGACCATGAAAGGAAAATCAGTAACACGTTCAAGTATTTTCACAGGACTTTGAATGATATGCAAAAGGCTCTTGATAAAACGTTAAGGGAAAGCTGCAGCTTTCACAAACTAAGTCAACATTTGTTTAACAATGTTTTAAAATCTGCATAAGTAAAAGACTGAAGAGAAATGTATCAAAATGAAGCGTTATAGGTGATTTTTTTCCTATGTTTTCACATTTTTCTCCAATGAGCACACGATTACTCTTATAACCTTTAAAACATGTTTTATGGAAACAAATAACTCAGTGTGACTCAGCTGTGACAAGTTGGCCAAGAAAGCTAGTGCTGTCTTTGGCTGTCTCAGGAGAAATCCAGCGCCTAGAGCTGGAGGTAACGGCCCTGCCACGCTTGGCACTGGCCAGACCCCGTCTAGATTAGGGTTTTGTTTAGCTCTGGGCATAGGTAACCATGGGAATCTTAAATGTCATGGTGGAAAAGAAATGTAAGTGTGCGAGGGCCTCAAAGTCTAGAGGAAAACAGGGCTGGAGAAGCAGACAGGGAGTGAAGACAGATTGGGAAAAGCAGAGGGGCTCCCAGCCCAGGGCAGGGACGGGGGGAGGGGAGGAGGAGGGGGAGAAGAGAGGAAGACAGTGAGAGAGAGAGAGAGGGAGGGGGAGAGGGAGAGGGATGGGGGAGGAAGGGGGAGCCTCGGTTGGGGACGGGGCTTCTGCTCGGGGCCATCTGACTTAGGGCCGTCATTGCCTTTCTTGTCCCTGGTGTCTGGCACATTCTCCCGGGCACTGCCCTTTTCTACCCCAACTGTAAGGTTGAGTGTGGGCGCAGATTCCTTACAGATCCTGCCCACTGCCTCATGGTCCATGGATCCCGGCCAATAGATGTCCTTCCAGGGAGTTTGTAAACTGGCCCTGGGGACAGCATCACCTCCCGTCAGTCTGGGGGCCGTGAGCCCTGCACGTGGAGAGCTCCCTCTGGGGGGATGGACTCCCCGCAGAGGCTCAGGCACAAGGCGTGGACGTTGACCTCTGGCAGCGGGCTGGTCCCGGGTCTGAGGGGATCTGTCCTTCTCCAAGGTCTGGTCCTTTAACCCGCCTTTGCTGGAAGCGCCACCCAGATGGCTTTTCAAAGCCTGTCTCTTTTTCCTCAACCTGATTCAGGCTGGGTTTTTATCACTTGCAACCAAAAAAGTCCTGAGTAGTTCAGAATGACAGATATGAGTGGTTGTGAGGAGCTGAAGTGAGAGGCTCTGTCTGTGTGTCTGTCTGTCTGTCTCCTTGTGGTTTCTCTCTCTCTGTCTCTCTCTGCCTCTCTGTCCCTGTCTCTCTGTCTCTCATTTTCTCAGCCTCAGTGTCTCACTTTGGTTCGTCTTTCCAAGCCCTCTCTCCCACCTGGCCCCCACTGTCTGGAATGAGTTTTCCCCCAGGCTCCCGTCCCACTTCTCAGCTACCCTGCACCCCTGCCTGTCCACCTCCCCACCGCCCTCCCCAGCTGGGCTTCCTCCACCCAGGGGTCCAGCTCTGTGTGTGCTCCTGGCCCTACGTCCTCTTCCCCATTCGTCCACAGCAGGCCCCCCTCCTCCCTGCCCTCCCCCAACCCTGGGGTCCCACTCGGTGGGGTTGGGGTGTGCTGGCACATCTCCACAGTCAGGCTGGAAGCCCCGCGAGCTGCTCCCCTTCCATCCTTCTCTACCTCCCATCGCCATGCCCGGTGCTTAACTTCCTGGAGTGTTCTGGAATCTGCCTCTCCTTCTATCCCTCCCGCCCCCGCCTGATTTGGCGTCTTCTGTCTCTGGCATGAATACTTTGAGTGGTAAATCATCTCTCTGCCTCTACGTTTGCTCCTCTCGAACCCACCCTCCTGGCTGTCATCTTGTACAATCAACAGATCCATCGTCTTGCCCTGCGGAGAGCACTGCCGAGGGCCCATCAGCCCCAAGGAAATCTCAAGGGCCCTCGGAACGGTAGGTGGCAACTCCCGCCTTCTTCTCCCGCTCCAGCCACAGAGGAATTTGCAGTTCCCAGCGCAGAGCACCACGATTCCCTTCTCTGGGCCTCGGCTCAAGCCGCCACCCTGCCTGAGCCCTTCCCTCCCTGCCTGAGCCACTCTGTGCCTCTGTTAGACCCCTGGTCTCTGCCAGACCCTCTCCACCCCTGCTGCACCCCGGCCCCCCGGGAGGGGGTTCTCTGCAGCCCCACCAAGACTTCCAGTTATTTCCTCAGGGATTGGTGTTTCCTACTAAGCTCGGGCGCATCCGGGCTGGCGGCCTCTGCACCCCGTCTCTGAGGTGTGGTCCAGGAACGTTAAGAAGATGAGGTCTAAGGGTAAAGAGATGGAGATGGTGTTTGTGTAGGGGAAGCCGGGTGTCCAGGATGGTTTCCCGGTTCTTGGCTTAGGTGGGGGACTTGAGGATGGAGTCCTGGAGCTGGGAGCACGGGAGGAAGAGCAGGTGGACGGGGACTGGGGTGGGAAGGTGGTGAGCTGGCTTGGATTCTTGTAGGACGTTTAGGTAAACATGCAGATCCTGGAGTTTAGGAGAAGAATCTGGACATGGGACACACATTTGTGAATCATATCAATAAAGAGGTTGGAAAGTATGCTGTGTTGGCATAAAGGAATTTTCAGCGTCCTATGTTAATATGTGACCGAGGTTGCTAGTTGCTTTCAGCTCTCCATTCTCACATTCTTTTTTCCAAACTGAACCCTGAAATTATTTGGGGGTAGTGATGTTCAGGTAAAAGATTCCAGTCTCCAGCCTCCCTATCTGGCCAATGAATTGTAAGTAGAACTACACGATGTCTCTGAATTCTGGGAAAGCTTCTTAGAGCATGGAGCCATGCATTACCCTCCCCTCCTCTATCCTACAGCATAGTACTCAGATGTGATGGCTGGAGCTCTAGCAGTCACTTTGGAGTAGGAGGCTGAGGGCCATATCCTAGGGGTCTGTGTTGGAGAGGAAGGAGGCTGCCTCCTGGACACACACCTTCGTGGAGCTCCTATACCAGCCCAGGGTGCTTTTCACATAGAAACAAATATAGCTTCTTTCTCGCCAAAGCCACTGTTTTATTCTTCTGTTAAATGTGGCTGAACTTAGGTAGTCCAAATGAGCACATTATTGGTCAAGCTCTAGCCTTGTACCTGTGGGCATTTCCAGTCTCGGTGAGGTTAGCAGGGAACCCCGGGCTGCCTGTGGGAGCTGACAGCTAAGGTGTGCTGTGCCACCTGGTGGACACACGGCAGACAGCACGCCTTTCAAAGAAGCACGGCGTTAAGCTGCTTAAGCCGGGATGCTTTTCTGGGCTGTCTGGCTTTTCCCAATGGTCTGCACCCCAGCTTGCTAAATTGACCTCAACCCCAAGTCGTCTTTTAGCCAGCAACAAAATGAGTGTTTCAGGGTCCTGAACGTCAGTGGACCTCTGAGAACTCCAGGAATTCCCAGCCGCACTGAGTGTTTTGGCCCGGGTGTGTTCTCAGAACTAACGAGGCTGTTTCTAGCTACCCCGGCTGGGTCCTCCCGCCCCTAAGCTGAGAACTTCTGTACTAAATAAAGGATTCCATGTGACCTCTCCTCCCGCAGACTCTGGTCTCAGAGCAATAGTTAAAGGAGGAGAAGCGGGAGGGAGATGACTCACTGCCTCTCCGAGCGGGAAATGAACACCAAGGGAGACTAACCTGCCAGCCGCAGCGAACAAATGGATTTGTAGCCGTTGTAGCCACAGGCAAAGTGGGCTGGAGTGGGCAAGCTGCTGGCTGCTTCCTTCTGCTGACCGCTGGTACAAGCCTCAACGGCCAACCATGTCCCAAGTAGAGTTCAAATTGCAAAAACGAGTCTTGGAGGTTTAGAAATTCCAGAGATTTGGTGGAAAGACCCCTGGCACCCGGACACACGGGTTTACACCCAGTCTGGTCACGGACGGTGTGTAACCCGGGGCCCAGTTTCTCTCTCTGGCCTCACTTGGAAAAGGAAGTGCCTGGGACACCACTGTGTTGCCGCCTAGGCCTCTGTAATAAGTGTGGCCCTGTGTCACTAAAGCAAGACAGCGTAGGCTTTGGGGAGAAGCACAGATACCAAGAGCAGGAAGATGGCTTCTCCAGCTTTAATTGGAAGCAGGAATGAGACGCCTGCTATGTGGGGAGGTCAATGTCACCTAGGAAGTGGTGGACTTCAGCAGACTGATGTAGGTCCTTGGTTTTTCCCGGGGGCGGGGGCAGGGGACCTGTAAGGCCGGGGTTGGGGAATGCAGTGGCAGGAGGACAGCCAGAGGGCAGACAGAGCAGCCCCAGGGTCAAGGGCAGTGGGGCAGTGAGTATGGAGGAGACAGAGCTGGAAGAGGTAATGAGGTCTATGGGGCAGGAAGAGGGGGACGAAGGGCACCCCCAGTCCAGAAGCTGTGGCTCTCAGGCTGGAAGGAAGGAATGAGTGTCAAGCCGAGGAAACTGAGCCTCAGAGGTGTGTGAGTTGCACTGCATGGCGCTTATTGGCAGAGCTGGGCTGGCCCAGGCTCTCTACCTCCGGGGAGGATGCTCCAGCCTGAGGGGCCCTGGGGTTAGAGTCCTGCTTCCCTGGAATCAGAACCCAGACGACCAGGAAGGCTCTGCTTTGTAATTCTTTCTCCTTTTTATACTTGAAATGAGAAAAAATGAGAACAATCTAAAAGAAACCCTACACCTGTTGACTCTGCTCTGAGACAGGCGTTCCTGTCCCCCACCACCCCCTCCCCCACCCCTCCTTCCCAGAGAAGCTCTCCCTCCCTGCCCTGGGGTTGCCTTAATCTGTGCCCCATTCTTGGAAGGCCTCTCAAAGCAACAGGTTCCTGTTTCCCTAAATCTTCTGGCTTCATCCTCTGTCGTTCTGTAAAGCAATCTAGTCCTCTCTCCCTTTTTCCTATTTGCATCTCCACCTGGTAGAGGAGGGGCCACAGACAAAATGACAATCTGCTTTACGTGGGAGGGGGAGCGGAGGGAGGGGGAACCTGTTGTTCTCTCCTCTTCTCTCTATGGTCCAGGAAGTTTCCTGGTGGGGTGGTGTCTCTTTCCACTCAGAGCTTCTCCTTCTTCCCGTGCTTCTCCTTCTGTCGCTGCCCCGCCAGCAGCTTTGCCGAGCCTGGCATGGGGGAGCCCCGCAGCAATGCTTCCAGCAGAGCTGGGGGAAATGCATAGGACCAATCCCCCCATCCCGGGGTCCAAGCCTTCGGCAGGTACAGATCCGATGGTGGAAGGTGTGTATAACACGGTCTCCCTCTTTGGTTCATCTTCCCCCTCAACCAAACACACGTAGAGACGTGACAGGCAGCCCCTATATTCTGGGGTCTGAGTCGCCAGAGGACCGTGGGCCAATCTGGCCACATGGGGGGCAAATCACAGGACACACCCACGGCCCAGGCTGCAGTCTGCCTACCCCAAAAGATGCGGCCAGGGTCCTCCTCCTGGACATTAGCTTCATAGATGTGACTTGGGTCAGACCACCCTGGCAGCCCTGTTTGAGCACCGCTGGTCCTGTTTCCTGGGGGCCAACATGACATGAGCCAACTTACTGAACAGTCTGAGCCAGAAGGGGCGAGAAGTGGAAATGGAGGCTTCCGGGGCTTCCCTGGTGGCGCAGTGGTTGGGAGTCCGCCTGCCGATGCAGGGGACACGGGTTCGTGCCCCTGTCTGGGAAGATCCCACATGCCGCGGAGCGGCTGGGCCCGTGAGCCATGGCCGCTGAGCCTGCGCGTCTGGAGCCTGTGCTCCGCAACGGGAGAGGCCACAGCGGTGAGAGGCCCGCGTACCGCAAAAAAAAATTAAAAAGTGCACATGCCACCGCAACTAAGAGGCCCATATGCCTCAAGGAGGATCCCACGTGCAGCAACTAAGACCTGGTGCAGCCAAAATAAATAAATAAATTAAAAAAAAAAAAAGAAATGGAGGCTTCCACCTGCTGCCTTTCCACCTGCCGTGCAGGTCCTGGGACACTTCCTCTCCCTCCCTCCTCTGTCTGTCTCTCTGGGGACAGGCCCTGCGGCTGTGTCTTCCACGCTGCAGGTTCCACCAGCGGGAGGCCCTGCTGGGAGATTGGGGTGGGTCATCCCCATCCCTCTCCATCTGTGGATAGACGCCCACAGGGTCCAGCTTCCAGGGGTGAACCTGGCCCCTGGGTCTGGGAACCCCTCTTCCTCCCTCTGTCCCCCACTCCTGGGCTGGACGTGTCTCCTGTAATTGCTGTCTCTGGAATGCCTGCCCTTGCTTGTTTCTTAGCACCTCTGTCACCCAAGCCACCAGGTCCCTAACTTCATGGATCTCTGTGCTAAGTGCCCCAGGGCTTCTGTTTCCCCACAGCCATGTCTGCTGGGCCTTTCATCCTGGCCTTAACCTGGGAGCAGATCCCACCATTGATTTTTTTTTTTTTTTTTTTGTGGTATGCGGGCCTCTCACTGCTGTGGCCTCTCCCGTTGTGGAGCACAGGCTCCAGATGCGCAGGCTCAGTGGTCTTGGCTCACAGGCCCAGCCGTTCCGAGGCATGTGGGATCTTCCCGGACCGGGGCACGAACCCGTGTCCCCTGCATTGGCAGGCGGACTCTCAACCGCTGCTTCACCAGGGAAGCCCCCACCATTGGTTTTTGATTATGTTCGGGTATTAAACACCCTGTCAAGTTGATTTAAAACTCTTATCTGACATCCAATTCAAAGTTTTTCCTCCCACTTCTGCTGGATCCCAGGTCCATGGGTCCTGGCCTGGGACTGGGCAGGGTCTGCTTTCCCCGCACTGGGGCAGGGCCAGGCAAGGGTGGGATGAGGATTGAGGAAAACTGGCCCTGCTGGTGTGGGCCATTCCTGCCATCCCCGGGCTCAGGACAGCAAGCGGCAGGTACGTGACACCCAAAAGGACCAGGTGGAGTGCAGCGAGCTGTATGGGAACCTTCTCCCACCTGCTGGGGGGCGCGAACAGGAGACAGCTGGGAACTCATGGTTGGGCCTCTGGGGCCCTGTGACGCCCAAAGGTGTCAAGGCAGTACATGAAATTTCAGGCCCTCCAATCCATGGGGGTACTCCGTGTTTTCAGCTTTGGGCTTTACAAAAGATTTGTGGATGCGGAAAAAGCCCCATTCTGTAACCAGTTGCCTTTTTCTCATCCTTTCTAATTAGCTTCCCTAAGGGTGAGAATTCAGGCATCTGCTCAGGCTTATGGTCAAGTCTAAATCTCTCCAAATTCTGTTTGGCTATAAATTGTTCCTGCAGTGACCTGATCGGCCAGTCCGGAGCCTCCTGCTGGGCCATGGACACTCAGCTCGGAGGGCCAGCAGCCAGGTCATTTGGGTTTCACTCTCATGCTGACACTTCTTCCCTCTTGTTGACATGGATCACAGCCAGGAATTCCAGTGTGGAATCGGAGATCTTTGTGGCTTGGGGCAGAAAATACTCCTAATTCTAGATCCTGTAGGAAAATGTAAGAAGTGAGACCCTAATCTTTCCTTCCTTTTTCTCTCTATGCCCCGTCTCTTCCTCTCTTCTTTTTTTTTTTTTTTTTTTGCGGTACGGGGGCCTCTCACTGTTGCGGCCTCTCCCGTTGCGGAGCACAGGCTCCGGACGCGCAGGCTCAGAGGCCATGGCTCACGGGCCCAGCTGCTCCGCGGCACGTGGGATCTTCCCGGACCGGGGCACGAACCCGTGTCCCCTGCATCGGCAGGCGGACTCTCAACCACTGCGCCACCAGGGAAGCCCCCCTCTTCTTTTTTTAAAAATATAACAGCTTTATTAAAATATAACGCACATACATACAATCCGCCCATTTAAAGTGTGCAGTTCAGTGGTTTTTAATATTCTCACAGAGTTGTGTACCCATTACCACATTGAATTTTAGAACTTTTTTTAGCATCTCCAGAAAGAAACCGTACACCCATTAGCAATCACTCCAAATTTCTCCCCAACACTCTCCAGCCCTAGGCAATCATTAATCTACAGAAATAGCAAGATGGCTGCAGCATTTTACATTTCCACCAGCAATGTATGACGGTTCCCATTTCTCTACATGCTCGCTGACATGTGTTATTGTCTGTCTTGTTGATTTTAGCACCCTAGTGAACGTGAAATCGTATCTCTTTGTGGTTTTGATTTGCATTTCTCTAATGACTAATATAATGTTGAGCACCTTTTAATATGCTCATTGGCCATCTGACATCTTCTTAGGCGAAATGTCTATTCAATGCTTTGCCCAGTTTTAATTATTTGTCTTTTTGTATTGATAAACTGTGTGTGTGTGTGGGCGTGCACACGCGTACACATATAAAGTCTGGACACCAGACCCTTGTCAGGTATATGGTTTGTAAATATTTGCTCCCATTCTGTAGGTTGTCCTCTTATTTTCTTTCTTTCTTTTTTTTTAAAAAATAAATTTATTTATTTATTTTTGGCCGCATTGGGTCTTCGTTGCTGCGCGCGGGCTTTCTCTAGTTGCGGCGAGCGGGGCCACTCTTCATCGCGGTGCGCGGGCTTCTCATTGCGGTGGCTTCTCTTGTTGCGGAGCATGGGCTCTAGGGGCGCGGGCTTCAGTAGTTGTGGCACGCAGGCTCAGTAGTTGTGGCACACGGGCTTAGTTGCTCCGTGGCATGTGAGATCTTCCCGGACCGCAGCTTGAACCTGTGTCCTCTGCATTGGCAGGCGGATTCTTAACCACTGCACCACCAGGGAAGTCCCGTGTCCTCTTAATTTCTTGATAAAGTCCTTTGAAGAACAAAAGTTTTTAACAGTGATGAAGTCAAATTTATATATTTTTTCTTTAGACCATTAAGACAGTTAAGACAAACTTGCACTGATACTGGACACTGACCCTGCCCCCGCCCCCAGGCTTCTTGCTGTTGCTGGTTTGTTGCTTTGGTGACTTTGCTGGGTTATTTTTGTGGAGTGTGTTTACCCATAGTGTGAAGCCTCTAATGTTGCTCCTCAGAGGGTGCAGACTCAGCCTGTGCACAAGCACCCTGGGACGAGAGTAGCTTGATTTTCTCTTCCCCGACCTCTCTCTTAAACCTTCTGTCTCTGTTGGCATCACACTCAGATGTTAGGCTCCACTGACTACTGGCTGACGGCTCTATTGTTTTCAACCATGCCTGGGGTATACAGTGTCTCACCGTCTGATCCAGTTTAAATTTGGGCCTCTTTATGGGAGTGTTTTTTCTTTTTTTTTTTTTACATCTTTATTGGAGTATAATTGCTTTACAATGGTGTGTTAGTTTCTGCTTTGTAACAAAGTGAATCAGTTATACATATACATATGTTCCCATATCTCTTCCCTTTTCGTCTCCCTCCCTCCCACCCTCCCTATCCCACCCCTCTAGGTGGTCACAAAGCACCGAGCTGATATCCCTGTGCTATGTGCCTGCTTCCCACTAGCTATCTATTTTACGTTTGGTAGTGTATATATGTCCATGCCACTCTCTCACTTTGTCACAGCTTACCCTTCCCCCTCCCCATATCCTCAAGTCCATTCTCTAGTAGGTCTGTGTCTTTATTCCCGTCTTACCCCTAGGTTCTTCATGACCTTTTTTTTTTTCTTAGATTCCATATATATGTGTTAGCATACGGTATTTGTTTTTCTCTTTCTGACTTACTTCACTCTGTATGACAGACACCTCACTACAAATAACTCAATTTCGTTTCTTTTTATGGCTGAGTAATATTCCATTGTATATATGTGCCACATCTTCTTTATCCATTCATCCGATGATGGACACTTAGGTTGCTTCCATGTCCAGGCTATCGTAAATAGAGCTGCAATGAACATTGTGGTACATGACTCTTATTGAATTATGATTTTCTCAGGGTATATGCCCAGTAGTGGGATTGCTGGGTCGTATGGTAGTTCTATTTGTAGTTTTTTAAGGAACCTCCATACTGTTCTCCGTAGTGGCTATACCAGTTCACATTCCCACCAGCAGTGCAAGAGGGTTCCCTTTTCTCCATACCCTCTCCAGCATTTATTGTTTGTAGATTTTTTGATGATGGCCATTCTGACCGGTGTGAGATGATATCTCATTGTAGTTTTGATTTGCATTTCTCTAATGATTAGTGATGTTGAGCATCCTTTCATGTGTTTGTTGGCAATCTGTATATCTTCTTTGGAGAAATGTCTATTTAGGTGTTCTGCCCATTTTTGGATTGGGTCGTTTGTTTTTTTGTTATTGAGCTGCATGAACTGCTTGTAAATTTTGGAGATTAATCCTTTGTCCGTTGCTTCATTTGCAAATATTTTCTCTCATTCTGAGGGTTGTCTTTTGGTCTTGTTTATGGTTTCCTTTGCTGTGCAAAAGCTTTGAAGTTTCATTAGGTCCCATTTGTTTATTTTTGTTTTTATTTCCATTTCTCTAGGAGGTGGGTCAGAAAGGATCTTGCTGTGATTTATGTCATAGAGTGTTCTGCCTATGTTTTCCTCTAAGGGTTTTATAGTGTCTGGCCTTACATTTAGGTCTTTAATCCATTTTGAGTTATTTTTGTGTACGGTGTTAGGGAGTGTTCTAATCTCATACTTGGGAGTGGTTTTTTGAGGCCAGCCTTTGAGGTTTGTTCTAACTTCTGGAGGAGTCTTCACTGTCTCTCTCTCTCTCTTTTTTTTTTCTCTGACAAACTAGCTGACCTGCAGTTTAGCTCATTGCTCTTATGGAGCTACCAGCGTTCTCGTCACTGTTTACCACCAAAATCTCCATTGTTCTCAAGAGCACTTTATGCTAGAACTTCCCCAACATTTTGTTCTAAATAAAGTCAGCTTGCCTTTCTCTCTTTCTTTCTTTCTTCTCTCCTTTCTTTTTCTTTCTTTCTCTCTTTCTCTTTCTTTCTTCCTCTCTGTCCTTCTTTCTTTCTTTCCCTCCTTCCCTCCCTCCCTCCCCCTCCCTTTCTTCCTTCCTTCCTTTCTCTCTCTCTCTTTCTTTCTTTCCCTCCCTTCCTTCCTCCCTCCCTCCCTCCTCCCTTTCTTACTTCCTCTCTTTCTCTCTCTTTCTTTCTTTCTTTCTTCTCTCCTTCTCTCTTTCTCTTTCTTTCTTCCTCTCTCTCCTTCTTTCTTTCTTTCCCTCCCTTCCATCCTCCCTCCCCCCTCCCTTTCTCTCTTTCTTTCTTTCTTTCACATCATAGCTCTCTATTCTTATGGCCTTCCTTTCCATGGCACAATTTGAACCACTGCTTCAGAGCTGGGGGCAGAGACAGTGGCTTCCTTCTCTGAGTGATGCCCCTGCTTTACAAGGTGGGGCTTTGGGTGGAAGCAATAGCTCTGGTCTTCTCAGCTTGCTGCTCCCAGCATGAAATCTCTGACCTACAAGCAAACTGAGGCAAGAGGAACTGAGGTCCCAGAGACTTTAAATGCTTAAAAAATACAATTAAATATATTTTTTACCAGTTATGAGTGTTTTGCTCTGGAGGAGGTTTGCAGAGCTTCTCACACCATCATTTTGAAAGTGGATCTCTTCTTTTTCTTCCTTCCTTCCCTCCCTCCCTCCTTTCTTTCTTTCTTTCTGTGAGTTTTGTTTTGTTAACTTATGAGTTAATCATAGAGTATTCCAGGTGTTAGAGATGATGTTCAGATGTGGGATGCTATTAATAAGTAGATCAGCTAATGTTGAAGACACTCCTCTTAACTCAAGGAAACTATGATCAGAAGTTAAAAAAAGTTTTTGTTTGTTTTCTGTTTTTGTTTTTTTTTAAGCACAGTGAACAGCTTCCTCAGGAAGATTGAAGGTTAAAAGTAAAAAGTTTCAAAGCAAATACATTTCCTGGCTCCTCTTTACAAGAAGTTATTTTCTACTGAACTGTAACCCTTTGTGTTTAAGAAGATTAGATTTTCCCCCTAATGCTAAAAGATTTGTTACCTTCCTTTTCCTTTTACAGACATTCATCATCTTTTGTCTTTTAGTAGTTTCAAAGCTTTGAAACAATGTTTAGATAATCTCAAAAATTAAAAAACGATGGCTAGGATAAAAACTGTTGATGTTTAAATATTGGATCAGTTGTTATAAAAGTGCTTTGTCCAAATCCTATAACAAACTTGTCTTAATGGTGTTAAGACGAAAGGTTTAAGATTTACCTCCTTAAACCTTGAAACATATTTGGCTAATTGGAATAATGGTTTTAAACTACAATTATGAACTTTATTTTTTTCTTCCAGTTTTATTGAGATATAACTGACATAAAGTACTGTGTAAGTTTAAGGTTTGAAGCATGATTCATGATAAGTTTAGTGAACATCTATTGTCTCATGTAGATACAAAATTAAAGAAATTAAAATTTTTTTTCTTGTGATGAGAACTTAGAATTTTCCCTCCTAGCAAATTTCATGTATATGTAGAGCAGTGTTAATTATATTTTTATCATGTTGTACATTACATCACTAGTACTTATTGATCTTATAAGTTTGTACCTTGTGACGGCCTTCACACAATCTCCCTTTTTCTCATCCCCTGCCCCTGGTAACCACAAATCTGATCTGTTTTTCTGTTTGTCGTTTGTCTTTTTTTTTGTGTGTGTGTGTGGTACGCGGGCCTCTCACTGCTGTGGCCTCTCCCATTGTGGAGCACAGGCTCCGGACGTGCAGGCTCAGCAGCCATGGCTCACGGGCCCAGCCACTCCGCGGCATGTGGGATCTTCCCGGACCGGGGCACGAACCCGTGTCCCCTGCATCGGCAGGCGGACTCCCAACCACTGCGCCACCAGGGAAGCCCCGTTTGTCTGTTTTTGAAGTATAACTGACCTACAACATTATGTTAGTGTCTGTTACATAACAGCAATTTGATACTTCTATACATTTCAAACCAATCACCACCATAAGTCTAGTTACGGATATGTCACCCTACAAAGATATCACATAGTTATTAACTATTCCCCATAGGGTGCATTTCTTACCCATGACTCATTTATTTTGCAAATGGAAGTTTGTATCTCTTAATCTCCCTCACTTCTTTCTTCTGCCTGCTGCCCTCCCCTCTGGCAAACACCCGTTTGTCCTCTGTACCTATAACTCTGTTTTGTTATGTTTGTGCATTTGTTTTTTAGATTCCACATATCAATAAAACCATACAGTAAAAAAAAAAAGATGTACCTCCTTACTGCTGGAAAAATAAAAGGTATTCAGACAGTTTTCTGGAATATTAAGCGCAATGTGAAACTTTGTTTGCTTAATTCACATTCCTTGGGCACCAGGAAACCCGGAATGGACCTGCCCCACTGGAGTCCTGGGGTTAGGGGTAGGCAAGCAGGAGCAAGGGCAGGCGAGCTCACGCGAATTGTTAACTGGGGGTGGCCCCAACCTCTTTAGGGGGGACTGCAGCAGATGTGGAGGGCTGTTCCGTGAGTCTCCGCTCACCCCAAACTGTCTCAGATTTTCCCACCAGCTGGATGCAGGTGTGGGAGGGAGGAGAGAAAGATGACAGGTGTGCTGGTCTGCTGTCCACCCCCTCCCGCCCCAGTTTCCATAGATGATCAGGTAGAACGGGAATGGGCGGCGTTGGCCCATCTCCCAGGTGGAAATGGCACTAGCCCTTCATTCCGAGGCATGGGGGGAGGGAAGGGAGAACCAACCACACCCATGGGCTTATTTTTTCCCATGTCTCCTTGAAAACAGAAAAGAAGGTTGGGGAAGGTGGAGGTCCAGGAGGAAGCAGGCTTCTCCTCTAGCTTGCATTCTCTACGTTTCCTTGTCCCTTGTTAACCTACTCAGTTTGATGGCCAAGTCTGGTCGGCCAGGAGCCTGGCTGCACACCTTGGATGGCTGCCAAAGACTGGAGCCTGTCACTTCTTAAAGCCACTGCTGTGATCCCTGCCTGCCCCTGGTTATCCTCCCTGGACTGGGAGGTGGATAATGCGCATGTGGTACCAAGATTCCAGAATTAGTTCATGGCCAGCCCAAATGCCCTCTCTATTATGGCCAGTTATGTAGAAACAGCCCTGCGTGCCGACAGTCGTTCTCCATTCCTGCTTTCGCGAGTTGGAGATGGTTCTGTTACTTCAACTACAGACAAGGTGAGACTAATCTACAGAATTAAAGTAACCCACTAATGCAACAACCCGGTGCTTCTTTCCTTGATAATAAGAGGTCTGTTGTAGTTTTCGGCGGTGCTCTTTCTGGCAAACGTGTTGCTTGCTCTCCCGACTCAGAATGGAGCCAGTAGGCGGCCTGAGACAACCCAGGAGGTTTGGGAACAGAAGCTGAAGGAGAAACGGGCCCCGAGGAGGGGGCAGGAAGGGGTAAGGGAAGTGAATAATACGCAATAAGACGTGAATGCTGGGCTTTGGAGAAGACACTCCCTGCAGGAAGGCAAGCGTCTGGCCACTCTGTAGCCTGCCATCACTCCCAGTCCTGCCCAGGTGCACCTGTCTGGACGCTGAATTGGACCCAGTGGTGCATACAGCAGGGCTGCGGAGGAGCCTCGGGTCTGGTGGGGATCTCGGGCTCGGGGCGGCGTCGTGGCGGGGGTGGGAGGGTGTGGGTGGGCGCAGAAGCGCAGCGGCGCCACCTAGCGCCCAGCCGGCGGCGGCGCCGCGAAATCTCAGCTCTTTCTCCCCAAACGAGCAAGGATACGGAGTCCCGAAGGAACGGGTCTTCAGCGCCTGGGAAACCTTGGCGAAAGGAGGGCATGAAGATGTTGAGGAAAAGAAGCGTAGGGACAGCCTGAGCCCCCTTTATTTTTAAATTTGACATATACCCTTGATTTCGTATGTATTCTTATAAAATATAGTGATGCGGCGCCGCAGATTTCAATATAATGCTTTTCTCTCTTTCCTTGGTCGGGTCTTCCTTATTTTTAGTAAAATAGTAATTGCTGAATTACATAGATGCAGTGTTTTGTTCTTATGATCCAGTTCTTGCGTGTAGGAAGTTGAGACTTGGTGAAATACCCCATCACATATTTGCTCATGCCATATCCTTTTATTTTTTTTTATTTTAAATTTTCACCAGTTTTATTGAGATATAATTGACATATAACATTGTATGAGTTTTAGCTGTACCACATAATTATTTGATACATGTACGTATTGCAAAATGTCACCACAACAAGCCCAGTTAACTTCCATCACCTCACATAGTTACATTTGTTTTTCTTGTGATGAGAGCTTTTAAGAATTACCCTCGGGGCCTCCCTGGTGGCGCAGTGGTTGAGAATCTGCCTGCCAATGCCGGGGACATGGGTTCGAGCCCTGGTCTGGGAAGATCCCACATGCCACGGAACAACTAGGCCCGTGAGCCACAACTACTGAGCCTGCACGTCTGGAGCCTGTGCTCCGCAACAGGAGAGGCCGCGACAGTGCGAGGCAAGCGCACCGCGGCCCCCGCTCGCCGCAACTAGAGAAAGCCCTCGCACAGAAACGAAGACCCAACACAGCCAAAAATAAATAAATAAAAAATTACCCTCCTAGCAACTTTCAAGTAGAGTGTAGAGGTTTATATCAATATATAAGTTTGAACTTATTAAATATTATTCAGATAATCCATATCTCTGCTTAGTTTTCATCTACTTCACCTGTCAGTTTCTGAGTTATGTACTAAGTATGTTTTCTTCCTGCACTTGAGATAATCTTGTTAGGTGCACACATGTTGTATCTCCTTCATCTCTTGTTTCTTTTATCAAGGTGTATCATCCTCTTTCAAGCATACACGGAAGTAGAGAAAAGAATAAAACAAACCCTCCTGAATCCAGGTTCAACAACACGTGGTTAATCTCATTTCATTTATACCCCACGGACTCTTCCACAGCCCTTCTACTTAATTATTTTGAAGTAAGTGACAGACATCATATCATTTTATTAGTAAATACGTTAGCACCTATCTATAAAAGATAAGGAATTCTTATTAAAACATAACCACAATACCATCATCACTCCTAAAAAATTTATAATAATTTCTTAGTAGCGTTAAATATCCAATGAGTGTTCAAATTTCCCAATTGTCTCATGAATATTTTGATTCTCTTTGCTCAGATTAGGATCCTAATAAGATTCATACATTATGATTAGTTGATATGCATCCAGTGTCCTTTTTAAAAAAAATGTTTTTTTGGCCGCTCTGCAAGGCTTGTGGAATCTTAGTTCCCCACCAGGGATTGAACCCAGGTCACGGCAGTGAAAGCGCTGAGTCCTAACCACTGGACCACCAGGGGATTCCCTCCAGTATCCTTTTTTATATACAGGTATGACATATCTCTTTGTCCCTTTTGATATTTCCCGGTCTTGAGTTTTATTTTGTCATATATTAGAATTTCTAGTTTTGGATAATTAAACATTTTTCAAGATTACAAAAATTATATACGAATAAATGCTCCTCTCATTGAGATGTGGGGTCTATGTTTTCTTCCCTTCAATTTGGGTGAGTTGGTGACTTCACCGACCAGTAGAGTATGGCAGAAGTGAAGTCATGTGACGTCTGAAGCTCGGTCATAAGAAGCATGCAGTTTCCTTCTTGGTTGCTAGAACACCCACTCTTGAAGCCCTGTCTCCACCTAAGAAGTTTGGTTACTCTGAGACCACCATGCTGTGAGGAAGCCCAAGCCACATGGAGAGGCCATGCATAAGTGCTCTGTCTATAGTCCCTCCTGAGCATAGCCTTCGAGTCATCCCAGCCCAGGTGCCAGACACATAAGGGAAGAAGACTCCAGATGTTCCTCCTAGTCTTCTGAGATACTCTCAGCTTTTGAGCCCTCCCTGCTGAGGCCCCAGACATCATGGAGCAGAGACAAGACTTCCCTGGTGTGTCCTGTCTGAATCCCTGTTCCACAGAGTTTGGGAGCATAATAAAATATTTGTTATTTTATGCCACTAAATTGGGGCAGTTTGTTATGTGGCAGTGGGTAACTGTAACACAGAAACAATTCTCAGGCATTGATGGGGATACTGTGACTTTTGCAAACCAGTCCTTGAATGCTCTAGCCTGTGGGTTTGGTAGGTGTCTTTTTTTTTTTTTTTTTTTTTTGGCTGCACCGCACAGCTTGTGGGATCTTAGTTCCCTGAATGGGGGTCAAACCTGTGACCTCAGCGATGAAAGTGCAGAGTCTTAACCACTGGACCACCGGGGAGTTCCCTGGTAGGCATCCTTTTAACTTTCTAGCCAAATCCTTGGATCCAACATCTACACTTGGTATGTTTTCATTTTTATCAGATTTATCCTGGTTTCATCCATTAGAAATTCCAGATTATGGGATGCGGAGCTCAAAGTGGCCCCAGGACAGGGAATCGTGCAATTAAAAAGAGCAGGTCAGTTATCACACGGGTGGTATTATCACACAAAATCCAAACATCTCCCCCTAACTGAGAGAGCAGAACGAATTTAAGAGGAGAGATTTACGAGACCATTAATATACATGCTCTGAGAACTAGTTTAGAAGCTGGCCAAGAGTTTAAGATTAGACCTTGGAGAATCTACAGTTGAGAAAAGTGTTTAGTGAATCATATCTTTTTAGTTAAAAAAGTTTACTGCCAAGGTAACAGGGTTAGAATTGCATAATTGCTCTGTTTCCATAGGCTTACGTTTAGTTAAAATTATATATTTACTGTAACTGGTATATTGAATTAATAAATATTTATTTCCTTTTGGGAGCAGAAGAGCTTTGTGAATTACTTGCTATATTACTACGTTGCTATCTTACAGCCCAGGATGCAGTCTGCCACTTTGGGGATGCAGCCGAGGAAAGCAGTGGGTGTGTGACAGGGAAGAGCCTGTTCTGACTCCACGTTGAATCTGTTTCTTTTACTGTAACCTTTGCTTTTCATTGCTTTTGTTATTATAATCACTGTCTATAGCTGTAAGCATACATAATGGCCCGCCACAGGGAACCCTGCCCCTCTGCCTGACTGTTAAACTAAAGTGCCTTTGTTCAGCTCACAGAGAGACATTCTGACCCTGCCCACCTGTGAATGGCTGCAGAAAGAAGATGACGGTTTTTTGGGGACCCTAGCCCACCATCTGCTCGGTCTGCCGGCTTTCCAAATAAAGTCATATTCCTTTGCCTCAACACCTCGTCTCTCGATTTATATATTGGCCTGTCTGTGGCGAGCAGAGAGAGCTTGGACTCAGTAACAGGTGCGGGCAGCCTCATGGGCGTATGACTTTAGTCCAAAAGGCCCCACACTTAGTTTAACTTTCTGTTGTCGCCATCTTGAAATTCTTAATTTTTGAGCCAGGGCCTGCATTTTTCACTGGGGGCTCACAAATGATGTTTCAGGTCCTGGTGGCTAATGGTCCACAGCCGGACAAGCTGCCAGCTCGGATGGAAGCTGAGGATGTAGGCCTCTGGGGTGCACGTGTGTCCAGAGGGAAGACTTAAGGACGCCTAAAAGTGGAGGGGCGTGACGGCGGAGGGCTTGGTCCACAGGGCAGCCCACGGGTTTAGGCCACCAGCACAGACTTGAACAGCTCAGAGCCCCAGGATTTCATGGTTGGCTCTGCTCTTACTGGCATCCTCCAGCTTTAGAGACCTTGTCCTGTTGGTGCCTCCTTCAGGCCCTGTGAGTGCTGGGAAGCTGTCCTCAAGAAGTTCTGGTCCCTGGGCTGGCTGGCTGGGCCATACCATCTAGCTGGACCTGGGCTTCTTGGAGCCACCTGTATTTTCAGAGGATCAGTCAGACTGGTCATGAGGATTCTGGAGCCACGCCTCTTCTGGGGCCCACCCTCTTGGGTCTGGGGCGAGGGCTTGGGTGGGGACACCTGCTGCTCCCCCTTCTCCCGCCTGGGGAGGGCCTGACAACGAGGCCAGTGGCCCCAGTGTGTACGTGGTGCTCAAGAAGAATTCATCTGCCCAGGGATGCCGTGTACTTGAGAATGTCAGGGTCACACAATGAACTGCTGGTGAAGGTGTTCACAAAGGTCACGCTAGGATGACACTTTTGGGGGCCATTTGCAGCTCTAGGGTGGGACCAGACTTCCAGTCTTTATAAAACAAGAAGATGCCTGTTGGAGAGAAGCCCACGTCTCATTACATCACATGACAGTGCCCCACAGGCTGCACTTACTGACTCTCTGGGCTGTCTCCCCAGCATGACCATGGGTGGATGTCTTGAGGGTGGGGTCTGAGCCTTCCTCTTCTTTGCATCCCTGGCCAGTGACATTCTGGGGGTTGCATCATGCTTACAGCAAGGAGGAGCAATGAGAGAAATGCTGACAAGGGAGGAGAAGGAAAGGAGGTTGAAAAGTGGTTGCCTGCAAGGACCACCAGGGGTCTGGAGCCTGCACGAGGGGGAGGTGAAGACTCTGGGGTGCTTGGGGCTGCCTTTTTAAGTGTGACACTCAGGTTTTCATTAGGTGGGGAGGCGGTGCTGTAGCCAGGGAAATGGCCCAAATTATTAGGGCCAGGGAACAAGAACAGGGTGGGGGGAAGGGGACACGAGGAGCAGGTGTAATCTGGAGTTTGCATTTCTTAGGCTGTTGGTGACTCAGCCACACAACAAGCACCACTGGGGGCCACTGAATGCAGAATACCATCAGACCTGCTATGAAGAGACACAGAGGTAAGTGAGGGATGGGTTTTGGTCTTCAAGCTGCCCCCAGTGTGGGTGGGGATGCAACAGTCCCATACACACAACAAAACGCATGTGAAGGAGCCCCTTGTCCTCTGCTTTCTAACCTGCTCTCATCTGGGTCCCCTTAAACAAATTACGATCTTCTGTCTTGGGGGAAAGGTTGGAATCTGTATAATTAACATCCAGTCAAAAAGCCAGGACTCGGCCCCCTCCCGCTGTGTGCCCTGGTTCCCAGTCGGCAGATCCTGGTCCTGGGCTTGCTTGGGTGACGGAGCTCCGAGCAGAGACGGGGACACATAGGTGGTGGTGAGGGGGCAGTGGAAGATTCGCTTGTTCTGCTTCCTTCCAGCCACAGTCGTCCGGGTGGAAATCCACACCTGTTGTATTGGTTCCTATCACTGCCATAAATAAGCTGCCATAAGCTTAGTGGCTTCAAGCAACACGTTTATTCTCTTGCCGTCTAGAGTCTGCAGGGCTGTGTTGCTAATAAAGGCTCTCGGGGAAAATCCACGTCCTTGCCTTTTCCACCGACACCCCTGGCTTGTTGCGCCTTCCCCGACTTCAGAGTCAGCAGTGTGGCAGCTTCCCTCCTCTCTGACCCCCTGTCTCTCTCTTACCGGGAAGGACCCTCAGAAGGAAAAAACCCACCCCAGACCCAAGAACAATATAGGAGATTTACACTGAGAAATCCTTGTGATGATATCGAGCCACCTGGAGAATTTCCCATCTCAGGATCCTTACCTTAATCACACCTGCAGAACGCCTGCCTTTTGCCGTGTAAGGTGACATATTCACAGGTCCCAGGGGCGTTAGAATGTGGAAATCTTTGTGGGGGGTTGAGTCCGTCTATCCATCCATCCTGGCCGGCTGCTTTATCCCATTAGTCAGCAATAAGAGTTCCTTCCTCCCTCCCTCCTTCTCTTTTTCTTTTAAAACTTAGATTTTATTATTTTGAGTAGGTAATATGTTCCCATGATTAAAAAATAAAAACAACGTAGCACTGGGGTGGGAGGTGATGGCACCTGGGGACCCATCAACCTGGGACTGCGCTGTGGCCGGGACACTTGGAGGCTCCCTCGACCTCCAGAGGGAGGGAGGAGACCCCGCCCCTCCCCACCACCCTGCCCGCCCCACCGTGGGTCCCCTCAGGCTCTCTTCACTCAAAAAGAAAAAAGCCCACAAAGAAACCCAGCCAAACGGAGCATCTCTTCTCCCTTCCCTGCCTCATCCATCCCGTTTCTCCCTGTGTCTTCAGGTGCTGTGGTTTCAACGCCTGTGTCCCCGCTAATGTCCAATGTGATGGTGTTAGGAGGTGGGGCCTTTGGGAGGTGCTTAAGTCATGAAGGTGGAGCCCTCACGTATCGATTAATGTTCTTATAAAAGAGACCCCGGAAGACCCCTCACCCCTCTGCCATGGGAGGATGTACCGAAAAGTCACAGGTCTTTGACCTAGAAGAAGCCCCTCACGTGACCTTGCTGGTACCCTGATCCTGGACTTCCAGCCTCCAGAACTGTGAGCAATAAACTTTTGCTGTTTAAAAGCCACCCGGACTATGGTATTTTGTTACAGCAGCTTCAATGGACGAAGACAATAGGTAGCCGTTTATTTTAGAATCACGTGTATTTTCCTAGGGTTTTTATGAATACACAATTGCTCTCTTACACGAAGATTAGCATTCTATCTATCTATTGCTCTATACCCATTTTCTTACTTAGTATATATCCTGAAGATCTTTCCACATCAATATAGGGAATGTCCCTGTTCATTCGTTTCTTCTACAATCACCTAAAATGGCACTGTGTGGACACTCCATAGCTTATTCGGATCTATAGGCTCTCTCCTGTAGGAGGACGTTTGGGCCGTTTCCAGACTCTGCCAGTACAAACCGTACTGCAGTGGATTACTGTGTACATCTATTTTTCCTCTGTTTGTAGGTAGATCTCCAGGATAACTCCGAGAAGTCGGATCAGTGTGTCAAAGGGTAAAGGTGTTGGCAATTTTGCTCGATTTTTCCGTAGTGTACTCCTGTGGTTGCACAATTGCCTGCCTATCAGCCCCCCAGAAGGGTCTCCCACAGCCCCCCGAGGGGGAGCCGTCAGCCTCAGATTCTCCAGACTGACCCGATAGGTCAACCTGGTATTTCAGTGAGTGTCCTTGCTTAGCGATGGAGGTCTTCTCTGGGGTGGAGGCCGAGGCCTGTGTTTCTCATCTGTGTGTGTGCCGCACGCCCGGCCTGGTGTATGGCCTCGTCTGCTACGCCTTCCGCAGGAGGCAGCATAGGAGCTGAGGCCTGAGGGGGTTTCCTGTCTGTGCTTGGGGTAGGGGGGGCACTCGGGCTTCAGGTGGGAGTTAGTGGGGGGAGGGGGCCTTCACACAGGCCTGTAGGTTCCATTGTAGCTAAAAGGGGGAGGCATCAAGCAGTCCCCGTCCTCCTCAGGGATCCAGCGCTGGACATAGGTGGAGCCATTTTCCAGAGGCCACACGACCACGAGGTCTCTGGACGCCAGGGATGGGTCCTCTGGGAAGAAGTTGAAGGGCCGGAGCAGGAAGCCCACGGAGTTCCCGGGCGTGGCCGTGTTGGGGATGTCCTCGGAGTGGGGGATGTGCAGGAAGCCCACTGTGACCCAGGCCACCAGGTCCTACAGGAGAGAGGGGTGGGCGGTGCTAAGGGTGCTCAGAGGGGAAGGGGTGGGCACCCCCCCTAAGCCCCATGGTTAAGGAAGGGGCAAATCCAGTGACCACCGAGCTTGCTCTCCAAGCAGCAAGCCGGCCCTCACCATCCTGGGACCGGGCACAGATCTTGGGACTGAGCGGGGATCTGGTCTCAGGGTGGGGCTGGAAGAGGGCAGAGCTGGTACCTCATCTTCAATGTTCTCATTGTTGTGAAGAAACTCCTCAAAGACCACAGGTGGGTCCCAGGGGTCGTTCTGGTTGTAGATGCTGCTGCTGTATAGCTCAGACTCCCGGTATTTGGTCACTGCCAGGGGATACCTGTCCAGGCAGAGAGAAGAAGGTAGCCTCCAGTCCCTCCCAGGGAACATCTTCAGGGTCAATGATGGGGGAAAGTTACTGCCTTCCCTCAGATGCGGGATCATCCCCGGGAGTCAGCCAGACACACTGCCAACAGAGGCTCCAGGGCTCCGCAGGGGCTCTGTACTTCCCCTCCCAAAACACAGAGCCACGTGACCAAGAACGTACACATGTGCACACATACACACACACGCACACACACGCCCAGATACACCACAGCATAGACTCAGAATCTCATGGACAGAAACACAGACGCACACGGACACAGGGAAACACAGGGACACTGAGAAGAGCCTCCCGCCCTCCCGGCCTCCTGAGCCTCCCTCACCTGGCCCAGGTGACAGCCCGTTCCTCCTGCCAGCCCGGGGGCAGCACTTGGTCGGCCATGGAGTGGATCTGCAGTCGGTAGCTGCGCTTGTGGCCCCAGGGGTTCTTCTTGGGGCTGGTAAAGAGCAGGTACTTGGGCAGAGTCTGTCTGAAGAGGAAGGCCGCCTGACGCTCCCGGGAGAACCTCGTCTCCTGGAGAGTCGGCTGCACCAGGCGGTGTCTCGGGCTCCAGGGGTTGGTACTGTTTTCTAGCTTCACGTGCAGGGTCTGGAAGCTATTCTTGGTGCCTGAGTGTGTGCAGGGAAGGAGGAGAATCAAGCGCCCTGCACTGAAGTGTCCTCATCCGCCCTGGGCCTTCCTTCCCGACCACACCCAGCA